>NC_090265.1:32364110-33767860 GCF_040414725.1 Anabrus simplex | reverse complement strand
GTTGAAAGCTATCACTGTTTCTGTTGAAGGCATTAGGTATGCCGACCAGTTATGCTTTGCGTTAGCTCCTCCTCCTATGAGCATGTCTTCTCAGGTCACTAGTACTGTTTCTACTTCTTCCAAGCCACGTAATTCGCATGCATGCTATAGTTGTGGTTCTACTGATCATTTCCAGCGGAATTGTCCTAAGATTGGGCCCTTAGGCAATTCAAAACCTGTCATGGGTGGTCAACTTCAAAATTTCCAAAGGAATTGTCCTAAGATTGAGCCCTTAGGCAATTCAAATCCTAATGAGAGTAGAGTTTCTCCCTCCACTAATTCTTGCAGATACTGTGGGTCAAATAGACACTTTTCTAGACAGTGTCCTCGCAATTCTTTCGGTTCTGGGTGTTCTGGTAATGGCAATTCCAGATGACTAACCGCCAATTCTTGTGCCAAAACTTATAGTGTACCTTCATGTTTCATCTGTTACCGCTGTCAGTTAAATAATGATTTACCCAACCCTGTAGTTGATTATAAGCCTCAGTCTGACCCTAGTGTCAATTTTCCAAAATCTTATTGTATTTCTGCTATTCCTTCGTGTAAATTACCGTATGTATGCCTAGAAGTGAACAATGAACCTGTTTGTGCTTTAGTTGATTCTGGAAGTAGCCTCACCTTGATGAGTGAAAATTTGTATAACTCTGTAAAATCTGTTTGTAAGTTCTCTGCCTTAAAACCTGTGTCTTTAACCTGCTGTATGGCTAATTCTAATTCATTGAATGTGATTGGAAGTCTGAATCTCAAAATCAGAATACGTAATTTCACGTGGAAAATGCCTGTGCTAGTGGCAAAAGATTTATCTTGTCCTTTCATTCTTGGTGCAAATTTTATTGCCAAAACTGGTATGGTTTTGGATCTTCAATACAATGAATTCCAGTTTAAGTTTTCCGTTAGGATCTTTAAATTGTGTAACCGTTCTCCTATCCTTCCTTATCATGTCAGTGCTGTCTCAGAGGACACAAGTGAACCAAAAGCTTTTGACTTTAATCATTTGCCTGATGATCAGGCCAACCAACTTAGGAATCTTTGTGATAAATTTCCTGATATGTTCACAGACAAGTTAGGTGTAACCAATGTTTTGGAATATAAACTTGAGTAACTGACAATGTACCTGTTTGTTCTCCTCCGTATCGCTTGTCGCCCCCCAAGATGAAAGCCCTAAAGGCTATCATCGACCAAATGCTTGCTGATGATGTAATACGCCCCTCTAAATCTGCGTACTCTTCTCCCATATTCCTAGTCCCTAAATCACAGAGTGGTTTTCAGCCTGTAATAGACTATAGGATGTTGAATAAGCGAGTTGTGCTTCAATATGTTCCACTTCCTGACTTACCCTCTTGTTTCTCTTGGTTTGCTAATGCCAAAATTTTTACCACTTTTGATTTGAATCAGGCGTATTATCAGATACCTCTTGCTGAGGAATCCAAGCATCTCATGGCTTTTGCCACTGACTGGAACCTCTATGAATTTGTGCGCGTACCGTTCGGGCTGACGACAGGAGCCGCTGTTCAACTCGGCTGCTGGATAACGTGTTGTCAGACATTAAATTCAAATTTGCTTATAATTATCTAGATGATTTAGTAATTTTTAGCGAAACTTTTGAAGAACACTTTGTTCATCTCAATGAAGTCCTTGAAACACTCCGTAAAGCAGGACTAACCCTTAAGGCTAGCAAAGTTACTTTCGCACAGCCTCAGATGTCCTTCCTAGGCCATATCATGTCCGAAAAAGGCGTTTCTGTTGATCAATCTCGTACTGCAGCTATCCAAAATTTTCCAACTCCTAAAGATGTCAAAGCTGTCGCTAGGTTCGTTGGCATGGTTAATTTCTTCTGTAAATTGATCCCCAATTTCGCTGAAAGAGCAGCCCCATTAAATGCCTTGAGGAGAAAAGATGCTAAATTTGAGTGGGGTGATGCTCAACTTGAAGCTTTCTATGATCTGCAAACTGCTTTATGTAACGCTCCTGTGCTGGCCATGCCAGATTTTTCTAAACGTTTCATTCTCCAAACCGATTCCTCATCTACAGGTATATCTGGTGTTCTCCTCCAGGAATTTGAAGATGGACGTCGTCCTATTTCTTATGCTTCCCGTAGTCTAAATCCTGCTGAACACAACCATTCTATATATGAATTGGAAGCCTTAGCTGTTGTTTTCTCTTTGGAGAAATTTAGAATGTATCCTGTACATCTACCTTTCGATCTTGAAATGGAAAATCAGGCATTGAGTTGGGTACTGGCCAAGCCAAGAAGAACTGGTCATCTTGCGCGTTGGGCAGTACGCATCTCAGCCTTTCAATTTGAAGCTCGTCACATTCGTGGAATTCAAAATGTTGTTGCTGACAGTCTCAGTAGGATGTTCTACCCTGGCAGTTCTGATCCTCAATCAGAGCCTGCTGATCCCTCTCCTGAACAAGTTTTGGCCTTTGTCAATGTGGTTTTGAGTAATTCCCCTGTCCTTTTCAAAGATATTTCTAAACATCAGGAAGACGATCCTGAATTGAAGGGTATTATTGACAGGATTAAGTCTGGTGAACATGTCAAACCATATGTCATCAAAAATGGTGTTCTGTGTTGTCCTGCTCGTGGTCACACAGACCCTAAAATTGTTGTTCCAGCTAATTTAGTTCCTGCTCTTTTCAAATATTTTCATGAATCCCCTGTTGGCAGACACCTTGGTGTATTTAAAACCAGAGAGAAAATTCGTAATCATTTCATTTGGAAATCTATGGATGGTGAAATCCACACCATGGTCAAATCTTGCAAAACCTGTAACATTAGTAAACCCGCTCCTAATACCCGCCTTGGTCTGTTGTCATCTGAGCAAGCTTCTCGCCCAATGGAGAGACTATTTATCGACTACATCGGACCATTCCCGCGATCACGGACCGGCTATCGTTTCATACTTGTGTGTGTTGATGCATTCTCGCATTTTACATAGCTGTTTCCTACTCGCATGGCTAATGCTAGTACTACTATTTCTTGCTTAAAACAGATCTTTGCTTCATTTGGTCCCTGTCAATTTTTGGTGAGTGATAATGCTAGAGCTTTTACATCTGTGCAATTCCATAATTTCTGTTTTGACCTATCCATTTCTCATGTGACTACCACACCTTATTATCCTAGGCCTAATTATGCTGAAAGAGTCAATCGGAATCTAAGATCTGCTCTTATTGCATACCATTCTTCTGACCACTCCAAGTGGGATTCTTCACTTAATTGGCTATCATTTGCTTTCAATACTGCTGTTCATGAAAGTCACAAGCTAACTCCTGCTTCATTGTTGCTAGCGTTCACCCCTAATTCTCCACTTTCTAATCTGTGGTCCATTAACGATCTTCTGCCCGATGTCGCTAATCAAGAAACGATCCATGCTACTTGGCACCGTGCGCGTAAAAATTTGAAGGTTTATTACGCTAAAGTTCAAAATAACTATAATCATGGGCAAAGATCGCACAATATATCTGTAGGTGACCAGGTCTATGTAAAGACTCATCCCATTAGTAGTGCTGCGGACCATGTAATTAGTAAGTTATCCCCCAGATTTCGAGGTCCCTGCATGATTTTGAAATTTTTAACCCCTGTGTCATTGTTAGTCAGTGATCCTGAAAGAAAGAGGATCAGTCGTGTGCATTTATCACAAGTAAAAATTCCCTAGTTATGAGATAATACTTTAGAAACTATTTTGTTTTGGGGTAGTTATAAGGAATTAGTTGTAAACAAATTCTAATTAATTGCTGCACAGCATTTCTCAGGTTCTATAGTTAATAATTTAGTTCAGTCACCTTAGTTGTAATGGGAAGGGTCATTTATGATCATGTTAGGTGTATTTTAGTATGTATTTGGGGGCTAGAATTAAGATCTTCATAGCTAGGGATTGTAGTAAAAATTTTGGAATCAGGGTAAACTCTGGTAGAGTTTTTTGAATTTTTTTTAAAACTTTTAAAAAATTTTATCTTAAAGTTTTCCATAGTGCTTGCCTAAAAGGGGAGGGCTAGGGCAGTCCCAAACCTGTGGGGGAACCTCCCAAATGAAGGTCATGGAGACAACAGTTGGGTGCCTCCAAGCTCTTGTCCACCTAGGGTGGCTTTGGATTGTAAATTTTTTGTCCGCTGCAGAAAAATTTGTGTTGCAGTGGCCGGATGGGGATGCTATCCCCATTTCTTCTGACGTACCGTATGTCCTGGGCTCTGCCGTCCTGCTCCGCAACCCGGTGACCTGATATTCTGGTGAACTACAGTTCCTGCCTAACAATTTTGACCTGACAACTGGACGTGCCCAGTTAAAGGGGCATCGTCTGCATGGTGGTGACCATCAACCCATGCCAAAGGTCCTGATGACCACATATTTACCTGACATACACTGACGTGGACATTGGTGGCACGTAATCACATCTGTTCTTGGACATTTCAATCAACAGCGCTGTAACAGATATTTTAATGACGCCAGTCGTGCTAGACTGTGCTCAGTTACCAACTCAATCCAGAAGATGTCTTTCTTCTTTTGTGTCCAGATTTTTTTATTTCCAGGGAACGTTTAAAAAAAAAAAAGAAAATAATTCAGTGTTGGTGTTTGATGGACATGAGAGGAACATTTAAAAAAAAAAAAAATTTATCTCTTTAGTATATATTTTATGTGCTTTCTCTATCAGTGAACATTATTTTGTGTGCTTTCTCTTTCAGTGACTTTTCAAGTGATTAGTTGTTTTCAAAAATTATGCAGAATTATTATGCAGAATTTGGACTGCTAAATAAAGTGAATATTTTTTTTTTTGGAGATGTGCTCCAAATTAAAGGGGGGCAGTATGTAGTGATTACTTGGATTTGATTATTTGGACTTGGAAGACGGTGAGGAATTGTGTATGTTTGTGTGTTAATTTGGTATATAATGTATTTATTATGGCTTCAAGATTGTTTCTTTGTTGTGGCTAGGATTAAGGTACGATGTATTAGGAAACACCCTGTAGTACACGCGCAAGATCGGCATGGGATATTTTCGGTTTCACCATATTGCATCAATTTCGTAACTTCTAGATGCTTCTCAATGTTCTTCGTCAGCACTAATTTCTGGGCCCTAATTGGAGAAAATAAACGTAAATGGGATTGGTAGGTGAAGGAAAAAGATCGGACGCTCATTGGTTGTTGTAAGGTTTCCTAATTTCCGGAGAGAAGCGTTTTGCTAGAGCCTTGCTCTTCCAAGACGTCTTTTCTGTTTGACCAGTGAAGGGAAAGGTTGCCTTCTACAAGGTGATGGGACTTCTTGGCCCCTCCACCAGGTAAGCACTTCATTGTTTTTCATCTTTCAGTTATTTATTTTCAAATTAGTGTTTCATTTAATTTATCTTGCTGGAGCTTACCCGTATTTTCCTTCAGCTTCCAAATTTTATTAAAATGACTTAGCCTTTTCGGTAAGTCGCGTCACATTTGTAAAGAGACAGTTCCCATTTTGTTGTTTTCATAAATTGTGTGTTCAACGCCTTTCAATGTAGTGATAAACTATTAATTTCCCTTTGGGGCTGTCTCTTAGTTCTGCGACATCCTAGAAGTATTCACTTTTAGTACAGGCACCTTCCTCAGAAGTGTTTTTGAGGAGGCTGCCTACTAAAGGTGCGCTGCACTAGGATGATCTTTTTCCTTATTTTCCATGAATAGCCTTCTAACGGTATTATGTCACCAAAATCTTATTCCTTCTGACAGTTCTATTGTAATTTAAACGTTACGCCATGTGTGAAATGTTCTGACCTAAAGTTGTATGAAGTAGAATCACTGAATTTGAACCTTCTGGGTAAACATTGTAATTATTGTTTGATTTATTTCCGATTTTAAAAAGGTGTAATTTTGTGGATCATTATGCTTTCATTACAATTTAATTTTAAGTAAACTGTATATTAATTTTGAATCATCACTGACTTCGCTTCTTCAGCAATGCCAATACCTTCCACCGCGTGGATATGGTTCCCAGCCACCTTCACACTATCCTTTCTTAGCTGTCATGTTTGTTAACCTGTTTGTTATGATTTTAATTTCGTGCTATTTATCATTCCTCCTAGCGTCAAAATGTGTTTCTGTGTAACGATGTGTGTGCGCAGTGGTAGCAATTGTTGTTGTTGTTGTTGTTGTTTGTAACCTTACTTATTAGGAGGTTACAGTTTGTAGGAATGTAAATGTAAAAAATATGAACAATAATAATGTTATCAACTTCACGTCCCACTAACAATTTTTTGATACTGATGATGCTTGTTGTTTAAAGGGGCCTAACATCGAGGTCATCGGCCCAACAAATTTTTTTTTTGAGACACGAAGATGCTGGAATTTAAATCCGTAGGAGTTCTTTTACGTGCCAGTAAATCTAATATAATATATAATGGATGCAGAAATTTTCTCACGCCACTGGAGTGTGCATCGTAGAGATAGGATAGGAATGGTGGGAGGGGGAGTTTTCATTCTGGTGAAAGAAGAATTTGTAAGCTACGAAAAAGTTAAAGATGAGACACATGAAATTCTAGGTGTAAGGCCCATTTCTAAAGATAATAGGCAACTTGATATATTTGGAGTGTACAGATCGGGAAAGGGTAGCACTGATGCGGATTCAGAATTATTTGATAGGATAGTCAGCTATGTGGGAAACGACATGGAAAGAAATGTGATTGTAGCGGGAGATCTGAATTTGCCAGATGTCAATTGGGAAGGAAATGCGAACGACAGGAAGCATGACCAACAAATGGCAAATAAGTTAATATAGGAAGGACAGCTGATTCAGAAAGTGATGGAACCAACCAGAGGGAAAAATATCCTGGATGTCGTGCTGATAAAACCAGATGAGCTCTATAGGGAAACTGAAGTAATAGATGGTATTAGTGATCATGAAGCTGTTTTTGTGGTAGTTAAAAATAAATGTGATAGAAAGGAAGGTCTTAAAAGTAGGACTGTTAGGCAGTACCATATGGCTGATAAAGCAGGCATGAGGCAGTTTCTAAAAAGTAACTATGATCGGTGGAAAGCGGTAAATAAAAATTTAAACAGACTCTGGGATGGGTTTAAAGAAATTGTTGAGGAATGCGAAAACAGGTTTGTACCTTTAAGGGTGGTAAGGAATGGTAAAGACCCACCTTATTATAATAGAGAAATAGAGAGACTAGGAAGGAGGTGCAGACTGGAAAGAAATAGAGTTAGAAATGGCTGTGGAAGTAAGGAGAAATTGAAGGAACTTACTAGAAAATTGAATCTAGCAAAGAAGGCAGCTAAGGATAACATGATGGCAAGCATAATTGGCAGTCATACAAATTTTAGTGAAAAATGGAAGGGTATGTATAGGTATTTTAAGGCAGAAACAGGTTCCAAGAAGGACATTCCAGGAATAATTAATGAACAAGGGGAGTGTGTATGTGAGGATCTTCAAAAGGCAGAAGTATTCAGTCAGCAGTAGTAAAGATTGTTGGTTACAAGGATAATGTCGAGATAGAGGAAGAGACTAAGGCCAAAGAAGTAACAAAATTTACATATGATAACAATGACATTTACAATAAGATACAAAAGTTGAATACTAGAAAAGCGGCTGGAATTGATCAGATTTCCAGGGATATACTAAAGACAATGGGTTGGGATATAGTACCATATCTGAAATACTTATTTGATTATTGTTTGGTCGAAGGAGCTATACCAGATGAATGGAGAGTTGCTATAGTAGCCCCTGTGTATAAAGGAAAGGGTGATAGACATAAAGCTGAAAATTACAGGCCAGTAAGTTTGACATGCATTGTATGTAAGCTTTGGGAAGGCATTCTTTCTGATTATATTAGACACTAGCAAGATACCCGTGCTTCGCTACGGTATTATACTGAAATTTATAATTGAATGCTTATTGTTTTAGATATATAATCCGCCAAAATTCGCGATCTGACTCGTTTTCTGCGAGAATCCGCCAAAATTCGCGATCTGACTCGTTTTCTAATAGATTACGGCAAGTTTCCTCCCATTTTTCAATCTTTCTTTCCAGCAATCGATTTTGTACTTCCCGGGCTAGGTCCAGGTATTCCACCCAGTTAGTTGGGTCCCTAAATCTTTGCCATCTTTTCCTATAAGCATTTTTAATATGGATCAAATCCTTCAGGGGATCTGTCGTGGTGTCGTCTTCGGTGCCTTGGCGGTAGCCTACTGAACCCGCGGCCGGACTGCATTCTTAGTCATTAGGCGTCCAGGACCTGTTCCTGCGTGGTCCGTACATGTGACGACGGTCCAGAACATTATTATTATTATTATTATTATTATTATTATTATAGATGTTCTGGACCCCACAGCAAGATGCAAGACCGCTACTTGGTGGTAAATTACATCTGCTGCCATTGTCATTGTTGACAATGTGACCAGCACCATTGTCGCGCGTAGGCAAGTGTGCGGGACTTCTGGCGATACGAATGACATACCTCCGTGTATTATTGAC
The DNA here is from genome assembly GCF_040414725.1 of Anabrus simplex. Lineage (NCBI taxonomy): Eukaryota > Metazoa > Arthropoda > Insecta > Orthoptera > Tettigoniidae > Anabrus > Anabrus simplex. Next base: position 33,759,381 of record NC_090265.1, on the reverse strand, counting down.
CTTATTATAGAGGTGAACAATTTGACGGTCAATATCATTCCTATCGTTTATTTCAAATGTGTTTAAATTTTTATTTATATGCCAAGAGAATCTACTGTAATCTAAGAACGTTCTTTGAAGGAAAAGATGGCTGTTGAAAAAGAACCCAGGAAAGATTAAAAATGATCGGTTTATGATCAGAATAAGTACATCGAAAGTCTACACCCTGTTTCCTATCATTCGACAGGGTCAGGGATGGAATGAATAAAGCCCCATCTAGCGGCGACAATATGAATTGTGCCGGCTGCCGAAGCTCCCCTCTGGGGCAATGATCGATGAGTGACAAATGAAATGAAATATTGGACAGTGTTGCTTGAATGAATGATGACAGGGAAAGCCGGAGTATCCGGAGAAAAACCTGTCCCGCCTCCATTATGTCCAGCACGAAAGTCGCATGGAGTGACCGGGATTTGAAACACGGAACCCAGCTGTGAGAGGCCGACGCGCTGCTGCCTGATCAACGGAGGCTCCTTATAAGTACATTATGAACAGTAAAATCAATTGGTCTCACCGCCTTTTACACCCCACCGCCATTAGGTTTATTTACCCCCACCCCACAAAAAATTAAAAGAAGGTGTGTTTCTTTATGTTTAAAGGAGATTCCAAATACCAATGTTCACCTTTATTACCTTCAGTTTTGAGATATAAGTATCCCCTTAAAAATAATTCACTTTTTTTAACTTCCTTTCACACTCCCCCCCCCCCCCCCACAAAGTGATATTAAGGCAAAAAATACATGTTCCTTTAATAGTAAAGGATCTTCTAAATACCAATTATCTCCACTCTAACCTCTTTAGTTTTTGATTTATGTGTCCTCATGAAAGTAATTCAGCTCCTTTTCACTCCCGCCCCCCCCCCCCCAAGATTGTTCCCCCACAAAACGCGCTTTTCTTTGTTTTTAAAAGAGATCAAAATACCAATTTTCATGTCTGTAACAACTTTAGTTTTTATTAGATGTATGTATTCTCATACAATTAAGTCAATTAATTTTTTCAATCCTTTAACCCCCCAAACCCCCTTCATTGGATTTTCCGAGAATACGTGTTTGTTTACTTTTAAAGCAGATTCCAAAAACCAAATTTCACGTGTGTAACATCTTCATTTTTGAAATATCAGTAGCCTAATTAAAAGAATTCAACACCATTTTCAGTCACTTTCCCCCCCCCCCCCCACTACCCAAGTGGTATTTCCGAAAACTAAAAATACACGTTTCTTTATTTTTAATAGAATTAAAAAATTACCATTTTTCACTTCTGTAACATGTTAAGTTTTTTTAGATATACTGTAGAAATTCTCATTTTAAAATTTCACCCCTTTTTAGTTCCCCTTAAGTGGAGTTTCCAAAGACAAACCACCTATGTTCCTTTACACTTACAGGAGATTCCAAATACCCACTTTTTACGTCTGTAACATTTTACGCTTCTCAGATATTCTGTAGATATAGTCTTTCAAATAATTCACCCCAATTTGCCACTCCTGTTTAACCGCCATTAATTGAATTTTCCAAAAGCAAAAATATACGTGTTTCTTTATTTTTAAAGGAGATCCCATTTACAAATTTTCAGTTCTGTAATATCTTCAGTTTCTGAGATACATGTATCCTCATTAAAGGCATTCAACCCATTATTCACTCTTTTACACCCCTCCTACTGGGATTTAGAGAAAACAAAGAAATACGTGTTCCTTTATTTTTAAGGGAGATTCTAAACACCAATTTTTACATCTGTAAACATTTAAAGTTTTAAGATTTAGACACACTCATTTTAAAAATTCACCCCCCCTTTTCACCCCCCATTATTTGGATTTTCCAAAAACGAAAAAATACCTGTTTCTTTATTTTTAAAGTAGATCCCAAATACCAATTTTCAGGTCTGTAATATCTTCTGGTTCTGAAATATAAGTAGCCTCATTACAGGCATTCAACCTCTTTTTCACCCTTTTCCACCCTTCCTATTAGGACTTTACGAAAACAAAAAATACGTGTTTCTTTATTTTTAAAGGAGATTCTAAATACCAAATTTTACATCTATAAACTTAAAAAGTTTTGAGATATAGATACACTCATTTTAAAAATTTCATCCCCCTTTTCACTCCCCTTTATTTGGATTTTCCCAAAACGAAAAAATACCTGTTTCTTTATTTTTAAAGTAGATCCCAAATACCAATTTTCAGGTCTGTAATATATATTCAGTTTCTAAGATATAAGTATTCTCTTTAAAGGCATTCAACCCATTTTTCACCCCTTTTCACCCCTCCTAATGGGATTTTCCGAAAACAAAAAACTACGTGTTCCTTTATTTTTAATGAAGATTCTAAATACCAATTTTTACATCTCTAAACTTTAAAACTTTTGAGATATAGATGCACTCATTTTAAAAATTCACCCCCCTTTTCACCCTCACATTAATTGGATTTTCCAAAAACAAAAAAAAATATGTGTTACTTTATTTTTGAAAGCGATCAAAAGTACCAATTTTCAGGTCTGTAATATCTTCAGTTTCTGAGATATAAGTATTCTCTTCAAAGGCATTCAACCCATTTTTCACCCCTTTTCACCCCTCCTATTGGAATTTTCCGAAAACAAAAAAAATACGTGTTCCTTTATTTTTACTGAAGATCCTAAATACCAATTTTTACATCTCTAAACTTTAAAACTTTTGAGATATAGATGCACTCATTTTAAAAATTCACCCCCCTTTCACCCTCGCATTAATTGGATTTTCCAAAAACAAAAAAATATGTGTTTCTTTATTTTTGACAGCGATCGAAAGTACCAATTTTGAGGTCTGTAATATCTTCAGTTTCTGAGATATAAGTAGCGGTATCCTGATTAAAGGCATTCAACCCCTTTTTCACCCTTTTTCACCCCTCCTATTGGGATTGTCTGAAAACAAAAAAATACGTGTTTCCTTATTTTTAAAGAAGATTCTAAATACCAATTTTCACATCTGTAAACTTTTAAAGTTTTGAGATATAGACACACTCATTTTAAAATTTCACCCCCCTTTTCACCCCCTTAGCGACGGAATATCCAAAAATCCTCTCTTAGCGAGCACCTACATTATAATATGAATATATCCCCAAAATTTCATTTCTTTATGTCCAGTAGTTTTGGCTCGGCGATGATGAGTCAGTCAGTCAGTCAGTCAGGACAAGCTACTTTATATATATATAGATGTTTGTGAAATTAATAACTGGTTCGATAGAAGGCAATTCGGTTTTAGGAAAGGTTATTCCACTGAAGCTCAACTTGTAGGATTCCAGCAAGATATAGCAGATATCTTGGATTCTGGAGGTCAAATGGACTGTATCGCGATTGACATGTCTAAAGCATTTGATAGGGTGGATCATGGGAGACTACTGGCAGAAATGAGTGCAATTGGACTAGACAAAAGAGTGACTGAATGGGTTGCTATATTTCTAGAAAATAGATCTCAGAGAGTTAGAGTAGGTGAAGCTTTGTCTGACCCTGTAATAGTTGAGAGGGGAGTTCCTCAGGGCAGTGTTATCGGACCTTTATGTTTTCTTATATATATAAATGATATGAGTAAAGGAGTGGAATCGGAGGTAAGGCTTTTTGCGGATGATGTTATTCTCTATAGAGTGATAAATAAGTTACAAGATTGTGAGCAACTGCAACGTGACCAACGACAGCAGGCAATGGTATGTTGATAAACGGGGCTAAAAGTCAGGTTGTGAGTTTCACAAATAGGAAAAGTCCTCTCAGTTTTAATTACTGCGTTGATGGGGTGAAAGTTCCTTTTGGGGATCATTGTAAGTATCTAGGTGTTAATATAAGGAAAGATCTTCAGTGGAATAATCACATAAATGGGATTGTAAATAAAGGGTACTGATCTCTGCACATGGTTATGAGGGTGTTTAGGGGTTGTAGTAAGGATGTAAAGGAGAGTGCATATAAGTCTCTGGTGAGACCCCAACTAGAGTATGGTTCCAGTGTATGGGACCCTCACCAAAATTACCTGATTCAAGAACTGGAAAAAATCCAAAGAAAAGCAGCTCGATTTGTTCCGAGTGATTTCCGACAAAAGAGTAGCGTTACAAAAATGTTGCAATGTTTGGGTTGGGAAGAATTGAGAGAAAGAAGAAGAGCTGCTCGACTAAGAGGTATGTTCCGAGCTGTCAGCGGAGAGATGGCGTGGAATGACATTAGTAGACGAATAGGTTTGAATGGCGTTTATAAAAGTAGGAAAGATCACAATATGACGATAAAGTTGGAATTCAAGAGGACAAACTGGGGCAACTATTCATTTATAGGAAGGGGAGTTAGGGATTGGAATAACTTACCAAGGAAGATGTTCAATAAATTTCTAATTTCTTTGAAATCATTTCGGAAAAGGCTAGGAAAGCAACAGATAGGGAATCTGCCACCTGGGCGACTGCCCTAAATACAGATCAGTATTGATTGATTGATTGATCTATTGACATAAGGCTGACGTATTTGAACACCTTCAAATACCACAGGACTGAGCCAGGATCGAACCTGCAAAGTTAGGATCAGAAAGCCAGCGCCTCGACCGTCTGAGCCACACAGCCTGATAAAAAGAATCCCAATGCCTTTTTATTAGAAAGAATTTTTAATCTTACAATTGCATTTCAGTGAAATGATATTGCAGTTATTGCTTGATGATAAGAACGTATGAAAATGAATATAGTACTAATAAATTGCAAGCGTCCTTAGAAGTAATTCCATCACATTTTTGTTGGTAATAACAAAAAATAGAAAAAAGCTACAAGTAATATTTTTTAGTAAAAAAAACACTATAAATTTCATTATCATATAAAAGAGAATGTACTTAACACTACCAAAACACAATAATTATTGTTTTGTTGTTCAGTAACAATTGAAATCAAGTATTGATTTTTCAGTTTTCAATCTTGAGTTTTCAGAAAACTGACAAATTCACTTTGTGCATGGCATAGCTTCTTAACAATAAAACTATCGAAGTTAGTTTAACCCTGGAGAGGGAGCGTCACGGTCTTTTTGACCAGGTTCACAGATAAATGTTAATAGTTGTGAACATAGCGGGCCGCTAGCTTCCATCCCTTCAGTACCTTACATTGGACCCATTCACTATCAGTGTGCGTAAACAATTCACCCCTCATGCCCCTCAGTTTCAGCCAAGGTGCATTGCTTGACGGACCCAGTCTAAAACTTCTGGCGCGCCCCGTGACATATGCGTGTTTATGAGTTAAGTTTTACTTTATTTTTTCAGTTATTATACCAAAAATGTGTTAGTTTTGTTTTATTTTCGTGTAAAATAGTGCCTTTGTATATAGTGAAGTCCAACGCATCATGGACAGAAACAGGGAAAGAGAAATCAAAAGACTTATCAAGAGCGTTACTCAGTTTCACGCACAAGGAACCACTGGCCAATGACTTTGTTTTTTACTATCTTGAACATTACTCGAATTAATTTGTATATTATTTACAAGCATGCGAAAGGTAACTTTAACATTATTTGAAAGAACTAAACCAACAGCTATGCGTGAGATATTTGCAAGAACGGTATTCAAACTTTCCCAATGGGGCTAAAAAAGGAACATTCGCTAAATGTTAGAATTGTCTGAAGAAGAGCAGCCCTCTGCAATACGCCTACTGCAATAGAAAAAATAACCAACAGAAAAAACCAAGACTAGATGCCGTGTATGTCAGTGACATATCTACAAAGAACAGTCAGCAGTGACGTGTTCGGTGCAGTACGGAAAGTCAAGAATCTAGTGATGACACGGAATGAACGTCAATTGTTTAACATCCAATTTTTATATTCTCAAAATACCTTTGAACATTATTTACAAGTTCGTGCAAAATTATTTACTAGTTCTGTAACATTAAACACAGTTCTTGCTTAATTTGCGCTATTTTTTCATGACCCGGTCTAAAACACCATGCACGCCTCCTCACAGGATTATTTTTACGCGCCCTCTCCAGGGTTAATAATCTTTCATTTAAAAAGAAAATGTAAGTAGGTGTTTGTTGCTTTTTAATTCTAATAAACATAAATTCTACACATTTTTCCCATGGCACTACAGCCCTTGAAGGGCCGTGGCCTACCAAGCGACCGCTGCTCACCTCGAAGGCCTGCAGATTACGAGGTGTGGTGTGGTCAGCACGATAAATCCTCTCGGCCGTTATTCTTGGCTTCCTAGACCGGGGCTGCTATCTCACCATCAGATAGCTCCTCAATTCTAATCACGTAGGCTGAGTGGACCTCAAACCAGCCCTCAGGTCCAGGTAAAAACCCCTGACCTGGCTGAGAATCGAACCTGGGGCCTGCGGGTAAGAGGCAGGCACACTACCCCCTACACCATGGAGCCAGCAGCACATTTTAAAGGACTCTAAAAACTGAAACTTTGCTTAAAACAGTCTTGTATAATTGGAAATCACAATCATCTCCGCATGTTGTGGATGTTATAAAGTAGAGAAAAAGGTTCATAGCTTTGTGGAAAATGAAATATGTTTGGAAGCAATTGGAGATGAGCAATTTTGTTTCTTCCACAAAGGAAACAAACTTGAATATCTTTATCTGTGATTTCAAGCTGATTTACAAAACCTCAAAATTTTGATTCTGGAAAACTGAAGAACCTTAGCACAACCTATTTCCCCACTTAATCGCTTCATGTCTAAAAAAATGATAATGAACCAACTAGTTTCATGGCATAAGGGCACCCTTTTCTTTGGAAGTTCTAATCAATGTCACATACTGTTGATGTAAATTGGGCCAGTTTGTTTTTCTTTTTGATTTGTTTCTCTATTACCCACTGAATGGCATCACCTTCATTTCACATGTGACTACAGATCTTGAATTTTAGAATTACTTGGTTGATTTTTAGTGTCTTAACAACATGCATAAATAATTAAATAGTATATTTATTTTCATTTTGTCTGCTTCAGCTATCACAGTAAAAAGTTCATTCCAAATTTTCATTGCAAACAAGTGTAACAATTTTTTGGAAATACAGCCACAAACTAATACCTATTTCATTTAAGCTGCATTGGCCTTCACATCCTGCCTAGCTGACAAATAGTAAAGTTGTAGCTATTAATCCTTCATTTGTAATAAAATTGAGATTTTGTCTGCAGAACACGGCATTACGGCCTGAAGGTCAAAAGGGAACATGATGAAGTTGTTATTAATGTGACTCTTATTATAATCTTTTTCTCCGCGACTCAAAACCTTTCCACTTCCATGTTCCTCAAACTTTGTTTCCAGTTCTGCATTCGTCTCGAATATTTTTGTACGATTCACACAAACTGAACAAGTCTTTCCGGTGTGAAAAGTGAAATGTATTCAGTATTAAAAATTCCTGAATGCCGGGCTGAGTGGCTCAGATAGTTGAGGTGCTGCCCTTCTAACCCCAACTTGGCAGGTTCGATCCTGACTCAGTCCGGTGGTATTTGAAGGTGCTCAAATACATCAGCCTCGTGTCGGCACATTTACTGGCACATAAAAGAACTCCTGCAGGGAAAAATTCCGGCACCTCGGCGTCTCCGTCAACTGTCAAAGTACAGTAGTTAGTGGGACGTACAAACAATAACATCATTATTATTAAAATTCTTGAATACAACACTGTTGGCAGCTGGCTCACCCTTATCCTCTCACATTTTTTATGTAATATCAATGGAGATCTCCCACACTTTTATCTCCCACCAGAATACAGTCACTATACTGTACTCACGTACAGTATAGTGGCTCACCACTCTCGGTACAGAATCTATGTGCTGACATATGGAGTCTTTAATTAAAAGGGTTGACTTGTCCGTGATGCCCATATTTTCCCCTTTATTCCCTATCTACGAAACCATTAACTTTCTTACTAAGAACAGTACAAAATTGGTCTGTTATTAATGCAAAGCAAGTGTCGAAAAAACCCTTTACAGACTCGTAGCTTGGAATCTTCATTATAAAGATAAAATGTGTGGTTCACTTGACAATACTTATTTGGGATATTGTATCTGTACTTTGGAAATACAGCCTCAACATTTCTAGCTATGAAAGAACGTTATTTCTCCAAATCTCCTAAACCCCCAGTTAGTATCAAAAATTACTTTTTGCTCTTCCTCAGTGAACTTACTAATGCACTGGAGCCTACACTTTAATGTGCAAGTTGGAAGAAATTTTCTTTCAAAAAATACTTTCTTAGTCTATGAGGAATAGACACACTCTTTGTCTGAGTTACGCTGGCATTTTGAGATTTCTTTAATTCCAGCGAATTTGTTTAGAGGTGTTTTGCCACTCTCTTTAGGAGAACATAAGATTGCTGTTGATGTATTTTTTGATCACACTGTTGAGGATTTGAGGGTAGCGAAGACAAACTAGTTGCTACTTTATCGATGACTAGACATCAGATACTTGTGAGGTATGAGACATAACTAAGGGGTTATCATCAATTTGTGGAGCATTTTCATCTTCACGTCCAAACAGAATGAATGTCTTCTGTACCTGAGGAATCACTCTCTAAAGAAACTTTAAAGTCTGAATCACAGTCTGAGTCATCAACACGTGATTATGAACTGTCAATGTCATCATCACTGCCTTTCGTAAAAGAAGCATGATCATCACTTTTCAAAGAGGTCCCACAATTGTCAAAGGATAGACCACACTTTTTCAAATTGACTGCATGTTACTGAGAGCATGCACTTCACTACAATAGGAAGACGAACCTTCTCTCACAGCCTCTTGATCCATAAGTAGATTGTTACTTTCAACTTGTTCCCTTGTATCCACACAATTCCTCTCAGGAATCATAGATCCAATAATACTTGAACAGATTAAATTTCGTGACGTGGCTAGGTGCACCTTAATTTTCCCGTGAGTTAAAAAAAAGCCAATTTTGACTCTCTAAAATGAAAAAATGTTGTTGTGCTCAAAAAATTAAGCACAAATGCCTATAATAAAATTCAAAAATGAAGACGGAAATTATAGTAATGCACTAAATACATAAATGAACAGATCTCAATAGATGACTAGCAAACCCTGAAAAGAAATTCACTGATGACAGTATTAACCCTCAAATGGTTGTACACTGAGATTTCCTCCATGCCTGTTATATTTCAAATGATAGAATTCGTTACCTTAACTGGCGTAGTTGTCCACTGCTATATCTTTCTTCTCATTCATTTGGAATCGCCCTGTGTGAATTCATTGTTGCAGCTTATTGGCTGTGGCAGGGAAGGGACATTTCTGAGATCGTTGTCTGAACCTGAACGTTTCCTCTGTGCGCAACTAGTAAGCATGGTTCTATATTTCCTGTGTGTGTGGTTTTACTATTATGTGTTTACAATTGTAATTTACTGCCAAAGGTCGTTGGTAAGTAACATTTTATATGTAGCAGGATCAATTTTAAGAAAACATACCTGTCAGTCATTGCACATTTAGGACCGCGTGATAACACTAAGCAGCGAATAAGGATTTATTTTTCTTTACTGAATATTTCTTTGACTCTTATGCATAATTTACCTCAACATGTATTAGCATTATTCAAACTATTTCTCTCGTAAGTCGCACCATAACGGCATTTTTGTTATATTTTTTGTAGCAAGGTGGATTTACGAGAGAAGGAACGGATAGGAAACTTACTCAAAACATCCTGATAAATCAGATGTTTGAGGTTTATTGGATGAGCATGAAGATTATTTTAGAATTCAGTGACCACCCTTCAGAAAGCGAACAATCTAGTAGTGAACTTGTCACAGTACTGAATTTCAATGTAAACAAGGGTGAAAGGAGATTTATGTTCGGTAAGCGATGGTTTCTATTACTCTTCTTTGTCTTCATAAGTACTGGAGCAATAAATGTCTATACAATTTTCCTGGCACATGGAAAAGATGGCACGAACCGGGAGGGTACTTCAAAAAATTTTGTATCGTGATTACTGGAAAGTGCGACACTAGTTCCCTGCATTCCATGACAACAGAAGACAAAAATAAAACCACTTGCTGGAATTAAAGATGAACCACAGTGCTCTGGAAACTCAGACCAACGAAGTGGGCGCTGTGCTTTCTGTACTTGCAAACAGAACAGATCTTCAAGTCTGTCGCGAATGTCGTGCAAAAGGCTCCCGTGTACAGAACATTGAGTGACATACTGTGCGGATTCTGCATACGATGGGGATTTTCAAGAGATGAGAATTTCAATTAATGAAATGAAATACTTTCATACATGGCATGAATTTAGGTTCCATATAGGAAAGGGCATAATTATAAACATGACTGAATCAGTGACTACAATGTGGACATTCTTGCATTTTTCTTAAGTGTGGAGATTGTATTGTTCAATTTTGAACTCAAAGTTCAGCAAGTGTACATAATTTTCAGTTTATTTAGAACAAACTTCCAGAATGTTTTCTCACTATTTTCAATTATACAGATTGTTTTAGATTAATTTTTGCTGCAGATGACCACTTAGTTTTATATTCTTAACTTGCACTCACTTTCAATATTCTTATTTTGACTTTTAATGTGCATTTCTTTTGTATGTGATAAACCCCATGGATCAATAGTTGCTCCCTCGCTACCAAACTTCCACTACGCAGTATGACTGTCCTTTGTTTACTTCTCGCCGAGGACGTATTCGGGCGGTGTACAAAGCTGCCAACCTGTTCATTTAGGAATTAAGCCCCCAGGTTAGAGCCGCGAAGCCTAGACAAGACCATTTGTCAGCACTGTTTAGGTTAGGGCCTGGACAAGACCACTGGTCTGGACTGGTTAGGGTAGGGCCTGGACAAGACCAGTGGTATGGGGACAAACAAAGGGAATCAATTAATCAATCAATCCTGATCTGCATTTAGGGCAGTCACCCAGGTGGCAGATTCCCTATTGTTTGTTTTCCTAGTCTTTTCTTAAATGATTTCAAAGAAATTGGAAATTTATTTAACATCTCCCTTGGTAAGTTATTCCGATCCCTACTACTTTTAAAGCTGCCACTCAAACTTATTCGAAACTGACTTTCAACCTATTAGGTCGTGTTACGTACATTTAGTACGTGTTGAAGAGATGTTAAGTACAGAACAAAAATGGCCAACCAGACACCAGTGGGATCCGAACCCACAACCTCCCGATTTTGCGTCGGTTGCTCTACCAATTGAGCTATGGTGGCCTAGGCCGTCTTTGTTCTGTTGGAAAGGATCTGAGCTACAGGTCTGGTACTACTACCATCACACTGTAGAGTGCGTTTAAGTTGCCCGTTGAGGGCCAAGTCAATGAATATTGAATTTTCACGACCGCATTGTAATCGAAACCGACTTTCAACCTATTAGGTCGTGTTACGTACATTTAGTACGTGTTGAAGAGATGTTAAGTACAGAACAAAAATGCCCAACCAGACACCAGTGGGATCCGAACCCACAACCTCCCGATTTCGCGTCGGTTGCTCTACCAATTGAGCTATGGTGGCCTAGGCCATCTTTGTTCTGTTGGAAAGGATCTGAGCTAAATCGGGAGGTTGTGGGTTCGGATCCCACTGGTGTCTGGTTGGCCATTTTTGTTCTTGTACTTAACATCTCTTCAACACGTACTAAATGTACGTAACACGACCTAATAGGTTGAAAGTCGGTTTCGATTACAATGCGGTCGTGAAAATTCAATATTCATCAAACTTATTCGTCTACTAATGTAATTCCACACCACCTCTCCGCTGGCAGCTCGGAACATACCACTCGAGCAGCTTGTCTTTTTTCTCCCAAGTCTTCCCCGCCCAAACTTTGCAACATTTTTGTAACGCTACTCTTTTGTCGGAAATTACCCAGAACAAATAGATCTGCTTTTCTTGGTATTTTTTCCAGTTCTTGAAACAAGTAATCATGGTGAGGGTCCCAAACGCAAGTTATACCTTTTGCGAGTAATTGATTTCCAGCAGACGAAAGACAGAGTTTTGTTCTATGTCCCCTTGAATTCCAAGCTGTTTCTGAAGTCAATAGTAACTGTTCACATTCTTCCAATCAGAGATTATTAAAACTACCAAAACTAGAGCTCAAAAAGTTTGATGGGAATGTGAAAGGTTGGATTGGGTTTTAGGCGCAGTTTACTAAAATACATGAGGATGACAGCCTTAAAGATGAAGACAAATTTGCTTATTTGATTCAATGTATGGAACCTGGTTCACCTGCTCAGAAACTGGTAGAAAACTTTCCTCCTCCCAAGGAAAACCATAAAAAGGCTACAGAATTGTTGAAGTCTAGGTATGGGAAGGATGAGTTACTTATTGAATACTATGTTAAGGAACTTTTATCCTTGGTGTTGGGAATGTATCTTCGAACACCATATTTATTAACATTCAACTGTTTGATATATGTACCAACACAAATATTTACAAGAAAAGGTAAAAATTTCCCAAACATACCGGCCACCAAAAGGCACTGGCCTTTTTAAGAAGGGAAGAAGAAAGATAATTCACTTCAGGAATAAACACATAATACAGATAGTCAGGGAGTTCATAAAGGTATAAATCACATCACTGTGTAACTCGAAACTTTTAGTATTCTTTCTCATTCTCAGGCAAAACACACAACTTCTTGATGGGTCGTTTTATGATACCAGAGTTTGTTCTCACAGTGGCGACCCGTACGAGGTTGTCTTCACCAGGATGAACAGACTCTATTATGCCCATTCGCCATTGCAGAGGTGGTAGGTTGTCATCTTTGATGAACACAAGATCTCCAATTCCAATTCTCAGTCCACTTGTGACGCTGCTGCAGAGTGTTAATATATTCCCTATGCCATTGTTTCCAGAAGTCCTGGGTCATCTTTTGAAGATGTTGCCATCTGGAAAGTCTGTTTATGGCACAGTGAACAAGGTCATGATCAGGAAGTGCAGTAATTTGTTCCCCAATTAGGAAATGAGATGGGGTTAAACAAAATAAGTCTGTAGGATCATCGCTGAGTCTTGTTAGAGGACGAGAATTCAGGCAGGCCTCTATTTGGGAAGAAAGGGTACTTAATTCTTCAAAGGTAAGCACCGTGCTACCCATAGTTCTTCGCAAATGGTACTTGAAAGATTTCACCATGGACTCCCAAACTCCGCCGAAATGCGGTGCTGATGGAGGGATGAAATGCCAGGCGATCCCCTTTGTGGTTGCAGCTTCGACAATATCTCTGTTTTGATTCGAATCTTGGAGAAATTCTTGCAGTTCTTTCAGCTCCCTTGCAGCACCGACGAAGTTAGTGCCATTGTCGCTATAGATATTTGATGGACATCCTCTGCATGACGTGAAACGTCGCAGTGCGGCCATGAATGCATCCGTTGTAAGGTCTGAGACAACTTCCAAATGTACAGCTCTTGTGGCAAGGCAAGTGAAGATGGCAACGTAGGCCTTGCCCGTCCGTTTGCTTCGCAGTGTTCCAATTCTTATAAAAAATGGACCAGCATAGTCTACGCCCACGTTCAGGAATGGTCTTGCAGGGGTGATTCTTTCTTTGGGAAGATTTCCCATCTTCTGTTGATTTGTTGTCAATTTTAATTTGTAGCATGGCAAGCATGAATGAATGCTCCCCTTAACGACTTGTTGAATTCTTGGAATCCAATATCTCCCACGTAATGATGATATCAGGAGTTGGGGCCCAGCGTGCAGTAATCTTTGATGTTCACTTAAAATAATAAGTTTCGTGAGGTGATGCTTGGGAGGTAATATAAGTTGATGTTTAGCTTCGTAAGAGATGGATGATGCATTGTACAGTCTTCCACCAACACGAAGATAGCCATGTTGGTCCAGAGTCGGGCTTAAATTCCTAATTTTGCTAGCTGAGTGAATGTTCTTTCCTTGCTCGAGGCAACGAATTTCTTCACGATAGGATATTGCTTGAACAATCTTGATACATACATTGAGGGCATTACTTATTTCTTGAGGCCTTAACGGGGACATGTCGCGATCATCGGGGTTTCTCCTGCAGTTTGAAGCAAATCTGAGGCAATAGCTAATCGTCCTGAGTAGTCGGTTTAACGAAGAGAATGTGTTTAGAAATGAGTCGTTATGTTGCACAATAACAAGTGAAGTTAATATTCTTTTGTCTGGTATCTTGTTAGGGTCGGAGATAGTTTCTTGTTTCGGCCAAGCTGAGGGGTCTAAGCACAGCCAGGCTGGACCGTGCCACCACAGCATGTTGTTCTTCATGTCTGTTGGTTCAATGCCTCGCGAGACGAGATCTGCTGGGTTATCCTGTGATTTAACATGAGACCAGTGATTCGAGGGAGCAATTTCTTGAATTTCTGCAACCCTATTTGCTACGAACGTCTTCCATTTAGTGGGGCACGCATTTAACCATGCTAGTACAATTGTCGAGTCAGTCCAAAGCTGTATTTTAGTGAATGGCAGTTGTAGAGAGGCAAGTGTTTTCTTCAGGAGATGGGAAAGCAGTAAGGCACCACACAATTCTAGTCGGGGAATTGAGACTTGCTTTAAAGGTGCGACTCTCGATTTTGCGCATAACAATCTGATAAGAACGTCACCCTTGTTGTTCACAGACCTCACGTAAATACAGGCGCCATAAGCGTGATGTGAAGCATCGCAGAAACCATGGATGTCTATGGACTTGGTTTTCCCTTCAGCGAGAACACACCTTGGGACCTTGATGCTATTAAGCGTGGGGATCTGATCATATAATTTCAACCAAATATCAAGTAAGTTTACTGGTAAAGGGTCATCCCATCCTGACCTTTCCTGCCAGAGACGTTGCATGAAAACCTTGAAGCTGATTACTACAGGGCTTATAAATCCAAGTGGGTCGAAAATTGAGGATATCGTTGATAGCACTATTCTCTTTGTGAACGTTGTATCACCCATTAATTCTTGAAAATTTACGTTACAGTTTATTTGAAACATGTCCGTGGAGGGATGCCAAGTCAACCCTAATGTCTTTACCATGTCACTTATGTTGTCAGTTAACGAGTGCTTAGTTTCTCGTAAGCTTTCTGGGATGGAGTTCAGTAATTCAGGGCTATTGGAACACCATTTTCGCAAAGGAAACCCTGCACGACCGAGAAGCTGTTGTAACTCGGTTCGCAGCTCCAGGGCTTCTTCTAAAGTATCTGCTCCAGAAAGACAGTCATCAACATAGAAGTCACGTTTGAGGATCGCGGCCGCTCTCGGGAATTCGGACGCTTCTTCGAGTGCTAATTGCTGGAGACATCTTGTGGACAGAAACGATGCTGCAGACGTGCCATATGTGACAGTGTTAAGAGCATAAGATTTTAGATTATCTTGAGGATGTTCTCTCCATAGGATGCACTGTAAGTGTCGATGTTTAGGATGAACCATTATCTGGCGGTACATCTTTTCAATATCAGCGGTGAAAGCAATGTTGTGAGTGCGGAATCTCATAACTATTGAGCAGAGATCTTCTTGAATTGTAGGTCCTACCATTAAGATATCGTTTAAGGCAGTACCGTTGTCAGTCCTTGCTGATCCATCAAATACGACTCTTGTTTTCGTAGTGCTGCTAGAATGCTTGACAACAGCGTGATGAGGCATATAATATCTTTCTCCTTCAACGGGTTCCGACTGAAGTTCCGTCATGTGTCCAAGGGTCTGGTACTCTCTCATGAAGGTGATGTAATTTTTACGAAGGTCGTCTTGAGTTTGTAGTTTCCGTTCTAATAGATGAAAACGTCGGCTGACAGTCTGCATTGAGTTTCCAAGTTGCAACTCTCTCTTAAGGGGTAGCTCTACGATGAATCTCCCAGTTTCATCTCTTCTTGTGGTGTCCTTGAAATGGGCTTCACATTCCTTCTCTTCAGGTGAGTGTGTAACATGGTTCACTTCCTCGAGACTCCAGAACTTCTGAATTTGTATTTCTAAGTTGAGGTCAGATCTGATAAAGAGCGACTTGGTTGGTGTCTTCTCTTCCCTTTCTTGATTGAGTTGTGAATATTCTCCGCTGAGAATCCATCCTAGCTGTGTGTTCTGTAGGCATGGGTACCCTTGTCGGCTTTTTCTTCCGGGTTGCAGGAGCTGTAAGAAAAACTGTGCGCCAATCAGTAAATTGGTAGCCTGAGGGATGTGAAAGTCAGGATCAGCGAGGGTGATGTCTTGTGGAATGTTCCAGTCCTTGCAATTGATATGTGAGACAGGTATATTGCCAGTTATTCTGGGAAGAACAATACATTCCATGTTGAAGTGATAATCGTTGATTGTTGAGTGAACCTCAATATTCACTGCTGTGTTTGCTTGGGATGTGAGTTCACCAAAAGCTTGCAGTGTTATGGCTCTGGTCTTTTCCTTTTTCAGTCTCAGTTGTTGCACCATGTGTTCGGATATAAAGTTACTCTGCGAACCATTGTCGAGTATGGCACGAACTAAATGGAATCTTCCCTGACCGTCCTTGATCTTTACTAAAGCCGTACTCAGAAGTATCTGATTCTTGGATGTGCTTCTCAGAGAATGATAAGATGATTGTTGTGGATTGTTGTTTTGATTTGCAGGAGATGATATATGGTCAGTCTCATGATGCAACAACGTGTGGTGATATTTGTTACATAATCTGCATGATGTTTTTGATGTGCATGCCTTCCAAGTGTGAGATGAGCTCAGGCAATTGCTGCATAGATTTTTATCCTTTACTACTTTGAACCTTTCATCACAATCTAATTTAAGAAAGTCTGGGCACCTATAAAGCTGATGTTCATCTGAACAGATACACAGTGGCGGCTCGTGAAAAAATCGTCCTACGTGCTACAAAAAAACAAGCTAAATACGCTGTTTTAAATCTGCATATTGCCATGATGAACAACGCATACTTCAAACTTGGTAATACTACTACTACTACTATTAATAATCATAATAGAAATAATAATAATAATAATAATACAACTTTTCTCGCAATTTATTACTCAGAACAAACAAAAACAACATTAATTTGGAAGCAGATGAATTCTTCGATAACTGTCTACGAGATAAATAACTCATTGAAGAAATATTGTTTTTACTAACCTAATGGCGCAACTTACATCAGTGCAAATAGAATCGTGGGAATATAGATCTCCACTAAGAACACTAATTTAATTTCACTTTATATACACTGCAGTGGATAAATAATTTGATAAATCTTCGTATAAACTTTAGCACTAACACAATGACAGGAAAAACACGCACCAGTAACATAACCGCGAGATTAAAAACTGCACAAAGCAACTGAAAGAGCTGCCAACTGATTCATTGAGACCTCCCCTATTAGGTTACCAGAGTAAATGTCCGGCTCCATGGCTAAATGGTTAGCGCGCTGGCCTTTTTGGTCACAGGGATCCCGGGTTCGATTCCCGGCAGGTTCTGGAATTTTAACCATCATTGGGTGTACGTGTTGTCGACATCATCATTTCATCCTCATCACGACTCGCAGGTCGCCTACGGGTGTCAAATCAAAAGATCTGCATCTGGCGAGTAGAACATGTCCTCGGATACTTCCGGCACTAAAAGCCATACGCTATTTCATTTCACCAGAGTAAATTACATTGTAATGCGGGATAACATTTAGGGTCAGTCAAAGATTCTTTGACTCACCTACGAATTCCTTATTTTTGACACAAAAGGAAGATGGATATTTTAATAAGCATGTGTGAGATAGATTGCCTCCACTTACGCTTTACTTTCGAACCCAGACGATGCTACTCTCTAGTGGCAGATTTGCTTACCACGTTCAACATAAGCACGGCCGACTGGATCCCTCGCTGCGCTCCGGGTAGCAGGAGACATCGAGTAATTCTACCCCCTTGCGAGAGAGGAAGTAACTATAAACGGGATCAGTGAAAGTTGATCCCGGTTTACGGTATACTCCGGCGGCTAGGGGGAGTGTTGCAAGCTTGGCTGCGCCTGCGTATTGCTTCCTTCAGGCTACAGGCAAGGGCTCACTTCACATGAGCACGAGCCTTGTTCCCCGGGAGAACGGCGCTAGGTGTTCGACAGATCTCGTCCTGATTTTCACAGAACACAAATTCATATCGTACTCAAAACAACGAAAAGGCACCAGGATAATTGTACTGTACATAAATAATATTCCTTACAGTTCCAAGCTACGTGCTGGAGCCCGGTAGCACGTACTGACCGGCCGCCACTGCAGATACAACATTGTCTTGACGTTGTAATGTATGACTGTTGAGCTGCGATTTTTGACCTTGAACTTGTCTGATGGTTTTGCGATAGACTGGGAGAGGGGTTAGAGGCACAAAGTTGCAATGTCTGACAACGTCTCTCCAAGAACTTAACAAGTTCTTTAAACTCTACAGCTTCTAGGTGAGAATGTTTATTTTCGAATTCTAATCTCAATTTCTTATCCACTCGCGATAGTAAAAGCTCGTTTAGGAGAAGATCTAGAATGCTTATCTTAGTATCGAGTGCGTTCAGCGCATCAATGCTACCTCGGAATTTATTTACGAGTTGACGTATCTCTGTTTCGGTTGAACATACTTTACCCGGTGATTCTAGGATCTGTTTAATGTATTCAGCAGCTATTAATTTTGGCGAGTGATACCTGCTCACGAGAAGGTCATAAGCTACAGTAAAATTGGAGTCTGAAATGCCAATATTCCTAATAGCATCCTTGGCTTCACCTTTAAGCGAGGATAACATATAATGAAACTTCTCAACATTTGATAGATCATTGTTATTAACTATCAGGTTCTGAAAGGTGTCCCGGAAGTGAAGCCAAGTTGTTAATGTACCGTCAAATGTAGGGAGCTTGATTTCTGGCAATTTTATTTGCCTTGCTACATCATTGGTTGAAAGAGAACGTACTTCGTCAGCTAAATGTGAAGTCTGGGAAATGATAGCCTTTCTAAGCTTAGCCAAATACAGTAGAGACAATACACGACACTTACGGATTTCGCCTTGCTAAAATGGGAGACAATTCGACGGTGGCGCTCCTAGTGACTTGACCTGAACAAATCGCGCTAAATTCAAATATCAATGGAAATGTATATACGGAAATGGATAAATAAATTACGTCTAGAAAGAAAGTGGTATTGAGATATTAACTTCGAAGTTGCTAAAGCAATTCTGGATAAATGAATGAAGAATTATTTAAAAGGTTATTATTCAAAGACTGAAATTAGACATATAAACAAGGTGTGAAATGGACTGCTGTGAAATGGCTTGATCTTCCATTTATGCATTACTTTTTTAGCTTTAGCATACCTGCCTGAACTTTTACGGTTGGATTTGTCTTTTTTCCTCATTTGAAAACATTGTATCATCACATTAAGACATTTGTCAATAAAAATATCGGCACATTCCTTACACATATGATGCAATGAATTAACATTTAATAGCTGGACAATTTTCCTCTTAACATGAAGCCTACTAACAGAAAGAAAATCTATAAAATCTCGGCTTTAATCTGAGAAGAGGGATAAAAGAAAGAAAAGTTTGAAAATGTTGTCGATAGTGATGCTTTGAGGAATATTTACGTACAATTAGAGTAAAAATGTAACATACCCTTGGCTGTATAGTATTTTTAAAGTCGCTGGCCTGGAAATGATCTGAACAGATCTTATAATTCTTACACAAGCGTAACGTCCCTTCTTTCTTGTACACTTTATCCAAATCGCTTCTGTGACATTTCAAAACCCACAGATCACACCTACAACAACACATCGGTATTGAAGGTTAACTGCTGCACTACACAATAAAATACGCGTATTATATTTTAAGCCCGTTAAAATATGGGTCGAGCAGGTAGGAAGATTATGAAGTACTATAAAAATCACTGTCACTGGAAGAATATATATGCAAACACAATATTACTTACATGTTCTTGTCACGAGGGAACCTGAAGAACGACCGCGCATTTTTCTCTACTTCGTAATTACTGCAGCCAAACACAGCACATACCTTTCCCCTCATGTTGAGAGGAGATATCAAGGAATGACACACGCTACTATTTAATTATGCCATCTCACTGAAAACGCATAAATAACACCAAAAACTTCACACAAAAATACACGTGCTCTTATGACAGAATCAGTACCGTTCAGGTCTATCCGCTAGAGTGAGCTCCAATAGCTGTCCCTCGATATCTCGCTCAGTGTCGTGTATTGTCTCTTCTTCTTCTTCTTCTTGGTTAGTTTTTGGACATCGTCGTAAGACGCTACGTCCAGTCACTGGTGTGCGGGATAATTAATGTCTAGGAGAGGTACCAACATTAGAAGAAAATAGTACACTACAAGATAGTAGGGTTAGCTATGTAATGAAGCTAATGACAGCCGGGAATAATGAAACTGAGGAAAATACCAAGAATATGGAGGCTAATCTATCGAGGACAACACAAAAACACTGGGACACAGGGTTCTAACGCTTCACGTCTGTGTGGTCTGCCACGACGTCTTACTACGAACAAACCAGACCGGACCACATATAAGGGTTAGGATGCGAAAGTTCATACCTATAGGGAAGGAAAAGGTTACTATTGGATGTTACAGGTAACTAAAAATTTAAGGATTAAGTCTACCCCGCGAAAAGACGGTGGAAACACTAAACACGAAACATTTAACGGCAGTTGGTAACCCACATGAAGAAGCTTAGCTATGAATTCTCGACGGTGATGTTCATATGTCTGACACTGAAAAAAAATATGGTTGACAGTACCTACTGCCCGACCGCATGGACATAAGTTACTTTCAATAAGATTAAGGCGATAGAGATGAGCAGGCGTACACATATGATTTAAGCGAAGCCGAATAATTGTAGTAATATGACGCCGAGTGAAGTTACCAAAAACGAAACACAGTTTATTAGGAATATCAGGCAGAAGTGTGAATAAGTGCTTACCTTTCAACGGGGAAGTTCGGCGCCATACTGCACACCACTGATCGTGGATGAAGTGACGACAGTGGTCCCATAAGTCTGTGTGTGAAACTGCGATATAGTAATCCAATCCAGAACCCCGGGCAGCCTCTTTAGCTAGGATATCCGCTGTGACGTTACCGTATATGCCAGAATGTCCCGGAAGCCATGCGAATAATACTTTAACAAGTCATAGCTTAATTTGCGTAATTTTTGAATGTACCAATTCTTGGTATGTTCGGGATTGTCTAAAGCCTTCAAGGTGCTTAAAGTACAAATGAGAGCTTGTGATATTCCAGAATATTTTATGTAAAACCTGTCATACGAAAATGAAAATGGGATTGTAACCAAGTTTCACTCAAGAAAATTACCACAGGATCAAAAGAATTTATTAAACTCACTAATTCATGTTACTTAGTTAATATGCTCCGACAATTCCATTGCAGGAGCCGCAAGTTTTACTTGACGGTAGGGGAAGATTCCACAACTTGAACAAGATCATCGTATATTGATTTTAACTCTTTCTTCCATATGCCGGTTGTATCAATTGTTGCGAGTACATCTGCAAATCTGTTAAAGAGAGGTCGATATAGTTCTTTAGGGTTAACGTTTGCTTTACCCTGTAAAGCCATGACAGAAGAAGATGACGATATTGGCGCGTGGGGATCCGAAGTTTGCCCTTGAGGACTTGGCTTCAGTGATGTAGAGGCAGTCTCGGTAGGAGGAGCAGGTATCAAACGCACTAGGGGAGTGCCAGAATGTTCTGGAATCGTTTGCGGATTACTTAGTAACCGCAAATATGATGCCCTATCATAACCTGGGGTGACAGGTGGGCGGGGGGGGGGTTATTAACCACCATAGTAAATTTACGCTTTCGAGGATGAGTGTCTTCCGATGGAGTTGATCTAGTGGGCAAAGGAGGAAAATGTTGGGGTATCAGAAGGGGGTTAGATAGGGACTGTAATGGGGCAAAATAGTTTTTCACTTCAAAATAGGATTTGTTTTCAACACTCATAATGCGTTTAATTTCTTTTTGTTGTTTGTGGATTTCACAATGTTCTGCTCCAGCAGGATGATTTCCGCCACAGTTAGCACATTTAACGACTTGGTGAGTGCAATCTTCAGTAGAATGAGTAAGGGAACACTTTCCACATCTCGGCTCCCTAGAACGACAATTAGAAGCGGTGTGTCCATACCGCTGACATCGTTTGCATATTAAAGGAGAAAAAATGTAGGCCTGAACCTCTATCATGACTTTAAAAATAGACACGCTTTTCGGAAGGTGTTGACTCTCGAATACAACCTTCACAGTACCTGTAGGGATATATTCAGTTTTTCCGTCTTTAGATGAACGCCTATTTAGACGTTGTACTTTCACTACAGGATAAGGTGAATCTAAATAGGTGAGAATGTCGGATTCGGAAATAGTAGTGTCTACTCCCCTTATGACCCCTACACGCTGAATATTCGAAGACGGAATAAAAGCTTTCAATTTCTTTTCTGCAAGAATGGGATGAGAAAGAAAGGCGTTTGCAGCCTTACTAGACATAAAAGTAACTTGAATTCTATTTCGTCCCTTCCTATGTATGGCCTTGACGTCACCAATTTGCCTCTCGTAGAAAATCCGTCCCAGTGCCATAGGGTGAATATGTCCTATTTTATTTGTAGAGTCAATCGATTCAACAAATACTATGTAAGGGCCAAGATGAGTGGTAGAATAGGTAGATACAGGAACTTGCGGGCGCTGATCCGAATCACATATTATATCGTGAGAACTGTCTCGTTGAGTACCAGTATTACTAACGTCCATGGGTAAATCCTTACGCACGGCACCTTTAGCAATATCAGGAGGTCGGCCTAAAGGGCCACCACCACTATCTACAGACATAATAGTCCAAAAGGAATTACCCTATACTAGCACCAGAACAACCACGAAAAAAAAAAAAAAAAAAAATTACTAGGATACAAACACAAACATAAAACACTCTACTTATCTACAACCAGGAAAAAAGCCGCTGCACCAGTGACCGGAGCTAGACGTGTACACCGCACAACAGCCGAACGCTGAGTGTGGAGCATACAGTGGTGTATTGTCTCTACTGTATTTGGCTTAGCCTCCACAAGATCGCTCTTATTTTCGAATTCCTGGTGGTAATCGATATGTGAATCGATATTTTCGTCATCATTTAGCTCGAGTTCAGTTTGAATGTATTTGAAATCTTCCTTAAGAGAAAGTAGCCTATTCAGTTTTACTTCGATTAAAGTTGTGTCTGCCGTATCAAGTTCTGAGCTCACGAAGCTTTGTATGCGTGTTAAACCGGCTTTAAGAACGGTTCTTTTCTTCATTAGAGCTCTCTTTGTATCGGGATCCATGTTGCGTTTGTAGAGATTAATACGAATGACTGGTGTCGTCTTTACGTGTCAATTCCGTCTAATTTCCGCCTTCTAAATCATGTGGCACGAATGTAACCATGTTAGAATTTCCGTGCCATGGATATTAGTTCTCATATGTCACACTAGATGACGCTACTTGTCATTATAACGATGTGCAATCCGTTGTTTTGTACAGGTGGCTTATTCTCTTTGGTACAGGTTAGTTTGTAAACACTACGGTAGATGTCGTAATCGAAATGTCCAAGGCAATGCGTTGAAACACTCAAAATCAACATGTTTCACGAAATTGATGCAGTAAGTAATAGTATTTCATTAGATTATATCCTTTGATACCTTGTAAATACCAAAACTTGCCAGGTTCATGGAGTTTGCCGTTGAAATCCATATCCAGGCCGGAGGACCAATGTTGGGAATGTATCTTCGAACACCATATTTATTAACATTCAACTGTTTGATATATGTACCAACACAAATATTTACAAGAAAAGGTAAAAATTTCCCAAACACTTGGTGTTAAAGAAAGACAGCTTAAGACCCACAGCACAACTGTATGACAGTCTGGAAGGACAGTTGAGAGCACTTGATTCATTAGGAGTGACAAAGGAGAAATAAGCAGCAATGTTATTTCTCCTTGTGAAGAATGCCTTACCAGAAGTTATGTTTAAAACTTAGGACAGGTACCGTGTATCGAAAGAAACGTCTACCAAGGAAGCTGACTGTTGCTTGACAGAACTGTTAGCCTTCTTAAAGACTGAGGTTGAAGGGGAGGAATGGCTTAAGCTAAGGCAAGGTTCTTTTGAAGCTAATGAGAGAGTACATTGAGCTAAGCAAGATGATAAAATCAAGATTAAGAAGAGGGAAGTGCCTTCAGCAACTACTTTAATTTCAGTACAGGATGTTTTGGTTAGTAAGGGAAACAAGAACAACAGAAAAATAGCGTGCATGTTTTGTAGCAAAACCACACATCCTTCTCGAGACTGTGCTGTATCTATCAATTGTTCTCTAGAAGAACGCTAAGGGACGCTAAAGAAAAAGGGAGCTTGTTTTAGATGTCACGACAGGGACATGTCAGTGTTAAGTGTAATGTTTGTGAAGTGTCCGTTTTTCAGAGGGAAACATTATGCTTTGATGTGTGTGAAGACAGCCTCAGATGAACCTAAAGGTGATTCAGTTTCAAATACAGTTAGCATGATAGCAGGTAGTAATGAAGGACAAGTGACCTATCTGCAGACTTTAGTTGCTAAGGTAGTAGTTGGCAGATCCATGCACAGAGTGAGAGTTCTTTGTGACAGTGGATCACAGAAAACCTACATAAAGAAGTCTTGTGCTAGGAAATTAGAGTTGGAACAAACAGAAAAGGTAACCTTAAGTCAAGAATTATTTGGAGGTAGGAAAATAGCACCTGTTTGTTTCGAGTCCTATCAAATAACTTGGTTGGATATGAATGAGGAAAACAGATATGAGGTTACAGTGTTAGGCTCTGATTATATTTGTGGTAGTGCTGCCCTAGTTGATGCTGACTTGTTTAATTTACTGAAGGATAAGGGAGCTGAACTTACTGATGTTAGACAGTGTGATGATAACAGTGCTAGTGACATACAAGTACTGTTAGGTGCTAATGTCTGGGCTCAGATAATCACGCCAGACTTTGTGCATGTATACAAGAATATGGTGACTGTGAGAACTTGTTTGGGATGGACACTTATGGGCCCTTCTGAGACCACCTCACCAACTGCCTCGTCTTACACTCTACTTACATTGACTCAATCAACAAGAGTAGTGGATTTGTGGAAAATTGAAGCTATGGGTATAAAAAATCCTGGCGAGCAGATCAAAAAGGAAGAGAAGGAACAACAGGTCCAGATGTTCTTCGATAAGACTGTGAAGAGAGAAGAAGCATCTGGACGCTACATTGTTAAACTACCTTGGATTGACAGTTGTACTTCTCTGGAATCAAATCGTGAAGTTACTGAGAAACTATTGTTGAGCACTTCAAGAAAGTTACAAGGAATGCAGAAATTACAGGATTATGATGAAGTGTTTCAAGAATGGGAAAATGTGGGGATCATTAAAGGAGTTGCAAACGAGGTTTCGGATGGACCTATGCATTATCTGCCTCACCGAGCTGTTCTGAAAGACAGTGGCACTACAAAGATTAGGCCAGTGTTTGATGCTTCCAACAAGGACAGAAATGGTAATTCCTTAAATAAGTGCCTCGAACCTGGACCAAACCTCATTGACCTTGTTCCATCCGTCATCACCAATTTCCGATCCTACCCTATGGGTCTAATTGCTGATATAGAGAAGGCCTTCCTGCAGATTATAATTGATCCTGAAGACAGAGATATGCTTTGTTTTCTTTGGTGGGATAAGGGAGTTTTTGGTGTCTGTTCCAGTCCCTTCTTATTGGTTTCAGTACTGAACCGCCTTCTCGAGGGTGCACCAAATCATTTGAAGGAAGTAGCCAATAAACTGAAGCATGCATTTTATGTGGACAATTGTCTTACTGGAGTTGTTTCAAAAGAAGAGATTAGACCATTTATTTTAAAGGCACAAGAGGTGATGTCCTCTTCAGGTTTCAATTTTAGGGGATGGGTGAATTCCTCAGATTGTTAGCACAACTGAAAATGTCTTAGGCCTTTGATGGTATTTGGTAACCTAAAGGGTGGTACTTTCCAGCGTGCAGGAAATATTTGATCCGGTTGGATTTTCGGCCCCAGTAACCCCTATTCCCAAACTCATTCTACAGAAGACATAGCAAAGGAAGATAGGATGGGATGAGGTTTTCCCACGGACAGGTTTTTCTCTGGGTACTCCAGTTTTCCCTGTCATATTTCATTCCAGCAACACTCTCCATTAACATTTAATTTCATCTATCAGTCATTCATCAATGCCCCAGAGGAGTGCGACAGGCTTCAGCAGCCAGCACATTTCCTATCCTCGCCACTAGATGGGGGCTTCATTCATTCCATCCCTGACCCAGTCGAATAACTGGAAACATGCTGTGGATTATCATTATCCATTGATGGAAACAGCAACTACAATACCTACATGACTGCCGGATACCTAGAAGGATTTTCCTGAATGACAACAGCTCATTGCATGTATCTGTCGATGCCAGCAGAAGGGCATTTGGTTGTTTGTGTATTTCTAAGGACAGAAAATGAAAATGAAATCAAACTGAGCCTTCTGATGGCTAAATCTAGAGTGGCACCTCTCAAGGAACTAACAGTACCTCGTCTCGAACTGATGGGTGCGCTCCTTGGAGTTAGGATGTCTCGGTTGAGCCTGTGATGCCTACATTGGGATAATATACACACAGTGTTTTGGTCCGATTCAACAGTAGTCTTATCCTAGATAGAAAACAAAGGACACTGGTCTGTGTTCTTCGAGAATCAGGTAAAGGAGATTCATGAGTATAGTAAGGCTGATTCATGGAGGCACGTCCCAGGCAGTCCTAACCCAGCAGACCTGCTGTCTAGAGGATGTTCACCAGCACAGCTTTGGAGATTCCAATGGTGGGAGGGCCCACCTTGGCTTAAAAGCAAGGAAGAAGAATGGGTCTCTAACCATCCTGAATCAGTATTGGAAGAAGTCAACAGAGAAAGAAGAAAAACAGTTGAAACTGCCAAGATCACTGTTGTGAAAACGATCTTACTGCAACTTTCTTTTGCTAGTGGCTTTACGCCGCACCGACACAGATAGGTCTTACGGCGACGATGGGATAGGAAAGGCCTATGAGTTGGAAGGAAGCAGCCATGGCCTTAATTAAGGCACAACCCCAGCATTTGCCTGGTGTGAAAATGGGAAACCACGGAAATCCATCTTCAGGGCTGCCGAAAGTGGGATTCAGACCCACTATCTCCCAGATGCAAGCTCACAGCCATGCGCCCCTAACCGCAAGGCCAACTCACCCAGTCTTACTGCAACTAAGCTCACGATTCTCTGGATACACTAAAATCATGAGGACTATTGCTTGGATTTTGAGATTTAGACAATGTAATCATAAGGATTGTGTATCTACAGAAATTGGCAGCGAAGAATTTCTCTATGCTGAGAAGAAGCTGTTCTTCCTTATCCGGAGTGAAACTCTTTATGAAGAAGAAAGAAAGGAGCAACTGAAGAATCTGCAGGTGTTCACAGGTAACGAAGGAATTCTTTGCATGAAATCAAGAGTTGTTGATTCGGACACACTCCAGAATATACCTATCCAATTGTACTTCCATCAAGACATGTAATGGTTGAAAGGATGATTGAACAATTTCATTATTTTCATCATCATGCTGGGACACACACGCAACTTGTTGTGTTGCGCAAAAGGGTTTGGATTCTTAGAGGAAGAAGAACGGTGGCGGCAGTTGTTCGGAGATGTGTGGCCTGTCGTCGTAACTCTGTTAAAGTTTTGGAAGTACCTTTCCCTCCATTACTACAGGATCGAATCAAGGTTCCGAGTACTCACTGGTACAGACCTAGCAGGCCCTGTATTTCTACGAGGTGCAGAAAAGGGATGGATTGTTCATTTTACTTGTGCTGTTTATCGGGCTGTACGTCTGGAGTTGATCACTTCACTTAGTACGGTAGCTTATGTCCAAGCTCTACGCAGATTTGTAGCATGAAGAGGAAGAGTGAATACCATTTATTCTGACAGTGGGACGATTTTCACAGGACTTCGTAGAGCCCTGGAACACTTGGATCGGATTGAAATAGAGAAGACATGCAGTCTTCTGAAAATTACCTGGAAGCTGAACCCTCCCACGGCAGCCTGGTGGGGAGGATTCTGTGAAAGACTTATTTGGATTTTAAGGAATTTGCTACATTGTAATTTGGCAAGGCTTGTCTAAATTATGAAGAAATGAGTACTATTTTGTGCAATTGTGAAAATCTGATGAACAACCGACCTCTAACTTATGTTTCTGAAGAAGATGAACTCAAGCCACTACGCCCCTCCATGTTACTACAGAATCTAGAGGGTAATGATGTAACCAACCAAGTTCAATCCTGCAGTTTGAACGACAGATGGCGTTAGCTACGAGCTGTTCGAGAGAGCCTTAGAAATCACTTCAAACAAGAATACTTGGGATTTCTCCGATTGCAGAGCCAAAAGCAACGGGGATCCCTCCAAGTTGGAGACATCGTGTTGGTGGAGAGCATGACAAGAAGTGAATCAACTGGCCCTCAGGAAGAGTGGTGGGGCTGTTACCTGGAAGAGACAATGTGACTCATCTGGGTAGGATTAAGACAGCAACTGGTGTCTTTCTTCGTCCAGTACAACGACTTTATCCTCTAGAGATAAAATGTCTTGAGAAGAAGGATTTTACCCATGCTTCACAACACCAAAGAGGAGAGGCAGCAATCAACAAAAATGTTCTCAGTAGTGACTCCAGAACTGAAAAGGAACGACTTCAAGACTCGCAGTGGTTCCCCAGGTGCGGCAGTAATCAACGAAGCTGTTACCAGTAGTGACTCTGGGAGTGAAAACCGGAGTGAATTCAAGACTCGCTGTGGTAGAGCCGTTCGACCACTCAAGAAACTAGACTTATAGTGCAGTGTAAGGCTAAAATTTTCAGAATGTTCATTTCAGTTTGTGGATGTGCTGCAAAACTGCCTTTTGCAAGGTGGGAGAATATGGAGAATTCAAGTTATACCTTTTGCGAGTAATCGATTTCCAGCAGAAGAAAGACAATGTTTTGTTCTATGAAGTTGTTATGTAGTTGCCTTGGTTGTAGTTTTGAAGATGGTGTTGAGTTGTATGAATAAAATTGTGGTTGTGTAAAATTAAATGATTTGTTATTGTATAGAAAAACCCCTACACACCCTCATAACCATGTGCAGAGATCTGTACCCTTTATTTACAATCCCATTTATGTGATTACCCCAATGAAGATCTTTCCTAGGTATTATCGGCACACTTTATCTTGGTGCATTTACACCCTAGTGCTGAATCGGTTAACCTCGGCGATCTTCGAGATTTGTACTGGCAACCTTTGAAATACAAACTATGAATCGCTTAAGCATCGTTGTGCGACATCTGGCGTACACTTTACGTATTAGTACTCTTGTTGTTTACACAGCAAAGCCAAAGTATAGAATTCATGCTAGGAACAAGATTCGCATCGAGAAATGTTATATAATGTGTATGTGACATAGTTGTTGGCTTAAGATAATAACGGTTTAGAAACTTCATATCGATCGATCATACTCTCAATTCAATTCAGATTTTATTTTCATTCAGTCGGCAGCACTATCGGAACTGGGACAGCTCCCTCCTTACTCCTCACCCGCCTACAGAAATGCACCAAGATAAAGTGTGCCGATAATACTTACAGTGATCCCCATAAGGAACTTTCACCCAATCAATGCAGTAATTAAAACTGAGAGGACTTTTTCCTATTTGTGAAACTCACAACCTGACTTTTAACCCCGTTATCATCATACCATTGCCTGCTGTCCATTTCACAACATTATCAAGGTCATTTTGCAGTTGCTCACAATCTTGTAACTTATTTATTACTCTGTACAGAATAACATCATCGCAAAAAGCCTGATCTCTGATTCCACTACTTTACTCATATCATTTATATAGCCTATTTAAGAAAACATAAAGGTCCAATATTACTGCCTTGAGGAATTCCCCTCTTAATTATTACAGGGTCAGATAAGAGTTCACCTACTCTAATTTTCTGAGATCTATTTTCTTGAAATATAGCCACCCATTCAGTCACTCTTTTGTCTAGTCCAATTGCACTCACTTTTGCCAGTAGTCTCCCATGATCCACCCTATCAAATGCTTTAGACAGGCCAATGGCGATATAGTCCATTTGACCCCCTGAATAAAAGATATCTGCTATATCTTGCTGGAATCCTACAAGTTGAGCTTCAGTGGAATAACCGTTCCTAAACCCGAACTATCTTCTATCAAACCGTTATTAATTTTGCAAACATGTCTAATATAATCAGAAAGAATGCTTTCCCGAAGCTTACATGCAATGCATGTCAAACTTACTGGCCTGTAATTTTCAGCTTTATGTCTATCACCTTTTACTTTATACACAGGGGCTCCTATAGCAACTCTCCATTCATTTGGTATAGCTCCTTCATGTCTGGCGGCATAAGCTCCCAGGTTAGAGCCACGAAGCTGCCTTAGGCCTCTAGTTTCCTGTGGAAAGACCAATTGGTCTGGGCAGGCTCGGGTAGGCCCTGCATAAGATCATTGGTCTGGAGTGGTTAGGGTAGGGTCTGGATAGGTTAGGGTAGGAGAAAACAGTTTTCCTCGGATATCTTGCCGAATCCCTGTTCAACAGCTTTCCCCGTAAACGCCTGGGTGCACGAGTTCCTTAAGGAGGTGGCTGTGCTACACCCATCGCTACATTAAGGTATATTTCATATAACATTATTGCTGTTCTGTATTCTACGTTGTTTCCTTCACTTGTGCTTTTAATCTGCTGGGGTTGGTGATGGAATTTAATCATCATGATTGACGGGATTAACGTCACATGTGACTTTACGCTGGCGAATAGAAATGCAAAAAAAAATACTTCAGCAATGGAAAATAAATAAATGTACTTTCGGAGGGCAGGATGCTGGGTTCCCGGACATCCCAATGAACACATCTCTCCTCTGACAATTCCCAGTAAGATTTTATTTATTTCCACTTCCATATAATGTCAAAAAGAGTGAACACGAGGTGCCAACTTCCTCTCCCCTCCCAAACCCAATGCCTAAAGGTTATAACAACATATCAATGATTGGTTCCGATTCTCCCCGTGTCGTGTGCTATTAATAATGCAATGACACTCGCGCGAATTTTTAAAAGGTGAATTCAAAATAACAAAATGAAATACGTACCTCATAAACGAGAAAATTGTCCCAATTTAATATGTGACGCACGGCAAGGATTACGTAAGAGAATGTTGAATACAAACAAAAATGCTGCCTCAGCTAGGGATGGACGCGCCCAAATGGGCAAATACAAGACTTGGCGCGACCGGCGCGACTGAAGCCTGGAATCGAGAGCAAAGATCGAGAGTGTCGACTCCATCGACATGAAATAACATGCACGTTTCTGCTCATTTTTCCATTGGGACTTTTTAGAGTATTGTACTGTAGAATGAAATACGAAGACGACGACCTTAACTTAATTGTAGTAACTGTGTAGTTAAAATAAAATAAAACTTGTCAAGTCAGAAAGTATCGGCACAGTAGATCATGGGCATTTAATTTCACGTCTTTATTTGTTGTAATCAGGAAACTGATCAACAGATATCGATGGTACATCATTAATTCATTATGAATTGCACATGAAAGATGAAAACAAATCTTTTTTTAATGCTAGTGGCAAAGAAAATAAGTGTGGCTTTACGTCGCACCAACACAGATAGGTCTTATGGCGACGATGGGATAGGAAAGGGCTAGCAGTTGGAAGGAAGCGGCCGTGGCCTAGATTAAGGTACAGCCCCAGCATTTGCCTGGTGTGAGAATGGGAAACCACGGAAAACCATATTCAGGGCTGTCGACAGTGGGATTCAAACCCACTATCTCCCGGATGCAAGCTCACAACTACGCGCTCCTAACCGCAGGCCAACTCGCCCGGTGAAGACAGAACTAATATGGGTAAAGCCACTAACATAATTCGAACTTAGATGAAACCATTAAAAATAAACACTCTATGCACTCTCCAGTTGTTTGTTCTTGTGTATACTATTTCTTCTTCTTTTCTACCGCTTTTCCAACATCTGTGGGTTTGCGGATGCAAACTGTGTGGCACGTGTGGATTTGGCCCTGTTTACGGCCGGATGCCCTTCCTGACGCCAACCCTATATGGAGTGATGTAATCACTATTGCGTGTTTCTGTGGTGGTTGATAGTGTAGTGTGTTTTCTGAATACGAAGAGGAAAGTATTGGGATAAACACAAATACCCAGTCCCCGGGCCAGAAGAATTAATCAGAGGCGATTAAATTCCCCGGCCCGGCCGGGAATCGAACCCGGGACCCTCTGAACCGAAGGTCTAAACGCTGACCATTCAGCCAATGAGTCGGACATTCTTGTGTATATTATTTATAGGGTTTTAATTTACACTGAGTGTGTGATGTTACCTGGAAAGATTTTCTAGTGAATAGGTTTTATGTTCGCCATAGATACGTCATTTAAATCCAAATTGGCGACTACTTCAGAGTATTCTGTTAGAATATATTATTACTATTACCAATTAATTTGTTGTAATCGTATACTCTATGCCACATTTTTGTTTTATGTAATTTAAGTCCAAATTAGCGACTATTTATGAGTTTGGTCTTCATATTATAATATTATTGTTATTAACAATAATGGGTACAAAGTTGTTGTAATATTGCACTTTGTGCAGAATTTATTATTATTATTATTATTATTATTATTATTATTATTATTATTATTATTATTATTATTATTATCATCATCATAAACAATAACTGATAAGAAACTGTTGTCATATTATACGTAATACGCTCGCCGGTGTTTTGTTATTATGTAATTGAAGTTCAAATTGGCGATTACTTAAGATTCTGTCACAATACATTATTAATATAAGAAGCAGTAATTGGTGAAAATTTTGTTGTAATATTCTCTTAGTAAATGAAAGTTATTTGTATTATTTCCTATATAATACAAGTTGACGATGGCGATTATCGAAGATTATTGGGTCAGAATATCATATTATTATCTTTCTTAATCTGCTTACCCTCCAGGGTTGGTTTTTCCCTCGGACTCAGCGAGGGATCCCACCTCTACCGCCTCAAGGGCAGTGTCTTGGAGCGTGAGACATTGGGTCGGGGGATACAACTGGGGAGAATGACCAGTACCTCGCCCAGGCGGCCGCACCTGCAATGCTGAAGAGGAACCTTGGTGGGGGATGGGAAGATTGGAAGGGATAGACAAGGAAGAGGGAAGGAAGCGGCCGTGGCCTTAAGTGAGGTACCATCCCGGCATTTGCCTGGAGGAGAAGTGGGAAACCACGGAAAACCACTTCCAGGATGGTTGAGGTGGGAATCGAACCAACCTCTACTCAGTTGAACTCCCGAGGCTGAGTGGACCCCGTTCCAGCCCTCGTACCACTTTTCAAATTTCGTGGCAGAGCCGGGAATCGAACCCGGGCCTCCGGGGGTGGCAGCTAATCACACTAACCACTACACCGCAGAGGCGGGCCCATATTATTATTATTATTATTATTATTATTATTATTATTATTATTATTATTATTATTATTCACAAAAGACCCTTTTCGCGACAGGCGGGCCTTGGCCTACCAAGTGACATTTGTCCAGCTCGAAGGCCAGTAGATTACGAGGTGACATGTGGTCAGCACGACGAATCCTCTCGACCGTTATTCTTGGCTTTTTAGACTAGGGCCTCTACCTCACCGTCATCACGAAAATCCCTGACCTGGCCGGAATTGATCCCGGGCCCTCCCTAGACTGCGGAGGCGGCTATTTTGATGCACAATCATTGGTAAAATATTTGTTGTAAAATACTCTAAGCACTTGCCTTCTTTTTTTTGCTGTTTTTTTACGTCATTGAAGTTAATATTAGCGATTATTTAAAGGTATACCGTCAGATTATTATTACCACTATTATTATCCTCATCATCATCGTCGCCAAAATAGACCCACAACATCAACGATAACGATGATAACCCGAAACAATAGTTAATGTTTGTTGGCTAATAATCAGGTCTAGAAAGCCAAGAATAACGGCCGAGAGGATTCGTCATGTTGACCACACGACACCTCGTAATCTGCAGGCCTTCGGCCTGAGCAGCGGTCGTTTGGTAGGCCAAGGCCCTTCAAGGGCTGTAGTGCCATGGGGTTTGTTTGTTTTGGCTAATAAAATAATCATCTTAGCGAGGTCGATAGCTGCAGTCGCTTAAGTGCGGCCAGTATCCAGTATTCGGGTGATAGTGGGTTCGAACCCCGCTGTCGGCAGCCCTGAAAAATGGTTTTCTATAGTTTCCCATTTTCACACCAGGCAAATGCTGGGGCTGTACCTTATTATAATTTTTTTCTTTTTTTACTATTTGCTTTACGTCGCACCGATACAGATAGGTCTTATGGCGACGATGGGATAGGAAAGGCCTAGGAATTGGAAGGAAGCGGCCGTGGCCTTAATTAAGATACAGCCCTGGCATTTGCCTGGTGTGAAAATGGGAAACCACGGAAAACCGTCTTCAGGGCTGCCAACAGTGGGGCTCGAACCCACTATCTTCTGCACTTAAGCGACTGCAGCTATCGAGTTCGGTGTGTACCTTAATTAAGACCACGGCCACTTCCTTCCCACTCCTAGCCCCTTTCTGTCCCATCGTCGCCATAATTACAGATCTATTTGTGTCGGTGCGACGTAAAGCAGATTTTAATATCAGAATTTGATGAAAATTTTAACTCCACAAAATTATGAACAATGAAAAATTAAGGTAATCGAAAAGTAACTTATTGTTAAAGCAACTTATAAGAGAATAAATACACAAGTCCAGGACGCTGGGTTTGTTGGTTGGCTTGTAAATGTACATTGCTTTTAGTGAAGTGATAACATATTTAAAACAAATTATTAACAATTATTAGTGTAATTATGGTGAATGAAAAACTTGGGTAGTAAAATAATATTAATGATGGCAGAAGTTAGGAGGACATAAAATGAAGACTATCACAAACAAGGAAATGCTTTCTTAAAATAAAAAAATATATTTTTAAAAAAATTTGCTCACTTCGAACACTGATATAGGAATTAGAAGGACGTTTCTGAAAACTTTCGTCTGGGGCGTGGCATTGTATGGAAGTGAAACATGGACGATAACTACAGTAGCTCAGAAAGGAAGAAAATAGAAGCTTTTGAAATGTGTTAGAGAAGAATGGTGAAGGTGAGATGGATAGATCGAATTACAACTAAAGAAATGCTGAATCGAATTGGTGAGAGGAGATCGGTTTGGCTAAACTTGACTAGAAGAAGAGATAGAAAGATAGGACACATCTGAAGACGCCCGGGACTTGTTCGGTTGGTTTTTGAGGGAAGTGTAGTTGGTAAGAACGGTAAGGGTAGACCAAGGCGTGAATATGATAAGCAGATTAGAGCAGATGTAGGATCCAGTAGTACGTAGAAATAAAAAGATTAGCACGGGATAGGCTGGCATGGAGAACTGCATCAAACCAGTTTATGGACTGATGACTCAAACAACATGGCGTAAAACACACTATTTATACACGCCATTTGAAAGACAATGTGATTGCTTAAGTTATGCCACAATATTTCTTATGTTGGATGTTAACTTAATTTGTTATGATTTTTCTTTTTGGGTAATATTCGCATTTCTGATTGATATTGGTTAAAGCTACACTAATTAAACACCTCCACAGTCCTCTACTTGTAACTACAGTAGATCTGTGGCGTCATACAGTTCCATACTTCCAAACTTTAAATCGTTAAAAACTGAGTCTAACCATCATCACCTTAGTCCCCCTCTACTTCTCTTACCCTCCACGACCAAGTTCGCTATTCTCGTAGGTAACCTAACCTCCTCCATACGTGTCACATAACTCCACCACCGAAGTACGCGAACAGCTTCTTCATCCATCGAGTTCATTCCTAACTTTACCTTTATCTCCTTTTTCCGAGTACCCTTGTGCCATTCTTCCCACCTGTTTGTACCAGTAATCATTCTCGCTACTTTCGTGATCCCGAGACCACCCAGCTTTCACCTCCATCCAGCAAAGTCGATGTAAACGTAGTCTCGTTCTTACAGAATGCCATTGATCGCAACTACGATCTCACTGCACTAGCTTTGCTGCATCCTGGGAGAATACACATCTTAAATGCATCCACTTTTGTATTCCCGGCCTGACGTTCAATTATTTTACGTTCCTTCTCTACAGTAGCAAAAATCCACAGTTCTAGCCGTTCAGGCAAGCAATTCAATGCTGAAAACATCCTAAAGATATGCGCTACGAATTGCAGGTTTAAAAAAATATAATAAAGTATGAGAATATATTCTTTATTTACCGGTACTCCTAAAAATTACAATCCTTTCCTTAATCATTGTTATCCGGTCGATTAGATTAGCAGTTTGCCTTTTTCTACCACCACGAGCGCTAATGTGAGTCAATGCATTGTTTCACTTAAGCCCTTATAACTACATTCAGTGTGAACATTTTTCAAAAAAATCAAGAAACTCCTAAGGGTATTGGACTAAGGAACACAGTACATAAAGAACTAAGTAAATAAGTTAATTTGACTAGGATTTGAATAAAAAAGAAAACTAGTAAAGAAGTAAGGGATTTTAGGCTAATTTTTCCGGACGTGATTTTCGAAATGTTTTTTTTTTAGTTAGATAGAGCTATCCAAGACTCACAATTTAACACCTTTCCGGGCCCTTTAGCTCTTCAACTTTCGGTACAATTGAGGAAACTGCTTAATTTTACGTTTAAAGTACTATGGGGACCCCTACTTTGTCTGATGAGAAATGTCTTTAGGATTAAAAGCCTTCCAATGATCCACAGCAGCGTACGAAAGAACACAGTGAAGAAACATCTGCAGCTGATTGGGCATGCAGAAAAAAGGAAAAAATTAGTCCATGCGAGAGTCGAAGATTTACCCACATGAGTGACTTATCTCTAGTGAGCCCTCATAGTATGTTTTCAACTTTCTCTCTAGAGAGAACATAATGCTGGTATTTACAAGAGTGGACTACTCTACATATGGGGACAACGATCTAACAACTTGACATAACGGGTTAAGAGCCTCAGTACCGGCTTCCTGAGCCAAAGGTGGTGGGTTCCATCCTAGCTCAGTGCAATGATATACGTGAGCCTCATGTCAATAAATTTACCTACAGCTAGAGAACTTCCGATGGACAAAATTTCTGGCACCCGGGCGTCTTATTAAACCGAGAAAGGTAAATAAATAAATAAATAAATAAATAAATAAATAAATAAATAAATAAATAAATAAATAAATAAATAAATAAATAAATAAATAAATAAATAAATAAATAAATAAATAAATCGTCAAAATAGCAACCAGATGTATGACAGTTGAGAGAGAAAGGATTCAAATATCTGGGGGAGCAGATAGACAATAACATGTGAGAAAGAGAGGCACTGTTATCGAGAATCAACAAGATGAACTTGGCATATAAACTAACTATGAACATTTACAACAACAAGAATATCTCGATCAATGAAAAACTCGGACACTATCAGACAGTCATCCGCGCGGAGGCTTTGTGTGCAGCTGATAAAAACAGGATTGGTCAAGAAGTTGGAGCTAG
Source organism: Anabrus simplex (assembly GCF_040414725.1). Taxonomy (NCBI): domain Eukaryota; kingdom Metazoa; phylum Arthropoda; class Insecta; order Orthoptera; family Tettigoniidae; genus Anabrus; species Anabrus simplex. Next base: position 33,721,876 of record NC_090265.1, on the reverse strand, counting down.
TGGAGAAAAAGATTCTGAGGAAGATAATGGGACCCCAAAGAATAGAGGATGGATCATACAGAAAGAAAGGAAACCGAGAATTATATCTCAAGATGGAAAATATCTCAGATACAATCCGGAAGAGGTGAGCCATGTTCGTTGGGCATATCTACAGAATGAACCCGGGAAGATTGACCAATCAGATAATACGATTTTTTGAGATCAGAAAAACCAGAAGAAAAAAAAGAGGGGCCTGGAAGAAATGGGAATAAAAAGAACGAAAATCAACAGGAATGATTACAAGTCGAGGGTCAAGGCCACTAAGAGGTTTCAAGAAAAAGTTCGATCCTGTACCCAAGCGCCGTGAACAGAAGAAAGGAGGAGATTGCAGAGTGAAAGGATTGAGTAGTACTGGAAGAGGATTAAAGCCAGAAACAGGTGAAGCTGAATTCGAGTTAACGTGGTCAGTAGACGGCCAAAACGAAAGAACAATAAATAAATAAATTAAATAAATAAATAAATAAATAAATAAATAAATAAATAAATAAATAAATAGTGGAACGAAGGGTCCCTGTGGATCCAGCAGATAGAGAAGGATCTCGGACAACTTAATATTAATCATGCCTCTCGCATTAATGGTAACGTGGCAATAAATCTTTTGAAACGATTTTGACATACCTTAACGAATCATATGATTCTGGTTAAGAAATTAATGATTTTGTTTTTGTGAATTACAGCGAATTAAAGTGACAAAACCAGTTAAAAGCGAAATTTACTTATTTTGCGATAAGTGTGAAAATGTAGCGAAATTCATGGAAAATATATAAATCAATCAATCAATCAATCAATCAATCAATACTGATCTGCATTTAGGGTAGTCGTCCAGGTGGCAGATTTCCTATCTATTGTTTTCCTAGCCTTTTCATGAATGATTTCAGAGAAAATGGAAATTTATTAAACATCTCCCTTGGTAAGTTATTTCAATCCCTAACTCCCCTTCCTATAAACGAATATTTTCCTCAGTTTGTCCTCTTGAACTCCAACTTTATCTTCATATTGTGATATTTCCTACTTATAAAGAGCCACTCAAACTTATTCGTCTAGTAATGTCATTCCACGCCATCTCTCCGTTGACAGTTCGGAACATACCACTTAGTCAATCCGCTCGTTTCCTTTCTCCCAAGTCTTCCCAGCCCAAACTTGGCAACATTTTTGTAACACTACTCTTTCGGAAATCACCCAGAACAAATCGAGCTGCTTTTCTTTGTATTTTTTCCAACTCTTGAATAAAGTAATCCTGGTGAGGGTCCCATACACTGGAACCATACTCTATTTGGGGTTTTACTAGAGACGTGTACGCCCTCTCCTTTACATCCTTACTACAACCCCCAAACACCCTCATAACCATGTGCAGAGATCTGTATCCTTTATTCACAATCCCATGTATGTGATTACCCCAATGAAGATCTTTCCTTATATTAACACCCAGATACTTACAATGATCCCCAAAGGGAACTTTCACCTCATCAACGCAGTCATTAAAACTGAGAGGACTGTTCCTATTTGTGAAACTCACAACCTGACTTTTAAGCTCGTTTATCATCATACTATTGCTTACTGTCCATCTCACGACATTATCGAGGTCATTTTGCAGTTTCTCAGAATCCTGTAACTTGTTTATTACTCTATACAGAATAAAATCATCCGCAAAAAGCCTTATCTCTGATTCTACTCCTTTACTCATATCATTGATATGCAGTATATAAGAAAATATAAAGGTCCAATAATACTGCCTTGAGGAATTCCCTTCTTTTTTTTTTTTTTTTTTTTTTTTTTTGCTAGGGGCTTTACGTCGCACCGACACAGATAGATCTTATGGCGACGATGCGATAGGAAAGGCCTAGGAGTTGGAAGGAAGCGGCCGTGGCCTTAATTAAGGTACAGCCCCAGCATTTGCCTGGTGTGAAAATGGGAAATCACGGAAAACCATTTTCAGGGCTGCCGATAGTGGGATTCGAACCTACTATCTCCCGGATGCAAGCTCACAGCCGCGCGCCTCTACGCGCACGGCCAACTCGCCCGGTGAATTCCCTTCTTAATTACTACGGATCAGATAAAGTTTCGCCTACTATAATTCTCTGAGTTCTATTTTCTAGAAATATAACAACCCATTCAGTCACTCTTTTGTCTAGTCGAATTGCACTCATTTTTGTCAGTAGTCTCCCATGATCTACCCTATCAGATAGCCTTAGACAGGTCAATCGCGATACAGTCTGTTTGACCTACTGAGTCCAGGATATCTGCTACATCTTGCTGGAATCCTACAAGTTGAGCTTCAGTGGCATAACATTTCCTAAACCCGAACTGCCTTCTGTCGAACCAGTTATTAGTTTAACGAGGTTGAAATTGTACTCCAATATCACGTGTGTGGAGGGAAACAGAGGATTTCTGAATTCGACAGAAGTATCTCTTCATATTAATATTTCAGGAAATCCCTCAATGGTATGGCTACACAAGGTGAAAGCTACGCTCATGTAGGGTGAAATGGTAATTTGTTATGTAATCTTGATTAGGGATGTATTATAGTCCTAATGATTACGTAAGGAATAACGAATGATTATCAATATTGCCTCTCTTTCTTTATCTATCTTTCACATAAATCATTCACAAGTCTCACGAATTAACCTTTTTATGAATAACTTTAAGAAATTATTAACGGGAAATTAAAGCGAAGGGGTCGGCCCTATATTGCAAAATAACGCGAAAAATGGCTTCTTTTCCGCGAAATCGAACATAAATCAATGCGAAAAATCATGCCCCTAATCATGTCGTACTAATTAAGAGATAAGTAACCACCGTACAACTATCAAATCCAGACTCTTCCTGACATCCCTTAGGGAAGCAAACCATAATGAATCCAGGAAATGGCCTGAGGAACCAGTAGCGGCGCTAAGAAGCTCACCCCCCCCCCCCCCTCTCCCAATTAAAAACGGGTCCATCCTTTCTTGATAAGGAAAGTTACAAGTTTAGTTCGTAGTACAAGGTTTGTATTACTATAATGAACAGCATCGACGATAATAATAATAATAATAATAATAATAATAATAATAATAATAATAATAATAATAATAATAATAATAATAACTTACACGATTTAGTTTTCAAATCCGGAGGAATTAAAACAATACACTTAGGCCTATAATATGGTACGAGCGCACACACATACACACAAGAAATGCATATTCAAATTATAGTAACTTAAACACGCTGACCGCCACAATATTAAGAAATAATCTCGTTCCGAGGACCAAATAATTTACTACTATTTACAACTCAACCCCCCATCGTAGGCCTACTTAGCTGCACTGACCGCCGAAAATTATAAACAGGCTCGAAATTTCAGTATTTAAAGTTTAGATAAAGTGGATGACTTTGTTATAGCATTTTCGCTCACTACTGGGTTCTCAGAACTGGCTAATTAGCCTACTTCAAAAGCCTTGTTGATTGTTGTGAGTGGCAGCAAAGGGTGGTTATTGTTGAAACAGGTTGGGAAATCCACATTCCTTCAGAAATAACTACCGTACTCCTATTGACGAAAGAAGCTCTGCACTACGACGGCCTAAGTTTGGAATAACGCTCTGTGATGCAAATAGTACGAAGCGGTGTTGCCAACTTAACGGATTTTCCGCTAAATTTGGCGGAATTAGAAGATTGTCGGCGGAGAAATATATCATTTAGCGGACAGCGGTTTTTTTGGCGGAATTCTAGATTTATTATAGCGGAATTAAGTGTTTTATCCGTTTAACGTTTTTTAAAATTTGTACTCCAGTCTGTCTCCGAGTCCCCCTGTGGGTGGGGGCGGTAGAATAACACCCACGGTATCCCCTGCCTGTCGTAAGAGGCGACTAAAAGGGTCCCCAAGGGCTCTGAACTTTGGAGCGTGGTTTGGCGACCACGGGGCCCTCAGCTGAGTCCTGGCATTGCTTCCACTTACTTGTGCCAGGCTCCTCACGTTCATCTATCCTATCCGACCTCCCTTGGTCAACTCTTGTTCTTTTCCGACCCCGACGCTATTAGGTTTGCGAGGGCTAGGGAGTCTTTCAATTTCACGCCCTTCGTGGCCCTTGTCTTTCTTTGACCGATATCTTCATTTTTCGAAGTGTCGGATCCCTTCCCTTTTTTCCCTCTGATTAGTGTTATGTAGAGGATGGTTGCCTAGTTGTACTTCCTCTTAAAACAATAATCACCACCACCACCTCTGTCTCCGAGCTATTCCGTATTTCTTATCAGGAGCTAGCAGTTACACGAGGAAAACATGTTCTTTGGATTTGATGTTAAGGAGATCATGGTATCATAAATTTGTAATGCGTGGGGAAAGGGTACTTTTCTCTTAGTTGACGAATGACAACAGATAATGAAACTGTGAGAGAGTTGCATTTATATTTATGCTATGAATGAAGACCGTAATGAACTGGCCTGTTGTGTGTGACCCTTGAGGTAGAGGATCACCTAGTTTGCACCCAGCACTAAAACGCCTACAAGTTTTGATCGCCGGCTCGCAGGCGGGGGTCAATCCCAGTGAAAATCACAGATCAGCTGAGTGCAGACATTTATTATTATTATTATTATTATTATTATTATTATTATTATTATTATTATTGCTCATTTTTATTGCTCATTTTTATTGCTCATTTTTATTGCTCATTATTTGAGATCGGATTTCTTGGCGGAATTTTAGCGGATTTTTAGTAGTATTTAGCGGATCTTGAAAATATAAGTTGGCAACACTGCTGTGTTGTGTTCTGTAGCTTTATCGATATGTAAAATCACTCTTCAGCTACTGAATTAAGAAACAGTCATGGGTCCCTCACAAGGCATGCCCCCCGCCACCCCGCGGGATCTGCGGGGTCCCGATCGCCGCCACTGCAGGGAACGCAAGAGAGATTTCACCAAGAAAATGAAGGATTATTGGAAAAACGGAAAAGCTGAAGGCACCAGGAAGAAATCAGCAGCCAAACCCACCCTCAAGGACACCAGAAGCGGCAAACAACAACAACAACAACAACAACAACAACAACAACACAGCTAAAGCACAAGCGCCGTGGTCCTCAGGTGGCCCAAACGAACTACAAATAAATAAATAAATAAATAAATAAATAAATAAATAAATAAATAAATAAATAAATAAATAAATAAATGATCATTATCATTAATGACCGTTATGCCTTTCAGCGTTCAGTCTGCAAGCCTCTGTGAATTTACTAAACGTCGCCACAATCCTCGTTTTGCAACTAGTGCTGTGGCCTCATTTAGTTCTACACCTCTTATCTTTAAATCGTTAGAAACTGAGTCTAACCATCGTCGTCTTGGTCTCCCTCTACTTCTTTTACCTTTCATAACAGAGTCCACTATTCTCCTAGGTAACCTGTCCTCCTCCATTCGCCTCACATGACCCCACCACCGAAGCCGGTTATGCGTACAGCTTCATCCATCGAGTTAATTCCTAACTTAGCGTTTATCTCCTCATTCCGAGCACCCTCCTGTCATCGTTCCCACCAGTTTGTACCAGCAATCATTTTTGCCACTTTCATGTCTGTTACTTCTAATGAATGAAATATCATGAGTCCACCCAGCTTTCGCTCTCGTAAAGCAAAGTTGGTCTGAAAACAGACCGATGTAAAGATAGTATCGCCCGGGAGCTGATTTCCTTCTTACAGAATACTGTTGATCGCAACTGCGAGCTCACTGCGTTAGCTTTACTACACCTTGATTCAATCTCACTTTGTCTGCTTTCCGTCGATGGTGGTGGTGGTGGTGATTATTATTTTAAGAGGAAGTACAACTAGGCAATCATCCTGTATATAACACTAATCAGGGAGAGAAAATAGAAGGGATCCGACACTTTGAAAAATGAAGGTATCGGCCAAAGAAAGACAAGAACCACGAAGGGCGTGAAAATGAAGACTTTCTAGGCCTCGAAGGCTCTAATATCGACGGGGTCGGAAAAGAACAAGAGCTGACCAAGCAAGATCGGATAGGATAGATGAAAGTGATGAGTCTGGCACAAGTAAGTGGAAGCAATGCCAGGAACCAGCTAAGGGCCCCATGCTCCCAAGTTCAAAGCCCCTGGGGCCCATTCTAGTCGCATTTTACGACAGGCAGGGGATACCGTGGTTGTTATTCTACCGCCCCCACCCACGGGAGGTTGTATGTTTTCCTCTTAACATGGTTTTCAACTATAGCTTATTACATCGAACACATACACACCTATACTTCATTCATGAGAGTGACAAACAGTATCTCTCTCACTACTGCCGAAAGGCCTTTAAAACAATGACCAATAGTATACTCATAACAAAAAAAGAAAGGAAGAAAGAAAGAAAGAAGCAAAGTCATCTTCGTACAGACCGCGAAGGCCCTTGGATTAGTGAAAGGTAGAGGCTTCTACTATCCGTAACCTCGGCACCTGTTGCAGTAGAGTGGTTAGTTCTACGCCCGCCAGCCTTTAGAGAATACACATGTATGTATGTTTGTTTGTGTTTGTTTGTTAGTTAGTTAGTTAGTTAGTTAGTTAGTTAGTTAAGTCCTCAGCCCGAAGGTTGCTTGGATCCTCAACATCTCAACCATCAGCTGTCGTAGATGGCGCTTAGGCATCACTAAGAGGCATACTAGGAAAATGAGGAGTGGGTAGTTTCCTGTTGCTTTCCTCACTATGCCAACGGTCGTAGCCCTGTTGAAACACCGGATTCCGTGAGATCTCCAAAGTTAAGCAACATTGGGCGTAGTCAAGATCTGGATGGGTTGCCACACGCTGTTGGTGGAGGGTAAGGGAATGGAGGAGCGGAAAGGAACCGGCCACCCTACCGTACGTAAACTCCGGCTCAGGCACACCACTGCGGAGGTTCAGACCTGCCTTCAGGCAGAATACACCCTTACCTTTTTACTCACTAAGCCAGAAGTTGCTATTATGAGTGACGTTTTCACAATATTCATAGCATGGACTGGCTCCAAAAGGAATGACCTTACTGGCATTGCTCATACCTCAGTCACTTTCATATTGTCAAAGCCAAGGATGTCCGGTTCCATGGCTAAATGGTTAGCGTGCTGGCCTTTGGTCACAGGGGTCCCGGGTTCGATTTTCGGCAGGGTGGGGAATTTTAACCATCATTGGTTAATTTCCCTGGCACGGGGGCTGGGTAAATGTGTTGTCTTCATCATCATTTCATCCTCATCACGACGCGCAGGTCTCCTACGCGCGTCAAATCAAAAGACCTGCACCTGGCGAGCCGAATCCGTCCTGGGATCTCCCGGCACTAAAAACCATACGCAATTTTTTAAGATCAATGGAAGTAAAAAAAATGCTCTAGCCCGTACCAGAAGATATAGTGCAGTGTAAACACTAGGTCTCGCCAGCAAAAGCATAATATGCCCATATACTCGTAAGCTGCCATCCACCGAGGCCCAGTTTGGATTCCCAGCTCTGCCATGAAACTTGAAAAGTGGTACCAGTGGTGGAACGAGGTCCACTCAGCATCGGGAGGTCAAATGAGTAGAGGGGGATTCGATTCCCAGCTCAGCCATCCTCGAAGTTGTTTTCCGTTGTTTCCCAATTCTCCTCCAGGCAAATGCTGGGATGGTACCTAACCTAAGGCCACGGCCGCTTCCTTGTCTATCCCTTCTGATCTTCCCATCCCCCCACAAGACCTCTGTCCAGCGTAGCAGGTGAGGACGGCTGGGCGAGGTACTGGTCCTCCTTCCCAGTTTTATCTTTCCCGATCCTAAGCCTCACGCTCCAGGACACTGCCCTTGAGGTGGAAGAGGTGGGTTCCCTCGCTGAGTGCGAGGGCAAAACCAACTCTGGAGGGTAAACAGATTAAGAAAGAAAGAAAGAAAGAAAGAAAGAAAGAAAGAAAGAAAGAAAGAAGAAAGGTGCAGATTTCGGTTAAATAAATAATATAAACATCGTTGCTTAAGAACCACGAAGTAAAAAATATAAACATACCAAAATGAAAACCTATAAAAAATGCAGTAACTCTCAAGAAATTTCAGGAATTGAACTCTTATAATGAAACAACGAAATTTACTAAGTCATGGCAGGTAGGTATAATATGTCCAATTTACAAGAAGCGTGGGAGAAGTAATCCAAGTAACTACAGAGGCATAACACTATTGAGCTCTCTAAGTAAATTTTATACAGGAATTCTCGCCAATAGACTGATGAAATGGACGGAAGAATTTTCCATCCTCTCGAGATATCAGAATGGTTCAGGAAAGGTAGAAGAACAGTAGATAACATTGAAAATGAAAACCTACAACCTGTTTTCCAGTCAATGACCGGGTCAGGGATGTAATGAATGGAGCAGATATAGGCTAATGGTACGATTGGGTCGCCACTCCCAAAGTGATTTTTGTTAATGAGTAATAGACGTTATGAAATGAGAATGGAGAGTGTTGCTGGAATGAAAGATGACAGGAAAAACCGGAGGACCCGGAGAAAAACCTGTCCCGTCTCCGCTTTGTCCACCACAAATTTCACACGGAGTGACCGGGATTTGAACCACGGTATCCAGCGGTGAGAGGCCGACGCGCTGCCGTCTGAGCCACGGAGGCTCTGGTAGATAACATTATGATTGTAAAAACAATAATAGATAAATATATAAAATCGAAAGCAGGAAAACTAAATATAACGGCTATAGATTTTTAAAAGGCCTTTGACACAGTCAGCGGGGGCGCATTGGTTGCGAAATTACGCCTATTAAGGGTGTCTAGAAAGATTATACAAACGATTGAGGCGATATATGAAGGGGAGCAATGCAGTATTAGGGTTAGGTGATATGATAGCATATGGTCAGATAGACTAAATTGGGTTTGAAACAAGGGTGTAAGCTATCTCCCATTTTATTTTTTGCTATTTATCAACGATATATTAATTGGACATGGAGGAGATAAGTGGAGGAGTCTAGTTTTAGTACACCATGAAATACCAGACCTAATTGTCGTGGACGATGTCCTGCTGATGACGTTAACGGCCGGAGGCATGCAAAAGAGTTATCAATGCTGTGGTAGAGTTTTCAAAAAAATGGTCGTTAAAAATTAGCATCTCCAAGACGAAAGTTCTGATTTGTAAAAAGGGCTGTACGCCAGTGAAGAATGAACAATGGACGATAGAAGGATGTCAAGTGGAGGTCACGAATATACTAGAGTACTTGGGAATATATATAGCCAATAACGGGAAATTAGTTCACCAGATAAAACAAGCAAAATGGAAGGGTCTTGCAGCATTATCTGTATTATTTATCGTATGGTTTACAATCACATCACAATACGCATACGCTCATGAAAACTGTATTTTAATTAATCCATCAAAATCTAAAGCTATTATTGTTGGGCAAACGAAACAAATCAGTGCGGCAAAAAACAAAAACATTCCTCCACTATCTTTATCTGGTAAAATTATTCCGTACGAAAACTCGGTAAGAAATCTTGGGGTAATTATAAACGAGAATCTTAACTGGGGAGAGCACATTACAAATATCTGTAGAAAAGTGTACGCGTCCCTTCACCCACTAAAATATCATCAAAATATGCTGCCACTAAACATGAGAATTAGGCTTATAAATACTCTTATCCTCCCTATATTTTCCTACTGTGACGTAGTACTAATTGATGCCACGAGAGAACAACTAAACCGATTACAACGTGCTATGAATTCGTGTATTAGATTTATCTTTTCCTTACGCTGTGATGTTCATGTTACCCCTTATTATCGACAACTTTCCCTTCTAAAATTTGAACAATATAGAAACCTCCACGTGGCAGTATTAATCTTTCGAGTATTAAAAGAGAATATCCCATACTACTTATCTTCACAACTCAATTTCCTATCCTCTTTCCACCAGCATAATACACGCTCTGGCAGTACACTTGCTACCCCTCTCAGCAGGTCAGCAGCATTCAGCCGTTCCTTTGTTGCAAATGGAGCTAGAATATGGAATTCTCTCCCCCACAACATTAGAGCCATACAATCCTTAAATTCCTTCAAGTTGTCTTGCCGTGAGCATCTCCTCGATATGTGCCGCCAGGCTGAATGAATCTGGCAGAGTGAATGTGTGTATGAATGTACGTTTACTGTGCTTAGGGTGTTTAGTGTCAATCAACTTTTAATTTGTAACGATAGTTTAAGACATGACTAAGAATATTTATAGAGTTTATGTTATTTTGTTTCTAGTTTGTAATGGTAGTTTTAAGATAAGATTATGAATATTGCTCTCAGATGTACTATGTTCATGAAGTGTGGTTAAGTGTAAGAGAGGACCATGAGTCCTAACTTCGCCACTACAAATAAAGGCAAATATAATAATATAATAATATAATATAAAAATACTTTAAAACTATTTACACGTCTGAACACATTAAGTCAGAATGTCAGATTGATATCTCTAATATAATTAACACCCTTTTGAGTAGCTATCAGGAACTCGGCTGGATCTCCTGAGAAGGCTGTTAGACGGCATTCTTGGATAATATACTGAACAGTTTGTCTTTCAGCACCACAACTACACTCTGGAGATGGAATTTTCTTCCATTTATAAAGGGAGTCTGCACATCGTCCACAATTAGTTCTGATTCGGTTTAGAGTACACCAAATTTTTCTGGCGAGCTCAAAACCTGGTGGCTTAGATGTGATGCATGGCATAGCTTGTTGTTCTGGTGTTGCAGAGGTATTCCATTATTGCTTCCAGCTGTCATTCATGTTTAAATTACTTTCAGCAAGCTTCCTTGCAGTATACAATGGAGGGTGGCGAGAGCGAAGTATCTTCCTGTTAATAACAGGGAGGTCAAGATGTACAGGAAGAGAAGAATTGTTGCATATATTATTGTACACCTGATAAGTGCTTGTTCTCTTCTCACGGATGGAGGTTGTATGTGACTTAATGATGGCAGCCAGTATGTTGGAGTACATCTGATTGTCCCTGATATTAAACGCCTGGTTTGGTTGAGCTGAGTATCAACAGGCTTAATATGAGCGCTGTTTATCCAGATTGGTGCACAATATTCAGCCACGGGATAAACTAGTTCAGGGCAGAAGTCCGAAGTGTAGGAGCTGTTGGTCCCCATGTAGTGCCGCACAGTTTCTGCAGGGTATTATTTTTGGTTCTGAGTTTGGCGGCAGTTCTGGTAAGATGTTCTTTGAACCTTAGTCCTATCTAGAATGACTCCTAGAAATTTTGGATACTTGGTATGTGAGAGTAATCTGCCATCAAAGTGAACTTTCAGTTCTCTACTCGCTTGTTTATTGTTGAGATGGAACGAAGCAACTACTGTCTTTGCTGCGCTTGGCTGTAAACCCCAGTCACGAAAGTATCGCCCCATAGTAGATAGGTCTCTGGTTAGAATATCCTCGGTAACTTCGAAGTCTATGTGGCTAACAGCAAGGGCCCAGTCATCTGCGTACCCAAACTTCCTAGATGTAGTCACTGGCATATCTGCTATATAAAAACAGAACAAAAGCAGAGCCAGCACAGAACTTTGTGGGAGACCATTATTAAGATTCCTCAGTGAGCTCATACTATTACCAATTTGAACCAGGAAGTTTCTGTTACTGAGCATGTTGTTTATAAGATTTCCAATGTGCAGGCATGGAATGATTAGTAGAAGTTTGAGAATCAATCCTTGTCTCCACACAGTATCATATGCTGTTATTAGATCAACGAAGGCAATTGAAGTTTTCTGGTGTTTATGAAAATTGGCCTCTATGAAATTTGTCATAGAAAGGACCTGATCTGTACAGCTTCGGTGCGGGCGGAAGCCTGCTTGTTCAACAGGTTTTTTGAAAATGATATGGTAAAATACGGTTATAAATCATTCTTTCCAGAAGTTTATAGATCATGCTAAGAAGAGCAATGGGTCTATAGCTTTGAGGTTCGTTGTTAGGTTTGCCAGGTTTAAGAATAGCAATAATTTTTGCCCTCTTTAATTCATGGGGTATATTGCCTGATAGAAGAATGAGCATTATCAGTAATTAGAATTCTTGAAAATAAATTCCCAAATATAGATTATAAGATTCAGAAAAATGTCCTGCAAGCTGTAGTGAAAAATCGAATGTTATATGGAGCTGAACTATGGGGTGTGTAACCGTACAACAGGGTTACAGATTCCATTCAGTATTTATTATTATTATTATTATTATTATTATTATGAACCCGATTTATGAGATTTTATGTTCTTTTTCTCATCATTTAGACTGTAATAATTAGGTATCACGCATATTATTGTATTTAATCATAGGTTAAGTGAATTTGTTTGTAATTTTTCTGTATTGTAGTAAGTGAGATTTGTTGATTTCATATAGTCATGCTGTGGTTTGTAACTCTGGCCAGATGAGCTGGCGTAGTATTTTGCAATCGAGGCTATGTTTAACTGAGAATGTTATGTGCAAGTAGGTTTTCCGGTGACTCATGCAGCATAGTCATCTGCAATCCGCTTGGGCACGCTTATACGACACATGACTGATGACATCAGTGCGTGGGCACGTGATTGCGACCAAGTGTCAGTATTCACCAGCTACTGTATGTTGAGGTAGAAGGGATGACCAGGGAGTAGGGATATGAGTGGTCATCACGAGGTTATATAAGTCGATGCAACAGTGGTGAGAGGTATCAGATCATATGTATCAGTCAGATGTATCAAATGGAAGAAGTGGTCTTAGAGTGATGGTCAGAGCTAAGAGTTGTGTTTGAAGAGGTCTTGTAATAATCGAGGAGGTCTACAAGTGGTGGTTGTATCCGAGCAGAGACGGGTACTATGCTGATAAAGAAACATTATCTTCTTGTGAGGATGGACTTCACAAGATGTTTCAATAATATTTTCCAATTTCTTAGAATATATTGAGTGGACGTAACTACATTGGAGCTTGCTACACGCGTACATGACATGTAGGCCAACTCCTTGTTATATAAGAAGATAACAGCAGACGGCCCCCGACTTCAGCTCATAGGTTTTTACAAGAATTTCAAGTTCATCGGCGGTGTATGCAGACAACAGGTAATTAAAGCATCAGACATGTTATGCATTCATAACATGAAGAAGAATGTAATCAGCGGCGATATCACATTTCACTTCAAGTTCATGCCAATAGCTTTTTTTGTTTAGATTAAATTTTCTTTTTAAATGTTGCCGCAAATCTCACTATATATCTTTTTGTGAAATTAAAATACGTCAATGCTTGTTCATTGTGACGTAAATTATAGTCATAAACTCAGTTTTATTTTAATTATAATCAGTGATTCTATTTCCATGTACAATCCTCAATTGTGGAAATGCAATCGTAATCTAATATTGCCCTGATCCATATCCCTGTATATTGCCATATGTGTGAATTTATCACCTCACGCCTTGAGATAATTGATATAAGAGGTATGGTCTACCGAATTTTGTTGTTTTTCTTAAAAAAGCAACTGGTGCTCAAACAAATGTTATTTATATTGTGTGGAAGATATGAAGGTATAAGAGTAGTGGTTGGAGTAGCCACAGGTGTACAGAAATAGTGTGACATGCTGAACCAGATAATACCGTAAGTAAGTTTTGTAAAATTATAATGGTGTTACCAAACTGTACAGCAAACTGTGGGGTAAGATTAATATGTGAGGAAAGTATTCAAGTAGATATTCTTAAGATAATTTTTAAATATTTGTTAAGATTGAAAAGAAGAGAGGGTGGTGAGCTTCTGCAGATTACATATCAACATCAGAGAGAAAATATTCAGGGAGAGTACTGGCTAACTGATGTTAAAAGTATACTAGACAGGTTGATATTCGGAAATTATTGGGAGAAGGGCCTCAAGAGGTTGGAGGTATCGACGAGTAAACTAATCATTGTACGACTTAGAGATATTCAGAGACAGTGGTTGGTATCCGAATGTAGGAGCAAGGCGACCTTCTCAGAGTTCAATTGGATAAGGCAAGGTATGAGCATAAATATTGTGAATGTAAATAGAAGAGAAACCCGAAGTTTGATCCGGTGGCTGATGGGGTTTTATAAGAAGAAGGGATGGATTAGGTGGAAGGATACAGAAAGGTGCCTTCTCTGTAATGAACATAGAGAAGAATTTCACGTGATGTAATCCTGTAAAGATACCCTAGCAGCTAGAAGGAAATTTTTGAATAGCAAAGAACAGCATATGATAATTGAGGATGAGAATGGCTATAGAATTATTAGGATGATAAGCAAAGAATGGTATAATCCTAGTAATCTCAGTAAGTTATTAATAATTGTAGACTCATTCAATCAGAAATGCTCTCTCCTCAGTTGGTGGTTATCCGTGATTGGGAGAGAAGTGTTTATTCATTCAGGCATGCATGGCACTTCCGTCACGCGATCATTCATTAATTAATTCATTAATTCATTCATGTAGCCATTCAGTCGTTCAGTTCATGCATAGTATACTATGCAATAATGTGGAGGAGAACTCTGTACAGACTTACGACAAATAAATAGTAATTAAACAAAAAGGTTAACTCCGTATAAGCCATGAAGGCCCTTGAATGGGTGAACGGTAGAGGTACCTCGGTACCTGTTGGGGTAGAGTGGTTAGTTCTACGCCCGGCCGCCTTTGCCCTCAGGATTTAACATCGTCTTCACGTTTGGTGTAGGCTGAGTGAACTTGAGCGCCATGCACACCCCCGGAAGTGGAAATCTCGTTTCTTAAATATTTCGACTTCCTAACAGGGGATTGAACAGGCGTTCTTCCGGGCGAACCGAGCGTGCCTTTACCGCCTCGGCCAGGCAGCGTCTCTTATAATGAAACAATTGGAGTCATTTGTAATTAAGAAAAGAAACAGCATTTCTATTCGTATTGGCCCTTGTTAGTTCTACTATGCTGGCTGTATTCTGTTACGCGGTGTTGTTTCTAAAGCGACGGTATAGGGAGAAGCAAAACCGGTCCGCTGTGAAATATTTGGCGGAGTACAACTGTCGCGTTAGGTTCGCTGGGCGTTCGAAGTCCAATCGAGTCTAAACCAGTTTATGCAGCGCTCTGGTTCAAAGTAGTTACAGGGGTTATACAAGGCTCTAACCTTCCACCATTGTTGTTCATAGTATACAATAAGGTACGGCCAAACTTTCGGGACACATGCCTCATACGTGGAAGAAGAAAGTATGTTATATGGAGATCGGCCCGTAAAAGGTTTATTTACATGTTAGAACTCATGATGTTATAGAGTAGGAAATAAGTTACATGATTCCGAGTGAGTAAAAAAAGACCTAAACAATGCAGTGAGGTGGACAGAAAACAATGGTATGATGACAGTATAACCTCATTAATCGTTCGGACTTGCCGTTTAATAATAATACATAAATGCAATTACAGTATAAAGCTGAGTTACGAACACAATTTTGTAAACCACGGAGAGGAGGAAATCGTTGCAAGTGTGATTGCTTCAGAAAAATCTGAAACTGATGAATATGACCAGGATGAAACAGGTGATATTAATAAACCTAAGCCAAAACTTAGTGAAATTAAAGACCATACATATTACGAACATTTCAGGCATCTACGCGAGTAAATGATTAAAGAAATTAATGTCAAAGGAAGACAACAAAGGATTAGCAGTTTCTTCAAACCAGTGAGCGTGACAAGTGTGGTGTGCCTTGATTGTCATGTTTTACTGCACTAGTTGTTCTCTATTTTGTAGGGCCTAATATTGTATAGCATTATATCTTGTATACTAAATAACCTTTGCACTGTATTTCTTAAATTTAAAATACTGTACTGTGCACGTTCATTTACTGAACAGAGTATTTAAATATGTACCTTGGCTCGTTTCATTAGTATCAATCAATCAATCAATCAATCAATCAATACTGATCTGCATTTAGGCAGTCGCCTAGTCAGCAGATTCCCTATCTGTTGTTTTCCTAGTCTTTTCTTAAATGATTGAAAAGAAATTAGAAATGTATTGAACATCTCCCTTGGTAAGTTATTCCAATTCCTAATTCCCCTTCCATAAACGAATATTTACCCCAATTTGTCCTCTTGAATTCCAATTTTATCTTCATATTGTGATCTTTCCTACTTTTAAAGACACCACTCACCAAACAACATACCAATAAATTCCCAGTTTTTAATTTTATAGTTGTGTCCCAAATTATGAAAGCAAGGTGCATGATGCCTCTTCTTTCCTGAATCAACCTCTTTGGACTGCTTTCCTCAAACTGATCGATAGCAACGAGCTAGATCAGAGGTACTCAGCTGAACGCCCGCTGAGGCTGGCCCAGTGCGCCCGGACTGGCCTGACGTAAATGCGGGCACCTTACGTAGCAAGCATACGTCACAGTGAAGCGAAAGAGCGCACACAGCGAACAAAGTAATTTCGTTTAATCCGGACTTTCTTAATTCGGACAACTTAGAGCTCCAGTTAGCCCGGAGGTTCTACTGTAGGGTGGAAGGTCAAGTTGTAAGTTTCACCAAGAGGAAATGTCCTCTCAGTTTCAATGAGTGTGTTGATGGGATGAAAATATCTCATGGCGAACAATGTAAGTACCTTGGTGTTAATATAAGGAATGATAAGGTCATCGGCCCGGAATGTTTTTCATTGGGGTAATCACATAAACGAGGTTGTAAAGAAAGCATACAGATCTCTGCACATGGTTAGCAGGGTATTTAGGGGCTGCCCGGCCGAGGCGGTAAAGGCGTGCTCGGTTCGCCCTGAAGGACGTGGGTTCGAGTCCCCGTCAGGAAGTCGTAAAATTTAAGAAACGAGATTTCCACTTCCGGAGGTGCATATAGCCCTGAGGTTCACTCAGTCTACACCAAAAATGAGTACCAGGTTAATTCCTGGGGGCAAAGGCGGCCGGGCGTAGAGCTAACCACTCTACCCCATCACGTGGTTAACAATGGTGGAAACCTTTACCTTCCACTCCTCCAAGGACCTTCATGGCCTGTACGGAGGTGACTTTGCTTTGCTTTTCGCTACTGTTAGGAAGGGGCCCACCCTCGCAGATGTGCAGGTAGTCTATACGCCGCCTACTAAGAAAATACACGAACCCATTATTGACCCCAAGTTTTACGGGGTTGAGGAGTAAGGAGGGAGCTCTGCAGGTTCCGGTTATAGTGCCAGCTCAATGGAAATGCAATCTGAATTGAATCGATCGATATTAATTTACTAAACTTTTATTATCTTAAGCCAACAACTGTGTCACAGACATATTATATAACATTATATAACATTTCTCGAAGCGAATCTTGTTCCTAGTATGAATTCTATAGTTTGGCTTTGCTCTGTAAACAACAACCGTAGTAGTACGTGAAGTGTACGCGAGATGTCTCACGGGGATGCATAAGCGATTCATAGTTTGTGTTTCAAAGGTTGCCAATACGAATCTCGAAGATAACCGAGGTCTATCGATTCAGCACTAGAGAGCTCAGGTATCGCGTATTATACCTGCACCACGCCCCTCCGGAGCCGGACAAGGTAGGGGTCCTCATACTACGAAAAACGTAAAATTAAGCGATTTCCTCAATTGTGTCGAAAGTTAAAGGGCTCGAAAAAGTTTCAAATTGTGAGAACAAATTTAGAAAATCACTTCCGGCCTAAACGCAGTTCCGGAAAGACAGCCTAAAATCGCGCGTTTCTTTACTCGTTTTCCTTTTGTTAAAATTCTAGCGAAATTGACTTATTTACATAATTATTTCTGTAATGCGTTCCTTTGTTCAATACCCTCAGGCGTTTTGTTTATTTTTTGAAAAATGCCCGTACCGAATATAGTTATAAGGGCTTAAGTGAAACTCTGCATCGAGTCACATTAGCGCTCGTAGTGGTAGAAAAAGGCAAACTGCTAATCTAACCGACCGGATAACGATGACTAAGAAAAGGATTGTAATTTTTAGGAATAAATAAAGAATACATTCTCATGGTTTGTTATATGTTATTTACCTAAAATTCGTAGCTCATATCCCTAGGATGTTTTCAACACTGAGTTGCTTGCCTGAAGGACTGGAACTGTGGCCGCCTGAGCTTTAGCTGTGCTGTTGTTGATGTTTGTTGCTTCTTGTGTTCTTGATGGTGGATTTGGTGCTGATTTCTTCTTAGTACCTTGAACTTTCCTCTTGTCCTAGCAATCCTTAATTTTCTTCCTGAACTCGGACAATTTCCTGGTCGTATTGTGGTTCGCTTCTGTAAGGGATGTTGGGAAGGATTTGGATTTGATAACTGAATGGTAGTTACTTCTGTTAATTAGTGTACCATGACTAGGGCTCGGATGTTTAGGAAAAATCATATTTTTTTTCTTTAGCTCTATGTTCTTGCCTGATTGGATTTTGGTACAAATCAGGTGATTATCGTCACAATTAAGTGATTTTTGTCATATAAATGCATATTTAGACTATTTTTTGTCACAGGGTCATATTTTGAGCTATTTTCGTAGAAACGTCATATTTCGGCGGTTTGACGACAGGTGTAGCTGTGCAAAATCATCTCCATCTTATCGAATGCGAACTAGTATCCACAAAACTGCTTCTCGGTATCACATCTGCAGTTAATACAAGTGGAATACTCTGCCTCTTCTATCAAGATTGTGCAGGAATTGTTTTCCATCAGTTTGTCAGAAGGTATAGCATATATATGCAATTACTCGTTTAGAAGCTGCTGGCTTAGAAATTCATGCAAGTGTTGAAATTGTGAGAAGTGGTGAACTTTCAGTACAACAATCACATGGACTTTTAAAATGTTATATGATCTGATAATTTTAGCTAACTTAGTACTTTATAGGTATGTATTCACAAATGTTTGATAAGTGAATCGAGTACAGTACTTTGTGAATAACTGCTAAACATGTATATTCCGAAAATTAATATGAAAGTAAGAATAAAGAATTTAGTTGACAAATATGTATCAAAGGAATTGCCGCTTCGATTTATAACTTATTTTAATATGGCCATATTTTGAGTAATCATTTTCGGGTCATATTTTATCATTTTTACGTCATATTTCGTCACTTTTGAGATCATATTTGCTTGCTTATTTGGGCTGTTTTAGGTCTTAAACATCCGAGCCCTAGTCATGACTAATATTAAGTTCTCCTTCTAGATTCAGAGTGATCCAGAAGACCTTGCCCTTGTTGGCCATTTTAAAGGACAGCCTGTACGAGTCCGTTCTATATAAGTGTACGTAGAAAGCCAGCCGTCTTCTTTTGTGAGGGTTTCTTGGCGTTGGTAGTAGAGTTCACTGTTTGGATTGTATCATCGCCTTCCTTCTGAGGGAATCCTTGGTTCTGCTGCCATGGACTCCCTTTCTTGTACTTCGAGGACTCTTAGTGGGGTCTTCTTAGAGGAAGGCACTCTGCTGCATAGAGGACTGACGGACGGTCTGACTATCACATTGTAGTGTCTTAGTTTTGCATTCAGCGATAGATACGCTTGTATGTTCTGGAGGAAGAAGATGACGTTTTAAAATGCCATCACCGACATCACTGATGACATTACTGTACTTGAAAGGGCTGTTAATAATGATGATGATGATGATGATGATGATGAGAATAATAATAATAGTCTGATAATACCGAGTGAGTTGGCTGTGCGGTTAGCGTCGCGCAGCTGTGAGCTTGCATTCCGGAGATAGTCGGTTCGAATCCCACCGTTGGCAGCCCTAAAGATGGTTTTCCGTTATTTTCAATTTTTACACCAGGCAAATGTTGGGGCTGTACCTTAATTAAGGCCACGGCCACTACCTTCCCAATCCTAGACCTTTCCTATCCCACCTTCACCGAAAACCTTCAATATGTTAGTACGACATTAAACAAATAATAATAATAATAATAATAATAATAATA
Source organism: Anabrus simplex (assembly GCF_040414725.1). Taxonomy (NCBI): domain Eukaryota; kingdom Metazoa; phylum Arthropoda; class Insecta; order Orthoptera; family Tettigoniidae; genus Anabrus; species Anabrus simplex. The sequence continues at coordinate 33,702,070 of NC_090265.1, read as the reverse complement.
ATAATAATAATAATAATAATAATAATAATAATAATAATAATAATAGCCAGGCTGAGTGGCTCAGACGGTTATAGCGCTGGCTTTTCTGAACCCAATTTGGCAGGTTTAGAGTTTTACAATGTCAAAATTTATATTTATAATTATATTTTTAATCTCTCTATGTTTTTATTGATTATTGGCGGGTGCTTGAATCCTTAATATATTTTATTTATTTATTTATTTATTTATTTATTATTATTATTATTTTTTTTTTTTGGTCTTTGAAGGTGCTCGGTAGTTTTACTGACACGTAAAAGAACTCTTGCCGGACTAAAATTCAGCACCTCGGCGTCTCCTAAACCGTAATAAAAAGTAGTTAGTGGGACTTAAAGCCAATAACATTAGGCCTATTACTACTACTGTCGGCATCCCTGAAGATGGTTTTCCGTGGTTTCCCATTTTCACACCAGGCAAATGCTGGGGCTGTACCTTAATGAAGGCCACGGCCGCTTCCTTCCCACTCCTAGCCCTTTCCTGTCCCATCGTCGCCATAAGACCTATCTGTGTCGGTGCGACGTAAAGCAACTAAAAATAAACTAAACTACTACTACTACTACTACTACTACTACTACTACTACTACTACTACTAATAATAATAATAATAATAATAATAATAATAATAATAATAATAATAATAACTAAGAAAGCGAATATGAACAGTCAGTAGCAACGAACCGGGGGTATCCTGGATCCAGAGCTGCTGTGTCGGCAACACTGGTATGCCGCGGGCGCTGGCGAGAGAAAGGCCAGGTACCGCGACTTGCTGGTCTTCAGTCGCGAGGGAGAGCTCGGCGGGAGAGTAAGACACGAACCTACCTCCACTCCCGTATGTGTGTAAAGTGTGATGTCAGCGGGACTAAGTGAATAAGTTGTGACTGTGAAGTGTGAAAAGTGAGCGCTGTGGATATGTGTATCATTTTGTAGGATAGGAGAAAACTGAACACTGACAAAGGGATATTTTTCTCTTCGTGAACCTCCTGCTGTGAAGATGTCACTTCTCATTTTGGTGAGTACCGTAGCATCTTACTTGTATTGCTAAAGGTGCGGTGGAAACCTTGACTTTAGCTGTCTTCGACTTCCTTGAGTAACAACGGTACACGGTAGCCTGATTCACAAGCTGGATCTTAATTAACCGTAAATGAATCTGGGAGACAGTTTTAGTCTTTTCCGTGACCGAAGTAATCTCAATGTGTTTACGCGAGGGAATCAGCACCGTGACAAATTACAGACAGCGCGAAGGACGACAAGAGAGTGGAAGATGAACGTGACATGATATAGTCCGTAGCAGGAGACACATCTCCAGCGTGCTAGGGCGTATCGGAGTGGAGACAACGGATGTGTCGCATGCCATTTCTAGTTAATGCATTAGTAAATGGCTTGTGAAATTAATTCCAGGTGTTCTCCCTTTAACAATGAAGGAGCTAACCGCCTGAACAGCGGTCGCTTGGTAGGCCAGGGCCGTTCGATGTTGTTGCGCCGCACGTTTTGATCTGGCTCACCTTTAAAAATGCCATTATTAAGTTAACAAGTATAATTTTATGTCGAGTAGTAATTCTGAACAATACAGTAAAGAATTTCTTTTTACTATCTGCTTTACGTCGCACTGACATAGATAGGTCTTGTGACAACGATGGGAAGATGGGAAACCACGGAGAAGTATCTTCAGAGCTGCCGACAGTGGGGTTCGAACCCATTATCTCCCGAATGCAACCTGATAGCTACATGACCCGAATTGCACAGCTACTATTAGTGTATTGAGGAATGTTCTAAACACAGATAACTATATTCAGAGTCTGTTCATTCATATAATGAACAAAAACACTATAAGTTTTCATGTTCAAAGTGGATTAATAAAATCATGATTCATAATTATTGCACCACAGAAGATTGATCCCTCTCATGTTAAAGTCTGTGAATTTAATTTTTGGTGATAAACTCGTTTGCTGTTTTATCCTAATTTAAATGTAGATCGTCTTCCCTGTAGGAATGAATAATATGTAGCCTACAGTAAACCGTTTACTCGCTGTTGATCCATGACAGACTTAGTAGAGAAGGATGCACGTCCAGCAGTAGAGGTAGACACTGGCGTTAAAAGAACTAGTCTCATGATCTTAAACCTATGGTGACAATGAGACAGGAAAGGGCTAGGACAGTAGGGTTCGAACCCACTATCTCACGAATTGATACTGGCCGCACTTAAGCGACTGCAGCTATCGAGTTCGGTAAACATCCTAGTACTAATGCCAGTTGCCTTTGGATTTGTATAATTGTAGGAATAGACTTGAATTTTCAAGTTACATCGGGGGTGTTCAACATGCAAATACCTCGAATACGGTGCCTGTGATTGACGGCATAATCGTAATCGTTTGTAAGCCAAGATCGTGAGTTTAAATGGGAAGAAGAAAATTATTCCTTGGACTTTTTTCTTTTTCTTCCGCTTCTCCCATACCTGTGAGGTCGCGGGTGCGAACTGTGTCGCGCATATGGATCTGGCCCTGTTTTACGGCCGGATGCCCTTCCTGTCACCAACCATATATAGAGATATGTAATCACTATTGCATGTTTATGTGGTGGTTGGTAGTGTGCTGTGCTGTGTGAATATAAAGAGGAGATGTTGGGACAAACACAAACACCCAGTCCCCGAGCCAGAATAATTAATCACATGCAATGAAAATCCCCGACCACCGGGCGAGTTGGTCGTGTGGTAAGGTGCCCACAGCTGTGAGCTCGCATACGGGAGATAATGGGTTCGAACCCCACTGTCGGCAGCCCTGAAGATGGTTTCCCGTGGTTTCCCATTTTCACGCCAGGCAAATGCTTGGGCTGTACCTTAATTAAGGCCACGGCCGCTTCCTTCCCATTCCTAAGCCTGTCCTGTCCCATCGTCGCCATAAGACCTATCTGTGTCGGTGCGACGTAAAAGCAACTAGCAAAATCCCCGACCCGACCGGGAATCGAACCCGTTACCCTCTAGAGCGAAGGTCTCAACGCTGACCTTTTAGCCACGGAGTAGGACCTAATGACTGAACAATCCAGTTACCACTGAATACAGTACACAGTGCATTTATTTCAGAGCGAAGTGAAAGAGAAACATCGCCGTCTTCTTATTATTCGTCCTTTATTTTAGCCCATTTGGGGGGGTTGGCACTTCTTGTGGCTTTGGTCTAGTTTTATGGTCTGATGCCTTGGCTGACACCAACACTGTGAGAAAGGATTTATTCACTATTTCTTGCTTATAAAGTGGTGGTAGTGTTGTGGTGGTTATTGTTAAGAGGAAGAAGAACTTAGCAACCATCCCACATTACCACTAACTGGAAGAGGTCCGACACTTTGAAGAATGAAGGTATTGGCCTCGAAGGGTGTGAAAATGAAAGACTCCCTGTGCTTCGTAAACCTAACACGATTGGAGTTGGAGAGAAACAGGTGTTGGCCAGGGGAAGTCAGATAAGAAAGACTGACGTGAAGAGCCTGCCACGATCTGAAGTTGAGAACCCGTGGGTTCCTCTTTTAGTCGCCTCGTACGACAGGCAGGAGATACCGCGGATGAAGTGGTGGCTCGTGAGGTATGAATTGAGGGGGTCACACAGACGAGAGCAGAAATAAATAAATAAATAAATAAATAAATAAATAAATAAATAAATAAATAAATAAATAAATAAATAAATAAATAAATAAATAAATAAATAAATAAATACCATAGAAAGACCGTCTGTACTGTACGCCTCAGAATGCCTAAACATGACTCGGAAAGGACAACTCAGAACACTGGAAATGAAAGAGCGAAAGATCCTCAGAATGATTATGGGTCCCATTAAAGAAGGAGATGGGTACAGAATCAGACACAACAGTAGCGTAGCCAGGATCGGCCAATGGGGGGGGGGGGTTACAGTTACAAAATTAAGATATAACATAATGAAAGTGCTTGTGCGTGTCTGGTACGTGCATGCATGACTGTCATAAGGATACTGATACAAGAGTGAATTACTGTATGTGACATTCAGATTGCAATACACTACAAAATTCTTACTTTAAAATACAGAACAAGAACAATATGATCGAGGTCAGCAGTTTTATCTCAAACGGTGTGTTCAGTTTACAATCTAAAATCTAATTTTCGAGGCTTCCTAGAAAATAAATTTAACACATCTGTTGGTTTTACAACTGTGTCTCTGTGAATGTTCAAGGGAGCCAACCCGTTGAGTCGACTTTCACTTGTGGTATTTCTGAGGTAGGTTTTAAGGCGTCTTAATGTTGAAAATGATCTCTCACTGGCTGCAGTGGTGACAGGTAGGGTGGCAAACACTCTCAACAAGCAGTAGATTGCAGGGAGTTTATCTTGATCACATAAAAGAAGTTTATTGTTTACTGTCAGTTTCTATTTATTTTCTTTTTGTGAAAGTTCAATGGGGGGGGTTCTAACCCCCAGTAACCCCCCCCCCCCTGGCTACGCCCCTGAGACACAACAAGGAACTGTACAGTAAATCGAGACTATTACAACAGCTATGAGGAAGAGAAGACTAATTAATATTCTATGGTCACACAGTCAGGATGGACAGCCAGAGACTCACTTCAAGGATCATCAACAGTATATCTATAGGGAAAGGAACAAATGCCAAATGGACGAATCTAGTTCGGAAAGGCATACAATACTACATAAACATTGATCACACTAACATTTACAACTAAGATAAATTCAGAAAGTTAGTCAAGACATTTGACTCTCTCCAGTCACTGACAGCTAAATCACTGCGTCCAGGAGTAGGAGTGAAATGGTCTCAAGAAAGGAAAGATATGCATAGCGCTAGAATGAAGGAATAAGTTCGCCAGAGTTAAGAAACACGTGTTCCACTGTAGGCCTAAACGAAGAAGGAGAAGAAGAAGAAATTCGCCCCTGGATCGTTTAACTAAGAATGTTGTATAGCAAATAATGAACACTGAATTAAAGGCAGCAATATCATTCGGACTGTTTTTATCCTTACGAAGAAACTACTAAATATAACGATTAAATTGTTGGATTTATAAATATCACACACCTCACTCGCACTTGCTTTCGCAACTACTAACACACTGACTTGAACAGCAAGTTTGCAGCCTTCGAACAGCACTCCAGGGTGAAGGGATAGACCGTTAGAAGCCACGCCGCCGTCCCAACAGTGTGGGATGAGCTCCGGGCACATGAGCTTGTGACCGAGAGTCCTGTAATGTTTGCAGTGTTCTCCCTCGTCCACATGCCCAGCGAAAAGTAGCAGGAACGTTCCCTCAGGCACAGAGTTGCTGCATTTAGCACTGGGACTAGCAGAATAGAAGCATATGTACATGTAATTGGTTGTATTTATGCCATGATGATGTAAATACCCTAATTTCGATTATTTCCTTATGTTAATGTATACCTGAAAAGCAAGGAGGCCCATATCTTATACAAGGGTGGATTGGGAGGGCACGTGACCTTGTGCCCTTAAAGAGCAGCCGCCACTGCGTGAATGTATTCTATCGCTCCCACCCGCTGGGAGGAGAGGAGGGGATAAAAGAGAAAAATAGACTATAATCTTAAATATATAACTTAATACAAGGACGTAGGCTATTACTCATTCCAGAGAATAACAATATAAGACAAACAAATGAGGGAAAGCAGTTTTTTAAACAACACGAAACCACTGATTGCCACCAGATGTTGTTAAAGCATTCTGCCGTTGTATAAAACAGCTCAATCAATCAATCAATCAATCAATCAATCAATCAATCAATCAATCAATCAATCAATCAATCAATCAATCAATCAATCAATCAATCAATCAATCAATCAATCAATCAATCAATCAATCAATCAATCAATCAATCAATCAATCAATCATTCACAACTGATCTGCATTTAGGGCAGTCGCCCAGGTGGCAGATTTCCTATCTGTTGTTTACCTAGTTTTTTCTTAAATAATTGCAATTTGGAAATTTATTGAACATCTCCCTTGGAAAAATTGTCCCAATTCCTAACTCCTCTTCTTATAAACGAATATTTACCTCAATTTTTCCTCTTGAACTCCAACTTCATCTTCATATTGTGATCTTTCCTACTTTTAAAAAGATCACTCAAACTTACTGGGTTACTTATATCATTGCACGCCATCTGTCCAAGTCTTCCCACACCAAATTTTGCAACATTTTCGTAACGCTACTCTTTTGTCGGAAATCGCCCAAAACAAATCGAGCTGATTTTCTTTGGATTTTTTTTTTCAGTTCTCGAATCAAGTAACTTAATCCTGGTGAGTGTCCCACATCCTGGAATCGTACTCCAGTTGGGGACTTACCATAGACTTATACACCCTCTCCTTTACATCCTTACCACAACATCTAAACATCCTTACAACCATGTGCAGAGATCTCTACCCTTTATTTACAATTCTGTGGTAATATTTTTGGAGATATACCGACCCGCAGCACATCTATTATGAACAGCGAAAATTCCTGGACAATTGTTGTACAGTATCGAACCTTACCGGCCAAAGTTCTAAGCTAAAATATTTCACATAGTGATTTTTGCAAGCGCAACGATATATGTCTTATAATGGAGGTCATCTGAAAATTTACGAAACGGAATTCAGTAAGACGGAAGTGTAATCCTAGCGACCGTGCAGGCTGTGATGTAAGGTATGGATGGATGGTCAGACAGTGTTACCTAGCAACCGTCCTGGCTGTGATATAAGGTATGGATGGATGGCCAGACAATGTTACCTATCAACCGTGCAGGCTGTGATGTAAGGTATGGATGGATGGCCAGACAATGTTACCTAGCAACCGTGCAGGCTGTGATGTAAGGTATGGATGGATGGCCAGACAATGTTACCTTGCAAGTGTGCAGGCAACGTCTTATGGCTGGTTGACATCTGAATTTAGCAGCCGTTGATGGATGGCCATGACGAAGAGACATGTCTGTGATCATTTGAATTTCGCATACGGAAAAGTCGTTTCCTTTGAAATAATGATTTGAATTCAATTTTGTTTAATTAAAAAAATATGAGTTACCTGCTTTGGATGGTGAGTGAAATTGACTGGCCTATAATGACCAGGCATTATTTTCGTATGTGGACCAATCACAACTAAAGTGGTGTAAGTCACATTTTGTGTATTATTAGGCGGTAAGAGTTAATGGTTCTCGTTAATAAAGGCAACTGTGTTAACTCACTACTAATAGCTGTCAACATCAGAGCAATAGCTCAGGAGTGTTCTCACATCTGTACATCTTGGATTAGAGGTCACACTGGGTTTACTGGTAATGAAAAAGCAGATTCGTTAGCTAAATCTGCTGCTACGTCTCTTTTGGATGTTTCATACCATAAATCTCCAATATGCTATGTTCAAAGACAAATTAGGCAATATATTTTACATCACTGTAATATTATAAGGACATGTAATTTGAAAGGACCTGTTACGCGAAATATTTTTTTCCGGAAGTTGAAAATCGACTATTGTGTAAAGCATTAGTGCCGAACTTTGTTTTCACTGAATTTTTTACTGGTCGTGGAAAATTTAAATCGTATTTGGAACGCTTTTAACTTATGTTACAGACGGCTACTTACGCTTTTGTGGATCAATTCAGACAGCGAATAGTTTGATATTTGAGTGTTCTGTGTTTGAAATGAGAAGATATCTTTTACAGTATCACCTGAATGGTTTTAAGCCGGACCTTTCTAAACCACTGTATCGTGTGCTCAAGAGATAATGTTTTTATGTGGAGTTTCTCACATTCATTGACAAAATATTATGTAAACTAAATTTATAATAATTCTCTTTGTTGTGATTTTAAACTAACTCTAATATACCTATGGTAAAATAGGGCTCCTGTATTGTGTTTGGATATTACCTAAATAAATAACTACTACAAAGGACTCTTAAATGCAGAAGAACCTCTTGAACGTCTCCAAGTTACAGAACCAACTAACCCTAATACTGAGTTTATCCCTCCTCCAACCTATGAAGAAGTCAGAGATATAATTAAGGTACTCAAGAATAATAAAGCTTCTGGGGAAGACGGGATAGTAGCAAAAATGCTAAAACATGCCGGAGAACACACCTTCAGGAACATACATAAAGTAATTCTGGACATATGGACTAGTGAGAGGCTCCCAGATGATTGGACGTCAGCCATTATCCATCCAATCCACAAGAAGGGAAGCAAAACAGATCCCAGTAACTACAGAGGAATATCACTCCTTGCTGTTACCTATAAGATATTTTCCAAGATTCTGGAACGCCATGTAACAAGACAGTTGGATAAAGAGTTAGGAGAATATCAAGCAGGGTTCAGAGCATCGAGATCCGGTACCGAGCAGATACAAAATCTGAAGACCATCCTTCAATACAGCAAGTCAAGAGCCCGGCAATGGGTAGCTATATTTGTCGACTTCCAGAAAGCATACGACTCAATAGATAGAATTACTCTTTATAAGACATTAAGAGAACTAGGACTTAACGACAAGATCAATAGGCTGGTGCAAGCCACCTTCCACAATACCACAGCCAGAGTAAAGTTTAGAGGACAACTCTTGGAGAGTTTCGCCATTAAAACAGGGGTGAGACAAGGAGATGTCATCTCATGTATATTATTTAATTGCGTTCTGGAAAAGATAATTAGAGAGTGGATGAGATTCCTTCCAGAGAACACTGGATTACGGATGGGGATTAAAGCCGACAACCTAAGGATACCATGCCTAGCCTTTGCTGACGATTTGACTTTATTGGCAAATGACATACTGAACCCATAATTCTACGGTGAGAAAAATTTTTATTTTTCTCAAATATTTATTTGGTATTCAGAAACTACTGTATGTTTGAGGGCAGCCATTTTTGCGCTCCCAAGAGCCCGATGTTGCGTGGGAAGGTTCCCGCAAGGCGAGCTCGTGGATTGCCGGGACACTTCGGTGGAACTCGAGTGCCCGACAATTTTCTAAATTAATGAATTCTGCACAACGAGGGATTTTGACAAGATAGTAAAGGAAGAAATAAATAAGCAAAATTATTCATATACCCTCTGTGGAGGTAGTGACACCAGGGAAAATTTTAGATGCATTTAAGCCCAAGTGTGTGTTAGCGTGAGAACAGCGAGCTAGTTGCACGTGCCAAGGTCGTGGGCAGAAGAAAAACGCGCGAAACGCACGGGCAGAAACAATTTATTTCTCATGTTGTGAGTGCAGAAAAATTATAAAATTAACATCGAACATAAGTGCAAGTCTGTCCGGAGTTCTGGGACAAATCTTATCAAAATCGGTTTATTAGAAGCAAATTTGGCAGATTTCACAACCGAGCCTCATAGAGGGGATAGCGTCCTTCAGGAAATTATAAAAGAAACCCCCCCACCGTAGATTTTGGAGTGTCGATCTGGAACTTGAGGCCGCGGGAGCTCGTGCCCGTCGTCATTAGAATTTCGCGCCAGATTGACCGACAATATTTCAATACATGTTCGTGGCTAAAGTCCATATATTTAGTAAGAAGAAAAGTGAATTGGAGAAGCTGTGAACGTTTGCAGACGAACTGGGAAGGTGTAGGCTGGTTGAAAAATACACAGCAGATTTTATTTTTATCATTTCCTGTACTCTTGTAAGTGAAGAAGGTCTGGGGGAAGCGATTCAAAATAGTTCGACTCCCTTATCGGCCGAACACCTGTTCTTGTTGAAACAACGGGGAGAGAAACCACTCTGGGAGACGCATCAGACAGTTATAGCCGACTGCAGAACGAGGGAAGTTCGTGGTGCAAGTTACAAAGAAAATGCATTATTTATGGTAATTTTAATCTCGTGTGTGTGTGAAGGGTAGTGTTTGGATGAGTGAGTTTTTAAATATGAAAATGTTATCTGTGAAAATGAGGGGCTAAGTACGAGGTTGCTGGAGATGATGCAATCAGAATGCTGAGAATGTCACCAATGTGCAGGTCTGTCTATTTTATATTATGTTGTAGTTAGTAGTTAGTTACTGTCTGTCCTAACCAAATTTCCAGGTGATTGTCGGGTGAGATTCGTAATTATCAGGCGAAAGGCGTTGTAAATTTTGGTCAGCGTGTGAAAATTTTCAGTGTGTAAATTTCATGTCTAGAACGGTAAAATGCGACGCTTAAAATTTTGTGTTGAGATGAGATATCATTCAAAGTGCGGATTTGTGAACGTTATAAGTGTCAATTTTGTCGTGGCGAATATTGTAATCTCAGGTGTCAGTTGCATTCAGAAATGCTGGTTAATAATAATAATAATAATAATAATAATAATAATAATAATAATAATAATAATAATAATAATAATAATAATGTTTACCGCGGGATAAGGGAATTCCTCTCTGTTAAATTACATTTAACCAGTTATTTTTACAAGGATCGTAGGCATATTTAGATAATGTCAATAAAATTTGTTAGAGTTACAGTCGTTAATGGGAAGAAAATTTTGAGACATCGTGTATACTTGAATTGCGAAAGGTCGATGTGTGCTCTTGGATTTTTGAGGTTCGAAAGTCGTAATTATAGTAAAGTCAGAGATGTGCTTAAAAATGGTTGTCGTTTTCACCAGGGGATCGAAGTATGAAAAAGGGTCTTGAAGGAAAAGGGATTGAAAGCGATGGATTTATATGTACGTGGAGATGAGAGAGAAGCGTTACCGCTGGAATCAAGCGATGAGAAAGAGTGTTGAGACATTTTTGGTAGAGGAAGTATTTAGGAACAGGCTGTGTGAAACAGGCTGTATTGTTTTCCGCAATCAATCCGAACTTGAGACGACTATGATGTGAAGCATTGTAAATTGATAGAACGATTCCAAGTGAAAACGACTCTAGTAAAATGTAAAGGTCTGGGTAGTAAACATCCAGTGATTTTTGTTAAGATAAGGTACGGCCTCACGGATTGAAGAGCACTTTGGACACGCGGTTGGGTCATATTTAATTTGTTCATCGGAGAGGTCATGGATAAGATGGTTGGAATTGATGATAGGCGATCTGCGAATTTCGAATGTGATGGTGATGATTATTATTTTGAAGGCATCCACTAAAAGGGAAACGTGTGTTGGGAATTTTCATTGGTAGCCCTGACACTTCAGTGCACAGGCTGAGATTGTGTTCGAGGTGGAGAATCGTTCGTCACGTCTATTTATTTTTGAGTTCACATATTATGATGAGGTAGACACTTGTATTTTTTTTGAGAGGTAGGCACTTACCGTGTTTCGACTTGCATTCTTTTGATAAGAGACGTAGTTCCGTCGTGCGTATTTTTTGTCTGACCAGATTCAGTGTTACTGTTGGAGGTTTGTTGGAAATTGCGGTTCGCCTGATATGTTAAGGGAGACGTGGTGCGACCCACTTTGACGCCCAACGATAGATTTAGGACGTCACGTGTTTATTCTTGGAGTCATTGGTGATGAGACGTCCTAGGTCACGCCCGACGATAGGATTTGGAAGGCATCATGTATATACTGATTAGGTTTAGGGTGTACAGATTTCAAGTGAGCCCGACGATAGGTCTGGGAGGGTAGCTGTACACACTCAAGTCTCAGTTTAGATTTTTTTGTCTTTTGTTTCTTTTGTGAAGTGGCCTGGTTGAAGGTAGCCATTACAGTGCGATATGATTTATTGTAGAGGGTCTATGCGAAGCTCTCATTGAGATAACGGGACTGCTGTTGACAAATGAGGGCTGTCCAAGTGCGGGACATCGACCCGATCTAGATTAAATATTTTTACTGTGTTTCTTCGTGCGTGTTAAGCTGTATGACTTTGAGATGTTAATTTATTTTTACGAACTTCATTGTTCCTCGTTTGACGTCCGTTTTTCGTTTGATAGTGTGCATATTGACACTCAGTGTTTTAGAATGAGACTTGAGTTGCGAATGCGGTTTCGATTCGTCAGCCAGTATTTTATTTTATTTTCACCTTGTCGTATTTTCATTCTTATTCATAGTAGGTAAGTAAGTAATCACTTTACCAGTAGTGTGTTGGGACAGACAGTAAATAGAGAGATCTGTACTGGTAGCATTGTTGTCAAGGGAAAGAATTCCTTAAATTTGTAGTAAATTTTAGCGTGGACTGGTAATTTTATTAAGTATAACAAACCCATTTCTAACCTGAAAATCGGTTCAATAATAATATTTTCAAGTGACTTTTCACTTTTTGATTAACTTCAGTGTTTGGCATTTCTTCTAAATGCATGATTAGTAAGTGTTTCCTGCATTTCGCAGTTTTGTTCCTTTAGAACGACTTAACGTAAGATCCTCCCGGATCATGTGGTTGTTGGTTCCTTCCGAACAGTTGTTTGGGTGATGCACAGTTAGCATCGGGATTAACGTATCACTTAAGGGTGTCATGAATGACAAATACATGGTGGAATTTTATTTCAATTGTGAATGATGCCATTAACTTGTAGTGAACACCATGCTTTCCCATAATATTTCGCAACCTATCCAAAGCAACTGATAGTCAGTTTGGTTCGATTAAGGGTCCATTCGGCGGATGTTCCGTATCCGTGAAGGGTATTTGACTGGTGGATAACCTTAATTAAGAGAAAATCAGGCGTTCTAATTGTTGAAAGTCAGATTTTCCACGGATCGTGTGGATTAACTCTCAGTTCTCGTTTGGAAATAGGCGCCCGGTTTTCAGGTCTTCCATTTTTCAGTTTTTCAGTTTCGCTGTCCACTAACATATTAGCTTCTCTGAAGCAACTCTTCGACATTGGAAGAAACGAAGTGACGCTATGTAATGTGACTGTGTTAGGAACTTTTCAAAAATCAATAATTAAATGTTTTTATGTTTTGTGGCAAGAATGCATATTAAATTAACGATGTTATCGTGCTCTTTCAGTTTAAATAAAAGTTAGTAAGCACATTTTTGCTCCTCATTTCAAGTAGTTAGGCTTTCTTCTGAACCCCATCGTTTGGTTAAGATCGTGACCGAATTTATTCCCGCAACGACCCAAGATTTAAGAGTTCTAAATTGTTCTACTATAGCAGCCGTGGCCGACCAACGATGGAATGGTAAGTTCAAGGGTTCAGTAGAAGTGGCGCCATCAACTTTGGGGCCTTAATGTCACGATAACGATGAGGAGCCCAAAGTCACGATAACGATACGATGCCACGATAACGATAATGAAATTATATATTGAAAATAAATGTTAGAAAAATCTAAAATAATGTTGAGGCCTAAGCCACATTATAAATAATACAAGCGGGTGAAATTTATGGCTGAGCCACAGTAAAACGAATTATGCCCAATGAGAGTGCTAGATATTAACACGTTTAATGAGGAGCGTAACTACTTGGTAGATAATAATAATAATAACAGTCACAATGCATTTTAGGAAACCAGTATTTAAAGCTGTATTGAAGCTTATGTCATGTGGCCAATATAAATTTTGGAAGTGGTAATGCTGAATTACATTCAAAGTTTATGCGCTAACATGTTCGTTATTTACTTAATTTACGGAAGCGAAACTATTTGGGATATTTCTCCAGAATAACTTATTAACTTCAGATTTTCTTTTTATTAAACGAGTTTGTGATACCAGCCATGTAAACAAAATTTTATAAGACAACTGTTGGAATGTTGTCAGTTTCGGTATTAAATTATAACAGCGTTTGTATGTGAAAACGCAGTAGATAGTGAATTCTTTCCTTAGTAGTTTGGAGTATTCTGGTTGCATCAACAGCCAGCGTACTCATTATTGTATTCTTTGTGGTATTGTGAGATGGAAGGTCAGGCGACCTTGGAGAAGTTAATGCAGATGATAGAGGACATGAAAGTCCAGAGTGAGAACTTGAATAGTAAGATAGACGGTTTGGATAGTAAGATGGAGGATACGAAAGGGCAAATGTTAGAAAGTTTTGATAGCAAGATGGAGGACGCGAAAGTCCAGAGGGAGAATTTGAAAGAGGACATGAAGGCTCATAATGAAAGTTTGGATGGTAAGATCGAGGAGTTACAGAGTAGTATCGAGGATACCCAGGCTAGGTGTAGAGAGTCTAGTGATGAGTTGAAGGCTGGATTGAAGAATGTAGTTCATGAGACACGCACTATGTGCACCGAACTTAAAGAGGAAGTCAGGGGTGAGATAGGTAAACTCAACCAGCGTTTTGATGATAGCCAAGTGGAAATTAGGGATGAAATTGACAAACAATTTGCGGAAGTGCAGGTCAGTTTAAAGAACGATTTCGACAAACAGTTTTCCAAAATCCATGACAGTTTAAAAACCGATATGGACAAGCGTTTTGACGAAAGCCACGACATGTACAGTAGGTTATGTGATAGTCAGGATGAGATGAGAAAGGAACTTGACAAGCATTTACTGGAAAGCCAGGCGGCGCATAAGCAGCTGATCGACAGCCAGGTTGAATTTAAGGACGACATTACACAACAGGTCGTAGAGATGCGGATCTCCAATGATAAGGAAAAGGGGAAAACGCTAACCATAATAGAGGAACAACGTCAAATATTATCTGCAGACATTCAGTCACTGAACAATAAGGTAGATAAAATTAGTGTGGAATTGGAGAGTCAGGTATTGTCAAAAACCGAAACCATGGAGAAGAAACTGTTGCAAGTTAATGAGGAAGCAATTAGTAAACTCCAAGCGGCTAATGAGGACTCCGAAATTTTAATTAAAGAAATTCAAGAGGAGTTAGTTGAAATGAAAAACGAACATACCAGGGAATTCAACGACAGGCAAGTTAGTATAGAACAGGACTTAAGGGAAATCACGTCAGCCCAGGAAGAGACAGACAAGAAAGTTGGGTTCATTAAGAGCGAAGTGAGCAGTTGGATTAGCAGCGTGGTAGATATGCAGTCCAAGGTGGACAAAGTATTGAGTCAAGCATCGACAGCTGTTAACTCTGACCTCAGTGGTCAATTGCCAAATATCAATCATGTGAATAATAACGGTCAGAGCTCGAATGTAGATACCAGTCGATCTCAAAGCTCAGGGGTCACCAACGTTATTAACATGATCAAGTTACATGAGGACCAGCCCAAGAAATTTAATGGAGGTCCACATACCACGCCGAAGGGGTTTCTTAAGGATCTCAGGGAGTACATCCGGGACGCCAAGATTCCTGAGGAACGTCAGTTGAGGGTAGCTGAAAGATATTTAGAGGGGGCACCACTTTTATGGTTTAAAGGCTTCCGATACCACTTTGATACCTTTGATGAGTTCCAGAGGGCGTTTCTTAATAAATTTTGGAGTACGGAAATTCAGCAGAGTCTTAGATTAGAGCTATACTCACGTCGGTATAATGCAATAGGCCCTACAAAGTTCAGTGAATACTTTATTGCACAAATGGTAAAGTTCAGAGAACTTGAGGCGCCGCCCTCGGAGCAAGAGTTGGTACAGGCCATCCAGAAGCAGTTACCTCCCGAAGTACAAAGGATGCTCATTGCATCAAAGGTAGAGACCCCCATGCAGGCAGAAATGATCCTTAGGCAATTGGATCATACCCATAATCAAATAGCACCCAGAGGGGGACGATCGCACGAGCAACATGTAAACACTGTTAGCCAGGTCCCAGAGGGAAGTCCAGAGGCACCTGAGCAGGGGAAACCACAGCCAACTGAGCGGAGGCGTGAGTTTCGGAATAACTGGGAACCCTCGCATCCACGAAATGAGGATTGGAAAAGGCGTAGGGGTAATTGGAATTATCCACAAAGGAGGAACCCTTACTGGAGGCGATACGATGGGGACAGAGAAAACCAGAGGAATTTCAGGAATGGACTTAATAACCGCAGGGACTGGGGAAATAATCGAACCCAGAACTTCCGCCGTGATGAGGATGAACGGTACCGTGAACGTGTTCAGTACACCGACGGGTTAAGGAAGGACCACGAAAGGAAGAAATGGCAGGGGGCTATACAGCGCCAGGACGTCAACACCGATTGTTTCGGGGCTGAAAGTCTGGAA
This sequence comes from Anabrus simplex, assembly GCF_040414725.1. Taxonomy (NCBI): domain Eukaryota; kingdom Metazoa; phylum Arthropoda; class Insecta; order Orthoptera; family Tettigoniidae; genus Anabrus; species Anabrus simplex. The sequence goes on along the minus strand of NC_090265.1, from coordinate 33,686,130 downwards.
TTCCAGAAGGCACATAGGCAAGACCAGCGAAACTCCGGTCTGAACCCGTTTGCGCCAGATTTTGAGCAGGAGTCAATGTCGACTCTTGATAGAAGAAAAACAACTTCAAATTCCCAGTAGGAAGAGGTTCAGAGTCTTTCATCCCAGATTCTGAAGGAGAGACGACCAAATGACGCACATAACATCGATAACAGCCAGAAACAGACTCCTAGCAACTCCCAATTCAATGATGATGGCAACCCAATAAAATTTAAAGGTTTATCATAGAGCCGAAGAAAGAATTCCACTACAGGATGACGCAGCCTTACCAGCTGGGGAAATGGTCACTGAAGAAGAAGAACAAGAAGAAGAAGAGGTACAACCAGTAAATATGATCGTCACGTCGAGAGGAAGACAGGTCGAGGCACCACTCCAAGGACAGGCAAGCAGCGGGAGTAAAGAAGAGAAAGACGCTGAATGTTTACGATGTTCATTCTTAAGAGAAGACTTTGTTGATGACATCTGTAACGCGATCCTATTGTTGGAAGAAGAAAACAGGGAAATACGTGAAAGTAACAGAGCCCTACGTCAAGAGTGAGATCGGCTGGAAAAGTTTACGTAGAATCATGGTTCATCTGTATCAAAATTCCCATGTACATTTTAGAATTTTGAAGGAATATATCTGTTTAAATATTTCCCCTTTCTGGGTAAACATTTCGTGGTTGTAGGTGGATTATGAACCCATAATTCTACGGTGAGAAAAATTTTTATTTTTCTCAAATATTTATTTGGTATTCAGAAACTACTGTATGTTTGAGGGCAGCCATTTTTGCGCTCCCAAGAGCCCGATGTTGCGTGGGAAGGTTCCCGCAAGGCGAGCTCGTGGATTGCCGGGACACTTCGGTGGAACTCGAGTGCCCGACAATTTTCTAAATTAATGAATTCTGCACAACGAGGGATTTTGACAAGATAGTAAAGGAAGAAATAAATAAGCAAAATTATTCATATACCCTCTGTGGAGGTAGTGACACCAGGGAAAATTTTAGATGCATTTAAGCCCAAGTGTGTGTTAGCGTGAGAACAGCGAGCTAGTTGCACGTGCCAAGGTCGTGGGCAGAAGAAAAACGCGCGAAACGCACGGGCAGAAACAATTTATTTCTCATGTTGTGAGTGCAGAAAAATTATAAAATTAACATCGAACATAAGTGCAAGTCTGTCCGGAGTTCTGGGACAAATCTTATCAAAATCGGTTTATTAGAAGCAAATTTGGCAGATTTCACAACCGAGCCTCATAGAGGGGATAGCGTCCTTCAGGAAATTATAAAAGAAACCCCCCCACCGTAGATTTTGGAGTGTCGATCTGGAACTTGAGGCCGCGGGAGCTCGTGCCCGTCGTCATTAGAATTTCGCGCCAGATTGACCGACAATATTTCAATACATGTTCGTGGCTAAAGTCCATATATTTAGTAAGAAGAAAAGTGAATTGGAGAAGCTGTGAACGTTTGCAGACGAACTGGGAAGGTGTAGGCTGGTTGAAAAATACACAGCAGATTTTATTTTTATCATTTCCTGTACTCTTGTAAGTGAAGAAGGTCTGGGGGAAGCGATTCAAAATAGTTCGACTCCCTTATCGGCCGAACACCTGTTCTTGTTGAAACAACGGGGAGAGAAACCACTCTGGGAGACGCATCAGACAGTTATAGCCGACTGCAGAACGAGGGAAGTTCGTGGTGCAAGTTACAAAGAAAATGCATTATTTATGGTAATTTTAATCTCGTGTGTGTGTGAAGGGTAGTGTTTGGATGAGTGAGTTTTTAAATATGAAAATGTTATCTGTGAAAATGAGGGGCTAAGTACGAGGTTGCTGGAGATGATGCAATCAGAATGCTGAGAATGTCACCAATGTGCAGGTCTGTCTATTTTATATTATGTTGTAGTTAGTAGTTAGTTACTGTCTGTCCTAACCAAATTTCCAGGTGATTGTCGGGTGAGATTCGTAATTATCAGGCGAAAGGCGTTGTAAATTTTGGTCAGCGTGTGAAAATTTTCAGTGTGTAAATTTCATGTCTAGAACGGTAAAATGCGACGCTTAAAATTTTGTGTTGAGATGAGATATCATTCAAAGTGCGGATTTGTGAACGTTATAAGTGTCAATTTTGTCGTGGCGAATATTGTAATCTCAGGTGTCAGTTGCATTCAGAAATGCTGGTTAATAATAATAATAATAATAATAATAATAATAATAATAATAATAATAATAATAATAATAATAATAATAATGTTTACCGCGGGATAAGGGAATTCCTCTCTGTTAAATTACATTTAACCAGTTATTTTTACAAGGATCGTAGGCATATTTAGATAATGTCAATAAAATTTGTTAGAGTTACAGTCGTTAATGGGAAGAAAATTTTGAGACATCGTGTATACTTGAATTGCGAAAGGTCGATGTGTGCTCTTGGATTTTTGAGGTTCGAAAGTCGTAATTATAGTAAAGTCAGAGATGTGCTTAAAAATGGTTGTCGTTTTCACCAGGGGATCGAAGTATGAAAAAGGGTCTTGAAGGAAAAGGGATTGAAAGCGATGGATTTATATGTACGTGGAGATGAGAGAGAAGCGTTACCGCTGGAATCAAGCGATGAGAAAGAGTGTTGAGACATTTTTGGTAGAGGAAGTATTTAGGAACAGGCTGTGTGAAACAGGCTGTATTGTTTTCCGCAATCAATCCGAACTTGAGACGACTATGATGTGAAGCATTGTAAATTGATAGAACGATTCCAAGTGAAAACGACTCTAGTAAAATGTAAAGGTCTGGGTAGTAAACATCCAGTGATTTTTGTTAAGATAAGGTACGGCCTCACGGATTGAAGAGCACTTTGGACACGCGGTTGGGTCATATTTAATTTGTTCATCGGAGAGGTCATGGATAAGATGGTTGGAATTGATGATAGGCGATCTGCGAATTTCGAATGTGATGGTGATGATTATTATTTTGAAGGCATCCACTAAAAGGGAAACGTGTGTTGGGAATTTTCATTGGTAGCCCTGACACTTCAGTGCACAGGCTGAGATTGTGTTCGAGGTGGAGAATCGTTCGTCACGTCTATTTATTTTTGAGTTCACATATTATGATGAGGTAGACACTTGTATTTTTTTTGAGAGGTAGGCACTTACCGTGTTTCGACTTGCATTCTTTTGATAAGAGACGTAGTTCCGTCGTGCGTATTTTTTGTCTGACCAGATTCAGTGTTACTGTTGGAGGTTTGTTGGAAATTGCGGTTCGCCTGATATGTTAAGGGAGACGTGGTGCGACCCACTTTGACGCCCAACGATAGATTTAGGACGTCACGTGTTTATTCTTGGAGTCATTGGTGATGAGACGTCCTAGGTCACGCCCGACGATAGGATTTGGAAGGCATCATGTATATACTGATTAGGTTTAGGGTGTACAGATTTCAAGTGAGCCCGACGATAGGTCTGGGAGGGTAGCTGTACACACTCAAGTCTCAGTTTAGATTTTTTTGTCTTTTGTTTCTTTTGTGAAGTGGCCTGGTTGAAGGTAGCCATTACAGTGCGATATGATTTATTGTAGGGGGTCTATGCGAAGCTCTCATTGAGATAACGGGACTGCTGTTGACAAATGAGGGCTGTCCAAGTGCGGGACATCGACCCGATCTAGATTAAATATTTTTACTGTGTTTCTTCGTGCGTGTTAAGCTGTATGACTTTGAGATGTTAATTTATTTTTACGAACTTCATTGTTCCTCGTTTGACGTCCGTTTTTCGTTTGATAGTGTGCATATTGACACTCAGTGTTTTAGAATGAGACTTGAGTTGCGAATGCGGTTTCGATTCGTCAGCCAGTATTTTATTTTATTTTCACCTTGTCGTATTTTCATTCTTATTCATAGTAGGTAAGTAAGTAATCACTTTACCAGTAGTGTGTTGGGACAGACAGTAAATAGAGAGATCTGTACTGGTAGCATTGTTGTCAAGGGAAAGAATTCCTTAAATTTGTAGTAAATTTTAGCGTGGACTGGTAATTTTATTAAGTATAACAAACCCATTTCTAACCTGAAAATCGGTTCAATAATAATATTTTCAAGTGACTTTTCACTTTTTGATTAACTTCAGTGTTTGGCATTTCTTCTAAATGCATGATTAGTAAGTGTTTCCTGCATTTCGCAGTTTTGTTCCTTTAGAACGACTTAACGTAAGATCCTCCCGGATCATGTGGTTGTTGGTTCCTTCCGAACAGTTGTTTGGGTGATGCACAGTTAGCATCGGGATTAACGTATCACTTAAGGGTGTCATGAATGACAAATACATGGTGGAATTTTATTTCAATTGTGAATGATGCCATTAACTTGTAGTGAACACCATGCTTTCCCATAATATTTCGCAACCTATCCAAAGCAACTGATAGTCAGTTTGGTTCGATTAAGGGTCCATTCGGCGGATGTTCCGTATCCGTGAAGGGTATTTGACTGGTGGATAACCTTAATTAAGAGAAAATCAGGCGTTCTAATTGTTGAAAGTCAGATTTTCCACGGATCGTGTGGATTAACTCTCAGTTCTCGTTTGGAAATAGGCGCCCGGTTTTCAGGTCTTCCATTTTTCAGTTTTTCAGTTTCGCTGTCCACTAACATATTAGCTTCTCTGAAGCAACTCTTCGACATTGGAAGAAACGAAGTGACGCTATGTAATGTGACTGTGTTAGGAACTTTTCAAAAATCAATAATTAAATGTTTTTATGTTTTGTGGCAAGAATGCATATTAAATTAACGATGTTATCGTGCTCTTTCAGTTTAAATAAAAGTTAGTAAGCACATTTTTGCTCCTCATTTCAAGTAGTTAGGCTTTCTTCTGAACCCCATCGTTTGGTTAAGATCGTGACCGAATTTATTCCCGCAACGACCCAAGATTTAAGAGTTCTAAATTGTTCTACTATAGCAGCCGTGGCCGACCAACGATGGAATGGTAAGTTCAAGGGTTCAATACAGGAGGCTACTACTCAGCTCCAAACACTGCACTCAATAGCGGCTAAAACGGGTCTTTTGATCAACGTAGGAAAGACCGAGTTTGTTACTAACATCAAAGATGCCCCTGGAAAGATGAGAGTCAGTGATAATATCTACATCAAGAGAGTCAAAAGTGTAAAGTACCTTGGGGAATGGTTCTCAGAGGACCTCAGCGAAACAATGGCTCTTGAACACAGGAGACTCAAACTAGATAAGGCTTACCATGCCTGTAGAAAGCTATATGCTTCAAAAAATCTGTCGATGAACGTCAAACTAAGACACTACAATGCAGTAATCAGACCTTCAGTCCTCTATGCAGCAGAGTGTCTATATTTAATAAGAAGACCCCACTAGGAGCCCTCGAGGTACAACAAAGAAAGTTCCTGAGACGGATAGTGGGACCAAGAATTTTACCAGATGGAAGCCGATGGTATCAACCAAATCGTGAGCTATATAAACACCAAAAAAATCTCATAGATGCCATCAGAAGAAGGCGACTGGCTTTTTACGGACACCTATCCAGAATGGACTCAAATAGGTTATCCCATAGGATCTTCAAGGCTGCTAACAAGGGCAAAGCTACTGGATTCGTGTGGATGAAGCAAGTGGAGAAGGACCTTTCGGAACTCCATATAAATCAAAACGACATAGCTGATCTGAGTAACTATCATACAACTCTTAAAACGAAATCCTTTGTAACATCCCTCACAGAAGTTATCCACAGACCAAAAGACGAGACCAGGAAATGGTCTGAGGAACGTAAGATTGAATTTAGCCGGAAAATGAAGGACTACTGGACATCACAAAAGCTCGAGGTGCCAACAAGAAAACAGCTGCCAAACCAACCGCTAAGAACACCAATTGTGGCAAACAACGACGATGACATCAAGAAACAGCTAAAACACAAGCACCGTGGTCCATAGATGGCCTTAACGAAATAAATAAATAAATAAATAAATAAATAAATAAATAAATAAATGAATGAATGAATGAATGAATGAATGAATGAATGAATGAATGAATGAATGAATGAATGAATGTTCACTTTCCTCCAAGAGAAAAAGGCAGAGGGGGCATGGTTCCGTGAGGTACAGAAAGATCTGCAGGAGATTGGGATCTAATTTGAATATATCCAGGAGCGTGTCCCACTTAAGAAAAAACTCCAAGAACATCAGAGTTTCCAACCAAAGCCGAAGATGAAAACTGGAAAGGCATGGACGAAAGAGCGAAAGGAGCAATACCGTATACGAATGAAGGAATACTGGACCAATATTAAAGCTCAAGGGAAACCGTTGAAATGACGTGGTCCTTAGTTGGCCGAAACGAAACAAGAAGAAATTAAATAAATAAATAAATAAATAAATAAATAAATAAATAAATAAATAAATAAATAAATAAATAAACATTCTACTCTTTATAATTTATTTACAATAATGATAGCCCACGTTCACAATAACAACAGAAAAAATACTATGCACAAGACAAACTGACTTATCTGGTTACCACTTTCACTAACGACATTCAGAATATAAAGAAGATAACTCAACTTAACTGGTTCTTACAGGGGACTGTTTTGTATTCTTTAATTTTCTGGAGGCCAACGGCCGTAGCCGTGTTGAAACACCGGATCCCATGAGATCTCCGAAGGTAAGCAACATTGGGCGTGGTCAGGAGTTGGATGGGTTGCCACGCGCTGTTGGTGGGGGCGGGGGTAAGGGAATGGAGGAGCGGAAAGGAACTGGCCACCCTACCGCACGTAAACTCCGGCTCAGGAGCACCTCTGCGAAGGTTCGGACCTGCCTTCGGGCAGAATAACCCTTACCTTACGTAATTTTCTGGAAGTAAAATTTCGCTATTTCTTGACGTATCTTGTCAGTGTCAAAGAATGGAAAACACTGAAGCTAGTCAGTTACCGAAAAAGAAAATCAGAAAAATGACTCATCTGGCTTCCCCCCGGGATGAGTGACACAATATTTAAATGGATTCGAAATCTAAATACAAACATAAGTGAGTATTTATTTATTTTTTTTACTTCCGTTTGGGCCTGCTATGGACCACGTGGTTCTTATCTCTAGCAGCTTTCTTCTTTGACCAGTACTCCTTCATTCTTGCACTGTGAATATCTTTTCGCTCCTGAGTCCATTCCACACCTCCTCCCGGACGTACTGTTTTTTCTGTTAGTGACTGGGGAGAGTTTCATGTTCTGGTCAACGTTCTGTACCTATTCCTGTCATAAATTTCACTGGGAGCAATGTCCAATTCTTGAAGGTCTTTTCTGACGAGTCTTGCCCACTTGGCATTAGTCGCTTTCCCTCTAGAGATGGTGTGGAAGATTCTGGAGGTGAGCGTCTGATTGTCCATTCTCATGACATGACCGTAGAAGTTCAATCTCCTCTTCCTCATAGATGTTGTAATGCTCTCCAATTGTTGGTACAGTTCGTTGTTGTGCCTGATTCTGTACTTGCCTTCTTCTTTAATAGGGCCCATGATTTTTCTCAGGATCTTTCCTTCAGCTCCAGTTTTCTAAGTTGCCCTTTTCTTACCATGTTTGGGCATTCTGAGGCGTATAGTACTGACGGTCTCACTACAGTAGTGTAATGCCTGATTTTGAGGTTAAGGGAGAGGGATTTGGATTTGTACACGCTCTTACATAGGTGGTAGGCATTTTCCAATTTGATGCATCTGCTGTTCATGGCCTGATCTTCATTCGTGTTTGGGGTTATCCATTCTCCTAGGTATTTGAAGGAGTTAGTATTAATTAATTAATTAATTAATTAATTTATTTAAACATTGCCTTTTACAGAAGTTACCTCCAATTACAAAGGACAGTACGTAGTACGTACATAGAACATTTTAGAAAAGACGTACAATGGTCGAAAGGAAAAAGGAAAGGAAAGAGAATAGAACAAATCAGAATAAACAAAATGAGTCTCTCTCGCTGACAAACCGAGCAACTTCGTGTACAGCGATCATTTTTTAAAATTATAACAAGTGCATCAATTGATATTATAAGTGAAAAATAACTTTCTTTTTACAAGTTGCTTTACGTCGCACCGACACAGATACGTCTTATGGTGACGATGGGACAGAAAATGGCTAGAAGTGGGAAGGAAGAGGCCGTGGTCTTAATTAAGGTAATCCCCAGCATTTGCCTAGCGTGAAAATTGGAAACCACGGAAAACCATCTTCAGGGCTGCCGACAGTTGGGTTCGAACCCACTATCTCCCGAATACTAGATACCGGCCGCACTTAAGCGACTACAGCTATCGAGCTCGGTGAAAAAGAACTACAGTAATAGGAAATACTCTACTCATAAAACAAAAATGATGTACAGTATTTAGTTTTTAAATTATAATACATGCATTAATACATATTATTAGTGAAAAAGAACTACAGTAATAGCAAATGCTCTACTTATAAGACAAAATTTACAATGAAGTGATGTACAGTATATAGCAATATATTGGGAATATTTAGCACAATCAGCTTAATACTAACCATAAAGGAACTTCACAAGTCAGTTATGTGTAAACCAATGTGAAGCAGAAATTCGCAAACTGGCATTGCAAAATCAATATTATTAACATTCAAGGCTATTTTATTGAACTGTTCACCAGTGGCGAATTTCTTTGACTAACTGACTTGGAATGTCCACAGTAGAATGGTTGCCGTGTCTTCAGATTAGTTAGCTTTACACTGAAGTTTCACTCTAGCAAGTAAATCGCTACCGTATATTATACCAATTATTATTTTATACAGAAATAGTTGCTGTCCGCCTCTGTGGTGTAGTGGTTAGTGTGATTATCTGCCACCCCCGGAGGCCCGGGTTCGATTCTGGGCTCTGCCACGAAATTCTAAAAGTGGTACGAGGGCTGGAACGGTGTCCACTCAGCCTCTGGAGGTCAAATGAGTAGAGGTGGGTTCGATTCCAACCTCAGTCATCCTCGAAGTGGTTTTCGGTGGTTTTCCACTTCTCCTCCAGGCAAATGCCGGGCGGCACTTCCTTCCCTCTTCCTTGTCTATCCCTTCCAGTCTTCCCATCCACCTGCAAGGCCCCTGTTCAGCATAGCAGGTGAGGCCCCCTGGGCGAGGCACTGGTCATTCTCCCCAATGTCTCACGCTCCAGGACACTGCCGTTGAGGCGGCACAGGTGGGATCCCTCGCTGAGTCCGAGGGAAAAACGAACCCTGGATGGTAAACAGGTAAAGAAAGAAAGAAAGAAAGAAAGAAAGAAAGAAAGAAAGAAAGAAAGAAAGAAAGAGAATACTTGCTGATTAACTTCTCTTCGATTAATAAGAGTGAAGTGATTTACAGTAAAGAAAAGTATTTAAACTACATAAAAATAATTTACAGCTGTTATACGTTTACAGTAGTATAAGAAAACTGGAAAAGGCCCAAAGGAAAGCAGCCGACGAAAATGTTGTAAACTTTGGGCTGGGAAGACTTCAGGGTAAGGAGACGAGCTGCTCGACTAAGCGTATGGTCCGAGCTGACAGTGGAGAGATGGCCTAGAATTACATTAGTAGACGCATAACGCCGAGTAGTGTTTTAAAAGTAGGAAACATCACAATATGAAGATAAAGTTGTAATTCAAGAGGACAAACTGGGGCAAATATTCGTTTATAGGAAAAAGAATTAGGGAATAGAATAATTTATCAAGATAAATGTTTTTCCAAGTTCTTTGAAATAATTTAAGACTAGGCAAATGATCTGATTGATTGATTGATTGATTGATTGATTGATTGATTGATTACGGAGGTTCAGCTCAGTTAGCTTGTTCGTTATAAAGAGCTATGGTGATGATGTCTAGCCGAGTGTGGAATTGCTTTTAGATAATTGTGGCATTTCATCTTTTCCATCCGATTTCTCAGGACTCAACTTGAGAAGCGTAGAGGGGAATCAATCACAAGACTCCGAAATGAATCTTGAATTGCTTCCACTTACTTGCGCCAGGCTCCTCTCTTTCATTTTTCCCTCTGATTTCGCTTGGTCACCTTTTGCTCCCTTCCGAACCCGACGGTCCTAAGTTTGTGAGATCTAGGGAGTCTTTCATGTTCACGCCACCGTGGAACACAAGCCTACAAGGATGCCAATTCTTGCCAATTAAATATTCCGTCATATCTCGTTTCTTACTGCTGCTAAAATGTGTTCGCTTCCAGGAAGCCCACATGATGATGTTTCCTCTCCTCAGATAATATCAAAGATCGTGGTCAGTTACCAGGCGTAACTCATTAACCGGCCTGTCTCTTCATTACCGGTATTTCTGTACTTTGTATTTATTAATATTAATTAAGGCCTCCGAATACAAAGATCGCACGTAAAACCTGACAGAGGTAGTCGAATATTTGAACGGCGGAAGAACGTGTCCATTGGTGATCTCTGGTGACACATTTGCTGTTTACCTGACAGGATCGATTAAAGCTCAGTCATGCATCGCCCAAGAGAGTTCCGCTTTCTCGGCCATCTGGAGAGTAAAGCGGAACCTCCGAGTTGGTAAGCAGACAGCTTGGATGGAGTCCCATCAGCACGGTAGCTGATGCCATAGATGATTACCGTATTATTATTATTATTATTATTATTATTATTATTATTATTATTATTATTAGCATTAGTAGTAGTAGTAGTAGTAGTATACGCGAATAAGTCCATTAGGACTACGCAAAGTATTTAGACAAGTGCATTTGCCTTCCTCAGTGGCCATGTTTCTTTGATTATTTTACTGTGGGAATCCTTCCTCTCTTCAGACCAGGTCGTTCCATTCTTCTTCTCTGGTCTTTCCTCGTGGTCAACTTGCCATTTGTAAATTTTGGATTTGAAGATTATCCTCTTTTGGACGTCTGCTGGTGTAATTTCTGCCTGTTTAAAATCGGTTTTGATTTCGCCAATCCATTGCGTTGTGTCTGTTTTAGCTTTACCCCTGTTTTCATAGAACTCGACTATTTGTTTGGTTATTCTGTTCAGATGCATTCTTTTAATATGTCCATAGAATCTTAACCTGCGTTTCCTAGTGTTACTGTGAATATTTGTGTATTGTTTGATTTCCTGTCTGCCTCTAAGTTGGTATTGTCCATCGGTGAGTTTTGTGTCTAGAATTTTTCTTACGATTTTGCGTTCCTTTTCCTCAACGTTTTCAATGTCTGCTTTCCTGTTCAAAATTAGCGTCTCTGATCCATAAAGACATTTTGGTTTAATTAGGCTGTATTGTAATGTCTTAGTTTTGTGAGCTTGGAGATACATTATTATTATTATTATTATTATTATTATTATTATTATTATTATTATTATTATTACACTTCCCCTTCTTCTACCAAAACAAAACGTGGCAGGTTCGATCCTGGCGCAGTCTGGTGGTATTTGAAGGTGCTCAAATACGACAACCCCGTGTCGGTAGATTTACTGGCACGTAAAAGAACTCCTGCGGGACTAAATTCCGACACCTCGGTGTCTCTGAGGACCGTGAAAGTAGTTAGGGGGACGTAAAACAAATAACATTAACTTCTACCAAAACACTCCTCCAACCGAGCGTGTTGGCTACGCGGTTTGCGGTAGGTAGCTGTGAGCTTGCATTCGGGAATATTGGGTACAACCCCTCTGTCAGCAGCCCTGAAGATGCTTTTCCCGTGGTTTCCCATTTTCACACCAGACAAATGAGTACCTTGATTAAGACACGGTTGCTTCTTTCCAGTACTAACGCTGTGTTGACACATCGAATGACGTTATACTGTATAGAGTAGTAAATGAGTTGCAGGATTGTGAGCGACTGCAGAGGGACCTAGACAATGTTCTGAGATGAACAGCACACATTGGTACGTTCGTAAGTGGGATGAAAAGTCAGGTTGTAAGTTTCACCAAAAGGAAAAGTCCTCTCAGTTGTAATCACTCTGTTGATGGGGTGATAGTACAGTACCTCATGGGGATCACTGTACGTATCTAGGTGTTAAAAGAACGAATCATTGGGACAATCATATTAACGAGGTTGTTAGGAAAAGTTACAGATGTCTTCACATGGTTAGGACGGTATTTAGGGGTTGTAGTAAGGATGTAAAGGAGGGGGCGTATAAGTCTCTGGTAAGACCCCAATTAGAGTATGGTTCCAGTCTAAGAGACCCTCACCAGGACTACTCGATACGAAAACTGGAATATATCGAAAGGAAAGCAGCATGATTTGTTCTGGCTAATTTCCGACAAAAGGAATAGTGTTGCGAAAATGGTGCAAACTTACGGCTGAGAAAACTTGGAAGTAAGGAGACGAGATGCGCGACTAAGTGGTATGTTCCGAGCTGTTGGTGGAGAGATGGTGCGAAATGACATTAGTAGACGTATAATCTTGAACGGAAAGATCATATGAACATAACGTTGCAATTCAAGAGGACAAACTGGGGTATATACTCATTTATAGGAGGAGGACTGAGGGACTGGAATAATTTATTGAGGGAATTGTTCGATCAATTTCCAAGTTCTTTGAATACATTTGAGTAATGGTAAACAACTGTTAAAGAATCTGCCACCCGGTCAACAGCCCTAAATGCAGATGATTTATTTATTTATTTATTTATTTATTTATTTAGTTAGTTAGTGATTGATTGATTGATTGATTGATTGATTGATTGATCTTTATAGACATCCACGGTATGTGTGGCTCTCAAGGTACTGACATACAGTACACTATTTCGTTACCCAAATTTTCGGATGATTCCCCCCCCCCCCCCCCAGCTCTAAACATATTTTTGCCAAATTAAATCTAGTTCATTTTGTAATAACTTTGATATTCGGTGATAGCTACGTAGGACAAGCGGTTGGTAAACAGCTGGTCTCCGCCAACGCGCTACTGAAATCAAATGGGTGGAACGTGAAGGTTAAATCGTGAAAGCCTGCAAGGATGCCAGTTCTTGCCAATTAAAATATTCCGTCGTATCTACTTTCTTACTGCTGCTAAAATTTGTTTACTTCCAGGAAGACCAGATGACGATCTTTCCTCTCCTCGGATAATACCAAGGATTGTGGTTATCAGGCGTAACTCATTAACCGACCTGTCCATCCATTCATTACCAGTATTTCTGTAATTAGTATTTATTAATATGAATTAAGGATAATTTCACCACGATGTAAGTAAAGTCCACAGTTCTAGCACTTCGGACAAGGAACTCAATTTCGAAAGCATGCAAGGGATATGAGCTAAGAATATTAGGCAAATAAAATATAATAAATTAAGCAAAGCAAAGTTATCTCCATACAGACTATGAAGGCCCTTGGAAGAGTGGAAGGTAAAGGCTTCTACTATCCGTAACCTCGGCACTTGGTGGGGGTAGAGGGGTTAGCTTTACGCCCGGCCACCTTTGCCCCCGGGAATTAACTTGGTACTCATTTTTGGTGTAGGCTGAGTGAACCTCAGAGCCATGTGCACCTCCGGAAGTGGAAATCTCGTTTCTTAAATTTTACGACTTCCTAACGGTGATTCGAACCCACGTCCTTCCGGGCGAACCGAGCAGGCAGCCCCTATATAATAAAATATGAGAATATATTATTTATTCCTAAAAATCGCAGTCCTTTTCTTAATCATCGTTGTCCGGTCCATTAGATTAGCAGTTTGCCTTTTTCTACCACTACGAGCGCTAATGTGAGTCAATGCAGAGTTTCGCTTAACCTCTTATAACTACATTCGGTGTCCGGCTCCATGGCTAAATGGTTAGCGAGCTAGCCTTTGGTCACAGGAGTCCCGGGACCGATTCCCAGCAGGGTAGGGAATTTTAACCATCATTGGTTAATTTCGCTGGCACGGGGGCTGGGTGCGTGTGTCGTCTTCATCATCATTTCACCCTCATCACGACGCGCAGGCCGCCTACGGGAGTCAAATCAAAGGACCTGCATCTGGCGAGTGCCCGCGGACACTCTCGGCACTAAAAGCCATACGCCATTTCATTTCATTTACTACATTCTATGTAGAAATTTTTCCAAAAATAAAAAATACCTGAAGGTATTGAGCTAAGGAACAAATTACAGAAAGAATTATGTAAATAAATTAATTTGTCTAGGATTTGAATCACAAAGAAAACGCGCAAAGAAACAAGCGATTTTAGGCTGTTTTCCGGAACTGAATGTAGGCCGGAAGTGATTTCGAAGTTTGTTTCGGACCCTTTTGCCCTACTACTTTCGGCACAATTGAGGAAATTGCTTATTTTAGGTTTTTCGTAGTATGGGGCCTACTTTGTCTGCTAAGAAATAATTTCAACATTAATACTGAACTCAATGTTTACATCTATAGTCTCTTAAATCGTAAAATAACTTATTTTGATATAATTTCTAGTGTTAAGGGAGGCCGGCTAAGTCCTCAATATTAAGGCAAAGTATGACGCAATTTGAGAAAGATGACCAAAATAATATTTATACACTGAAACAACTGTCATTGTGGTATAATTATTTCCTGCTTCGAAACAATACAGTAGAATCCCATTAACGCGACTCTAAATAATTCGACAATCAATCAATACTGATCTGCATTTAGGGCAGCCGCCCAGGTGGCAGATCCCCTATCTGATGTTTACCTACCGGTAGTCTTTCCTTAAATAATTGCAAAGAATTTGGACATTTATTGAACATCTCCCTTGGTAAGTTATTCCAATCCCTAACTCCCCTTCCTATAAGCGAATATTTGCCCCAATTTGTCGTCTTGAATTCGAACTTTATCTTCATATTGTGATCTTTCCTACTTTTAAAGACACCACTCAAACTTATTCGTCTACTGATGTCATTCCACGCCATCTCTCCACTGACAGCTCGGAACATACCACTTAGTCGAGCAGCTCGTCTCCTTTCTCCCAAGTCTCCCAGCCCAAACTCTGCAACATTTTTGTAACGCTACTCTTTTGTTGGAAATCACCCAGAACAAACTGAGTGCTTTTCTTTGGATTTTTCCAGTTCTCGAATCAAGTAATCCTGGTGATTATCCCATGCACTGGAACCATACTCTAGTTCGGGTCTTACCAGAGACTTATAAGCCCTCTCCTTTACATCCTGCTACAACCCCTAAATACCCTCATACCCATGTGCAGAGATCTGTACCCTTTATTCACAATCATATTTATGTGATTACCCCAATGAAGATCTTTCCTTATATTAACACCTAGGTACTTAAAATGATTCCTAAAAGGACCTTTCACCCCATCAACGCAGTATTTAAAACTGAGAGAACTTTTCCTATTATTGAAACTCATAACCTGACTTTTAACCCCGTTTATCATCACAACATTATCGAGGTCATTTTTCAGTTTCTCACAATCTTGTAACTTATTTATTACTGTATATAGAATAACATCATCCGGAAAAAGCCTTATCTTTGATATCACTTCTTTATTTATGTAATGTAAATGTATAAGAAAACATAAATGTCCAGCAATACTGCCTTGAGGAATACCCCTCTTAATTACAGTATTACAGGGACAGGTAATGCTTCGCCTACTCTAATTCTCTGAGATCTATTCTCTAGAATAATAGCCACCCAGTCAATCACTCTTTTGTCTAGTCCAATTGCACTCATTTTTGCCAGTAGTCGCCCATGATCTATCCTATCAAATGCTTTAGACAGGTCAATCGCGATACAGTCCATTTGGCTTACTGAATCCAGGATATCTGCTATACGTATCTTGCTGGAATCCTACAAGTTGAGCTTCAGTGGAATGAGCACTATTTTTTTCTTGTTTCTTTTAATCCATAAATGATTTTCGATATACAAGTAGAACATTTTGCAATAATATGCTCTGTTAAGAGCTTGACTGTAATAGTGTAATTCTGCCATCGCCTAAACGGTACGAACAGTGTAGGTATAATATGATCGTTTCCTTTCTCCGCCTCAAACGTGACGAAGCTGCAGGACGAGATCCAGTCCAGCTTCACGACATTTTTCTATAAAGAACTAGTTATTTCTTCAGTATTGCATATAACTTCCTTTTTAATTGTTAGCAATACCGAGCTCGATAGCTGCAGTCGCTTAAGTGCGGCCAGTATCCAGTATTCGGGAGATAGTAGGTTCGAACCCCACTGTCGGCAGCCCTGAAGATGGTTTTCCGTGGTTTCCCATTTTCACACCAGGCAAATGCTGGGACTGTACCTTAATTAAGGCCACGGCCGCTTCCTTCCCACTCCTAGCCATTTCCCATCCCATCGTCGCCATAAGACCTATCTGTGTCGGTGCGACGTAAAGCAACTATTATTTCTTAGGTATGTTGTACTTGCCTGTGTCCTGTATTGTTTATTAGAGTAATTATGCAGGAAAATGTTATGAGTTGCGAATAATCCATTCTTATTCAGCAAAACTCGACCGCGGGAATTGGACACGTTCTCAGTCCACCTTAGGTCGAGTTTGCGGGACTCCGACATAATTGCCTTCTTTCAGTTTTGAAAAGAAAAAGGAAAGTGACACTTTGCCACATTGTTTCATTAGAAATCTTCTCTGATCTTGAACACCGGTTCACGGTAATGTAAACACGAATAGTTGGAGAGATTATGAATCAGCGAACACCGAACTCCTCCTGATCGCAGCCCCGTGCCCGCGCACCCCAAAAATGTCGTCTCTGCATTCGCAGCTCAAGTCACTAATGTATAGGTTAATAAATTTCTGACAGATAAATATATCATAACGTTCATATTACCTTCATTAATGTAAGTCCAAAGAACCATGTTTACGGCTCTCGTAGCTTAGAGGATTCTAACTTTACTTCCTTTAATTTCTTGTTCTTCTTAACGTTGATTCTGAAGTTCCCATAGCTCTGACGATGTCAACGTTCACACGTCTTTATAACTTACCCATTTTCCTCGAATCTTACAGCTTTCGTCTACTTTTCAATCTTTGAAGTATTTTTATCACAATTAGGCTTACTTTTCTTCCCATAACGTTCGCGTTGCAGATGTCTTCAATAATGGAGCTTGCTAGTTCATCACTTTCTGTGAGACATACACCGAGGATCCATTCATTACATTATGAAGCTTTAGCCCGCAGATCCGCGGCCACTCGGCGAAAAGTCGGTTCAGCGAGGTGGCGGCAATATCCCGGACAGTGCCGGATTAAAGTGTTTGGGGGCTCTGGACTATTCAAAAATGTGGGGCCCCTTCTTCGCAACATCACGTAAGACTAGCATTCTGAAGTAATTATAGAACTACTTCCACTAAAATTGATGAATACGAAAGTGTTGAAATAGACTACAATTTTTCTCTATTTTTCATGTTAATATTTCATAATACCAAAACATATTTTACATTTGTCTCATCATCACTATCAAATCGACATACAAAACAGAACTTACGTTTTTTGGCACCACTAGCATATTTTCTATCCATTTTACAAGAACATTACAGTTGTAACTTACAAATGGTTCAATAATCAGAGGTGAACTGGAAGTTCTCTTCCTGATGCGAAGATATAGTGTAGCATGCGCATTCCACCGTGCTTCCCCTGTCCCCTCCCGTTCAGTTCCTAGAACTCTCCCACCCTTCCCCCTCTGCCCGTACTCGCAAGCTGCCAGATTTAAATTTTTGTCAACAATAACCTTTACAATAATTATAGTGCGTAAGTAGCGAGGATTCGTGTCTCCGGACGGTAAGTGATTCCAGCAGTGATGAAATACTAACGCGGATAGCAGATAAGAAGGAAGAAAGAGTGCATGTTCGATATTTTGCGAGCGTAAATATTCATATACATGCACGGAGGTGGAACAGCAGGCCTTTTTATGCAATTTTAGGTTCGGCCAAGGGCCGGGGCTGAAGCCCCTTTAGACACCCCCCCCCCCATTTATCCGGCCCTGATCCCGGAATATCTCATAACTAGACTCCAGTGATAGGTTAAAATGGAAACTTACCAGCATTCACCTTTTCTTATTATTCCTTGTAACACTTGTTATCAAGTTTAAACACTACAAACAGCCAAGTCAAGCCAAGTACAGCTGTCACGACAGTCCGCTCGCCCTACCGCAGTTAAACATTCTCCAGCGAGCTGGGTTTCTTTACCGGCGAGGAGGAGTTACCCCAGCGAAATTCAAGTCGCTGTATTCACGCATACCCTTGAAGACTCCTTGTCCTGGGGCGAGCTTGTCGACCTGCCCTATATTTACCATGCTGCCAGCGTGATGTAACAAAAGTGTGACGCGATGTTACCTAGCAACAGTACCTTGAGAGCTGCACAGGTCGTGGCAATCCATCAATACTTCAAATCACGGCCTGGACGGTTGCACGCTTTACTGAAAGACAATTATGATCATTTGATTTTTACGAAGAGAAATTTATTAACGTTTTTACAGATAAAATCCACAGTTATCCACAGTTCATGAAAATAACTCAATGTTGAAAATATCCTAGGGATATGAGCTACGAATTTTAGATAAATCTGTATGTATAAAATTGGATGTTGGTATATTTGAGATTAATAGACTCAAAAACTACTGGACCGATTTCGCTGAAAAATTCACAATTTCTTCTTATTACATCTGAGACGGTTTATGAAGTGGTTTGAAGGAAATCGGACAGGCAGTTTTATTATTATGAATTATTTTATGTAATTTTATTAAATTGCAAAGCCGCACCAAGATTGGATCGACTTGATGGACAGATTGTCGCTAGGCGACAGCAACTTACGCTATATCATGACAGTCCGGTAATGCTGTATATAGGAGGATGGGAACACGCCGCCAAGGTTTATAGAGTACCATCCCTTGCTATGAAGTTCATGACCGTGGCTGTTATTTGGAAATAGCAATCCAAGATGCCGTGATCGAGACGTACTTTCATGTCATAGGACCAGCTTTGATAGGTCTGCCCAGTTTGAAGAATGTAGCTGTGTATTAGATGTGTAAAATATTTAAGAAACTGTGAAAAATATAGAATATCAACAGTGGAATGACACGAGTCATTACCCACTCCTAACGAACAGGAACTGGGGGTTCCCAACGAGCAAAGACGAGTCTGTGTAATATATCTATAGGACTATATAGAATGCAGATGTATAAAAATGAATTGTGTGGGAGTTTTAGTGCGATTAAACCTGAGTAAACCAACGGTTTATTTTTAGATGTCAAAACATTGCATTTACAATTTTTTAATTAATGTAGTATTTAATCGTTCAGCATAAGTACATCCTATATCAGATTACTGTTGACAAGAGGTATAAAAACAACCAAACAAATAACAAACAAAACCTTGGTACATAATAATACAAGGCAAAACTAATCACTTACTGATGACGTGATTTGAAGTCGATCTCCTATAGGTAGGTCCTCCTGTAACTATATAAGAGAGCACAGTGTTGTAATTAAAAGTGGTGGAAAAGATACACACACATTTAAGAAAAAGCAATTGTTCACAAACACAAAATGATTTTCCATTATATCAGTATTATTGTGTGTGGATATGTATATATTACATCTTCTAAACCACTGGGGCGATTTCAACCAAACTTGATACACTTGTAAAATATAATAAAGTATGAGAATATATTCTTTATTTATTACTAAAAATTACAATCCTCTTCTGAAATCATCTTTATCGGTCGATTAGATTAGCAGTTTGCTTTTTTTTTTTTTCTACCACTGCGAGTGCTAATGTGAGTCAATTCAGAGATTCACGTAAGCCCTTCGGTGCAGACATTTAAAAAATAAATTTAAAAAACGCCTGAGGGTATTTAACCAAACAACACATTACAGAAAGAATTATGTAAATAAGTTAATTTGGCTAGGATTTGAATTAAAAAGAAAACGGGTGAAGAAACAAGCACTTTTAGGCTTTTTTTGGAACTGCATTTCGTCCGGAAGTGATTTTCGAAATTTTTATTTTTATTTTGATAGAGCTGTCCAAGACTCACCATTTTAAACCTTTCCGGGACCATTATCCCTTCAACTTTCGGCACAATTGAGAAAATTGCTTAATTTTTCGTTTTTCGTAGTATGGGGACCCCTACTTTGGTAAGACATGTTTTCAGCAATAAAAATAGCTGCCTCTGTGGATGCGTGGTAGAGTGTCGGCCTCCGGATCCCAAGATAGCGGGTTCAAACCCGGCAGAGGTAGTCGGATTTTTGAAGGGCAGAAACAGTCCATTCGACACTCCATGTCGTAAGATGTCGGCATGTAAAAGATCTCTGGTGACACATTTGGTGTTTACCCGACAAAATTAATTAAATCTCAGCCATAGACGCCCAAGAGAGATCCGGTTTACTCTGTCTGCCATCTAGCGGACCTAGAGTGAGACGCAACGTCGAAATTGACGAGCAGACAGCCAGATGGCGTCAAATCGAAATGTCTGCAAACGGTAGCTGAGGCCATACGATTATTATTATTATTATTATTATTATTATTATTATTATTATTATTATTTTAACATTAAAAATCAAAAGAATTTTGCGGTAGGAAAGGAAGAATTTGGGAGGGAAAAGTTATTTAAGTCACGTGACTTCTTGTTTATTTCAGTGACGTTCTGATTGCAGATAAGGAGAGAGTTGCGACAGGAGATTAAGTTTTGTTGGAAGGACAACAAGATGTGGAAACACCATTATGTATGTCAGGAAGTAGAAAAATAGTGTCATCAAGACACGGCTGGCGCGCACACACAAAATATTGTCAAGTGGCTCAGCATTGTGCTTCTTACAAGTCGTCGCACGCGAGGACAACTGTTCGTCCCTGAACCATGCCATAGTAAACAGATTTTGCGCAGAATGCGTTGAGTATCAGGACTATATAGAATGCAGATGTATAAAAATGAACTGTGTGGGAGTTTTAGTGCGATTAAACCTGAGTAAAGCAACGATTTATTTTTAGATGCCAAAACATTGCATTTATATTTTTTTAAGGTAATATTTAATCTTTCAGCATAAGTACATCCGATATCAGATTACTGTTGACAAGATATATAAAAACAACCAAACAAACAACAAACAAAAATCTTGGTACATAATAATGCAAGGCAAAACTAATCACTTACTAATGACGTGATTTGAAGTCGATCTCATGTAGGCCCTTCTGTAACTATATAAGAGAGAACAGTATTGTAATTAAAAAGTGCTGGAAAAGAAGATGCACACACACACACACATTTAAAAAAGCAATTGTTCACAAACAAAAATTATTTTCCAGTTTTCAGTTTCTAGTTAACTTTTATTTTTTTCTGTAATACTTGTTATACTGAATATTTTATTGAGAAGTAAATTAGCAGTTGATTAAGAGAAGCACTGAGCACACGAGTGGAAATTTGTAAACATTCACTGATCAGATTCTTCACGTGGCGAAAGTAAAATATCTTGATGAAGTCTACTTTTAATCCGGCGAGGAAGTGTTGATTCGTTTTCCAAGGGCGAAGAACACAGCATCAGGCACATTTTGTAGTTTCTTGAAGGACGTCTTGGCTTGCGTTGTAATTTCGTGTTCCAGAGTGTCTAACTGAAGTTCACGATGTAACTGTTTGTTTCGATCGTACCAAGAAGCGCTCACGATGATACGGTAAGTGATTGTAGTCGTCTGATAGTGGTTCGAGCCGCCCCTCCCCATAGTGGGCAGGCGTAGCTGAATAAAGGACGTAGCAGTGATTTGTAGAGAAGTAATCCACGTTCAAATTTGAGGGAAGATTTCCTGTTTAGTATAGGATATAGTTTTGTTAGTTTTGCATAACTTAGATTTAGTTTCTGATTTATGTGGTATTTCCATACGGATAGTGGCACGCACAGTGAGACTAGAATTCATCATCTTGGTTTGAAGCTTGCTTCATAGGAAGGTTTTCACATTACTGAGCTTAATGAAAGCGACATAATTCATTTAAAAAAATCCGTCAAGAGATCTGTCATCAGTCAAAGCCATATTTCTCCGGCCATCTGCGTTGAAATTCCGCTACTTTTGACGGAAATACTGTCAAGATGTCAAAGCTTCACTCGATTCCGACCGACGTCACAAACCCGTATGTCACTCCCAACCGAGTGGTAAGTTCCGCTGTTACAAGATTGTGAACGAGCAATAGAGCACTAGAAGTCGAAAATACTCCGTTATGTCTTGTTCGTGATAATGACAATGAAATAGTACAATTTCTATATTATTATTATTATTATTATTATTATTATTATTATTATTATTATTATTATTATTATTATTATTATTGTTAATACCCTGAGGGGACTAAATTGAAATTTCATCATATTCATTTTTTTACGTAGTATTCCCCACCCGGCTACTCATTTATGCCACCCAACTGTCGAAGACCGGGCGAGTTGGCCGTGCGGTTAGGAGCGCGCAGCTGTGAACTTTCATCCGGGAGATAGTGGGTTCGAACCCCACTGTCGTCAGCCCTGAAGATAGTTTTCTGTGCTTTCCCATTTTCACACCAGGCAAATGCTGGGGCTGTACCTTAATTAAGGCCACGGCCACTTCCTTCCCACTCCTAGCCCTTTCCTATCCCATCGTCGCCATAAGACCTATCTGTGTCGGTGCGACGTAAAGCAACTAGCAAAAAGTAGCAACTGTCGAAGATTTCTAGGGAGAAGTCCGATTCTAATACCTATAATTCGTATGTGCAGCAGTAGCTTGAGTCTCATAAACGGGCAAAGTACTGAAACGGTAGCTACAAGACTTCTCATGTTCAGCTCTTACTTTCGGACAATAATGACGCTATTTCAGTACTTATGGAATTACTTATCTCTGAAGTAGCTCTTGCAACACTTCGCCTGAACTGTATTGATCAGAGAGGTCGCGGTTTAGTAACGATGGCCATTATGAGGCGGGGAGAAAGGCAAGTCACAGCATTCCAGTCCGCCTCGCCTAGAGAAGTGACTCCCAAGTGCAGGAATGTAGCAGTCAGCATCTCCTTGAGCACTGTCCGCCTTCTCCACAGAAATTTAATATTCCATACACTGCAGACAAATGTCATCGTGTCAACGGTACTTTTGCAACAAGAGACTAGGCTACATATTATAAATCAGTCACATTAGGAATTGCCGCGGGAAACTGTGCTCCTTGTCATTGTCACTGACGAACTGACTACAAAGACAAGTCAGGATTTAAAATTATCGATAGTTGTAATATCTTGTCTTGTCAATATCAAAATGGCTAACTATTATTATTATTTTTTTTTTCTTAATCTGCTTACCGTCCAGGATTGTTTTTCCGTCGGACTCAACGAGGGATCCCACCTCTACCGCCTCAAAGGCAGTGTCCTGGAGCTCCAAACTCTGGGTCGGGGGATACAACTGAGGAGGATAACCAATACCTCGCCCAGGCGGCCTCACCTGCTATGCTGAACAGGGGCCTTGTTGGGGGATGGGAAGATTGGAAGGGATAGACAAGGAAGAGGGAAGGAAGCGGCCGTAGCCTTAAGTTAGGTACCATCCCGGCATTTGCCTGGAGGAGAAGTGGGGAAACGACGGAAAACCACGTCCAGGATGGCTGAGGGTGGAATCGAACTCACCTCTACTCATTTGACCTCCCGAAGCTGAGTGGACCCGTTCCATCCCTCGCACCACTTTTCAAACTTCGTGGCAGAGCCGGGAATCTCACCCGGGCCTCTGGGGGTGGCAGCTAACCACTACACCACAGAGGCGGACATTATTATTATTATTACTTCGTATCGGCCTACTAACGACCACTTTATTTCAGCTGTTTTCTCTGGGTTTTGGTCTTTGCCCAGTTCTCCTTCATTCGTTGCCGGTGTTGCTCTTTCCTTTCCTCCGTCCACGTCTTTCCCGTCTTCAACTTTGGCCTTTCTTGAAAATCCTGGTGGTCTTTTAGTTTCCTCCTGAGTGAGTTGCGTTCTTGTATATCTTCATAAGTGATGTCCATCTCCTGTAGGTCCGACTCGTTGGATGAATGGTCAGCGTACTGGCCTTCGGTTCAGAGGGTCCCGGGTTCGATTCCCGGCCGGGTCGGGGATTTTAACCTTCATTGGTTAATTCCAATGGCTCGGGGGCTGGGTGTCTGTGCTGTCCCCAACATCCCTGCAACTCACACACCACACATAACACTATCCTCCACCACAATAACACGCAGTTACCTACACATGGCAGATGCCGCCGACCCTCATCGGAGGGTCTGCCTTACAAGGGCTGCACTCGGCTAGTAATAGCCACACGAAATTATTATTATTATTATTATTATTATTATTATTATTATTATTATTATTATCTCCTGTAGTTCCCTTTCCACCTCCTTGAACCAAGTTGGCTCCGTCTTATTATCTTTAAAATAGGTAAAGATCTGGTTCGATAATCGTGTGGGTTTCATTCTTAGCAAGTGGGTAAAGATCTGGTTCGATAATCGTGCGGGTTTCATTCTTAGCAAGTGGGTAAAGATCTGGTTCGATAATCGTGTGGGTTTCATTCATAGCAAGTAGGTAAAGATCTGGTTCGATAATCGTGCGGGTTTCATTCTTAGCAAGTGGGTAAAAATCTGGTTCGATAATCGTGCGGGTTTCATTCTTAGCAAGTAGGTAAAGATCTGGTTCCATAATCGTGCGGGTTTCATTCTTAACAAGTAGGTAAAGATCTGGTTCGATAATCGTGTGGAATTCATTCTTAGCAAGTGGGTAAAAATCTGGTTCGATAATCGTGCGGGTTTCATTCTTAGCAAGTAGGTAAAGATCTGGTTCCATAATCGTGCGGGTTTCATTCTTAACAAGTAGGTAAAGATCTGGTTCGATAATCGTGCGGGTTTCATTCTTAGCAAGTAGGTAAAGATCTGGTTCGATAATCGTGTGGGTTTCATTCTTAGCAAGTAGGTAAAGATCTGGTTCGATAATCGTGTGGAATTCATTCTTAGCAAGTAGGTAAAGATCTGGTTCGATAATCGTGCGGGTTTCATTCATAGCAAGTGGGTAAAGATCTGGTTCGATAATCGTGCGGGTTTCATTCATAGCAAGTAGGTAAAGATCTGGTTCGATAATCGTGCGGGTTTCATTCTTAGCAAGTGGGTAAAGATCTGGTTCGATAATCGTGCGGGTTTCATTCTTAGCAAGTGGGTAAAGATCTGGTTCGATAATCGTGTGGGTTTCATTCATAGCAAGTAGGTAAAGATCTGGTTCGATAATCGTGTGGAATTCATTCTTAGCAAGTAGGTAAAGATCTGGTTCGATAATCGTGCGGGTTTCATTCTTAACAAGTAGGTAAAGATCTGGTTCGATAATCGTGTGGAATTCATTCTTAGCAAGTAGGTAAAGATCTGATTCGATAATCGTGTGGGTTTCATTCATAGCAAGTAGGTAAAGATCTGGTTCGATAATCGTGCGGGTTTCATTCATAGCAAGTGGTAAAGATCTGGTTCGATAATCGTGCGGGTTTCATTCATAGCAAGTAGGTAAAGATCTGGTTCGATAATCGTGCGGGTTTCATTCTTAGCAAGTGGGTAAAGATCTGGTTCGATAATCGTGCGGGTTTCATTCTTAGCAAGTGGGTAAAGATCTGGTTCGATAATCGTGCGGGTTTCATTCTTAGCAAGTGGGTAAAGATCTGGTTCGATAATCGTGTGGGTTTCATTCATAGCAAGTAGGTAAAGATCTGGTTCGATAATCGTGTGGAATTCATTCTTAGCAAGTAGGTAAAGATCTGGTTCGATAATCGTGCGGGTTTCATTCTTAACAAGTAGGTAAAGATCTGGTTCGATAATCGTGTGGAATTCATTCTTAGCAAGTAGGTAAAGATCTGATTCGATAATCGTGCGGGTTTCATTCTTAACAAGTAGGTAAAGATCTGGTTCGATAATCGTGTGGAATTCATTCTTAGCAAGTAGGTAAAGATCTGGTTCGATAATCGTGTGGGTTTCATTCTTAGCAAGTGGGTAAAAATCTGGTTCGATAATCGTGCGGGTTTCATTCTTAGCAAGTAGGTAAAGATCTGGTTCGATAATCGTGCGGGTTTCATTCTTAACAAGTAGGTAAAGATCTAGTTCGATAATCGTGCGGGTTTCATTCTTAACAAGTGGCCATACAGTGCAATTCTCCTTCTCCGCATGACATCAGAAATCTTGTGGACATGAGTATAGAGCTCATAGTTACGCCAACGTCTATATTCCTCTTTGTCTTTAATTGGGCCAGGAGCCGGACTGAATGGGTCGATTGCAGAAACGGTATTTAGACGATGTCTACGGTTAAACAATGCCTAAGTATGGTCGCCGCATTGCAGAGACGTTATTTATCACTTAGATACTGTCTAAAACCAATGCTCAACCGGTCATGTTTAAACACTGCCGAGAGCACTGTTTAACCTCAAATGAGAGGAGTGAATCACAATCAGAGGTTATGTACCAAGAAATATGTAATTTGTATTGTCATGTTGAGACGATTCCGGGAAGCAAAGTTAGTCCGACGGCCTCTCCATGGGTCGCCCGCTGCTAAATCGCTGCAATTCGTTTGACATGCACGGGGAGATGGATCTTAAAATAAGGTTTCGTTTTTCGAGATTTGTTTCTTGATACTGACAAAGTGACAGTCCGGTAACTGTCAACTTGAATACAATTCTTGGCAACCGATATATTTTATTATATACATGGGGTAATTTCCATGGAATTGTAGGTCACTTCGACTATATACATATCAGAATGACGTGTCCCGATCGTCAGAGGACTGTCACATACATCAACTGGGGGGGATTCTCTTATATTTACTGCCAAGTAAACACACATAATAGTGAAAACTAAAAAGTAGGTGGTATGGGTTTTTAAAATATATAATCCTATACGTTTTCGACAACTATCAGATAGGAAAAGGCAAGTGCTGGTGATTATTGTTTAAAGAGGACTGGGGAAGAAGAGCCGTGGCGATAATAACAGTCCTAGTATTTGCCTGGTGTAAAAATAGGGAAACTACGGAAAACAATTTTCACCGCTGCCGATGATTTGTTTCGAACCTACGATCTCCAGAATGCAAGCTACATCTATATGGCCCGTACAACACACTCCGTTACACTTACTATTGCTTCATCTTCCCTTCGTCGAAGCTACCGTATTTACGAGTAAATTACACTCACTGTAACAACGCTATAATGAAAGCTACACTTCCCCGTACGGTGGAGTGTCGCTTTAGTGTCGATAATATTATGAAATTAATTTCCACCGAAAGCGATACTCTTATCTGTGGGCAAGTCATGTTCAGCCATATTTGAGTAATGTGTAGGAAGACAAACAGCTGACTGGCGTTCGGCGCGCGCACCGACGAATTTCGTTGGTTGCGACAAGCAAAGAGTTGCATGAAAGAAACTTCTGTCTCCATTTTCAAACCAAAATTAAAACTTTAAGCGATGTCTAGTTAAACATCGACTGAACATTGTTTATGCAATGGAAGATCGTGCTTGATTTAGACGTTGTTTAGGTAGACGATATCTAAGGCTTAAAACTAGTCATCGTTTCTGCAATCGGCCCTATATAATGGCTCCGGCGGTTGAGGCACTGGCCTTCTGACCCCAACTTGGCAGGTTTGATCCTGGCTCAGTCGGGTGGTATTTGAAGGTGCTCAAATACGTCAGCCTCGTGTCGGTAGATTTACTGGCACGTAAAAGAACTCCTTTGGAACAATATTCCGGTGTCTCCGAAAATGCCAAAAGTAGTTAGTGGGACGTAAAAACAATAACATTATTATTATTATTATTATTATTATTATTATTATTATTAATTGGGCAAAGAATTTCCCTTAAGACCTTTCTTTCTTTCTTTCTTTCTTTCTTTCTTTGTTTCTTTAATTTCCAATTTTTCTATCAGGTCTTTCTTGTTCATAGCAAATAATTTCGCTGCTTACAAAGTCTTTGGTCTTATGACAGTGCAATTATATCTAAGTTTTGCGTTCAAGAATATTATTATTATTATTACTATTATTATTATTATTATTATTATTATTATTATTATTATTATTATTATTATTATTATTATTATTATTATTATCGTCATTTACTCACTTTACATCCGTTTGTTGGCAAGACCTCGTGTTTACAATGCACTATGCCTTCTGGTATAGGCTAGAGCAATTTTGTTACTTTCATTGACCTGTCTCAGTCTCATCCTTGGCTTTGACAATATGAAAGTGACCGAGGTATGAGCAATGTTTGTAATGCCAGTCCTTATGCAGCCAGTTCCTCTTATGAATAGTGTGAAAAATGTTGCTCATAGGGTCTGTTGGTGCATGCATGCATGCATGCATTTCAGTGGGCTTGGAAAACTGATATGTAATAGCAACTTCTGGCGCGGCGAGGAAAGCAACGGGAAACTACCTCACTTCTCATTTTCCTAGCAGGTCTCTTCAGTGATGTCTGAGTCACCTATCATGACTGATGGCGGAGCGGTTAAGGTCCAAACCAGCCTCCAAGTTGAGCACTCAACTTACATACATACCTACAATCATTTTACCCTCCATGGTTGATTTTTCCCTCGGACTCAACGAGGGATCCCACCTCTACCGCCTCAAGGACAGTGCCTTGGAGCGTGAGACATTTGGTCCTGGATACAGCTGGGAAATAGGACCAGTACCTCACCCAGGCGGCCTCACTTACTATGCTGAACAGGGGCCTTGTTGGGAGATGGAAAGATTGGAAGGGTTATGCAAGGAAGAGAAAAGGAAGCGGCCGTGGCCTTAAGTTAGGTATTATTCAGGCATTTGCCTAAGGGAGAAGTGGGTAACCACGGAAAACCACTTCGAGCATGCCTGATGTGGGAATCGAACCCCTTCTACGCACTTGACCACCCGAGTCTGAGTGGACTCCGTTCCAACCCTTGCACCACTTTTCAAATTTCATGGCAGAGTCGGGAAACGAACCCAGGCCTCTAGGGGTGGCAGTTAATCACACTAACCTCTACACCTCAGAGGAAGATATGACTAAACTTACGAACCTATATTCTGAAACTTTGAAATATAGTCATAGAATACGTCCTTTATTTTTTTTCGTGAGTTGTGTACCGGGTAGAGTCACATGTGAATATCTAGTAAGTTCACCTTCATAACTTTACAACTATAAACCAGTGGAGTAACGTTAGGACCTGCAATGGGAGCTTGAAGCGTCCGCAGACTTCCACAGAAAAAAAATGAATAAATAATTTTACTCGAATGCCACTCTGAACGGAAAAGGTGACATCATGTTGTCGTAGAATAGGCCGAACAAAGATTGGTTTTACAACTCGTAAGTAGAATGATTGTCAGGTATCTGTTTGCAGTTATTGTTGTTGTGTTGAATCTGGCACGGCCGTCTCTCGTAACACCAGCGTTACGCTCTTTCAAGAAAACCTGCGCCAAGTTATTATAAGAGAAACTAATGGAAATTTGTACCAAACTATCATAACGTTACATGCCAGCCCCGTGGTAGCCCCTTTCGGTACTTCCAGGGAGGAACTCGTGACTCACAACAAATACAGTAGAGAAAATACGTGACACTCAGCGAGATATCGAGGGACAGCGATTAGAGCTCTCTCTAGCGGATTGACCTGAGAACTACTGATTCTGTCATAAGAGCGCGTGTATTTTTG
The DNA here is from genome assembly GCF_040414725.1 of Anabrus simplex. Classification (NCBI taxonomy): domain Eukaryota; kingdom Metazoa; phylum Arthropoda; class Insecta; order Orthoptera; family Tettigoniidae; genus Anabrus; species Anabrus simplex. Next base: position 33,656,683 of record NC_090265.1, on the reverse strand, counting down.
TGTGAAGTTTTTGGTGTTATTTGTGCGTTTTCATTGAGTTGACATAATTAAATAGTAGCGTGTGTCATTCCTTAATATCTCCTCTCAGCTTGAGGGGAAAGGTGTGTGCTGTGTTTGGCTGCAGTAACTATGAAGTAGAGAAGAACGCGCGGTCTTTCTTCCGTTTCCCTCGTGACAAGAAAACAAACGTAAGTAATATTGTGTTTGCATATATATTCTTCCAGTGACAAGGATATTTTTATAGTACTACATAATCTTCTGACCTGCTCGACCCATATTTTAACGGGCTTAAAATATAATACGCATATTTTATTGTATAGTGCAGCAGTTAACCTTCAATACCGATGTGTTGTTGTAGGTGTGATCTGTGGGTTTGATTTAATTCAGGAAAATACATATGCATATGAGTGTGGCTGGTTGTGTTCCAAGTTACTCCATTTGGAATGCCGTAACGCGTTGTCAAGCACTGAAGAAAATATGGGTGATTTAAGAAATGTACATATTTTGTTGAAACAATATGATGACGCAAATTTGCTTTACCCTAATGTAATGGCATTATGGCAAGTATTGCTTATAGGGAAAGTTTGAATGTTTTTGAAGCTAAATTCATAGATTTTCTTTCTGTTAGTAGGCTTCAAGTTAAAAGGAAAATTGTCCAGCTCTTAAATGTAAATTCATTGAATCATGTGTATAAGGAATGTGCCGATATTTTTGTTGACAAGTGTTTTAATACGATGATGCAACGTTTTTAAATGAGAAAAAAGAAAAGTCTAGCCGTGAACGTTCAGGCAGGAATTCTAATGCTAAAAAAGTAATGCATAAATGAAAGATCAAGCCCTTTCACAGCAGTCGATTTCACATCTTGATTATATGTCTAATTTTAGTCTTTAAATAATAACCTGTTAAATAATTCTTCATTCATTTATCCAGAATTGCTTTAGCAACTTTGAAGTTAATATCTTAGTAACACTTTCTTTCTAGAGGTAATTTATTTATCCATTTCCGAATATACATTTCCATTGATATTTGAATTTAGCGCGAATTTTCAGGTCAAGCCACTAGGAGCGCCATTTGCGATTTGTCTCCCATTTTAACAAGGCTAAATCCGGAAGTGTCGCGTATTGTTTCTACTGTATTTGCTCACACGACCTGCGATCTCCTAGCCGGCTTGTAGGGTGGAGCCGGCCTCTCCGCGTATTATTCTCGTCTGTAAGTTTCTTGGAGATCCAACGGGAATATTCTGCCTCTAGTCACCTCGCGAAATTTCTGGCTCAAATCACCAGAGCTATAAAACGGGAGGCTAGCCGTGGACAGTCAGACAGTGTTGGACTCGGAGTGACAGTTGGGCTCCGAGGTGGAGTCGGTGTAAGACTCGGTGTGTTGGGGATCGGTTGCTGGGCTGAGGGCGACAGAGGTGTTGGCTGCGGCTAGTGTCCCGCTAAGGTCTGAACCAGGAGCTGTGGTTGTGGTGTCGGAGAAAAAAGTGAGTAGGTGGAGACGAAAGGAGGGAAGACTGTACTGTGTGTTCGTGTATTTCTGTGAACTGAGGTTCAGCGAGGGAAGCCGCTATCGCGAGTGTGATGGTAAATGGACCTGTGTTAATGTTCGCTGTTGTGAGTATCGTCCTGCTGTTGAATACTGTTGAGCTGTTTAGTTGTTCACTGCATGTGACTTTGTGAATTACTGGACTATCTGTGGAGTCGAACCAACGAACAGTCATCGTGTGTTGTGTAGCCAGTGCCACTGTGTTCAAATCCAGCGGTCTACACACAGTTTCTGTAGGAGGTGACTGGACTTGAGGAAAGTGAAAGTAAGGATTAAGCGTCCGCAGGTAGACGAACGGGCTGGATTTCCTACTGTGCTGTGAGGAAGAGGGAATTGTGAATAGACTTGTAATTAGTAAGTGTGGGCAATCATAACTGGTTAGAATTGTTTGTATTTAAATATGTGTGTGGGCATTTATTAGATCATACTTAAATAAATTAGAGTAATGAAACAAATGGAGTTTTATTCGTAACAATATTTTAAACCTAATTATTTCTTTTACTGTTTCTTTCGCCAAACGATCATTTTCGATACTAAAATTTTCAAAGAACTGCGTACGTAATGATATGACCCAAGAGAGACTCAGTGTTGTCCGGCTCCACGGCTAAATGGTTAAATAACCATTTCCACTGGTTCGGGGACTAGGCGTGTGTCGTCCTTAAAACAGAAAAAAGAATTAAATGATAAAAATACGAAGAGCATCAGTAATTAAAAGAAAGAGAAAGTAGTAAACATTTTTTTAAATGCTTTAATGAAAAGGTGAACTCGGTCTCCTCAGCACTGAAGGCGACATCCGCTGATGACATTAAGATCGTGCGCCAGTAAGCATGCCGCGTGCTCCAGTTTCTTTAAACTCTAATGGGAGTACCGTCGATTTTAAAAATTGTTAAAGAACAGAAAGAGAAACACATATTTATTGGCCTATCAAGGATTTTGATAGGGTACATCATGGTAGATTACTGACGAAAATTATGGCTATTGGACTGGACAAACGAGGTTGAATGGATGGCTAAATTTCTAGAAAATAAAACTCGGAGAATTACAGTGGGTGAAGAGTTATATGATCCTGTAATGATTAACTATGCTGTCCTACAGGGCAGTACAGCAGGGTCTTTATGATTTATTATTTACACGGAATATAAATAAATGATGTCCGCCTCTGTGGTGTAGTGGGTAATGGTTAGTGTGATTAGCTGCCAACCTCGGAGGCCCGGGTTCGATTCCCGGCTCTTCCACGAAATTTTAAAAGTGGTACGACAGCTGGAACGGGCTCCACTCAGCCTCGGGAGGTCAACTGAGCAGAGGTGGGTTCGATTCGCACCTCAGCCATCCTGGAAGTGGTTTTCCGCTTCTTCTCCAGACAAATGCCGGAATGGTACCTAACTCCAGGCCACGGCCACTTCCTTCCCTCTTCCTTATCTATCCCTTCCAATCTTCCCATCCCCCACCAAGGCCCCCTGTTCAGCATAGCAGGTAAGGCCGCCTGGGCGAGGTACTGCTCATCCTCCCCAGTTGTATCCCGACCCAGTGTCTCACGCTCCATGACACTGTCCTTTAGACGGTAGAGGTGGGATCCCTCGCTGAGTCCGAGGGACAAACCAAGCCTGGAGGGTAAACAGATTAAGAAAGAAAGAAAGAAAGAAACACAGGATTGTAATATTTAGGAATAAATAATCTATTCTATACTTTATTATATTTTATTTACCTAAACTTTGTACCTCATATCCCTAGGATGCTTTTCAACATTGAGTTGTTTGTCTGAAGAGCTGAACTATGGATTTTTCTTCCTTTGCGCGATATCTCTAATTGTCGGAAGAGAAAGCAGGTGGAGGTTCGAGCCTCTTCTGAATAAATCTTTTCCTGAATGCTCTATAACTGCAGGTCCCACGGTTGTACGCAATCTTATGACCATCTTCTTCCGCTCCGATGAACACGGCGTAAGATCTTTCACTAGAAATAATCGCTTGCAGAGTAACCTCATAATTAGTGCTATGATGTGTAACAGCGGGCGTGCCCATACTGCACGAGGAGCAATGCTGTCAAATCTGTTACGAAGCAAAGCAAGCTTCGAGTTTTACGTAACTGTCCTTAAAATCTCACACACATTGACTGGAATTCGAACCGTGGCTGACTCGACAAGAAAGAGCAGTGTTACGATAATATTGCAAACTATGGGCTGCTAAGACTTGGAAGTAAGGAGACGAGCTATTCGGCTACTGTCGTGGCCCCAAATTAGGCGGGTCAGAGAAATTACGCTGTTGCCAAGGTTATGTATCACCCAGCGAAGAAATGTGTAATTGAACACATCATTTCGGAGCGCGAGGAAAGGCTATGTAAACAACTGATAGGGAATCTGCCACATGGGTGACAGCCCTAAACGAAGATCCGTGGTGATTGATTGATTGATTGATTGATTGATTGATTGATTGATTGATTGATTGATTGATTGATTGATTTAATGCTAACGTATCCACAAAGACGCACACGAGATGCTGTCACTTGGTACATTTATATTTTCACATATATTTACAAATTAATACATACATAACCTTAATCAAGATTGCCAAAAATAAAATATTCACATGCCAAACCTCCATTTAAAGACAACTTCCTATCGCTGCACATCGTGATGACAACATTGAAACAAATAAAACAGATGACTAATGATCAATTCAACATGGAGACTGCCTGACCCAGCATGTCAGCCACGTGCTACTAAACAATAACTCTCTTCCAATAACTGTCACTCACTTCGCCGTCAGGATCATCTCTTTATAAATATGCTGACCAGTCTTCCCGAAAGATGCGTTAGAAAAAGAAACTACCTTCTTGAATATTCTAGAGTGAGTGAATACACAGAATACAATGTACAGAATATTCTCCACTGTTCTCGTGCCTTTACCATTCTGGAAGTTACAGTGTGTTTCACAATTATGGATTACAATTTATATGTACAGGTAAGAATAAATTATAATATTAATTTACAAGTATTTACATTAACGGAACTGATATCAACGTCTATGTACAACACATGTTTCATAACCTCACACACAACGCGATCGTATCATAATAATAATACAAATACTAACATGATGTAACACTTCACAGCCATGCCATTAATAATAATCATGATCGTAAAATAATAATAATAATAATAATAATAATAATAATCACGATCGTAAAATAATAATAATCATAATATTCGAGCTCGATATCTGCATTAATTACCCACGGATGAGAGAACATTGTTTTCAAGTTATAGGCCTACCTGACATCGCACTTGCGTTAATGCTGAGAACCGCACAAATACCCATTTTTGAGCCAAGGATATTGACCGTTTACGAATAAAATCCCTGAAGCCAACCAGGAATGGAACCCGAGGAATGAAGGACCACTCACTGGACAATTTCACCATTAGAAGTACAACAGAACTTACAATTAAACTGCAGGGATGGCGGATCTGCTCGGATAACCTTCCCAGCGGTCAAGGACGAAATAACACCCGGTTGACAGTGCAAGCTGCAGGAAGTTATTAGACGAGAACTGGTTTGAAGTCAGGTCGCACTTCAGCTGCACGCTACAGCAGCTCTGTATCTCGCCCAATATCAACCGTATCACAGCTCTGCTTCAACTAGACCACCATCATCGGTGTTCTGAGCACTGGACGCGATAAGGACCACGCAGACCCCGCGGTGCTGGGGTGCTCATGAATTGTGAGGGGCCCATGACTGTTTCTTCATTCAGTAGCTGAAGAGTGATTTTACACGTTGATAAAGCTACAGCACACAACACAGTATTAGTTGTGTTAGAGTGTTATTCCATACTTCGGCCGTCGTAGTGAAGAGTTCCTCTCGTCGATAGCCACTCACAACAATTAACAAGGCTTTTGAAGTAATTAGCCAGATCTGAGAACCCAGTAGTCAGCGAAGATCCGATAACACAGACATCCTCCTTACCTAAACCTTAAATACTGAAGTTTCGAGGCTGTTTATAACTTTCGGCAGTGTAGCTAAGTAGGCCTACGATGCTGTTGTTGGGGCAGAAATGAGCCAGTCACATGTTGATTCATTTACCGGCCTAATATTTTAATTTAATTTAAAAAATAGAGTTATAAAAGAACAATTTATGTGCTTATGACAAAATTACTAAAAATGTGTAAGCCTATTTACGTAAAAATTCGCTCCTTAATTGTAAGACAAAGAAGCAAGCGAGCTTGTGACTGTAGCACGTACAGACTCAATATTTTTACGTATAACTTACCTTTGTAACATTATTTTAAGATTTTACAATTTGTATTATGAATTTGGGAACCCCCTCTGTGGTGTAGTGGTTAGTATGATTAGCTGCCACCCGCGGAGGCCCGGGTTAGATTCCCGGCTCTGCCGTGGACTTTGGAAAGTGGCACGAGGACTGGAAGGGGGTCCACTCAGTCTCGGATGGTCAACTGAGTGAGGAGGGGGGGGGGCTCGATTCCCTCATCAGCAAATGCCGAGATGGTACCTAACTTAAGGCGACGGCTGCTTCCTTCCATCTTCCTTGTCTACCCCTTCCAATCGTTCCAGCCCCCAACAAGGCCCCTGTTCAGCATAGCAGGTGAGACCCCTAGGCGAGGTACTGGTCCTCCTCCCTTGTACCCCGACCCAATGTCTCACGCTCCAGGATACTGCCCTTGAGGCGGTAGAGGTAGGATTCCTCGCTGAGTCCGAGGGAAAAACCAACGCTGGACGTTCAACGGATTAAATAAATAATATATCATTTTAAATTACTAAACATGCGTAAATCGCCCGGAAGGATGTGGGTTCGAATCCCCGTCAGGAAATCGTAAAATTTAAGAAACGAGAATTCCACTTCCGAAGGTGCATGTGGCCCTGAGGTTCACTCAGCCTACACCAAAAATGAGTACCAGGTTAATTCCTGGGGGCAAAGGCGGCCGGGCGTAGAGCTAACCACTCTACCCCATCAAGTGCCGCGGTTAACAATGGTGGAAGCCTTTACCTTCCACTCCTCCAAGGGCCTTCATGGCCTGTACGGAGGTGTCTTTGTCTTTGTAAATAAGTGTAAATGGTAGTTGAGTGTCTTATTTTTACAATTTGATTTACGTCGCACCGACACAGGTAGGTCTTATGCCGACGAATGGATGAGTGACATACAGAGACAGATGTCGTTAACTAAGCCAGATTAAATCAATACTGTATCTGTCGAGAATGGTTTAGCTCAAGATTTTACTAATGGGGAAATCATATGTAGGAACACCATCTTTCTATTTCGTGAAAATCAGCATCACCAAGGATCGTAAGTCTCTGATCTGGCCGGGAATCGAACCCGGGCCTTCGGGTAAGAGGGAGGCACGCTACGCCAGTCCGCGGGGCCGCCCTATGAACTACGGGTTGCATAAAACTGAACTGTAAGCGGCCGGCGGACCATTCTGTATGCACTCTCTCTCTCCCCGTATAGTATACCCCCCTGCTTGAGGACGGGCTCCATCCCGGTGTGTTTTATGGCTGGTGCGATGAGGCGACCTAACGGGTCCGCTCTGGTCAACGCTCGGGCTCACCGTTAGCTAGCAGGTCAGCCCCACACTGCCGTTATCCGCCTCCCGCCGAGAAATCCAAAATATTTGCTCTTATCGTTGAAGAAAATCAGGCCAGGGCTTGACATCATCGTGAAGTTGCGTGCATCAGAAGGCAGTTCGCTTTCCTCGTTCCTCTGCGTGCTGCAGATGAAACTGCCACGGTTGCTGCTAGGAATAATAACCGTGGGTAAGTCCGGCTCCATGGCTGTCCTTGGGTCCAAGGGCTCACGAGTTCGATTCCCGGCCGAGTCGAGGATTTTAAATTTCGTTGGTTAATTCCGATGGTTCTGGGGCTGGGTGAGGATGCCGCCTTCAACCGCGCGTCAACTCGAAACACCTCAGCCAGGTCTCTCCGGAGACCAGACGCTACTATGTTATCCCCATGGTAATAATAATAATTTATTTCTTCCTTCTTAATCCGTTTACCCTCCAGGGTTAGTTTTTCCCTCGGATTCAGCGAGGGATCCCACCTCTACTGCCTCAAGGGCAGTGTCCTGAAGCGTGAGACTTTGGGTCGGGGGATACAAATGGGGAGGAGGACCAGAACCTCGCCCAGGCGATCTCACCTGCTATGCAGGGGCCTCGTGGAGGGGATGGGAAGATTGGAAGGGTTAGACAAGGAAGAGGGATAGAATCGGCCGTGGCCTTAAGTTGGGTACTATCCCGGCAGTTGCCTGGAGGAGAAGTGTGAAACCACGGGAAAACACTTCGAGGATGGCTGAGGTGGGAATCGAACCCCCCTCCACTTAGTTGACCTCCCGAGGCTGAGTGGACCCCGTTTCAGCCCTCGCACCACTTTTCAAATTTCGTGGCAGAGCCTTTCGTACCCGGGCCTCCGGGGGGTGGCAGCTTATCACACTAACCACTACACCACAGAGGCGGACGATTTATTTATTTGTTTGTTTATTTATTTATTTATTTATTTATTTATGTATTTATTTGCTAGTGGTTTAACGTCGTACTAGCACATTTTTCGGCGATGTAAGGATGGGACTGGGATTGGACCGGTACTGGTCGTGGCCTTAAATAAGGTACACCCTCAGCAGGTGTGAAAAATGAGAAATCACGGAAAACCATCTTCAGTGAGATTCGAACCCGATATCTCCCGAATGCAAGCTCACAGCTGCGCGATCCTAACAGCGCTGTCTCACTTCACACCCGACAGGACAAGGGTTGGATATACACATTGCATGCACATCACGATTTGGGTCGCCTACATTAATTAATATTGTAAGAGCTGTCTACCTGACACAGCAAAGACTTGCACGGTTCACCCAAAAGGACGTCTGCTCGATTCCCTGTCAGGATCTCAAATTATTGTAAAAATAGGTTTCCACTTCTGGAGAAACACCTAGACCTGAAGTTCACTCAACCACCAACAAAAATGAGTACTTTGTAATTCCCGAGGGCGAAGGCGGCCGGGTATAATTTTAAGTACTCTATTCTACGCATGAAATAAGCAGCTCTCTAGATTATGATGAGATGAGACCTCTTTGATGAAGAGCCTTGTATACGTCTCTCAGTCATGGCAATCCGTCAATACTTCACATCAGAGCCTGCACATCAAGTGGCATATTTTATTTTATGACCCAAACCATGATATGTATAAACGTCAACAGGAAATCAGGAAGACTTCTCTGTAGTATCTATTGGATGTCTAGGAATTTCGTTAGCTGTCAAAGGGAATAGATCCACCATCACGCTAATTTCATTCCGTGATTTTTAAGCCGGCATAAATCAAGAAGTCCGGTGTGGTCCAGTTCTAAACTTTAGCAACTTTCTTCCTTAATCTTTCTACCGTCCAGGGTTGGTTTCTCTTTCGGATTCAGCGAAGTATCCCACCTCTGCCGCCTCAAGGGCAGTGCCTTGGAGTGTGAGACTTTTGGATCTGGGATACAATTAGGGAGGAGGACCCTTCCTCGTCCGGGGGGCCTCACCTGCTATGCTGAACAGGGGCCTTGTGGAAAAGGAAGTTAGGTATCATCCAGGCATTTTCCTGGAGGAGAAGTGGGAACCACAGAAAACCACTTCAAGGATGGCTGAAGTGGAACCAACTCAGTTGACCTCCCGAGGCTGAGTGTACCCCGTTCCACTTTTCAAATTTCGTGGCAGAGCGGGGGGTGGCAGCTAATCAGACTAACCACTAAGCCACAGAGGCAGACGTTTTAGTAACTAGCCGGGAAATGAAGACCTGTGTTAAGAGAAGAGTTCTACTCGGATATCCAACCTCACTACTCCGTCTTCGCCAGGATGTCACGTTCACTCCGTCCGAGACGACAGAACAGATGTGTCTACTGAGCTGGAAGAGTCGGCTCATACCTCAAGTTGTTGAAATATCCTTGTAATCATGATCCAGCCATGCGGCGCATGTGCCCGTAACATTGCATCTAAATAGATATCATAAGTTTTCTGGCTCGTAGGCTAAGTTCCAGTGATATAATGGAAGCTCGGAGAAAATCAAGTCTCTGACTGAAAACAAAAGTTAGCCTGCGACCAACTGCAAGTTTTAAAAAAGAATGGTGTTCTCGAGGTCAGAAATATGAGAGGTCGGGAGACATGAACATGTGATGAACGTAGGTTCCAGGTCACTGGTCGAGTGGCTGGCTTCCTGAGCTCAGGTTGACGGTCCGGTGGTATTGCAAGGTGCTCGTGTCGGTAGTTTTACTGGCGCGTAAAACAACTCCTGTGGGACAAAATTCCAGCACCAATAACATTAAGGCGAGAGGGTGATTAACGTAAAGCAGATATTTTTTTTATTTTTGCTAGTTGCTTTACGTCGCACCGACACAGATAGGTCTTATGGCGACGATGGGACTGGAAATGGCTAGGAGTGGGAAGGAAGCGGCCGTGGCCTTAATTGAGGTACAGCCCCAGCATTTGCCTGGTGTGAAAATGGGAAACCACGGAAAACCATTTTCAGGGCTGCCGACAGTGTGGTTCGAACCTACTATCTCCCGAATACTGGATACTGGCCACACTTAAGCGACTGCAGCTATCGAGCTCGGTAAGCGGATAATTACAGTCCAGTCAGTTCAGTGTTGCCAGGTCTATAAATAAAATATCGGTAGATTGTAGGTGAACATTTCGGGAGTTTTAATGAAAATGTCGGTAGTTTCTGGAGCACTGAAGTCTTATAATGTAGTCTAATTAAATTAAATAATGCAATAGTCCTGTGAAGTTATTAGCAGAATTTCACTCACCCTTACTTGCTGGCCAATCTATGCTTCTCCTTATTCTTCTTGTTTCTCCTCACTCTTCCTGTAGATGTCGTTATTCATTAAGCGTAGAAATTGTGTGCCAATTTTGAAGTCGCAGCAGGATGCAGATTTTGTATTCCTTTTTGAATGCAGAAGTCCGGAGATCGCTTGAGTGCTCACTCTACTTATGGTTTTTGTTTTCATTCGATTTATAGCACACAAAAAAAAATCCTTTCAACACTGGGAGATGATTCTTCTTCTTTCGGTGCCTATCCGCTTCAGATGTTGGCGATCATGATGGCTATTTTCGTCTTGTTTGTGGCAGCGCGGAACAGTTCAACTGATGACATATTGCACCAGCCTCTAAGATTGTCAAGCCACGATATTTTTCTTCTTCCAGGACCTCTTTTTCTGTTGATTTTCCCCTGGAGTATTTTTTGGAGTAGGTTGTATCTATCTGTGTTGGGCATTATATGTCCCAGATACTGCAGCTTTCGGCATTTCACTATCTTGATCAACTGAGGTGTTGTGTTCATCCTTCTCATTACTTCCACGTTTGTAATTCTCTGGGTCCAAGATATTCTCAGGATCCGCCTATAAAGCCATGTTTCAAAGGGCTCCAGCTTCTTCTCTGTGTTTGTATTTAAGGTCCATGTCTCTACACCATATAAAAGAACAGATGATGAATGGGGCAAACACGAGAGTGACAACATCAGGATTGATATCTTAGGAAACATTTGTGATCCATCTCACGTTTTTACTTTACATACTGCATTCCAAATTCTATTGGATCTGTACTGTCAACATTCACCTCCGTATTTCTTAATATCCACCACACAGTGTCAAGATCCTGAATATAATTTTTAACATGCGACTACTGTAGAAATGGTCAGGTGGACTGACTGGACTCACTCACTTAACATCCTGATCTGATTATATGCGGGTCGTAATTCGCGCCTAAAACAAATGCGGGAAAGTACCTAACGAAAGATGTTATCGATAAAACGTCACACAGTCAGACGAGGAAAGAGTTATTCATTTTTCTTAAATTTGGATTGAAAGACATTTCGGGAGATTTTTTGTTTTTTCGGGTTTTCTGGTCTGTTGCAAACGAATCGGGAGATATCCTGAAATTTCTGGAGATCTGGTAAAACTGAGTTAGTTTGAAACTTCTTTATAAGCCGTGGGAAATGATTCTTTCTGATTATACGAGACACGTTTGTGAAATTACTAACTGGTTTGGTAGAAGCCAGCTCGGTTTTAGAAAAGGTTATTTCAGTGAGATTAAATCCGTAGAATTCCAGCTTGATACTGCAGATATTTTAGATTCAGAAGGTCAAATGGACTGTATTGCAATTGACCTATCCAAATCTTTTGATACGGTAGATTATGGTAGATTATTGACGAAAAAGAGGGATCCAACGATTGAATGGGTGGCTACACTTAGAATTAGAGTACCTAGTACCTGATCCTGTAATGATTAAGAGGGAGTCCCATAGGGCAACATTAGTGGACCTTTAAATACCACCGGACTGAGCCAGGATCGAACTTGCCAAGTGGGGTCAGAAAACCAGCGCCTCAACCTCTGAGCCGCTCAGTCCAGAGTACCTGACAGCAGCTCGAAGTGAATTCCAAGGTCGTGACCCAGCCACAACGAAGTACCTATACTCATGTTCATAAATACCAGAACACCTTAAAAGACTAGAGATAGAAAGTTCGTATTCACAGAACATATTTATTAGTATGCCCTGGAGAAATGATTGGCATTTGGACTATGTCGACCCTCAGGTTCAAGAGCCTCATCGATATCTCGGCGCATCACCATCGAGTGGTAAAATGTGCTTGCGGCTCTCGTTGTCGTTGTAAACCGAAGGTAATGGATCAGTGTGACGTGAGCAGACGTGCAGGATGCCTCGCAGACGTATGCGAGAACCGTACCGTCAAATGAGTGAGTTTGAAAGAGAGCGCATTACTGGCATGAGAGAACGTGATGCATCCATCGGGAAATTGCTGCTCGTGTGGGATGAAGTGTGTCGACAGTGCAACGGGTGTGTACAGAATGGGTCTGGTCGCACCACCCAGACCACCTCCCGAGAAGATCAACACCTCATGCGAAATGGCATTGCAGGGTAGATCTGCGCCCTCTTCGGGTCTGGCGCAACAGTGGAACAGTGTAACACATCGTACACTATCAGGAGTGACAGTCCGTCGCCGTTTGTTACGGTCTGGGTTTCCGGCGCATCGTCCACTTCTCCTACCTTTGACTAGTGTGCATAAACATGCTGGACTGCAATGGTGTATGGAACGACCCAACTGGGGACAGGAATGGCAGCAGATAGCGTTTTCGGACGAATCCAGGTTCTGTTTGTTTGAAAATGATGGCCGCATTTTGTTTCGCCGCAGACGGGGGAAGAGGCATCACATTCACTGCATTCACGCAAGACATACAGCGCCAACTCAAGGCCTTATGGTGTGGGCTGGTATTGGGTGCAACCACAAATCACAGCTTGTGCGCGTCCAGGGCACTGTGACCAGTTTGGTCTTAAGTGAATGACATCCTGCGACCCGTAGCCATACCCTTTCTGCACGACACGACAGACGCAATATTTCAGCAGGACAATGCGCGACCACATGTTGCTCCACGAACACGTGCCTTCTTGTTGTCACGGGATGTCTGGTCCGCCCGATCACCGGACTTGTCCCCAATCGAAAATGTGTGGGATATGGTGAAACGCTGGGTGCGGCGCTGTGACACAATGCCAACCATAAAAAATGAACTGTAGAACCAGGTGAATGCAGCATGGATGGCTATACCTCAGGACGCTATGCGCGTCGAAGCCATCATACATGGAACAAGATATCAGTGCCCATGGAGGACCCAGTGCCTACTAGGCAACAGGACACATGCTGAACCTAGGTGTCAGAAATGGTAATCGTTTCTGTACTAATGAACATGTCCTGTGAATATGAACGTCCTATCTCTAGTCTTTCAAGGCGTCCTGTTTTTTATGAACATTAGTGTATTATACATTGAAGAGTGGTTGACTGGAATACCGAGGGAAGTGCCACATCTAGTGTTACAATTATGGAATGAGGACAATAAATGGAATTTTGAAGAAACGTACTTGGGTTGATTTTTATTCAAAGTTCGATATATCAGCGTAAGTATATGAAACGTCCGTCGCCTGTCGGGTTTCAGCCAGGAAACAGCTGTGTAGCTAGGGTTTATGTGAGCATCTTATATTAGTAATTTCGCCGTGAAAAGAGGAGATTTTTTCTGAAAACACGGAGCAAGGTTATCTGCGAAACGTAAAGAATTTCACCTTGACACGGCAAAAGCCGAAATGCTTATTATCATGTCTATAGACACTTCATTTCGATAATACCTGTTACGTGGTGCGTATTCTACTTTACGGCTGTTACCCCAACAAGATCCGTTCCAGCATTTTTTTTTTTTTTTTTTTTTGTATTAGATAAATTAGATGAAAGTTTCTTTTGGGGATCATTGTAAGTATCTAGGTGTTAACATAAGGAAAGATCTTCATTGGGGTAATCACATAAATGGGATTGTGAATAAAGGGTACAGATCTCTCCACATGGTTATGAGGGTATTTAGGGGTTGTAGTAAGGATGTAAAGGAGAGGGCATATAAGTCTCTAGTAAGACCCCAACTAGAGTATGGTTCAAGTGTATGGGACCCTCACCAGGATTACTTGATTCAAGAACTGGAAAAAATCCAAAGAAAAGCAGCTCGATTTGTTCTGGGTGATTTCCGACAAAAGAGTAGCGTTACAAAAATGTTGCAAAGTTTGGGCTGGGAAGACTTGGGAGAAAGGAGACGAACTGCTCGACTAAGTGGTATGTTTCGAGCTGTCAGCGGAGAGATGGCGTGGAATGACATCAGTAGACGAATATGAAGATAAAGTTGGAATACAAGAGGACAAATTGGGGCAAATATTCGTTTAGGGGAGTTAAGGATTGGAATAACTTACCAAGATAGATGTTCAATAAATTTCCATTTTCTTTGCGATCATTTAAGATTAGGGTAGGAAAACAACAGATAGGGAATCTATCTGCCACCTGCCCTAAATGCAGATCAGTGGTGATTGACTGGTTGTATTATTATCAGATTATTTTAGATGAAAGTAGAAGTAATTATTATAAGACCTCAGGTTTCTCTGACTTTTACGACCAGTACGTGTGTCGCGAGGTCCTTTCCGGCTCTTGAGGATGGGTCATTGGCCCAGGACGTGGGAAAGCTGTGAACATCATCGCATGTAGCCGTGGTAATGACAAAAACTGCAAGTGGTGCAATAGTTGTCGCTCTCCTCAGTTCCCTGGAGGTTGCTCTCTTTACTGCAGGACGGGTTTTAAGAGGAAGTACAATAATTGTGCAACAGTAGCGGCGATTGGGAATTAGAAGTGTGTGCGTGGGGGGCACAAAAATGTATAGACAACAATAAGTACCCGGGTGTGAGGCGTGGGACGGAGACATCAAAATTTTAAAAAATAGCTCGAACGTAAAGGTGAACATAAATTGCAATTAAATCTCGGGTTCGATTCCCGGCTCTGCCACGAAATTTGATAAGGGGTACGAGGGCTGGAACGGGGTCCACTCAGCCTCGGCAGCTCAACTGAGTAGAGGGGGTTCGATTTCCACCTCAGCCATCCTCGAAGTGGTTTTCGGTGGTTTCCCCACTTCTCCTCCAGACAAATGCCGGGATGGTACCTCACTTAAGGTCATGGCCGCTTCCTTCTCTATCCCTTCCAATCTTCCCATCCTCTCACTAGGCCCCTGTTCAGCATCGCAGGTGAAGCCACCTGGGCGAGGTACTGGTCATCCTCCCCAATTGTATCCCCCGACCCAATGTCTCAACCTAAAGACACTGTCTTTGAGCGGTAGCAGTGTAATGCATCGCTGGGTCCGAGGGAAAAGCGAACCATCGAGGGTAAACGGATTAGGAAAGAAAGACATTGAAGTATACACGTAGATATAAACAGAGTCAATGGAAAACAAGTGTAGTTAACACTAGATGAAAAATAAAAACAAAATAAATACAATGTTTGCTTTTAAACACCATAAAACAGTCCACTATCCCTCATAAAGCGTGACTGCTCTTCACCTCGTAGTGGCAGGTTTCTTGCGACAGTCAGTACTGTTTCAGTGTTATTCTCCAAACCAATCGCTGTTGAGGCACTTAATTCTAGTTCACTAAACTTACTGTAGATGATAGAAACACATCTAAATGTTTTGAAGTTTTAGGTGAACAGGTTTCAGAGATGTGGATAGAGAACATACTAAATTCCCCTTACTGAGATTGGGGCGATCGACGATGAAGTGTTTACATTAGCGTCACTTTCACAGATCGGTCGGTGTTGCGCTAACCAGAAGTGATCGTATCTAGAATTGGCAGAACAATCGATGGCAGAATTCACTTCTCCCTTGTCTACGACAGAAAATGAAAGCGTGCAAAACTACTAAGTGACCGTGTCAGGCCACGTTACCTGCGCCTTGGAAATGGCTGGGGAACTTGTCTTAAAGTAGATTCTCAATTATTCGAACTGTAATATAAGTAAATGTTTTTTAGAATAGAATAGAATAGAATAGAATAGAATAGAATAGAATAGAATAGAATAGAATACTCCCATCCCCAAGTTCTGGATCACCTGAAATTGAACAGAAAGTAATCACTTATTGTAATTCAAATGGGTTTTTAATACACGCATTTGATGTTCATTATTATTACATTTAGTTAGTCTATTATTATTATATATATATAATTCGCTGAGGCCATCAAGGACCACGTTAAGTCTTGTTGCATTTGACACTGAACTTGGCCTTCTTTAGAGCCCAAATTTCCCTCATTCTTTGCGAGTGGGCCTGCTTACGCTCCTCTGTCCAATGGGCACCGTGTCTTCTCTTCGGTTGCTCGTCTCGGTTTAGCCCGTTCGGCAATATTTTCTTGCGGAAGAGATCTCTGTTAAGGGCGTCTTCAGCTGAGATATGTAGCATTTGCAGGTCTTCTTTGGTATTTCTAAACCAGGGAATTATTATTATTATTATTATTATTATTATTATTATTATTATTATTATTATTATGTCCGGCTCCATGGCTAAATGGTTAGCGTGCTGACCCTTGGTCACAGGGGTCCCGGGTTCGATTACCGCAGGGTCGGGAATGTTAACCATAATTGGTTAATTCCCCTGGCACGGGGACTGGGTAAATGTGTCGTCTTCATCATCATT
The DNA here is from genome assembly GCF_040414725.1 of Anabrus simplex. NCBI lineage: Eukaryota > Metazoa > Arthropoda > Insecta > Orthoptera > Tettigoniidae > Anabrus > Anabrus simplex. The sequence goes on along the minus strand of NC_090265.1, from coordinate 33,640,122 downwards.
GCATCTTCATCACGACCCGCAGGTCGCCTACGGGGTCAGATCAACAGACCCCTGCACCTTGCGAGCCGAAGTCCTCGGACACATCCCGGCACTAAAAGCCATACCCCATTTCATTCTATTATTATATCTTGAACCCTTTGGTCCATTTTGAGGGATACCTACCTTTCTTACCTATCAGCAAAGTTCATGAGATCTGTCTCTTGGGTCGTATCGGGTTCTTCGTCACTTGCTGAGGTAAAGGTAGGGTTCAGTAATTCTAATCTATCTACTGGAATGAAAGGTCTGTTTAAAAGATTCCTATTTATTCAGGAAAATTCTGAAGCAATCTGATATGTCAACGGTATCATAGAAGTCAATTGTGTCCCCTGGACACCACAATCATTTTTACATAAACGTCAGAACACTGGTGTGAGACTTTAACGTAACTGCCTGACGGGCATTCATACTAGAAACCATTGTCTCAATTATTAATCATTTAAGAAAGGAAAGTCTGGAAATCCTTAAATTCGGTTTCCATGTGAGACCACATGTACCATCATAGTGATTCGTTATGGTCCAGCCCTCGCAACACGAACTCTAGACTCTGGGTATAATTAAGGCCGTCCAATCGGTGTGTGCCACACAGTGGTTCTACGGCATGGACCCTTAATTGAATCGATGTGACCTGCGTCTATGTCATGGACCGACATCTAATCTTCTAAGTTACTTTAAAGTCATTGTGGATGATGACCGCAAGGAAATGATGCTACAATGGCATATGGCCCTAATCTAAGTCACTGAGGTTGATGACCCCCTGACCATCCAAGTTTCTAGGCTGAAGGCTAAACACAATTAAGTTACATCGGTTGATGACCAAAGTTTCCACTTTACTACCCCCAGCACATTCACTGCTCAATCAATCAAAGTTCAATAATTACAACAATAGCAATGCTCACAAACTTTGTGGCAGTAAAATCCATTTCCTTCGGATATGTCCCTTTAATCGTTACTTTATATTTAAATATTCCCCCAGAAAAACAAACTAAAATTTCCAGAATGCATCTCCAAGTTATTCGCTTGATTAAAGTTATTTCAAATGCGGTTACACTGAATTTAATAATTAAATAAATTTAAATGATTTAACGAAATGTTAAAGAACAACGAATTTTATCTCCGCGGACTCTGGTTTCTTCACAAATTCCTACGCAGCTGTGATGTGAATTCAATCTTGTGATATTTATCTGGCTGGAAAAGAATTGTTACATAATTCATGTCCAGTTATATATCTTGTCTCATGGTTTCACACTTTAAAATCTAATCTAGTCCTAACCGTTATTAACACTTGGATATCCTAATAATCTACGTACAAACCAAACAACTCGCCATATAATTACGATGTCATATCTCGTCATACCATTTATGAATTTTGCACACCCCTCACAGACAAACAATCATCACGACCATCGCTCTATATTTTGCACAACCCTGAATTTGGTTACTCTGTTCCTTATACTCGAAGTTCATGGTTTCAAATGTTCATTACGTCCCCAATTAAACAAATTTTACAGTATTTCACAATACTCAGATCATTACCGGCTATGAATTTCAACTAAATCCAGCATTTTAACGGTTTCCCCGGCCGAGAATACAGTACAATCTCAATTCCACGTCTGTCCCGTTATCACAGCTGAGGCCTCTCGTCCCCAAGTTCGCTTGGCAGTAACATGAAACACCTGGTTTATTCACAGTTGACTGGCTTCTCAAAATGCTCTCTTTAAACTCTGTCGACAAATTAAACAAATACGATATTCTAACCAACAAAATGCACAGATTATGCTTCAAGATGCCCACACTAATTATACGCGTCGCCAATTAATACCGCTATGGATTTCTATGAATTTCTTTCCATTCCCAACATTATAAAATATACCTCGGGCTATCGTGTCCCGGCTTCGATGACAGGACTCTAGCCTGATTCGCACATCTCAACTCATATAAAACATTCCTCGGGCCTCCATGTCCCGGCTTCAATGACAGGTCCAACCTGATTCACAAATCTCATATCAACAAAACTAACCTCTGTTTCCCAGCTCCACAATTATCATCGACAAAGAACTGGAATAAAATCCTTACTAGAAATCTCGACGTCTAATATCGCACAATGCATTAATCATGAATAACGTCGCATAAATGATATCGTATTTAATAACTTGATTTTTACGAGAAATGACTGAAACATTCTACTAGATCTTTTTATTGTCAGTCAGACACAGTTTAAAAATGGGCGTAGAAAAACGTTTCTCTCCGTGACCAAATTCATCACCCTAGGTTCTCACCCGACAGCGCGCTTCCGCTCGATTGAAAATGAGTAACCATGGATTATTATTATTAACGTCAAATTGCAGACAGAAAATTTTTACGTCGAATGAACATCTTAATTTGACATCACAAAATATAGGCAGTACACTCACACGGATGACGATCTACATTGGACGTGATATCACTTCGAAACCCTATTCAATAACTTTTACAACATTATACGGCACTCGCAAGACTTCAAAAATGTATCCAAGTGGGAAATAAAACAAATGACTCTTTTAGTCGTACTCTCACATTTACAAAACTTAGTAGGGGTGACCACTGCGTCGTATATCCCCATTCAAATACACTTTTAGAGATCATGAGACAAGATATACGCGGTAGTAAGATGGAAAGTCACCTACCTCATGTAGTCACACCATTGTTCGTCATAGGGCTCACCTGCGACCCTGGCATTTTATTTAGCCATTTTTACATTCATGGCTTTACAAACCATTATGTTTCTTCAGGTTTCCTGGAATAAAGCATAAAAAATAGAAAATACCCTTCACTTGTTTGCTGAGCGCACACGATGGACTATAATTATTTCCGCACACGAATTACTTAATCACATTAGAATTTATTCAGTACTTTGACCGTCCTATCTGGTACAATTATTTCACTCAAGAAAACTATCTCCTCATGGAGACAAGACCTAGCCACAATGGCTGAAATCTGCAGTTGAACTCAGTCTACTTTCGTTGTTTTATTTCGCAGAGCAGCTCCACAATTTTTCGTCCGCTTTGTATCACAAATGCCGGAGAAGGAGACTTCGTCATGGCGTCCCTTCATATTTATAGCAGTTACCCCCTCTCTTCGGATATCTCCCTTTGCCGCCAAGAAAATTTCTATAAATTTTCTGACTTAACTAAACTGTAATTTCAAGAGTTTTGAAAGTGACTATATGCTTGCTACATTTCTGGCGGTAGTGTTCATGGACATTTAAAATTTATACGGGTTCGATTTGTGAGATGATTGACCCCCTTTGATAGGCACTATATTTTTTTGACTTGGCTTGGATCACGCCATGTACACGCGCTTTGACATAGTTCACAAAAATGACTTGAGATTCTTCCGCCGTCGACACGTGTGGCTGACGTCACGTACCCCAGAGCGTGGGACCGAAGGTAATCACCCCCTCGTCACGTGTCAAATCCATGCTATCAAGAATCCAACTTTTAAATGATTGTCGATTTATGCATAATGTTCTTAGGGCACAAAGGTCATGGGTTCAATATATATATATTTTTTTTGCGAATGAGCCCATTAGGACTACGCAAAGTACTTAGAGACAGGCATTTGCCTTTCTTTGTGCCCACACTTTCTTCATTCGTTTGCTGTGTGCTTCTTTTCTCTCTTGAGACCATGTTGTTCCGGTCTTCTTCTTTGGTTTTTCCTCTTCAAATCAAATCAAATCAAATCAAAATCTCTTTATTTGCAAATGAGGTGTCTACCTCGGTGGCAAATCGTAAACTAAAATACATTATTGTCAAGCACTAAATTTTAAATTAACAAGAGACGAAGAAAATTTTCCTAGAATACAATATTATACAATTTACGCTAATAATTTGTTCTATTAAACACATACATCATCCTTAATAAATTTATATTGTTTACAAAATTCTACTTATAATATCTTACAAACATAGTCAACTCATATACAGTATGTGAAATTACTTCTGATAATAATATACAACTAGTATAAGATTAAAATTAACATTGAATTTATTTACATATTTATATTTTACCCATTTTGGAACATAAGTAGCATAACGACCTGCTGCGTCTTAACCAGAGCCCCTTTTGCCACCACTTTTCAGAGTTCCTGAAGGGCCTTCACAGCTACCGTAGCGGTCCCAGGGCCCTCGAAGTCCCCACTGTACATCACCCCTACAGGCAGTCCCCTACTTGGGCTGTCCAAACTCCATAGACCAGGGGATGGAATTAATTTAATCACACACATTTTTATTTACAATATCCTGCACTGGTCGAATGCCCTCTAACATTTCATTTATTTTCTCTGTTGTTGTTTATTCTCTTCTTGAATATCTGTACAGATTTTGGAAAAGGATCAAACACTACCCCTGGTAAACTGTTCCACTCCTTCACGCCCTTCCCAATGAATGAAAATTTACCCCAATCGCTTCTGCTAAAATTCCTTCTAATTTTGTACTTGTGGTCAGTTCTACCAATATAATTATTTTCCAACTGAAGCCTCTCACGGATATCTCTCCATGCTTCTTCTCCTGTATAGGCTCTATATAATCCTATAAGTCTAGTTTTCTCCCTTCTCTTACTTAAAGGTTCCCAACCAAGTTCCTTTAGCATTTCTGATACACTACTCTTTCTCCTGTTACAAACCTTGCTGCTTTCCTCTGCACACCATCTAGTTCTTTTATTAGGTATTCTTGGTGAGGATCCCAAACACTGTTTGCATATTCCAATAATGGACGAACCATACTTAAGTAACTTTTTTCTTTTAATTCTTTGTTGCATCCTTTAAGTAGCCTCATTATGACATGTAACGATCTGTATGCTTTCCCAACAATGTCATCAACATGACCCTTCCAGTGCAAATTACTTTCAAATCTCACACCTAAGTATTTGCACTTGCCATCTTTAGGGATAACTACCTCATCCAAAGTATATTCAAATTCAGTTTTAAAGCTCCTGTTTGTAAATGTTGTAACAGTTGATTTGTCTCCATTAATCTTCATATTATTTTCTTCAACCCATTCTTGGATACTCTCAAGGTCCCTTTGTAATTCTGAGCAATCCTCAATGTTATTTATTTCCCTATAAACAATTATGTCATCTGCATACAATCTTATTTTCGATGTTATATTGTTCCCTAAATCATTTGCGTATATTAAGAAAAGTAACGGACCGATTATACTACCCTGTGCAATTCCCTTCCAAACTTTCTCTTCCTGTGATATATAATTTCCTACTTTGACTTTCTGAACCCTTGAATTTAGAAATGTTCTTCTCCAACGTATAACCCTTACGTCCAGTCCTATTCCCTCCAATTTCTTTAATAATATTCCATGTTCCACTCTATCAAAGGCTTTGGAAAGATCTATGGCTATGCAATCTAACTGGCCTCCTGAATCCAACTGATCTGATATGTCCTGCTGAAATCCCACCAGTTGTGCCTCGCAAGAAAATTTCTTTCTAAATCCATACTGGCTCCTCATGAACCAATTTTTATCATCACATATCCCTCTGATGTACTTTGCTATTAAACTCTCCAGTATTTTACAAACTATACTGGTCAGGCTGATTGGTCTGTAGTTCTCTGGTTTCCTTTTATCACCCTTTCCTTTATAAATTGGTATTATTATAGATTCCTTCCATTCCTTTGGTCTTACACTATTATTTATGACATAGTCAAAGAGAAATTTTAAATAAGGCACTATATACCACCCCATCGTCTTTAATACCTCCCCAGTAATTTGATCACTTCCTGCTGCTTTTCCTTGCTGAAGCAGTTGGATTTCTCAACTTGCCACTTATGAACTTTGGTTCTGAAGATAACCCGGCTTTGGATGTCTTCAGGTGTAATTCCTGCCAGTTTGAGATCTGTTTTAATTTCGCCAATCCATTTTATTGTGTCCGTTTTGGCTTTACTTCGGTTTTCATAAAATTCAACTATTTGCTTGGTAAGTCTATCTGGGTTCATCCTTTTTATATGTCCAAAGAATCTTAATCTGCGTTTTCTGATGTCGCTGTGAATGTTAGAAAATTGTTTGATTTCCTGTTTCCCTCTAAGGCGGTTCCTTTTTCTGAATATTTTCTAGATCAGTTTTCCTGTTCAAAACTAGTGTCTCTGATCCATAGAGGCATTCTATTATTATTATTATTATTATTATTATTATTATTATTATTATTATTATTATTATTATTATTATTATTATTATTTAATCAGTTTACCCTCCAGGATTGGTTATTCCCCAGACTCAGCGAGAGATCCCACATCTACCACTTCAAGGGCAGTGTTCTGAAGCACGAGCCATTTGGTCGGGATACAACTGGATAGTAGGACCGATACCTCGCCCAGCTGGCCTCACCTGCTGCGCTGAGCAGGGGCCTTGTGGGCAAAGGGGATATTGGAAGGGATAGACAAGGAAGAGGCAGGAAGCGGCCGTGGCCTTAAGTTGGGTACCATCCCGACATTTGCCTGGTGAAGAAGTAAAAAACCACGGAAAACGACTTACAGGATGGCTGAGGTGGGACTCAAACTATATTTATTCAGTTGACACCCCGAGGCTGAGTGAACCCCATTCCATCCCTCGTACCCCTTTTCAAATTTTGTGGTAGAGCCTGGAAGCGAACCCCGGCCTCGGGGGTTGTCAGGTAATCACACTAACCACTACCCCTCAGAGGTGGACATTTTTATTATTATTATTTTTATTTTTATTATTATTATTATTATTATTATTATTAAGTTATTATTAGACTTTTCATTTCGTTTACCCTCGAGGGTTGGTTTAATCCCCAGACTCAGCAAGAGATCCCACCTCTACCTCCTCAACATCCCGGAGCGTGAGACATTTGATTGGGGATACAACTGGGAAGGAGGACCAGGCGGGCTCACTTGCTATGCTGTACACGGACCTAGTGAGGGACGGGGAGAGTCGAATGGATAGGCAAGGAAAAGGAAAGAAAGCGGCTGTGGCCTTAACTTAGGTATCATTCCGTCATTTACCTGGAGAAGAAGTGAAAAACCACGGAAAACCACTTTGACGATTGCTGAGGTGGGAATCGAATGACATCTACTCACTTGACTCCCCACTCTCCCCCAGGCTGAGTGGACCCCTTTCCAGTCCTCGTACTACTTTTGAAATTTCGTGGCAGATTCGGGAATCGACCTCGTGCCTCCGGGGGTGGCAGCTAATCACACTAACGATTACACCAAACCAAACCCCATGGCACAAGAGCCCCGAAGGGCCTTGACCTACCAAGCGACCGCTCCTCGACCCGCAGGCGTGCAGATTACAAAGTGTCCTGTGGTCAGGATGACGAATCCTCTCGGCTATTATTCTTGGCTTTCTAGACCAGGGCCGCTATCTCACCCTCAGATAGCTTCTCAATGATAGTCACGTAGGCTGAATGGACCTCGAACCAGCCCTCAGGTCCAGGTAAAAATCCCTGACCTGACTGTGAATCGAAGCCGGGGCCTCCGGGTGAGAGGTAGGCACGCTACCCCTACATCACGGGGCCGTCACCACTACACCCCTTTTCCAAATTGTCACCGTTTGTTTCCTTTTTGTCCTAGATGTTAAAAAGCGTTATATAATCCAGGACAACGTGTATTCTACTCTTCGTTAGGTGCTTACTTTATTTTCTCTTATTTACTTCTGTCACATACTTTTTAATATACATAGAATGCTGTCATGCCCATTGTGATCCACTCTTTGCTTAATTGTATGATATTCTCTCTCTCTTCTGTTTTGGGGAATCACTACCAAGGTTATTGACCCTGAGTGAATCGGTCTCCCGACATACTTTCAACATATGTGCCTCTTCCATTACTTCTCCACATACTTTTCTTCATTGACCCTTATTCTTAGAGATAGCCGTTAGACGTGTCGCTATTGCTGGCCTGGTGGAGCCCTTGTAAGGCAGACCCTTCGACAAGGGTGGTCAGTTTCTGCCGTGTGCAGGAAATTGCGTGTTACTGTGGTGGAGGATAGTAACGTGCGTGTGTGCTGTGTGAATTGCAGGGATGTTGGGGGCAATGTAAACACCCACCCCCTAAGCCAGGGAAAACAACCATTTAAGATTAAAATTTCTTACCCGGCCGGGAATCGAACCGAGGTCCTTCTGAACTGAAGACCACTACGAATGATGTTTCTGAAAAATTGTTTTTGGTATGGGCATCATCTGAAAATTTGCGCGCCACGAAATTAGCGACACAGAATGTGTTGACGAGGTGTTACCTAGCAACCGTGCAGGCTGTGATGTGGAGTATTGATGGATGGCCACGACTGAAAGACATATTAACAACGAGGGGCGAACCGGGCGAGTTGCCCGTGCTGTTAGGGGGGTGTCGTATGAGTTGCGCCGAGTATAAGTTGGGCCGTGTTAAAATCAGTATAACTTGCGCCCTGGTCATTAATCATTCTAGGAACTAGAGGTCTTGTTTGGGAATTCCACAGGGAAGTTTAGTGTTTCAGAATGTGACAGTGTCCACTCCCTACCAGGGTTTTGAAAAAGCTTCTTCATGACGTTGATGGAACATAGGCTTCCCATCACTGCTCAGGGGGGTTAAATCTACGATAACTTTAGATAGCGTTTATGCTGGACAAAGCTGGCGTCAAACTATTATTTCTGATTTCTTCATATTTATATCAGCATCACTGTTTGAAACAATTCCATTTGTCATTTATTAATCTTTCATACCCAGGGAATGCGACAGGCCTCGCCAGGGCACACAATTTCCTTTCTTTGGCAGTAGCTATGGTTCATTCTTGAGCCCTATCACTTCATAAGGGGTGCATGTCGGAGAAACGTAGGGTGAGACAGTTTTTTTCTGTTTTCACTGGTCATTCTTTATTCAACAAATTCGCTACATTCCATTTGCTATCCATTAATCTTTGTCCGCAAAAGCACGTCAGATCTCGCATTCGGCAATATTTTCTTCCTTTAGCGGTATTTCATCCTTCATTCATTCTATTCCTGACCCTATCAGTTAGCTACAAACAGGCTGTGGATATTCTTCATAAGACTGAAAGACTGATTCCATGTTTCCACACTTGGTTTGTAAATTAAGTCAAACTACGTAGTTATACACATTTCACCCACTGATATAAATATGATGCAGGTTTTCTAAATATGCAAGAAACCAACATTGATAGAGTGAATACTGAGCTCGATAGCTGCAGTCGCTTAAGTGCAGCCAGTATCCAGTATACGGGAGATAGTAGGTTCGAACCCCACTGTCGGCAGCCCTGAAAATGGTTTTCCGTGGTTTCCCATCTTCACACCAGGCAAATGTTGGGGCTGTACCTTCCCACTCCTAGCCCTTTCCTGTCCCATCGTCGCCGTAAGACCTATCTGTGTCGGTGCGACGTAAAACAACTAGCAAAAAAAAAAGATAGAGTGATTGATATTTTTTATATATTAATTTCAAAATCTCAGTACTACAGATATTCACAGACATTCCTTGAACTTGAAAATAACCCCCTGCGGTGCAGCGCAGGTATCAGATGCTTAAGACAGCTGTCAAACCACTTCTACTCCCAGTGGGGAATCTCCACGGCGCAAATTATACCCGGCGCAACTTTTACTCGGCGCAACTCATACAGAACCGTTAGGGGCGTGCAGCTGTGACCTTGCATCCGGGAGATAGTGAGTTCTAACCCCACTGTCGCCAGCCTGAAGATTTTCCGTGGTTTCCCATTTTCACACCAGGTAAATGCTGGGGCTATACCTTAATTAAGGCCACGGCCGCTTCCTTCCCCCTCCTAGCCCTTTCCTCTCCCATCGTCGCCGTAACACCCATCTGTGTCGGTGTGACGTAAAGCAAAAGGGGGATGGGGGGAGTTAGAGTACACATGGTCGATGTGATCTTGCACGATGTGATGTATTGATGGATGACCATGTCTAAGAAGCATACAGAAGGCTATTTTATCAAATACGCCTCATCTCATCAAGCTCTAAGAGAACTAATTATTTAATTTGTGGTAGTTTCATATCGGTCGAGGGAGCCAAGAATAACGGCCGAGAGGATTCGTCGTGCTGACCACACGGGACCCCGTAATCTGCAGGCCTTCGGGCTGAGCAGCGGTCGCTTAGTAGGCCAAGGCCCTTCAAGGGCTGTAGTGCCATGGGGTTTGGTTTGGTTTGGTTTGGTAGTTTCATAGCCCTGAGTCAGTTTTTCGCTTTCGAGACATTGAATCCTACTGTCGACTCCATATTCTATATATGAAAGTCTCCCGAAAAATATTCACTAGATGCCCAATTTGAGTTTCGTTTATTAAAGACATATTTATGATCAATTGATTTTCTCCAGAGGGCAATTTGACACCGCTTTTTGAATTATCTAGAAATTTTGCTATATTTCTCGCTAGGTACTACAGTCTTCCTTCTCTCACCGCGATGATTTAAATGCCACTGTGTTGGTAGCACTGAACACTACTGAATAACTTAATGTTGTGGTGATGTCACCTGAAGACGCTGCAGTAATAACGGGACGGTGACCTAGGAGTCAAGGAGATGGTATCGAACGAGATGTCTTGTCAAGGCGAGAGTTAGACAACGCGATTGTTTGGCATTCATCCATCCTGAAGGCCAACTTGATGAAAAAAAAGTGCAAGAAGAATTGCGTTAATTAAAACTACCGCTTTATCCCGTTGATTTATTGGTACTAATCATAACTGATGCCTCCTCAGTGTGACCTTCGGGCAGTGGAGAACATGGTTACATCAGAGACCGTCTTCGTTTTCTGGCTGGTAGCTAAGGAAAGTGAAGATCAGCCAGGGAATCCATCCTGCATGTTAAGCAATTTATAGATCGAAAATGGGCCAAATCCGCTCTTCTGCAATTACTCTTAAAAAAGAACCTACGACCTTGTTTCCAGTCAATGATCGAGCCAGGGATGGAATGAATGAAGCCCCCATCTTGCGGCGAGGATAGGAATTGTGCTGGTTGCCGAACCTGTCGCACTCCTCTGGGGCAATGATTAATGTCTGACAGATGAAATGAAATAATAGGGGATTGTTGCTAGAATGAAAGATGACAGGGAAAACCTGAGTACCCAGAGAAAAACCTGTCGCCCCTCCGCTTTGTCCAGCATAAATCTCATATGGAGTGACCGTGATTTGAACCACTGAACCCCGCGGTGAGAGACCGACGCGCTGCCGTCTGAGCCACGCAGGCTACTGCAATTACAGTACTCTTAAATTATATGATTATTCCACACTTAGTCAGGTTTTTAACCTTCTCAGTGAGCCTCCGTGACTCTCACCGCTGTGTGCCGTGGTTCAAATCCTAGACACACCACGCGAGATTTGTGCTGCACAAAGCGGAGGTGGAACAGGTTTTTCTCCTACTACTCTGGTTTTCCCTGCCATTCTTTCATCCCAGCAACTCTCTCCAATATCATTTCATTTCATCTGTCAGTCATTAATCATTGCCCCGAGGACTCCGACTGGTTTCGGCAACCGGCACAATTCCTATCCTAGCCGCTAGATCGGAGTTTCATTCATTTCATTCCTGAACCGATCGAATAACAAGCAACAGGTTGAGCGTTTTCATTTAAACCTTTTCACTTCCAAGTTCTTTTCAGCCTTATGCATGTCCCATGCCAGAATTTTCTGGTTGTCTCGACGATGCCTGAAATAGGTTTACAATACCTGGTATTTACACAGCTACAATACAGTTACTCCGTCTATTTTGTTACTCAGGTTAATCCAATAAATGTACACACAAAATTCTAACCAACCATGGATGGCCACACTCACCAATTGCTGTCTATTTACAAGTCTCTCTTCCTTATGACACAGCAGGCGGTCCGGCCCGTTGGAATTACCTGGAAGCGGCTGATCCTTACTTTCACTTATTCAAGTCGAGTCACTCCATACAGCAGTTGTGTGCAGACCGCTGAGTTTAGCAATACTTTTCTCTTGCCTCTTCTTCCAGAACCTGATAATGGCGTGATAAATGTCTACAAGTTGTTTGCTGCAGCTTATCTTCACTAAACTCATAAAAGTTTGGCTCATCATCATTCCTTGGAAATGAAAATCCACAGCCTGTTTCCAGTCATTCTACCGGGTCTGGAAAGAGTAATAAATAATTTCGTATGGCTGTTTGTAAGGCAGACCCTCCGAGGAGGGTGGGCGGCATCTGCCATGTGTTGGTAACCGCGTGTTATTGCGGTGGAGGATAGTATTATATGTGGTGTGTGAGTTGCAGGAATGTTGGGGACAGCACAAACACCCAGCCCCCGAGCCACTGGATTTAACAAATGAAGGTTAAAATCCCTGACCCGGCTGAGACCCGGGACCCTCTGGACCAAAGGCCAGCGCGGTAACCAGTTAGCCATGGAGCCGGATCAGGAATGAATTAAGTCCCTATTTAGAGGTCGAGGATAGGAACTGTGCTGGCTGCCGAAGCCTGTCGCACTCCTCTGGGTCAATCATCATTCCCTAAAATGTCTAAAATATAATCCTCCTTCATGCTTTCTTTACACTTTTGTGCACTCATCTCAGAAGACAGCTCTGAATGCAAAACAGAAGGCACATAAATACTATTACGAATAAAACTCTGTCTATTTTATTACTCTGATTTATTTCAGGTTAACCCGATAAATGCACACACACACACACACACACACACACACACACACACACACAATTCTAATCAACCATGGATGGCCACACTCACCAATTGCTGTCTATTTACAAGTCTCTCTTCCTTATGACACAGCAGGCGGTCCGGCCCGTTGTAATTACCTGGAAGCGGTTGATCCTTACTTTCACTTATTCAAGTCGAGTCACTCCATACAGCAGTTGTGTGCAGACCGCTGAGTTTGAACACAGTACTACTCACTGCACAACACACGATGACTTCCTAGGTTGGACTCCAGAGACAGTCCAGTAACTCATACAGTCACGCAGTAAACAACTAAACATCAACAGTAGGACGGTACTCACAACAGCGAACATTAACACAGGTCCAATGACACTCCCTCGCTGATACACGCTGATCCTCAGTCCACAGAAATACACCAACACACAGAACTCTCACGTTCCGCACGTCTTCAGTCCAGCCACTCTCTGGACACTCCAATACCAACAACAGTTCCTCGTTCAGACCTCGGAGGGACACTAGCGTTAGGCAACTCCTCCGTCGCCCTCAGCCCAGCCACCGAACCCCAACATACTCAGTCTCAATGGCTTTACGTCCCAGTAACTACTTTTACGGTTTTCGGAGACGCCGAGGTGCCGGAATTTAGCCCCGCAGATTTTTACGTGCCAGTAAATCTACCGACACGGAGCTGATGTATTTGAACACCTTCAAATACCACCGGACTGAGCCAGGATCGAACCTGCCCAATTGGAGTCAGAAAACCAGCGCCTCAACCGTCTGAGCTATTCAGCCCGGCACTCCACCACGGAGTCCAACTCTGATCCCGAGTCCAACACTGACTCCGAGTCCAGCACCAACACTACTCCACCATTGAGCCCAACTCTGACTGTCCGCGGCTAGCCTCCGTTTTTATAGCTCGGATGATAGGAACCAGAACATTCACGAGGTGGCTAGAGGCGGAACATTCTCGTTGAATCTCCGAGAAACTATCCGGCTCTATGACTAAATGGTTAGCGTGCTGGCCTTTGGTGACAGAGCTCCCGGGTTTGGTTCCCGGCAGGGTCCAGAATTTTTACCATAATTGGTTAATTCCCCGGCACGGGGGCTGGGCGTATGTGTCGTCTTCATCATCATTTCAAACCTCATCACGACGCGCAGGTCGCCTACGGGAGTCAATTCAAAAGACTTGCACCTGGCGAGCTGAACTTGTCGTCGGACACTCCCGGCACTAAAAGCCATACGCCATTTCATTTTTTCCGAGAAACTCACAGATAAGCCAGCCGGCGACAACAATACACGGAAATGCCAGCCATGCCTTCCAGGCGGGCTTGGAGCTCTCCGGTCGGCTAACTCACTAGTCCCTTCCAAGAAGTACCGAAAGGTGCTACCATCATAGAGTTAGGCTACCACAGGTCTGACACGTAACATCACGGTAGGCGATGAATCATCCGTCATCTGAACAGAGGGTGTGATGAACAACAAAATTACAGCGTCAAAGTGAACTCGGAAACGGAGAAGAGTGCATTGCTTGACATCCGAGTTAACTCGGGCATGGGATGGAAAGCGTTAGAGGGTTGAACGTGAGGTCGGGAATACAAACTTTAATACTTTAAAACTTTAACAGATGTCCGGACTCTGCAGGTAACTGATTACTAGGGCAAGGCATTTAATGACCAAAAAATAGCAAGAAAATGCAAAATAAAAAATGCATTTATGACCTAAAAATGGTTTAAAAATGACACAAAATTTGAAAAAAATGACCAATAAATTAATCGTAAGTCACTTATTTATTAATCCTTTAAGAAACAATTAGCTGATTTGAGAGAGAATTTTAATGGATGACAATGCATTAAGTTTAAATTATTTTTGTTACTAACAAAGTAAATACCACTTTGCATCCCTGGTGAAAAAAATGAAATATTTTAGAACTGGCATATTCTTCAAATACTCTCCTAGCAAATAGGTGTCATTTAATTAACAAAGAATATTTAAGAAAACAAACTTCAGTGGCTGTTTACAATAAATTCGAATTGAAATGCACAATAAAAACTTTGCGTAGGTTCTCAAATGAAAACGATTGCCTATTGTCTGCAAGTAACGATTTGTACATGGAAAAGCTTCTCTCTACCTCAACTGAAACAATTGGTGCATACTGAAAACAACCAATATCTCTCGGATTCGATTCACAGTCGGTAAGAGAAAAATTTTCACCCGGCAATGCTTTGCCAACAGAACACAAAGTTTTATACCTACTGTTCTTTTGCAACACCTTATTCAATTTCATGGATACAACTTCACCCACTTTACCACACACACGATTCAGATCATTCACAACTTTATACACAATTTGCAGCTGCTCCACTAGTGGCACTTGGGATTTTTCTAGAGCACTTATTGCATTAGGAAGGGATCCGAAATTTGTTTTTCTGTAGGAAAGTTTACCTGCAATTTCTTTGTCAGCCAAGAGTTCCTGGGCTGTTTTTATTGATCCAGCCTCAGTTTTGTCGAAGGAATCGATCACTTTCTTTACAACTTCAAAGTTCTCGCAGTAATAACAACAAGCCTCAATCCACGTTCCCCATCTAGTCAAAACAGGTGAAAAGGGCAAGGGAATTTCAAGAGCTTCTGTTTTGAATGCTAGAACTCTAGATGGGGCTTTTAAAAACACTTTCTTTATGCACCCAATTAACTTGTCAACTTCAGGAAAATTATGTCGTACCTCTTCCGCGGTCCGATGTAACGCATGGGCTAGGCATGTGACATGCACCATTTTCGAGAAGAGCGCTTGTAACGAATTTGCAGCATGTAGGGTATTAAAAGCAGCACATTGTCATTCCGAATGCCATCGGGCCACAATAGCCTCAAAGACTGGTCAAACAGTTTGCTAATTGTTGACCAGTTAGCTTTGTCCAATTGCTCACAATGTAGTAGAAATGGTTCTCCAGCATTCCCTGCTTCCAGGACGCCTACAATAACGTTGGCTATATATCGTCCCATACTGTCTGTTGTTTCATCTATGCATACCCATATGTTTCCGTCTCCTACCCTTATCCTTATTTCTTGTAACGTTTTGTCATAGCATCTTCCAACGTAGGTTCTTCTTAATGTTCTGGGATCTGGTACAGATTTTCCAGTCTCCTCTTCTAAGAATGTACGCAGCTTTGGATGGTTCAATTTGTTCAGTGGAATATCGGCGCATAAAAATGCTGTACACAGTTTCTCACAAAATGGAGAAAATGTTGAAGATTCACCCCGTAGTGTCTGGTGTAAGCCACGGTTTCTTTTATCTTCAAGTCGCTGCACACCACGTTTATGTTTTTCTCGCGACACATGTTATTCAACTGTAAACTTCTTTTCTGCTGAAACTCGCACATCACACACTTTGCAAAATAATATTTTCCCATCAGTGGAAAATATATTTTCTCCATATTGTGTAACAAATTGTTTTAATTTAACAATTGTACTTCCTTTAACTTTGGGCATCTTACAGTACTTGTCAACAAAGAATTCACTCGACTCTCAGCACGCGGGCGACTGACTTCCTTCTTATCTAGCTGAAGATAAGGAGCAATGCCCAGCTTGGGCGAGTCCATTATGCGTCTTGCATATAGGGGAAGCAGGTACTGCTTATAGTATGTTTTCTTGGAAGTGCAATCGAGTTGAAAACACTCTTTCCTTGAAAACTAGTGGCAGCAGGGTATGTTGCAAGTCTGCGTTCTTTCTTGAGCAAGTTATTTATCTAAGTTAAACATAATAGACAAGTATTGTACTGTAAACATAAATAATATTAATTAAATATCCAAATATAACGAAATATAACAGTTACCAGAAAACAATTAAAAATGCCAAAAATGACCATAAATTGCTCCAAAAATGACCTATCTCTTGTAAACGGCAAAAAATGAAAAAAATGCCCTAACAAATTGCCCTTATTTAATCAGTCAATTCATGAAACATGTATATATACTCAAACTATATTTTGGCCTTCATTAAAAAAAAAGATGCAAAATCATCAAATGCCTTGCCCTACTGATTACCATACTGGCCTTTGGTCTAAGGCGCCCCGGGTTCGATTCGTGGCTGGATCGCGGCTTAGAATTTTCATTGATTTAACTTCTCTGTCTTTCAACCTGCACATCACCCACGGGCGTCATTTAGAAAGACCTGCACCACGCCTTTATGGAGCTCCAGCAAAAGCTAATGCAGTGAACTCGCAGTTGCGATCAAACGGTATTCTAAGGAAGTCGAAAGTATTTTACATCTCCCTGCTTTCAGAGCGACTTTGCGGTACGGGAGTGAAAGCTGGGTGGACTCATCATGTCATATTCGTAAGCTATAAGTAACAGACATAAAGATATGAAAGTAGTGCGAATGATTGACAGGTGGAGTAAAATAGTAGGAGTGTGCTAGAAGTGAGGTGAAGTTAGGAATATACTCGAAGCGTGAATATATCTTTCAGTTTAACAAATCTTCCTTATTTAATTTGTTTGACGCTGCACCGGCGCAGGCGTGTGGCTCCGGAAAGGCCTGGTGCAGGAGTTTGGAGTTCAAGCCTCGGTCGCGGTTGCAGAGTAGGTTTCAGCCTACAGGTGGCGACGGCTGGTCCGTGGTCCGACAGCTCTGCACTCCGATCGACCAACCGAGCAGAGGAGGGGTAGCCATGATTCTACCGTGGCTCTCCGCTTCTGTATTCGGAAGACGGTGAAGGGCTGGTCTCCACCGTCGACTGCCCTGAGAATGGTTTCCCATGCTTTTCCATCCTTCTCCATTAAGGCGAATACCGTGACGGTTCATAATACAGGAGATGGCCGCTAACCCTCTCACCTTTCCGCACATCTCCTTTCCAAATCTCAGGCCCGCCACACCCCTTCAGGGAACGGAATGAAAACTTTTGTAGTTAGTTAGTTATTTAGTTAGTCAGTTAGTTATATAGTTAGTTAGTTAGTTAGTTAGTTAGTTAGTTAGTTAGTCAGTCAGTTATTTAGTTAGTCAGTCAGTCAGTTATTTAGTTAGTTAGTCAGTCAGTCAGTCATTTAGTTAGTTAGTTAGTCAGTTAGTTATATAGCTAGTTAGTTAATTAGTTAGTTAGTTATATAGTTAGTTGTTAGTTAGCCAGTTAGTTAGTTAGTTACGTAGTTTGTTAGTCAGTTATTTATTTATTTAGTTAGTTAGATAGTTATTTAGTTAGTTAATTAGTTAGTCAGTTAGTTATGTACTTAGTCAGTTATTTTATTTAGTTAGTTAGTTAGTCAGTTAGTTATGTAGTTAGTTAGTCATTTAGTTAGTTATTTAGTTAGTCAGTTAGTTATGTGGTTGGTTAGTTAGTTAGTTAGTCAGTTATTTAGTTAGTTAGTCTGTTATTTTGTGAGTTAGCCAGTTAGTTAGTTAGTTAGTTAGTTAGTTAGTTAGTTAGTTGAAGCCTCTTAGGCCACCTGCGCGTCTCAAAACTCGTGTCCTCGTCCCGAGATGGTGCAGCTCTTTTCAGGCACCCTCCCCCCCCCCCCCACTAAAGCTGAGCTGCTTCTCCCATTTTAACCACATACCAGCCCTCTTGTCATTCTAAAATCTTTGAGTACCTGGATTAGAACCCAGGCCTCCGACGACTGCAGCTAATAGCGTTGACCGACGCGCTACGGAGGCGAACAATGGGATAAGAAAGAGGAGTGGGAGGGGTGGTACCGTGGCCTTCATTAAGGTACAGTCCCAGCATTTGCTTTGTGTGAAATAGGAAACCATGGAAATCCATCTAACAGGGCTGCTGACAATGCGGTTCGAACCTCCATCTCCCGAATGCAATCTCGTAAGTATGTGATAAACAGCATGACTAATCTGCTCGTTCTTTTTAAGTCCAGTAATATGAAAAATGTTAGCTTGACTGAGAGAATAACGCTATTGTCTGTACAGTTCCATTATCTTTCTCTCGGTGCTTATTCCCGAGTCCGCCTCTGTGGTGCAGTGGTAAGTGTGATTAGCAGACACCCTCGAAGGCTCTGGCACGAAATTTGAACAGTGATTGAAAGGCGTCCACTCAGCCTCGGGTGGTGAACTGGTTGGAGGGTATTCGATTCCCGCCTCAGCTATCCTCGAAGTAGTTTTCTGTGGTTTCCCACTTCTTCTCTGGGCATGTGCCAGGATGGTATCTAACTTAGAGCCACGGACGTTTCCTTCCCTCTTCCTTGTCTATCTCTTCCAATCTTCCCGTCCTATCACACGGGCCTGTTCAGCATAGCAGAGAGGCTGCCTGGGAGAGGTACTGGTCCTCCACCCGATTGAATCCCCAGACAAATGGCTCACGCTCCAGCACACTGGCCTTGAGGCGATAGATGTGGGATCACTCGCTGAGTCCGAGGGAATACCAACCCTGGAGGGTAAAGAGATTAAAAAAGAAAGATGGAAATAAATTACACAGTGGCAAAAAACGACTGATTAAATATGAATTTATGTATTCAGGGGTCCATGATCAGTACTAGCTGAAAGATGACACGATATCAACATCTTGGCCCTGTTCATGAATGTAGAAAGTACGAAAGCTCTATATCTAATACCATCGCATTCTCCTGCTCGGGGATGTTCGGTGCACTCACAAGTTGTGTTCGTACCTGCGTGCCGGCTGTAACCCCGTATGACGTCACGAGTTAACCTGTTTTTGCCTCAGACCGTTGATTGCGCCATGTAGCTGGCAAGGAATGTGACCGCAGGTAGAAAAGGGCGTTGCATCCACGTACACAGTAGGTCTAGGTTCTTCGTAAGGAAAACGAGTCCGACGGACAGAAGAAAGCTAGCCGTTAAGAAATACTCCAGTCTTGTTTCAGGCGATAAGGATTTTATTTATTTATTTATTTATTTATTTATTTATTTATTTATTTATTTATTTATTTATTTATACGTCTATGCCCGAAGAGATTCCGTGGCTCTAGCGGCAACGCGTCTGCCTCTCACCGCTGGGTTCTGTGGTTCAAATCCCGGTCACTTCATATGTGATTTGTGCTGGACAAAGCGGAGGCGGGACAGATTTTTCTCCGGGTACTCCGGTTTTGCCTGTCAAAATTCATTCCAGCAACACTCTCGAATATAATTTAATTTCATCTGTCAGTCATTAATCATTGCCCCAGAGGTGTGCGACAGGCTTCGGCAGCCGGCACAATTCCTATCCTCGCCACTAGATGGGGACTTCATTCATTTCATTCTTGACCCGGTCGAATGACTGGAAACAGGCTGGGGATTTTTTCTCACGTCTTTATCCAAGTCATTGGCTGAATGGTCAGCGTTGAGACCTTCGGTTCAGAGTGTACAGGTTCGATTCCAGGCCGGATCGGGGACTTTAATCGCGTGTGATTAATTCTCCTGGCTCGGGGACTGGTTGTTTGTGTTTGTCCCAACACTTTCCATATTCACACAACCCACCACACTGCCAAACATCACAGAAACACGCAATCTATATACCGTATATAAAAGTTTAGCTGTGTCTTTCTCGAATGGACTCCAAAACTACTGGACCGATTTAGCTGAAAATTTCACAATTTGTTTTTATTACTTCTGAGACGATTTAGGAAGTGGTTTGAGCGAAATCCGTTATGTATTTTTTTAATGATGAGTAATTGTATGCAATTAATGCACCAAGGAGACTAGGCGACAACTTACACTGTATCATTACAGATCGGTAATAAATCCTGTAGATAGGAGGATGGGAACACGCCGCCATGTTTTATAAACTACCTTTTCTGACAGGAGGTCATGACCATGTCTGCTATTTGAAAATAGCAATCCAACATGCCGTGATTGAGATGTACTTTCATGTCATAGGACAAACTTTGATAGGTCTGCCAAGTTTGAAGAATGTGGCTGTGCAATTAGATGTGAAAACATATTTAAGGAACTGTAAAGTGTAGAATATCAGCAGTGTAATGACGCGAGTTATCTCTATATAATATAATATAATATAATATAATATAATATAATATAATATAATATAATATAATATAATATAATATAATATAATATAATATAATATAATATAATATAATATAATATAATATAATATAATATAATATAATATAAATAGGCTATGGGTATAAATACAACATTATCTCCTAAACCACGGGAGCAATTTCAACCAAACTTGGTACGCTTATGACTTACTATGTGGAGAAAAACACTGTGGGGTAAGCCATCCATAGCACCCCTTGGGATGGGGTGCATAGGGGTGGAATATAAAATAATCGAGTATATAATGTTCAGCGTCGCTGAGACGGACAGTGACACTCCGGATGTCATAGGCGGTGAGAAGGGGTGAAAAATAAAATTTCCAAAAATTACCGAGATTATGGACATGTGTGTGTGTTTGTAAGTTCCAGCATAGTTCTCAACCTAAATTGGTACAAATGTGAAATATAAAAACACTACAAAACGACCATAGTATTTGGGGTCACTGACATGAATAGTGACACTCCGGGTGTCGTTTAAGTCCAAGTTCAGTCCCCATCGGCATAGGGAGCGAGAAGGGATGAAAAAATAAACTGTTGGAAATGACCGAGATCACGGATGACTGTGTGTCTGTTCCAGCAGAGCTCTTAACCAAACTTGATACTCATATAACTGACTGTATGGAAAAATTACTCTGGGGCAATAAAACCGCAGCACCCCTAAAGGAATGGGATGGAATGTTAAAATATCCTAAAATGACCGTAATTAATGTCGAATCCAAGGTTTTGGGGGTATCTGAGATGAATTGTGGCTCTCTGGATGCCGTTTAAGTCAAATTTCATTTCCAATCGGGATGGGGGTGAGAAGGGGTGAAAAAGAATATCGAAAATGACCGAGATTATAGATGTACGTGTGCATTTTCGAGTATAGCTCTGAACCAAACATAGTATCCATATAAATTATTTGGGAAAGAAAATTGTGGGGTAAGAAATCCCCTACGGGTGGTGGTGAAATAAAAAATTACAGAAAACTGCCAATATTAATGCAGAATCCATAGTTTCCGAGGTCACTGAGGGGAATACTGGCAATCCGGTTGTCCTTTAAGTCCAAATCTCTGCACATAGTTATGACGGTGGGCATGTAAGTCTCTGGTAAGACTCCATCTAGAGTATGGTTCCAGTGTATGGGATTCTCACCAGAATTACCTGATTCAAGAACTGGAAAATGTCCAAAGAAAAACAGCTCGATTTGTTCTGGATGATTTCCGACAAAAGACTAGCGTTACAAATTGTTGCAAAGTTTGGGCTGGGAAGACTTGGGAGAAAGGAGACGAGCTACTCGATTAAGTAGTATGTTCCGAGCTGTCAGCGGAGAGTTGGCGTGGAATGACATTAGTAGACGAATAAGTCTGAGTGGTCTTTAAAAGTAGTAAAGATCACAATATGAAGATAAAGTTGGAATTCAAGAGGACAAATTGTGGCAAATATTCGTTTATAGGAAGGGGAGTTAGGGATTGCAATAACTTACTAAGGGAGATGTTCAATAAATTTCCAATTTCTTTGCATTCATTTAAGAACAGCCTAGTAAAACAACAGATAGGGAATCTGCCACCTGGGTGACTGACCTAAATGCAGATCAGCATTGATATAAATTCAGTCCCTATCTGCATGGGTTTTGAGAAAGGGTGAAAGAGAAAATATCCAAAATTACCGATATTACGGATGTATGTGTGTATGTTCCAGGATAAATCTCAACTGAACTTGGTACAGTTATGACTTACTATCAGAAAAATCACTGTGGGTGGTAAAACACATCAAGCACCCCTAGCGGAGGGGTGAAATATAAACATAATAGAAAGAGAATGATATTAATGTCGAATACATAGTTTTCGACGTCGCTGAGTTGAACTGCGACACTCTGGATGCCGTATAAGTTATACTTCAGCCGCTGTGGGAATAGAGGTTGAGAAGGGGTGAAAATGAATGCAAAAATAACCGAGATTATGGATGTATGAGGGTGTGTTCCGGTATACCACCTAACCATACTTGGTTCACTTATGACTTACTATTCGGTAACAAATACTGTGGGGGTTAGACACCCCTAGAGCCCCTAGCGGTTGGAGTTCAATGTAAAATTAATCGAAAACCACCTATATTCTTGTCGAATCCATAGTTATCGGGGTTGCTAAGATGAATAGTGACACACGAGTTACCGTTATAGCAAAGTTCATAGGCATGTGGGGTTGAGAAGAAAAATAATGTCGAGGATGGCCGAGATTATGGATGCATGGTACACATTTGACTCACTATCAAGACAAACATTGCTATGATGTGAGACATCGCTTTCATCCCTATGTGTGGGGATTGGATGGGGATGACATGTAAGAATAACTGAAAACGACCCTAGAAGTGCCGAGTGTTTTTCCCTAAATGCCAGGCCATTTTCGCATGTATTACACATTTATGTTTTAACAAATTTAAGCACGTTTAGATGCAGAAAAGTTAGGCATGCAGCACACCATACTACTCAGAAAGCTGTATTTAAGATGCTTATATCAGTATTAGATCATTCACTTGCTTATCTGGTGCGTATCAGGCGATCAAAAATTTTGAAAACTAAAAAAAAAAAAAAGTTTTTCATATTTTCAAGTTCACCATTAGTAATAAATAACCACTCATTTTAAAAAATCTCTATATACAAAACACGCGAAATTTCTTCTAATTTTTAAAAATATTACGTTCTCAAAAGTAAACACAGAAATAAAATCACAAACGAATAAACATTTCCGAGCTACACACAGTTCCGTCAGCCACCGAGTACTACTGGGAATCATTTTCGGAGAGTTTTCTTTTTCTGCCATGCCTCATAGGCCTTCAGAAAATCTGCAATTTATGAAAACATTCACGGTGCACCGTATATTTATTAGAATGGCAATTTACTTTTTAATTTCGGAGACAGTTACATCAAACCAGGTTCGCATACGAGAAAAGGTCGCCATTTCTCCAGAATGTCTTTTAGGTTTTTTTCGCTGCATAGTCATTACTTTCTTTCACCAAAAGCTTCCAAATCAAATCCGTAAAGAACAAGTAGAAATACATAATAGGTGTACTGTTTCGGGGCGGACAGATCCTAATGCCAGGACCCCTTACGCGGAACTTCTCGGAAACATCAATCTCCGGTTCGGGTGGATAAACCCTGCACCACTTTGGTGTTACAGAAACAGTGTCATTCAATGAAACGTCGGCAGGCCTGCTCTCTTCATCGGAATCACTTTCAACTTCAGATTCTGGAATAATTCTTCTCCGCTCTCAAAAGTATTATCAGCTAAATATATATCGCTGGAAGAGGAAGCATCCCAATCATTTCAAGAACTTTGAGAATATCACTTGAATCACTTAGCTCATCATCCACGATGAAAGTTTACACTTCAAAAGAAACAATTTAAGAATAAACTCAATAATGTGTTGAAAGATAACGACATATATTCACAGAAACTAACAGAAACAGCGAGCGATCGCGAAGTTACATAGCAACTGAGATCACAGGGGGATGATGAAATAGTAGGTGACTTTATACCTACCCTGACCTTGACTGAGTCATTTCCGGCTAGTGAGGAATGTGTGATGGAAGACTTGAAGCTTCTTCTTCAATGTCTTACTTATTAAAATAGCGTCAGTGAACGATAAATGATGTTATGACTGATTAAGCGAATGCATGTACTATGCGTCGCGCGTGCGACGTTGGCATTCTAGTGACACTCTATTGAGTCGCAAGCGCGACGTTTGGCAGTTCTAGGGTGGTTGCATGGCACACATTTGACTTGCTATCAAGACAAACATTGCTATGGATGTGAGACATCGCTATCATCCCTATGTGTGGGTATTGGATGGGGATGACATGTAAGAATAATTGAAAACGACGAATATTATTTTCGAACCCATATTTTTCGGATGAACACTGACGTCCAAGTTCAATCCCATCGACATGGGGAGTGAGAGGTGATGAGACAGAAAACACCCAAAATGATAAGGATTATGGATATATGTTCCAGCATAGATCTCAACCAAACTTGGTGCACGCATGACTTACTAGCGGGAAAAAAGAAACAAATACTATGGAGGTGAGAAATTCCTACCGACGCTAGTGGTGAAGAATGGGAGGGGATGATATGTACAAATAAATTAACCGATATTAATGTCGAATCCGTAATTTATATGTCGCTGAGATTAATTGTGACGCTCTAGATACCTCTTAAGCCCAAGTTCGGCCTCCATTGGTACGGGGGCTGAGATGGATTGAAGAGTAAATAGTCTGCAATGACCGAGATTAGTGTTGAATCCACAGTTTTTGGGGTCGCAAGGCTCATTGGTGACAGTCTTAATGACAGGTGAAATCGTGAACACCATATCTGCAGCGCGACGGGAAAATACATAATATTTTTCAAAGGATCAAATACTGTATTTCCCAGTCAATTCAGGCTTTCATAAGGACATAGTTTTAATAGAAAATGAAGAGATCTAATACTTGAAATCGAACACATATAAATAACTCTAATACTAAAATGTCAATCAACGTCTCAATAAGGAATTCTACAAAAAATCACTTCACATATAATTAACGGCGAATACAAATCTTAAAGGCAAGCATTCAAAAACTATCCGGGTAACGCCGGGTACTACAGCTACTAGTGATTACATGCCTTGTATAAGGTTGGCGTCAGGAAGGGCACCCGGTCGTAAAACAGGGCCAAATCCACATGTGGGGTTCGAATCCGCTATCTCCCGAACACTGAATAGCTGCACTTAAGCGACTGCAGCTATCGAGCTCGGTCTCGAAATACCTCTGCGAATGTGAAAACTCGTTTCTAAACATCAGACCTGTGAAGAAACCCGCACCTTCCTGGTGAACCGAATGCACCTTTACCCTCTCAGCTTGGTATTCGTATTCTAACCGGACACTTAATTCAACAGAACTCTTGTTTAAAGGTTCTGATAATTAATCAGTAATTCACAATGTTTAATTGTCGTTATGAGATATTTCTAATGTGGAACCTTTCCTTGAAAATCATACTATAACTTAGGTAGTTCTCTATGAAGTCAGTGTCTATGCCCATATGTCCGCCTAAACGTTTGCATCCAGTATGTTCTTTGTGGTTGTCTTGGTTACTGTGAACCAGGGGGCCTTGACTGTAGTTCAAACCAGACACGACCGTTCTCCTGCAACAAGGTCACAAGCGTCATGACAACAATTAACGTGACGTTAAGTTCGTCACACCCATGAGGATGGTGAACTGGACTCGAGGGACAAACGTGTTGGATTTCTCCGAAGTAGAATTGCATTTCAGTTCTAGATAAATGGTGGGATGATGCCATTCTCAGAGGAGGGATATGACTTTTTTCCCACTAGCCATGCTCCTCCGCGAGTACCCAGCGAGTTGGCCGTGCGGTTAGGAAGTCGCAGCTGTGAGCTTGCATTCGGGAGATAGTGGGTGAAATCCCCACTGTCGGCGGCCCTGAAGATGGCTTCCCGTGGTTTTCCATTTTCACACCAGGCAAATGCTGGGGTTGTACCTTAGTTAACGCCACGACCGCTTCCTTCTCACTCCTAGCCTTTCCTATCCCATCGTCGGCATAAGACCTATGTGAGTCCGTGCGACGTAAAGCGCAACTTGTAAAAGAAAAGAGAGAGATATTTCGGGGTTCACTCATCCTACTGAGTGCTCGTGGTGGTGATTAAAGCTCCCTAGGCCAGGCAAACCTAATTATGTTGGGGTCGGAAAAGAAACAAGAGTTGACCAGGAGAAGTCGGATAGGATAGATAAAAGCGAAGAGCGTGACACAAGTAACTGGAAACAGTGCCAGACTCAGCTAGGGGAACGCAGTCGCCAATCCACGCTCACTGTCCCCCTTTTACTTGAAAAATCGATTTACCAATGATCTGCATTTAAAGGCTGTTGCCCAGGTGAGTGGCAGATTCCCTACCAGTTGTTTACCTAGTCTTTTCTTAAGTGTTCCCGAAGAACTTGAGCAAATTTATCCAACATTTCCCTCGATAAGTTATTCCAATCCCTTACTCCTCGTCCTATAAATGAATATTTGTCCCAACTTGTCTTCTTCAGTTCTAACTTTATCTTCATATTATGATCTTTCCTACTTTTAAAGACCACGCGCAAGCTTATTCGTCCACTAATGTCATTCCACGCCAACTCACCACCGACAGCTCGGAACATACCGCTTAGTCGAGCAGCTCGTCTCCTTACTCGCAAGTCTTCCCAGCCGAAAGTTTGCAACACTTTCATAACACTACTGTTTTGTCGAAAATCACCCAGAACAAATCGTAATACTTTCCTTTGGAACTTCTTCAGTTTTCGTATCAAGTAGTCCCGGTGTGGGTTCCATACACTGGAACTCAGTGTTGCCATCTTAGCGGATTTTCCGCTAAATTTGGCGGAATTAGGAGACTGTCGGCGGAGAAATATATCATTTAGCGGACAGCGGATTTTTGGGCGGAATTCTAGACTTATTATAGTGGAATTTAGTGTTTTATCCATTTTACGTTTTTTTTTTTTAATTTGCACTCCACTATGTCTCCGAGCTATTCCGTATTTCTTGTCAGGAACTAGCAGTCACTTGAGGAAAACATGTTATTTGGATTTGATGTTATGAGATCATGGTATCATAAATTTGTAATGCGTGGGGAAAGGTTTCTTATCTCTTAGTTGATGAATGACGACAGGTAATGAAACTGTGAGAGAGTAACATTTATATTTATGTTATGAAGGAAGACCGTTTAATGAACTGGCCTGTTCAGTGTATGGTCTTGAGGTAGGGGATTCACCCAATTTGCACTCGGCAGTAAAACGCCTACAAGTTTTAGCTCGCCGGCTCGCAGACAGGGGGTTAATCCCAGTGAAACTCACAGATCAGGTGAGTGCAGACACTTAGTTTTATTATTATTAGTATTGCTCATTTTTATTGCTCATTATTTATATATAATTTAATAGCACACAATTTGTGTATATAAAGCGATTACATGTCATTTAAACATAAGTCAATTATAGGCCTATTTCTCTTAGAGCATTCCACGACATGGTAACGAGAACAAGTCAAATTACACAGTTTACACACACAACTCTCGTCCGGTTCATGAAAGATCCTGGTTTTGCAGAGTTTGTAGTGGTATCCATGAATTGCCATAGAATTGATAAAATGTCGGAGGTCCTGGTTTGTATTGGTCCATGTTCTGTTCGTCATTGCTTCAGACCAATGGAAGAAACTCCTGGACGAAAGAGTGGCCAAAAGGAATGATATTTGTCCCGAATTCTATTGCTCATTATTTGAGATCGGATTTCTTAGCGGAATTTTAGCGGATTTTTAGTAGTATTTAGCGGATCTTGAAAATATAAGTTGGCAACACTGACTGGAAAAATACTCTAACTGGTGTCTTACCAGAGACTTTTATGCCCTCTCCTTTACATCCTTATTACAGCCCCTAAACACCCTCATAACCATCCGAGTAGATCTTTGTCCTTTCCTTACAACCTCGTAATGTTATTACCCCAGTTAATATGAAACAATATAGGGCCTACGTATTATCTTCTTGCTGACAAGTAGAAGAGTGGAGATTTCTGATGAACTGGACCAAAATTTCAACGCCAATTGGGAATACGGATTGAGCAATCACACAGTCAAACAAGTACGTAATGCACTCCTCTAGGAAGAAGGGACTCAAGCACTTTCGTTAAACACTTAGTGTTGGAGATACAGGGCCCTACTGTCAAATGTTTATCTTCGTCTTATTTCTTACCTTAATTCAATTTCTGTGCGCGATTTAAGCCCAGTTTTACGACTGGATACTGTTCCCGACGCCAGTCATGTGTAGAGGGATGTATTTCCTATTGCACTCGTTATGTATCAGTGAATGGGTGCACTGTTGTATGTTTCTGTGGTGGTTCCTGCTGTGATGTACTGCGTAGAAAATGAACATCATACAATGCTCCTGATTTTACGAGCGCATTTAAAATATTGTTATGCATCTTACATTCTGCATTTTGCATCTTCGTCTCCAAACATCTGCTGCTATACCCGTAATATTAAAAGAAGCGTTTTGACCGACAGGGCTGGAGGGAGCAGCATTGCACGGTGTTGCCACATTTCTGCATTCCTTTCTCCTTCCCTTCGCTTCTGGCTCACTTGTTCGTTCGTTCAGACTGCTGTATTCTGTTGTACGTAACTCAAAAGTGAGATGTTTGGCAACTCCAAGCAGGCTTATCTCCATGGCAACCGCAGTTCTTCCGCCCACGTTTCCATGGCAACCATACCCCGCACTCCCTTCTCCCTACTCAGCCAGGCAGTGGTGCTGGTTATTGTTTTAGAGGAAGTACAACAACTAGGCAACCGTCCCTTATATAACACTAATGAGAGAGAAAAATGGGAGAGATCCGATACTTCGAAAAATGAAGGTATCTGCCAAAGAAAGGGGAGGTCCACGAAGGGTGTGAAAAATTACTCTCTACGCCTCGAATACTCTGATACCTTCGGGGTCGAAAAAGAACAAGAGTTGACCAAGGAAGGTCGGATAAGGGAGATGAAAGTGAGGAGCCAGGCACAAGTAAGTAGAAGCATTGCCAGGACTCAAAGATGTAGGTTGGTCCCGTGATCGCCATCCTACGCTCCTGTCGCCTCTTACGACAGGCAGGGAATACCATGGGTGTTATTCTACCCTCTCCGTCTACAGGGGGAAATAAACGGACCTCCCTCTGAGAACTGCCAGAACGCATCTTTCAATATTACGACCATAGATAGAGCGGCCATCCCTTTCAGTTTTGCTCGTACTAAAGGAGTTAACCAGACGTGGTTAAAATCTAATGGAACCCAGGGTCCTCTGAGCCGAAGCCCACAACGCTGACCATTAAACCAAGGAACGGGACGCGAATGTCCCCACACTGGATCCCACAAGCAGCTTTCCAGCAGTATGCTGGGATATTTGAAGTGCCATTTAGCGAGTTTCTCCTATGAATGAAGCACGAGGTCCGTAATATTTGCACACAGTCCACACCTGCCCAGACAGGCACTTTGTTTGTCTTGCTAACAAGAATGAGTCTCGCCAAGCTAGCGGTTTATGGTCAGCACATGAAGTTGGTCAAGAATTACGCTACTTAAAAGATGTAGGCTGTCCAAACTAGGAGCATGTTAGCTTGTATTAACACAGATATTCCGGTCACTGCGTCCGTACCGGGAGAAACACACGAGGAGACGAAAGCCACATTCCACGTTTTACGTTTAAACAACGATTTCGTCAGATGGTCGGTAGATAAAGCTAAAGAAAGGAGATTAAACTGTTGGTTATGTTGTTCACTCAGCCTCGAACAGGGATAGTAAATATTATAATAATAATAATAATAATAATAATAATAATAATAATAATAATAATAATAATAATAATAATAATCTTTCTTATTGTGTTTACCCTTCAGGGTTCGTTTTCCGCTCGGACTCAGCGAGGGATCCCACCTGTACCGCGTCAAGGGCAGTGTCCTGGAGCTTCAGACTTTAGGTCGGGGGGATACAATTGAGAAGGAGGACTAGTACCTTGTTCAGGCTTCCTCACCTGCTATGCTAAACAGGAGCCTTGTGGGAGATGGGAGGAGTGGAAGGGATAAGCAAGGGAGAGGGAAGGAAGCGGCCGTGGCCTTGTGATAGGTACCATATCAGTATTTGCCTGGAGGAGAAGTGGGAAACCGCGGAAAAT
This sequence comes from Anabrus simplex, assembly GCF_040414725.1. Lineage (NCBI taxonomy): Eukaryota > Metazoa > Arthropoda > Insecta > Orthoptera > Tettigoniidae > Anabrus > Anabrus simplex. The sequence goes on along the minus strand of NC_090265.1, from coordinate 33,609,798 downwards.
CTCTCGAGGATGGAAGACGAAGGAATCGGACTCTCCTCTACTGAGTTGACCTCCCGAGACTGAGTAGACCCCGTTCCAGTGCTCGTACCACTTTTCAAATTTCGTGGCAGAGCCGGGAATCGAAGGCGGACCTCCGGGGGTGGCAGCTTATCACACTAAATACTACACCACAGAGGTGGACATAATAATAATAATAATAATAATAATAATAATAATAATAATAATAATAATAATAATAATAATAATAATAATAATAATAATAATAATAATAACGGCGTGTGGCCTCTGATGAGGCCTGGTGCAGGTCTTTGTAGGCGACCGGCGTGTCTCCGAGGATGAGGCCCTATCTGTAGTCAATTCTAATGATGAAGGCGTACAAACTCCCAATTCCAGAGCCATTGGAATTAACCAATGAAGGTTAAAACCTCCGACCTGACCTGGAATCGAACCTTGAGCCCCGTAGACCAAAGGTCAGCATGCTAACCATTCAGCCCTGGAGCGCGACTCTAACAGAGATGAGATCCGCATGTATTCCGAGGAGCAAAGGTTATCTGTCATAGAGTTCTATCTCACTTACTGCTGACCTTACAGACAGTGGAAGCCTCTGCCTTCCACTCTTCCATGACCCGTATGGAGAAGGGTTTCTTTTTAAGTTCTTAGTAACAATTCCTCTGTGGTTCAGTAGTTGAGTACCGGCCTCCGAAACTAAAGATCTTGAGTTCAAACCCGTCAGATATCGCTGGATTCTTGAAGGGTGGAAAAAATATTTCAACACGATGTCGGCGTGTAAAAGATCTCTAGTGACACGTTAGTTGTTTACCCGATAAAATTAATTAATATTCAGTCATGTATAACCCAACAGAGTTCCGGTTTATCTGCCATCTGGTGGAGTAAAACGAAACTTCAAAATTGTGACACAGGCAGCGTAAATGGCATTAAATAAAATGTCTGCAGCATTGTAGCTAGGGCCATACGATTATCACTATTTATTACTAACATTTGACTGGAGACCTCAAATACTGTTTCCTCTCAGCAGTTCAGAGTTTCTTCTTCTTCTTCTTCTTCTTCTTCGCCTTCCCCTCCCTGTTATTATTATTATTATTATTATTATTATTATTATTATTATTATTATTATTATTATTATTATTAGGCACGCCTCTCCAGCTAGCTTTCATTACCTCTTCACTCACTCGGTTCCAGTAACGAGTTAAACGTGTGGTTCCGGCAGCTACCAGTATGAGGATCCGACAGTATCTGGTATTGTCCAGAGTTTAACAATGGCTCAACTTTCGGCGGTCGTAGAAAGTAGAGGAATACGCACTGCTCTAATTTGTTATTCATATTGTATCTCCGTGATCGCCATTGTCTACAGAGAAACTGTACATCAGGAAGTTAGCGGATGCTCGCGGAACAATATCGTAGTGCGTTCTGATTTGAAGTAACTAGACTTAAAAAATGGGCCTGTTTTCTCAGGGACTGTGAGAGTTTGCATGCGTTGAATGTGTGTCAGATCCAATATTGTTCTCTAACTGAATCAGGTATTATCAAATGATCTCTACGGCGCTCTCCTCCCAGGCTACAAGAGAAACACTTCCTCCACAGCTGTAGTTACAGGCTTTCAAATCTGCATGAATACGGAACTGTACCACTCGAGTCCATCATACCTCATAACCACCTTCATGAAGGATTTCAGTATTATTCGTCCTCCTCCTCCTCCTCCCTATTGCAAATAGAATTTTGCCGTCTTTCTTCTTCTCCTTTCGAATTGGCCAACGAAGGACTAACACGTGCCGCCATGGCGCAACAGCTTCGAAGGGCCATGGCATACCAAGCAACCGCTGCTCAGCCCGAAGGCCTGCAGATTATGAGGTGTCGTGTGGTCAGTACGACGAATCCTGTCGGCCGTTATTCTTGGCTTTCCAGACTGGGGTCGCCGTCTCATCGTCAGATAGCTCCTCAATTGTAATCAGCTAATCACGTAGGCTGAGTGGACCTCGAACCAGCCTTCAGATCCAGGTAAAAATACCTGTTCTAGCCGCGAATCGAACCCGGGGCTCCGGGTAAGAGGCAGGCACACTACCCCTACACCGCGGGGCTGGCAACTAAGGTCTAATGCAGAAGATATAAAAGTTCGTCCAATGAATTACGTCCGATAACAACACTTTTGGAACACATCTTTGTATATAAAGTTACTTAAATTGACGACGGCAATACCACGTCAAGTCCCATTAGGCAGACTGACGGAGTTTTGCAGCGTGACCCTTTAAGCCGACGTCGCACCGACACAGCTAGGTGTTATGGCGACGATCAGGCAGGAAAGGGGTAGGAGTGGGAATGAAGTCGCCATGGCCTTAATTAAGGTACAACCCCAGCATTTGTCTGGTGTGAAAATGGAAAACCATGCGTCCGGAAACGCTAGAACTCATTTTCTACAACTCATCGTAGGTTACTCATAGAAAAGAGCAAAAGTGGACCAAGGGAGGTCAGATAGGATAGATGAAAGTGAGGAGCTGGTGGCACAGATAAGTGGAAGCAATACCAAAACTCAGCTAAGGGGTTCGTGGTCGCCAACGCCCTCCCCCCAATTCTATATTCCTATTTCAGTAACTCTATATGGTAGCATGACAGTCTTCCTCTCAGACCTACTAGAAGGTGTTTAACGCGTTACCGCTAGAACATTGTTCTTAGACAAGCACGAGACTAACGTGAATCTGTCTCATGGCTTTTCTATCTCATCGTCCCCATAAGAGCTATCTGTGTCGGTGCGATTTAAAGCACATTTAAAAAATATTAAGGACTACGACGTTTAACGCAACATTTCTGTTTAGAGCGGGCCCTGATGTTTGTCCAGTACGCAGTCTGCGTCTATGTTATTCCAAGGGAAAGGATTTTTAAGCACTAAGAGGCAGTGTTGCAGACATTTACTTTTATTATTATTATTATTATTATTATTATTATTATTATTATTATTATTATTATTATTATTATTATTATTATTATTGCTCATTCTTTGAGATCGGATTTCTTGGCGGAATTTTAGCGGATTTTAGTAGTATTTAGCGGATCTTGAAAATATAAGTTGGCAACACTGCGTAAGAGGTTACAATGCAAGCAAGGCGCAAGTGTCTGCTACCCACACAACAGTTCTCCAGTGAGATTTGCATAAATTTTAGCGATCTGAACTATCAGAACCCCTAAAATGTATGCAACTCAGCTACATAAATGTAGAGTGGCTAGCCGATACTTGCGCCTTGTACAAATATCTTTGCATTCCAACCTATTAGAGCCTCCGTGGCTCAGACGGCAGCGCGTCGGCCTCTCACCGCTGGATACCGTGGTTCAAATCCCGGTAACTCCATGTGAGATTTGTGCTGGACAAAGCGGAGGCGGGACAGGTTTTTCTCCGGGTACTCCGGTTTTCCCTGTCATCTTTCATTCCAGCAACACCCTCCATTCTCATTTCATAGCATCTATCAGTCATTAATAAATCACTTTGGGAGTGGCGACCCCATCGTAATAACAGCCTATATATGCTTCATTCATTACATCCCTGACCCGGTCAATGACTGGAAAACAGGTTGTAGGTTTTCATTTTTATTTTATTTTTTCATTTCCAACCTATTCGTGCCTAAGCTTTTCCTTTCTCTCCATCGTCGGGAGGGTGGCTCTTCTTTCGTGGAGGTTTGTCCTGGAACCTCTGTTGTTTTAATATCCTTCTGAGAGTAAGCTGTCTCTGATGGAAAGCGATCCGACTACTCGAAAATGAAGGTATCGGCCAAAGAAAGACAAAGGCCACAAAGGGCGTGAGAATGAAAGACGCCATAGGCCTCGCAACCTAATACTGTCGGGGTCGGAAAAGAGCAAAAGTGGACCAAGGGAGGTCAGATAGGATAAATGAAAGTGAGGAGCTGGAAGCAGTGCCAAGACTCAGCTAAGGGACACACCCGCAAGTTAAGAGCCCCTGGGGCCACTCTTAGTCACTTCTTACGACAGGTAGGGGATACCGTCCCCACCTCCAGGGTCTAGTGGTTTTCTTCCATTCACAATTTGCTTTACGTCGCACCGACACAGATACGTCTTATGGCGACGGTGAGGCAGGGAAGGGCTAGGAGTAGGAAGGAAGCGCCCGTGGCCTTAATTAAGGTACAGGTGTTAAAATGGGAAACCACGCAAAACCATCTTCAAGGCTACTTACCTCCTGAATGCAAGCTCACAGCTGCGCGATCCTAACCGCACGGCCAACTCGCTCGGTGGGGGTAGTGTAAATAGAGGATGGTTGCCCAATTGTACTTCCTCTTAAAACAATAATCACCACCACCATCTGTGTTTACTATGACTAACCTACGAGGTAGAGTTGTGGAAAATGAGTTCTTGCGTTTCCGGACGCATGCACATATAACATATTACGTTCTTCTTCTACATGTGAGAACGTGTCCTATCTTATTTTAACGCCCTGTATACCCACCTTACCGAAGCAAAAGGGAAGTATTGACCGAAAATTCGACATATTCAGACAGAAAGACAATATTACGTGTATATAAGACTTCCCGTAGGATGGGACGCAACCCATTCAGATGGTTGAATTGCTTCTTGACGTACACATTTGTTAACCACTTGACACTTCAAAAACCCTATTCAAAGCAGACTTGTTTTGTTAAGTTTACAGGTCAAGACAGGTAACAGCTGCCAGTGTTACATAAGCAACCGCTGGCGGTCTCGAGAATTCACCAGTCACCAGACGCTGTGAAGCACATCGTCATGCAGTGGACAGCCAAACAAACCATAAGTGTTACGACAACCTCGAATAGCAAGCGGCCGCTATACTTGAAGTGAATGACTTAATGCTGATGTTTCGGTCAAGATTCACGGTTTATTAAACAACGCTTTACAGGGTCACCTTTCCGACTCACCGCTGACAGCGTCGTCATGGTTGTAAAGGGTCACCAGCCGACATGAATAGCGCAGTTGGTTATTATTATTATTTCTCCTTTCTTAATCTGTTTACGCTCCACGGTTGGTTCCTCCCTCGGACTCAGCGAGGTATCCCTCCTCCACCGCCTCAAGGGCAGTGTCCTAGAGCGTGAGACTTTGGGTCGGTGGATACAACTGGAAAAAGGACCAGTACCTCGCCCAGGCGGCCTCACCTACTATGCTGAACAGGGGCTGTATTGGGGGGGGGGGGAGTGGAAAGATTGGGGGGCATAGACAAGGAAGAGGGTAAGAAGCGGCCGTGGCCTTAAGTTAGGTACCATCCCGGCATTTGCCTGGAGGAGAAGTGCGAAACCACGGAAAACCACTTCGAGGATGGCTGAGCTGGGAATCGAAGTGTTCACAGAAAACAGAACACCTTGAAAGACTAGAGATAGCAAGTTCATATTCTACCCTTCCAGCCTATGACTTGGGCACCGGCATTAATCCCAGGGTCATATACGGGTGATCCCCGGTGATATTTCGAAATAAAATGAACTAATCTTAAATTATTAAGCAGAAAGTATGAAAGAAAAAATATATATCATGAATGGGAACTTTTTGCAAAACTAATTTATTTTAAACTTTGGCAGTGTGGCAAAGAAAAAGAAATGAACAACGAAAAAGTAAAATCACTAGTTAAACTCACAAGGTCACTAATTATTCAATAAATATTACAAAAGTCGGTTATATCTTCCGAGTATCATTTTCCAATAAGCACAATTGCTTCTTTTCTTAAATTTGTTAAGTCGATTTCTTTAAAATGTAATTCCACTCATTAAATCTCTGACATAAACAACACTTTCTCTTAATCTCAAACTCCTAAGGAAAATACATATCGAGAGGTTGAAAACTTAATTTACATAATTTTAGGATCCATTTTTATGGCTTGGTTATAAAAGTAACTTTACCAACACAAATTATTTCAGATCATTTCATTTTAATTACCTCTTATTGGGTTTCATTATTAAATTACTAACATTATATTCCAAAAATAAAGTTGACCTCTATTACCCTTTACAAGTTAAGTTAAATTACATCAATTAAATAATTACATTACATTTTAATAAATCAAATCAATTAAATCATTAAGATTAATAAATTATTAAATCATCAAACTTATTAAATCATCATCTTATTAAATCATCAAATTTATTAAATCATCTTTATGCTGAATCATCCCTACAATAACTAGCACGAACCGGACACGGACCGAACAAGTATATCTGATCTAAATATACACATGAGTAAATCCAATTTTAAAAAAATCTCGCAAACAAACACAACCAGCTGTCCCATCACTAGATTCCACCAATATGGAAATTATACGTCAATAAATCACTCTGCGGAATATAAACAAACACAAACCCCCAAAAACTTACAACTACACTGGCTTTACTGCAGTGGGATTGGAACCCCTGCCTCATAACGTGGCAACCATATGGAACTGACTTCACAATCAATAAATCACAACGACCACAAAACAGAATTTGCGTCGTGACGTACACATACAATAAGTTACTCATATCAACAAAATAAATCCAGAATGACAACCATCAGTGAAAACCCCAGGTCCATTGACCCGGTCGAGAATCGAAGAGATGTCCCTCAAGACATTCAACCACAGTGTATCTGAAATTCCTTGCCTCCTAACCAAAGTGATATTCCGACAACGTTAAATATTCAAATAACCTTGGGATGTGGTTCTACATAATCAATTGGAATTGTCTAAAATAATATCGTAATTAGTCTTCAACGACCCTACTTAACAGGATAAAATCTTTCTCATTCGAACGCAGCGAGGAGGAGACTCGTAACTTGAAAAAGAAACATATCTTGTTATCCGCTCTCCGGCATAATATATACTGTACGTTAGCGCTCCAAGGTATCTTCATAACACGGCAAGCTCATTCAGTCATCTTCCAAATATCTTATATAATCTAGGCTCTCTCGGGCTCGTAACATTCACTGGTTCAAATCTCATCAGGATTTAAGAAACATTCATCGCAATGTATACCCAGGAATACATAATCTCGTGCGTTTAATTATCAGCTTCATAATATCTCCACTTATATTTATCCCTGGCTCTCCTCCTCTCACTAACGTTCGGAATTTTTAAATATCATATCTCCACAAGGCACAAAATAAACTCAATAAAGAAACGACGAAAAACATGAACTACCACACAGCTTAGATCGCTGTCTTGACCAAAATCAAATCACTTATCCTCGTACGATGACTTTAAATGTAAGCTGTAATATTCACTGATGGTCACTGGTTCGAGTCTGTAGCACAACACTGATGAATCTTTCTTGAAGAACGAAAATAATTATGCGATATGCCATACAACTAACATGTTCCCACAAATTACTTAAAATGTACTTAATGCCATCTAGTCTTTATAAACATTACACTTTTTTAATTTTTAATTTCGTGTGGCTATTTCTAGCCGAGTGCAGCCCTTGTAAGGCAGACCCTCCGATGAGGGTGGGCGCCATCTGCCATGTGTAGGTAACTGCGTGTTATTGTGGTGGAGAATAGTGTTATGTGTGGTGTGTGAGTTGCAGGGATGTTGGAGACAGCACAAACACCCAGCCCCCGGGCCATTGGAATTAACCAATAAAGGTTAAAATCTCCGACCCGGCCGGAAATCGAACCCGGGACCCTCTGAACCGAAGGCCAGTACGCTGACCATTCAGCTAACGAGTCGGACAAATATTACACTAACACACGCTGATATCATTGTAAGAAGATAAATTTAACACGCGCTTAAGAATAGGCCTATATTCTGACCTTTGCTACATAATTAACTCAACAAATTTAAATGTTACATGCAACAAATGACTATGTAAAAATTCATTCTGGCAGCTAGGCGTGCATGCTCTGTGAGATCAAATAAAATCCGCGTCGGTCCATGATTCAGCAATGCACCATTTCAGCCATCGGGTCGGCACATTGATGCGGTGCTCACTCCATTATGACGTTGGAAATATGACAGTGTTTAGGGCTCTCCTCCAGGGTCCTTCTCCTGAAGTACATTGTTCCTACACAATCTGCTTTACGGCACAATTGGTAAGCTCGTGTCCCGCACAATCCGAACACACACTGAGCATAAAAACATACAATCAATTGTCATACAAGTTAAAGAAACACAATAAAATACTCCTTCTCAAGATTCCATTCACGTAACAGTTTGATCTGTAGCCTATTCTCCGCCGGAATCGATTATTCAATATTGTTTACAAGTTGTAGCTTGAATCGCGACTTCATTATTTAAAAATTTTCACACTGCTTGAATAACAAGTAGCTCGGCACTTCCCTTATGGGGAAATCCCTGCGGATTAAGTTCAGTTTCAGTATTTAAAGTTATTATTCCTACCTTCAGAAATGCTCAATATTAACTCCACGTTTTCTGCGTTATTAAGAACACGTCCGATACGTTCAATTCCAAAGTTCAGAGTGAGCTTCTAGCCATCGCATGGTGTCATCCAGCCCGTGTGCTTATAGTACATACGTCAAGAATTCCCCGTCTTGATTGCACCATACTTTCTGTCTCTGGTAAACACATATTTAACTTCACAAGCTGCCACAATATTTACACTGACTGGCAGAGCAAATGCAACACCAAGAAGGAGTGGTCGGAACTTTATGCCAATTGCAGGGTAGACTGACGTCACTGAGGTATGCTCATGATGTGAAATGCGCCGCTGTGCTGCGCACGTAGCGAACGATAAATGGGACACGGCGTTGGCGAATGGCCCACTTCGTACCGTGATTTCTCAGCCGACAGTCATTGTAGAACGTGTTGTCGTGTGCCACAGGACACGTGTATAGCTAAGAATGCCAGGCCGCCGTCAACGGAGGCATTTCCAGCAGACAGACGACTTTACGAGGGGTATGGTGATCGGGCTGAGAAGGGCAGGTTGGTCGCTTCGTCAAATCGCAGCCGATACCCATAGGGATGTGTCCACGGTGCAGCGCCTGTGGCGAAGATGGTTGGCGCAGGGACATGTGGCACGTGCGAGGGGTCCAGGCGCAGCCCGAGTGACGTCAGCACGCGAGGATCGGCGCATCCGCCGCCAAGCGGTGGCAGCCCCGCACGCCACGTCAACCGCCATTCTTCAGCATGTGCAAGACACCCTGGCTGTTCCAATATCGACCAGAACAATTTCCCGTCGATTGGTTGAAGGAGGCCTGCACTCCCGGCGTCCGCTCAGAAGACTACCATTGACTCCACAGCATAGACGTGCACGCCTGGCATGGTGCCGGGCTAGAGCGACTTGGATGAGGGAATGGCGGAACGTCGTGTTCTCCGATGAGTCACGCTTCTGTTCTGTCAGTGATAGTCACCGCAGACGAGTGTGGCGTCGGCGTGGAGAAAGGTCAAATCCGGCAGTAACTGTGGAGCGCCCTACCGCTAGACAACGCGGCATCAGGGTTTGGGGCGTTATTGCGTATGATTCCACGTCACCTCTAGTGCGCATTCAAGGCACGTTAAATGCCCACCGCTACGTGCAGCATGTGCTGCGGCCGGTGGCACTCCCGTACCTTCAGGGGCTGCCCAATGCTCTGTTTCAGCAGGATAATGCCCGCCCACACACTGCTCGCATCTCCCAACAGGCTCTACGAGGTGTACAGATGCTTCCGTGGCCAGCGTACTCTCCGGATCTCTCACCAATCGAACACGTGTGGGATCTCATTGGACTCCGTTTGCAAACTCTGCCCCAGCCTCGTACGGACGACCAACTGTGGCAAATGGTTGACAGAGAATGGAGAACCATCCCTCAGGACACCATCCGCACTCTGTACCTCGACGTGTTTCTGCGTGCATCGCCGCTCGCGGTGGTCCTACATCCTACTGAGTCGATGCCGTGCGCATTGTGTAACCTGCATATCGGTTTGAAATAAACATCAATTATTCTTCCGTGCCGACTCTGTTTTTTCCCCAACTTTTATGCCTTTCGAACCACTCCTCCTTGGTGTTGCATTTGCTCTGTCAGTCAGTGTAAATTAAATTATTACGGAATTATAAGAGTCTTATTGACGTTTTATAATCATCTCTTCTGGATTTAAACTTTCTTCGCAGTGTGATTACATTGGCACTACTGCTACCACACCAGTTATTACTTTGCGCGCTGCCTTGTGATTCGTCGGTTCAAAATTTCCGCCAGCATATCTCACTGCCTCTGTCTCATCTAGATCTCAAGTTTCTCTCTCTTCCAAATGGAAAATTCCATTGCCATATTTATGATGCAACATCTGCCAATCCCCTACACGTGTACCGTTAAAGACATGATTCAGCCGGCCGGATTTCCACACACATCCCGCTTCAATACAAAATCTACTTCCCCAAATATTATTTTTCTCATTACATTTTATTCATATGCCAATGGCATGAACCAGTTGGGTTCAATATTCACAGGAAATATGCACTAGTATGTTCTGAAGAAATGATTAGCATTTGAATCGTGTCGGACCTCACGTTGAAGGTCCACATCGACATCTCAGCGCACCACCACCGACTGGGAAAATGTGCCTGTAGCTCACGTTGTCGCTGTAAACCGAAGTTAATGGATCAGTGTGACTTGAGCAGACGTGCAGGATACCTCGCAGACGTATGCAAGAACCGTATCGTCAAATGAGTGAGTTTGAAAGAGGGCGCATTGGCATGAGAGAACGTGATGCATCCATTCGGGAAATTGCTGTTCGTATGGGACGAAGTGTGTCGGTAGTGCAACGGGTGTGTACAGAATGGTTCACAGCAGGCCGTAGAACACGACGAGATGGGTATGATCGCACCACACACACACAACCCCCAGAGAAGTTCGACACCTCATCCTATTGGCATTGCAGGACAGATCTCTGTCCTCCTCGGCTCTGGCGCAACAGTGGAACAGTGTAACACATCGTACACTCTCAGGAGTGACAGTCCGTCGCCGTTTATTACGGTCTGGGTTACCAGCGCGTCGTCCTCTTCTCCGCCTACCTTTGACTAATGTGCATAAACATGCTAAACTGCAATGGTGTATGGTACGACGTCACTGGGGACAGGAATGGCAGTAGATAGTGTTTTCGGACGAATCCAGGCTCTGTTTGTTTGCAAATGATGGCCGCATTTTGGTTCGGCGCAGACAGTAGGAGGGGAATCACATTGACTACATTAGCACAAGATATACAGCGCCAACTCAAGGCCTTATCGTGTGGGGTGTTATTGGGTATAACCACAAATCACAGTTGGTGCGTGTGCAGGGCACTGTGACCAGTTTGTCCTAAGTGAATGACATCGTGGGACCCGTAGCAATACCCATTCTGCACGACACCCCAGACGCCATATTTTAACAGGACAATGCGCGACCGCATGTTGCTGCACGAGCAAGTTCCTCCTTTCTGTCACAAGATATCAAGACTGTTGCCCTTACCCAGACCTTCACCGGACTTGTCGCCAATCGAAAATGTTTGGGATATGGTGAAGCGACGGGTGCGGCGCTGTGACCCAATGCCAACCACCAAAGATGAACTGTGGAACCAGGTGAATGCAGCAAGGATGGCTATACCCCAGGCGCCGTATGCGAGTCGATGCCATCACGCATGGAACAAGTTATCAGTGCCCATGGAGGACCCAGTGTCTACTAGGCAAGAGGACACATGCTGAATCTGGGTGACTGAAATGCTAATCGTTTTTGCAGAACATACTATTGAACATGTCCTGCGAATATAAACTTCCTATCTCTAGTCTTTCAAGGTGTTCTGTTTTTGTCGAACATGAGTGTATATCTTAGCCTACTGTAAGCCGTACATACATTATATTTGTTTTTTGTTAGAGATTAGATATGTACAGTGACAAGTATGCATATTCCGTAAGTACATAAAAGAAGACACCGACAAGCGATGAACCGACAGCGTGGGACATAAATACTATATTATGTACATTCACATGCCCATTAACATGTAATCACATATGTGATCCTTTCTGTAATATAACATATTTCCTTTCCTTTTGAGATATATAGGAACCTTTTGTTTCATTTACGAAGGCTTTATTGAGGACTGCGAAGTATTTATGGGCCAACAATAAATAATTGGCCGTGCGGTTAGGGGCGCGCAACTGTGAGCTTGCATTCGGGCGATAGTGGCAGCCGTGAAGATGGTTTTTCGTGGTTTCCCATTTTCACACGAGGCAAATGGTGGGGATGTACTTTAATAATTAATTATTAAGGCCACGGTCGCTTCGTTCCCATTCGTAGGCCTTTCTTATCCCATCGTCGCCATAAGACCTATCTGTGTCGGTGCGACGTTAAGGAAAAACAAAACAAGAAATAACAGTTGTCAATCTACACTAACATATTCATTCGGTAAGGAATTCACTAGTCCATCTCCGTGGTGTAGTGGTTAGTGTATTTACCTGCCACCCCCGGAGGCGTGATTTCTATTCCGGTTCCTTCACGAAATTTGAAAAGTGGTACGAGGGCTGGAGGTCAACTGAGTAGAGTAGGGTCGATTCCCACCTCAGCCATTCTCGAAGTGGTTTTCCGTGGTTTCCCACATTTCCTTCAAATGCCGGAATAATGCCTAGCTTAAGACCACGGCTGCTTCATTCCCTCTTCCTTGTCTGTCCCTTCCGATCTTCCCATCCCCCACAAGGCTCCTGTTCAGCATAGGAGGTGAGGCTGCCAGGGCTATGTACTGGTCCTCCTCCCCAATTTTATCTTCCGACCCAAAAGTCTCACGCTCCAGGACACTACCCTTGAGGCGGTAGAAGTGGGATTCCTCGCTAAGTCCGAGGGAAAAACCAACCCTGGACGGTAAACGGATTCAGGAAAAGAAAGAAAGAAAAAAGAAAGAAAGAAAGAAAGAAAGAAAGAAAAGGACTTCACCAACTTCATATGAAAACACTTCTGCACTCCAGACTCGTACTACTTCACATCTGTTGATGCCCGGTTTGTATAGTCGTAGCTTGGGTGGGGAGAAGGGAGTAGGGGGAGGGGGGATGGTTGCCATGGAAACGTGGGTGGACCCACTGCGGTTGCAATGGAGATGAGCCTGCTGGCCGGCTCGTGTTACTAGGAGTTGCCAAACCTCTCAGTTCTGAGGTATGTACAACAGAACACAGCGGACGGAATGAAGGAACAAGTGAGCTGGAAACAAAGCGAAGGAGAAAGGTATGCAGAAATATGTCAACACCGCGCAATGCCCCTTTCTCCAGCCCTATCCGTCAAAACGTTTCTTTTAATATTACGGGATAGTGCACTTCGAACCACCAGAGAGAGTCATAGTCGTATCGGCTGTTTTCCACTTATTATCTTTGTAACTATTTGGCTGTAATTCCTATCAAAACAATAATCACGACCACCACTACCCGATGGTTGTGACACAAACCCAGAAGTCCTTCAGCGCTTACTTTCCCTTTGCTCGCCACACTGTAGCGGAGGATGAATGACAGTAGCACCATCCCTGCCCCAGGTCAGTGGCCAGAGCTCACATAGAGAGCAGTCAACTGCCGTTAAACGGTTGGTCGCGGTAACTGGTCCATTGCGGGGCAGTGTAGCGGTGTTGGGACGTGCACTGCATCGCGGATGATCAGCAACATGTGCACCTGCAATTAAAACTAACTGCATTTATACAGGTAGTTATTATCTGTAATGATTCATTTATATACTCGAGTCAGAAGCTATACAAATTAAAAACTCCATGGCTCAACAGAGCCGAGGTGTCATGTGGTTGACACGACGAATTCTCATGGCCGTTGTTCTTGGCTTTCTAGACCGGGGCCACCAACTCACCGTCGCATAGCTCCTTAGTTGTAATCACACGACATCGAACCGGGGCGTCCGGGTAATAGGCAGGCATGCTACCCGTACACCGCACGGCCGGCTTATACCACTACGTACTTGTGTAAAACATCCTGCTCCGTGGCTAAAAGGTTAGCGTGCTGGTCTTTAGTTAGAGGTGTTTCGGGTTTGATTCCCGACCGGGATTTTAACCTTCATTGTTTAATTCCATTGGTTCGGTGGTTGGATGTCTTCAGAATTATATTCATCACAGGTAGGGACTCATTCTCACGGACACGCAGGTCGCCTGTCAGGCGTAAAATCGAAAGACCTGCATCAGACCTCTCCGGAGGTAACACGACATTATTATTATTATTATTATTATTATTATTATTATTATTATTATTATTATTCTTTCGTCGTTATGCCCATTCAAAGAGCGCCTTTGCACTCGTTCTTTGACCTGATGGTTTTCGCTTTTTTATCCTCCCAAAATCTCTTCATTGTGTTGCACCACTTCCTACCAGTTTCCTTTTTACACTTCTCCTCGAATTTGTGATTGGCTACTATTGTGCTAAAAGCTCCACGATATTCTATGTTGTCGCACGGTTTCTGGAGGTCCGCCTTAGTTTCTTCTAGCCAGTTTATTTTGATCTTCTTTGAGTTGATTACATTAAACAATCTTTTGGTGAGTCTGTCGCTGTCCAATCTACAGATGTGGCCATAGGATTTCAGGCGTCTCTTGCTTATGGCATCAGTGAACCTGTCCTGAAACCCTCTTGGTACTCACCGATCAGGTGATCTGTGTGTTTTTCTAAACGGTTTAAGATTGCTTTAGAAATAATTTTGTATGTGATCGGTAGTAGAGATATGCCTCTGTAGTTGTTTAGATCCACCTTGTCGCCTTTTTTGTGCAATGGGTGTATTAATGCACACTTCCAGTCCTGCGGGATGGTTTCACTTTCCCATATTTCTGCTAGAATTGCATGAATTCTGCTTCTCTCCTAGTTTCCATATCTCCGCGGTGATGTCATCCTCTCCAGAGGCTTTATTATTTTTAATTGATCGGATGATCTCTGCTGTTTCCCGTATTGTCGGGCCTTTTCGAAGTTGAGTCTTTCTTTTGGAGGATCACAGTTGAGGTCTCGGAAGCAGTCAGCTAGAATAGTGCAGTTCTCTTTGGTGCTCGTTTCTAATGTTCCATCTGCTCGACGGAAACGTGAAGATGGTGGTTGATAACTGGATAAATTCTCAAGGAAGGTTTTGTAAAAATTCGTAACGTTGCTTTTGAGGAATTTTTGCTCGATTTCTACGAGTCTGTTTTTGTCATATGCTTGTTTCTCCCGGCGGATTATTTTTTAGGTAATTTTCTGCATCTTTAGGAAGGTGTCATATTTTTGAGTTGTTTGATGCCCATCCCACTGATTCCATGCTTTCATCCGATCATCAACGGCTTTATCACAGGCCGTGTTCCACCATATATGTTTCCGTTTTCTCGGAGGCTCTACTGCCTTCAGGGCTGATGTTTGAAGTGTTTTATATAGGTCTGGCCAACCCTTGGGATCCTGCTCTCGTATGTCTTGTAAGAAGGTGCTGATGTTCTGTTTAAGCCATTCTGGGTCAACTCTTTGAGATATACTGTGTTCAGGTCTGGATCGGTTGGGTTGGAATCCCACTTTGATTTGTAATAGATGGTGGTCTGAATTGACAGCTCCCTTCCGTACTCTGACATTTTGGGTCTCGCACGGATTTTTTCAGGAGATTGCTGCAGCGTGATCAATTCAGAATTCCCCATATTACGGGTTCGGTGATTTCCACGTTTTCCTTTTGTCTGGAGGT
This sequence comes from Anabrus simplex, assembly GCF_040414725.1. NCBI lineage: Eukaryota > Metazoa > Arthropoda > Insecta > Orthoptera > Tettigoniidae > Anabrus > Anabrus simplex. The sequence goes on along the minus strand of NC_090265.1, from coordinate 33,594,223 downwards.
TTTACAAAATACGTAGACATGAGTTTCAAAGCGAAAGTTTTAAAAAGGTCTATAAGGCGTTCTCCGTTCTTATTCGTCCTCCGATGTGCCGAGTGATGGTCTACTTTGTTTCCTCTCTCTGGCGATCTGTGCGTTAAACACACCTATTATTATTGTTATTGGTTATATATTGTTGAACTGGTGCAAATTACGTTAGTGATGCGTCGTAATACGTCGTGAAATGTTAAAAATCTTCTGTTATTTTAAATTTTAAAATTGGCACATCTGAGAGCAATGCTATAGGCCTACATTTTTGTTTTCATGGAAGCTTACTCTATTCAGAGTAGTGAAAAACTAAAAATCCAGCGAAATACAGTCGAACCTGCCCTAACGGACACCCTTATTCAGTGGACACCTCTCTATACGGACAATTTTCCTCGGAACCGATTTTATTTTACATAAGACAAGTGTTAAATTGGCCTCATTTAAGCGGACACCTCCAACTCCGGACAGCGGACATCGCCATTTGTCCCGTCCACTTGACTTAAGTGGACACTTACACGTTGCAGGACAGTTTATTACGCCGTACCACATGTCATCCTTTCTTTTAAAACCATTCTTCAGACATGAGCAAATCCCTTTTAAATGTTTGTACTATTTCGAGTACAAGGGGAGAGAATGTACATCGGAATGCAGTTCTACCTAGTGGTGTATAGGCCTATTTCGAGAATTCTAATTGCCCAGAAATGCTGCCAGAGACTGTTGACTCACAAGTTACCTGGGGATTTTCTTCCCTTCTTCCATCATTCTATTCATAACTCGGATTGTCGCTGATAAGGTCGAGCTCAGGTAGTCAAGTTGAGAAGGAAAAGACAGTACAGGCGCTAATTAGTGAGACCGTAGCATTTCCGTTGTTTGTTGAACATGAGTAACAAGTGACGATCGTGTTTAGATCTCGAGGCAAGAAGAAATGTGATTATAGAAAGTGACAAGGGACCTTCACTGAGAAGGCTTACAGAAAAATTCAACTGCGGGAAAACTCAAATAAACACTATTGTGAAGAATATAAATTAAATTTTAAAGGAAGGGGAGGAAAATAGGAATCGAGGACTGGAAAGAAAGTGGGAGTCAGGTTTTTTCAGAAGTGAACGTTGCGGTATATGAGTGGTTCATGTGTACTCCAGTGAAGAAACTTTGTGTGAGTGGACCAATGTTACAAGAAAAAGCTCGAGAAATCGCAAATAATCTGAAAGATGAGAATTTTGTAGCTAGCAATGGTTGGTTAGATTGTTTAAGTTGGCTGTTCTTTGCCGTTAAAATGTTCGATTATTTTTACGAACTTATTTTAGCGGACACCTCTCGTAACGGACATTTTCCCTCGGAACCGACGATGTCCGCAGAAGGGAGGCTCGACTGTAGTTGCAAGTGTTGAGAGAAAAAATTCTCAGAGTTTCTAGAACAATCGTTTTAAGTTCTTTAACTTTTGACCGGCACTGTACAGTCGGGAGGTATGCAGACGTATCTTACACTTGCATCAGAGAAAAAGAGAATTTGACGTAAATGAATTAAGAAATAAAAACGCATTCTTCAGGCACCTCATGTAAAATAATTAATAATCGCCGCGCCAAGAGCTGCCTCATTTTTCTGCAGAACAGTTTTCACCGCAGCTTCCGAGAAAGCCATGTGGACCACGGTTGTCTACAAGGCCGGTATCCACGAGCGAAAGCAGTTGCGCTACTTTGTGCACCGCGCTCGCCATTCCTCGCAGCTGAATATCAGAGCACACTGAAGGGAAATCAATCAATCAATCAATCAATCAATCAATCAATCAATCAATCAATCAATCAATCAATCAATCAATCAATCAATCAATCAATATAAATAAATAAATAAATATAAATAAATAATAAATAAATAAATAAATTTAATTAATTAATTAATTAATCGCCACTGATCTGCATTTAGGGTTGCCGCGCAAGAGGCGTATTTCCGATCAACTGTTTCCCTAGTCTTTTCTTACAGTAAATGATTTCAGAGAATTGAAATTGATAATTGATAAATTACTAAAATAAAGCACCAACAGCTACACAAGGTGCACCACTGGAACCCCGAGGGACATCCCCCTCTATAGACCTTGGGGACGGATGTGACTTGATTTTCTTAAACATCGAGATACCCCTCAGCCAGTAAAATACCGATCCACATTTTCAAGCATATATATGTCAGACAACATGCTTTTCATGTGTTTCAACAATCAGAATAGTAACGTATTCAAGTTCAACATTGTGATTTTTTAACAAAACAATTTAATGTTCACGAGAAATGCATAAAAAATAGTGTAGTTCCCAATATGCATGTTCTCACGACTCATTCTTTTTAGATTACCAACAGACAATGGTGTTAATTCCAACTTTTATCTGATTAAGTGTTAATTTTCGGATACAGACTAAACAGAATATTTTTAAAGCTGTTTATATAAGTTACGTGTGTGTTTTTATGATCATTTATAGTCCCTAACTTATTGGGATCCAGCTCCATTAAACTGATCAAGTGTTAAGTTTTAGATGCAGACTGCATTAAACATTTTTTGAATTTGCATATATTATATGCTTTTTGCGATCATCGAGGGCTTTGAAAAAGAAGCAGCAATCCAGAAAGGAGTGAGGCAGGGTTGCAGTTTGTCCCTCCTCCTTTTCAACGTTTATATATAACAGGCAGTAACGGAAATCAAAACGTTGAGATTTGCCGATGATACTGTTATTTTATCTGAGACTGCAGAAGATCTCGAGAAGCTACTGAATGGTATGGACGAAGTCTTGGGTAAGGAGTACAAGATGAAAATAAATAACTCCAAAACAAAAGTAATGGAGTGCAGTCGAATGAAGGCAGGTGATGCAAGAAACATTGGATTAGGAAATGAAGTCTTAAAGGAAGTAGATGGATATTGTTACTTTGGTAGTAAAATAACCAACGATGGCAGAAATAAGGAGGACATAAAATGCAGACTAGCACAAGCAAGGAAGAACTTTCTTAAGAAAAGAAATTTGATCACTTCAAACATTGATACAGGAATTAAAAAAATGTTCCTGAAGAATTTCATCTGGAGCGTGGCATTGTATGGAAGTGAAACATGGACGATAACTAGTTCAGAAAGAAAGAGAATAGAAGCTTTTGAAATGTGGTGTTACAGAAGAATGCTGAAGGTGAGATGCATATATCGAATCACGAATGAAGAGATACTGAATCGAATTGGTGAGAGGAGATCGATTTGGCTAAATTTGAATAGAAGAAGAGATAAAGTGATAGGACACATCTTAAGACACCCAGGACTCGTTCAGTTGGTTTTTGAAGGAAGTGTAGGATATAAGAACGGTAGGGGTAGACCAAGGTTTGGATATGACAAGAAGATTAGAGCAGATGAAGGATGCAGTAGTTACGTAGAAATAAAAAGTTTAGCACATGATAGGGTGGCATGGACAGCTGCATCAAACCAGTCTATGGACTGATGACTCATACTCACACTATGGTCCTAGTATCTTGGGATTTAATCCTATTCTACTTGTTTTCATTAAGATATTTGGAATGTTACTATGTCCTTATGTAACAATGTTTTGTTGTGAATACCTGAGGATGGCCGTTATATCGGCGGAAAGTAGTACTATTCAATGAATAATTGTGTATTGACTAGGTGGTTAAATAAAAGCTTTTCTTAAGGTAAGGTAAGTTAAATTATTCCAATTGCCAACTCCTTTTCCTATGAACGAATATTTGTCCTAATTTGTCCTTTTGAATTCCAACTTTATCTTGTTATAGACCTCGTGCGCATGATGTGTGCTACGCTCTGGCGGCTAGTCACTTAAACAGTCAGGGGGAGTCGCAGTCGAGTGCCTGTGCCTGTGTTGGTCTTGTTTATACTGTTTGTACTGTTCTCGAAACAGTAGAATAAAATGTTCTGTGGTTGATTGCAACTTCACGTATATTAACTGTCGGTCTGGCACTAAGTTTTTTGTGTTTCTAAATAAAAAGCAGCATGAAATTAGAAGAAATGCCTGGATTGCGGCACTGAAACAAGGGGCTAGTGATGGAAACCCACGAATAACTCGCGTGTTTGTAGTCGGCATTTTGTGAGTGGAATGCCTTCGAGAGATCCCGACAGTCCTGGTTATGTACCGAGAATGTTTCGATCGAACGTCAGCAAGAAGAGCACCGACTGACGACTAAATACAAGAGGCGAAAACGGAGACATGAAAATGTTGAAACTAGTACCACAGAAGATTTTCGAAATCATACAGTGATTCAAGCACGCAGACTGAAGTAATGATCACCAATGGTAACAAAACCAGTGTGAACGTCTTATTTTCTGCTCTGAAAAATAATTGCGAAGTGGAGGTTCAAACAAATTTGCCAATGCCTCGAATGAATATTCAGACGACGACTGACACTTATTTGTTCACGTGGACTTCCTTGACACCAGACATACATACATTCCATGGATACAGGTCAGTGAAAGACGAGGAACAAGCAGCATCTTCTTGAAATGGCAGGTGTTAAGTTTGCAGTGTTTCATATTCTCTTATCCTTATTACCCTCTGTTCATCAGAACTGTAGTCCGACTCGTTGGCTGACCGGTCAGCGTACTGGCCTTCGGTTCAGAGGGTCCCGAGTTCGATTCCCGGCCGGGTCGGGGATTTTAACTTTAATTGGTTAATTCCTATGGCACGAGGTCTGGATGTATGAGTTGTCTTCATCATCATTTCATCCTCATCACGACGCGCAGGTCGCCTACGGGAGTCAAATTGAAAAACATGCACCTGGCGAGCCGAACCCGTCCTGGGATATCCCGGCACTAAAAGCCATACGACATTTCATTTTTCATCAGAACTTTACATTTACTGAAGAAAGCATGCTGCTTCTATTGCTAATGAAATGTAAAATCGGTATTAGTTTCGCCACTCTAGGCGTAATTTTTAACTGTCATAGGACTACAGCATCTGCTATTTTTAAATTCGCTCTCCATCATATTTTTGAGAAAACAAAGGAGTGGATTTTCTGGCCACAATGATCCACTAACAAAAGCACAATGCCTAATGCTCTTAAAACACACTTGAAAATTGCTCGTGCATTATAGATTCCAGTGAAGTGCCCTGTGAAAGACCCAACAGTGCTCGTCAAAGAATTTTAATGTTTTCTCATTACAAGAATTAATTTTCAGTCAAATTTATTGTTGCCATTAGTCCATCAGGTTACATTTCTTTTACAAGTAGTACTCCTCAAGTGCCTTCCGTTCATTAGCTCTGCCATATCTCACTGCAGGAGCGTTTAAATTCTTAGATGAAAGAAACGCTAATGTCAGCCTTTCGTAATCTCCACTCTGTAGGGTTCTGATCTGGTGTACATTCTGGCTGGCCGAAATGCTTAACTTACTTTGCTGGAACCAGGAAGGACATAAAGATTGTTCCTTTGTCTCAACTGCAATTGCACGCTTCTGTCAATTTGTTACTGTAACATTTTCACAACAAAATTTCAATAAATCATTTGGCAACATGCACTCATAATTTGTGGAAGCTAGTGATATGTTACCACCGGGCAAATTATTCACAATATAGCATCTAAATAGTTTATTAACTGTTTGTTTGCCCAACTGGTTAAGACACTGAAATAAGAGGTCCATTAGTTCTACGGCGCTTTCAAGATTTTCGAGAAAGCACAGTCTATGACCTTAACTTTTACTTGAGGATTCAACATTTTCACTTTCCGACGCGTAATAAATTGGTCGCTTATTTGGTGGTCCATTTAGTATTTCTTCTACATTTCCTCCTTTAAAATACTCCGCAATAATTTGTTTAGGTTCCTCCTATTGTTGCAGAGAGGAAGTCTGGGAAGAATCTCTCTCAGTATTGATATAAATACACAATGCAGCAATATGTTTACAGCACTGTGAAAGTCCGGCTTTGCAATCGCACTCATCTAATTTATCCTTTCTGCCGCTATCAGTCTGTAAAAAGATTAATCTTGTGTAAATTATTTGTAAAAACAATTAAGACTACAACAGATACAAATACTGTGCTACGTTATTATACAGAAAAGAGAAAACATTTGCTTACTTTAATTTTAACAGTATAAGGCGCCCGATGGATGATTGTTTCTCTCAAACACACGCAGGTTATTTCTTCTCCCAACGCTTCTCTTGCTTGTAGTATGTGATGACTGTCACAGGCTTTTTTTTTGCACCCTTCTTTAAAGCAAAAGCTCTGAAATACGATGCATCCCACTGAACTTATCGAACTTATACACAAACATCTAGAGACGACATTTGAACATTTGAACATTCAATTCTTCCCTGCGCTTGTAGTTACACAAGCTACTACCGTCCCCCTGAAAGACTACACAAGTCACCGCTACGAGCGCCAGCAACTAAAATCACATGATGCGCACGAGCTCTATTGTGATCGTTCCTACTTTTAAAAACACCACCCACTTCACTTCCTGATTTTGATGATGACGGTTGTTGTTTAAAGGGGCCTAACACATAGGTCAATGCCCCCTTCCCTTCCCCTTTTTAAGTGCCTTGGACTAGAATCCTAGCAGGCGTTTACTCTCAGATTGCCCCCAGGAACTATGTGATAAAGTCATTTTCGATATCCTAGCTAATTCGTGCTGTCATTTTGCTAGGATTCCGAACTTGCTCCGGTCCTTCTACGTCTAAGGCACGTAGAATGGGGAGTGGAAGGGGGCGACGACCTAGTTATATGTGTAATTTCTAAAGCGTATATGTCCTTACACTTCGTGATGAGGGTGCTAAAGGGCAGCAGTTCCCAGGCGAAGGCGCAAGGCTACATATCACTCATTAGGCTTGTCCTGGAATACGGAGCAGCCGTGTGGGATCCATACCTAACAGGAGTCATTAAGCAACTTGAGATGGTACAGCGAAAGGCTGCAAGATTCATGAAGAACGACTTCAATCCTCGAAGTAGTGTGACAAGTATGATATAAAAACTTGGGTGAGAGACACTGGGGACTAGAAGGAAACTAACACGGTTTTGTGCCATGTATAATGCCTACACGAATAAGCCAGCTTGGGGAGAGTTGAACAGTCGACTAGAAAAGCCCTGTTACATGAGCAGGACAGAACATCCGTATAAAGTAGATCACAAAAAACAATTCGTTTGTGAATCGGGGAATTGATGACTGCCACCTGCAGGTGTCTTAGAGCCTTTTCCGCAAACATGTAAGATACTTCAAGAATATACTTCAGCATTCTGTAAATTGTGTGTGAATTTCTATGTGATGGTGTCATATTTTAATGAATCGCTCAACCCACTGTAAATTTATTGTAGAAAAGTCATCTGAATTATTTAAGGTATATGTGTGAGTTTGTATATGACGGTGTTGTAATGTTAAACTAGTAGCAATCTCAACCTGTAGTATTGTTTTTTTACAATTTGCTTTACGTTACACCGACACAGATAGGTCTTATGGCGACGAGGGGACAGGAAAGGCCTAGGAGTGGGAAGGAAGCGGCCGTGGCCTTAATTAAGGTACAGCCCCAGCATTTTCCTGGTGTGAAAATGGGAAACCACGGGAAACCATCTTCAAGGCTGCCAACAGTAAGATGCGAACCCACTATCTCCCGGATCCAAGCTCACAGCTGCGTGCTCCTAACCGCACGGCCAACTCGCCCGGTTATTGTAAGCCGTAGTGTTAAGCATTAGAAATTCTTAAGTTGTGTGCGAAATTTTACGTGATGATGCTGGATATAGAATGTTAACTAGTAGTATTTCTTGTAATATTTTCTTTCCATGGAATTGCTTGTTGTACTCTCGCTGCTGCTGCTGTTGTTGTTGTTGTTATTGTTGGGTAATTATATTGAAACTTTACCTTATCACATTACTGTATGTGATCACTGCCGCAGGGATACTTCCCAATTGCGATGCATTTGTTAATAATAATAATAATAATAATAATAATAATAATAATAATAATAATAATAATAATAATAATAATAATAATAATAATAATAAAAATACAAACAGTACTAGGAAAGTTCTGCAATGTGAGTGAACGCTTTAGACTTTTTCAACTTAATTTCCACCACACTCAATACACTTCTCCATACGTCGAAACCAGTCACTGAACCAACTCTTGACACTTTTCTTCGGTTACATTTACACACTCTTGATCCCATGCTGCCAGAAGCTCCTCGTCGGATGCAAAACGCCGCCCTTTCAGCTTCATCTTCTTCTGGGAAGAGTGCGAAGTCACATGGGGTAAGATCAGGACTGTATGGAGGGTGATAAAGCACAGTCAACCCTGATCTGGCAAGAAAATCCATTGTTACATTAGCACGATGTGTTGGGGCATTGTCGTGATGCAAGAGCCAAGTGTTGAGCCGTGACCTTGGACGGAGCTGCTCGAGAGCCTGGATGACCTGAGGCAGACAAGTCTCACTGTACCACTTCGCAGTAACTGACCTTTGTGTTTCTAGCACAACCCGAGTCAGGATTCTCTGTTTAGTGAAGAATACTGCAATCATCCTTTTCTTCACTGACCTTGACTTTCGCACAATCAGAGAAGTACCCTCATTTTCAAACAGCCACACCTTGTTCTGGAATTTTGTTGGGACATCGTAATAATAAAGCCAAGTTTCGTCACCTGTTATGACGCTATTGACGTTACGCGAAGTCCCATTTTCAAACTGATTTAGCATTTTTCGGCACCATTTCACTCGATGTGCCCTTTATTCCTCTGAAAGTGAACGGGGCACCCAAAGGGAATAAACCTTTCTAACATTGCGATGGTCGTGTAGAATTGGATGAATAGCTAGTGCAGGGATGTGGAGGATCTCTTCTACCTGCCGATATGTCAACCGCCTCTCTTGCTGCAACATTTTCCTCACAGCTTGAATGTTTTCCTCAGTCACTGATTCAGACGGTCGCCCAGAACGACGATCGTCTTCAACCCCAAAATTTCCCCTCAAGAACTCTTTGTACCAGCGCAAAATTGTTGTCCGATGTGGACAGTCTTTCCCCAACACAGGAGTCATTTCCTCCAGGCACTGGTCAACATCAATCCACGAGCAAAATTGTAGCGGATAATTGCGCGATATTCACCTTTAGACCACACTGACATCTTAACTTGCTTTCAATCCCACTGCTTGGTAACAATTGGTGTGAAGGTCGCGCCTTGCTGTCTTCTTCCCCCTCTTTTCATCCTTCACCATAACAGGGGTTTCCAGCCAACCGTTTTTGCGTATTGCAAAACTTTCCTAGTGCCCTTTGTATGTGAGAGACCTATTAGTAGAGAGATGGCGTGGAATGACCAGTAGACGAAGAAGTTTGAGTTGCGTCTTTAAGAGTAGGAAAGATCACAACATGAAGATAAAGTTGGAATTGAAGAGGACAAATTGGGGCAAATATTCGTTTATAGGAATGGGAGTTAGGGATTGGAATAACTTACCAAGGGAGATGTTCAATAAATTTCCAATTTCTTTGCAATCATTTAAGAAAAGGCTAGGAATACAACAGATAGGGAATTTGCCACCTGGACGACTGCCCTAAATGCAGATCAGTAGTGACTGATTGATTGATTGATTGATTGATTGATTGATTGATTGATTGATTGATTGATTGATTGATTGATTGATTGATTGATTGATTGATTGATTGATTGATTGATCTGTACCATTGGAATGTTAAAGGACCCATTCTCGGGCCGCAAATTATCTTAAATCTGTTAGAAGGTGAAGGAAAGCTGAACACATAATATTGTAGCGATGCACAGTCGTGTGAAATACTTATACTCGTGTCGATAAAGTGACGACAGACAAATTGAAAGACAGCCATCTGATTTCGTATTTTCTGGAATATTTTAAAAATCGGAATTTCTTCCGGTATTTCGGAGTATCTGGCAACACTGGTCCATCCAATCGCAACCAAATGCGTTTCCAAGGCGGTACAGTATTTACGTGTCTGGTTTGATGCAAACAGTGAACCTGCTGACCCTCTTAGCCTCCACCCAAACACACCTTCCCCCCCTCTCGAAGGTCGTCGACACTTTCTTTCGCAGGTGTCTGACCCTATCCTCTTGGACTCGCCCATTCCTGCATAACAGCACGTTCAGCATTCATTGCCATAAGGTAACAGTACTGATAGCTACAGCAGAACGTCTGTTATTCGAAACACCGAAATATCGTATACCGAAACAATATGTTCGGTTAAAACGAAGTAAGGCCACTTGTCCTAATTTGTCCTTTTGAACTCCAACTTATTGTGTTCTTTCCTACTTTTAGACACATCACTCACCACTCTTTCTGATTCTGACGTTGACAGTTGTTGTTTCAAGGGGTCTAATAACCTAGGTCATCAGCCCCTTCCCTTCCCTTCCCTTCCCTTCCCTTCCCTTCCCTTCCCTTCCCTTCCCTTCCCTTCCCTTCCCTTCCCTTCCCTTCCCTTCCCTTCCCTTCCCTTCCCTTCCTTTCCCACAAAAGAGCAAAGTGGTGGAAAATCACTATTTTTACTATCATAATTTGGACGGATATACGTATTCGTCTTCATCATCATTTCATTGTCATCACGGCGTGCAGGTCGCCTACGGGTGTCAAATCAAAAGGTCTGCACCAGGCCTCTCCGGAGGCCACACGCATTATTATTATTATTATTATTATTATTATTATTATTATTACCAAATACTAGGAATCTATAATAAATAGCCTGTCATCTAATAATCTGTATCATTACTTGCAGTTTCAGACCCAATTACTGTCAACAAGAACTGAAGGTCATGTGGGGCCATTCTCGAGGGAATTTTGCTTGCTTGTTGATGATGATGATGCTTGTTGTTTAAAGGGGCCTAACATCCACGGTCATCGGGCCAAGGGAATTTTGAAAATCTGCTGCATCATGAATTAAATGTTCTGACATAAGTGTTCTTTCCAAACTTAATTCTACTCGCCTTCCCAGTATTTTTCTTCGCCACACTTCGCGTCTGCGCTTTTCTCTAATTGTACTTTTTAAAATAATGAAAGCTGCAGATATAAGTACTTTCTTCTTCCCGACGCTATGAACTGTAACCTCACAAACAGCTATTTTGGTGCGGACACAGTGTTGAAGAAGTTTGTTAACAAAAGTTTATTAACATGTTTGAGAAATGTTTTCATTAACATTGTTTATTAACTTTGGTATACAGCCGCTCCTTCCAGGTGTGAGGGGCAAGGTTATGGAACTCTCTCCCTGTCGGTATACGAATTAGTACTTTAAGCGGTCTTGTCGAGATTTCCTCTAAATACGTGAACAGCTTGTATGAATGTACGAGTGAATGGGAGCAAGAATGATGTACAGCCATCGTTAGATTAAAATGTAGATTAGATAATATTAATCATGAACATAATAATTATTATAATACTATTCTGCTTCATTACTTTAGGTATACTGTAGATACTGTGTACAGTCTTATGTAATCATTTTCAGATTATGCCACTTGTTAAATGTAAGAGAGGGCGGTGAGCCCTAACTTCGTCGCATACAATAAATAAATATAAATAAATACACTGACTGACAGAGCAAATGCAACACCAAGAAGGAGTGGTTCGAAAGGGATGAAAGTTGGGGAAAAAACAGAGACGGCACGGACGAATAATTGATGTTTATTTCAAACCAATATGCAGGTTACACAATGCGCACGGCATCGACTCAGTAGGATGTAGGACCACCGCGAGCGGCGATGCACGCAGAAACACGTCGAGGTACAGAGTCAATAAGAGTGCGGATGGTGTCCTGAGGGATGGTTCTCCATTCTCTGTCAACCATTTGCCACAGTTGGTCGTCCGTACGAGGCTGGGGCAGAGTTTGCAAACGGCGTCCAATGAGATCCCACACGTGTTCGATTGGTGAGAGATCCGGAGAGTACGCTGGCCACGGAAGCATCTGTACACCTCGTAGAGCCTGTTGGGAGATGCGAGCAGTGTGTGGGCGGGCATTATCCTGCTGAAACAGAGCATTGGGCAGCCCCTGAAGGTACGGGAGTGCCACCGGCCGCAGCACATGCTGCACGTAGCGGTGGGCATTTAACATGCCTTGAATACGCACTAGAGGTGACGTGGAATCATACGCAATAGCGCCCCAAACCATGATGCCGCGTTGTCTAGCGGTAGGGCGCTCCACAGTTACTGCCGGATTTGACCTTTCTCCACGCCGACGCCACACTCGTCTGCGGTGACTATCACTGACAGAACAGAAGCGTGACTCATCGGAGAACACGACGTTCCGCCATTCCCTCATCCAAGTCGCTCTAGCCCGGCACCATGCCAGGCGTGCACGTCTATGCTGTGGAGTCAATGGTAGTCTTCTGAGCGGACGCCGGGAGTGCAGGCCTCCTTCAACCAATCGACGGGAAATTGTTCTGGTCGATATTGGAACAGCCAGGGTGTCTTGCACATGCTGAAGAATGGCGGTTGACGTGGCGTGCGGGGCTGCCACCGCTTGGCGGCGGATGCGCCGATCCTCGCGTGCTGACGTCATTCGGGCTGCGCCTGGACCCCTCGCACGTGCCACATGTCCCTGCGCCAACCATCTTCGCCACAGGCGCTGCACCGTGGACACATCCCTATGGGTATCGGCTGCGATTTGACGAAGCGACCAACCTGCCCTTCTCAGCCCGATCACCATACCCCTCGTAAAGTCGTCTGTCTGCTGGAAATGCCTCCGTTGACGGCGGCCTGGCATTCTTAGCTATACACGTGTCCTGTGGCACACGGCAACACGTTCTACAATGACTGTCGGCTGAGAAATCACGGTACGAAGTGGGCCATTCGCCAACGCCGTGTCCCATTTATCGTTCGCTACCTGCGCAGCACAGCGGCGCATTTCACATCATGAGCATACCTCAGTGACGTCAGTCTACCCTGCAATTGGCATAAAGTTCTGACCACTCCTTCTTGGTGTTGCATTTGCTCTGTCAGTCAGTGTAAATAAATAAATAAATAAATAAATAAATAAATAAATAAATAAATAAATAAATAAATAAATAAATAAATAATCCATACATTTCTACTCCAAATTTTAACACTTCTTCAACTACTGAATTATAATAGGGCTTTCTTGATGTTATGTTGTATATTTGGTAGGTTTCTACCCAATACTTTTTTTTACACTAGCCAAAGCAATTACTCCCTTCATTTCTGCACATCTTTTCAGCCTAGACTGTTTACGACTACTACTACTGTTAAATGTTTTCATTCCTTGTAGACGGTGACGCCGTGCCTCTTGTATCGGAGAAGAAGTGAAGAGAAGATGAGAGGGTTGGCGGCCATGCCCTATACTAGGAACTGTTCCGGCATTCGCCTTAGTGCAGGACAGCCGACGGAGCGGATCAGTCCCTCTCCGTCTCCCGAGTACAGAGGCGCAGAGCCACGGAAGTGTCATGGCCACCCCTCCTCTGCTCGGTTGGCCGGTCGGAGTGCAGAGCTGTCGGACCACGGAGCAGCCGTTACCACTTGTGGGCCGAGACCCATTCTGCATTCGCGTTTAGGACGCTGGAAGAATCAGTATTAGTTTAGACAAAGGAAACTGCACAATTGCACTGAGGTGGAAATTTAACATTGTATCTCGTCGTTGAAAAAAACACCGGTATTTCAGCTTAGAGCGCTATCATCTAAGGTTCAGTACTGTTTGATCTCTATCAAAATCCTCAGCCTGTTTCCAGTCATTCCACCGGGTCAGGAATGGAATCAATAAAGCCATAATCTAGTAATGAGGATAGGAATTGTGCCGGCTGATGAATCCTGTCGCACTACTCTGGGGCAACGATTAATGACTGACAAATGAAATGAAATGATATTGGAGAGTGTTGCTGAAATGAAAGATGGCAGGGATAATCGGAGTATCCAGCACAAATTTCACATGCAATGACCGGGAATTGAACCATGGAACCCAGCGGTAACAGCCTGGCGCGCCACCGCCTGAGCCACAGATGCTCCACACTGCATGAACTATAACAACGAAGATTAGTAAGTGATACATGTGCTGCGGGTTAGTATTTCTGCCGTCAACGTCGTCACATAGCGGTATTTCGAGGCGCGACGATGATATATAATCCTGAAGTGGCATTGATGCCCGTTACTTGTAATTTCAAAGTACTTTGACTCCACCAGCTGCAATAACAAGTTAGTAAATAAATAAATAAACGGCTTTCTTAATTACAAAGAACACGACTTTTTCACGCCTCCTTCTTCCGGAACAAAACATATCATTATCAACAAATGAGTGAATTCCACTTAAAATACAGAATTACCTCCATGACATTCCGTGAACATTATTTTACGTACAGTTATCCTACATGCCAGTTCAAGTAATGGAAAGGAATGCGACATTCTACGTCAAATCAGACAAACAAATGCAAAAATTGAACCGTTTGAAACATCTTCATAACACTACTTCCTTGTTGGAAATCGCCCTGAACAAATCGTGCTGCTTTTGTTTGGATTTTATCCAGTTGTCTTATCAAGTAATCCTACTGAGTGTCCCTTACACTGGAAAAGGCTAGGAAACAACAGATTGGAAATCTGCCACCTGGGCGACTGCCCTAAATGCAGATCAGTATTGATTGATTGTCCGACTCGTTGGCTGAATGGTCAGCTTACTGGCCTTCGGTTCAGAGGGTCCCGGGTTCGATTCCCGACCGGGTCGGGGATTTTAACCTCCACTGGTTAATTCCAGTGGCCCGGGGGCTGGGTGTTTGTGCTGTCCCCAACATCCCTGCAACTCACACACCACACATAACACTATCCTCCACCACAATAACACGCAGTTACCTACACATGGTAGATGCCGCCCACCCTTATCGGAGGGTCTGCCTTACAAGGGCTGCACTCGGCTAGAAATAGCCACACGAAATTATTAGTATTGATTGATTCATAATTGGGGTCTCACCACACAATTATTATTATTATTATTATTATTATTATTATTATTATTATTATTATTATTATTATTATTATTATTATTATTATTTCATCCGTTTGCCATCCGGGGTTGGTTTTCTTACAGCGGGCTCACCGAGGGATCCCACCCGTAACATCTCAAGGACAGTGTCCTGGAGCGTGAGACATTTGGTCGGGGATACAGCTGGGAAGGATGACCAGTACCTCGCCCAGGCGGCCTCACTTGTTATTGTATGCTGAACAGGGGCCTTATGGGGGTTGAGATACTTGGAAGGAATAGACAAGGAAAGGAGAAGGAAGCGGCTGTGGGCTTAAGTTAGGTACCATCCTAGTATTTATCCGGAGAAGAAGTGGGAAACCACGGAAAACCATTTCGATTATTGATGAGGTGGAATCGAGCCCCCTATATTCAGTTGACGTATCGAGGTGAGTGGACCCCGTTCTAGTCATCGTACCACTTTTCAAATTTCGTGGCAGAGCCGGGACTCGAACCCGGGCCTTCGGGCCTGTCAGCTAATCACACTAACCACTACACAACAGAGGTGGGCACTAGACACTTATACGCCCATACAAACAAATATACAGTCAAACAAACAGACAAACAAAACAAGTTCTTACACAAGCATCTCATGCTCCTATGTTTCGTGTCGGGAGGGAGGTCTACACGTAAACAGAACTTGTACAACACGGCTACCTTTTGTTGTCTAAATAGCACAATGTACTCAGTGTTACAAATTGACGCGTATTACGTAGGATACACCAATTACCACATTGAGGTCTAGGGCTGCGTAGTCGTTTGTGTTGACGTCAAGTGGGCGACCAGTTAGCACCAAAGCGGCTAAAAGCGAAATCAGGTCATACATACAGTACTGTAAACGGCTGGGCTGAGTAGCTCAAGCAGTTGAGACGCTGGCCTTCTGAGTCCAACTTCGCAGGTTCAATCCTGGCTCAGTCCGGAGGTATTTGAAGGTGCTCAGACACGTCATCCTCGTGTCGGTAGATTTACTGGCAAATAGAAAAGAACTCCTTTGGGGCTTAATTGCGGCACCTCGACGTCTCCGAAAAACCAAAACATTAGTTAGTGAGACGGAAGAAACTAAAAACACTATTATTAAATATTGAATCCGAATATACCGAGCAAGCGGAGTCACGTAGCTAGAGCTTGCATTCGGGAGATAGTGGCTTCGAACCCCACTGTCGGCAACCCTGAAGATGTTTTTCCGCGATTTTCCATTTTCACAAAAGGAAAGTTCTGGGGCTGTACCTTATTTAAGACCATGGGCACATTTTTCCCACTTGAAGCCCTTTCCTATCCCATCGTCCTCTTAAGAACTGCCTGTGTCGGTGCTACGTAAAGCAAATTATAAAAAATATAAAAAACGAAGACAGAGTGGGGGTTGATTTATGTATTGATTGGGCCAAATCGCACATCAAGTAGCCTACCTTCTTCTTGTGGGTCTTGAGTAAATGACTAATGCGGATAATCTTCAGTTTTACGGTCGAATGCCCTTCCTGCCGTCAACCATATTTGGAGAGGCGTACGGACTATTGCGTGCTTTTGTGGGTGTTTGTAGGGTTATATCTTTTATGCAAATAAAGATGTGCATTATGACGAACACAAATACCCAGTCCCCGAGCTGTAGAAATGAACCAAGCATGGTTAAAATCCATGGCTCGGCCAGGTATCGAACTCGGGGCCTTCCGAACCGAAGGCAGTACGCTGACCATTCAGTCAAGGATATGGACAAATCTACATCGAGAGCCGCCCCAGGAAATTGGGAGAAAAGCCAAAAAGAAGGAGAAAAAAGAAGAATTCTGACGGGAGGCATGGCGAGCTGTGTATGTTCTTGTTTTGATAAGTGCTCTGACCTGGTGATAGATAACTGGTATGCACCTCAACGCTGTACAGAGCTCCACGATTACAAACTAATAATAATAATAATAATAATAATAATAATAATAATAATAATAATAATAATAATAATAATAATAATAATAATGAAATGAACTGGCGTATGGCTTTTAGTGCCGGGAGTGCCCGAGGACAAGTTCAGCTCGCCAGATGCAGGTCTTTTGATTTTACTCCCGTAGGCGACCTGCGCATCGTGATGAGGATGAAGTGATGATGAAGACGACACATTTATCCACCCCGTGCCAGCGGAATTAACCAATTATAGTTAAAATTCCTGACCCTGCCGGGAATCGAACCCGGGACCCCTGCGACCAAAGGCCAGCACGGTAACCAATAGCCATAGAGCCGGACAATAATAATCATATTATTGGTTTTACGGCCGGCCCTGCGGTGTAGAGGTAGCGTGCCTGCCTCTTAATCAGAGGCTCCGGGTTTGATTCCCGGCGAGGTCAGGGAATTTTACCTGGATCTGGGGCTGGTTTCAGGTCCACTCAGCCTACGTGATTACAATTGAGGAACTATTTGACAGTGAGATAGCAGCCCCTGTCTGAAAAGCCAAAAATAACGGTCGAGAGGATTCATTTAGTCCACCTCTGTGGTGTAGTGGTTAGTGTGATTAGCTGCCACCCCTGGAGGCCCGGGTTCAATTCCCGGCTCTGCCAGAAAATTTGAAAAGTGGTTCGAGGACTGGATCGGGGTCCACTCAACCTCGGGAGGTCAACTGGGTTCGATTCCCACCTCAGCCATCTTGGAAGTGGTTTTCCGTGGTTTCCCACTTCTCCTCCAGGCAAATGCCGGGATGGTACCTAAGTTAAGGCCACGGCCACTTTCTTCCCTCTTCCTTGTCCATCCCTTCCAATCTTCCCATTCCCGCCAGGACCCTGAACAGCATAGCAGGTGAGGCCGCCTGGGCGAGGTACTGGTCATCCTCCCCAGTTGTATCCCCGACCCAGAGTCTGAAACTCCAGGACATTGCCCTTGAGGCGGTAGAGGTGTGATCCCGCGCTGAGTCCGAGGGAAAAGCCGACCCTGGGTGATAAACAGATAAAGAAGAAGAAGAAAAAGAAGATTAATCGCACCGACCACATGACACTTCGTATTCTGCAGGCCT
Organism: Anabrus simplex; assembly: GCF_040414725.1. NCBI lineage: Eukaryota > Metazoa > Arthropoda > Insecta > Orthoptera > Tettigoniidae > Anabrus > Anabrus simplex. The sequence continues at coordinate 33,576,286 of NC_090265.1, read as the reverse complement.
TCGGGCTGAGCAGCTGTCGCTTGGTAAGCCATGGCCCTTCGGGGTTATTACGCCATGGGGTTTGGTTTGGTTTCCTATTGGTTTTGCGATCCACTAATTACCCTTACGGCGAGGTGCCGGAATGTTGTCCTGCGGGCGTTCTTTTGCGTGCCGGTGAATCTATTGACAGGGGCCTGACCGGACTGAGCCGGTTGTCTTGAGGATGATTTTTCCGTGATTTTCCATTATCCTGCACTAGCGCATTTACGGGGTAGATCCTCTTATAGGCCACGGCCGCAACTCTCTTACTTTCTCCGCACCTCAAATCACCGCTTCAAATCAGAGTACGGAATGAAAACGTTTAGTAATAGTCGTGTTACAGAGGTGTGGTCAAGTTAACAAACTGCTCCTCATACAGATATTATGGTGACGACGGGGTAGGAAAGGGTCAGGCCTGCGAGGGAAGCGATCGTGGCCTTAATTGGCTGCTTTAAAACTGGGAAACAACGCAAGACCATCTTTATGGCTGCCGACAGAGGGATGGAACACATGATCCCCGGAATAATGGCTAACAGTTACATGTCGCCAACCACCCAACCAGTCTTTTAGTAATTGGTCGGAAGTCACTGTTACTACACACCAATATTATTCTGTTCTCGTCAACTTAACGGCACGACGCATTGTTGTGAAGCTGCCCAGAACTCTCAGTTTCGATACTGGACATAAGCCAAGAGTGAAGACATTCTTAACCTCACTTCCGAACTGTGTCGAGTGATGTCACTACACCCCGGCGCCGTCAAATTAAACAAAGAATTCATATATCTACTCTGGCGGTGGCCAAGATTATTCTACTCCCCTCGATTACACATCTAGTATGCCACCCGCAAGACAAGTAGCGATCAAGTATTCGAGTCACTTTACTGATTCGATTCATGTGATTTAATTCACGTTACTTAATCGATACAGGTACATTACAGTCCCCGTTTCTGTTACATCTGTGTAGTGACAACATTCAGTCAGCACTGCTACCATCTGGTTTTCAGTACAGTTTCGATATTAACAAAATTGTCCCTACAGTAACAACCCCATTAAAAATACAGAATTTGATGTAAAAGACATATGTACCGTGTTCACGATAACTTTATATCAATATAAAACAAGTCTGTCGTAGTCCGACCGTAAAACTGGGCCAAATCCCGAATGCATTGAACAAATGCCGGGAAGAAGGAAAATTCAGTTCAAAAATTAAATACGTGAGAAAATGAGTTGCCCACTACACAGGTAAGGTAAGGGTTATTCTGGCCGAAGGCAGGTCCGAACCTCCGCAGAGCTGTTCCTGAGCCGGAGTTTACGTGCGGTAGGATGGCCAGTTCCTTTCCGCTCCTCCATTCCATTACCCGCCACCAATAGCGCGTGGCAACCCATCCAACTCCTGACCACGCCCAATGTTGCTTAACTTCGGAGATGCCACGGGATCCGGTGTTTCAATACGCCTACGGCCGTTGACTCCGGTACGTAGATACTTGCTTATTTAGTTATTATTTATTTAACCTGTTTACCCTCCAGGGTTGGTTTCCCCCCGACTTTAGCGAGGTATCCCACACCTCTACCGCCTCAAGGGCAGTCTCCTGGAGCGTGAAATATTTGGTCGGGGATACAACTGGGGAGGAGGCCAAGTACCTCGTCCAGGCCGCCTCACCTGCTATGCTGAACTGAGGATTTGTAGGAGAATGGGGAAATTGGAAGGAAGAGGAAAGGAAGCGGCCGTGGCCTTAAGTTAGATTCCATCCCAGGATTTGCCTGGAGGAGAAATGGGAAACCACTTCGAGGATGGCTGAGGTGGGAATCGAACCCCGCTCTTCTCAGTTGACTTCCCGAGGTTGAGTGGACTTCGTTCCAGTCCTCGTACCACTTTTTAAATTTCGTGGCAGAGCCGGGGATCAAACCTGAGCCTCCGGGGGTGGCAGCTAATCTTACTAACCACCATACCACAGAGACGGACGCTTATTCAGTTGCAGTACAAAAATTACGTAATTAAATATATCGAGGAAGAAGAAAAGACGGCCGGCTGCCAAGCAAAGAATGCAGCGATTCTGAGCTGAAAAAATAAGTTCCAAAAATGTGTAACAATTATTTAACGTGATCTTTAAAGGACGTATAAGAAAATTAAAAATGATAAATAAATAAATAAGTTGTCTCCGAGGAGGCCTGGTGCAGGTCTTTAGAGTTAACACCGTGCAGGCGACCTACGCGTCTATGAGGATGGGGCCCTACTGGTGATGAATTCTAATGATGAAGACGATACACACACCCATTCCCGAGCCATCGGAATTAAGCAATGAAGGTTAAAATCACCGACCCGGCCGGGAATCGAACCGGGAACCGCTGGACCAAAGGCCATCACGCTAACGATTTAGTCATGGAACCAGAAATAATAATAATAATAATAATAATAATAATAATAATAATAATAATAATAATAATAATAATAATAATAACCTTATTTTTTGCCTGTTCCCCTATCGGGCGCGTCCCAGGTGGCGGATCGGGGGGCTCGCCGGACTTGTCCGGAGGGCTTGAGGGAAATAAAATACCTCTCGCGGACCAAAAACAGGCACAGCCAGAAAACATCTTGAGGCAACCTCTGAGGCTCAATACCTTAGTTGTAACTATGAGATTGACAAAGATCAATCTCCCCATTATCTTCAACTTACTAGTATGATGGCAACGTCAGTTAATGATACTACTACCCCAGGCCCTAGTATTCATACTAGGTTTTCTCGGTCATCGGATTCTGGGGGACCGAGAACATCATGCGGGAATGTATCGGAGCTTCCCAAATCTCTTCGCCCAAAGGAAAAACATTTTATTGGCACTTTAAACATCAACACGCTTCGCAAAATTGGAAAGTTGAAGCACTTAACAGACACATTAGACCAACTCAACATCCAAGTTCTGGCACTCCAAGAAACTAGGTACAGTGACGAAAATCATTTTGAATCAGGAAACTATAGAATTTATAAAGGTAAACCAGCTACCCTCCTCCCTAACAAAATATTACAATTTGGCACTGGTTTTGCAGTGAGAAAAAATATCACAAATTCGGTATTATACTTTGCATCTCCTTCTGAAAGAATTTCGCTAATGACAATCAAATCAGGAAACAAAGCTTATACACTAATCAATGCACATGCACCTACAAACAATTACAATCAAAAAGACCCACAGAAGGTAGATGACTTCTGGGAATTACTAGAAGAAACTACAGCCAAAGTTCCAAAACATCATGTCAAAATTCTGCTGGGGGACTTCAATGCACAAATTGGCAAAGAGAAGAAATTTAGGACCACTGTAGGACTTTACCCTGCTCACAAAAGAACCAATAAAAATGGAGAACGTTTAATTGGCTTCTGCGAGAATTTCGATCTGAAATTGATGTCAACCCATTTCCTGGCACTTCCACAAAAGAAAATGACATGGAGATCCCCGAACATGCATTTAGGAGAATTTCAACTAGACCATGTGGCTATTTCCAAGAAAAACCAAAAAGAAATTATGAACGTTAAAGTCAAAAAGGGAATTATTGACTCCGACCACCACCTATCTCTTGTTAAAGTAAAGTTTCAACCCAACAGGAAGAAAACCAAAACAATCAGAAACCCAAGAATCGACCCTGAATTTCTGAGACAGAACTCAGACAATTTCCTTGCGAATATCTGCAACGATGCTCCTTCAAACTGGCTAGAACTCAAGGACACACTCTTGAAAGCTTCACAAAACATCAGCAATCCCCCAAGGAAACGCAAACACAGGTGGTGGAATGACACCTGTGACAAGGCCATAGAAGTCAGAATTAGGTCCTGGCTAAACTGGAGTTCCCATAAAACTGATCAAAATCGTGATGAATTCTTCAAAACACAGAAACAAACCTCAAAAATCATCAGATCTGAAAAACGAAAATATGATCAAAACAGACTGGTAGAAATAGAAGAAGATTTCAAGAAAAACAATACACGGAACTTCTACAGAACATTCAGAGAAGAATTATACAATTACCAGGCACCTAGTCTCTGTTTCAAACGTACAGATGGGACTTTAGAAACAAGTAATAAGGGAAATTGTGAACTCCTAGCAAACCATTTCATGGACCTTTTAAACTGTGAATCTCCAAAGGAACAATTCACCTATGAAAAACCAACACCTAATCCAGATTCAGAACCCCCCACATTACAAGAAGTCAAACAAATAATCAGAGATTTAAAAGACAACAAAGCACCAGGAGAAGATGGAATAATCGCTGAAATGTTGAAAATTGGTGGTGACAAACTGGCCCAGAGTATTCAAAAAATCTTACAGGACATTTGGTTTTCTGAAGAAATTCCGGAGGATTGGAAATGTGCATTGATTCACCCACTTCACAAGAAAGGAGACAAATCAGATATTAATAACTACAGAGGAATTTCTCTCCTCTCACTTGTATATAAAATCTTCTCTAAAGCTCTACTTAATAGATTAGAGAAACAAACAGACCACCTGATCGGAGATTATCAGGCTGGATTCCGAAAAGGGAGATCCTGCGCAGAACAAATCCTAAACCTAAAAACCATACTACAGATTCGCAAAACCAAACAAACAGTAATCACCTTTGTTGACTTCAAAAAAGCGTATGATTCCATAGATCGGCAGACCCTGTTCAACATACTAGAGGAATTTCAAGTCGACAGGAAAACGAGGGAATTGATTAAACAAACTCTGACCAACACAACATCAAAAGTTAAGTTCTTGGGAGAAATTTCTGAACCGTTCGAAATCAGAACTGGCGTCCGACAGGGAGATGGACTATCCCCACTACTATTCAATTTAGTTTTGGAAAAAGTGATTCGTGAATGGAGAAAAGAAACTAAAGGTATAAACATTGGCAGACTTCTTAAAGACAAAATTCACCTTGACTGCTTAGCTTTCGCAGATGACCTTGCGATCCTTTCGAACAACAGACAAGAAGCAATCCAATCCATAGAAAAATTGAATGAAATAGCCGCAAAAACCGGACTTCAAATTTCATTTGAAAAGACGCAGTTTATGGAAGGAACTAAATCAAGATTCGACAATCAACCATTAATCACCAATTGTGGAATAATTTCCCAAGTAGACAAATTCAAGTATCTAGGTGAAATTATTCAGCCAGCAGGGTTAAATCAGGAAGCTAACAAAGAAAGAACTGCTAAACTGCAAAGGGCTTACAAAATCACATGGAACAGATACAACAAAAGATGTATATCAAAAAATGCAAAATTACGACACTACAATACAGTCATCAAACCAGAGGCACTTTATGCATCTGAAACACTGATCATTGGCGGCAGGTCACAAATGAAAAGCATTGAGAAACAAGAGAGGAAAATTCTCAGAAAAATCCTAGGACCAAAGTTCGAAAATGGAATTTGGATGAAAAAGAAACCACACGAAATTTTTCAATTCACAGAAAAAATCACAGATACCATCAGAAAGAGACGACTAAAATTCTACGGACACCTACACAGAATGGATAACAACAGGCTGACAACGAAAATTCTAAATCTAGCTCTAACCCTGAAAATCCGCAACAATTGGTTAGCAGAAATACATGAAGATCTACAAGAAATGGGTATCGAGGACGAAACCATTCAAGATAGAATGAAATTTAGAAGCTTAGTAAACAAACATAAATTTGCAGAGAAACCAACAAGAAAAAATACAGGCTGGACAGAAACACGCAGAAAGGAACACAGTGAAAAAATGAAGAGATATTGGGAAGAAAAGAAGAAGAAACATTGTGCAAAATAAGTTCAAACGCGCTCCACAGCTGGGCACAACGAATCAAAAAAAAAATAATAACCTTATTGTACCGGTATTCACTAAGTTGTTGTCAGGAATAACAGGCTGCACGACACTGCTATCAGGAATGATTTCAGGTTTATATTCGAGAACACTGCATATTTTGGACACTGTTCCACTGTTAATTGACGAGCGAGTGTATTATTTTCAAATTTTCTGGGAGCGGGACTCTATAAAGACACAAGCGTAGTTTAAGTGAGCCATGGCTCTGTCTCGCCCGCAGCGAAAATCTGGTTTCCCGCCAATGTCCTGTGTTCCGATCGTGAACCGGGGGTTGGTGGATGGAGAGTGGGTCTCGGCCCACAAGTGGCCACGGGTGATCCGTGGTCCAACAGCTCTGCACTCCGACCGGCCAAGTGAGAAGAAGAGGGGTGACCACGGCTCTACCGTGGCTCTACGCCTCTGCCTTCGGGAGACGGGACAGCGCTTGCCCCAGCCGTCGGTTGTCCTGAGAATGGTTTTCCGTAGTTTTCCATTCTCCTGCACTAAGGCGAGTGCCGGGACAGTTCCTATAAACATGTAGAAGTAGATGGGAGTGAAATACCAACACTCTGGTAACTATGAGGTGAGGAAGTGTATACGATGAGGAAAGCATGGCTGTTAGTAAGCAATGACGATCTGATGGACCAAAGCCTATTAGCTTAGCACACATATCGCCCCGGTCCTTACACCTATCGGGCATACATCAGCAAGCCGCGTGAGGTGAGTCGAGGGAAAGAGGAACGCAGTCTGGGCTGCAAGATCTGTCTCCGATGTCTTGCTCTCAGAAATACGTGCGACGTTTTGTAAATGGAACAATATGTCAGGTGCTCACACTGTAATGTGTTTTAGATTTCACAATTTCTCACTTGAGATTAGGGCTTCACCGATAGTCTCTTTTTTTGCTAGTGGCTTGACGTCGCACCGACACTGATAGGTCTTTTGCGATGATAGGATAGGAAAGGCGTAGGAGTTGGAAGGAAGCGGCCGTGGACTTAATTAAGTTACAGCCCGAGCATTTGCCTGGTGTGAAAATGGGAAACCACGGAAAACCATCTTCAGGGCTGCCGACAGTGGAATTCGAACTCACTATCTCCCGGATGCAAGCTCACAGCCCCTGACCACACGGCCAACTCGCCCGGTACCGATAGTCTTGGTAGCCCTCAGTATACGCCACTGCTACCTGTGTAAAATAAATAAATAAATAAATAAATAAATAAATAACGTTTTTTCCGGACCCATGCCCATATAACATATATTTTATTCGTGTATGCATGAGGAGTGTGTTCTGAAAGTTTGTCCTCTGCTCTTAATGTGCGTTAAATCTGTCTGATAGCTTAGCTTGGGAATTATAAATTCAAAAATTCTGAATATCAGACTGGAGTTCCGTCTCTAAAATACTTTGGGATCATCAAACAGGGTCAGAAAAAGCTCACCAGATAACTTGTCCCTGTTACAGTCTGTGTCCCCAAGAAAGCATCTGTCTGATACTTCGCATATGTGGCGACCTAGAACATCTTAATCTAAATTGACAAACACAAGAACATCGTAAATCCATCAACGTTCCAACCCGATAGCGAGAAGGAAAGGCAAAAAAGCTTTTACACCTCTCAACTTATCGTGACGTTGAGAAGACACTTCCTACAACAGGAATGGTAAATACTCCCTGAAGATATGGATTGCGATTCATTTCTTGCTTTCTAGATTTTTATATTGAATAAGTATTTCGATTGATGCTTTCACGGTCCGTAATTTTAGACATGGTAATAAGCTTATGTCGTGTCGAGAAAACATGGTGAAATTCTTTACGTTTCACGGAGAACTTCCCTCTACATCTTCATAAGAAAATCTCGACTATTCACGAGGAAGACTTCTCCAATAACGAACTTTTGAAGTTTAGGGAAAAAGTCACTTTTAGGGCTGTAGACAGTGGAGTTCTAACTCATTGTTTCCTGAATACAAATTTACAACTACATGAACAAAGCGCGTAGCCAACTCCTCCATCCCATGCCCAAGTGAATTCGCATTTCAGGCAGTGCACTCCTTTTTGTTCATGACATGATCTGCTCAGATGTCCGGCTCCATGGCTAAATGGTTAGCGTGCTGGCCTTTGGTCACATGGGCCCCGGGTTCGATTCCCGGCAGGGACAGGAATTTTAGCCATAATTGGTTAATTTCTCTCGCACTGGGCTGGGTGCATGTATCGTCTTCATTATTATTCATCCTCATCATGATGCGCAGGTCGCCTACGGGAGTCAAATCAAAAGATCTGCATCTGGCGAGCCGAACATGTCCTCGGGCACTCCCGGCACTAAAAGCCATACGTCATTTCATTCTGCTCAGACGGCAGCCGATTCATAAATAACCTCATCGCATTTTGACGATAATTATGTCTTGTGTTTTTCATTCACAGCTGTTTTCTGAGATGGGTGGGCAAACCGTGAAGGAAGATTATAATTTTGAAATTTTTAGAGAATGATGATGAGCCTGACTTTTATGAAGATAGTGAAGATAAGTTGCAATTTGTTAAGGTGTACACGTTTATCCCGCCATTGCCAAGTTCTGTCGAAAGGCCCAAGAGAAAAATATTGTTAATGTTCTCGTTCCATAACTGTTCAGGGTTGCTGTACTTTGCCCTTTTAGTTTGCCATTTAACTCAGCTGGCCGAGAGGCCTGTGGACTAACTTTTCCCTTGTTTTCTTCTTTGTGTTTAGTGTTGTTATGCCCACCAGCGTGGAGTATCATTGTATCATTGCATTGTCTATGTAATCTAGGTTTCATTGGTTTTTGTTTTTGCTTGTAACTTTCTTAGTTTTGCATGGTTGTTTTTTTCCAATTGAGACCGAGCTCGATAGCTACAGTCGCTTAAGTGCGGCCAGTGTCCAGTATTCGGAAGATAGTAGGTTCGAACCCCACTGTCGGCAGCCCTGTAAATGGTTTTCCGTGGTTTCCCTTTTTTTTGCTAGGGGGCTTTACGTCGCACCGACACAGATAGGTCTTATGGCAACGATGGGAGAGGAAAGGGCTGGGAGTGGGAAGGAAGCGGCCGTGGCCTTAATTAAGGCACAGCCCCAGCATTTGCCTGGTGTGAAAATAGGAAACCACGGAAAACCATTTTCAGGGCTGCCGATAGTGGGATTCGAACCTACTATCTCCCGGATGCAGGCTCACAGCCGCGCGCCTCTACGCGCACGGCCAACTCGCCCGGTGTTTCCCTTTTCCACACCAGGCAAATGCTGGGGCTGTACCTTAACTAAGGCCACGGCCGCTTCCGTCCAACTCCTAGCCCTTCCCTGTCCCATCGTCGCCATAAGACCTATCTGTGTCGGTGCGACGTAACGCAATTAGCTTTTCCAATTGAGAATTGCCTTTTTTCTCCGTTAAGATCGATTAGGTTGTGTAGCTGTAAGATTGGGAGAAAAATAAAGGTTTACTTACTTACTTACTTACATAACTGGTCAGTACCTGTGTAAATACAAACTATTTAATAATAACGTTATTGTTTCTACGTCCCACTAACTACTTTTACAGTAGTTATCGGAAACGTCGAGGTGCCGGAATTTAGTCCCGGAGGAGTTCTTTTACGTGCCAGTAAATCTACGGGCACGAGGCTGACGTATTTGAGCACCTTCGAATACCACCGGACTGAGCCAGGATTGAGCCTGCCAAGTTGGGGTCAGAAGGCCAGCGCCTCAAACGTCTGAGCCACTCAGCCCGGCACAAAGTAGTTTTAGCCTGCTTCAACCATTCTCGAAACTTCCAAAAAACCTGGTATGCGACATGCATGAAGCTGAAAAGAACTTGGGAGTGAAACGGTTAATGATAGACTGCGCTGAAAGCCAGTAAATTAATAAGTGGCTCCTGAAAAGTTGTGCAAGATACGAAAATTATAATTTCCAAGATTAAAGTGATGTCATTAAGAAAGAAATCTAGAGGATTGAATGGTACGTAGGGAATATGAAACCGGAACAGGTAGATAATTATTTCAAGTATTTGGGACGTGTTTTCTCCCAGGATGGTAGTAGGCTAGAGTAAGTGATATTGAATCAAGGTGCAGTAAAGCTAATGCAGAAATAATAATTTCGTGTGGCTATTTCTAGCCGAGTGCAGCCCTTGTAAGGCAGACCCTCCTATGAGGGCGGCATCTGCCATATGTAGGTAACTGCGTGTTATTGTGGTGGAGGATAGTGTTATGTGTGGTGTGTGAGTTGCAGGGATGTTGGGAACAGCACAAACTCCCAGCCCCCGACCCGGGACCCTCTGAACCGAAGGCCAGTACGCTGACCATTCAGCCAACGAGTCGGGCAACTAATGCAGTGAGCTCGCAGTTGCGATCAACAGTATTCTGCAAGAAGGAAGTCAGCTCCCAGAACGAAACTATCTTTACATCGGTCTGTTTTCAGACCAACTTTGCTTCACGGGAGCGAAAGCTGGGTGAACTGAGGATATCTTGTAAGTTGGAAGCAACGGACACGAAAGAAGTGGGAATGATTGCTAGTACAAAGATGTGGGAACAATGACAGGATGGTACTTGGAATGAGGAGATAAAGACTAAGTTAGGAATAAACTCGATGGATGAAGCTGTACGCATGCAACTAGACGAGAACACAGAGCTAGTTACAAAGAGAGAATTGGGCAGGCGTTCATAAATTTCACAGAGGCTTGCAGACTGAACTCTGTAAGGTTTAACAGTCTATAATGACGTATCTATGTACGCATATATATATGTGTGTATGCATGCAATTGGCTTATTTTTTTACGTCCCATCACGCACAGGTCTTTCGGCGACGATGGGATAGTAAAGGCCTAGGAGTGGGAAGGAAGCGGCCATGGCCTTAATTAAGGTACAGCCCTTTCATTTGAACGTGTGAAAATGGGAAACCACGGAGAAACCATCTTCAGTGTTACTGATAGTGGGGTTCGGACCTTCTATGTCCCTAATGCAAGCTCACAGCTGCGCGACCCTAAACGCACGGCCAACTTACTCGTAAATGAATAAATACATACATATATCATCATCATCATCATCATCATCATCATCATCATCATCATCATAACTAGCGTCGCCATCCCGGACGATCCGCAGTTTTCTTCAGGGCACTCTGTAAAGATAATCTGTTGATAGTCTTCACTAATATCCCATCCGTCTAATTGCAGTCATTGCCAGTGGTCTACTGCCCCTCAATCTTCCCTTCCGTATGATCAACTTGTCTGGATTTATTCCCGGCCAGCTTAGAACGTATCCAGAGAACTGAAGTATTCTTTCATTCAGTGGCAAGAAGAAAGGAAGATCTTCAGCGCCTGAAATATGGACGCATTGGTTCTTCTTGCGGTCCAGGGAACACGCAGCATTCTACGTCTGACCAAACTTCAAATGAATCAACGCGTTTTGTGTCACAGGCCCATACAGTCAGGTCTCATAGCCATGTGAGCAAATCGAGAATACACGTGTTTTAATGAGACGGATCTTTGTATTATTCGCTATTCCCTGTTGTGCCAGATCTTAGTTAATTTCATTACAGCTATTCGCTCTAGCAAACTCCTTCTTATTCTGTACTCGGAAGTTCCAGTATAACTGATAGTTGACGCAAGTTATACAAAGTCGTGTACTACATCCAACTCTTTCAAACGACCCGTGCTGCTGTATCAATCAGCATGAGTTTGAATTTACTGACACTCTTTCTTCACTCTTGTTAGCATATCTGAAAGATCCACTTCGTTGCTGGCAAGCAAGGTGGTGTTTTCAGCAAACCGAAAGTTGTTCATTTTTCTTCCACCAATTGAAATGCCTCCAACCCAATCATCAAGTACCTTTCGTATAGCATACATACATACATACATACATACAGAGTATATCGATGGAGTTGTCATGAGGTTAGGGACGCGCAGCTGTGAGCTTGCTTTCGGGAGATAGTGTGTTCGAACCACACTGCCGGCAGCCCTGAAGATGGTTTTCAGTGGTTTCCCACTTTCACACCAAACAAATGCTTGGGTGTACCTTAACTAAGGCCACGGCCGTTTCCTTCCCATTCCTAGGCCTTTTCTATCCCATCGTTGCCATAAAACCTATCTGTGTCGGTGCGACGTAAAGCAAATTGTACAAAATAAAAAAGTATTTATTTATTTATTTATTTACTTATAATGGCATGTGCATTTTTTTTCAATTAACTATTTTAAATTACCTTGATGACAGTTATCCAACTATTAAATGTATGACTTTTATTCAATAATTATCCTTTACTTCTTCAACTTACCACTTGTATTTAATAATGCAAAAAATATATTACAAGGTAGGGCATCTCTCGGAATAATAATAATTTCCTGTGGCTATTTCTAGCCGAGTGCAGCCCTTGTAAGCCAGACCCTCCGATGAGGGTGGGCGGCATCTGCCATGTGTAGGTAACTGCGTGTTATTGTGGTGGAGAATAGTGTTATGTGTGGTGTGTGAGTTGCAGGGATGTTGGGGACAGCACAAACACCCAGCCCCCGGGCCATTGGAATTAACCAATGAAGGTTAAAATCCCCGACCCGGCCGGGAATCGAACCCGGGACCCTCTGAACCGAAGGCCAGTACGCTGACCATTCGGCCAACGAGTCGGACATCTCTCGGAAAGTATGCATGTTCTACAAAGGAAATAACACCCATTCATTCCTTCAGTATCTGAAACGACGGTTATTTAATCAGTGAGTTGACGCAATATTTGTCGCGGAACACTGCATTGACAACGTTAGTATGCAGCTCGAGGATAACACGTGATAGAAATGTCCAAATACCACAGTCGCGTGTTCGTTGCTTAACATGACCTCCTAGGAATGGTAGCTTAGCTCACGATCGTACACTTTATATTGTAACTGAAGGATGCGAGATGCCCGCTGACATTTCTCCTCAAACAACCGGCAGGGACAGTAGTTTAGGAACTGGGGCCGATGACCTAGCTGTTAGGCACATTTAAACAACAATCATCATCAGTTTAGGAAGTCCATAGGAGTGAGAGTAGAGAGGTTGTTGGACAGGCCAAAACAAGGGAACAATAATAATAATAATAAATAATAATAATAATAATAATAATAATAATAATAATAATAATAATAATAATAATAATAATAATAATAATTGTTACGGAGTTATCCGTGGACCAGCAGAGGTGAAAGAAGGTGCCGGGGTGAATGGGTCTAACGACAATGCCACGAATTGATTTAAAACTTTAACAAAGGTTATATTTCTTTACAATTTCAAAAATTCAATCAAATAACAATGTAACAGGTACCAGTAGCAATAAATAAGTCTAGGAAATACAAGATTGGTGGTATAAACAGATCTTGGGCTTCAAACCCTCACTTTACAATTCCTGAGCTCCTAGCTCAAATTTACAAAAGAGCACAATTTTACACAAGGGCAGAAATCCCCTAATACATGGAGCACTAGCTCCGTAATTTACAATATCAAGCCTCCTAGAGGCACTTTTACAACACTTGAAAAAGTGCTAACGTGCTCTCCGTTTTCCAAGCCTATTCAAGGCGATATCAGAAAATTACAATCACTTGCCATCAAGGCACAACTTACAAATTTGAAACAGGGGTATCTAGTACCCAACCTATTGGGCCGTAGCGGAAAAGAACAGGTTAAGTAACTGGCCCAAAACACAAATTGAATGGAGGCGAGTAGTTGCACTCCTAAAAATGCATTCTAGAAACCTAAGGGGCACTAGGCCGATGAAACAGGGGCTATTCCCAAACTATGGAGATGACCCGTATAAGAAAGAAATTTAAAACATTACCGAGAGGAAGAAAACCAGTTACAAAACGTAGTCACCTCTAACCAATATGAAGGGGAGCTCGAGAGGGTACATCACTCTCTATCCCCGATTCACAGTTAAAGATTTTATGAAGTTATTGCATAAGCCGGAAGAAGTTACATTTTCAGAGAAATAGGTTACATAGTGACAGTTCCCGACCTCTCCCGCGGGTTAAACTGCAGAGCTAGCACGAATTAAAGATGTTAATTGGCCATTACCTTGTCGATGTACTGCTGCCTGATGAAAGAGGCGCCTCCCGCCTCCTGCTTGACACACACACTAAGTTAGATGACGATCAATTGGCCAAGAGACGTGAAAATCCGCAGTTTATAAACCCTCGGGGAAAGTTCGAGACCTTACATGAATAAACCAGCCACGCCCTCTCCCTTTATTGGTGAATTTTAAAAGTTACACTCAAAATCGAGGAAGAAGCCTGTGATAGGCGGAAAATTAATTACAGAAATTCGTGATTGGCTAAATTCAAAACTGGCGGAAAGAAAAGATAAATATTGCCAACCCAAAAATAAGGAACATTAATTAGTTTTTTAAAAACTTATGAATACAAAACTTCTTTAAATCAAAGTTCATCCACTTCGCACCAGGGTACATGATCATAGTTTTGTAGTGACATCTGTTGAAGAAAGTACAAACTTCTTGATGAAGGGCAAACAAAACAAGTAGAAATTCACACAGTACTGGAAACTTCACAATAACAAAATTACGTCAAATTACTGTAGTGACATCTTCTGATTAAAGGTTTAAGTAGGTCTAGTTTCAAATTCACTGTTGCTCCTGTAGAGGAGTTCTTTTAGACGCAATATTTAAATGCGCGGCGTTGGGGTGTACCTCCCGGTATAATAATAATAATAATAATAATAATAATAATAATAATAATAATAATAATAATAATAATAATAATCATCATCATCATCATCATCATATAGGGTTAGTCAAAATTATGTTAATACTCAAATGGCAGGAAAAAAATGTTAGCTTTACATACATCTATAAACGAAATACATGGAATGTGTGAAATGATATGCTGCAAGTGCTAAATACCCGCGCACTCAACCTGTTCGTCATCACGTTCAACACACAAAAACCAACGATTAACAGTGGCATTTAAAGCCCGTATACACATTTCACGGGGAATGGGTGATGTCACGTACCGTATATGGTCATTTAGGTCATTGATGTCACGAACCTGCTATAAACGCGTTCCTTTACTACGCCCCATAACCAGAAATCACATGGTGTTAAGTCAGGAGATTGTGGAGGCCAGCACAAATCCACTCGTATGTAAAGTGAGATTGAAGACGTTACAATGATCAGTTGTGCAACAACTGAAAATCTAACAATACAACATAATACATATTATAATGCATTTCAATAAAGTATTTCTGATCTCTACGCGTTGTGTCCATTTAACATAATTTGGAATAACCCTGTAATATGTACCAGTCATCATGTTGACAGGAAGCTAAAAGCTATCAGTGGGTCTGTCCTCATTTTGAGACATCATCTATATTCGAATAAATCTGAATAGTGTTTTTAATGGTAGGGAAGATCAGCTGACCTCAGTCCGAATCATACTTATTTTTTAAGTTTGGTAGGAATTATTTAGTCCGCCTCTGTGGTGTAGTGGTTAGCGTGATTAGCTGCCACTCCCGGAGGCCTGGGTTTGATTCCCGGCTCTGCCACGAAATTTGCAAAGTGGTACGAGGGCTGGAACGGGGTCCACTCAGCCTCGGGAGGTCAACTGAGTAGAGGTGGGTTCGACTCCCACCTCAGCCATCCTTGAAGTGGTTTTCCGTGGTTTACCACTTCTCCTCCAGGCTAATGCCGGGATGGTACCTAACTTAAGGCCACGGCCGCTTCCTTCCCTCTTCCTGGGTCATTCTTCCCAGTTGTATTCCCCGACACAGAGTCTGAAGCTCCAGGACACTGCCCTTGAGGCGGCAGAGGTGGGATCCCTCGCTGAGTCCGAGGAAAAAACCGACCCTGGAGGGTAAACAGATTAAGTAGAAGAAGGAATTATAAAATCATTTTTGTAGCTTTCAATTTCACTAATTGCTTTTCAGTATCGTTTGAATTTTTAGATCTAACATCACAATCATTTTCAATTTTAGATTATTCTTTATGGACTATTTATTTTTAATCAATATTCTCTGTATTTTGTATTCTTTGTCTTCGGGCAGCCTCTGGATGGAGCAAGAATTTATAACATGTGAATATAAACATACAATTTTACTTAAATATGACTTATGGCTTGGGAGCGGGTTTCCTGAAAATTTGCGTCATGAAGTTAGCGATTAAGTTCAAAGAAGATATATGATGGTTCAACCTTTTAATACCATTAAAATAAGAAATGTAAGTTTACAATCCTCCTTAATTATAATTGTTACCGGTTTCGACGTCCGACTAGTTGGCTGAATGGTTAGCGCACTGGCCTTCGGTTCAGAGGGTCCCGGGTTCGATTCCCGGCCGAGTCGGGGATTTTAACCTTCATTGGTTAATTCCAATGGCTTGGGGGCTGGGTGTTTGTGCTGTCCCCAACATCCCTGCAACTCACACACCACACATAACACTATCCTCCACCACAATAACACGCACTTACCTACACATGGCAGATGCCGCCCACCCTCACCGAAGGGTCTGCCTTGCAAGGGCTGCACTCGGCTAGAAATAGCCACACGAAATTATTATTATTACCGGTTTCGACCAGTATTCTTGGTCATCGTCAGCCGATCACAAATAAGTATAAAAGACAATGCACAGGTAAACAGAATGTGAAGTTTAAATAATTCTGTGGGATGCTATTTATCTCTTAATGAAGTTAGCGTTACAAAATGTGTGGCGCGAAGTTACCTAGCAACCGTGCAGGCTGTGGTGTGAAGTATTGATGATGGCCATGCCTGAGAGATATAGAAGGCTTTGTTATCAAAGAGGCCTCATCTCATGATACACTAGAGCAGTGGTTCTCAAACTGTCGTTAACGTACCCCTAGGGGCACGCGAGCAGCCTTCAAGGAAAAAGTGAACAAAAATTGAAATATGGAAAAAATAAGAAGAAACTGAAATATGTATACACAGTATGGAACTGTGTATACGCTTTACTTGAAAGTTTCACTTGGACTACAGCACATCAGAAAACTGTCACACTATCCAGTCACACCCTTCATATTGAAAGTTTGATGGTTCGAATGTCTGAATTCCAGAACTAAGATCGAAAATTATTTATTTATTAATTAGTTTGATATTGAGGCTAAAACTCTAGCGTTTTGTGAAACTTTCATACAGAGTATCCTGTGTTACTGATTGTATTATACATGATACAAGCACGAACTCTTAAATTTCATGTGATGTAACTTATTATACAAATATATTTAATTTCACAATCTCGTCTTATTTACGATGTGTATTTAAAATAACTGTTTATAATAAATTAAAATAATAAATAATTAAGATAAAAATACCTTTATAATTAGTCAGGTACTCATATATTTTAAACCTATCAATTAGGGATTTTATCGTAGGGATACATTGAACTTCTAGCCATGAGTGAAGAACCTCTGCTCTACAGAACTGATTAGTTCATTAATGATAGTTTCATAGGGGCTGAGTCACTTTGCTCCTTTCTATGCACTGAATTCTACATTCATCGATTCCAACAGATGTCACTGGAAACGATTCGTCAGATCGTTATCAATATGAGTCGCATTAATTAAAATACATATTCATGATCACGCTATTTTCTTCTTTAATCTGTTTACCCTCCAGGGTTGGTTTTTCCCTCGGACTCAGCGAGGGATCCCACCTCTACCGCCTCAAGGGCAGTGTCCTGGAGCGTGAGACATTGGGTCGGGGGATATAGCTGGGGAGAATGACCAGTACCTCGCCCAGGAGGCCTCACCTGCTATGCTGAACAGGGGCCTTGCGGGGGGATGGGAAGATTGGAAGGGGTAGACAAGGAAGAGGGAAAGAACCGGCCGTGGCCTTAAGTTAGGTACCATCCCGGCATTTTCCTGGAGGAGAAGTGGGAAACCACGGAAAACCACTTCCAGGATGGCTGAGATGGGAATCGAACCCACCTCTACTCAGTTGACCTCCCAAGGCTGAGTGGACCCCGTTCCAGCCCTCGTACCACTTTTCAAATTTCGTGGCAGAGTGGGGAATCGAACCCGAGCCTCCGGGGGTGTTAGCTAATCACACCAACCACTACACCACAGAACGGACATCATGCAATTTTTCCAAAGGGAAATATGACACCATTTTCTTTTATTGAACCTCATGCCTTTCAACGTTCAGTCTGCAAGCGTCCGAAGATTGACTAAGTACTTCTATAATCCACTACTTGCAACTAGTTCTGTGGCCTCATTTAATTCCAAGTCTTCTGTACTGTTTTTTTTAAATTTGTTTTACGTCGCACCGGCAGCGATGGGTCTCCTTGTGAATTTCAGAAATAGTAAAAGTCCTCTCAGTTTCAATTATTGTTGGGGTAAAAGTTTCTTATGGGGATCACTGTAAGTACCTAGACGTTAATATAAGGAAAGATCTTCATTGGGGTAATCACATAAACGGGATTCTAAAGGGTAAATATCTCTTATGAGGGTGTTAAGGGGTTGTAGTAAGGATGTAAAGGAGAGGGCATACAAGTCTCTGGTAAGACCCCAACTAGAGTATGGTTCCAGTGTATGGGACTCTCATCAGGATTACTTGATTCGAGAACTGGAAAAAATCCGAACAAAAGCCGCTCGATTTGTTCTGGGAGATTTCCGATAAAAGGTTAGCGTTACAAAAATGTTGCAACGTTTAGGCTGGGAAGATATCGGAGAAAGGAGACGAGCTGCTCGATTAAGTGGTATGTTCCGAGCTGTTAGGGGAGAGATGGCGTGGAATGACATTAGTAGACGAATACGTTTGAGTGGTGTCTTTAAAAGTAGGAAAGATCACTATATGAAGATGAAGTTTCAATTCAAGAGGACAAATTGGGGCAAATATTTGTTTATGGAAGGGAGTTCGGGATTGAAATAATTTATCAAAGTATATGTTTAAAAACTAAATTCTTTGTAATTATTTAAGAAAAGACTAGGTAAACAACAGACAAGGATTCTGCCACCTGGGCGACTGCTCTAAATGCAGATCAGTAGTGATCGATGGTGACGATGGGACAGGAAAGGGTTTGGATTGGGAAGGATTCGACCATGGCCTTGATAAACGTACAGCCCCCCAGCCTGGTGTGAAAATGGAAAACTACGGAAAACCAACTTCAGGGTTGCCGTCAGTGGGGTTCGAATCCACTATCTACCGAATGTAAGCTCACACACAAAGCACGTAGACGAATGTACGGACTAAATAAATAATAATGGTGTGTGGCCTCCGGGGAGTTGACACCCTCCGCTTTGTACATGGAGTAACCGGGATTTGAACCACGGAACCAAGCGGTGAGAGGCCGGTGCGCTGCCGCCTGAGCCACGGAGTCACTTGTATAGATTACCCGAATGTACGATTACGATTTTACTTCAAGACGTAAATTACGAGTAACAATTACTTTTTATGGAAAATAACTATTACAGTAGTGCGATTACAACTGTTACTGGAACGGGCTCCACCTCGGGAGGTCAATTCAGTAGAGGGGGGGGGGGGGGGTCGATTCTCACCTCGACTATCCTCGAAGTGGTTTTCCATGATTTCCCACTTCTTCACCGGGCAAATGTCGGGATGGTACCAAACTTAAGTTCACGACCGTTTCCTTCCCTACCCCTTCCAATCTTCCCATCCCCCATAAGACCCCTGTTCAGCATCACGAATGAGGCCGCCTGGGCGAGGTTCTGGTCCTCCTTCCCAGTTATATCCCCGATCGAATGTCTCACGCTCCAGGCCACTGCCCTTGAGACGGTAGAGGTGGGATCCCTCGCTGAGTCCGGGGAAAAGCCAATCCTGGACGGTAATAATAATTTTTAATTTCGTTTGGCTATTTCTAGCCGAGTGCAGCCCTTGTAACGCAGTCCCTCCAATGAGGGTGGACGGCATCTGCCATGTATAGGTAACTACGCGTTATTGTCGTGAAGGATAGTATTGTGTGTGGTGTGTGAGCTGCAGGGATGTTGAGACAGCACAAACACCCAGTCCCCGAGCCAAGGGAATTAACCATTTAAGGTTAATATCTCCGACCTGGCCGGGAATGGAATCCGGGATTCCTGTGACCAAAGGCCAGCACGCTAACAATTTAGCCATGGAGCCGGACACCCTGGACGGTATAATAATTTCGTGTTGGTATTTCTAGCCGAGTGCAGCCTTTGTAAGGCAGACCCTCCGATGGGGGTGGGCGGCATCTACCATGTGTAGGTAACTGCGTGTTATTGTGGTGGAGGATAGTGTTATGTGTGGTGTGTGTGTTGCAGGGATGTTGGGGACAGCACAAACACCCAGTCCCCGAGGCAACGGAATTAACCATTTAAGGTTAAAATCTCCGACCTGGCCGGGATTCCTGTGACCAAAGGCCAGCACGCTAACCATTTCGCCATGGAGCCGGGCACCCGGGACGGTATAATAATTTCGTGTCGGTATTTCTAGCCGAGTGCAGCCTTTGTAAGGCAGACCCTCCGATGGGGGTGGGCGGCATCTACCATGTGTAGGTAACTGCGTGTTATTGTGGTGGAGGATAGTGTTATGTGTGGTGTGTGAGCTGCAGGAATGTTGGGGACAGCACGAAGACCCAGCCCCCGAGCCATTGGAATTAACCAATGAAGTTTAAAATCATCGACCCGGCAAGGAATCGAACCCGGGATCCTGAACCGAAGGCCAGCACAGTGACCATTCAGCCAACGAGTCGGACGCCCTGGGCGGTAAACGTTTTAAATAAATAAATAAATAAATAAATAAATAAATAAATAAATAAATAAATAAATAAATAAATAAATAAATAAATAAATAAATAAATAAATAAATTCAATTACTTTTAGTCATTTACTTACCAGCTCAGCCATTTTCACAGCAGGCAAATGCTGGGACTGTATTTTAATTAAGGGCACGACTGCTGCTTTGCCATCCTGACATCGCCGAAAACCTCCCATGTGTTATTGCGACGTTGAACCACTAGCAAAAGAAAATGGGCCCCTGGTTCTGCCCTGACACGAACTACGGCTAAGGTGTGGTGGTGCTAGACATCGGTAATGGAAGAGAAAACAATCTCTCTTGCGTGCTCGAAGCCCTAAAGTACTCTACATTTGTTCCGGCGGCCTAACCAGGCACGTGTGAAAGACGCCTTGACAGGTAGAAGCTCCCCGCAATGGAAACAGGATGCTTGTTCGCTCGCAAGGATCGACACTTTCTCAGCGTTTCTCCTATGACATGCTTCGTACTCCTGTCTCATTTCTTCACTTACCATAAATCTGTCTAAGAGAAGTAGTAATCCCAAGGTAGCGAGTGCCATTCCACTCGAGGTAGCTCATCCGACACTTCATGTCCCACTTCATTATTATTATTATTATTATTATTATTATTATTATTATTATTATTATTATTATTGAACCTCAGTGGCTCAGGCGGCAGCGCGCCGGCCTCTCATCGCAGGGTTCTGTGGTTCAAATCCCGGTCACTCCATGTGAGATTTGTGCTGGACAAAGCGGAGGCGGGACAGGTTTTTGTCCGGGTACTCCTCCGGTTTTCCCTGTCATCTTTCATTCCCACCCTCCAATATCATTTCATTTCACCTGTCAGTCAATAACCATTGCCCCAGAGGAGTGCGACAGGCATCAGCAGTCGACACAGTTCCTATCCTCACCGCTAGATGGGGGCTTCATTCATTGCATTTCTGACCCGGTCTAATGACTGGAAACAAGCTGTGGATTTTCCTATTATTATTATTATTATTATTATTATTATTATTATTATTATTATTATTATTATTATTATTATTATTATTATTATTATTGTACCGGGCGGTACACCTCTACACCGTTTATTTAAAAGTTGCGCCAGTTGAAACTCCTCTTCTGGAGGAAGGTTGAACTTTATCTACTCTATTAATTCTCTACTTTCTCAGAAGATGTCACCACGTGGAAAATTTTGAGTTTTTGAACTGTGTCACTTTTGATGTGTTTTTGTTTCGCTTGAAGTAAGAAGTGTGAACTTTCTCTTCTAGAGGACACTACTGAAGATCAACAATAGCGCACCCTAGTGCGGAGTCAAAGAACTATTTTGTTGGAGAAATTTTTATTTCAAAAGTTTGGTTCTTGTTAAATTTCTTTCTGTTATTGTTTAAGTTGGCTGTATACCCCTCTTTTTCCCCTTGTTTTAGATTTATCCAATCCCGAATTTCTTTTAGTAATTTCTGACCAATCTGGTGTATCTTCCCCCAACTTGTATCTGTTGCGGGGTCCTATCCAATATAAACATTGTGGGCGGGTGTTTTCATTCCCCTAACGCCTAGGAACTTCCGCGAGAGTATATAAACTGCTGATTTTAGGGTCTCCGGGCCACTTCTGTTCCATCTTTCAGTGTATTAAGTACATAGCAGGAGGCGGGAAGCGCCTCTTTCCTCGGCGGCGGTCAACAATAAGGTAATGGCCGATTAATAAATTCTTTCTTTTCTTGCTCAGCAGTTTAACTTTCGGGGCGGGTTCTAAGCGTTCAACCATGTAACCTTTTCCTAAAATGTAAAAACAACTGGTATCTATTCTATTTTAAAACGACATATCGGGATAGAGAGTGCTTAACCCTCTCGAGCTCCCACTCACATCGTCTTGAGGTGAACTTATTCTCTCAACCAATTCTTCCGTAATGTAATGTAAATTGCTATTAAGTCACCTCTGTAGTATGGGATTAGCCCTTGTAATAACGGCCTAGTGCCAAAGTAGGTTTTAAAATCAAAGTGTATTAGGAGTGCAAGTTCGCCTCCTCCCAAATTGTTTTAGAGGTCATTCAATTAACCTGCTTTTCATTTAATAGACCTCAGTAGATTGGGTATTTTACCCCTGTGTGTATGTCCGTTGAGGACAACTTGAAGGTGGAGTTTGGTGTGGCCTAGGAGAGGCTTAAATTAAAGAGCGTGTGGCTCTTTTGGAAACGGAGTGTTGTATGCCTCGAGGAGGCTTTACTGTGTAATTTGGAGCAAGTGCTCCAGGGTTTGATTGGGGTCTTCTGCCCCTTTGTTAAAATTTGTATATCGGAAAGTTGGGCTAGTTGCTCAAAATTGTGAACTCAGGGCTCGAAGCCCAAACTCTGTAATCCCTGTAATTGTACATTTCAAATTGTGTTTCGGCTACTAAGTACCTGTTCTTTGTTATTACTTAATATTGAAAAGGAAATATAACCTTGTTAACTTTTACATTAACTTTGATTCAGTAGTTTGAGACCCATTCACGCCCGCACCTTCTTACACCTCTACCTACCACCAAAACACGGTAACAATTATTATTATAAAATCCGTTCACCGTCCAGGATTCGTTTTTCCCTCGGACTCAGCGAGGAATTTCACCTCTACCACCTCAGGGGCAGTGTCCTGGAGCGTGAGACATTTGGTCTGCGATACAAGTGAGGTAGAGGACGAGTACTTCACGCAGGCGACTTCATCTGTTATGCTCAACAGGCGCCTTGTGCGGGAAGGGAAGTTTGGAAGGGATAGACTGGGAAGAGGGAAGCCAGCGGCCGTAGCCTTCTCGGGATTTGCCTAGAGAAGAATTGCGAAACTACGGAAAACCACTTCAGGGATGTCTGAGGTGGGAATCGAAGCCACTCTACTCAGTTGACCTCCCGAGGCTGAGTGAAGTCCGTTCCAGTCCTTGTACCACTTTTCAAATTTTGGGGAAGGACCGGGAATTAAACCCGGGGGTGGCAGCTGAAATCACATTAACCACTATACCACAGAGGTGGACAGTTTCCAGATTTAGATTTTCTATTTCACGTGAATGAACGGTCTTGCTTTTGAAAAGGAGATATTCTAGCCGACTCCTTGAACACTCTTCGTACATTGCTCCCATTCAAGGTTCTGAACCATTCTCGTCCCAAAACTCTTGAATTAAAATCATGAAGCTGCTGTTGCCTTGCTGGTGCTTTCACCTCACTAAATTAATTTAGCTTTACGACTAATCTGCCAGAGTGGTATTACGAAAATGTCCGGCTTCAAATGGCCAGAATGCTCAGCTTTCTTCCAAGAATCCCCGGGTTCGATTCCCGGCCGAGTCGGGAATTTTAACTTTCATTGATTAATTCCTCTGGCTTGGTGGCTGGGTGTTTGGGCCGTTTTCATTCTCACAGACCCGCAGGCCGCCCATACGGCGTCAACTCCAAAGACCCCCATTACGCTTCCCGGGATGCCACACGCAATAATAATAATAATAATAATAATAATAATAATAATAATAATACTTTGTATATAAACTGATATATTATTTTTACTATTATTTTTATTTTTATTTGCTTTACGTCGAACTGACACAGATAGGTCTTATGACGACGATGGGATTAGGAAATGTCTAGGACTGGGAAGGAAGCGACCGTGGCCTTTACCCTTTGAGACCCGACGGTTCAATTTTTAAAACAACAAAAACTGATATACTCTCATGCCGAAAACAAATAGCAAATTGTTTTACACAGATTTACGACCTTCACATTTGTGTGATGCGGGACAAAACCGTATCAATTTCTTGCCTTCATGTTAGATCACATTTTAACAGTTAAGCGACACATATTGCTTGAATCTTTCAGTTTTGGCGGTGACACACTGCTTCACGTCATGAGATTTCCTAAATCAGTTTGCATTCTTTTAAAGATTCAGGTACATCCAAATGATACCGTATTTTAGCAATTGAATGACATACATTACAAACTCCCCCTCATGCAAATTTCTGATGGAGATAGATACACATCAGACCTGCAACTTCTTGGTGATGATTGGAAAATTAACAGGTGTAAGTAGGAGAGAAAAAACCAACTCAAACGTGTGTTACAGGTTTGAACCGTCTTGCGGGAATTACAAAGTAAGACATAAATATGTTCCTGACCTACACACGTGTGTGGGCAGGGCCTGGATGATTTAATTGAGGTACAGCTCCAGCACTGACCTGGGGTGTGAAAATGGGAAAGCAAGGAAATCCATCTTCAGGACTGCCGACAGTGGGTTTCGAACGTACTATCTCCCGAATGCAAACTCACATCTGCGCGCTCCTTAACGCACGGAAGAGTAAGTGGTATCCAGTGTTTCACACCAGGCAAATGCTGGGGCTGAACCTTAATTAAGGCCACGGCCGCTTCCTTCTCACTCCTAGCCCTTCCTTGTCCCATCGTCGCCATATGACCTATCTGTGCCGGTGCGATGTAAAGCAAAGCAAAAAGAGGTGTCAGTGGAGAGAATAATAAGTTTGAGCGGAGCTTGGTGAAGTTAGGAAAGATCTAACATGAATTCAAGACGACCTATTGAGGCAAATGTTCATATAAAAGAAAGCTGAAGGGCTAAAGGGCTTATTTGCATAATTCTTTCCGCAGTTTGTTCCTTGGCTTAATACCCTCAGGCCTTTTTCTGATTTTTAAAAACTGTCCAAACCGAATATAGTTATAAAGGCTTAAGTGAAACTTTGCATTGACTCACATTAGCGCTCGTAGTGGTGCTACTAGAGATTAGAACATTTATCAAGGGAAAATCGGAGATCGTTTATTGTGATCTTTTATAAATGTGAGTGATGTCAGTAATTCTATTTTGTTATCAATTTTATACACGATTTGTGCGCTGTATCTTCAAATAAATTATTATTATTATTATTATTATTATTATTATTATTATTATTATTATTATTATTATTATTATTATTATTATTATTATTAACATTAATATGTCTTATGGCTGGCCGTCTCAAAACAATAATCACCACCACCACCACTCATGTGAAAATTTGTGTCATGTAACACATTTTGTGACGGGAGTGTAACCTAGCAACCGCGCTGACTATGTCTTATGGCTGTGGTCAACTGATCAGCCGTTGCTAGATGGCCTTGACCTAAAGATATATTATGATCATTTGATTTTCGCAAAGGGAAAAGTGGTTTCTTTTTATTCTATGGAAAGGTATTGTCGATATTGGGCGCATATTTGCTCTTTGAACGTACCTATATTCGATATAACAGTACATTAAGCTACAGCCTTGCATTATCTTTTCTTTGGGATTTCTATTTGGTCCTCCTGTCAGTGTAAAGAAAGCTATCATACTAAAAAGTACTCAGAAACACCATATTGCTGCATGATTATCGTCACACGACTTCGCGGGCCAGCCGCGCCCAGAGTTCAGCGCCCTCGCAGAAGAGAGTGCGCGCTAAGAAAAGAATGTGATACTATATAAGCGAACGGAAACCGAAAACGAGCTCTGTAGGTAAGTAAGCCGCGAGCCGACAAGAAAAGACAAGTGTGAACCACGTGCGTAACGAGGGTCACTGGGTTAGGACTTGCTTCTGAATGGACAGGAGAGGTCTTCGTGAGAGCTGTTTAGAAACCACAGCAAATATTTCATGTTAAAGTCTCGTACTTTGTCTTCGAGCGACAGGCCGCTCCTTCTAGGCTACTCTCACTCCGGCGTAGAACTCACAAGAGAAATGTTCGGGTTGGAACTGACCGGCTTTGGTAGGATGATCAGTGTTGCCAAGTTAGCGGATTTTCCGCTAAATTTGGCGGAATTAGAAGACTGTCGGCGGAGAAATATATCATTTAGCGGACAGCGGATTTTTTGGTGGAATTCTAGATTTATTATAGCGAAATTTAGTGTTTTATCCATTTTACCTTTTTTTAAATTTGTACTCCAGTTTGTCTCAGTGCTATTTCGTATTTCTTGCCAGGGGCTAGCATTCACATGAGGAAAACATGTTATTTGGATTTAATGTTATGAGATCATGGTATCATAAATCTGTAAAGCGTGGGGAAAGGTTAATTATCTCTAAGCTGACGATTGACGACAGGTAATGAAACTGTGAGAGAGTAGCATTTATATTTATGCTATGAAGGAAGACCATTTAATGAACTGGCCTGTTCTGTGTGTGGCCCTTGAGGTAGGGGATTCACCTAGTTTGCAGCCGGCAGTAAAACGACTACAAGTTTTAGCTCGCCGGCTCGCAGACAGGGAGTTAATCCCAGTGAAACTCACATATAAGGTGAGTGCAGACATTTACTTTTTTTAATTATTATTATTATTATTATTATTATTATTATTATTACTATTATTATTGTCCGCCTCTGTGGTATAGTGGTTAGTGTGATTAGCTGCCACCCCCGGAGGCCCGGGTTCGATTCCCGGCTCTGACACGAAATTTGAAAAGTGGTATGAGGGCTGGAACGGGGTCCACTCAGCCTCGGGAGGTCAAATTAGTAGAGCTGGGTTCGATTCCCACCTCAGCCATCCTGGAAGTGGTTTTCCGTGGTTTCCCGTGGTTTCCCACTTCTCCTCCAGGAAAATGCTGGGATGGTACCTAACTTTAGGCCACGGCCGCTTCCTTCCCTCTTCCTTGTCTATCCATTCCAATCTTCCCATCCCCCACCAAGGTCCCTGCTCAGTATAGCAGGTGAGGCCGCCTTGGCGAGGCACTGGTCATCCTCCCCAGTTGTATCCACCGACGCAATGTCCCAGTGTCTCACGCTCCAGAACAATGCCCTTGAGGCGGTAGAGGTGGGATCTCTCTCTGAGTCCGAGGGAAAAGCGAACCCTGGAGGGTAAACCGATTACGATAGAAGACAGATAGAGGATTATTATTATTATTATTGCTCGTTTTTATTGCTCATTATTTGAGATCGGATTTCTTGGCGGAATTTTAGCGGATTTTTAGTAGTATTTAGCGGATCTTGAAAATATAAGTTGGCAACACTGAGGATGATCATGATCGAGTGGCGAGCAGTGAAGAGATTCGTTACCCCAGCTGCAATTTTCAGTGTTGAAAACATTTCTGAGCAGACAAAGTACGGGTCCCCATTCTATGAGAAACTTAAAATTAAGCAATTTTCTCAATTGTGTCGAAAGTTGAAGGGTTAAAGGGCTCGGAAAGATTTCACATTGTGAGTCTTGGATACATCTATCAAACTAAAAAAAAAATTAAAAAATCACTTCCGGCGTAAATACAGTTCGAAAAAGGAGCCTAAAATCGCTTAGTTTCTTCATTCGTTTTCTAGTAGTAGAAAAAAGTAAACTGCTAATCTAATCGACCGGATAACGACGATTAAGAAAAGGATTGTCATTTTTAGGGATAAATAAAATGTATATTCTCATACACAAAATTCTCGTAGTTCCTATCCCCAGGATGTTTTCAATATAAGTTGCTTTGTTTTCTCCGGTTCACGTTGTTTCCTACCTCCCTGTGTATCGCTATCGCAGTGTGCGGTGGAACAACCTGCTTACAGCCTTGCTGGCAAACGGTTTTATTTTGTGGAGTGGACGAACATGTTGTATTACAATCTCATGAGAGACTGGACCTCCCTCCTATTCCATCTCACTGCAATGTATTTTTGACCGAATCAAACAATCGTTGTTCAAGGAGGGCAAAATGCTTAGGGAACGCTTCCTAGAACATTAATAGAACTTTACCAGACAAGCGAAGAGTGGTCTGTAATCACGCTTTATTTGGGGACTCGTTACAAGTTGCTGCAGTGTATTCAACTGTAATTTTAAGGCTTTGAAAATATATGTGCAATCAATTGTTTATTTATCATTTATTTACAAGCCTTTTCTTAAATATTTTCAACGATCTTGAAAATTTATCGAACATTTCCCTTGATATTTATTCCAATCCCTTACTCCTCGTCCTATAAATGAATATTTGCCCGAATCTGTCCTCTTGAATTCTAAGTTTATCTTCATATTATGATCTTTCCTACTTTCAAAGGCTCCACTCAAGCTTATTCTTCTACTTATGTCATTCCACGCCATCTCTCCATTGACAGCTCATCTCTTTATTCCCTAGTGTTCCCAGCCCAAAGTAACGCTACTCTTTTGTCGGAAATCAACCAGAACAAATGGTGCTGCTTTCCTTTGAATTTTTTGCAGTTCTCGTATCCAGTAGTCGCGGTGAGAGTCCCATACACTGGAGCAATACTCTAACTGCGGTCTTACCAGAAACTTACACGCCCTCTCCTTTACATCATTACTACAATCCCTATATACTCTCATAGCCATGTGGAGATCTGTACCCGTTCTTAATCATTCCTGATATTAACACCTAGTAATTACATTGTTCCCCATCAGGTACTGATGCTGATGATGCTTGTTGTTTAAAGGGGCCTAACATCTGGGTCATCAGCCCCTAATAGAACGAACTGAGACGAAATGAAATGACAAATTAAAACTCCAAAGTCCTCTACTGACCAGAATACAAAACATGAGGACGAAGAATCACTGGATGGATATAAATATAAAACAATCAGTGAAACCGACCCACAGTGCCTCACATTCACAGAAGCTGGCGTAAAACAATACCAAGGGACTGCTTCTATAGCACAATACTGAATCGATGAGGATTGTAGTCGAAAGGGGTCCAGACTCCAAGTCATCGGCCCCTCGTAATGGTACTTATCGCTAGGAAAGTAGAACCTTGGTATTTGTCATGTTGCGGTACTAATCAAAAGTAGCGTAGACTCGCGGTATTCCACACATTATGGTACTAAATGAAATTCGCACGTGTAATACAGACCGATGGTGATTCGCAAATTGCAGCGCCATTTACAGGCAACGCAAACCTATGGTGTTCATCACAAAAGGGTACTAATCACAGAGACTTACGCTATCCCCTGGTGTTCCTCATATAGTAGGTACTAATCACAAACCTGTTTGG
The DNA here is from genome assembly GCF_040414725.1 of Anabrus simplex. NCBI lineage: Eukaryota > Metazoa > Arthropoda > Insecta > Orthoptera > Tettigoniidae > Anabrus > Anabrus simplex. Next base: position 33,546,858 of record NC_090265.1, on the reverse strand, counting down.
TGGTACTAATTACAAGTAGTTTCATAGTTCTAATTCGATCATCCCTTGGTCGCCCCTTTTAGTCGCCTCTTACGACAAGCAGGGAACACTGTGGGTGTATTCTTTGTCTGAGACCCCCACCCACAGGGGGTCCATGAGTTACTATTACCCCATTAACACTTTGACTTTTCATCCAATTTACATTCATACCATTGTCTGCTGACCATCTCACTACATTGTTGTAGGTCCCCCTACAGTCTGTCACAATCCTGCAACTCATTTACTACTCTATACAGCATAACATCATCTGAAAATATCCTTATTTGAACGTTGCCACGTGTCCATTCATAGTAATGAAGTTGCGCACTAGCTCGTAAGCTATTTTTTCCATATTTAAAAAAAGTAGGAAACCTATGTTGTGATTGTGCTGTCTCTTTTGTCCAATATAGCGTGTTTGTTGCGTATCGCATTAATTACTCGCCGGGCTGAGTGGCTCAGACGGTTGAGGCTCTGGCCTTCTGCACTCACCTTGGCAGGTTGGATCCTGGCTCAGTCCGGTGGTATTTGGAGGTGCTCAAATACGTCAGCCTCGTGTCGGTAGATTTACTAGCACGTAAAAGAACTGCGTGACTAAATTCCGGCACCTCGGCGTCTCCGAAAACCGTAAAATTAATTATTTGCTCTTTGATTCTTGTCATCTTCAACACCAAGACAACGCAATAACATGAAACGCGGGCGAAGGAGAGGTGACCTAGATTGCACCATCGCTGACATCGCGGCGAGTCATCCTGATACTTGGCCGGACGTCTTGGGCATGCACTGTTCTAATCAGTCCAGTGGTTTTATTTCAGCAGTGATGTGGACATCGATAGCGAAATCTGTGGTAGGACGCCACCTAGAGTTTGGTTCCAGTGTATTTGATCCCACAACAGGATTACTGGATTCAAAAACTGGAAAAAATCCAGAGAAAAGCAGCTCGATTTGTTCTGGGTGATTTCCGACAAAAGAGTAGCGTTACAAAAATATTGCAAAGTTTGGGCTGGGAAAACTTGGGAGAAAGGAGACGAGTTGCTCGACTAAGTGGTATGTTCCGAGCTGTCAGTGGAGAGATGGCGTGAAATGACATTAGTAAACGAATAAGCCTGAGTGGTGTTTTTAAAAGTAGGAAAGCTCACAGTATGAAGGTAAAGTTGGAATTCAACAGGACAAATTGGGGCAAATATTTGTTTATAGGAAGGGGCGTTAGGAAATTGAATAATTTACCAAGGGGGATGGTCAATACGTTTCCAAATTATTTGCAATTATTTAAGAAAAGGCTAGAAAAACAACAGATCGAGAATCTGCACCGGGCGACTGCCCTAAATGCACACCAGTAGTGATTGATTGATTGATTGATTGATTGATTGATTGATTGATTGATTGATTGATTGATTGATTGATTGATTGATTGATTGATTGATTGATTGATTGATTGATTGATTGATTGATTCGGACATGCATAGCGACCCACTTGGCATGTTTTCACCCTTAGATAGTTGATATTATACACGTACTTTTCCTTAATGTAATTGATGTTAAAAAGTTAGCAATGTTTCATATTCTTGGAACAAATACAGTAGTTTCTTAGATACGAAACTACGATATGGGCATTAACACATGCAGTTTCACGACCAAATGCCCTTAAGTTCCTCCGTGCTCACATTGGAGTCGAAAGCTGTGAAGCCGGTCCTCTCGGAGTGTTTTCAGGCTTACTTTTAGCATGATGTAGACGAGTGTCCTAGCATGCTACTTGTTCCAGTGAACTGGGCAGATGACGTGTTATCGTCTTCACGGTTTGTTGATACATCACTTTCACCCTCATTATTTACCCCATTGTATTATGTTCACGCTATATTCTCTCCATCACATAAATTAATCTGGAGTTCCATTAGCATTTCAGCTAAATGAGTTGAAGAATTTTCCGTGGCTTTCAGTTCGTTGGCCCTAGCACCGTTTTCTCTTTAATGCGGGATGCAGGGTGGCTGTTACTTCGTACTCCCGCACAGATGTCGTCAGCGATGCTATACCGATCCAAACCAGTGTTGCCGAAATTTCGGAAGATCTTTCGATTTTTAAAAAAGAAACTACATTTTCCTTTTCCAAAATCAAATTATCATAAATATGTCTCCCGATCATGGCCATCAATAAACGACTGCTAATTTCAGATGGCGACTAGACATAAGACATGGCATGTACGGTTGCTAGGTAACATTGTCTGACCGTCCATCCATACCTTACATCACTGCCTGCACGGTTGCTATGGTTACACTTCCGTCACATATTTTTTCGCGTTACGTTGACCTCCAGCCATTAGACTTATTTATGTCAAAATATTCCAGAAAATGTGTATCTTACGATTTTTCCGTCCTCACTTTATAGATACAAGCTACTAGGCATTATAACGGCTGTGAATCAATAAAATATTGTGACTTTAACTGCTATCACTTTTAAGATAAATTGGGGTGCGAGAATGAGTTCTTTAACATTCCATTGATTGGCTGTTTCACTTATAGCCATTCTAATATGTCAGCTGACTGAGGTGGGATAACAATACATGACCTATCTCTAGGGACCTGCGTTTTTCGTTTTATTTATTTTTTGGTGGAAAACGGGGGTATTTTTGAAGAATTTCGCGTTATTCTTTTTAGAATTTCACGTTTTTTGATCATTTTGTAAATCATATTTTGGGATTTTAAATTAAAGCGTCCGTGGCTCAGGCGGCAGCGCGCCGACCTCTCACCACTGAATACCGTGGTTCAAATCCCGGTCACTCCATGTGAGATTTGTGCTGGACAAAGCGGAGGCGGGAGAGGTTTTTCTCTGGGTACTCCGGTTTTCCCTGTCAGCTTTCATCCCAGCAACACTCTCCACTATCATTTCATTTCATCTGTCAGTCATTAATCAATGCCCCAGAGGAGTGCGATAGGCCTCGGCAGCCGGCACAATTCCTATCATCGCCGCAAGTTGGGTGCTTCATTCATCCCATCCCTGACCTGGTCATTGATTGGAAAACAGGTTGTAGGTTTTCTTTTTCATTTTAGGATTTTAAAGGCAAAATACAGTATTAGCCGTAACATAACACAGATAGAAAACAATACGACCAGCTTCTTAAGCAGAATGACGCATGCGCATGAGACGAGTTGATGGAGTGGGAGAACAAGTTGACCTTGTATGATGTGATGGACACGATAGTCTATTCTGGCGGTGGAAAAACCTTTATAAGAGCAAACACTGTGAATTCACATTATTATGCATATACAATGTACATAGTTGACATATTCGCGTCATTGTCTCATTTTTAAAACAAGTTTATGTTATCGCAAACGCGAAAAACGCTGGTCCCTAGCTATCACATAATTCCTAGGGGCATTCGAACAGTAAAGTCCTGCAAGGATTTCGAACTTGGTTCGGCTTTTCTACGTCTGATTTCGTCTACGAGGGCACACAGAAAGTGGAAGGGGAGGGGGTCGATGACCTAGATGTTAGGTCCCTTTAAACAATGATAATAACAAAGAGGATGACCCTCAGATGAATATCTGACTGAATTAACACTCACTGTTAATGGTATTCAAGTAGTTAACAGCCTGCATTCCGGATGTAGTGCGTTCGAACCCCACTGTCGGCAGCTCTGAACATGGTTTGTCGTGGTTTCTCCATTTTCACACCAGGCAAATGCTGGGGCTGTACCTTAATGAAGGCCACGGCTGCTTCCTTCCCATTCCTAGGCATTTTCCGTCCCATCGTCGCCATAAGACCTATCTCTGTCGGTTAGACGTAAAGCAAATAGAAAAAAATCACCACAACCACCACCACCTCACTTTGGGCTGTGGCGTTTCCGGGTTGTCAATAGACCTCTATATAAATAGCATGTCCGAGAAATCGTGTTTATTATTTTTTTATTTTTAAGCTCAACGTCTCACCATCATGTTTCTAACGTTCTTTTCAAGCCATTCCTTTTGTGTTCAATCTCTAAATAATTTACGTTGGTTAATAATATTTTCCAGACTCTTCTTTATTTGTGCTTTCTTTGTGTTTTCTAATTAGGCTGTCTGTCTGTTAGGTCATCAGCCCAGAGGCTGGTTGGATCCTCAAATAGCACCACTAAAGGTTATGCGGTTATAAGGAAACCCCAAAAACCAATGACAGCACCAAAATGAGGCTTACTAGGCAAGATGAGGAGTGAGGTAGTTTGCCATTGCTTTCCTCACTGGGTCAGAAAGTACTATTGCAGCACGACTGACCCTATGAGCAGCACCTTTCGTAACACTCAGACGCACCAGTCGTGCTCTGAATGTCATTACTCAGCACTACTCACACCCCAGCAGCTTCCATATTGTCACAGCCATGGATGTTGACTGGGACTTCGGTGGAAGCTACACTTTACTCTGGCCTGTGCCAAGAAGAGATGGATGCAAAAGTACTGTATCCATCAAGAAATGACAGCAGGCAGACTAATTAGGCTATAGGATATTAACTTTTCTTTACTGCATGTATCAAAAATAAAAGATTACAATTATAACCCTCTCGGATCTGTGGTTTCCGAGATTAGGGGAGACGGGTATCATCTCATCTCATCTCATCTTATCTTATCTTATCTTATCTTATCTTATCTTATCTTATCTTATCTTATCTTATCTTATGATATGATACCTAAGGAGGATACGAGAACTTTAAAACATCCAAAGGAAAACGGTGCGATTTGCTCTGGGCGATTTCCGACAAAAGAGTAGTATTACGAAATAGTTGCGAACTTTGAGCTGGGAAGACTTGGGAGTAAGGAGACGAGCTACTCGACTAAGTGGTATGCTCCGAGCTATCAGTGGAGAGATAGCGTGGAATGACATCAGTACAGTGAAGCTTTCAAAAGTAGAAAATACATAATATACAGACAAAATTGGAATTGGAAGGGACAAACTAGGGCAAATATGCACTTATAGGAAAAGGAATTAGGGACTGGAATAGTTTATCAAGGGAGATGTTCGATAAATTTCCAAGTTCTTTGAAATAATGTAAGTATAAACTAGGCAAACAAATGATAGGGAATCTGCCACCAGAGCGACTGCCCTAAATGCAGATCAGTGATGATTGATTGATTGATTGATTGATTGATTGATTGATTGATTGATTGATTGATTGATCGATTGATTGATTGATTGATTGATTGATTGATTGATTGATTGATTGATTGATTGATTGATTGATTGATTGATTGATTGATTGATTGTGGAGTGAGAAATGGCTTCTGATTAGAGTGCGCTGAGGAGCCATGTGTTTGTTGTGTGAAGAGCGGGCTGCGAGCTGCTTCACTGTGTTTTAGTGTTGGAAACATTTCTTAGCAGACAAAGATAATGGCTGATGATGCCTAAATTCAAGGCGAAACATGTACCATTTTAGTTAACATGCCAAAGTAAATCAACTAAGAGAAGACTTTTTGTATTGATTAGGTGATGAATTCAATAAATTAACTTATTGTTATTATTCCATTAAAGTAGGGATCCCCATACTAAAAAAAAAACCGTAAAATTAAGCAATTTTCTCAATTGTGCCGAAAGTTGAAGGGCTAAAGGGCCCGGAAAGGTTTTAAATTGTGTCTTGAAGAGCTCTATCAAGCTTAGAAAACAAATTTCGAAAACCCCTTCCGGCCTAACTGCAGTTCCGGAAAACAGCCTAAAATCACTTGTTTCTTTACTCGTTCTCTTTTTGATTCAAATTCTAGCCAAGCTTATTTTCAAAACTCTTTCTGTAATGTGTTTCTTGTTTCAATATCCTCAGGAGTTTCTTGAGTTTTGAAAAATGTTCACACCGTATGTAGTTATAAGGGCTTAAGTGAAACTCTGCATTGACTCACATTAGCGCTCATAGTGGTGCTTAAGTGAAACAATGCATTGACTCGCATTAGCGCTCATAGTGGTGCTTAAGTGAAACAATGCATTGACTCGCATTAGCGCTCATAGTGGTGCTTAAGTGAAACTCTGCATTGACTCACATTAGCGCTCGTAGTGGTGCTTAAGTGAAACAATGCATTGACTCGCATTAGCGCTCATAGTGGTGCTTAAGTGAAACAATGCATTGACTCGCATTAGCGCTCGTAGTGGTGCTTAAGTGAAACAATGCATTGACTCGCATTAGCGCTCATAGTGGTGCTTAAGTGAAACAATGCATTGACTCGCATTAGCGCTCATAGTGGTGCTTAAGTGAAACAATGCATTGACTCGCATTAGCGCTCATAGTGGTGCTTAAGTGAAACAATGCATTGACTCGCATTAGCGCTCATAGTGGTGCTTAAGTGAAACAATGCATTGACTCGCATTAGCGCTCATAGTGGTGCTTAAGTGAAACAATGCATTGACTCGCATTAGCGCTCATAGTGGTGCTTAAGTGAAACAATGCATTGACTCACATTAGCGCTCATAGTGGTGCTTAAGTGAAACACTGCATTGACTCGCATTAGCGCTCATAGTGGTGCTTAAGTGAAACAATCCATTGACTCGCATTAGCGCTCATAGTGGTGCTTAAGTGAAACAATGCATTGACTCACATTAGCACTCATAGTGGTGCTTAAGTGAAACAATGCATTGACTCACATTAGCGCTCGTAGTGGTGCTTAAGTGAAACAATGCATTGACTCGCATTAGCGCTCATAGTGGTAGAAAAAGGCAAACTGCTAATTTGTTCGACCGGATAACGATGGTTATGAAAAGGATTGTAATACAGTATTTAGATAAATTAGGAATCTATTCTTCTTTTTTCTACACCTGTGAGGTCGCGGATGCGAATTCCGTCGTACATGTGAATTTGGCCCTATTTTACGGCCGGATGCCCTTCCTGACGCCAACCCTATATGGAGGGATGTAAGCACTATTGCATGTTTCGTTGGTAGCTGGTAGTGTGGTATGTTGTGTGTATATGATGGGGAGAGTGTTGGGACGGACACATAGGCCTAACCACAGTCCCCGAGGCAGAAGAATTAATCAGAAGCGATAAAAATCCCTGACCCGGCTGGTAATCAAACCCGGAACCCTCTGAACTGAAGGCCAGTATGCTGACCATTCAACCAACGAGTCGGACAAATAAGGAATATATTCTCATACTTTATTTACCTAATTCGTAGCTCATATCCCTAGGATAGTTTCAGCATTGTTTTGCTTGCCCGAAGGGCTAGAACTGTAGTATTTTACTCTAAAAAAGCCTCCAATGTGTGCAGTCAGATTTTATAGACGCTAACAGTGAATAAGGATTATGGAGAACAAGATCATACTGTTCCTGTGCTCGTCACTGGCGCTTGTGTATCAACTAACTAGTTGACATATTGAACTGTAAGGTTGCATCCTTGGATATAGTGGTTAACTTACACCCCAGAATATGACAATAACTAACTGAGGTTTATGTTTGTGTTCCAGGGTACGCTGGTGCTGCTCTTAGCGGCGAGTCAGGCCGCACGACCCTGCTCGGAGATCCACAGAGAGCTACGGCTCCCTTGTAACTGCGATGTGCTCCTTCCTCAGCCAGGCGACGCAGGGCCTGGCCTGGCCATGAACTGTGATCACGTGGTCTTCTCCGGGGACTTCCCCACGCTGCCGTACCGAGCGCCCATTGTCGCGTTCCGCCAGCGCCATGCCGGTCACCAGGCACTGCCCACTCAAGCCTTCGCGTCTGCAGCGCTGCCTCTCAGGACGCTCGACTTCTCCAACAACCTGCTCCGTAGACTCACCGACAGGTAACGTACATTTCAGTTCTCTACCCATAATGCCGGTGCCCAGTTCAACTTCCTCTTAAAACAATAATCACCACCACGTCACTGCTACGGAAGCCGGAAGGTGTAACACCTCTTCCATGCAGCGGCCATGTTGTTGGACGTATAACATTAAAATAATCTTGTGAACTCTTGCTATTTTAAAATTTTGAATAAACCTTGTTTCATATTCTCTATTTGGAGGTTGCCTATATTGAGAAAACTTAAAATATAATTAATTTAAGTTATGAATTGTCATTCATTTAAAACAAAAATGCACTAGAGCATTTATAACAAAGGATAACAAGCTTGAAGCGTATTGTATTTTGTGATACCGAATTGATGTTAAAACTATAAAAAATTCATTCATTTTTCTGTGTAGACTGTAAGTTTCAGGGGAGTGACTTTAGGGCCTGCAATGAAGGCGGGCCTGGACCTTTACGGGGCCGCGCAGACTCCTCTAGCCTAATGTCACTCTGCACGGAAATGGTCAGGGCGGATTTGTAAAATCAGTCGAAACACAGTAAAACCTGCCTTAACGGACACCTCTCACCGGCGGACACCTCTCATTGGCGGACGATTTTCTAGGTCTGTAATTAAATACCATATTGTGTATGAGTAATATACCCCTCTTATACGGACACCCTTTATTCCGGACGCGGACACACCATAGCCACGTGAAACTCCAATTAAACCTTTCCTAACGGACACTTTATTTTTCAAAAAATGCAGTAATTCGTTTTTACAATTTGTACGTTGAGGAATTGCAGCAGTCGATTTTAACACAGCACAGCGCGCCGTCTCTCGCAGCACCGTGGCACGTTCGTCACGGAAGACGGGCACCATATGATTCAAAAATAATGATAACAATGACAATTGATACAAAAAATACCACACTTTAATTCGAAAACGATATTTTCTTGATGTGCACTTATTTCAACTGTCTTTTCTGGACTTTGATCATTGCCCAGTGCTCCTTCATTCGTTGCCGGTGTTCCTCTTTTCTTTCCTCAGTCTACGTCTTTCCCATCTTCAAACTTGGCCTTTCTTAGAAACCCTGGTAGAAAATGAACAGCAGCCTCGATTAGTGTGTGAGGAGAAAAAGGCCATATATGAACCATGCCTTGAGGATCTCGGAAAGAAGTACGAAATTACAAAATGAGAAGCCATTGGTCGTATGGTTGACGCCAGAGGGACAATTCCTAAGGAAACGCTGATCTTCTTAAGAATAAACAAAATCCCGAACACTATTATCCAGACCATAGCGGACTCATCATTGAAAAATTCATTGGCGATTGTAAGACACCACTTGTTCTCCATAACTTGAAGAACCATGTATTGGATTTTCTTTCTCAAATAAACGGACAACCTGCCCGATGGTGGCAATAATAATCTTGAGTTATGACTCAAGCCCTGCTTAATCCAAACATCATATAAAATAAATATTATTCTCATGAACTGATTAGGAGGCCGATCTTCTGACTCCCCAATTGGGGCGGGTATCAGGTGGATTATCTCTCTTTGCCCCTGAGTGGGTATTATTACTATTATTATTATTAGATCATAAAAATATTGTTAAGTTTATAAGCAAGTGCCAGCCCCACGGTGTAGGGGGTAACGTGCCTGCCTCTTACCCGGACGCCCCGGGTTTGATTCCCGGCCAGGTCAGGGATTTTTACCTGCATCTGAGGGCTGGTACGAGGTCCACTCAGCCTGCGTGATTACAGTTGAGGAACTATCTGACGGTGAGATAGCAGCCCCGGTCTAGAAAGCCAAGAATAACGGCCGAGAGGATCCGTCGTGCTGACCACACGACACCTCGTAATCTGTAATCAATCAATCAATCAATACTGATCTGCATTTAGGGCAGTCGCCCAGGTGGCAGATTCCCTATCTGTTGCTTTCCTAGCCTTTTCCTAAATGATTTCAAAGAAATTGGAAATTTATTGAACATCTCCCTTGGCAAGTTATTCCAATCCCTAACTCCCCTTCATATAAATGAATATTTGCCCCAGCTTGTCCTCTTGAATTCAACTTTATCTTCATATTGTGATCTTTCCTACTTTTATAAACGCCATTCAAACTTATTCGTCTACTAATGTCATTCCACGCCATCTCTCCGCTGACAGCTCCGAACATACCACTTAGTCGAGCAGCTCTTCTTCTTTCTCCCAGTTCTTCCCAACCCAAACATTGCAACATTTTTGTAACGCTACTCTTTTGTCGGAAATCACCCGGAACAAATCGAGCTGCTTTTCATTGGATTTTTTCCAGTTCTTGAATCAGGTAAACCTGGTGAGGGTCCCATACACTGGAACCGTACTCTAGTTGGGGTCTTACTAGAGACTTATATGCACTCTCCTTTACATCCTTACTACAACCCCTAAACACCCTCAAGCCTGCGGGCTGAGCAGCGGTCGCTTGGTAGGCCAAGGTCTTTCGGGGCTGTTGTGCCATGCGGTTTGGGGTTTATAATCAAGTCCCCTCCGGTACTGAAGAGAATCGTATCAATTACATTTAGACCAGTGGCCGAGATGCTCCGGTAGAATGCACTCTTCACTCACGTGAGTTCAGTGCGGCATATCTTTGTTAGATGTTGAATGTAACCTCGGGGCATCCCCGTATTAGCGTTCAGTATGCGCTGTCCCGCTGACACACTTACCAGCCAGTGAAATGGAAGTTAATGTACGATTAAACATGAAATTATTCAAGTTAATGACGATGTTATGACTATTTTTTAACATGGAGTGAAATGAGTTGTTACGAGTATTGGCGGTAACCCTTGACCCCCATGAATATGGCACTAGGTTGGAATTGTTGTACCAATAGCATTCAGCCACAGTTGTTACAGCCACATTTTAACATGAATATGTTTTTTTTTTTTTTTTTTGAGTTGGATCAGCAATTTCCCTACACCATTGTAACCATGGCAACCAGTGTTCGTCATCTACAGAATGGGCCATAAGTGAGTGGTCAAAAATGCGTTTGGTGCAATAATACTAAACAAATGAAAATACACATTTATTGTTATTGGTGTTTGAGTCATTATTCGATAGACTGGTTTAATGCAGCTTTCCATGCCACCCTATCCTGTGCTGACCTTTTCATTTCTACATAACTGCTGCTTCCTACATCCGCTATAATCTGTTTGTCATATTCATACCTTGGTCTTCCCCTACTGTTCATACCCCCTACACATCCGTAAAAAATCAGTTTAACAAGTCCTGGGTGTCTTAGGATCTGTCCTGTCATTCTATCTCTTCTTCTCGTCAAATTTAGCCACAACGATCATCTCCTCTCACCAATTCGATTCAATACCCCTTCATTCGTGATTTGATATATCCATTTCACCTTCAGCATTCTTCTGTAACACCACATTTAAAAAGTTTATGTTCTCTTTCTTTCTGAACTAGTTATCATCCATGTTTCATTTCCAGACAATGTCACGCTCCAGACCAAAGTCTTCACAACATTTTTTCTAATTTCTATATCAATGTTCGAAGTGAGCAAATTAAGAAAGCTCTTCCTTGCTTGTGCTAGCCTGCATTGTATGTCCTCCTTACTTCTGGCATCTTTAGTTATTTTACTACCCAAGTAACAATATTAATTTACTTTCTTTAAGACTTCATTCCATAATCTAATATTTCCTGCATCACCTGACTTCGTACGACTGCACTCCATTACTTTTGTTTTGGCCAATGGTTTTCATCTTGTACTCCTTACCCAAGACCCCGTCCATACCATTCAGCAGCTTCTCGAGATCTTCTGCAGTCTCAGATAAAATAACAATAGCATCGGAAAATCTCAGTGTTTTGATATCCTCTCCTTGGATCGTGATTCCATCTACCCATCTCACCTTCAGCATTCATCTGTAACACCACATTTCAAAAGCTTCTATTCTGTTTCTTTCTGAGCGAGTTATCGTCCATTTTTCATGATCTCAATTTTAGCTTTCTCTGCATCCTTCGTAGGCTTGTTCTTGCTATTCCATACTCGCTGGACGCTAATAATAATAATAATAATAATAATAATAATAATAATAATAATAATAATAATAATAATGTCCGCCTGTGTGGTGTAGTGGTTAGTGTGATTAGCTGCCGCTTCCGGAGGACCGGGTTCGATTCTTGGCTCTTCCACGAAATTTGAAAAGTGGTATGAGGGCAGGAACGGAGTCCACTCAGCCTTGGGAGTTCAGCTGAGTAGAGGGGTTCGATTCCCACCTCAGCCATCTTCGAAGTGGTTTTCCATGGTTTCCCACTTCTCCTACAAGCAAATGTCGGGATGGTACCTAACTTAAGGCCACGACGGCTTCCTTCCCTCTTCCTTGTCTATCCCTTCCAATCTCCCCATCCTCCTCACAAGGCCCCTGTTCAGCATAACAGATGAGGCCGCCTCAGCGAAGTACTGGTCCTCCACCCCAGTTGTATCCCCGACCCAATGTGTCACGCTCGAGGACAGTGCCCCTGAGGCGGTAGAGATGGGATCCCTCGTTGAGTCCGAGGGAAAAACCAACCCTGGAGGGTAAACAGATTAAGAAAATAATAATAATAATATTAATAATAATAATAATAATAATAATATCTAACACGAAACACTAAAAGGACAATTAGAAATGAAAGAACGTAAAATAATGAGAGAAATCCTAGGACCGAGAATCAAAGACCAAATGCGGAAATATATAAAAGAATATCCAAAATTACAGACACAATGCACATGCGAAGAATACAATTCATGGGGCACTTAGAAAGAACGGACTCGCCAGAATGCTACATTAACAATAACTCTTCTGGATAATAACCCGGAAAAGTATTTAATGTTTGCTGGATAATAGTGTTCCCCTTGTTACTGTATTTTTCGCACCATAAGTTAACATGGCTGGCTCCCGCGGTGTAGGGGTAGTTTGACTACCCGGAGGCCCCGGTTCGATTCCCGGTGAGGTCAGGGTTTTTACATGGACCTGAAGGCAGGAGCGTACATTGTAGGCGGGCCGGGGCCTTTAAGGGGACCCGAAAACTCCTCGCAAATGGTGTATATATACAGGGTGTATTGGGGGACGGCAAATGGTTTTGAGATAAGGAACCATATTCCGGAAACGATCGAGTCAAAAGTTAAGCAGAATTCTACTCATTTAAGTCCGTTTACCTGCACAAGTTTCACAGGCTGCTCCATTGACAACAAATGTTCGAAATGGCGTCCCGCTGCGTCAATGCAGGCTTGGCATTGTCGCACAAAGTTCTGTCGTACCCGTTCGAATATCCCCGTGTCGTTTGGACAGCGTCAAAGGCTGCGATAATTCTTGCCAAGAGATCCTCTTCAATCTCATTTCAGATGTCTCATACACAAGGCTTTTCACATGGCCCCACAAGAAGAATTCAAGTTGGGGTGAGATCAGGTGAACGAGCGGGCCACGAAACAGGACCTCCTCTTCCTATCCCTTTTGCAGGGAAGTTAACGGGTTCAAACCCGACTGAAGTCGGTGACTTTCAAGGGGTGTAAAGGTTACAACCCCGTGTCGTTGGCTTCCGACACGTTAAAGAACTACTGCGGGACGAAATTTCAGCACCTCGGCGTCTGTTAAGAACGAACGGACGTTAAACAACATGCATTATTAATAACTTCTGACTCGAACGTTTCTGGACTACCGTTCCTTACCTCAAATTGATCCGTTTGCCGTCCTCCTGAAAGCTTGTAACATTATCACGGATACACCCTTCATGTCCCTCGGCACGGAAATGATCAGGGCGACTTTGTAGACACAGTCAAAACAGGTTTTTTTATTTATTTTAAGTAGAGGAATTGACACTCGGCAGCAGTTTATTGTGTTGAGTATTACACAGCACAGTTATAAACAATGCCTGCCCTTGGCATCTCTCGCAACAGCACGATACGGTCCTCGAAAAAGATCTGCGCCAAGTTATTAACAAATAATTGCAGCAATGAAAATTGATAGCGAAATATCGCATTTTAGTTAGAAAATTATACTTGATATATAGCGCACCTGAGGTGGTATTTTGCACAGATTTTTGTTGAACATTTAACTTTTGTCACACATTTATTCGACAACAATGCCAATAATCAATCAATCAATCAATCAATCAATCAATCAATCAATCAATCAATCAATATGCTAAAGGCTAATGCCGTATCGATACAACCACTCTCTTCTTTCATCGGCTGTTCGTTTCAGTTCAATGTAATTGTCACAACCTAACCTCTTCTTGATGTCGTCCAAATACTTCATCCTAGGTCTTCCTCACCCTTTCTTTCCCAGCACTTTCCCTTCAAGAATGTTAGTGATGAAAGTGTTGTGTCTGATGATATGTCCAATAAATTTTAATTGCCTGTTTTCCGTTTACTTTAAAAATCTTCTTTCTTCTTTAACTTCCCTTAAGAGTTCCAGGTTGATTTTTCTTTCCGTCCAGCTCGTTCTGGTCATTTTCCGCCATATCCACATTTCAGCAGCTTCAAGTCGATTCCTTTCTAATTTACCCAGAGTCCAACTCTCACTTCCATACTGAAATGTTTGTTTGTCCAACCCTTCTCCCGTTTCCCTACGGGGTCGGGTATGAGGTGAGATGAATTTGTCGTGGCGGTTTTTTATGACCGGATGCCCTTACTGACGTCAACCTCATCAGAGGAGTTAATGAGAGATGAAATGAATGACGTGATATATGATAGTAGGGAGAGGGTGAAACCCGGTGCCGGCACATAGCCTACTCCTGTCGAATAGCACCAAGGGGTCTGCTCAAGGCTTAACGTCCCCATCCGACGGACGAATCACCATCAACAGCGTCATATGCCCTCACTCCATGTGAGCACTGCGGAGAGGTTTGAAGTTTAATCCAGGATTTTGGAACGCAATCTAGTGATTAGAAATTGTATACCACCACCTCCCCTACCCTGCCGGCCAACATTCTGATGGTGAAATTTTTTTCGACCAACGGGACTCGAACCGGCTAACCTCGGTGTTAGACCGTTTTTAGACTTCAGCGCCTTAACGATCATGGCCACCATACTGAAATGTACTCCATACACATGATTTTGCAAAGGATTTTCTGACATCTGGTTAAAATGTTTTTCTTAGTAATAAATGCCTGTTTTTCCAATGCTGTTCTTCTCTTTACTTCCAGGAAGCATCTATTATCCTCTGTTATCATACTACCAAGAATTGTTTCAGCTGATCAAATCTGACGTCATCAATTTTTATATTGGTTTTAATTTCCTCCATATTTTTCCGTACTACCATTACTTTCGTTTTCCGTTTGTTTACTTTTAATTTTCATAGTTTGAGAGTGCCTGAGAGGACTTTCAGCATTCTGTTCATTTCTTTTTCTGAGTCTGCAATTAATACGATGTCATCTGCAAATCTGATACAATGTATCCTTTCACCATTGAATTTTATTCCCTTTGTCTTCTCCTTCATGATCTGAATAGCTTCCTCAATGAACATATTAAATCAATGCGGTGATAGGGGACAACCTTGTCTAACTCCTTTCCTAATCCTGGCCTTTTCTTCTACCTGATTGATGATTAATAATAATAATGGCGTATGGCCTCCAGAGAGGCATGGTGCGAGTCTTTTTCTCGTAGACGGCCTATTAGGCGACCTGCATGTCTGTGAAGGTGAAGGCCCTACCTAGGATGACTTCTAATGCTGAAGACGCCACACACACACTCAATCCCCGAGCCATTGGAATTAACCAATTAAGGTTAAAATCCCAGACCCGGCCGGGAATCGAACCCGGGACCCTCTGAACCGAAGGCCAGTATGCCGACCATTCAGCCAACGAGTCGGACAACAATGCCAATAAGAAGTTGGTGTATTAAGAGTCAGTCAACTCGGTTTCGAACGAGCTCTCTGCCCGAAGTTAATATCAGACTAATCAGTTGTGCGGTGTGATATTTTTCTAATTTTATTTGAACAGGTTTTGATTTAAACTTATTCGTTTATTTTTTGTTTTGTCTTCTTTCTTTCTTTCGTTCTTTCTTTCTTTCTTTCTTTCTTTCTTAATCTGTTTACCATCCAGGGTTCGTTTTTCCCTCGGACTCAGCGAGGGGTCCCACCTCTACCGCCTCAAGGGCAGTGTCCTCGAGAGTGAGACTTTGAGTCGGGGTATACAACTAGGAAGGAGGACCAGTATCTCGCTCAGGCGGCCTCACCTGCTATGCTGAACAGGGACGTTGTGGAGGGATGGAAAGATTGGAAGGGATAGTCAAGGCAGAGGGAAAGAAGCGGCCGTGGCCTTAAGTTACGTAACATCCCGCCATTTGCCTGAAGAGGAAGAAGTGGGAAACCACGGAAAACCACTTCGAGGATGGCTGAGGTGGGAATCGAAACCACCTCTACTCAGTTGACCTCCCGATGCCGAGTGGACCCTGTTCCAGTCCTCGTACCACTTTTTAAATTTCGTGGCAGAGCCGTGAATCGAACCCGGGCCTCCGAGAGTGACAGCTAATCGCCCTAACCACTACACCGCAGAGGCGGACTTTTTGTGCTGTAATCGAATATAAATTAATATAACCAGACGTCGGTATCGATTATGTTCTGTATTTACTGAAAAATGAAGGTAATTACTTCAGTACAAACATCTAAGTGGTGGATGGTTGGCATTTCAACAGCTCAGCCGTAAACCACGGAGGCAGTCAAATAAAACCTATTAAACATTATTATTGATAATCTTACAATAACGAATAATCCCTTTGTTTATACAACTTGACAATACATTGCATCACTTGTACCGGCTGTAATTAAATTTATATTAGTTATTCATATGTTCTCAAATTTGATTTGAGGGGGCTCGAATTTTTATTTTGGCAGGCGGATCCGTTTGGCATTCGTTACGTCCCTGCATGAGGGCTGGTTCGAGGTCCAGAACGCCAAGAATGACGGTCGAAAGGATTCGTCGTGCTGACCACACAACACCTCGTAATCTGCAGCCTTCGGGCTGAGCAGCGGTGGCTTGGTAGGCCAAGGCTCCTCCTTAACTCTTGCTCCATGAGCTCTGGGTTGTTTTGATAAGTTGTCGGTGGAAGGACGTGCAATTATACATCCAAGCAGTTCCGAGAACCGTTATTAGAGCATCCACGTAGTCACAGTGGAGTCGAGAGTGTCGGTTCCAGAGGGGGTAGTCTCGACTCTTCGCAATCCATCCCTAGCTCTCTGTGCTCAGGGTGGAGTATAAAAGGGGTGATTGAGAGTTCAGTGGGATAGAATAAGGAACAGGCACAAGACCTCAAAACATTCTTTGCTACAACTTACAACAAAAGCAGTACAGCTCATGTACTTTAGTAATACACTAGAGGACCGGTAGAGTGTCGGCCTCCGGATCCCAAGATAACGGGTTCAAACCCGGCAGAGGTAGTCGAATTTTTGAAGGGCGGAAAAAAGTCAATTCGATACTCCATGTCGTACGATGTCGGCATGTAAAAGATCTCTGGTGACACATTTGGTGTTTACCCGACAAAATTCATTAAATCTCAGCCATAGACGCCCAAGAGAGATCCGGTTTACTCTGTCTGCCATCTAGTGGGCCTAGGGTAAAACGGAACGTCGAAATTGACGAGCAGACAGCCAGATGGCGTCAAATCGAAATGTCTGCACACGGTAGCTGAGGCCATACGATTATTATTGTTATTACTGCTCCATAGCATTCGTTATAAGTCGTCTTCTTTGTGCTTCCACCATTCGGGCGTATCTGAATCTTAACATTTTCAAACGAGCTTGCCCGAGACGGTGCAACATACAGTTGGCCGTGACTGAATATTGATTCGGGTAAGTAGACATCCACTTTTTCAAGTGTTTGTCCCTGCGCTTTATTAATGGTCAAACAGAAGGCCAGTCGACTTGAGACCTTCCCGTCTGTACGCATGTCGAGGTTTTCTATTAGCAGCATGTACGTTATTAGGAAAGTTCTTCCATCAAACCAAACCAAACCAAACCCCATGGCACTACAGCCCATGAAGGGCCTTGGCCTACCAAGCGACCGCTGCTCAGTCCGAAGGCCTGCAGATTACGAGGTGTCGTGTGGTCAGCACGACGAATCCTCTCGGCCGTTATTCTTGGCTTTCTAGACCGGGGCCGCTATCTCACCGTCAGATAGCTCCTCAATTCTAATCACGTAGGCTGAGTGGACCTCGAACCAGCCCTCAGGTCCAGGTAAAAATCCCTGACCTGGCCGGGAATCGAACCCGGGGCCTCCGGGTAAGAGGCAGGCACGCTACCCCTACACCACGGGGCCGGCTAAGTTCTTCCATCTGTTGAGTATATTAAGAAGCTGGGGAAGGTAAGAGAAACAAAGAGTATATAGCATAGAAAAATATTCCTCCATGATCATACGAAGTGTATACTCTCTGGCTTGCCAGGTAGTAATCAAACATGGCTGCATGAAGTAGCATTACTAAGGATGAAAATCACATATACAGTGTTGCCAAAAAGTATACAGTACAAGAATATTAATAAAAGCGCGTCTGAAACTTTGACTTTAAGTAGTAAAGGTCAAGCTGACCTGCTGGAAAAAAGAGAGCGCAGGATATTAAGAAAAGTCCTAGGTAATAGATGGGTTGGTGGACAGTGGCGAATGAGACCAAATGCGGATTTGTGCAGCAAGACAGAACCTCTCACAGAAGAGATGGCTACTATTTTACGGTCATCTCTTGAGGATGACTGATGACCGACTAACAAAAAGAATATGGAATTTTATTATATCTAAGGCAACAAGACCGAGATGGTTCCAGGAATGCGTAAAAGATTTGAGGCAGGTTGGTATTTCAGACCAAGAAATTCCTGACAGGAACGCGTTCAGAAGGTTGGTGAACAACTATCAAGGTTTCAAAATGGCATCAACTTCCAGAAGACGGAGAGGACCTTTGTTTGAAGAGCATAAATGGGCACTCGTCGCGGGGCTCAGAAGATACTGGCAGGAAGTTAAAGCCGGAACAAGAACAAGACCTAGACACTGAAATGAAGTTGGTTGTTACCACGCAGTCCATAGAGGCTCAACTCGATGTATAAAGAAAATTTCGGAGAGAATAAAATAGACATGAAGTAGATTTGCCAAAGCCGTTTTTAGTAAAATCTTTTAATATGTAGATTAAGACATGAAAACCTTTTTATGTATGTTCAGTCCGTGGTGGGATCCTCAACAGCTCTGCCATCAGCTGTCATAGATGGCCTAGGCATCACTGAAGAGGCGTACTAGGGAAAATGAGGAGTGTGGTAGTATTCCGTTGCTTTCCTCACCGAGCCAGAGTTGCTATTACATATCAGTCTGCCAAGCCCACTGGAATGCATGCACCAACCGACCCTATGAGCAACATTTTCACACCATTCATAGCAGGGACTGGCTGCATAAGGATTGGCATTACTAGCATCGCTCATACCTCAGTCACTTTCATATTGTCAAAGCCAAGAATAAGACTGAGACAGATCTATGAAAGTAACAAAATTGCTCTAGCCTATACCAGAAGACATTGTGCACTGTAAACACTAGGTCCTGCCAGCAAAGGCATATGAAAAACCTTTAGATTATTTTAAAAGTAAGATAAATCACTGAGCCACTGGATGTTAAAGGCCAATGGATTGTTTTAGATTGCGATAGTCGTCAGGGTCTCTGAATATTTTCCTCCAGGCATTCAGGAGTTCCTTAACGCACCGGAAGCGTGTGTAAAATGAATTAATTCATTCTGTTGATTCAGGGAGAGGTTATTATGAATCTCAAGGTTGTCGACAGAATGCATTCTTCTTTCATGATGAAACGAAGTTCCAATAACAGTTATTACTTGAAAGAAACGCATGTATTTTATAGAAACAGGATGAGCTCTTACATAATAACTAATGGCTGTTAACCTTGGCCACGTTCTGGGTATAATTATATAAATGCCGTCACAGCTGTTGTACCTTCTTCAAGATCACACCAAGAAAGACCTTCTCAGATGCTAGTGTTACCTATCTGTTTAAATTCGTCTGTTTTCACGCAGACTTCGGTGTATGAGAGTGAAAGCTGACTATCTCAGGATACCTTTTTCATAAGTTGCGCAAGTAACGGACGCGAAAGAAGTGAGAATGATTACCGGTATAATACAAACAGGTAGGAACAATGGCAGGAGGATACTTGGAATGAGGAGATAAAGACCATGTTCAGTATGAACTCGATAGATAAAAAGGTTTCCATGACAGGGTTGTGTGAGGCGATTGGAGGAGGACAATTAACTCTGTCATGCAGGGTAAGATGGACAGCAGAAAAAGGTATCATCATCATCATCTGTTTACCCTCCAGGGTCGGCTTTTCCCTCGGACACAGCGAGGGATCCCACCTCTACCGCCTCAAGGGCAGTGTCCTGGAGCTTCAGACTCTTGGTCGGGAATAAAACTGGGGAGAATGACCAGTACCTCGTCCAGGCGGCCTCACCTGCTATGCTGAACAGGGGCCTTGTGGAGGGATGGGAAGATTGGAAGGGATAGGCAAGGAAGAGGGAAGGAAGCGACCGTGGCCTCATGTTAGGTACCATCCCGGCATTCGCCTGGAGGAGAAGTGGGAAACCACGGAAAACCACTTCAAGGATGGCTGAGGTTGGAATCGAACCCACCTCTACTCAGTTGACCTCCCGAGGCTGAGTGGACCCCGTTCCAGCCCTCATACCACTTTTCAAATTTCGTGGCAGAGCCGGGAATCGAACCCGGGCCTCCGGGGCTGGCAGCTAATCACGCTAACCACTACACCACAGAGGCGGACTGTAAGTTTTACCAAGAGGAAAAATCTAGTCAGTTGTGTTGATGAAGACATAGTGGCTTATGGGGACAACTGTAAGTACCTGCCCTAGGTGAAGATCTTCATTCGGATAACCACATTGACTAGATTTTAAATAAAGGTTACAGATCTCTTCATATGATCATGAGTAGGGCCCGAATGTCTGACATGTCATATTTTTTCTTCATATTATTTCCATGGAAAATACAACTTAAGCATGATTTTATCTACGGCGATTAAAATTATGCAAGTTTCACGGGTCATATAAAGTCATATTTTGGCTCTTTTAACGTTTGTGTACCGGGCGAGTTGGTCGTGCGGTTAGGAGCGCGCGGCTGTGAGCTCGCACCCGGGAGATAGTGGGTTCGAACCCCACTGTCGGCAGCCCTGAAGATGGTTTTCCGCAGTTTCCCATTTTCACACCAGGCGAATGCTGGAGCTGTACTTAATTAAGGCCACGGCTGCTTCCTTCCCATTCCTAGGCCTCTCCTGTCCCCTCGTCGCCATAAGACCTATCCGTGTCGGTGCGACGTAAAGCAAAACCAAAAAAAAAAAAAAGTTTTGTGATATTCCATTAATTTTTCATATGATAGTCGTATTTCCCCGTGAATTTTCGTATTTTTGTCTTATTTTTATCTTTTTAACCCCATTTTCGCACACCTGCTTGCAGTCGTCTCAAAGACGCATTTTTCACATCTCCTAATTGTTGTCTGTAATTTCTTACAAGTATCTTACTTAGAAATATATATTTATGTGAATTAGGAGGGCAAGGTGTGTAGAAAGCGACAGAAAGGTGAGCCTCAATTGAACTCTTAAATGATTTGACGTATTTCAAATGTGGCCCAATAACATCCTGCGATGTTGAGTGGTCTTCGCTCCGTTATAAGACGTCAATGTTGCGTGAAAATAGAAGATCGTTCCTGTTTGAAAACTTAAAAATGTGTGTAATTTGCTATTGTAATTCTTTGTGATCGCCCATCAAAATGCGACATTTATTTCATTCTGTGCAGAGTCCAGTTACCTCTGGATTGAGTAATTAAATAAATTGAAAATACCGTATAATAATAAAAATAATATTATTACTGACTTATTATTATTGAATGTGCTAGATTTTAAAATTATATTTTCAATATAATGTTAATTTAAAAATTTGAAATCATATTATTGTCATATTTTAATGTTTTTAGGTCATAAATGATTGCATACTTCCAATATCTTTAGGTCATAAACATCCGGGCCCTAGTTATGAGGTATTTAGGAGTTGTAGAAAGAATGTAAAGGAGAGGGTGTATAAGTCGCTGGTAAGACCGCAATAATAGTTTGGTTCTAGCGTATGGGACCCACACTAGGATCGTTTGATTCAAGATCTGTACAAGATCTAAAGGAAAACGACACACTTTGTTCTAGGTGATTTCCGACAGAGGGTGCCATATTCGCTTTCCCGCACTTTAGCACTGGACACGTAAGGCTGTAACTAAAAGGCAAATATAACCGCTCTATTCCCTTCTCTTTTTTGCGTCATCACTGCTGCCATATTGACTAGTTATATATTGAAATCATGAGACATAAAAGACAAAGACAGGCCATGAAGGCCCTTGGAGGAGTGGAAGGTAAAGGCTTCCTCCATTGTTAACCGCGGCACGTGATAGGGTAGAGTTGTTAGCTCTACGCCCGGCCGCGTTTGCCCCCAGGAATTAACCTGATACTCATTTTTGGTGTAGGCTGAGTGAACCTCAGGGCGATATGCACCTCCGGAAGTGGAAATCCCGTTTCTTAAATTTTACGTCTTCCGGGCGAACCGAGCACGCCTTTACCGCCTCGGCCATGCAGTCCCTGTATCAGAAGACATAACCCCAATGTATCAATAATGGAGGTTTCCTTACCCAAGCAAATGATAAATAAATGATCAATCAAGATATTTGTAACTGAGTCGGTTTTCAAGCTCATTGGGGAATTAAGAAAATACACTTCTGCCTTTATTTTGATATAGGCCTACTCATTACTATAACCGTATTTTCCGGTGTTTGCCTTGAAGTTTGCTATTATTTGTCAGGCTGAAGAGAAACCACACTGTACTAATACACACAAGCAACTATATTACATGTACATATGACGTAAGTCAATAAGAAGATACAAAGGCTAAGTCTGTAAACTGAACCAAAGTCGTGGCAAGACAAGGTTAGGATCAGTTAGACCAGGGCCTCTCAGGGTGCATGCGCTTGGTGCATGCACTGTGCGCGGTTCGCTTGGTTGACCAGAGTGCAGAACCACACTCCTCGATTTGGAACAATAGCGCGGTCTCTCTCTTTCCCCACGCCTGTCGCGCTCTCTCCCACTGTCTTCCTATTTCTGACTTGGTGCGTAGCACTTTAAATCCGAGCCAAATTGAACCGAGTTAAGCCGAGCTTAGCCGAGTAGCCCAGAGACGAAGCGTTGGTCCGAGCTGTGCCGAGCGGGAGCGATGCACAGTGCACGGAGCTCTTGCGCCTCGATTTGTACTCGTGAGATTTTGGGCGTTAGAGAAGCCCTACGTTAGACTGATAACGAAATTTCCTTCCATTTCAACTGAACCGATCTTTATAGAGGCGGGAGTGTTGCTTTTCTTTTCGGTGAGTTCTTGCAGATTTTTCATGCTTTTTAAGACATGCTAATCGATTTCTATACTTAAGTATTGGACTATATAACACCGTAATTCAAAAGATGTCTTTCACAACAACTATGTTATTAAATGCATTATTCGATCATGCCATAATTCTACTTATGTGGTGTCCGGCTCCATGGCTAAATGGTTAGCGTGCTGGCCTTCGGTCACAGGGGTCCCGGGTTCGATTGCCGGTAGGGTCGGGAATTTTAACCCTAATTGGTTAATTCCGCTGATCATTTCATCCTCATCACGACGCGCAGGTCGCCTACGGGAGTCAAATCAAAAGACCTGCATCTGGCGAGCCGAACTTGTCCTCAGACACTCCATAAACCATTTCATCTTTTTTTCTACTTGCCTGGTATTCCCCCCCCCCCCAAAAAAATATGCTTTAATTATACCCGAAAATGTAACACACGTAATTCTCGCAAGTCAGGAAATAAACTATGACTGTATGGTTAGCAGTGGCGGTGGGCTCTCAGGAGCACATGAGCATGTGAACACCCTCTTGTAAGGCATATTCACGCATTCATGGATACCGGCAATTCAAAATTGTTTCCTTTTTTAGACCTGATTTCGTCAATCGATCGAAAGCATTCGACTTATATCGAAGCTCCGTTACACTGACAGCTGTTCGTTTCGACTGACAATGCCAGGGAGCACACTGGAGATTTTGCTACAAACCTTAAGACTATACGCATGCGCATGGAGAAGACGTCATGGTTTGTGCACAGATATATCCATACGCGAGGAGCACGGTAAGGAATGTGCCTTTCCGTCTACAACCACCCTCAAACCAGAGATAGTATTACGGTTGACCACAATGGTCCGCCACCTCCCCTGTCACTGTTGGCCACAGCTCCCAGAAATTACTATTTCATTACATCGCCGGAAGATTTCGCTAGTAGCTAATTCTGAACTGGCTTTCGTAATTTTTTTTTTGCTAAGGGCTTTACGTCGCACCGACACAGATAGGTCTTATGGCGACGATAGGATAGGAAAGGCCTAGGAGTTGGAAGGAAGCGGCCGTGGCCTTAATTAAGTTACAGCCCCAGCATTTGCCTGGTGTGAAAATGGGGAAACCACGGAAACCATTTTCAGGGCTGCCGATAGTGGGATTCGAACCT
Organism: Anabrus simplex; assembly: GCF_040414725.1. NCBI lineage: Eukaryota > Metazoa > Arthropoda > Insecta > Orthoptera > Tettigoniidae > Anabrus > Anabrus simplex. The sequence continues at coordinate 33,522,591 of NC_090265.1, read as the reverse complement.
ACTATCTCCCGGATGCAAGCTCACAGCCGCGCGCCTCTATGCGCACGGCCAACTCGCCCGGTGGTTTTCGTAATCACGGGATCAGAAAGTCAGAGCCTCAGCCCAGCCAAAGCCTGAGCGACTCAGCCCGGCAGTCGTTATTTTAATTTTCTTGTATACTCACAGATTAGTCTCGGAAAATGCATCCTCGGTTATAAGGGTTCTTCCATATTACGAGTAGAGAAGCAACCGTACAAGGAACTTTTAGTGAAATGATTTAAGTAAGTGATTTTGTATTCTACTTTGGTATATTTCAGACGTGAACTCAAATTTTGTCGTGAACCCCCTGAAAATTTGGTCACGAACCGCCGCTGATGGTTGGCGACACTGTATCGAGCCCAATAGTTAAAAAATAACTGAAAATCACTACCTTCAGTACCAACAAGGGAGAAAGAGTAATGTATAGACTTACGTGACGGAGTATAATTGCTCTCGTAACGGCCTGTGATCTCACCTACAGTGAGGGACAACGTGAGTGAGTGGTCTTTGGTCAGCTGCCTGAGTGTCTGTTACGTGTTTAATGCAACGAGTAAGCAGAATGAGTAAAAGCAGGAATGATTACTGTTGCGGACTGTAAAAATACGTCCCATTGAACTGAGAATAAAATGTACCACAGCTCCCACAAAAAAATATTGAATTACGGGATAAATGTGTATTACGATGCAAGAGAGTCGATATAATGAACGCTTAACATGCAATAATTTGTTCCGCGCATTGCCCCCCACATGACTATGAAGGAGAGTTGGAAAATGAATTTACCGGGCGAGTTGCCCGTGCGGTTAGGGGTGCGCAGTGTGAGTTTGTATAGTGGGTTCGAACCCCACTGTCGGCAACCCTGAAGATGGTTTTCCGTGGTTTTCCATTTTCACCTCAGGCAAGGTCACGGTCGCATCCTTCCCCCTCCTAGCCCGTTCCTACCCCATCGTCGCCATAAGACCTCTCCGTGTCGGTGCGACGTAAAGCATTTTGTGAAAAGAATTCCTGGACTTGTCATTAAAAAGAACGCTGAAGGCAGATCCTGTACCTTCCCAAGATATTCCTGAGCATAGAAGTAACTCACTGCTACACATTCAAGAAAATAATAGAGATCGATCATCACTTAACTAAATTCGGACCATAATTATTAAATAATTAGTCCATTAATATTCTGAACGAAGTTTTCCTTCTACAGTGATTGTCATGTCTGTATATTTGCATAATTCTTAAAGCGCAATTATGAGTAGGCCCACCATTTTCTACTTTACTTGTACACAAAAAGGAAGAGATTATTCTTATTTATAGGCAATGCCGGACCGAAATCGGGGATGTCAGAACAGAACCGTCCGCAAAAAGACCATTCCCGACAATAGCACATCTGCTCCCAAGAAGGTAAAACTCGTGTCTCCATTGTTATTTGTTTTACTCTGCACCGGCGCATATAGATCAGGGCGATGATGGGACAGGAAAGGGATAGATCTGGGAAGGAAGCAGCCGTATAGTTCCATCATGAAACTACAGCGAAGTATTAGTCCAACGGAGAGGGAGAACGAATTCCTTCAAGTCGAAGCAGCAGATACACCTACATTGTTCGAAACATTCGCACCCACTGACCTTCGACAGTGGGGTTTGAACCCACTATCTCCCGCATGCAAGCTGACAGCTACGTGCTCCAAACCGCGTAGCCACTCGCTTCGTGATGATGGAGATAATGATGGTGATAATAATAATAATTGTACCGGAGGTAGACCCGCTCCGTGCATTTAAAATGAGCGCCTTTTAGGAGGCCATCTGCATCATGTACTTCAAGCTGTGTAGTTTGAACGTTTATCGTCAGATGTCTCTACTGTCGACTTATGTGCCTCCTCTGGTGGGAGCATGGACAATTACATTTCAAGATAATTTTATTTTCATTGGTTGCCTAAAGTGAATTTGTTTCGTGTTCTAAGGTTACTAGCACTTCTATCTCTTCCCGCCCGTTCAAAATTGTAGCCAATCAAGAATTTTTGATGTTTATTTAATAAACCAATAGTATTTGCGGGTGCGTCCAGGGCTTCGGCCCAGAGAATTCTGGAACCTTCCTCTCCGCTATAAAGGCTCGGACCTTTTGGGCCATGTTGTCTTTGATCGCTCCAGTCAAGAGGTTTAGAGTGTATTTATAGAGGAGGCAGGGACTTGCCTCGTCCATCTCCGGAAGGCCCACCAGCTCAAGGTAATGGCAGACATCTTTTAATCATCTAATAGTCTCAGACAGCTAACTCGAGGGGAAGGTTTCAGAATCCTTTCTTAATGTAAATCTTTAAAGAAGTCTTAATACCTTAGTCTAACTTAGGGAATGAAGAGTGTGAACCCTCTTCTATTCCCCTTCAACTTGGTATTGAGGTGACTATGATTTCGTAAACTTAAAAATTTCTCTCTTCCTTTTGTAATTTAAAATTTTCTCTCCTTCTAGTCACCTACGTAGTATAGGCTTAGCCTCTGTAACTTCAGGCCATAAGCCCACATAGGGTTTTAGTAATTTTCAAGCGAATTTTCAAAGGAGTGCAAGTTTTCGCCTCATAACCTTTGATTTTCTGCCAATAATGTTAATCTTTTCTTTTTCCACTAAGGCCAGGTAGAAAGGGCACTTGTTGCCCTGTTAAATTTAACTTCCAATGTAAATGTAACTGTCGAGTGGGTTGGACAGTGGTATTAATCTAGCGTTAAAATGTATATTGTGCCTAGGAAAGGTTGGTTGTAATAATTTTGGAGAGTAACTGTGTGGAGCAAAGACGCTCTTTCGAATGTTGTAAATGTTGGAGCCCCGTCTCTTTACTTGTAATTGATTGGAGCAGTAGTGCTCTTGGTAGTAGTGTAACGCTTAGCTATCTAACTCGCCTCTTATTGTACCCGATTATTTGCTGTTGTTTAACAAAGTTTAAAAATTAAAAAAAAGCAAGGAAAGAAATAAAATTTAATCCAGTGGCGTTTTTACTGTCCGAGACCTAAGCAGCTGTACGGGAGGTACGCATGGTTCTTCACCTTGCAAGGAGCGTGCACGTGTTCGACCTCGCAAGCATCAGTCGCCAGTCTGAATCTCAGCTGTGAGACAGTTATCATTTAAACACCGTATTTTCGTATGTAAAAGTTATTTTAAGGACTAGTCGGCTCGATAGGGACGCGATGAACTTGTTCAGCAATATCCTGGTGCATAGATTCATGTAATTGTAAATAAATTTGAAACTACTGGCTCAGTGGTCAATAAAAATCATGCGCGTACACGAACAGGAAAAGCGAGATGACATTGGTGCTAATCTAGAACGGTCGCCGAGTAAATCACTCACAAAATTAGCACAAGTAAGGGTTTCTATTTCTTCTGCACATAGAGCTACAAAGCTGTTACAGGTTTACACGGGCCCATTGTTTAAAACCTGCTGATCCAGCCACAAGAGTGAGATATTGTGAGTAGTATCTTGCATCATTGAATGGTCGTTCATTCGACCCACAGCTTGTGCTCTTTCCGGATAAGGTCTGGTTTCTTCTTAATGGTCGTGTGAACAGTCATAACTCTCGCTGTTGGTTTGCAAAAAATCCTGATGGTGCTTATGAAGTCCCTCATTATGAAAGACGACACTTCCAGCATATTTTATAAGGTAAGATAAAACCGTACACACGCAGGGCGGCCGCGCGACGTAAAGTTGGGCTGAGGCAGCTGCTGTGGCGCAGAGTAGAAACACTGGGTTTATAAGAGAGACCCTGGAGATGCGGCGGAAACCGTAACGAGGGTAACGGACCCAGACATTGAAAAAGGGGAAAGGAGAATCCGTAGGAAAATCTTAGGTCCAAGGAAGTCACTAGATTCACAACCACGTTCCGATTGAGATCGAATCGAGAATTTTATGAAGACGTTGAGAAGATAACAACTATTACGAGGAAAAGAAGACACATTAAGAGACTGGCACACAGGACACTTAGACTACAAGAAAAGTGGAAGGCACAATCTGCTTAAGACGTTCACAAGGACTTGGAAGAAGTGGGGATCCAGGAGGAAAGAACAACCTGTAGGAAGAAAATTGGGGGAATGAAGGATGCACCAGAGAAACTCGTCAAGTCACGTGACATCTCGTTTGAAGACAAGAACACCCAGAAGGAGTGCATTTTTTTTTTTTTTTGCTATTTGCTTTACGTTGCGCCGACACAGATAGGTTTTATGGCAACGACGGGACAGGAAAGGGCTAGGAGTGAGGAGGAAGCGGCCGTGGTCTTATTTAAGGTACAGCCCCGCCTTTTGCCTGGTATGAAAATGGAAAACCACGGAAAACCATCTTCAGGGCTGCCGACAGTGTAGTTCGAACCCACTATCTCCCGAATACTGGATGCCGGACGCACTTAAGCGACTGCAGCTATCGAGCTCGGTGAAGGAGTGCAAAGAAAAGGGACTAAGTTTGAGAGAAGATCTGGTGGACTGTGTAAAAGTGGTCCATAGATGACCGTAATGAATAAAATAATATTGTATAATTTACAGAAACCTACACATATCCGGGTCTACTCTGGCTGGTACAATTGGGGAACAGCTACGGGAGTCCTGTGTGACAAGAGGACACCACCAGATCTCAAAGTATTATTCGTCCTTGTGGTTTGAATATAGTGCCAATGAAAAAAGCTTCTGAAAGAAAGGTAGAGGTGGCAGAAATGAAAATACTGTGATGGGCATGTGGCGTGTAAGGAAGGATAGAATCAGAAATGAAACTATACGGGACTGCGTAAAGGATCCAAGGGTCATGAGAGAGGTAGTAATGAAATAGCTTATGGCTTTTAGTGCCGGGAGTGTCTGAGGACATGTTCGGCTCGCCAGATGCAGGTCTTTTGATTTGACTCCCTAGGCAACCTGCACAACGTGATGAGGATGAAATGATGATGAAGACGACACACACATCCAGCCCCCGTGCCAGCGAAATTAACCAATTATGGTTAAAATTCCCGACCCTGCCTGGAGTCCAATCCAGGACTCATGTGACTAAAGGCCAGCACGCTAATCATTTAGCCATGGAGCCGGACAGAGTGTCTCTTAGATATGCCTTCTTCCGCAAACAGAAGAAGAGGGAAGCCGCGTACTGGGTTATCTCGGATGTCAAAGAACTGGAGTTGGAGGACGACCTAGTATTCAGCAGAAATGAATGGAAAAGACGGATCTGAATCAACCACCCCGGGTGTCAGCACCACCAATCATACTGCAGAAGAAGAAGAAGAATAGCATCAACAAAGGTGGAGAGTCTTTGTGCAGATCTTTCGACTTGACGTCCATAGGCGACTTGTTCGTTTGTGGGGATGTAGCACTACAATGAATACACCCAGTTACGAGCGAGAGGAATTAAACAGTAAAAGTTAAAATCCCCGACACAGTCGGGAATCCAACTGGGGATCCCTGAGTGAAAGTCCGGCATACTAACAAGTTAGTTACGCAGCAGAACACTGTGTTAATAGTGGTACGAATTAAACACACTCGTTTGTATAGCTCTAATTTATTTCAGGATGACGGAATAAGCAGACACGGACACTCCACAGATTGCTGTCTGTTTGCAATTGTCTCACAGCAGGACTCCACCTGATCATTCTTTACCTCAAAAGAGCGATCATCTTTATTGACAGGCTTTACACTTCACTTTCGCTGGGCACGCTAAGTCACTTCACACACAGTAGCCGCACACAGACAGGTTTGAACACAGGGCTGCTGACCTCCACAATACACGACGACTGTTCCTTGGATCGACACAGGGAAGGTCTGCCACTCACACAGACAATTCACGAGGCCACTCCACACAGTGAACTACTTAACACTTAGAACAGCAATAACTCGACAGTGCTAACCAGCTCTACAATACTCCTCGCTACAACGACAGTTATCATTACTCCAACACTACTAACACCAAGTGTTCCATATACTGACTCCGAGGGAGTACGCACACACAGTACTCCACTCGGTACTTAAAGGCTGTACAGACACAGTATTCCACTCAGTAATCCAAGGCAGTACACACACAGTACTCCGCTCAGTGCACGACGATACTGCAACTCCGGTGAGACACTGACGACAATCAGCACTACTGCCGTCCCACACCCATTACTCACTGACTGACTTCTTTCTATATCCTGATGGTGGAGTCCTAGAATCTTCGGAGCTCGGTTACAGACAGAACATTCTTATTTCATGTTCGAGAAGGTGCACGGGGAAACCAGTCGAAAACATAATACAAGGAGAGGTCTCCAGCTTGACCTACTCATCCCTTCCAGGAAATACGGTAGCTGTTCCTTCCCTCACTCCAAAATTACTTTATGAACGAAAACACACGCTCAAGCCAAGCATTAGTCCCGGGGAGAAGCCAAACGAATTCAACTCCCGACGAAGAAGCAGATACAGCTACATTCTCAAAAACGTTTGACTTTCAAGTTATCATCCTCAGCTGAGGAATATTCGATATACGCTAATTCATAAAACAGACGTGTGTATAAAATCAAGGTATTTTTATTAACGTTCCATTGTAATTTTGATGAAATTTGGGGCATTTACATGTCCCGAAAAGCTCCTACCGAACACCGTGATAGAGGCTAGCATCTCTACTCATGGTGCAAGTTAACAAAACCCAGATATTTTCGTTACTTCTTTAACGTCATTCTAACATATCGAAGGTTTTCGGCGACGGGAGGATGGGAAAGGGCTAGAATTGAGAAGCTGTGCCCCTGCATTCGCCTGGTGTAAAAATGGAAAACAACAGGAAACCATGTTCAGAATTGCCGACTGTGGGATTCGAACCCACTATCTCTCGAATGCAAGTTCACAGCTGCACGAAAAACTCAGGAATGTCATGTTGTCGTAGGCATATCTCTGTACAACAAAATCAGACAGCTACAACCAAACTTTTTCAAGCAGCTTATTTATAATTATGTTTAACCTAGCAGGAAAACCTTTTTTTTTTTTTGCTAGGGGCTTTACGTCGCACCGACACAGATAGGTCTTATGGCGACGATGGGATAGGAAAGGCCTAGGAGTTGGAAGGAAGCGGCCGTGGCCTTAATTAAGGTACAGCCCCAGCATTTGCCTGGTGTGAAAATGGGAAACCACGGAAAACCATCTTCAGGGCTGCCGATAGTGGGATTCGAACCTACTATCTCCCGGATGCAAGCTCACAGCCGCGCGCCTCTACGCGCACGGCCAACTCGCCCGGTAGCAGGAAAACCAAAGTTGGTTTCAGATTTGTGATATGAGATTCCTCTTCTTTCTAAATTCACTAGCTTGTCAACTATTACTAGAATTACAATTACTAGAATTGATTATTTTTAATACCGAGTTTTGCACCAATGTGGTGTCTTTTCGGCTTTAATGTTTGATAGAACTAGGTAGATCCATTCGGCTTGTTTAATAAAAAGTAAGCGTCAAACCTTCGACCAATTATGTTTGTGGACACCTGGACTTGACAGCTCCATTGTTTTCCTCGGACAAACGCACGTGAAATGTACAAAACCACTTGCTTCTCCTCTATGACTAGATCCCGCAGAGTTAACACTGTATAGGCGACTTGCGCGTTTGAGAGGATATGACCCTACGCAAGATGATTTCTAACGTTCACTACGACACACACAACCAATCTCTCCCCTCTCCCCGACCCATCGGAATTAAGCAATTAAGGTTAAAATCTCCGGGCCTGCTTCGAATCGAACACGGAAGCCCTTGGACCAAACGCCAGCACGCTAACTATTTAGCGATGGAGCCGGACTTGTAGCCAGTAATAGGTTGGAATACAAATTAATCTGGTTGTTGGTAAGAGTCGTAATGTAGCGAGAATAACATAAATTCTAGGGGTTCTGATGGGTCGTACCCCTAATGTTTATGCAAAACTCAAAGCATGACCGTTATGCAGGCTAAAGTATACTCACTTCGGGCTCTATTTATGACTTTGTGACGTGCCGTAGAACATGTCTGAACGTGTGATATGTTAAAAATATATTTTTGTAGCTATTTTTTAAATTTTAGTCACTCTTTAGAAGCAATTTCTATATGATCAATTCCTTCTTGTTTGCAGGTTACTCCAAGGACTCCAAGACACGCTTCAGGAGTTACTGCTGGCGGACAATCTCTTGGGAGACAACTTAAACCCCATCTTCTCGAGCAGCGAGTTTCATGGTCTCGGCCAGCTCCGAGTCTTGGATTTGAGCGGCAACCTTATTAAGGGCATAGAGGAGGGCATACTTAAGGGCTGCGCCAGCCTGCAGGTAAGTGTATCGCCAAGTTAATTTGAAAAATCTAGAATGAAACACTAGAGATATTGTTCACTCCCTGACGGAAGGGTTGTGGTCTGTAGAGGCTGACAGTGACCTAGCTACCGTGCAGGTAGTAATATAAGGTGTGGATGGATGGTCGGACAATGTTACCTAGCAACCGTGCAGGTAGTGATGTAAGGTGTGGATGGATGGTCAGACAATGTTACCTAGCAACCGTGCAGGTAGTAATGTAAGGTATGGATGGATGGTCAGACAATGTTACCTAGCAACCGTGCAGGCAGTGATGTAAGGTATGGATGGATGGCCAGACAATGTTACCTAGCAACCGTGCAGGTAGTGATGTAAGGTATGGATGGATGGTCAGACAATGTTACTTAGCAACCGTGCAGGTAGTAATGTAAGGTATGGATGGATGGTCAGACAATGTTACCTAGCAACCGTGCAGGCAGTGATGTAAGGTGTGGATGGATGGTCAGACAATGTTACTTAGCAACCGTGCAGGAAGTAATATAAGGTGTGGATGGATGGTCGGACAATGTTACCTAGCAACCGTGCAGGTAGTAATGTAAGGTATGGATGGATGGTCAGACAATGTTACCTAGCAACCGTGCAGGTAGTAATATAAGGTGTGGATGGATGGTCGGACAATGTTACCTAGCAACCGTGCAGGTAGTGATGTAAGGTATGGATGGATGGTCAGACAATGTTACCTAGCAACCGTGCCGGCAGTGATGTAAGGTGTGGATGGATGGTCAGACAATGTTACCTAGCAACCGTGCAGGCAGTGATGTAAGGTATGGATGGATGGCCAGACAATGTTACCTAGCAACCGTGCAGGTAGTGATGTAAGGTATGGATGGATGATCAGACAATGTTACCTAGCAACCGTGCAGGTAGTGATGTAAGGTATGGATGGATGGATGGATGGATGGATGGATGGATGGATGGATGGATGGATGGATGGATGGATGGATGGATGGATGGATGGATGGATGGATGGTCAGACAATGTTACCTAGCAACCGTGCCGGCTGTGTCTTATGGCTGGTTGTCATCTGAAATTAGCAGCGTTGATGGATGGCCATGATCTGGAGACATATTCATGATCATTTAATTTTCGCAAACGGGAAAAGTGGTTTCTTTTTTTTAATCAGTTATCAGTCAATCATCAATGATCGACATTCACAGCTGTCGCCCAGACAGTGGATTCTCTATCAACTGTATACCTAGTCTTTTCTTAAATTATTTCAAAGAAGTTGGAAATGTATCGAAATTCATTTCATTGATGAATTATTCCAATCCCCTATAAAAGTATATTTGACCTACTTTGTCTTCTTGAATTCCAACTTTATCTCCATATTATGATCTTTCCTACTTTTAAAAACTCCACTCAAGCGTATTCTTCTACTTATATCATTCCACGCCACCTTACCACTGGCAGCACGAAGCATACCGCTTAGTAGAGGAGCTCGTCTCCTTACCGCCAAGTCTTCCCAGCCGAAAGTTTGCAACATTTTCATAACCCTACTCTTTTTTCGGAAAACGCCAAGAAAAATTCGAGCCGGTTTCCTCGGATCTTTTTCAATTCTCATATCACGTAATCCTGGTAAGAATCCCATACACTAGAAACATACATGCCCTCTCCTTTATCTACTTACTACAACCCCTAAATACTTTCATAACCGTTTGAAGAGATCTATAACCTTTATTCACAATCCCGTTTATATTATTATTCCAATAAAGATATGTCCTTATATTAACACCTAGGTACTTATAATGAACCCCGTGAGCGTTCAACATCGACTGAAGAAATGGGACAATATCTTAGATTGGGAATGAGACGTCCTGGTAATTCAGTTCCAACTTAGTTGTTCCTTCCCACCAAAACATTGACGGCAGCGATTAATGTTTCTCATCAGTGCAATGTCCAACTTTCTTCCCCACAAGTTTTTCTTGACAATACGCAGATCAAGTTGCGCCACAACCGATTCTGCGTGCTTGCAAGTCAAAGGCCGAATGATTTCTGGTAGATAGGGAGGTGTGCCGTTGCCATTCTGGTAAAAGCTGGAATTGTAATATTGAATAAGAAGGGGTGGGTATCAGCTACTTCCTTATCGTGTCGCCGATTGCTGGACTTCCGAAGGCGGGAAAATGAAGGGGTTGTTGTCCGTCTTGGAATGTGAGCAGTACAAATTGTTAAGAAAAATAGTAGACAGAAAATGCAAAGCGATATTTTTTTAAAAACTTTAGAATGAGTTCTTGGTTTAAGGTACTTACAGGGGTTAGATAAAGCTGTAATATTACACTTTCTTTTGTTCGTAATTTACATGGACCATCTACTGAAAGATACAAAATTGTAGGGAGGGATTCCGTTAGGTGGAAATGTAGTAAGCAGTTTGGCCTATGCTGATGATTTGGCCTTAATGGGAGATTGTGCTGAAAGTTTGGAACTTGAAAATAGGTGCAATGAATATGACGTGACAGATAGCCTTCCCGAGACTAAACTTATATCTGTAGGGAAGAAATCTAAGAGAACTGAATGTCAGGTTGGGAATACAAAGCTGGAACAGGTAGGTCATTTCAAGTATTTAGGATGTGTATTCTCCCAGGATGGTAGTACAGTGAGTGAGCTTGACTCAAGGTGCAGCGAAGCCATTGCAGTGAGTTCACAGTTGCGATGAAGAGTATGTTGTAAGAAGGTAGTCAGCTCCCGGACGAAACTATCTTTACAACGGTCTGTTTGCAAACCAACTTTGCTTTACAGGAGTGAAAGCTGGTGGATTCAGGATATGATATCTATAGGTATGTTAGAAGTAACAGGCATGGAAGTAGCGAGAATGATTGCTGGTACAAACAGATGGGAATAATGTCAGGAGAGTACTCGGAATGAGGAGGTAAAGGCTAAGTTAGGAATGAACTCGATGGATGAAGCTGTACGCATAAACCGGCTTCGGTGGTTGGGTCACGTGAGTCGAATGGAGGAGGATAGGTTACCTAGGAGAATAATGACTCTGTATGGAGGGTAAGAGTAGTAGAAGGAGACGAAGACGACGATGGTTAGACCCAGTTTCTAACGATTTAAAGATAGAGGTATAGAACTAAACGAGGACACAGAACTAGTTACAAATAGAGGATTGTGGTAGCGGTTAGTAAAGGCTTGCAGACTGAATGCTGAGAGGCATAACAGTCTATAATGAAGATGTGTGCATGTTTAAAATGGGTTCTAACGTTAAAACTGGCCTTTTTAGGCATTGTAGAACATCTTTATTTAGACATAATTAAGTTTGCAAAGCTAAATACTTCCTCAAACACGTATGTATTAAAGGAAAGGTGTTAGCATCAGTTCCGCTCTCTATTTATCAGTCGTCGGCCCCACGGTCTGGGGGTGGTAGCATGTCTGCCTCTCACCCGGAGGTCCCGGATTCGATTCCCGGCCAGGTCAAGTATTTTTACCTAGTTCTAAGGGCTGGCTTGAGGTTCATTCAGCCTACGTTATTACAGCTGAGCTATTGACGGTGAGATGGCAGCCCCGGTCTAAAAAGTCAAGAATGATAGCGAAGAGGATTCATCGTGCTGACCACACTTCACCTCGAGCTGAGCAGCGGTCGCTTGACAGACAAGGTCCGTCAGGGTGGTAGCACAATGGGAATTTTTAATATCAGTAGAGCCCGGATTTGTATGCAGTAATAGGTGTAGTCTGTCCTGCACTACGGTTATGCTATGAGTTTTGCATAAACATTAGGGGTGCGGCCCGTTAGAACGCCTAGAATTTATGTTAGCCTCGCTACACAAGAGAAGAGCGGGTAGATAACCTGTTACTGCATCAACTTCTCGTGGGCTGTCGACTCTCAAGTCCTCACGGCCAAGGACTTCGTGTAATTCAAGCAGGAAGACTCACGCCACTTAGTGACAGGAAGTCGGTGGACTTATGGCTTACAAACTTCCGACATAGAATGCAGGCGTAGTAAAACCACTGATCGTGACGTACACCTGTAACACTAACTCGTTGTGGACGACTTGCCTCTCGAAACATTCCTTCGCGCGTCTCAAATGGAGCGAAACAGAAGTCGGGATTGGAATTACGTCTTTGTCCATCGTAGGCCAAAAAAGATCTGCCGTCCTCTGCCATGTTTACTAAAACTAAAAAGAAACAACTTATTTCACTATTTATTGCTAGGGGCTTTACGTCGCACCGACACAGATAGGTCTTATGGCGACGATGGGATAGGAAAGGCCTAGGAGTTGGAAGGAAGCGGCCGTGGCCTTAATTAAGGTACAGCCCCAGCATTTGCCTGGTGTGAAAATGGGAAACCACGGAAAACCATCTTCAGGGCTGCCGATAGTGGGATTCGAACCTACTATCTCCCGGGTGCAAGCTCACAGCCGCGCGCCTCTACGCGCACGGCCAACTCGCCCGGTTATTTCACTATTAGATAGATAGATAGATAGATAGATAGATAGATAGATAGATAGATAGATAGAGAGATCCAAGGATATATTATATTATTAGAAATATAGATAGATAGATAGATAGATAGATAGATCGAAGGGTAGATTATATAATTAGAAATAGTGGTAGATAGATAGATATAGATAGAAAGATAGATAGATAAACAGGTTTATTTATTTATTTATTTATTTATTTATTTATTTATTTATTTATTTATTTATTTATTTATTTATTTATTTAAGCAACCAAAGCAACGAGATGCCGAATTACAGATTTCCGCAGTGAAAAAAATATATGTACAATAGAGTGGCACAATGCAAACTTTAAAACTATTAATGAAAGAGCAACGATAAAAAATTAACTAATGACAAAACTAGTGGAAGAAAATTAAGAACTAACATGAGAAATGTAGGGAAATAACTATACAAATACCGGGTGAGTTGGCCGTGAGGTTAAGGGCGCGACTGTGAGCTTGCATCCGCGAGATAGTGGGTTCGAATCCCACTGTCGGCAGCCCTGAAGATGGTTTTCCATGGTTTCACATTTTCACACCAGGCAAATGCTGGGGCTATACCTTAATTAAGACCACGGCCGCTTCCTTCCAACTCCTAGGCCTTTAATCTCCCGTCGTCGCCATAAGACCTATCTGGGTCGGTGCGACGTAAAGCCACCAGCAAAAACAAAACAAAAATATAAAAATAATGGCGAATGATAAGTACGAAAATGTTAAAGATTGAAAGTTAAACGAAGAACATGTAGAGGAACAGTAAGAAAAATACTGACATTACACAAGTAACGGTATAGTACATTAATAAATAAATGTTACATTATGTACAAGAAAGGAAAAAGCAATGAGAAGAGAAAAAAAGAATATGAAGGGAAGGATCTACGTTAAGTTCTATGGCCGTATTTAAGGAATCGGAAAAATATTCAAGATAATCGGCAAAGGCCTGGCAATCAACACAATCTGGGCTTTTGCAGCATAGCTGGATATCCGCGACGTTAGTGTCTTGGCGGATACAAACTGTGTATAGCAGTGCGGATAATTATTCTGATAATTTCTAAATAATGAAGTGTATAGATTTTCAATCAGGTATACTATTTTTTCTTGTGGTTAGGCGACCCTTGACAGTGGTATGGGAGAATAGTGATATATAAATAGCCTTGAGACCATAAAGTTGTAAATTTGACCTAAGCCTAACTGGCTCCTTCCCACAATTAGTTGAAGGAAAGAACAAAGGTCAATACGTCGGTAGTTGTCGCAAGAGAAAATCCCTCATAACCCTGTGACTGTAGGGGTTCTGATGCCAGGTGTCAGGCCTATTGTGTTATGTTAACAGGTCTATCAGTTTCAATACCTTGCGTGTAATATACTCTACTTAAATATCTACAATATCCGCGGATATCCATTCGCGGTTGCGGATAAAGGAAATGCGGATAATATTTTGTATATCGGTGCAGGGCTCTAACCATAGCCTGACACCGATGTGAAATCCTTGAATAATCAGTTAATCGCACCACTCTTGGATGACCTTTCCAAGGACACATCTGAAGAGTAGAGATGATAGACCATCGCCTTGCCTAACTCCTGTCTTGATTTCAAAGGGTCTGAAATCTCTGCACTTTCGAAGTGGTGTTGCTCAATGTTCGCCAAATTCCTCTAAAATTCCGATCAGCGTAGTACGATGTATCTAGGCATATGCTATTTTGAAGTCTGTGAATGTCACCACAAATTCTGTATTCCTGAGTTTCAAACATGAAAGGATGGATTTGAGTTTCAAGATTGGTTCGATGCAAGAACGCCCTTTCCTGAAACCTCCTTGATCTTCTCTTCTTATTCTTATTATTATACCACTGCTTTTTCCACATCTGTGTGATCCCGAGTGCGAACTGTATCGCACATCTGGACTTGGCCCTGTTTTATGACCGGATGCCTTTCCCGACACCAACCCTATATGGAGGGATGTAATCACTATTTCGTGTTCTTGTGGTGGTTGGTAGTGTAGTGTGTTGTCTGAGTATGAAGAGGAAAGTGTTAGGACAAACACAAAAAGCCAGTCCCCGAGCCAGAAGAATTAATCAGACGCTATTAAAAGCCGCGACCCGGCCGGGAATCGAAGCCGGGACCCTCTGAACAGACGGCCTCAACGCTGCCCATTCAGCCAAGGAGTTGGACTGAAACCTCCTTGATATTCACCGATTAATGGTTCCGCTTGTTCTTCTGACCTCATTTGAAGGGCTTTTGACTTGAATGTTTTCAGCAGGAGAGATACATCGAGTGTAGTTATTCACGTCTGTTTTATCGCCTTTCTTATGAAGGGGGCGAATCAAAGCTGAAGTTCAGTCATTCGGAAGTATCTGTTTCCCAAATCTCGCAGATAATTTCCGTTAGTTTATCCAGACATTTGTCATCTGCATAATTTCAAGGTTCAGCCATTATAAAGTCCACGGCTGGCGCCTTATTGTCTTTAAGTGACTGAATAATATGTTCGAGTTCTTCTTTCGTTGGTGGTGATGAATCGGGATGAATCCGCACAACGTCTTCAAAAGGAAATGTGGAATTTGGAGCTTTACAGTTCAAAAGAGATGCAAAATAATTCGCCAGAATTTGGCAATCGACCTTATCACTGTGAGCCATTTTACAGTTGGCGCTTCTGAATTGTAGGCTTGGAGGATTGTATTTATTGAGATTGCTCTTATAAGTTCTATAGAAATTTAGAGTATTGGTTTTCTGGAAGTCTTGTTCAATTTGTGATAGTTTTATCCTGTCAGACTTACGTTGTAGCTTTCTGGCGTTCAGGAACTTTGTCCTGTTAATATTAATATATAATTATATATACACTGACTGACAGAGCAAATGCAACACCAAGAAGGAGTGGTCAGAACTTTATGCCAATTGCAGGGTAGACTGACGTCACTGAGGTATGCTCATGATGTGAAATGCGCCGCTGTGCTGCGCACGTAGCGAACGATAAATGGGACACGGCGTTGGCGAATGGCCCACTTCGTACCGTGATTTCTCAGCCGACAGTCATTGTAGAACGTGTTGTCGTGTGCCACAGGACACGTGTATAGCTAAGAATGCCAGGCCGCCGTCAACGGAGGCATTTCCAGCAGACAGACGACTTTACGAGGGGTATGGTGATCGGGCTGAGAAGGGCAGGTTGGTCGCTTCGTCAAATCGCAGCCGATACCCATAGGGATGTGTCCACGGTGCAGCGCCTGTGGCGAAGATGGTTGGCGCAGGGACATGTGGCACGTGCGAGGGGTCCAGGCGCAGCCCCAGTGACGTCAGCACGCGAGGATCGGCGCATCCGCCGCCAAGCGGTGGCAGCCCCGCACGCCACGTCAACCGCCATTCTTCAGCATGTGCAAGACACCCTGGCTGTTCCAATATCGACCAGAACAATTTCCCGTCGATTGGTTGAAGGAGGCCTGCACTCCCGGCGTCCGCTCAGAAGACTACCATTGACTCCACAGCATAGACGTGCACGCCTGGCATGGTGCCGGGCTAGAGCGACTTGGATGAGGGAATGGCGGAACGTCGTGTTCTCCTATGAGTCACGCTTCTGTTCTGTCAGTGATAGTCACCGCAGACGAGTGTGGCGTCGGCGTGGAGAAAGGTCAAATCCGGCAGTAACTGTGGAGCGCCCTACCGCTAGACAACGCGGCATCATGGTTTGGGGCGCTATTGCGTATGATTCCACGTCACCTCTAGTGCGTATTCAAGGCACGTGCAGCATGTGCTGCGGCCGGTGGCACTCCCGTACCTTCAGGGGCTGCCCAATGCTCTGTTTCAGCAGGATAATGCCCGCCCACACACTGCTCGCATCTCCCAACAGGCTCTACGAGGTGTACAGATGCTTCCGTGGCCAGCGTACTCTCCGGATCTCTCACCAATCGAACACGTGTGGGATCTCATTGGACGCCGTTTGCAAACTCTGCCCCAGCCTC
Organism: Anabrus simplex; assembly: GCF_040414725.1. Lineage (NCBI taxonomy): Eukaryota > Metazoa > Arthropoda > Insecta > Orthoptera > Tettigoniidae > Anabrus > Anabrus simplex. The sequence goes on along the minus strand of NC_090265.1, from coordinate 33,505,917 downwards.
GTACGGACGACCAACTGTGCCAAATGGTTGACAGATAATGGAGAACCATCCCTCAGGACACCATCCGCACTCTTATTGACTCTGTACCTCGACGTGTTTCTGCGTGCATCGCCGCTCGCGGTGGTCCTACATCCTACTGAGTCGATGCCGTGCGCATTGTGTAACCTGCATATCGGTTTGAAATAAACATCAATTATTCTTCCGTGCTGACTCTGTTTTTTCCCCAACTTTCATCCCTTTCGAACCACTCCTCCTTGGTGTTGCATTTGCTCTGTCAGTCAGTGTAATAATATTATTTGAAAAGTGGTACGAGGGCTGAAACGGTCAGCCTGCGGAGGTCAACTGAGTAGAGGTTGGTTCGATCGATTCCCACCCCAACCATCCTCGAAGTTGATTCCTGTGGTTTTCCACTTCTCCTCCAGTCAAATGTCGGGATGGTACCTAACTTAAGGCCACGAACTTCTAATCTTTCCATCCCCCTCCCTCACGAGGCTCCTGTTCAGTATAGTAGGTGACGCCACCGGGGCGAGATACTGTTCCTCCTCCTCCCCAGTTGTATGCTCCGACCCAAAGTCTCACGCTCCAGGACACTGTCCTTGCGGTGGTAGAGGTGGGATCCCTCGCTTAGTCTGAGGGAAAAATCAACTCTGGAGGCTAAATGGATTAAGAAAGAAAGAAAATATTATGTATTTAAATTATTTGTTCTTAAAAAAGTTTTATAATGATTTTTCTCCTTGTCCTAATAATTTAAATAATATCTTCTATTACAGCCCCTTATTTCCAAGATTTATTAATATTGTTTCGTTAGGTTATCCTTATCAGTGTCAGTCGATATGGAAAGAGAAGGGCGAATGAGAGCGTCATATTTTAGTGGATTTGAAACTGAAATGCTCACTGACTTGAGACGACTTCTTGGCGAAACTAGATTTATTTCTACGAGGAGGGAACTCGACGTAACAAGGACGCCACAGTCTCCTTCTCCAACCGAAACCTGTTTTGAGACGAGTCCGTCCAATCTTGAATTGGATTGCCGCTGTCTGTTTCTTTCTGTTCATCATCCTCAAGCAGTGGCGGCTCGTGACAAAATTTTTAGGGGGTTCACAACAACATTTTTGTTCATGTCTCAAATCAGCAAGAAAGTAACATAGGTACATAAATCACTTCACCAAATGTTCCTTGTACGGTTCCTTTTTCACAAATAATATGGTAGAACCCCTGTAACCGAGGATAAATTTTATACTGGACTAATCTGTTAGTGTAGAACAAAAGTAAAATTCATAATCAATTTAGTACACTGCGGATATTGAAGGATGCGAGCACTATTCTTGGTTTTTAAATAGCACGAAGTTCACCTAGGTACGACGAGAAGCATGGAAATAATGTGTGCCGCATTTACCGGTCGAATTTTTTAAAATATTTGTTTCCGAATTGACCCCAATAGTCTCCACATTATCTCGGTTAATCAGGGTTCTGCTCTATCACATGTTAATTTTTTCTCGTCTTGGAAATTACAGACAACACTAGCGTAGGGAATTCAATACTCGCGTTTTTTGTGTGCATGAAACTTTTCATGTTAATTTATTTTTGCACTCAAATGAGCAATGTCTGTGCACCCAGCTAAATTCCATACACTTCTTTCTTTGTTGAACAATAAACAGGGCAAACAAAAAGGCGCACTCCTAGACCACCATCCACAGAGCCACTTGCGTGTTTAGTACATTTCTCTCTTAAACTCACGCCTATAGTCGCGTTTGTCAGTTTTTGTAAGGTTCTCAATAATCAAATCTGGTCTGACCGGTTCAAGCCTTATAATTTCTAACTTCCCCTGATAGGTTAATATTTCTTTCTTAATCTGTTTACCCTCCAGGGTTGGTTTTTCCCTCGGATTCAGCGAGCGATCCCACCTCTACCGCCTTCAAGGGCAGTGTTCTGGAGCGTGAGACATTAGGTCGGGGGATACAACTGGGGAGGATAACCAGTACCTAGCCCAGGCGGCCTCACCTACTATGCTGAACAGGGGCCTTAGTGGGCGATGGGAAAATTGGAAGGGATAGACAAGGAAGACGGAAGGAAGCGGCCGTGGCCTTAAGTTAGGTACCATCCCGGCATTTGCCTGGAGAAGAAGTTGAAAAGCATTTTGAGGATGGCTGAGGTGGGAATCGAACCCACCTCTACTCAGTTGACCTCCAGAAGCTGAGTGGACCCAGTTCCAGCCCTCGTACCACTCTTCAAATTTCGTGGCAGAGCCGGGAATCGAACCGGGCCTCCGGCGGTAACAGCTATTCACACTAACCACTAGGGCCTACACCACATAGGCGGACGGTTAATATTTCGCTGGTTAAAATTAACTGAACTGAATTCATTTCCTCTTACACAAAGAATACCATGGTTACAAACCATACAAACAGAGAAGCAAAACACAACACTCAAATAAATTTCAATTGAAAAGATTTTCCAGTCACAAGGTAAAGCAAACTTCTTCCCGCAATTGTGAACACCTGTTCACGAGCTAGAAAATGCCTATTCAGAATTACTAGCGAAATCTGCCGTTAATGTAATGCAATAGTATCTCCTGCGGGGCTGTGGCTAACAGTAATAGGGGAGGAGGCGGCCACTTGTGGTCAACTGTAATACTGCCACTGGTTTGAGGATTGCTCAAGACGGCAAAGCACGTACCTTACCGTGCTCCTCGCTAGTGGGAATATCAGTGCATAAACCATGACGTCATCTGCTTTGCGCATGCGTATAGTCTTCAGCACAATAGCGCATTACCCAGTGTGCTCGCTGCACTGTCAGTCACAACGAACAACTGTCGGTGTAACGGAGCTTCCATCTAATAAGTCGAATGCTTTCGATCGATTGTTGAAATCAGGTCGAAAGAAAGGAAAGTTTTAAATTATCCATGAATGCGTAAAGTTGTATTAAAACTGGGTGTTCACGTGCTCCTGTGCTCCTAAGAGCCCACCGCCACTGTCCTCAAGATACTGTAGATATACGTGATGTGGTGCCGAATACATTTTAACACAAAGATCACGGCGCTTCGTATGTACACAATTTACAACTTACTCGCGAGGTTAGCTGCAAAACCATCAAAGTCATCTCCATACAGGCCCTGGGATGGGGGTGGAAGCAGGGTTGCCAGACGTCCCGGATTTTACGGGACAGAACCGTATTCGTGTTAAATGTCCCGCGTCCCGGACAGTTCACATTCGGTACGGCAATTGTCCCCTATTTTAAACTTCGAGATAAATATGCCAATGTTTATACCTTTGATAAGTTGGCCTACCAAGAACTTTTCTTCTTTCTTTCAAAGAGGATAGATTTCTTCACTCCTTAGTTTCTGTATCTGGCGTAAGTTCGTAGATTTTTAAAATTATTTTTTATTTTATTGTTTGCAGGCACGGTCGAATAAGACGCGTAATAGCGGACAGCCACCTGAGGTAGTCCTAGTCCACCCCACTGTCAGCTGTGAGGAATATTATGTTCTGTTGACTTGATTAGGTCTGAGCTGTTCATTTCTGTAATTTTTTCTTCAGTGTCATGCAGAGATTTTTACGCAATTGCTAAGAATGACAAAAACTGTTTACAGCACTTCAGAGAAATTAAGGTATATTGAATATGCAAGAACTGGTATAAACTAAGTATTTCTTTCTATGTGTTTTACGTCGCAGCGACAGAGGCAGGTCTTGCGGTGACGATGGTATAGCAAAGGGCCAGGACTGGAATCGACCGTGGCCTCAAAACAGGCTGCAGCCCCAGCATTTGCCTGGTGTAAAATGGGAAACCACGGGAAACCACGGGAAACCACCTCTAGGGCTGTCAACTGTGGGGTTCGAACATCGTCTCCCGAATACAAGCTCATAGCTACATGACCCAAACCGCGCGGCCAACTTGTTCGATACTGTAAGTTGCAGTCTGTGTATAAACGTTAAGGCGTGCATTAATAAACTGCACAATAATAAGCGTACGATTTTGAAACGAAGTTTATACCTTGCCGGTCTAGAAAGCCAAGAATAACGGCCGAGAGGATTCGTCGTGCTGACCACAGGACACCTCGTAATCTGCAGGTCTTTCGCGCTGAGCAGTAGTCGCTTGGTAGGCCATGGTACTTCGGGGCTGTTGCGCCATGGGGTTGGGTTTGGTTTGCTTTATAACATGTAGAATACGAGCCCGTTATTTCCTCGATCGCACATCTGTCCCGTATTTTGATTTCAAATATCTGAGAACCCTGGGTGGAAGCTAAATGCTTCCACTATCCGTAACCTCGGCACTTGATGGGGCAGAATGGTTAGCTCTACGCCCGGCCGCATTTGTCCCCAGGAATTAACCTGGTACTCATTTTTGGTGTAGGCTGATTGAACCTCAGGGCCATGTGCACCTCTGGAAGTGGAAATCTCATTTCCTAAATTTTTCGACTTCCTGGCGGGGGATCGAACCCATGTCCTTCCGGGTGATCGAGCACGCCTTTACCGCGTAGATCAGGCAGCCCCTGTAACCGCTCGCTCACGACCGGTAAAATTTTAACCGTGGCAAAAGGCAAAAATGTCAAAACCGAGCTTGATGCGACAGAAATTCAACTTAAATGTGGTGAGCTATCCATTTTACCACGGTAAAGTTGCCACCGTCCATCTCTGTGGTGTAGTGGTTAGTGTGGTTAGCTGCCATCCCCGGAGGCCCGGGTTCGATTCCTGGCTCTGCCAAGAAATTTGAAAAGTGATACGACGGCTGGAACTGGGTCCACTCAGCCTCGGGAGGTCAACTGAGTAGAGGGCGGTTCGATTCCACCTCAGCCATCTTCGAAGTGGTTTTCCGTGGTTTCCTACTTCTCCGCCAGACAAATGCTGGGATGGTACCTAACTTAAGACCACGGCTACTTCCTTACCTCTTCCTTCCATATCCCTTTCTATTCAGTCCCTGTTCAGCGTAGCAGGTGAGGTCGCCTGGGCGAGGAACTGGTTCTCCTTCCCAGTTGTACCCCAGACCCAAAGTCTCACGCTCCAGGACACTGCCCTGGAGGCGGGAGAGGTGGGATCCCTCGCTAAGTCCGAGGGAAAAACCAACCCTAGAGGGTTAATTGTTTAAGAAAGACAAAAGAAAGTTGCCACCGAGGGTGACGCCCCCGGGCATTAGACTTCCCTTTTTATATGTCCTAGATTTCGACCTGACGTAACGACCCTAAGTGCGTCTCAACGTAGGATTGTATCACTGAATCGAGTATGTCATGCTCAATTTAAATCGGCATCATTTGAGTCTTTAAAGAAAGCATTTAGAGAGAGAAGTGAGCCACGTGCTGACACGCTAAGAGACAGACTTCCGTCCTGCTTCTCCGTTTAGCCCAAGGCGGTAATGCGTGAAGACTCGTGATATGCCACGTCCTGTCGGAAATGGCGACCACATTCCAGCCGCGTCCTTGTGCAGCCTTGATCTACCTTGGGCTGGGAGCGTTCGCTCTGTCTCTCGGAGGCGTAGGAATCAGTCATCGAAACAGAACAACAGGATGTGCCGTATTCTGCTTGGTGAAGGATTAACAGTTGCTTTTTGAGTTGATCACAAGTCCCCGTTCTTCTATCACACCGTATTTATTTATTTATTTATTTATTTATTTATTTATTTATTTATTTATTTATTTATTTATTTATTCTTTCTTTCTTTCTTAATGTGTTTCCCCTCCAGGGTCGGTTTTTGCCTTGGACTCAGCGAGGGATCACAGCTCTACCGCCTCAAGGGCAGTGTCTTGGAGCGTGGGACTTTGGGTTGGGGGATACAACTGGGGAGAGAGCCAGTACCTCTTCCCGGTGGCCTCACCTGCTGTGCTGAACAGGGGCCTTGTGAAGGGTTGGGAAGAATGGAAGGGATAGAAAAGGAAGTGGGAAGGAAGTGGCCGTGGCCGAAAGTTAGGTACCAACCCAGCATTTGCCTGGAGGACAAGTGGGGAAACAACTTAAAACCACTTCCAGGATGGCTGATGTGTGGATCTAACCAACATCTACTCAGTTGAGCTCCCAAGGCTGAGTGGACCCTGCTCCAGCCCTTGCACCACTTTTCAAATTTCGTGGCAGAGCCGGGAATCGAACCCGGGCCTCCGGGGTGACAGCTAATTACGCTTACCACTACTCCAGAGAGGCGGGTTATTTATTTATTTATTTATTTATTTATTTATTTTTGTGACTTTAAAGCTTTTCTGTCTGTGGATCGAAAACACTAAGTTAATTATTATGGTTCGGAAGTTTATGACCTAAACAAGTACAAAATATGCAAGGAAATATATCTTTAAAAAAACTAAATATGACCTAAAAATGTAAAATATGACTTGAAACATTTTAGGGATAGGTAGCAAGTATTAGAATATTACAAACATTAAACGCGTCAAAAAGTGAGGTGCGATAATACAGCAGACATATGTATCATGCAGACTGGCAGGTGCGTTAAAACTTTATACATTCATTCAGTACCATGGCAGTGAGGCAGAGGTCTCATTCTGTTTTCCTAAAGAAAGGCCGAAAGAAAAATCGCAGTATTAGCGTACTTTTTGGTATCTGTCGGCGTACGTTCGGCGAGCATCACTTTTTCGGTACAATGTCTTCTAAACCTGCTACCTATCTCTTCCGCGAAAAGAAAATACTTCTACTATAGTATTTTGAAATCCCGTGTTTGAAATGCGATGCACATTACATGTGGCTTGTTAAAAACGAAGCCTCAATTTAAACAAAAATGCTCAAAATAGGCATATAATCAAAATTGAGCAGAATATGATCAAAGCAATAAAACGCCGAAATATGCATTTATATGCAACATCAAATTGCTTTCAACGAGGTCAGGAATCCATCATTCAGACTTGTTTTTCAGATTTCGGGTAAGATGACCTCAGGAATTAAACATGACTTTTCCTTAACATCCGAACCTTATTGATTATAAAATATATAACACTATAACATACCTGTAAGAATCACATTATTAAACCAGAAATGTTCGACTCGTTAGCTGAATGGTCAGCGTACTGGCCTTCGGTTCAGAGGGTCCCGGGTTCGATTCCCGGCCGGGTCGGGGGTTTTAACCTTCATTGGTTAATTCCAGTGGCCCGGGGGCTGGGTGTTCGTGCTGTCCCCAACATCCCTGGAACTCACACACCACACATAACACTATCCTCCACCACAATAACACGCAGTTACCTACACATGGCAGATGCCGCCCACCCTCACCGGAGAATCTGCCTTACAAGGGCTGCACCCGGCTAGAAATAGCCACACGAAATTAATTAACCAGAAATGACTTGTTTCATTCTACAGGAACATCCTGAGCTTCTATCAATCACTCCATGGGACCTTACTTGGTTAATTCGGATGGCACGGTACGAGGACTCTCTCTCTCTCTCTCTCTCTCTCTCTCTCTCTGTGTGTGTGTGTGTGTGTGTGTGTGTGTGTGTGTGTGTGTGTGTGTGTGTGTGTGTGTCGTCTTCACCATTAGGCGTCATCATAGGTAGTGCCCCATCCTCACAGACGTGCAGATCGCCTATAAGGCGTGAATGCGAGAGACCTGCATGAGGCCACTCGCCATTAATTTCACTTTAAATCATGCGCATGTACAGGGTGGTTAGCAGTAGCGGCGATTGGGGATTAGAAGTGGGGTGGCAAAAAAAAAATATACAGACAACAGAAAATCGCCGAGTTGAGGGATATAGCGGACCGGCGGAGGGGGGGGGGGTGTTATACACATCAAAACTAAACAAAAAAGCTACAAAATGGTAAGATTTGATGCTTTTTGAGCGAATTTCGACAGAAAGGTAAAGTTGATAGTTTACTAACTTAAGTGCGGCAAAAATATTTTTTTTGAGATTTTGATTCAATACTGTACTTTCACCAAAGAAACAATATTACACACGTATTACAATTAAATAGAAGTACGGTGTGATTATACAATTAAAAAATCATTTTGTATTTGACTACACACTAAGAAGCTAACAGACAATGTTAAAGAGACAGCCAGACTGACGAATGCACGCGGCAACAAGGTGAATCATACCCGTGTGCACGACCTTGAACAAAAAATATACCCCTGTTACCCTTCCTCATAGCATTTTGCGAAGTCTCCACTACTTGCTGTGGCGCTATACAAATCGGTTAGCCACTACGAACGACATTTTGTGCGTATTTTCAACAATAATTTTGTTAATAATTTGCACAAATTGTTTTTAATAATACTCCTGTAATTCCTAGTTTCAGCCGGCTAAAATGGAATAAAAATGTAATGTTTTCTCTATAAAGTGGGGGGCAACTGCACCCCTCCCCCTCTCGCCCCCCTTTGTCGCCGCTACTGGTGGTTGGAATCAACGTGAGCCGAGTATATGAGCGTCAGAACGTTGGTCATACTGGTAATTAATTTGAAATAAATACATCGATATTTTGCGCCATTGTCAATATATCACCTGCTGTAGTCAGCCAATCAGATCGCTTCGCGGGTGAATTCAAATGGTCTTTACGAGGCGGAGTTGCTAAATCTTCGCGTAGCTTATGACCGGCTTGAGAGCGCTAATAGAAGAAATAAAACTGCTTCACGGGAGGGAATTGAACAAGGACCTCCCCGCTGGTCGGCTCGCCCCATCTGTCTGTCTGTTAGGTCATCAGCCCAGAGGCTGGTTGGATCCTCAAACAGCATCACCAAAAGCTATGCAGTTATAGGGAAACCACAAAAACCAATGGCAGTACCAAAGTGAAACGTACTAGGCAAGATGAGAAGTGAGGTAGTTTGCCATTGCTTTCCTCACTGGGCCAGACAGTGCTATTGTAGCACAACTAACCCTATGAGGAACACCTTTCATGACACTCAGACATACAGGTTGTGCTCTGAATTTCATTAATCAGCACCACCCATACCCCAGCAGCTTCCATATTGTCACAGCCATGGATGAGACTGGGACTTCAGTGGAAGCTACACTTTGCTCTGGCGTGTGCCAAGAGATGGATGCAAAAGTACTGTAACCATCAAGAAATGACAGCAGCTCGCCCCATAGCAAGCACACTACGGTGGCATGGCTTAAAACCCCCGGTGTGTTAGAGTTTGATGCTCATTTCTCGACATGGCTCTCAAGCCCGACCAAGCCGCGAGCAGATTTAGCAACACCGCCTCGCAAAGCCCATTCGAATTCGCCCGCGAAGCGATCTGATTGGCTGACTAAAGCCAAATACAGTAGAGATAATACGCGACACTGAGCGAGATATCGAGGGACAGCTACTGGAGCTCACTCTAGCGGATAGACCTGAACAGTACTGATTCTCTCATAAGAGCGCGTGTATTTTTGTGTGGAGTTTTTGGTGTCATTTATGCGTTTTCAGTGAGTTGACATAAATAAATAGTAGTGTGTGTCATTCCTTGATATCTCCTCTCAACATGAGGGGAAAGGTATGTGTTGTGTTTGGCTGCAGTAATTACGAAGTAGAGAAAAATACGCGGTCGTTCTTCAGGTTCCCTCGTGACAAGAACATGTAAGTAATATTGTGTTTGCATATATATTGTTCCATTGACAGAGATTTTTATAGTACTTCATAATCTTCTGACCTGCTCGACCCATATTTTAACTGGCATAAAATGTAATACGCATATTTTATTCTATAGTGCAGCAGTTAACCCTCAATACCGATGTGTTGTTGTAGGTGTGATCTGTGGGTTTTGAAATGTCACAGAAGCGATTTGGATAAGGTGAACAAGAAAGAAGGGACGTTACGCTTATATAAGAATTATAAGATCTGTTCAGATCATTTCTAGGCCAGCGATTTTAGAAATCCTCGACAATACAGCCAAGGGTATATTACATTTTTGCTCTAATTGTACGTAAATATTCCTTAAAGCATCACTATCGACAACATTTTCATACTTTTCTTTCTTTATCCCTCTTCTCAGATTAAAGCCGGGATTTTATAGATTATCTTTCCGTTAGTAGGCTTCATGTTAGGAGGAAAATTGTCCAGCTATTAAATGTCAATTCGCCGGGCTGAGTTGCTCAGACGGTTAAGGCGCTGGCCTTCTGACCCCAACTTGACAGGTTCGATCCTGGCTCAGTCCGGTGGTATTTGAAGGTGCTCAAATAGGTCAGCCTCGTGTCGGTAGATTTATTGGCACGTAAAATAACTCCTGCGGGACTAAATTCCGGCACCTCGGCGTCTCCGAAAACCGTAAAAGAGTAGTTAGTGGGACGTAAAACAAAAAACATTATTATTATTATTATTATTATTATTATTATTATTATTATTATTATTATTATTATTATTATTAAATGTTAATTCATTGCATCACATGTGTAAGGAATATCTTTCTGTTAGTAGGCTTCATGTTAAGATGAAAATTGTTCAGCTATTAAATGTTAATTCATTGCATCATATGTGTAAGGAATGTGCCGATATTTTTATTGACAAGTGTCTTAATGTGATGATACAATGTTTTTAAATGAGAAAAAGGACAAATCCAACCGTAAGAGTTCAGGCAGGAATGCTAAAGCTAAAAAAGTAATGCATAAATGAAAGATCAAGCCATTTCACACCAGTCCATTTCACTTCTTGTTTATATGTCTAATTTCAGTCTTTGAATAAAAACCTTTTAAATAATTCTTCATTCATTTATCCAGAATTGCTTTAGCAACTTCGAAGTTAATATCTCAATAACACTTTCTTTCCAGACATAATTTATTTATCTATTTCCGTATATACATTTCCATTGATATTTGAATTTAGCGCGATTTGTTCAGGTCAAGTCACTAGGAGCGCCACCGTCGAATTGTCTCCCATTTTGGCAAGGCGAAATCCGTAAGTGTCGCGTATTATCTCTACTGTATTTGCTAAAGCAGCTGATAAAATGACAACGGCGCGAGATATCGACGTAAATTTTCAAATTACCTACCAGTATGACCAACGCTCTAACGCCCTTACACTCGGTTCACATTGTTTTCCACCATCCTGCATGTTATGTAAACGTGTGAATTGGTGATGTTAACTGGGACACATTATGGCTTTACTAGTCCTCCACTATCATCTTTGTAACTTTGACAACGTTTCCTATACTTAAACATAGCAAACACGACCGGGACAAGGGAACAGGTTTCAGTCCACACGTAGTCGATGAAAAAATGGCGTTTAGTGCCGAGAGTGCCCGAGGACATGTTCGGCTCGCCAGGTGCAGGTCTTTTGATTTGACGCCATAGGCGACTTGCGCGTCGTGATGAAGATGAAATGATGATGAAGATGAAATGATGATGAAGACGATACACACACCTAGTCCCCGTGCCAGAGAAATTAACCAATTAAGGATAAAATTCTCGACCCTGCCTGGAATCGAACCCGGGGCCCCTGTGACCAAAGACCAGCATGCTAACCATATAGCGATGGAGCCGGATGTAGTCTATGGAGATAACGAACGACTAGTATTTTCTTTGGTGATGTAAACAGGCAAACGTGGTAGTTTAAAAATGCTATTTGAAGAAATGTGAGTGAATGTATCCTATAATCATCCACACATAAAATAAACGTGTAAGACTCTCCGAACACAGGTGTGTCGCTGAAAGGCTGAAAATAATGTGTGTTTGTTTTCCTCCCCTTAAAATTGTATGTAAAATTTAAACAATATTGGAAATATATGCGTTTGTCTGCCTCGTAATGTTGGGAATACTTTCATTTGAGGGATAGGGTGTCGCACAAAATGTTAAAGACGTCAACATGGAAAAAGTTTGGAAAAGACATGACGGAGCGGGCTTGCATGTCAGGTGGAAGGTTCAAATCCGGGGCAGAGATTACAAATGTTTGAAATATTTGTTTAATACGTACCGTACGCAAGTTCAATACCCGCTTCAGTGCAAATTGTGTGCGAATGAATGTGTTTGTGCTCCTAAGAAGGGCCGATTAGTTACCAGGTCGGACACATACAGACCGGAAATAATAGGAACACAACTGCCTTGACAATGTTGTATCACAGCAAATGCTCGATGTGATGACCGTTCTGGTTTATGCACATTCGGGCCCGGTGTCCAGTAGATCGCCTTGCGCTCTGAAGCATTCCAGGTGTAATTGCTCGGCAGGCGGCCGTGATGAGTTGCAGATGACACTGTTGTCATAGCAGATGATTTACCCACCCTTCAGTGCGTGATAAATTGCTTAGTTCAGTATAGTGAAGAGTTTGGCCTATATGTTAACCCTTCCAAAACAAAAATGATGGTGTTTTCTGAACAGTCAATACGAGCAAATCTCACAATGAAAGGTCATATAGCAGAGCAGGTGTCTTCCTTCAAATACTTGCGCATCATGCTGAACGACCAATATGATTCCAAAAGAGAAATAACATCTAAAATTGAGCAGGCCAGGAAACAATACATTACCATGAAGAAATTCTTTGTAAGGTCAGAATCCGCATGATCCGCTGCTACATATTCCCTATTCTCCTATGAGGATGTGAAAGCTGGATCCTGGATCCAAGCACTGAAAACGTATAGATACCTTTGAAATATATCTGTTTCGCCGTCTCTTGCTCATACCTTGGATATTGAAATTTTCCAATGTCGAGGACCTTCATTGGATAAAAAAGCCGAAAGAACCGTTTCATATTATAAAACAAAGGAAAACATAATACTTAGAGCATGTTATGAGGGGGTGAGCGGTATCGATTATTACATATAATTATTGAAGGGATGATACAAGGGTAACAGTTCGTTAGTAGACGGAGAAATTAATGGCTAAAGGACATTCGAAGATTGCACAGAGATGTACATCAGAAGAAGCTTTTCATGTTGCTTGGTCAAGATTGCCGGCCCCGTGGTGTAGGGGTAGCGTGCCTGCCTATTACCCGGAGGCCCCGGGCTCGATTCCCGGCCAAGTCAGGGATTTTTACCTGGACCAGAGGGCTGGTTCAAGGTCCACTCAGCCTACGTGATTAGAATCGAGGAGCTATCTGACGGTGAGATAGCGGCCTCGGTCTAGGAAGCCAAGAATAACGGCCGAGAGGATTCGACGTGTTGACCACACGACACCTCGTAATCTGCAGGCCTTCGGGCTGAGCAGCGGTCGCTTGGTAGGCCAAGGCCCTTCAAGGGCTGTAGTGCCATGGGGTTTGTTTGTTTTGATTTGTCAAAATCAGACCATGCTACGTGGTCTGCCAACCTCGGTATGGAGACGGCGTTTAAAAAAAAGAAGAAGAAGAAATAACTTGCTTTTCTAGACCAGGGCCACTATTTCACTGTCAGGTAGCTCCTTGATTGTTTTTATGTACAGTGGGCTAAGTGAGCATCGAACTAGCCCTCAGATCCGGGTAAATTGGAATTGGAACCAAGGCCTCTGGGCAAGGGTCAGGCTGATCCGTGGGGCCAGCTCGGTTGTCCATATGCAACAAAGTTGATGGGTTTTCTACGGCTGTGTGGGAAGGGTGCGATGGTGGCCGCCCTGCTGTTTACCGACAAGCGGCACGCAGGAAGTATGGCAACCATAGTGAGACTCACCCTGTATTATCAAAATAAATAATCTATTTTCTTTTCTCTTACTAAAAGCCTTTATTTAACAATCTAATCAGTACACAATTTTTCACCGAATAGTACTAGTTTCAGCCAATGTGATGGCCATCCTCAGGTAGTCACAACAAGACATTCTTAGATAAGGCCATAGTAACATTCAAAATATCTTAATAAAACAAGTCGAATTGGATTAAATCTCAAGAAACTAGGACCATAGATGATCACAAAAACACATTAATATATGCACATTCAAAATGTTTATTACAGTCTGTATCTAAAACTTAACACTTAATGAGATAAAAGGTGAGAGTAATACCATTGTCTGTTGGTACTCTAAAAAGAGTGATAACACCACAATTCGTAAGGTTCCTGCAGTGAAGTACCTAGGGGAGTGGATTTCAGCAACCGAGGATGAGACATTAGCAATAGATACCAGATGCACCAAGTTGGAAAGGTTCTACCATACCTGTAAGAGCATCTATACATCCAAGTGCCTCTCTAAGAACCTTAAACTCCAACATTACATTTCAGTAGTAAGACCGTCCGTACTGTACGCCTCTGAGTGTCTTCTGATGAACAGAAAAGGTCCACTGAGGAAGCTAGAGCTCAAGGAACGAAAAATACTAAGAAGGATTTTAGGACCAATAAGAGAAGGGAATGGTACTTATAGGATAAGGCACAACAAAGAGATCTATGACCATCAAGAAGACATAGTTACATCCACGAGGAAGAGGCTATTGACTTTCTATGGGCATTTGACTTGTATGAGTACTTACAGACTTACCAGCAAGATCTTTACCACTACAGGCAGAGGGAAAGCGTCCAAAAATAAATGGATCACCACAGTGAAGTCCGACTTAGAACAGCTGGGGATTTCAGAACAAACCATACAGGATCGTGTATTATTTCGGCAGTTGACCTTTCAAGGTGTCTTTCCAGAGTCTTTCACCAGCAGACAGAGTACAGGCACCACCCGACTGAAGTGGACCGAGGAAAGGAAACAAGCACACAGCCAGAAGATGAAAGCTTTCTGGGCAAAGAAAAAACAGAATTTCCATACAAGGAGTTGAAACGAGCTCCGTGGTCCTCAGTAGGCCCAAACGACAAGAAGAAGAAGAAGAAGATGGTCAGTTTTGCTTTCTAGGATATTTTATCATCCCAGAGTAGATTTCTCATTTGAAAATAAAATTGAGAAGCTTTCTGAGTCCTGTTAAGTATTTCTTGGTTTACTGTGTTATCTTTTGAAATGAAACTTCCAAGGTATTTGAAGTTAGACAGGAAAATGTTCGAACCTGTGCCTTTCCTGTTGATAGTCATTTCAACAACTACACAAAATGTTTTTAAACCGTTTATATACACGTTATTCATTGTGTGTGTGTTTTATGATCATTTATAGTCCCTAACTTATTGGGATCCAACTCCATTAAACTGTCATTTTATCTCATCAAGTGTTAAGTATTAGATACAGACTGTAATAAACATTTTGAATGTGCATATGCTATGTGTTTTCGTGATCATCTATGGTCTTAGCTTCTTGGGATTTAAACCCATTCGACTTGCTTTGTTAAGATATTTGGAATGTTACTATACCCTTGTCTGTTGTGAATACCTGAGAATGGTCGTCATATCAGCCGAAACTAGTACTCTACTATTCGGTGAAAAATTGTGTATTCAATCAGTCACTACTAATCTGCATTTAGGGCAGTCGCCCAGGTGGCAGATTCCCTATCTGTTGTTTTCCTAGCCTTTTCTTAAATTATTGCAAAGAAATTGGAAATTTATTGAACATCTCCCTTGGTAAGTTATTCCAATCCCTAACTCCCCTTCCTATAAATGAATATTCGCCCCAATTTGTCCTCTTGAATTCCAACTTTATCTTCATATTGTGATCTTTCCTACTTTTAAAGACACCACTCAAACTTATTCGTCTACTGATGTCCTCCCTCGCTGAAGTAGAGGAACTATTATCATGACTGTGCAAGTGACACTTGACTGAACATTTTAACACACTTTCCAGAATACTCTCCTTCTTCGCCTTTGCCAATACTGAAGATCCGAACTTCTGGTGTGCACTACTATTGTGTTTGTTTGAGGCATACTCACTTTGATGATTCTTCTCTGAGATATCATCATCATCATCATCTGTTTACCCTCCAGGTTCGGCTTTTCCCTCGGACACAGCGAGGGATCCCACCTCTACCGCCTCAAGGGCAGTGTCCTGGAGCTTCAGACTCTTCGTCGGGGGATACAACTGGGGAGTATGACCAGTACCTCGCCCAGGCGGCCTCACCTGCTATGCTGAACAGGGGCCTTGTGGAGGGATGGGAATATTGGAAGGGATAGACAAGGAAGAGGGAAGGAAGCGGCCGTGGCCTTAAGTTAGGTACCATCCCGGCATTCGCCTGGAGGAGAAGTGGGAAACCACGGAAAACCACTTCGAGGATGGCTGAGGTGGGAATCGAACCCACCTCTACTCAATTGACCTCCCGAGGCTGAGTGGACCCCGTTCCAGCCCTCGTACCACTTTTCAAATTTTCGTGGCAGAGCCGGGAATCGAACCCGGACCTCCGGGGGTGGCAGCTAAGCACGCTAACCACTACACCACAGAGGCGGACCTTCTCTGAGATATGCTGAGCAAAATGTTTCAGGAGGAGGGAGACAGAGGTGAAATTAGACTTACAATCAGCACATTCCAAGCAATTGTAAGATTCTGCAAAACATATAAGAGAAATTACACAGTACATACATGCAAATAAAATAAGAGGCTACAAGATAAATTCATCTATATGATAAGCAAGAATTGAAATGGAATAAAAATATTAAGTAGGTAGAAAAAATTCAGAAGTTAAATGGTGCAGATCTGGTTGTAGTATAATGAAACAACTTTAGTAAAAACTACAAAGGATATGATTCATTTAGATGCAACAGTATCCCCACAGACCATTATAATGTCTTCTTGATTTTTGCTATTGTCGGTTAAATGAAGGCTTCCATCATATCGGCCGAAACTAGTACTATTTGGTGAAAAATTGTGTATTGATTAGGTGGTTAAATCAAGGCATTCATCATTATGGGCCTAACACATTACCTGTTTATGAGAACTAAGTTAACTTTATTTAATGTTTTTATTCAAAATGCTATAAAATGCTAAATTCATCATCATCAGTCATATTACTCATTACTGAGTGTCGTGACCCCATTGTTTTGTCTGTAGAGACATGCTTCACAAAGTGTCACCATCCAACTCGATCGCCAGCTTTTCTTAGGACGTTCTGGAGAGGAAGGCCAGTTATCTTCCTAGCCTGATTGATATCCTTCCACGTGGTCTTCTGCCTTCTATTTTGCCTTCTATGATGGACTTTTCCAGGTTGTCTCCATCCCTCCTTAAGATATGCCCAAGTAACTGAAGTATTCTTTCACTGACACGTGTAGAGAGACATTTCACTATCTTCAGCTCTTTAACGATGGACTCATTTGTTCTCTTTTCGGTCCAAGCTACACGTAGCATGCTACGCCAACACCACGTCTCAAAGGCATCGATGTGGTCCTTGTCCTTAGCCTTGATGGTCCATGTCTCACAGCTGTAAAAGAAAACAGAAAATACTAGTGCTTCAACCAATTGAATCTTCATGTTTTTGGATATTGCCCTGTTCTGCCAGATCTTAGTTAGTTTACTCATGGCTGCACATCCCAGAACAATACTCCTCTTTATCTCCTGCATGCAATTTCCTGTGTCACTTATACATGACCCAAGGTATACAAGGTCATTAACCAACTCCAGTCCCTTTAATCGACCTGTGAGGTGCACTCGATTTCCACGATCAATGATCATGAGTTTGGTCTTCTTCAAATTAATTTCTAATCCATAAATGAGACTTGCATCCTTTACTCTTGCAAGTAAATCTGCAAGCTCATCTTCACCACTGGCAATGAGTGTGGTGTCGTCAGAAAAATGCAAGTTGTTGATTTTTGTCCAGCAATTGAGATACCACCATCATGCACTCTCTTCATGATGTGCTCGGCATAGATATTGTATAGCTGGGGAGACAATACACAGCCTTGTCTTACGCCTTTGGATTTACTGAAAAAGTCTGAGGTATCACTATCCACCCTTACGGTCAGCAAGTTACTGTCATAAAGGCTTTCCAGCAGTGATATGAGATGTGCTGGAACAGCGAATTCATCTAATACTTGCTGTCCTTCCATGTGGTCTTCTGCCTTCTATTTTGCCTTCTATGATAGACTGTTCCAGGTTGTCTCCATCCCTCCTTCAGATGTGCCCAAGCAACTGAAGTATTCTTTCACTGACATGTACTTTCCATAGTTTGTCTCATTCAACACAGTCAAAAGACCTTTTGTAATCTACAAAGCAGATAAAGAACAGGAACACAAAACTCCCAACATTTCTCAATTATGTGCCTCATATTCAGAATTTGCTCACGTGTACCTTTACCTTCCACAAAACCTGCTTGTTCCAGGGATATCTGAGGTTGTAACAAAGGCTTAAAGTGTTGATTGAGTATGTGTAGTAGGACTTTGCTTGCATGGGATACAAGTGCTATGGTTCCGTAGTTAGAACAATCCGTAACGGAACCTTTCTTGTGCAAGGGAATTAAGATAGAACTTGTCCAGTCTATTTCTATTTCCTTGCATACGCTGTTGAGGAAGTGCTAAATTATAAATGTTTAAACATAATAAACTGCTACATTTCTGATATTTAAATGCTAAAAATCACCACCATCCCCTCCTTAGACTTGTAGCCTACCTTGTGTATTCTGCTTGCTTGTTCATATAATAACCTGTCGCTCATGCTAAATTCACCTAGGAGATAATAAGTTATCAGTTATGTTTTCTAAAAAATATGTTATAGGAACTACGTTTGGATCGCAACAGCCTTCCCGACGTGCCTAGCGCCTCCCTTAATGGACCCCGAGCACTCAAAGTTCTTTCACTGACGCACAACAGAATCGGTGAGTACAATTTCTCTCCATTTTGTATCTTTAACCACTTTTTTCCATCTTCTACTGCTATTTTCATCTTCACGTAACTTTAGAGTGACCAGATTTTTAGATCATAAGTTATGAATTTCATTATGGTCCGTATTGACAACTGATCACTATCAAAGAGTAGAGAAGGTGTTGGTGTCCGTACCAGGTGCACGCAAGTTACAAAGAACATTGGGACATTCACTTCAAACCAAATTGAACAATAGATCACTACATCTGATGAAGAGGAATACCTATTCAAATTACGAATGTTCCCCTTCAAGCTACATAAAATTCATTACTCATATTACATTGAACAAACATAATTATAAATCAAGTTGCTCGTCTATACAGATAGGGATGCCAACTCCCATATCAACTCAGGAATATTTGGCTGCTGTAGGAGCGACGACGTAGTTCGACATCAACCACAGCAGTTTTGATGCGTCATTTAGTTTCAAGTTTAGATGTGTTTGTTCGGACTTCATCAATGTTTTAAATTAAGATTGGAAATTGTCGCATACCAGAGTGTTTAATTAATTATTGGCTATATGTGTGCAGATGTCTTCCAATTGGACCGTGACTAAAGATGACCCAATATACAGTGTATGGGGTCGAAATTAGTCCCAGTTTTATAAGACAGCATACAAGCTACTGGTGTTGAATAGGTGGACCCTTCTCTACCTTTTGATAGCGTACAGATTTTTAGAAGCAAAAAACAGGATATTGGACACTATGCATTTTATTTTCTAACAAAAGGTGGACAACGAATCTACAGACTTACCGGAAACATTCAATATCAGTAGCGGTGATTGGGAATTAGCAGTGAGGGGAGGCGGGGGAAACATTTACAGACAACAAAAAGTACCTGGATTTTTCAGATATAGCAGGTGGAGGGTTGTCTATGTACATTAAAACTGAAAAAAAAATCTACAAAATTGTAAGTTTTTTTGCTCTCTGAGTGAATGTCGATAGAGGTTAACAGTTGCCCAACTTATGTGCGGTAATAATTTTTTAATGATAAATGTAATAAATTTATTTTTCTTCCACCTGTTCAATACAACTCAATATGTTAAAGTTGGAGATAAATCCTCATTAAAATAAGAATTGGTAGGCTTACATTTTCGCCCTTTCCTATGGGGCATCATCAGCCGTATCATTACCTCAAACCATATCAGGTATCTGGTTAAAATTGATCTAAAATCTACTACAAAATTGAATACATTAAAAAACTTCACTTAAAAAAGCTACCATCATATGAGTAACTTGATTTTGGTACAAGTGAAAATGAACAATATTGATGGCCTTGAGCCATGGTCGATGTTGAATATGATTGAAAGTTTTAAAATATTGTTACAAAGTGATGAAAGTAAGTATAGAACAATACAAATGATTATATAAAAACTTAATAAGGAAATGCATTCCAACACTGTGCCACTTTTACATAATATTGGAACTTGGCATGTGTACTTGATATAGTCTTATTCAAAAGATAGCGAAGAAGTTCTAATTTTTTTTTTTTTAGTAGTTTGTAACTAGCCCTGAAAGATGTTATATTTATGTCGTAGTTCTACTTGTGCAAATATTTTGAACAATTTATTAGAGAACAACTTAATGAGGCTGTTGAAATGTCATTAAACTATCTTCTTCCGTTGAGCAATATTCTGTGTTGATAGTGTGCCTAGCACAGAAAGACGTTGCTTTCATGTCATAATTCTACTCGAGAACCTATGTTGAGTAATTAACAACTTAATGAGGACTATTGAAGTGTCATTGATTATCTTCTCTTGAAGAATATTCTATATGATGGTGTGCTTCTGGTGTAAGTGTTCAGATGTTAGTTTACTAGTTGAAAGGGGCTGTCAAACTGTGGTATAAGTTATTAATGTTAAGCTGTCCAATGTGTACAAGGTCTGAAAGGAAGGAGAAATCCCTACTTAATTAGGTTGAAAAAATGAAAGAAAAAGAAAGGAGGGTTTACTCGTAAACTTTGAGTCTGTGGTGTTAACGCTTATCTTTAATATTATTAAACTGTTGTCTTGTTGTGTTAGAGGTTTCCGAAATACTGGCAGTCGCTAACATTCTGCTCTTCCTATTGTGAGTGTGTCATCTTGGTGGAGGGGAGTGGACCTGAGAAGGCGGGGCTATGGGCTTGCGGTTAGCGCATGGGGAGGAGTTGTGTGCATTTGTTGAGGAGGAGGGGCGTGATATGTTTCTCGGCTTAGTGGGAGTGCTTACTGATATTGTCTTAAAAACTTCGAAAAATGTTTTGTCTTGAAGATTTAACTTATTAAACAAAATTATTATTTGATCCTATAGAGGGCTTTTATTGTCTATTAAGTTTTTATTTATGTTGTATTTCTGGTTGAAGAAAATGTACAAATTCTCGAACTCGGTCATGAGTCTGCCCTTTTCAATTCTTTTTAAAATTTGGAGATCCTGTTCGATTGAGGTGAAACTATGTCCTGTATCTTTCATATGATTACTCAATGCACCAAATGCACACAACTCCTCCCCATGCGCTAACCGCAAGCCCATAGCCCCGCCTTCTCAGGTCAACTCCCCTCCACCAAGATGACACACTCACAATACGAAGAGCAGAACGTTAGTGACTGCCAGTATTTCAGAAACCTCTCACACACAACATGACAACAGTCCAACAATATTAAAGGTAAGCTTTAGCACCACAGACTCAAAGTTTACGAGTAAACCCTCCTTTCTTTTTCTTTCATTTTTTCAACTTAATTAATTATGGATTTCTCCTTCCTTTCAGAGCTTGTACACATTGGACAGCTTAACATTAATAACTTATACCACAGTTTGACAGCACCTTTCAACTAGAAAACTAACATCTGAACACTTACACCAGAAGCACACCAACAACATAGAATATTCTTCAAGAGATGAAGATAATCAGTGACACTTCAACAGTCCTCATTAAGTTGTTAATTACTCAACATAGGTTCTCGAGTAGAATTATGACATGAAAGCAACGTCTTTCTGTGATAGCACACTATCAACACAGAATACTGCTCAACGGAAGAAGATAATCTAATGACATTTCAACAGCCTCATTAAGTTGTTCTCTAATAAATTGTTCAAAATATTTGCTCAAGTAGAACTACGGCATAAATATAACATTAGAACTTCTATGCTATCTTTTGAATAAGACTATATCAAGTACACATGCCAAGGTCCAATATTATGTAAAAATGGCACAGTGTTGGAATGCATTTCCTTATTAAGTTTTTATATAATCATTTGTATTGTTCTATACTTACTTTCATCACATTTTAACAATATTTTAAAACTTTCAATCATATTCAACATTGACCATGGATAAAGACCATCAATATTGTTAATTTTCATTTGTACCTAAATCAAGTTACTCATATAATGACAGCTTTTTAAAGTGAAGTTTTCTTATGTATTCACTTTTGTAGTAGATTTTTAGATCAATTTTAACCAGGTACCTGATATGGTTTGAGGTAATGATACGGCTGATGATGCCCCATAGGAAAGGGCGAAAATGTAAGTCTACCAATTCTTATTTTAATGAGGATTTATCTCCAACTTTAACATATTGAGTTGTATTGAATAGGTGGAAGAGAAATAAATTTCTTACATTTATCATAAGATTACTTCCAATATGGATTCGCAATGATTTTCATTACTTGTAACAATTTCTTTCTTGTTAAGATTTTGATTCAATACTTTACAATCCCCAAAGGAACAATATTACACATGTATTACAATTAAATAAAAATTGTGACTACACAATTAAAAAGTGATTTAGTATTTGACGGCACACTAAGAAACTAACAGACACTAAAGAGAATGAGCTAGCTGGAAAATTTATAATGTCCAATAACGGACCATTTATATTGGTATTACTAAAGAGACTGCCATACTGAAGATTGGGTTGAATGACATTTTGTGCATATTTTTGTTATTTTGTTAATGATTAAAGAATATAAAAGAAAGAATTATTGTGGTGGACAAAGCGGAGGCGGGACAGGTTTTTCTCCAGGTACTCCGGTTTTCCTTGTCATATTTCACTCCAGCAACACTTGCCAATATATAATTTCATTTCATTAATCATTCATTAATCATTGCCCCAGATGAGTGCAACAGGCACATTTCCTATCCTCGCCGCTAGATGGGGGCTTCATTAATTCCATTCCTGACCCAGTCAAATGACCGGCTAAAATGGAATAAAAATGTAATATTTTCCCCATAAATTGGGGGTGGGGATGACTGCCCCTACTCGCCCACCGTCCTCCAATCGCTGCTACTGTTCAATATTATGAAATTTATTTATTACAAACAGTCAGCTATCATATTTACAGATCCAAACCAAACCAAACCCCTTGACACTACAGCCCTTGAAGGGCCATGGCTTACCAAGCGACCGCTGCTCAGCTCGAAGGCCTGCAGATTACGAGGTGTCGTGTGGTCAGCACGACGAATCCTCTCGGCCGTTATTCTTGGCTTTCTAGACCGGGGCCGCTATCTAACCTCAGATAGCTCCTCAATTCTAATCACATAGGCTGAGTGGACCTCGAACCAGCCCTCAGGTCCAGGTGAAAATCCCTACCTGGCCGGAAATCGAACCCGGGGCCTCCGGGTAAGAGGCAGGCACGCTACCCCTACACCACGGGGCCGGCACTTATTTACAGATCATTGAAATAAAATCAATCAATCAATCAATCAATCAATCAATCAATCAATCAATCAATCAATCAATCAATACTGATCTGCATTTAGGGCAGTCGCCCAGGTGGCAGATTCCCTATCTGTTGCTTTCCTAGCCTTTTCCTAAATGATTTCAAAGAAATTGGAAATTTATTGAACATCTCCCTTGGTAAGTTATTCCAATCCCTAACTCCCCTTCCTATAAATGAATATTTCCCCCAGTTTGTCCTCTTGAATTCCAACTTTATCTTCATATTGTGATCTTTCCTACTTTTATAAACGCCATTCAAACTTATTCGTCTACTAATGTCATTCCACGCCATCTCTCCGCTGACAGCTCATAACATACCAATTATTA
This sequence comes from Anabrus simplex, assembly GCF_040414725.1. Taxonomy (NCBI): domain Eukaryota; kingdom Metazoa; phylum Arthropoda; class Insecta; order Orthoptera; family Tettigoniidae; genus Anabrus; species Anabrus simplex. The sequence continues at coordinate 33,482,399 of NC_090265.1, read as the reverse complement.
CATGTTATAAACCACATTTTAGGTCCATATTGAAAACTTAACAGTTCAACAATAATAAAGGTGTTTTAATTTGTTCCACCTATTCAATACTTATATTTTCACTTATAGTGGTTACATAATTAGATTCTTAGTTACATGGGACATGTTTCGCCCTCAATTAAGGGCATCTTCAACCTAAACACAATCATCAAAAAATACAATTAAAATAAAAGTGGAAGTTAAAAGTTTAGTCAGTTATTAAAATTCGGAACATAAAAATGTGAAAAGTGATAAAATATAAAAATGCTAATGGAAAACTGTCTTATGATTAAATTATAATCTTGTCAGAGACTAAAACTTCTTCTATTAAAATTCCAAATAAAAACAGTTCATATAAAATATTAGTGGAAAATCAAAGTGGTAATAATATAAAGCCAACGACATGAGGGCGTGAACACAAGTATAAACTTGATCGTCATGAATACAATCTTTCCAAGGCCGCTGATGAAATTCGTCAGCAAGTGAGGCAGACGCATCTGTTGAAAAATTGTAAGTGGCCGTTAGCACCGGAAGGTAATAAAATGGCTGAAACCTTGTCAGAAAATGTCAGTAGATGCAGAAATAATGTTTTCTGTAAGAGAAGGACATTATTACCACTTTGATTTTCCACTAATATTTTATATGAACTGTTTTTATTTGGAATTTTAATAGAAGAAGTTTTAGTCTCCGACAAGATTATAATTTAATCATAAGACAGTTTTCCATTAGCATTTTTATATTTTATCACTTTTCACATTTTTATGTTCTGAATTTTAATAACTGACTAAACTTTTAACTTCCACTTTAATTTAATTGTATTTTTTGATGATTGTGTTTAGGCTGAAGATGCCCTTAATTGAGGGCGAAACATGTCCCATGTAACTAAGAATCTATTTATGTAAACACTATAAGTGAAAATATAAGTATTGAATAGGTGGAACAAATTAAAACACCTTTATTATTGTTGAACATACCACTTAGTCGAGCAGCTCTTCTTCTTTCTCTCAGTTCTTCCCAACCCAAACATTGCAACATTTTTGTAACGCTACTCTTTTGTCGGAAATCACCCTGAACAAATCGAGCTGCTTTTCTTTGGATTTTTTCCAGTTCTTGCATCAGGTAATCCTGGTGAGGGTCCTATATACTGGAACCATACTCTAGTTGGGGTCTTACCAGAGACTTATATGCTCTCTCCTTCACATCCTTACTACAACCCTTAAACACCCTCATAACCATGTGCAGAGATCTGTACCCTTTATTTACAATCCCATTTACGTGATTACCCCAATGAAGATCTTTCCTTATATTAACTCCTAGATACTTACAACGATCCTCAAAAGGAACTTTCACCCCCATCAACGCAGTAATTAAAACTGAGAGGACTTTTCCTATTTGTGAAACTCACAACCTGACTTTTAACCCCGTTTATCAACATACCATTGCCTGCTGTCCATCCCACAACATTTTCGAGGTCACGTTGCAATTGCTCACAATCTTGTAACTTATTTATCACTCTATAGAGAATAACATCATCCGCAAAAAGCCTTACCTCCGATTCCACTCCTTTACTCATATCATTTATATATATAAGAAAACATAAAGGTCCGATAATACTGCTTTGAGGAATTCCCCTCTTAATTATTACAGGGTCAGATAAAGCTTTGCCTACTCTAATTCTCTGAGATCTATTTTCTAGAAATATAGCAACCCATTCAGTCACTCTTTTGTCTAGTCCAATTGCACTCATTTTTGCCAGTAGTCTCCCATGATCCACCCTGTCAAATGCTTTAGACAGGTCAATCGCGATACAGTCCATTTGACCTCCAGAATCCAAGATATCTGCTATATCTTGCTGGAATCCTACAAGTTGAGCTTCAATGGAATAACCTTTCCTAAAACCGAATTGCCTTCTATCGAACCAGTTATTAATTTCACAAACATGTCTAATATAATCAGAAAGAATGCCTTCCCAAAGCATACATACAATGCATGTCAAACTTACTGGCCTGTAATTTTCAGCTTTATGTCTATCACCCTTTCCGTTATACACAGGGGCTACTATAGCAACTCTCCATTCATCTGGTATAGCTCCTCCGAATAAACAATAATCAAATAAGTACTTCAGATATGGTACTATATCCCAAACCATTGTCGTTAGTATATCCCCAGAAATCTGATCAATTCCAGCCACTTTTCTAGTTTTCAACTTTTGTATCTTATTGTAAATGTCATTGTTATCATATGTAAATTTTATTACTTCTTTGGCCTTAGTCTCCTCCTCTATCTCGACATTATCCTTGTAACCAACAATCTTTACATACTGCTGACTGAATACTTCTGCCTTTGGAAGATCCTCAGATACACACTCCCCTTGTTCATTAATTATTCCTGGAATGTCCTTCTTGGAACCTGTTTCTGCCTTAAAATACCTATACATACCCTTCCATTTTTCACTAAAATTCGTATGACTGCCAATTATGCTTGCCATCATGTTATCCTTAGCTGCCTTCTTTGCTAGATTCAATTTTCTAGTAAGTTCCTTCAATTTCTCCTTACTTCCACAGCCATTTCTAACTCTATTTCTTTCCAGTCTGCACCTCCTTCTTAGTCTCTTTATTTCTCTATTATAATAAGGTGGGTCTTTACCATCCCTTACCACCCTTAATGGTACAAACCTGTTTTCGCATTCCTCAACAATTTCTTTAAACCCATCCCAGAGTCTGTTTATATTTTTATTTACCATTTTCCACCGATCATAGTTACTTTTTAGAAACTGCCTCATGCCTGCTTTATCAGCCATATGGTACTGCCTAACAGTCCTACTTTTAAGACCTTCCTTTCTATCACATTTATTTTTAACTACCACAAAAACAGCTTCATGATCACTAATACCATCTATTACTTCAGTTTCCCTATAGAGCTCATCTGGTTTTATCAGCACAACATCCAGGATATTTTTCCCTCTGGCTGGTTCCATCACTTTCTGAATCAGCTGTCCTTCCCATATTAACTTATTTGCCATTTGTTGGTCATGCTTCCTGTCGTTCACATTTCCTTCCCAATTGACATCTGGCAAATTCAGATCTCCCGCTACCATCACATTTCTTTCCATGTCGTTTCCCACATAGCCGACTATCCTATCAAATAATTCCGAATCCGCGTCAGTGCTACCCTTTCCCGATCTGTTCTCACAGAACAGTTATTTTTTAAAAAATATTTGTTAATTTTCATTTTTATTGCTCCTTTACTTCTTTTTGGTATGTATAGCTTGTAACAGTCTACAGTTTATTAAATGTTTGTCAGAATTGTGTCATAAAATTCACTGCACGTACAAGTGAAATTCAGTGGCGTGCACTGAACCCCATCTACGCTGGGGTAAAGAACTTTGTATTAACATTTTCTCAAGTACCTATACCACTGTTTACGAGCACAAAATCTACCAACATAAATATATACGCACAAGACTCTAACTAGGAAGTCTGAAGAAAAATACGCAAGACATAAACTTTTAAATCCACCAAGTGTTTTATATACATGTTTTTAGTGTTTTTAACATGTTTAATGTGTATGTACATAGGTTTTTAAGCTTAGTTTAAGTTTTTACAACCATATTTAAACCACAACAATTTTACTTTCACAAACTTACAAATGAAATGACGATAACATCCAACTCATATCCCCATTAGACATCCGGATGTGCTAATGGATGACTACATCTTTTTAGATAAGTAATACTAATCAATGACTAATAGATGTAATATTTGTAATCTTTACATACTGCTGACTGAATACTTCTGCCTTTTGAAGATCCTCACATACACACTCCCCTTGTTCATTAATTATTCCTGGAATGTTCTTCTTGGAACCTGTTTCTGCCTTAAAATACCTATACATACCCTTCCATTTTTCACTAAAATTCGTATGACTGCCAATTATGCTTGCCATCATGTTATCCTTAGCTGCCTTCTTTGCTGGATTCAATTTTCTAGTAAGTTCCTTCAATTTCTCCTTACTTCCACAGCCAGCTGATGATGACCAAATAGGGTTGAAACCGGTACTGATGTAAGTCTATTTTTACAATAAACAGTACTGATAAGATGGAATTTCTTTCTTATCCATATACGTGTAATCAGTCAATATGGACATGAAACTCATAAATAAAATGAAACTCATAAATAACAATAATTTGGTATATGTTTCATCTTCTTTTTAAGACCTTCTCAGCGGTACCGTCTCAGTAAATTCTCCACTGCACAGCACTCGCAAACAACACTGTGATTATAACCCATACTACCCTGTCTCTTTGAGCACATCTGGCTCATTGCTGGACCGAAATTACAGCCATGAAACTCAAAATAAATAAATTATTCAAAGCTGAATTACCACCTGCCACCTTCGATGAGTTATGAAGTACTTTTCTGATTGGCTGATCGGAAAGCTGTCTGTGTGTTTCAGTGGTGGTGAGAAGTGGTGCGTTCTCCTCGCAACACTCTCTGGAGCGAATAGATGTCAGTAACAACCTGCTGGTCACTGTAGAAGGTGGTGCATTTTCTGGTCTTGGTCGCCTGAGGAAGCTACGGTTGGCAAGGAACAAACTCACTCGGTTCAACAGCGATGTTTTCCAAGGTCAGTGTTGTAAACTTGCAACTATCTCGATAAAAATGTTCTTATTACTAGATCTGTACTAACTGAGCCCAACATTGCAGGAGCGGAAAACTTGGATCATCTGGACCTGTCAGAGAACTTCCTCACCGAGGTACCCAGTGTCGCCCTCAAGGTCTTCACTAGCCTCAAGCACCTCAATCTCTCATCAAATAGTATCAAGGTAGACCTTCATCTTCAACTGTTCATCAAATGAACTGATGGTTGCATTAAGGAACTCAGTCCCTTCAGCACAGTTTTAATATATGTACAAAAGAAAAACTATTTGAATTTTTCTTTGTTAAGAAGGAAGGACACTTTCCAGTGTCGACTCTGTTAAATGTAACTTAAAAGATTTTCAGTCTATAACGTACCTTTAAATAAAACTCACTATTAAAAAAGGCGTGAGCTTCCGTGGCTCAGGTGGCAGCACGCTGGCCTCTCATTGCTGGGTTCTGTGGTTCAAATCCTGGTCACTCCATGTGAGATTTGTGCTGGACAAAGCGGAGGTGGGACAGGTTTTTCTCCGGGTACTCCAGTTTTCCTTGTCATATTCCATTCCAGCAACACTCTCCAATATCATTTCATCTGTCATTCATTAATCATTTCCCCAGAGGAGTGCAACAGGCTTCGGCAGCCGGCACAATTCCTATCCTCGCCGCTAGATGGGGCTTCATTCATTCCAATCAATCAATCACTACTGATCTGCATTTAGGGCAGTCGCCCATCTGCCAGATTCCCTATCCGTTATTTTCCTAGCCTTTTCTTAAATTATTTCAAAGAAATTGGAAATTTATTGAACATCTCCCTTGGTAAGTTATTCCAATCCCTAACTCCCCTTCCTATAAACGAATATTTGCCCCTATTTGTCCTCTTGAATTCCAGATTTATCTTCATATTGTGATCTTTCCTACTTTTAAAGACATCACTCAAACATATTCGTCTACTGATGTCATTCCACGCCATCTCTCCACTGACAGCTTCGAACATAGCACTTAGTCCTGACCCGGTCGAATGACTGGAATCAGGCTGGAGATTTTCATTTCACTATTAAACAGGGAATAATCTCTGACTTAAAGGTCTGGTATGTGGGTTAAGATATCTGTAGTAAACTGTCTAAATTTACGCATCATCTTCACCATAATTTAATAAATTTACAGTAATTATTATTCATGAAGTATATTTTTGGTTCCTTTTGAAACGTGTAGAGTGTGTGTATAATTAATTACACGTCATAATACCAAAAATATACTTCATGAATAGTTACATGGGCCATGAAAGACTAAATGATAATACAGTAATTATTGTTTCAACTTATCGATACAATATGTTGTGTGCGTTAAGAAAGTTCACAAAATAATAATAGTACATATTTCATTTTATTATAAACATCATCAGTTACAGATATCTTCATTTAGGTAAAATGACAAACTGTCACAGTTTAAGTTTGTACTGTATTTAGTATTTGTTTTTAAGCCCCCTTTTTCACCTTCTCCCCCTTAGCCAAAAATGCTCTTTTCAGTCATTTTTAAGTAGTTAAGTATGTTCTTAAGATCATCTTGAGAAGACTATGTCTTTGCACATTTACTGTTTTTACCTAAACAAAGATATCTGTAGCTGATGATGTTTATAATAAAATTAAACATGTGCTACTTCTACTAATTTATGAACGTGTTTAATGCACACGACATATTTGATCGATAAGGTGCAACAATAACTGCTGTCAATTTATTAAATTATGCTACACATCGATATGATCATGAAGTTGATTACGTGCAATTCATCTCTGCCACTTGAGATGATCATTTATCACTAAAAATAACTTCTTACAAGAACTCTCTAATTTAAAAAAATAAAATAAAATAACTGGTATAATAGGATGACCATTAAATGCTCATTAGGAACTCTTGCACAGTTGTTAAAATTATTGTAAAATGAGAAATAATAATAATAATAATAATAATAATAATAATAATAATAATAATAATAATAATAATAATAATAATATTAATAATAACAACAATAACAAGAAGAAGAAGAAGAAGAAGAAGAAGAAGAAGAAGAAGAAGAAGAAGAAGAAGAAGAAGGAACAACAATGATAATACTACGGGAACGCTAGGGGTAAAGCACCTGGAAGGGAAGTGCAGCATGTCATTGATCTGATCAGGGTGGGAGGAATGAAATAGTGGAGGATCAACGGACTGGCAGCCGGTTGGAATCGAGCCAGTGAAAGAGCAATATTTTTTTAAAGTCCTCGCATTTTATGCTGGAGTGGAGACAAAGCAGGACTTCATTAAGATAAGTTCCAAATTTCAAACTCCTAGGTGTTTAGACACAAATAATCACAAAAATTTCTAAATACTGAGTGTGACTTTGTAGAACCTGCTGACGTTCTTTTAAGAACAAAACATGTCATTCTTTGTTTGATAGTGTGTGTTTTTATTCCTTGTTTAATATAGGGTTGGGTAGACCAGAACAGTCAGCTGTTCTGAAACATTAGAAGCTTGAGGTGATGTGTTTCAGTACACTGTACCAGCACACAACACACGGAACTGTAACTGCACCAAAGAGGTAACTTCGTGAGGCAGCACGGCATGCTCCAGGAAAGTGCCTGTACCGAAAGTGCTGTGTCTGTGTGTAGTTACGGCCAGCATAAAGCTGCACGGAACGTGAAGGGACAGTTGGAACACTGAAATTTGCGCCTAATAATCATGTTTAAAGACTGTTTTTAGGTTAAGATTTTGCAGTCAATATGAAATACATTTATCACAGTTACAGCAACTGTACAGATGTTTAAAAGGATATTTTCACCAATTGAAATGTCAGAACTCTGAAATACGCACCCAAAAAAGTCATGATTAAATGTTGCTTTTAGGATAAGAATGTTTTCATTCATTCTGAAATATACCTGTCACAATTACACTGACAGTAGACGGGTTTACAAATATCACATACAGAACTCTGGTGTGACATGCTGCAAAGTTTACCATCTTTTGTACGATATACAATACTGTATGTTATCAGGCTTTGATGTAAACACTCTTACAGAATAGTTGAAAACAAAACAGAATATATTAAGTGATCCATGTCGAGCTGCTCGACAACCTGTCAGTGGAGAGATGACGTGGAATGACATTAGTAGACAAATAAGTTTGAGTGGTGTCTTTAAAAGTAGATCACAATACGAAGATAAAGTTGGAATTCAAGAGGACAAATTGGGGAAAATATTCATTTGTAGGAAGCGGAGTTAGTGATTGGAATGACTTTCCAACTTCTTTGCAATCACAAGACTGCGAAAACAACAAATAGGGAATCTGCCACCTGGGCGACTGCCCTAAATGCAGATCAGTAATGACTGAATGTACTGAAGGCCAGTGGCTGGTGCAACGGGACTCACAGAACAAAGAGGATATGACAGAAAACAGACCGCTCCAGCACGTGGTGACACACAGTCAGCTAGCAGGCGAAGGCATTGCATAGTGACGCTTCTGATGGGATAGCGAGTCACTGTCTCGATGTCGCTTGAGAATGTTTCGAAACAACTGACACTCGGTGTTCCAGAACAACAGAACATAACTGTGCACCGGCCAAAATAGGGACATAGTGCCCAACCCTAGTTTAATAGTGTGGTTTTTTACAGGTATGTTATAGTGTAATATTTAAATTGAACGTGTGAATCCAACAGACCGAGAAAAGCCTTTAAGTTACATTTATTTGAATTTTTCCACAACATTTTAATTTTATTTTAGTTAATTCCTCTGGAAGGAATATCTTAAAACACCTGCTTCAAGCTGCCTTGTTAAAACTTCCTACTTCAGTTAAAACAATCATTACAATTTATAGTTGATTGATCCAGGTCCTTTCTGCAATCATTGGGAACACAAGATTAAATATAGTAATAGTGAATACCTATTAAGTTACGATCATAAAACCATCCAGTCTATAGGGTCTGACAACATGGTTAGCTAGTTCAAGTGCTGTTTATTGCAAAAATTTCACCATAAGAACGTTGCCAATAAGCCAAACTGTAAAGGCATACCTAAACAAAAGTGTAAGAAGTGAGATGTGTACTTGTGTCTTACATCTACATCCAGCTGTTTCTTGGATTTCCATATATGCTTGTAATGACACAAAGTGACAATGAGTTGTATTCATTCATAATAGTTGCCACTATTGCATGGTGTTAATTCAAGGCTACACACCTATTTCAATATTTTTTTCCTCATTTTAGATGTCATTTAACACTTTCAACACTACGCCTGTACGGGATACGGGCGCACTGCTATCCTGGTTGTGGACGGCGCCCATATACCATACGAGTGTGATTTTTGCGCGTGTTTACAGGCAGCTGCACATATCCTGTACAGTCCCCGTCCCTTGCTTGGAGGTAGCAGTTTATCTAGTATCCACTAGAATGCAGTAATTATGCGGAAATTCAAGCTGAAATGATAAAAAGGGTAGATTCCCTTTGCCATGACCTCTACCAAAGCACTCGATGTGCCGGGTGCTGAGCATACCAAATATGTTGCACTGTGAGGTGTGTTGCTGTACAAACATGTCCTCATGCCAGCTCAATGATAGTGATATCTTGGATATTTTATCAGGAGAAGCGGGTTCAGAAATAGATAACAGTGATGAAGACTCTGCTTATGAACCAGATAATATATTAAGTGATAGTTCGGGCAAGACTTTTATTTGTTACGTCAATTTTGAATGGAATTTTTTAGCTGCATTATTTCATTCCAAATACAAACGATAGAAATACTTCACCTCTTCAGAAATTTGAGCTTATTTTTTCGTTCAGACAAAGAGACGCAGGATGATGATTCACCTGTATCGTAAAAAGAAAGTAGATGTGGTGCAAGGAGAGCAAGGTTGGACTGTGCATAGCTCAATGTTTTCAGGACTACCATACCAAAGCAAACTATTCCTAAATAGGTAATTTTGTATTTCAAATGTAACTCTGTTTAATGTGACTTAATTAGCCAAATTGAATAATTCATTTTTATTGATTGAGCAGGCTTATTGGTATAACTTGAATGTAAATGTTTTTCCGTGCATTTTTAAAATGTTTTCCATAAGACTAGTGTAATTAAAACACTTCCTGGTTAACAACTTCATTTTGGATGGCTGACACCTTCATATGATGCTATACTTCACTGTAGTGTAATAATGTATTAGGGGATGCCTGGCTGAGGCAGTAAAGGCATGTTCGGTTTGCCAGGAAGGACGTGGGTTTGAATCCCTGTCAGGAAGTCATAAAATTTAAGAAACAAGATTTCCGCTTCCGGAGGTTCATATAGCCCTGAGGTTCACTCAGCCTACACCAAAAATGAGTACCAGATTAATTCCTGGGGGCAAAGGCGGCCAGGCATAGAGCTAACCACTCTACCCCATCACGAGCCGAAGTTAACAATGGTGGAAGCCTTTACCTTCCACTCCTCCAAGGGCCTTCATGGCCTGTACGGAGGTGACTTTGCTTTGCTTTGCTTTGCTTGTAATAATGTATTAAAATTCACAAAAAATACCCAGTTCATGCCTGGGTACATGTTAAAATAAGGAAGTGTTTAAAGTGTTAACTAATATATATACACCCATGCATAATTTTCATATTCAATTTCATAAGATGTGATGTCATCCGATCAGTCGAATCCGAACATCGGTAATTCTATGAATTACCACTCTCCAAGTTGTCCTATACCACACTGCATCCTTTAGTTGTTCCAGGGTGAGGGCTGTGTCTGTTTTAATGGTGTTTAACCAACAAGTCCTCTGGCGACCTTGTCTTCTTGTACCGCTGATCATTCCTAGCATGATTGTTTTTTCCAATGCATCTGATTGCATGACATGGCCAAAGTAAGCTAGTCTCAGCTTCATAATCTTACCAACCAATGATATACGGGGCTTGATGCACTCTAAAGCTGTCTTATTGGTGATTTTTTCAGTCCATGGTATTTCTTCTTGTCTACCTGTTTCTGCGTCCAGCTCTCACATCCATACATCGGCAGTGGGAATATAATGGCATTGACTAATCTGCACTTGGTAGCCAAACTGATATCTACCGGGCGAGTTGGCCGTGAGGTTAGCTGTGAGCTCACATCCGGGAGATAGTGGGTTCGAATCCCACTATTGGCAGCCCTGAAGATGGTTTTCCGTGGTTTCCCATTTTCACACCAGGCAAATGCTGGGGCTATACCTTAATTAAGGCCACGGCCGCTTCCTTCCCATTCCTAGGCCTTTCCTGTCCCATCGTCGCCATAAGACCTATCTGTGTCGGTGCGACGTAAAGCAAAAAAAACAAAAAACCTGATATCTCTGCTCTTCCAGATTGGGGACATAGTCGTCATAGTGATACGTCCAAGCGAAATCCGTCTTTTGATATCATGATGGCAATCTCCACTTCAACTGATTTTGGATCCTAAGAAGATGAAATCCCGCACACTCTTTATCTCTTCCCCATTTAGCTTTAGACAAACTGTACCACTCTCATCTGTAGTCATAACTTTGGTCTTTTTAATATTGAGATAGAGCCCAGTTTTTCACTTTCATCATTGAAGCGGGAAATTAAAAGCTTTAGAACTTACTTCTGCTTCATTTTGGATGAAAAATTTCATATAAATAAATTAATTCATGCAATAAAGGATTAATATCACCATGTAAAGGACATCAGTTTTGAAGAAGATTACTGTGTTCTCCTCAGTTCATAAAAGTTCTGCTATTTATGTTTCCAGAGTCTGGAAGGAGCCAACCTGGGAGCTCAACCTGATTTACAACAACTGGACTTGAGTCGTAACGGCCTGGCGACTGTGACACCAGGTGCTTTCCTCGGGCTGCGTCAGTTACGCGTGCTCGATCTCAGCGTCAACTCGCTGCGCACAGTATGTATCTCTTCTTCCCTGTCATCACGTTTGTTATTCTTCCTAGCCCTAAAAGTTTGATTTATTCTCTTTATAATTTTGGAACAGTTGCTTTCCACCAAGCTCTTAGTGGTATACTTCCTAATGCAGGATCATGTTAACTTATCCACCTCAACATTTTATTAACTTCCTTTATAATGTACGGAAAAAGCAAAATGCTTACTACAAGGGGGGGGGGGATCAATGGGATTTTATTTCTTATGTAAATTCATTTATTGAAAAACGCTAGGCAATCACAATTTATTTTTCCATATAATTTCCTGCTTTGGAAATGCATTTGCCCCAGCGTATGGGCAGCTTTTTGATGCCCTCATCGTAAAAACAAAAGGGTTGTGCACGAAGTCTTCCCCACTGTTGTCATCTTCACATCATTGCCCTCCCAGAGATTCTTTAAGTGGTCCAAACAAATGGTAATAAGTCTGTGCTGTAAGCAGGATGATCAAGTGTAGTCCAGTGCATTCCCTTTTGATTCATTGTGATTTTTCGGCTTAATTCACTACATTTTTTTAAATTTTGTACTTCGTTTCAGTGCATTTCCTGTAGCTTGGAGACAGAGCAGCAGTATGGAAACACACTTTACGGAACTGTAGGTCATTTTTGATGATTTACTGATGTTACTGATTTTCCACATGTTCTCGTCCTTCCTTGAACTTTTTATGCCAGGCAAACACACACGTCCTTGACAGTGTTTGATCACTGAACTGTGCAGTCAATCTCTGGCAAAATTTTTGCTGCTGTAACTCCTTTACGAGCAAGAAATTTAATAATTATGTGTTGTGCATTGGAGGGGTGCACCAGTTGCTCCAACATTGTGAGCGTTACTGACGAAGCGGCGAGAAATATCTAACATCACGCTCTCCCCACTCCTAATGGTCCTGCCTAAGCACAGCAGAAGCACAAGGCCAGTCCTACCAACTGTTGATGTTCAGGAACAAAAATCCTGTTTATATTTGATCGACCTTTGTAATAATGTCAGATAATGTCCTGAAGTTTTGAAAATGTTCATTTTTTGTATGATTTAAGAGAATGTAAATTTTCATGGCTGGTAATCCTCTTCTTACTCTTCTTCCTCTGCTTTTCTTTCTATTTCTCCCTATTCCCAATCTGACCTATCATTGTGTTTCTTTCCTCTTGTGCGTTCCTTTCATTCTTTCTGTCTTTCTATACATGACTTGTATAGAACACTCAGCCTATGCTAGAAAAAGAAAAAGAAATTGAATTTAGCAAAAATGTCACTTAAGGATAACATGATGGCAAACAAAATTGGCAGCCATAGGAATTTTAGAGAGAAATGGAAGGATATGTGTACATGTTTTAAGGCAGAAACAGATTCCAAGAAGGACATTCCAGGTATAATATGAACACGGAGAGTGTGCAAGTGACGACTTACAGAAATATTCTGTCAGCAATTTGTAAAGATAGTCTGATATAAAGATAATGTTCAGATAGAGAAGACAACTAAAACTGGTGAATTACTGAAATTTACCTCTGATAATAGATATTTACAAAAACTGAAAGCTAGAAAAGCAGCTGGGATTGATAAGATCTCTGGAGATATGAGTTACTAAAGGCTATGGGTTGGGATATAGTGCCATATCTGAAATACTTATTTGATTACTGCTAGCATGAAGCAGCGATACTAAATGAATGAATGGAGAGTTGCAATAGTAGCCCCAGGGTGCAAGGGAAATGGTGATAAACATAAAGTGGATAATTACTGGCCAATCAGCTTGACATATGTAGTTTTTAAGCTCTGATTATATTACACACATTTGTGAAATTACTAACTGGTTTGATAGAAGACAGTTTGGGTTTAGGAAAGGTTATTACAGTGAAGCTCAACTTGTAGGATTCCTGAAAGATATAGCAGATATTTTCGATTCAAGAGGTCAAATGGACTGTATCGCTATTAACTTATCCAGTGCTTTTGACAGGGTATATCATGGGAGATTACTGACAAAAATGAGCGCAATTGGACAAGACAAAAGAGTGATTGAATGGATGGCTATATTTCTAGAAAATAGAACTCAGAGAATTAGAGTAAGTGAAGTGTTATCTGATCCTGTAATGATTAAGAAGGGGGTCCCATAGGACAGTATTATTGTACCTTTATGTTTTCTTATTTATATATATATAAAGAACTAGAATTTGAGAGGATGTAAAGGAGAGGGCGTATAAGTCTCTGGTAAGACCCCAATCAGAGCATGGTTCTAGTGTATGAGACCCACTCCAGGATTATTTGATACAAGAACTGGAAAAGATCCAAAGGAAAGCAGCACAATTTGTTATGGGTGATTTCTAACAAAGGAGTAGTGCTACAAAAATGCTGCAAACTTTGGGCTGGGAAGACTTGGGAATAAGGAGACAAGATGCTCAGCTATGTGGTATGTTCCAAGCTGTCATTGGAGAGATGGCGTGGAATGACATTAGTAGACAAATAAGCTTGAGCGGAGCTTTCAAAAGTAGGAAAGATTGTAATATGAAGATAAGGTTATAATTCGAGAGAACAAATTGGGGCAAATATTCATTTATAGGATGAGCAGTAAGGAATTGGAATAATTTATCAAATTAAATATTCGATAAAATTCCAAGTCCTTTGAAAATGTTTAAGGAAAGGGAGTCAGCCACTTTGATGACAGCACTAAATGCAGATCATCCGATTTAAGGTCCCTTTCCGTGCAACAGAGAGATACGAACTAGAAAGGAACAACTAATGGGATAGGAGGAACACAGTGGCAGGTCAGTATAGGAAGGATTAAAAGTCTTGTTATGAGTTTCACTAAAAGGGAAAACGTAAGGTCTTATTGAAAATGTTGTACTCGCCTCAGTTTTGAAGCTATATAGATGAAATTTTTCTCATGATTCATGATATATCCATGTATATGTCCTGTGATTTACTTTGTTGGCGCTTATGTCTTTATGTTTAAAAAATAATGAATTATTAATTTCCACTTTCTGTAATTAATTTTGCAAATTTGAATTAGTATTTGGCATAGTAATAATTATTTCACATACATGTTAATGTCACTCTTAGAATCACTGAACTGTGTTGTCTGTTAATGTTAAAAGTTTCAAATCTTTTTGTTTAAAAGTGTCCAAATGATTTTAATTTTTTTTAAAATAGAAAATTCAGGTTAGGTTTGTTGTCATGGTGACTTGCATTTTGCTGGTTAACATTAACATAATTGATATCTTCACTTTCATCATTCTTCTTCTTCTTCTTCTTCTTCTTCTTCTTCTTCTTCTTCTTCTTATTATTATTATTATTATTATTATTATTATTATTATTATTATTATTATTATTATTATTATTATTATTATTATTATTATTATTATTATTCGTAGTAGTAGTACTCATCATCATCATCATCATCATCATCATCAATGTACCACTCCAGTCGCCCGGGTCTGGCTAACAAGCCTCCTCCACTCCTTTCTGTCCTACTTTTCCTGCTCCATTACTTCCACCACATCCAATCCAACTTCTTTAATATCCTTCCAAATCTGATCCATCCACCTTCTTCTTGGTCTTCCAACTGGTCTCTTTCCCTTAACAAATAAGAATGTTATATACTCTTTGTCAGAGATAAAATGGTATTTACTTGTAGTTAGAGATACCATGGATCAGCCAACATTCATACAAGAACATACCTGAACGGTATTTGAAAACCTGCCTTTATGGCATTGGAACTTGTCAGATCACGGCAGTTTTATGATTTACATCGGATCTTGGCAGCACTTGGGTTAATAAGAAATTAAAAATGAAGTTCCACTACTATTTGATATGACGTCAAATCCCTTATACAATGCAACTGGTTTTGACCCCATTATGGGTCATCTTCAGTCATGAGCGCTGAGCCGTATGTGTGTGAGCATTACCATGGATCAGCTCAACACCTGCACTGAACATTCCATGCCTCTTGTTTTTAATGCCCCCTCACAATTTCCGTACAAACTTTATCACAGACCGAACCTCGCACGCAGCGGGAGAAAGAATATGAACCGGCATTTCGAGCAACTGCTGCTGCGCTACTGACACCAGGCGGGACTTATCTGGCCGTTGTATGATTGCTACATTGTAGATCTGTCATGCATGCTCTTATTTAAGGGCTAAATATGTTTAATTTAAAAGAAAAGAAATAGGGAAACTTAATTTCTACATCACCTATGTACAGGGTGTTTACAAATGAATATCAGAGTTTTAACGCCTTATAATATTGAATACATTCAACTTACAGTTATAAATTAAATGTCAAATGAAAGAGTAACTCAAACAGTTTTATTACGAACTTTACAAATGTTCAATGTGACTACCATTTGTTACACAGCATACATCAAGTCTATAGTCGAGTTCTTCCCAAATGTTATTAAGTGCGTCTTCAGTAATCTCAGCAACAGCTGCTTCAATCCGGTTTCTTAATTCAGGAAGGTCAGCTGGTAGCGGAGGCACGTACACACGATCCTTGATGAAGCCCCAAAGGAAAAAAATTGCATGGCATTAGGTCGGGAGAACGTGGAGGCCATGCCAAGCAAGTCCTGTCATTGGGGCCCTTGCGGCCTATCTAGCGCTCGGGTACAGTGACGTTCAACCAATTGCGTACGTCGTAATGCCAGTGAGGTGGCGCACCATCTTGTTGGAAAATGAAGTTCTCTGGCTCATTTTCTTCCAACTGAGGGAAGAGCCATTGCTCTAGTGTATCAAGGTAAGAAGTACCAGTTACAGTACGTTCACCATAAAAGAAAGGCCCATAAACCTTTCGCCGGGATAATGCACAAAAAACATTCAGTTTAGGGGAATCTCGTTGCATTTGTACCAACTCGTGAGGATTTTCTGAGCCCCAGATGCGCACATTATGAGTGTTTACATGTCCACTAAGGTGAAAGACCGATTCATCACTGAAAACAACATGATTCATAAACTCATAATCATGTAACAACATGTCGTTTGCGAAGTTGGCACGTAATCTGTGGTCTGCCGGCTTTACAGCCTGTAATAACTGTAAACGGTAAGGACGTAGCTGTAAGCGTTTTCTTACATCTTTCCAAACGGTCGACGCAGGAAGTTGTAATTCACGACTAGCCTTCCGGACTGATTTCTTCGGGCTATGAGTGAATGACTCTCTCACTCGCTCAACAGTCTCTTCACTTAATCTTGGTCGTCCCTTGCTCTTCCCTTTACAAAGGCAACCCGTGTCTTCAAACGTATGATACCATCTGCGAATGTTATTATCACTTGGAGGATCACAACCGAACTTAATGCGGAACGCACGTTGCACAGTAACTACAGATTCTGTCTTTGCAAACTGCAAAACACAAAAAGCTTTCTGTTTACTAGTCGCCATCTTTGCTACTACCGCTGTCTAGCGGATTGCGGCGAAACCATTGCACGTACATGCGCACTGGTGCCAACAAACAAAACTGTTTGAGTTGCTCTTTCATATGACATATAATGTATAACTGTAAGTTTAACGTATTCAATATTATAAGGCGTTAACACTCCGATATTCATTTGTAAACACTCTGTATATGATTCGATTTGACAGTTGTTTCCTCATTTCCAATACTTATGTTGAATTAATTAATTGGTCTAAGTGGTTTGTTTACATTTCCAGGTGGATGATGACGTTTTTGAAGGATTGGAAAATCTGGAGTATTTATCGCTACTCGACAACAACGTGCTTCTGGTGCCAGCTTCAGCCCTGGGACACTTACCAAAACTTGCACTGCTACAGATGGATTACAACCGCATTGCAGCCTTGTCTGGTGATATTCTTCGTTCTGTTGCCGATCGCATTCAATCTCTCAGTCTGGCTCGAAATGTAGTGCGAGAGCTACCAGCTAACTCATTCCAAGAATTCAAACAGCTCGTAAGTCTAGACCTGTCTGGAAACCTCTTGCTCAATGTGGCAGCTGCTACATTCTCAGGACTTGAGGGAACTCTGGTGGAGCTCAAGCTTGGACAGAATCGCATCACAGCCCTCACGGGAACGCCTATTTCCCTTCCGGAGTTAAAACTTCTCGACCTGTCACGTAACCAACTCAACGAAGTGTCGAGAACTGCTTTCAGTATGCTGCCTTCCCTCCTGCACCTGAACTTGAGCTACAACCCACAGTTGGCACTTCTTCCCACCTCGGTGTTGCATTCTTTACCTCATCTAGCCATACTCGACATGAGTGTCACAGGGCTCAAACAGCTGCCTCAAGAATTCTTTCAGCATAACACAGCACTGGAAGAAGTTTACCTAAGAGGAAACTCTATTCAAGAAATAACAGATGGAGCTTTCCATAATCTACAAAACCTCACATCCATTGACCTGTCAGATAACCACATTCTTAACATCCGTCCAGGAGCATTTTCTGGTTTAATTAGCATTAAGAGAGTTCTACTTAAAGGAAACAGATTAAGTGCTTTCAAAGGGGAATTCTTCAAACCTCCACGTGGCAGTGATATAAATTCAGGGACAAGTTTGGAAGAGTTAGATCTTTCAGACAATGAGCTAAGTTACTTATTCCCATCATCTTTCAGAATCCATCCACGAATACGTCACCTTGCAATAGCCAACAATCGCTTCTCATTCTTCCCAGCAGAGTTGATAGCTTCACTTCAGTTCCTTGAATATGTTGACTTGAGTGGGAATGATTTAAAAAGTGTAGAAGAGTTAGACTTTGCTCGCTTACCACGCTTAAGGATCTTATTGCTGTCCAGAAATCAAATAGAAGCTGTCAGTGAGTCTGCTTTCCACAACTCAACTCAGTTACAAGTCTTGGATTTAAGCAGTAACAAGTTGGAGAGACTGGGCGAGCGTACTTTTGAAGGTCTTGCACGTATAGAGATGTTGAATCTAGAAAACAATATTCTTGCTGAACTGCCTGATTCCATCTTTGAACGGTCACGACTGCAAATGCTAGAGAACATCAATCTGGCAAGGAATAAGTTTGAAATCCCACCTCTGAAGACACTTCAGCGCCAGTACTTCTTCCTCTCATCTGTTGATCTGTCTAGGAACCTACTGCACGAGATTCCTCCAGAAGACAGCATAATGGTAAACATTAAAAAACTCGATCTCTCGTTCAACCCACTTTCTGAGCAAGCTATAGCCAACGTTCTTGGAGAACCAAAGACTGTGAGGGAACTCAATTTGGCAGGAACAGGTATTGTAAAGGTAACTCAGCTGGAGACTCCCTTTCTACATGTTCTTAATCTATCTCATAACGGGATAGTTGAATTACCTGACAAGGTCTTTGAACGCTCCACCCTCCTGGAGGCTTTAGATTTATCACACAATAAAATATCTGATCTAAGTGCAAATTTACCTCGAGTATGGAGCAGACTTAAGAATTTGCGAGCATTAGATTTGTCTGGAAATCCTGTCACTGGTATAATGGCTGGAGACTTTGATGGCCTTGAGTCACTGCAGTCCTTGAAAATCTCCAACCTTGAACAATGTATGAGAATGGAAAAGAATGCATTCAAACCACTAGGAAACCTTGTGGAGCTAGTGGCATATGGTTATCCTCGTCTAGGATATTTGGATGCACCAGGAATTCTACAAAATCTTCCAGTCCTTGAGACATTGGATTTAGAAATGAAGGATGCTGCTGTAAGCAGCGAGCAGTTAGCAACAGTGTTGCATGCTAGAATGACAGAACTCAGCATACGAGGACCTCGAGTGCGCAGCATCTCATCCGGAGCTCTCGCCGGACTCAAAAGTTCCTCGGTGTGTGTAGGACTCCGCAACACATCTCTTGCTTCTCTACCGCCAGCACTTTTTTTCCCAGTTCCTCGTTCAACAGTCATCAGGCTTGATATAACAGGCAGCCACTTAACAACACTAAGTCCCCAGTTGCTGGCAGCCTTGGATGAGCGTCGTGGTGACATCACTCTCCACGGTTTGGCATCCAACCCTATTCTATGTGACTGCAGTGCTAGGGCATTAAGGCGATGGTTACCTGGTGCAGGTATGGCTGGAATAAAATGCACAGCACCAGAGAGTCTTGCTGGAAAGCTATTAGTGGAGATTGCAGACGATGAGCTGACTTGTGATCCAAATCGCCAGACAACCACGACATCCACAACAGCGATGAGCTCACCATCGACAAGAGCATCTAAGGTAACAACAGAACCAGACATAATATGGTCCACACCACCCTCCAGCAAGGACAAGATCTTAAGTACCAAGCCCAATGGAGCAGGAAACAAAGTGTCTCCAACAACTGGTGCGAGTAGTCCTAACAATGACGATACTCTCATCATAGGCATTGTTGGTGGTGTTGTTGCTTTTATCATCATCCTGATCATCATAATCTGCATCATTCGACTGAGAATCACCAATAATCAGTATCGAGGTGGTCCTCTTGCTGCTGGCCCGGCTCCCTCTTTGCTCACCGGTAGCAACTGTACATGCGTTAAGCCACCTCCTGGCCCTCCCCTCTACATGGCTCCTTACGCACCAGGGTACGCAGCCACCCTACCTCCCAAGTTATCGTCAGTTTCTTCTCAAGCCATGCGGCCAACTTATGCAACTATGGGCCGTCAGCCATACTATCAGAACCCACCTTACTACATAACATACCCTGCTGAAGAAAAGGATCATCGGTAGCCCTACCTTCTGTCTGACATAGACCTCAGAACAGGTCATCAAGAAACCTACATCAGTAGACAGTCTGTCTGAAAAGTAAATGTACGTTTCACTGTTAGCTTTTCTTCTAATGAGCCATGACATGAGCAATTGGCTGACTATTGCTCACACTTCAAACCCAAACTATGACGCTTCAGAAGAACAGCTGTGAATAAGTTAAGGAATTCTTCTTTAATGTATACTTTCATCTTCTATGTTATAATTTAAAAAAAGTTGTAAACACAGTGGAAATCAATACAGCCAAACCACCTCTGTAGGACAATATTTTTGGGCACATGCAGGTCATACTGTTATATCATTAATATTGTTATATTGAAGGAATAGGAAATTACATACAGACTACTGTTCATTAATTCAAGGCAACACACAAAAAGGCTAAAAATATAATAAAATATTTTGCAACGAGCCTTTAATGGCATTAATTAAGATGTGTGTTTATGAAATGAGTGTGAGTTCTATACTTTTTGTATGAGCATCTTAATTGCCATTATAGGCAGATGCACATGACTGGTTTTTTTTTCAACCATACTCACAAATTACAAATACCCTCATAACCACACAAAGAGATCTGAAACCTTTATTTACTATCTCGTTAATGTGATTACCCCAGTGAAGATCATTCCTTATATTAACACCTACGACTTACAGCAGTCCCCATAAGGCACATTATCTCAATCAACGCAGTAATTATTTATTTAAAATATCAATACATTTGTTTACAAAATGAGATAATTTGAACAAGGTTTCCTTGGTGCTTCACTCCGGCTTGAAAGTCTAAGATGTAAGATAAAAGGCTTTGTCTAGTGGAGCGTTATCCGGAAATGAGCCCATACCGCTGGCAGCATTTCCTTGTTGGATAGCAACTCCCGTCCGCTGCCTCACAAAATCTGTTGAAGAAGAGTCTCCAGTGATTGCAGATAATTGTTTGCCAATATCTGAAATCAGACTTTTAGCCTTTTGGTACCACACCCCCATCGTTTCGACTGCCAATACCACGAAGATGTAGTTGTCCGTTACTGCTCCGTATTTTGCCCTTTTATTGTGCACGGCCAATTCCACAGCAGAACCAGCAGCCTTGCAAGTGTAAGCCGAATGAGATGGTGCTAAGGTATTGACACACGTGGCATCCCACAGGAGAGATCTGCCTTTGTTCCATGGGACTAAAGTCAGACCATCAAGGCGTTTTCCGTCTGTGCGACTAATTCCACTCAGTTCTAGGACAGAATGGACATCGATAGATGTAAAAGCTCTTTAAATTATGTCAATAATTGAACAGTGCCTTGAAAATTGACCAGCGCTTTTAGGGCAACTTTAAGCACAGTGGCCATAAACGTCGACTTCCGCTCCAAATATGCACTTATGTGATTGGCATATTTTGCAACCAAGACTTAAGCTGATTGTGATTTTAAACATCGTGTTATCCATAAATGTGCTTACATTGGCTGACAGAAAAGCCTTAAGCCTGCTTCCTTTTCCATAATGAAATGTATAAGTTTTGAGTTTTTACAATATATCGTACCTTCTTATTTTATTGAGTGAAATGTTCACAGTTCAACTTGTTCTTGGCTTTTGTGACAGATGACAGGCATGTTGACGGGGTAGATAAACGAAAACAGAACCTGGTAGCGTTTTACTTCCAAAATTTATTAGCTAATTATTAAAACTGCATGTTAACACACAGGATTACCAAGCTCCAATTTACACAAGTACACAGGACACACACTCACACAGTTCGTGCTCTCACTGTTTATTTACAACTAATACATACAGGCTCTAATCACTTTCACTACAGACTCACTCAGCCGCTCAGTCACAGTCCACAGTTTGCAGCCGGTGTACACGGTTCAGGAAGAAGTTCGCTGTCCACACTCTGACAGAACTCAGTTCGCAGCCCCATGTTGACATTCCACTGTTCTCTTTCACAGCTGCTCCAGAATTTATGTGATGCTTTCCTCCAACAGTTGGCCCCAACAGACACAACTCATGGCGTCAGGCATCTGAATGGATCTGCAGTTTGATAGACAGATACTCCGCAGACTGGCACACTAAACTCAAGCTACAGCCTCACACTGACTGGCAACCCACCTGTCACTAAGTTCCTTGCTAACTCACTGACTGAACTGAACTCCGCAGGTGCTCATGTTTTATATACACCTAGGCGAACGTTCGAGATACATGGGTCTCTCAAAGCTCATGGAAGCCTCCAGATATGGAAGGCTCTCGGCCTGCGGGACTCGCAGTTTCTACCCCTCCAGGTCATTAGTGATGTAATGGCCAATATAGCACTAGCAAGTGTTCCTCCTAATCAATACAAGTCAAATTCGTACACAGCTATAATTATAATGTATACATGGTACTAGTTTCGGCCCTACGAGATTGTAGTGCTATATTCGTATATACCATCAATACAGAACAGAACAGAATATGATGCTCATAAATTACGATGTAACGGCCAATGATGGCAGTGTCTGCTCGATGGGCGCCGGCCTTCCCACACAAGGCTCCGGCCCGGTGAAGTCACACAGCTTACACACACTGGCCCCGCCCAATGTTAGAATGTCCTTGCATACGAAGAGGCCATGCCTGTACCAATATATATTGACCATAAGTGTTCCTGACTAGTTCAACAGATGGTGTGGAGGATTCTGGATAGCATCACCCATTCTGTTGGCTGTCACCTGGAACGCGTACTGCGGTATGTGTTCTCTAGGATGTGTTATGCTCTCTGTGATAATACTAATTTTTATTTGTCGTTTTGCTCTTGACAGCCTCTTAATAAATACCAGTACTGATTTTGTTAAACTATTTTATTGCAGCATTGTCTTCAATTGCTGCATAGGGATAGAAATTTCCACTCATAAGATTTTGGTCGACATCCTTCCTTTTTTTAACACCGTGAGGTTTTGCTCACTTTTATACCTTTTAATCCTCCCAACAGGCCATTTTTCACTAATATCGGATTTTAAAATTAAACACTAGTTTTGAACTTATATAATTTTTTATTTCACTATATTTGAGTTCATACTTTCTACTTCATATCTGTATAAACTGTAATACATTTGATAGATCTCTTACCATGAAATAGTTGATTGAAATGAGAAGGTTTTTCATTTTGTTAAAAAATTCCACGTTTAACCTTAACTAATGAAATATGGCTGATATTGAGTTTATTTGGTTTTTAGGCCATTCATAATTGTTATACAAGAGATAAATCTGTAATAATTAGTACATAAATATTATGTGTGATCTGTTAGGTCTGTTCAGTTAATATAGATCACTGTTGTTCAGTCTGTGTTCAGACGTGGCCGCCTTTATGTGCACAGTGCTGTCAAGTCGACACAACTCTGACATGATTTGAAAGGAACAATATAACATGTAAAGCTGCAGTTTGCTGCCATCTATAATTTTTTCAAGAACTATATGAACCAAATCTTATACTGCAGTGCCAATCAACGCACATAGTACGTTTGTTTCATGGCATCAATGATGAAAACCAGAGAACATATGCCGTGGGGGCTTTGTTCTCCGTAATAAATGACACCCCTTATACAGTGCATGACCTTCAACCTCATGTGTTAAGAAATGTTGTAAATGTAGATAACAAAAATCTACTTTTTTTACATTTTTTGCAGCTGGTTTCATTCGAGTATCCAAATCTCTAAACGCTGTGAATTGTGTTTCCAGGGGCCATATCTACATTACATCCACACCTTAGGAAATAATCAGGAAGAGTGGCTATTTTTAAAGATTAGGTACGCTTTGATAGATACATCGTAAATTCCTATCCTCAGGCAATTAGACTACATAGGTCTGTTGGGACCAATGTTTTGCTTTCCAAGAACCCTCTGTGTATTGTTATATCAGCATGTTTCTGAAAATGCTTTATGCTATAATGTATAATAATCAACATTATTAAGATGTGAAATTTGCCAGAATCATGCAACTTTGAACATAGGTGACCTTGTTGTGATATTGTTAGGTTAAATAACAATGTTTTTAGCTGTTAATTAACAATGGAAAAAGTATTTATTTCACCCAAACTAAGCATTTCTATGATGATGAGCACTTCTTCTAGAAAATTTTGTAGATATTTAACCCTCAACTGTTAGCAACCGAGTATATTCTTGTAACGTAACTGGTATCATGGTGTCTGACAGACTCTACAAATGTACTACCTATTGAATTACTTTCTTTGTTTTTTTTTTCTTTCTTTTTCTAAATGCTATTTGTTCGGGGCGTTGACCCATGTGGATCTTTTGCCCTACTGGCACCATATTGTATGAACCTGCATGTAATTGGAATGGCGGTAGTGTGCGATGTTGTGTGTGAGGAAAGGAAGATTAAGGACGTCACAAACACCCAGTCCCCAGGCCAGGGATATTAATCATTACAATTAAAAAACCCTGAACCGGCCGGGAATCGAGCCCGGGGCTGCCGAGTGACAGGCGGACGCGTTGCCCCCGTACACTGCAGGGCCAGACTTCTTTGTTCTTACTTCTTACTTTGTTGTTGTTGTTGTTGTTATTGAACATAATTACAGTACTTGAAACCTACGCTTTCAAACATGTAACAGCAAAACTTACGAGAAAAAAATTACAAATCGAGGAGAAAATACCAAATTATCAAAATGAAGTTCCCAAAATGTGCACCATCATATTTTTCTCAAAAATGTTTAAACAAAACTATCAATGATTATTTCTCTGCTATAAAAGTCCTTTAAAAAGAACCTAGATTCAGTAAAAGAAAGAAATTACTGGAAAGTTCAAAACATAAATTCACATTTCGATGTCCAAAATTGATGCTTGTTCACCTGTTCCTATGTCCTCCCCTCCATCATTATCAATCGTTTCTTGTTTTGAATCCGTTTCATCATCACTTTGTATCTAGTGATCCGGATCAATATCACCGTTGTCCAACATTCAGTAATCATTTCTTCTATACCTATTTCAAAGTTTGGTTGATTTGCTCTCAGAACTCGTTGAGGATAATCAGTTTGTCTTTCCACATTATCACTCTGTTCTGATTGAGATGGACCTGATCATGGCTCCACATTGTACGAACTAATAACACAGCACTATCACCAATATTAATATTATACTAAACCATAATAATCCCAAAATATTTATTAACAGAGCGCACCAACAATAGTCACGTAACTGGTATCATACGTCTGCCAGACAGTGCAGCGATCTTGCCATGCTTTTACTGAAGGTCAAACGGAGTGAACGGCACACCCACTGCATGGGGCCAATACTCCAATTAAAAGGTAGGTACACAAAGGGAGAAAGAAGTAGGACCTTGCAAGGAGAGGGAATGGCCACTAAAAAGTTCGGCAGCCGTCTCACAGATGTATGATACCAGTAGAGGGTTAAGCAAGCGAACATTTTTGACTTTTTTGACAATAAGGTGCAAAATAACTGAATAACTAACTGTGATGCAATTTTGATTTATTCTTTGATTGTTTCTAATGTACAAGGTGTTTTTTAAGTAAGTACCGTTTTGATATAGAAAAATGTAATGCAATTTTTTTAAA
Organism: Anabrus simplex; assembly: GCF_040414725.1. Lineage (NCBI taxonomy): Eukaryota > Metazoa > Arthropoda > Insecta > Orthoptera > Tettigoniidae > Anabrus > Anabrus simplex. The sequence goes on along the minus strand of NC_090265.1, from coordinate 33,456,651 downwards.
CAATTCTTTTTTATATGTAAGCTTCTACCTTAAACTACTTCTCAACATAAGTTCCTAGCATATTAAGGCACTTGTCATATCGTGAAACCAGCATCTTTATAGGAATATGACGTCAGATGTGTCAGCCACTTCAGCACGGTCGTTTTTAGGTCATCATCATCATCATCATAGTAGCGCTGACCTCCTAAATGCTTTTTCAAGTGCAGGAACAAGTGATAGTCACTAGATACTAGGTCACGACTATACGAAGGATGATCAAACTGTCCCCAACCAAATCAAGCGATGAGGTCTCAGGTTCGATTAACTGTGTGAGGTCACACATTATCATGAAGCAAAAGAATTCCCTTGTGAGCAGGTCATGCCGTTTGTTTTGGATTGCATGAGCACAACTTCCAATAATCTAAATGTCCTGACACAATTTCATAAAGAACGCTCCTTGAAATTTCAGGCAACTCATAACTTAATGGTGTCCGACTCGTTGGCTGAACGGTCAGCGTACTGGCCTTCGGTTCAGAGGGTCCCGGGTTCGATTCCCGGCCGGGTCGGGGATTTTAACCTTAATTGGTTAATTCCAATGGCACGGGGGCTGGGTGTATGTGCTGTCTTCATCATCATTTCATCCACATCACGACGCGCAGGTCGCCTACGGCAGTCAAATAGAAAGACCTGCACCTGGCGAGCCGAACCCGTCCTGGGATATCCCGGCACTAAAAGCCATACAACATACATTTCATTTCATAACTTAATGGTGAAATCGTAAAGCATCTGTTTCCTTGAAATTTTGCATCAATTTTTTGCTTTAAGTCTTCAGTAATGACAGACGCTCGCCCACTACGCTTCTCGTCGTGGACATTAGTACGGCCTTCTTTAAATGATCTAACCTGTCTTCATACCATTCCTTCGCTCATAGTGTGTTCTCCGTGCACTTATCTTCCAATGAATTTCAACAGTCACAAGCCTTTTCCATTTAGAAAACGAATCAGGACTGTTAATTGTCAGAGGCATTTTCAATATGCACAAACAAATTTAAATACGGGTGAATGCTTCTGTAATGGCATTTGTGGCTAGCTTACAGATGTATTTACAGAGCGCACATGCTCTGAACAATGACCGAAGTGCTGCAGTGGCCATATTTAAAAACAGTACTTCATTAAAAACATGCTTCGTATTATATTTTAAATTACCAAGGATGAAACATGCCTTGACAAGTTATGTTGCAAATGGCCAAGCATTTTCTGAGTTTTGTTTTCCTAGACAAGTGTGGGGGAAATCACGGTATAAGTTGTTTGATATAACTTTTGAATGGAAGCACCTAGCAAATGCAGAATATTTCTTGTCTACAGAGCGGATCCCAAGGAACGCTGCTGTGCAAATCACAGCGTGCTAGATACTTCCATTAAAGCTTATATCAAACAACTTATACCATGTTTTCCTCCACTCTTGTCTAGAAAAGAACAAACCTCAGAAAATGCTTGGCAGTTTGCAAAATGATCTTTCAAGGGTACATTTCATTCTTGCCAATTTAAAATATAATACATTAGAAACAATCCAGGAACAAATCAAAATGTGTCACCGTTAGTTATTCAATAGATTTGCATTTTATTGTCAAAACAGTCAAATATTTTTGCTTGTTTAAAAATCTGGAAAATGTTTGAGGAAGAGTAGCCATTGTCGCAGGAACGCCTTGTTTGGGCAAAACAAATACTCGTTTCCCATTGTTAATTAACAAGTAAAAACATTGTTATTGAACCCAATAACATAGCTACAGCTTTGCCTATGTTCAAATCACAGTGTTTTCCTAAAATTTCTGGCAAAAGTAAATCGATTTATCGTTTATAGTTATATTGATTTTTGTTATACAGAGGTTCAACAGTATTTCATGGTTGTTGGAGGACATATTTCATACATGGGTTACAGTTTAACTGAAAAGTGACAAAATTGTAAGAAAAATTGTGGGGAAGAATGACTATACAATTAATGAACTTAAAAGTAATACTCAAAACCTTACAACTTGTCTACTTTTTATAAGTTTGAAAAAAGTAGTATAATTGTTCCACCTAGTCAAAACATTCAAATTTATTCACAATTCAAGATTGCAAAAACATCAGATTAAAAATGACAGTACATGTTTTGGCTTCATTAGGCCATCTTCAGCTGCATGGAAATAACATTGGCTTAGAATTAATGTATTGAAAATTATAAAATATGAGTAAAATTTACATTCATACGATATACTTTATACGATAAAACAGACGTGTGCTTAAACATTATCAGATGGAAGAGCTGCTTAATGTGGTATGATGAAGTCAGAATGGGTCTGACAATGATCGGTTTAAGGTGAATGTTTTCATATTAAGTAGAACAATAATTCTAATGAATTAGATTTTTTGAGCTATCAATATTTTACATGAAACAAATTTTAAGGAGCAGAAAAATTTGTCAGACCCATTCTGACTTCATCATAGCACATTGAGCAACTCTCTCATCTAGTGAGGTTAGCACGCTTCTTATAAAGTACATCATATGATTGTAATTTTTTTTGTAATTTTGAATACATTTTACTTTTACTTTCCATGCACTTATGATTGAACAAGGAACATCTTAATTGAAGCTAAGATAGTGTCATCACCTTCCACTTGGAACAAGAACATAAAATATTTCTCTACAAACTTGCTGTCAAGAAAATGTTGCCATTTTATAATTGTTAATACAAATAACAAATATTTTCCTTTGAAGCACAGTGCTCATTTTGTCAACATTCAGCATGACAGTTTTCATACCAATTGAATGGGTGCTTGCATAAACAGGCTAACCAACAAAAAAAAAAAAAAAAAGAGTTATGTGCTGCCATCTGTTGTGAGTTGGGCTAATATGAGGGGATCCTGTGTGATGAGATATGAAGCTTTTAATTTTATGCCATTTCATTGTGACTAATTTTGTTACTGCAAAATTGGGCTAACAGATGTTTATGCAGGAGGAATATATATCTAGTTCCTGGTCGTACATATCTTCCCTGTGACAGGGATTTTTGGTTGACTGAAAAAAGGACAAAGGGCTGTTTCTTGTGTTTTCTTGCCAGACGAATGGATGGATTTAGCAAAAAATAGCTAGAATAAAAAACAAACCATTTCAAGTAGTAAAAATGACAAGTAATAAGTCTGTGAGCACTCAGCCTTCGCTAGGTAAAGTAACAAAGAGTATTAATTTGTAAAGTGTCAAGCGTACAATTTAAAGATGAACCATTTGAGTATTTTTTTAAAATATTCATATGTTACTTTCATTGACCTGTCACACTCTCATCCTTGGCTTTGACAATATGAAAGTGACCAAGGTATGAGCGACGCTAGTAATACCATTTCTTATGCAGCCAAACCTGTTATGAATGGTGTGAAAATATGACTCATAGTGTTGGTTGGTGCATGCATTTCAGTGGGCTTGGCAGACTGATACGTAATAGCAACTTCTGGCTCAATCAGGAAAGCAACGGGAAACTACGTCACTCATTTCCCTGGTACACCTCTGCAGTGATCCCTAGGCTATCTATGACAGCTGTGGAGGATCAAACCAGCCTTCGGGCTGAGTACCCAACATACACATATGACTGTGTTGACATTAACAATGGTAGTCAGCCATCATTTGCTGGTATTGAGGTGCTATAAAAGTACAATAGAATCAAGGCCATAATGCTGAGGGAAAGTTATGTCCTATCCTAAGAAAAAGGTTGCAGCACCTTTATACATAGTATGCTGTATATGAAAACACAAACTATTATCTATGGCTAGATCAATGCAAGTCATTTCCATTCATTAATTGATAATCCTATTTTTCCAAGCACCTTTCATTTTAAATATAGTTCTATTGCATGGTTTTTATAATTTAAAGGTGATACAAACCAAACCAAACTCCATGGCACTACAGCCCTTGAAGGGCCTTGGCCTACCAAGCGATCGCTGCTCGTCCCGAAGGCCTGCAGATTACGAGGTGTCATGTGGTCAGCACGACAAATCCTCTCAGCCGTTATTCTTGGCTTTCTAGACCGGGGCTGTTATCTCACTGTCAAATAGCTCCCCAATTCTAATCATATAGGCTGAGTGGACCTCGAACCAGCCCTCAGGTCCAGGTAAAAATCCATGACCTGTCCGAGAATCGAACCCAAGGCCTCTGGCTAAAAGGCAGGCACGCTACCTCTACACCACGGGGCCGGCTTAAAGGTGCTACATTGAGATAAAATAATGAAAAAAGTTTTTTTTTGTACAGTTTTCTTTTTTTTTGACATTTGCAAAAGCTGCCTCATCTCTGTTCTGACAAAATTATAGTTAGTCTGTTTTTGTGTGCATCCATTCAATTAGCTCTTATATATGGATTACAAGCAATTACAATTTTTTGAAGAAATGTTTCTTCATTTAGATGTTTCTATTTCTTCATGCTCTCAATCTATAACTCTTCATTAATATTTTGATTCAGTTACTTTGTCAATTATTGTAGGATACAGTGAGTCATAAATTGTTACTGTTTTTATGTATGAGAAACCTTGATAAGTTTGTGAGATGGCAAAACATCCAGGGTGTATTTTTCATGCAAACAAGTGCTCGTATTATATAACACATCACCAGTAGAGAGGAAACGGACTCCTGACAATAATGGTGTGATATAAAAATCCTTCTGTTACATTTGGGAAATGCTACTTTCAGTGTTCATCAAATTTGAAGACAGACTTCTTATTAGAGAAGATTGTTGTGTTAAGTGTTTGTGACTTTGAAGTGAAATTTCAGTGGATCTTGGAAGTTGAGCTGCAAACTTAGTGCTAAATGGCATAAAGAATGCAAACTAGTTGTATCATGTAAGTTATCCACAAAAATAAGAGACTATATGAATTGTTTGTCAGTTATATTTATTTTATTAAATAAATGACGTGTAAATTATGAGTTGATTTCTTTCAAACTCCTGCAGCATAGCAGTAATAGAAATAATAATTCCATTGTGCATTCAACAGCGAGGACATACTTTGGAAAGCATCGAAGAAGGAGAGAAGTTCAGAGACCACAACTGATGGAGGAGCCTCGTTCGCCGACCCATCGCTTAAGATGGAATGACGTGGGATACTTATGTATGCATGTATGTGCATCCCATCTTTCCGGCCTAATCACGTCAGCCTACCCCAGTGGTGTAGGCAGAGGGGCACACACCCGGCTAAAGGCTCTCAATTCTGATCCAAATAATTTTAATCAGATTTAAGGTGTGAACAAACAATTCATCTCTGGTATTCTACCAACAATGACCTCACCATGTATTATCGGCACACTTTTTAGTGATAGATTTACACCCTAGTGCTGAATCGGTAGACCTCGGCAATCTTTGAGATTCGTGTTGGCAACCTTGGAACACAAACTATGAATCGCTTATGCATCGCTGTGCGACATCTGGTGTACACTTTATGTACTAGTACTGTTGTTTACACAGCAAAGCCAAACTATAGAATTCATGCTAGGAACCAGATTCACATCGAGAAATGTTATATAATGTTATATAACGTGTGCGTAACACAGTTGTTGGTTTAAGGTGATAAAGGTTTAGAAAATTCATATTGATCGATCATATTATCGATATAATTTCCATTCAGTTGGCAGTACTACCGGAACCGGGAGAGCTCCCTCCTTTCTCCTCATCCCCGTACACAAATCAATCGCTAAAAAGTGTACTGATAATATAAATGATCTTAATCTGAAACTGAACTTATGAAATTAACCCCTCAAGCCAAGATTTAAATTTCCCTCGCCCGAGCCTGCTTGAGGTAATTTAAACATCCAGGCAGCAGCTATGTTACACTACTACAAATCAGGGCCATACCCAGTAATTTTTTTCAGAGGGTGTTACAATTTGGAGGGGAGGGGTCTAAAAACAAAATATGTAGTAACAAATATTTTTTACTTTCAAATAGATTTTACAGAAAGAAAAGTTTGAGTTCTAGAGCAGTACCTTTAACAACTCTATGGGTGAAGTAGAAAGGTAAATTCATGGCAGGCAGAAGACAGTTTAACACGTACGTGCAGTGCAACACAAAGATTTGTTTAAAAATGGAGGTAACAATATGTTTCACTATATGTTTAGAGGTTTCATTATTTTATTTTTAAATCTTCTAGCAGTTCGATAACATGAAGATGTTTCTATATGTTTAGTGAAATCGATTTTTATGGTGCAAAGTGTATTAAGAACATTTTTTAAAAAATCTGTATTTCTCACCAAAATTAAAATTTCCATTTATGTTTTCCGTAAATTTGTTAACTATATTCATAGAAAAATATTTAAAGATGGCACAGACTTTATAGGTTAAATTAACTTGTTTATTTTTCAAATGCTTATTTTTATGATATTTTTCATTTCTTCTAGGCTGTTTAAATCTGTCACGATCATTTTTATTTTGGAGGGGGTTTAAACCCCCCTAACCTCCCCTCTGGGTATGGCCTTGCTACAAATGAAACATTTATACCGGGTGTCCACAATTAAACTGACGGTGTTCAGCACAGCGCAGGCTGTAATAACCGTAGCAGTCTGAAATTTCGTAGATATGCTAACTAAGCAATGCACTCACAAATTATGCCACAAAAATGATCAGTTCCATGTCTTGCCCCCAGGCACAAATATGGCGCTGCAAGCAGTCAGAATGTGAAATTTTCCATAACTCTGGCGTTGGAATGTTTTTCTGATGGAACCGCATTGTGTCAGTACCTTGGTTGTTGCATGAACAACCACTGCATTCAGGTTACGTGACTGTTTGGTGTGGTTTTACAAGCTCCTTCATTCTTGGTCCGTTGAAGAGCTGAACCTTCGTGGGCCTGTTAGGTGTACAGTGACATCTGCATGTTATAGGGACCTCCTTGTACAGCATGCGATTCCAGCTTTGCAGGAAAGCAACTGTGACCACACCGTTATTTTAATGCAGAATGAGGAAACACCACATGTGGCCCGTAGGTGAAAGATTTGCAGTGATAAACCCTCAGTAACGACCGCATCATCTCTGGGTATTTTCCAGATGCGTGACCTTCAATATCCCCCCCACCTAAATACATTGCGACTTCTAGTTGTGGGGATATATGAGGGATTGTTTTTGTAGGGGACATATTCGGTCTCAGGAGAACAGGTGTGCGGTTATCCACCTTTCAATGCACTACAAGTAAAATGACTATTTTACAATTTAAGTGACCGGTTTCAACCCAACAAGGGGTCATCCCCAGCCTTAAAATTCTAAACATCGGAAAGTTATACAATGTATGTACAATCATTAAAATCCCTTACAGAATGCATTATCACAAGACATAAAAATATTAAAATATACAATGACAATATAAAAGACACTTAAAACACCAGATGTGGAATTCAAATAGAACTTTTGGTAAATTGACCACTTGTAAACGAGTTCTGTTGGACTGGAAATCTGACGTATGTCATTCGGTTTACATTTGTTCCTTGTGTGTGTCCCAAACTGTTAAAAAATGTGGTCAGGATGAAATAATGATGAAGACAACACATAAACCCAGCCCCTGTGCCAGTGAAATTAACGAATTGTGGTAAAATTCCTGACCCTGCTGGGAATCTAAGCCAAGACCCCTGTGACCAAAGGCCAGCATGCTAACCATTTAGCCATGGAGCCGAACACTCTCTTGGGTGAAGATGCTGAAAGGGAAGAACAAAGGACGGCATTAATTTATCTAGAAATTTAAATGGTGAATTGTGGTTGATTAGAAGTCATCAGTGGTTATAAATGAGGACCACATAATATATGGATATTGTACTGTGACCAAGCTTCTTAAAATGGGATGTGAAACAGTGCATCTTGAAAGGGTGCGTCTTAAGGCCGTACTTATCTGAAATTCACTACCCGATCAAAAGTATCCAGACACCCCTGTGTAAAGGCTCGCTCACACCTAGCGGAAGGGAGACACGGTGGGAAGGCATAAAAATATCCCTTCGCTGCGTAATAGATGTGATGGCTCACACTTACACCTACTGGAGACGAAACGCGCCACGCCGAAGAAGAGGAAGTTGTTTGGCGAGAATATTACTTCCGCTTCTCCCGCCAGAATTTTATTTCGGTAATGTTCGTATAGTGTTCAGGTGTTTCGCAATCGTGTTGTGTCCATACCGTACACAGTGTTTGCTTCCTCTGGGCTGTGTTGAAAATGGACTGCGAAAAAATTCTTTTTTTTTGAAAAGTACACTTTTCTATATGATAAATGCCATAAGTTATATAGCAATACCATTGAATTAGTAGATGAAATTTCACAATGCTCATTTGAAAATACACTTTGAATTTATCATGAGGGCATAACAATGGTTGAAACAAATTAGATAATTCACCATTTAAATTTCTAGACAAATTAATGGCGTACTTTGCTCTTCCCTGTCAGCATCTTCACCCAAGAGAGTGTTCGGCTCCATGGCTAAATGGTTAGCATGCTGGCCTTTGGTCACAGGGGTCTTGGCTTAGATTCCCAGCAGGGTCAGGAATTTTAACCACCATTGGTTAATTTCACTGGCACAGGGGCTGGGTTTATGTGTTGTCTTCATCATCATTTCATCTTGACCATAACGCGCAAGTCGCCTACGGAAGTCAAATCGAAAGACCTGCTCTTGAGGAGCCGAAGTCCTCGGACACATCCTGGCACTAAAAGCCATATGCAATTTCATTACCTACCAAGAGAGGTACGAGCTAACACATAATCCATTAGTTGTGTTCGGCTGGATCAACGCTTCACACACAACTGCAAGACAAGTTTTGACGATCAGCAGTCCAAATGACGAGGCGCACTTCCGATGGGTATGAGCGCACACAAGAGAAATTCTTCTCGGAAATTCCTCTCTCTGCGTCTCCCTTCCGGTAAGTGTGAGCAGGCCTTAATGCGGAATTGAATCCTAGATGTCATGAGAAGTGGACCCACCAGTATAAAAGGGGGCGGGGAGTATTGTGTTGTCCATGGAGAAGCAGTAACAACAGAATGGATCGGTCAGAAGACCTCAGTGACTTCGAACATTGGATGTCACCTGAGTAACAAAATCCATCAGGGACATTTCAACCCCTCGACAGCTGCCCAAGTTGACTGTTGATGTGACTGTGAAGTGGAAACGCGAAGGAACAACCGCGGCGAAACCAAGACCAGGCAGACCTCATTAAATGACGGTCACGCATTGCAGTGGGAGGTTATAGAAAATCGCAGGAAATCAGCGGGAGGAATTACTCATGAATTCCAAGTGCTACCAGCATTCCAGCCAGCACAATCACTGTGCGTCGGGAGTTGAAAAGAATGGGATACAATGGTCGAGCTTCTGCTCGTAAGTCAAACATTTCTGTGGTCAATGCTAAGCGACGCTTGAGGTCGTGTAAAGAGCGATGCCACTGGACAGTGGACGACTGGAAACGAGTGATTTAGAGTGATGAATCATACTATACCTTGTGGCAATCTGACGGAAGGGTGTGGGTTTGGCCAATGCCTGGTGAACATTACCTGCAATCACGTGTAGTGCCAACGGTGTAGTATGGAGGAGGTGGTGTTATGATGTGGGGGTGTTTTTTTATGGATAGGTTGTGGTCCCCTAATTGTGTTTAACCCAATCGCTTCAGGTTTAATGGACCTGTGCACCCACTTAGAAATCAGATTTAAATCGCCCTCAGCAGAAGTAAGCCACCCGGTCAGTACTGTACACTAATGATGGGCAGTCTGAGACGAGGTCTCGAGATTTCTAGAGACTAGTGCAGGCACTATTTCTCGCGAGAAATTTCGAGAGATCTCGAGAGCGTTGTCCCCGCATTGTGCGGCAAGCAGCGTGTCGTAGGCCTACAGGTACTCGGAGCTGAATGTTGTTTGTGCCGAGTATGCGAATAGCCAACCATGGGCCTTCTCAATTTCGTAAATACGTGTCAACAAGAGATCTATTTTGACGCAGTATAACACAATTATAAAGGATACGCATTATGGCATTGTATACACTGGTAGGTACACGAATGAGTGGTTTACGTACAGAACCTGGCGGCTACTGTAGGTACACTAGAGGCATGCATTATTCCAACTCGAGACGAGGCAAGATGCGCCTTGCTGCGTATGCAACCACCATTACGCATGAGTGGAATGTGTAATCTAAAATGCTTCAGTTTGTTCCATTTCTTTCGACAGGTAGGTGAACATCGTTATCAGACCCCACATTCAATAACATATGACCACTGCTTGTGTTTACCGATATTTTGGTGACATAGGAAATAATTCCTTACAATGTTATAAGGTACCGGTATTCGGTCATAATCAGGTACTTCGATATATGACGGTGCAATATGAAATTGTGTCTAGTTGTACGCGACCACTTGAAGACGATGTCCGAAACGCAACATAAGTCGTGGATGTCGGTTATTTTGAATGATGTCACATAGCACAGCCCGCTGTGTTGCTTGTTCAAAAGAAGTAAAATATGTCGGCAGAAATACTTCTGGGATGAACCGATACTTATAAACACATAGTATACCGGTAAATGAAGAGGAATAGTCACAGAACACCTCGCCCCGATCTGAATCACGAAAAGCTACCCTGCCGACAACGACTGTGAGGCATCCAGGTAGGTTTACATCGTAATAACAGTTATTAACAAATTATACGGGTTATTCAGCTAAGAAGTCCACTTGAAATAACTCGTGAACAGTTTAAGATACTGGCATTATGTCTTCACCTTCGTTAATGGCATTAAGGAGCTCATAGTTCAACATGGTGTGCTTTCCTAGGCTTTTGACAAACCTTATCGTCACACACGTTTCCATATGAGAACTGCTGATGACAAGTATCAAGCTTACACTCGTAGTTACGGGGACGTCGCACAACTCGCAGCACACGAGAATCGGTCTCGAGAACGTTGCCCATCACCCCTGCTGAATGAATTGGAGCAAAGTCGGACATTTTAGATAACACGTTCCACTCATGTGTAATGGGGGTTGCATATGTAGCAAAGCACATCTTCCCCGTCTCAGGTTCGAATAACGTACGCCTTTAGTATCCAAGTAGGTGTACACAATTTATTCACAATTTTTGCAGGGTTATTCAGCTAAGATGTCCAGCCCAAATAAGTCGTGAACAGTTTAAGACACTGACATTCTGTTTCTACTTTAGTTAATGGTATTAAGGGTTTCATAATTGAACATGCAGTACTCTTCCAGGCTTTTGACAAAATGTATTTGGCTCACACGTTTTCATATGAGAACGTTATTTCACGCAATCACTGCCAATGATATACTATCAATTTTACAGTAGCGGTTACTGGTACGTCGCAAAGCCTGCACTACAGGAGGATCGGTCTTGAGATTCTCGCGAGAGTGTCGAGACCTGCGACGTCAGTCTCGAGAGTCTCGAGCGAGAGCGTTGTCCATCACTACTGTGCACTGTTCTGAATAAACGCCATAAATGCAACAGCAATAAGAATTTTCACGCAGAGTTTTCAGTGAAGCATATAAAATAATTTTGCTCACTAAAAATGACGTCAGAATGAAGAGAGTGTATGATAAATCTCAAAACGTTCAAGTATATGTAGAGGCACTTTACAATTTTTGGGGTCTCAATTCATTTATCTTGGTTCCAATATAATTGGATGGGAGGCTTACAAACCTGGGATATCAGAATGCAGAGGGCAAAGTAGGCCGTAATTTCATCCTCATTAGTGTCAAAACCACTTGTGATCGTCTATTCTTTATTTCCTATTTGATTCCAATATTTTTTCCGTAGCGTAAACATTTGCTTCCTGCGCAATGTGCGAAAGCAACCCATAAACTCCAACAACAACAACTCCGATACAGAATCAACGACATATTTGTCTTTCAGATCTCCTGACCCCACTGGAAAGACTGTAGAGAGATGCATACAGTAATTGGTTGGTTATCACTATTACTAACCCACACCAAGTCACTAGTTTTGCTTTCACACGCGGGGATTTAGGTACGATTTTGCATCCATCGTATTAAATGAAGTGTCAGTTTCACGTAAAATCTTTTCTTCAGTATTATCATAATCGCCATCACTGACCACTGAATTACTGTCTAAAACATTTGCAATTAGCTCACCAATAGCACTGCTGTCACTAGCTTTTACTACAGCCAGACCCATGGTTAGGGGACTAACTGACACCTGATGAAATGTTCGTGTTTTCAGAGGCTACAATTGGACAATAAATTATGATCCAAGTTCTTAGCTGTAAACAAGCCACATTCCTGTTCTATTCACAGAAGTTCGCAAAACGGAAATCCTTGCAGGGATGGTCAAAATATAAGCCAATTCAGACGACTTGGCGCGACGCGTGAATGTCTCGTCATTTGAGTTGAAGACCTGTCAAATGCTCGCGTGAACGTCACGTCACGTCAAATGAGTCATGACCTTTGAAATGGAATGCACAGTACTGGACGGAAACATGCACTGGTTGCAGAAATACTTGAAAACTCTAAATGTGGAAGGATATGAACATATTTTAAACTATTTGTACTGCATACAGAAGAGGACCAGTACAGAGACGATGATTGTGACAATGCACCCTGTCTTAAAGCTGCGTCTGTAAGGCAATGGTCTGTGGACAATGCTACTGGCCTGCCCTGAGTCCCAACCTGAACCCAATGGAACATCTCTGAGATGGTTTAGAACGTTGACTATGCTCCAGATTCCAGCGTCCAACATCACTACCTTCTCTGGTTTTGGCTCTTGAGGAAGAAGAGGCTGCCATTCCTCCACTGACATTCAGACACCTCACTGAAAGTGTTCCCAGGAGAGTTAAAGCTGCCATAAAGGCAAAGGGTGGACCCACTCCGTATTAATGTCCAATAATACGGAGTGTGACATGAGTAAAGTCTAACTGTAATTTCAGATAGGTGTCCAGATACTCTGATCACGTAGTGTACCGGTACATACACTTCTTACTTGGTTCATTTAAGGGAATTTTCTCTGCAATTGCTCACAATTTTCACCAATTTATCACCAGAAGGGACGTTTTTGCCTTGGAGGTTGGAATGAGGTCATTACCTTTGAAATGGAATGCACAGTACTGGAGGGAAACATGCACTGGTTGCAGAAATACTTGACTGTAAGTAATATCCTCTACTAAATGTTCAAACTTTTCACAAGGAAGGTAAACAAAGGTATGAATATGCAATAGGAGGAGGATAAAAAGGTTGCTATACTATGTCTGATTTGGTAGTGAAAGAAACTGGAATCTTCTGCATGAAATATGGCTTTATTTTCTATTTATATTCTGCAACTTGACTGTGAATAGAATCAATACTGTCTACAATATTTCCTTGGTGTAAATATCACTAAAATATTGAAATACTATTAAAAGAAGTGGTTTATTTCATATTTAAAATATACAAGAATATAAACAAATAATTAAATTAAAAATATATTTAACACTTTTAATACAGAGTATCAGTGAAGAAGGAAAAATTAAAGTACCATGGAGAATAATCTTACCATATATTCATGTTCTGATTGCTCATAGATGTTGTGAGAATGAGGGTGATAATCAAGCATATTCAGCACCATTCTACTACCTAAAGCTGTGTCACTGCTAGATGTGATAATTTAGCTTTTGGGCTTGTACCAGATCGAGAGAACACAGTGAAATTCTTTACGTTTTGCAGGGAACTTTGCTCCACATCTTCAGAAGTAGAAAAGCCCAAAAGCTAAATTATAATGTCTATAATTATGGGCTGTGAAAGCTTCAATCTAAATATGTCACTGCTGTTAGTAGTTTCATTTGTTACAGTATCCATTCTACATTATTTCTCAAATTTATACCAGTATGCAGTAGCCCACAGCTTGTAACCAAATCACATTGGTTTCCCAAACAAATATTTGCAGAAACAAGGAATTATAGTTGGCATGCCTAGACTAGCGTTTGCTGACCCATGAGCATATAAGGTAAGCAAGCGCCCAACAGTCTATAAATACATTGCTGCTCTTTCAGCTCATACTGCTAGGGAGATAGAGATTATCATCGACTGGCTTACAAGAGCCACCAGGGAGTGTGGAATGGAGATCAACGTTGGCAAGAAAAAGGTCATAATCGTGGACTGGGCAAACGGCAACTTGCCACACCTGAGACAAATAGGAGGCTTTGTAATGGTGAGCAGATTCGTTTATCTCGTTGCCCTAATAACAAACAATGAGGGCTACTCGAATGGCACGCAATGTGATAATAATAATAATCATATGGCCTCAGCTACCGTGTGCAGACATTTCGATTTGACGCCATCTGGCTGTGCGCTCGTCAATTTCGACGTTCCGTTTTACTCTAGGTCCAATAGATGGCAGACAGAGTAAACCGGATCTCTCTTGGGCGTCTATGGCTGAGATTTAATGAATTTTGTCAGGTAAATTCCAAATGTGACACCAGAGATCTTTTACATGCCAACATCGTACAACATGGAGTATCGAATGGACTTTTTTCTGCCCTTCAAAAATCCAACTACCTCTGCCGGGTTTGAACCCGCTATCTTGGGATCCGGAGGCCGACACTCTACCACGGATACACAGAGGCAGCTACGCAATGTGATGCTGAAGATGAAGATGATCTGAAAAGACAGAGCTATCATTAACAACACCAAACTCAGGCTGGTAAATACTCTGGCTTTCCCCATCGCCAAATAAACAGCTGAAACCTGGACAATTCATAACGCTGACAGGAAGAAGACAGAACACTGGAAATGTGGGTGTACCACCGAGTTCTAAGAGTATCCTGGACCGAGCACTGGACGAACACTTCTGTCCTAGAAGAGTTGAGGATCAAGCACAGGCTCATGAAGAAGATTAGCCAGGCCTATCTGAGATACTTTGGCTTCATATGAAGGAGAACTGGAGATATGGAAAAGATGGTTGTGGAAGGCAAAGTGCAAGGAACAAGTACTCGAGGAAGAGCTCCAGCAAGGTGGATTGACCCAGATGATAGAGTTGGTTGGGAAGTCTCTACATCAAGCGATGCATCTAGCGCAGAACAGAACAGGATGGCAAAAACTCTGCAGCCACACAACACGCCACCACACAATGTGAAGTGTACATGGACAGGAGAGAGAGAGATTTGCAAACATCAGTGTTTTCTTTGTGTGATGATGCAACAACAAGACCTTAGCTTTCATGTTCACTAAATCAGAGAACACTATGAAGGCAAGGTAATAATGTTATTTGCCACATGCTGCAGTCATTTTAATAAATTCCACATTATTCTCATTTTTGAAAGATGATCGTTCTTCTACATAATTAGAGGAGCAAGCTCACCCTCTCTTTGGTCGCCAACATCCAAGGAGACGCCTCAACTCAAGGAAGAGCTTTGTGCGGACAACAACAATGCTCACTGCAAAACCTGAGGTAGCCAGGAAACAGCTATGACAATCCACAATACCACCAGAGTGGATGAAGGCCAAAAAAAGCCTTTCTGCAGGTAACGACACCAACCAGGAAATTGGCAACCACTCAACAGACTTTGGAGTGGTTTGGGGGATATGTAGAGTTAATTTACATAAATGGGGATATCAATAGGGTTCAGATCTCTGCAAGTATGAGGAAAGAGACAATGTTACACCTGCATACCTGTGAACTGTACCCATAATCTTGCACAACACAAGAGTTAATGGTAGGCTGTGATAGTGCTATGAAAGTGGTCCATTTCTGGGACATTTTATTTATTTATTTATTTATTTATTTTTTAACTGTATAATGGTAACATTCTTTTACAGCACTGTACGTTATTACTTCTGACTTGAGTGAATGAGTAAATAAATAAATAAATAAATAAATAAATAAATAAATAAATAAATAAATACAGTATTAGTTACATTGTTGACACAACATTTATCAAAAACTGATGTTGAAAATGCATGTGACTCAAGTAAAAGTTTAATATATTGTTGTTGTGCCGAGAAAATCCACTATGTGATAATATTTCAGCTTAGAAATAGCGTGGGATGGCGTGGGAGGACATCAGTAGATGGAAAAGTTTGGATGGTGTCTTTAAAAGTAGGAAAGATCACAATATGAAGATAAAGTTGGAATTCAAGAGGACAAATTGGGGCAAATATTCGTTTATAGGAAGGGGAGTTAGGGATTGGAATAACTTACCAAGGGAGATGTTCAATAAATTTCCAATTTCTTAGTGATTGATTGACTTATTGATTGATTGAATGATCGATTGACCAGAAAGGTTCTGTCATCGAAGGTTCAGTACTGCAAGACCTATATCAACGAATTTTCGTTGTAAGTGATACATGTGCTGCGGGTCACTATTTCTCCCCTCAATGTTGTCACATAAACAGTATTTCGAGGTGCAACAACGATATGCAACAGTCCTTGTGCAAGACTTCCACCGCTAGGTTGCCCAAGGAGCACAACCACATCTGGATGAAACATGTCTCAATGTCTTCAATAACAGACAGATTCCATGTGGTGGTGATAAGAGGAAGTACAACTAGGTATTCATCTTCTCTGAACAAATTAAGTGGAAAAGAAATTTACAATAAAACAAAATTATTTATTACAGAAGGAATTTTGAAATGAAGTACAAAATTTTAAAAAAATGTAGTGAATTAAGCCGAAAAATCACAATGAATCAAAAGGGAATGCAAGTTCTCTGAGTAACAGAACACTTGCAATTTACCTACCCTTGATTTATCCACTGTCGCACATAAAGCGGACGACAAGATCAGCAATATTTCAAACTATTCACTTCATGTCCGTATCGATATTGCAATCAAGATAAGAATTAAGTAAAAAAAATTCCACCTGATCGATGCTTTTATTATTTAACCTTAGGCTAAATTTTATGTCATTAAAAATTGCAGTACATGTTTCAATTGCTTGGCAATCATCATCAGCTGCTTATCTTAAAGCTTAGGCGAAAAAGCATAAAACATTTCATAGCTATTACAGCTATTACACTAGGTTGAAGACGGCAGAGACATAAACAAACAAGTAAACTTCGTAACCAGAACAAATGGGACTGGGGTCACACCAAATGTGCCAATCTTTTAAAGATTTAGAATAAATTTACACAACGAACAATTGAATAGGGGTCGTACTTCAAACTATCCATCTAAATGAAAACTGAACAAATTCGACCATAGCCATCATAAATTCTTCTAGCGGACAATAAGAATGATCTAGAAAAATGAAGGACAACATATAATCAAGACAAGTGAACTGAGCATTGAGTGAAACACAGTTGAACCTAATGAAGAACTAGTGTAGTGCCATAGAAGGAATTTTAGGAAGTTTTAGTTTAGAAATAGCTTTTTAATTTGTATATCTAATTTTAACATCCCCCTCCTCCCGCCCCTCCTCCCCCCCCCCACTCTCCCTCACCATTAAGTGTCCTTTACCAACAAATTTTAATTATGAAATGTTTTATGCTTTTTCGCCTAAGCTTTAAGATAAGCAGCTGATGATGATTGCCAAGCAATTGAAACATGTACTGCAAGTTTTAATGACATAAAATTTAGCCTAAGGTTAAATAATAAAAGTATCGATCAGGTGAAAATTTTTTTTCCAAACTTAATTCTTATCTTGAAGATCAGCAATATTACAAACTATTCACTTCATGTCCGTATCGATATGACAATCTAAGAATCAAAGAATTATTTAGCCACCTAATCAATACCTTTTTTTAAAATTCTTAAACATCAGCAGTAGTTGTGTCATCGGCTAATATGCATTTGAGTGTTTCCTGCAGACCAAGGCTCCATCTTAGGCCAGAGAGATCAGCGCATTCTAGGAGAATATGGGCCAAAGCGAAGTTGGCACCACAAAAACACACTTGGGGGGAGGGGGTTCCCTCTTTAGGAGATAAGAGTGCGTAGATCGTCCATGACCTATCCTCAGCCTACACATACTACGGCCTCTCCGTGAAGGGAGGAAAAAAGACTGCCACACTGTAGTTGTCTTCTTAATTGCTTTCAGCTTGTTGGGAATTTGGATAGCTAGCCATTCCGATCCCCAGAACGCCAAGGTGGTTCGACATAGTAAGAACATACGTACAACTTCACAGTTTCATAGGGAATAAAAGACAGTTTGTACTCCAAGGATATACACAAGGAACCACAATTGGAATAACCCTTGTGAACATGTAGCAGTACAAAGTTCTGATGCTATGTGCCAGTTAGTTTCTGTTTCCAATGGCAACCGGCATTTCCGTAAGAGCATATGTGTCCTAGTTTCAGTGCTGTTATTCACACCATGCTTCCTTATGCTTCTGAAAATTTTGAAATGGCTGATGGCCGGATATGACCCTGAAACAAAACAGCAGTCTTCTTAGAGGAAATCACTTTCCTCTCCACGTCAGACGAGAACATGCCAAGTTTACACCATCATCAAGTCAATGCCAATAATTTTTGACATGCAAGGAATTGTGCAAAAAGAGTTCAATCCACTGCATCAGACTGCCAACAGGAAGTTTTAGACACTGGGCGAGTTGGCTGTGCAGTTAGGGGCGCGCATCTGTGAACTTGTACCCGGGAGATGGTGGGTTCGAACCCCACTGTCGGCAGCCCTGAAGATGATTTTCCGTGGTTTCCAATTTTCACAGCGGGCAAAAGCACGGGCTGTACCTTAATTAAGGCCATGGCTGCTTCCTTCCTACTCCTAGGCCTTTCCTATCGCATCGTCGCCATAAGACCTATCTGTGTTGGTGCAATGTAAAGCAACTTGTATTGTGGAAGTTTTACAAAGAAATTTTCAGATGACAGAGGGAAGATGACATGTGCAACAGCGGGGACTGGTCAATGCATCATGACAATGTGCCCCACCTCACACCTCACTCATTGTGAGGGAACTTGCTGACAAATGTGACCATTGTTCTGCAAACCCTGATCTTATCTCCTAAAACTTCTCTACTTCTTCGCTAAAATAAAACTCTGGTTGAAAGGGCAGCATTTAGACTCCGCTGAAGAGATCCCAGCGCAATGCAGCTGGAAGTGCTTTCAAAACTGGTAAAATCACTGGAATCGCTGAATTCAAGCCAAAGGTGAAGGATGTACAGGTGAGAATGTGAAGGTGGAAATTAGGCATATTCATGTTTTTATCAGCAAAATTCTTTGAAATTCTGGGTAGCACCTTGTCCCAAAACTTTGTAAATGCAGAATGGAATATACAACAAAGAAACATAGTCATAACTAAGAAACAAAGCCAGATATAATACTTGCCGTAATAGCTTTAATGCAATTAATAGATCTTATCTTAAAACATATTTCAGCAATGTCAGGACTTCATCAAGGACACAATACACATAACTAGAACAAATCATAAGGCTTGATAAAAATTACTGTCTTTGATGATGATAATGATGATAATAATAATAATAATAATAATAATAATAATAATAATAATAATAATAATAATAATAATAATAATAATAATCATAATGGCTTGATAAAAATTACTGTCTTTGATGATGATAATAATAATAATAATAATAATAATAATAATAATCATCATCATCATCATCATAATCATAATCATTTGCACTGCACTTAAACAGGCCATTTAGGACCATGACAGGAGACAAAGTACACAAAAAAAACATATCAGTATTAAAAAAGTACAGGTTCAAATATAAAAAACATGTTGTTCACATCAGATATATTTTTAACAGATGTAGGCCCATATGCTTGTATCTCATACATCCTTAATAATAATAATAATAATAATAATAATAATAATAAGAAAGGAAATGTAAATAAACCATGAGCCTATAAGTACTAATACTGACAAAGTGAAAAATGTGTTAATAGTGTAAAGGAGGAACAAAATGGTTTGATGTGGAAACAGTACTTTGGCAGATAAGTGTACTTTTCTGCCATACTTTTCATCACAATCATGGAAGAAATTTACAAATGTATAAAACAGAAGATGGAGGAAAAATCCCACAGCATGAGCTCTATTGTTTGCAGATGACTTAGTAAGATGGCGAGAAAATAAAATGAAAGTACAAGATCAAGTTCATGAATGGAATCAGCAATGGAAAAGTTTGGAATGAAAATAAGCATAGAGAAGAGTAAAACAGCAGGGATGACAAGAGGAAGGAAGGAAGGAAGGAAGGAAGATAGAAGTACATGAAAAACCAACAGAAGATGTGAAAAGATTCTTTCTTTTTTGCTATTTGTTTTACATCGCACCGACACAGATATGTCTTATAGCGATGATGGGATAGGAAAGACCTAGGAAGTGGAAGGAAGCAGCCATGGTTAATTAAGGTACAGCCCCGGCATTTGCTATTCAGGGCTGCCGACAGTGGGGCTCGAACCCACTATCTCCCGATTAATGGATACTGGCTGCACTTAAACGACTGCAGCTATCGAGCTCGGTGTGAAAAGTTTCAAATAATTGGGAATTACAGTATAATCACAGAAACTGGGATGATAACTGAGGAGATTGGAAAAATAGTACCTTTTTCCCCTGCACTGACACATACAAGTCTTACGGTGACAATGGGATAGGTCAGGACTGGGAAGATGTAGTCCGGTGTGAAAATGGAAAACCACAGAAAACCAATTTCAGGATTGCAGACAGAGAGGTTTGCACCTGTGATCTCCCACATGCAAACTCACAGCTTCAGGGCTCAAACCAAGTAGCAAACTTGCTCGGTAAAGAGAGTAGAAGAAGCAAAAGGCTTTTACTGTGGAACTAAGAAGTTCTGTATTTGACCTATGAGGTACCAATATTGACATATGCAGCAGGTGTTTGAACACCATGAAAACAAGATGAGAGTAGAGTTCAGGCTAAGATGAAATTCCTTCCAGGTACCATTATAGAGAAAAGAAGAGAAAATAGAATCATAAATGAAGAGATTAGAAAGAGGATCATAGTTTCAAAACTACAAGGGAGGATAGAAAAAAGAAAGCTGAAACGGTATAGACACATGAAGCAAATGAGAGAAGAATGATTTTTAAAGAAAATATTTACAAAGAAACCAACAGGAAAGAGACCACAAGGAAGGTCTTGAAAGAGGTGAATGGTGCACTGTTCTGTTGAAACATGCATTGTTGTTGGGAAGACTGCCTGACATGGAGATATGCCTGCAGCAGCGTTCTCCCTAGGATCATTCTAATGGGCGCACCGTCCAGCCATTTTCACTGACCGCCCAGCTATCATAACCTAGATATCTACTAGTTACATAATATTTCAAGTTGCTTTACTTCGCACCGACACAGATAGGTCTTATGGTGACGATGGGATAGGAAAGGCCTAGGAGTGGGAAGGAAGTGGCCATGGCCTTAATTAAAGTACAGCCCCTGCTTTTGCCTGCTGGTTTACCTGGTGTGAAAATGGGAAACCACAGAAAACATCTTCAGGGCTGCCGACAGTGTGGTTCGAACCCACTATTTCCCGAATGCTAGCTCACAGCTGCGCGCTCCTAACTCACTCAGTTTACATGATATTAATACACAGGCCTATTTCAGTCATTAAAAACCTACAACTTGTTTTCCAGTCAGTGACCAGGTCAGGGATGGAATGAATGAAACCCCATCTTGCGGCGAGGATAGGAATTGTGCTGGCTGCCGAAGCCTGTCGCACTCCTCTGAGGCAATGATTAATGGCTGACAGATTAAATGAAATGATAGTGGAGAGTGCTGCTGGAATGAAAGATGACAGGGAAAACCGGAGTACCCGGAGAAAATCCTGTCCCGCCTCCGCTTTGTCCAGCATAAATCTCACATGGTGTGACCGGGATTTGAACCACGGAACCCAGCGGTGAGAGGCCAGCACGCTGCCACTTGAGCTACGGAGGCTACACATATTTCAGTCATTATGTGTTACAAATTAAAATGTAAACCCTGTAAACTGTTTATTTAAATGAAAAAAACTTCATTATTTTCAGCATAACTGTGCGAGTTACATCGGAGTTCAGCTTATCACGTAGTGTCGTGAACGAGCGGTGTCTGGATTAGCATGGAATCGCATGCGAGCACTCGATACCGCGGGACGTAACAAACCCATCTAGCTCTCCATGGCAACCGAGTGATTATGAACGAGCAGTAGAATGCTAGAAGTTCAAACTACTCTGTTACGTCTTTTTCATGATAACATTAAAATACTTCATTTTTGCAGTTAATGTTTACCTGTCTAATATTATTGTTAATGGCCTGAGGGGAAGAAGTTAAAATTGTATCATATTTATTTTTTACGTAGTATTCCCCGCCCGGCTATTCATTCCTGCCACCCAACTAACGAAAATTTCTGGGGAGAACACTGCGTGCAGACTGCTGGCTAGCAGGTTCCTGTAGACCTCACCAGTCAAAGTGTGTGACCAATAGCCCTAAGGCATGCCAGGAGAATGTTCTCCAGCCCAGGACACTGTCAACACCAGCTTGTTGGACGCCCACGGTACAAGCTGTCTCGAGCTGTTTATGCCAGAAGCAGACTCGACTGTCAGCACGGTGCAACAGATAACACGGCTAGTCACTCCAAACAACCCTCCGCTATGCACCTAAGATCCGCTGATGCCTTTCTTGGGACAAAGTGAGGCATTGTTTGTTATGAGATGGGGTCAACTGGGGCACCCTTGTTGGTATACGGCTCCCAAACCCGAGCTGATGCAAAATATGTCGCAGTGACATAGTGGAAACTAGACGTACCTGCCTACTGTTGTAATAGTGGGTCAGATGTTCTATGTGGAGCATCATTGCTGTTTTATCACTCATGACACCAGACTCTCTGATCAATCACTCATGGCTGGCCGCAGTTTGATCTTCTGCTCAAGGTCTGCTCATGATTCCTTCACTCTTTAGTTTTAAGGATCCCAATAACCTGCCACTATAACCCAGAGAGGAAATTCCTTGTAACAGTATGCCACTGCATAACATATTTTTATAACTGAAAACTTTAATATCTGTAATTCATATTTTCGGGGTTAGGGGATTAATTGCATAGCAACGCTCAATTATAACATAACGGAAAAGATGACCCATAACTACTTTTACAAATACAATAATTACCCAATATTTAAGACTGCATTGATCTGAACTGGGTTTCAGACAGAAGCCCTGCTAAGCCAGTGAGTTTTTCTTTGAGGTATCAAGCAGGCAGTGGACCGTTTTATAATTTGCGAGGAGGATTTTCCATATCTGTTCCAAAAATAACCATTTTTCTTGCTTAAGGAGTCAATATTTTCAACATATTTAAGTTTGGCTCTCAGTGTGAGCTTCAGATAAGTCATACAAAAGATCCTCGGCCCATGCCAAAATTCTAAGGGTAAATAACGCCGGAGGCAAAATGCAGAGTCATACTCTAAATTTGAAAAGGTCTTGCTTATTATTATGAGGAAGCAATGTCTCATGTTATAACTCATTTGTTGCAAATGCCAAACAGCAGAATATCATAGAATTATTGATCTTCTCATGATCTTTGAAATGTTTAAAAACAATCATATGGTCTTATATACCGTGTGCATGTATTAAGACACTATTTAGGCTGTCTGAATGTCACTTTTGAGACATTTTGTTTTATACTACCACCTACTGAATAGAGCAGTTCAAGAACAAATACAGAACTGGAAATCCAAGCCTACAATGAGGAATCTCCCATCACCTGGACAGAAAATGAGACAGCTTTAACATCTATGCCTAAAGAAAAATCTTCAGGTGCAGATGAAGGGAATGCGGACATGATAAAGGCAGCAGGCATCCAGGGCATACAATGGTTGCACAAAGTACTAAATGCCGTATGGACAGACAACAAAATACCTGCAGATTGGAGCAAGGGGGTTATAATTCCCATTTAAGAAAGGCAGCAGTCTGAAACCAAACAACTACAGAGGAATAACCCTGCTGTCTCATGGGTTAAAAATTCTACACTTCACTTCATCTGTCAGTCATTTATCATTGGCCCAGAGGAGTGCGACAGGCTTCGGCAACCGGCAAATTTCCTATCCTTGCCGCTAGATGGGGGCTTCATTCATTCCATTCCTGACCTGGTCGAATGACTGGAAACAGGCTGTGGATTTTCATTTTCATCATAGAAAGGAGACTGAGAACAATCATTGAACAACAGTTAAAAGAGGAGCAATATGGATTCAGAAGTAACAGATCAACAATGGATCTAATTTTTAGCACCTGCATGCTGATGAAAAAGAATTGGAAGAAAGGCAAGAACCAGGTCATTGTATTTCTGGATATAGAAATGGCCTACCATAGTGTTATAAGAGATAAGATCTGGGAGTGCCTGAGGAAAAGAAATGTGCCTGAAGGAGTGGTAAGGAAAATTCAGATGTTGTACAAAGACTGTACTAGCTGCGAACAAATTGGGGAAGGTCGATCATCATGATTTGAGACCAAGAGTAGAGTTCAGCAAGGAAGTGCACTGTTCCCACTACTGTTCATCACTGTTATGGATAATATAATGAAGAACGTCAAGGAAAAGCTAGGTGAACTGAATGCAGTGGCCTTTGCTGATGATATCATGATTTGAGGTGAAACAGAAGAGGAAGTACAGATCAGACTCAATGTGTGGAAATCCCAGTTCCAGGAATATAACCTCAACATCAGCAAGACTAAAACAGTGGTGATGGCAGTCGACAGAGATGGGCGTCCAGCAAGTGTAAAACTAGGAGACCACCAGCTAGAATGTGCGGATAGTTTTCCTTACCTTGGAAGTGTAATCTCCAGTGATAATTTGGTAAGAAAGGAAATTACAAACAGAGTTCAAAAGGGATCAGAATTCTACCAACAAATAAGAACACTTTTATGAAATGAAATGGCGTATGGCTTTTAGTGCCGGGAGTGTCCAAGGACAAGTTCAGCTCGCCAGATGCAGGTCTTTGGTTTGACACCCGAAGGCGACCTGCGCGTCGTGATGAGGATGAAATTATAATGAAGAAGACACATACACCCAGCCCCAGTGCCAGCGAAATTAACCAATTATGGTTAAAATTCCCGACCCTGCCGGGAATCAAACCCGGGACCCCTGTGACCAAAGGCCAGCATGCTAACCATTTATCTATAGAGCCGGACAACACTTTTATGGGATGACACGCTTCCAAAACTGGCCAAACTGATGATGTTTAACAGCTATTTCATATCAATATTGACCTATGGTACTGAAGGATGCACTCTCACAAAAAGAGATTCATCAAGACTGCAAGCATCAGAGATGAAATTTCTTAGATCCACCATCAAGAAGACCAAGATGGACAGGTTAAGAAATGAGGAGGTGAGGAAAGAAGCCAGAATAAAGACATCCCTATTAGACCGAATCGGCACATCCAGACTACGGTGGTACTAGCATGTGATGAGGATGGAGCCTACAAGAACAGTCAGAATAAATTTGGGAAGACAGGTGGAGAGAAAAGACCTGCGGGAAGACCTAAAACCCTATGGATGGACATGATCAAGGTTGATCTAGTTACCAGAGGATGGACAGTGGATGATGTTCTCGATGACAAGTTGTATGTGGACAGGAAGAAGTGGAAGAAGCCCATTAACAGTACTCAGGAAACTGGAATTGTACAATGATAATGATGATGATGATGGTAATGACTACCAAAAGATGGCAGAGGAACAAGGAGTTTATCTCAGAGACCTATCCCCATTTTTAATTAATTTTATTGAGAAAATACCGAAAGTGTCGCTAGAGATCTTTTACACGACAACACTGTAAGACACAGAATCAAGTAAGATTAAAAGGGGGATCCCACCTTCCAAACAAAAAAGAAGGTCCCAATGCGATCACATCATCATCATCATCATCATCAGAAGGGTGAACTTCTACACTCACTGAGTGGGCATCCGACAGATCTTCAGCCTCGATGTGGGAACTGTGGGTTAAGGAAGCTGGATAAATGAAGGGAATGTTCCTATCTTATTATACACAACTTGATTCATCATAATATTATGTTTCTTCCTTTCCATTACTTTCCTTCCCTCCTTTTGTGTTTGTCCTGTCTTCCTAGTCTCTTACCACCTGCATTCATGTATCCTTTTTGTGTTGAACTCATTGGCTGAATAGTCAGTTCAGAGGGTCCCAAGTTCGACTTCCGGTCGGCCCGGGGATGTTAATCACGTCTGATTAATTCTTCTGGCTTGGGGACTGGGATGTTTGTTCTTTTCATATTCAGACAATGCACTACACTACCAACCACCACAGAAACATGCAATAGTGATTACATCCCTTCATATAGGTAGAGCCAGTCTAGCCTAAGCAAGCAACGGGTGAGGACATGCTGAGTCGAGTGTGCTGGTATAGTGGGAGTTGAGTGTGATTGAGGAGAGTAACGAGGAAGATGACTGGTGTAGAACAATATTGGGTCATTATCGGAAGATGGCAGGGGAGAAGAAAGAAGGAAACAACCAATGGAAAGGAAGATAAAGTGGAAATGCGAATGAAGGGTGAGGAGATGATGGTGGCAGTGGTGATAATTGTACTGCTGGTTATTAGGGGCGTCGAAGTAAACCACGGCCAAACATTCAAGTGGCAACATGAGTTGGGAGGATGTGGAAATCATAAGGAAGGTGGTAAAGGAGGTTGTGGAAAAGCTTTGCCCATTTGAACAGATCAAAAAGATGATACAGGAACAAGTGAAGGAGTTCAAAAATATGAGGCAATGGATACAGGAAAAAAAAACGGAAGAAATAATGACCAAGGTGGGAAATGAGAGAGAACCTGAAGATGAAGTAGAAGCCAAGAATGTAGGAGGAAATGCATATTTATATATTGCGCCGTCCTCGCATCCAGACTAGCTTGAACACAACATCAATTTCCAAATACAAATGAATATCCGGGCTATGGGTTCCGAATCGAGAGAAAATATTGTCGCGGTAGAGTGTCGGATAAACAAAACCTACGCAACGGACGTCTCCTAGTCACAGCTTCATTCTTAACCTAAATTCACTTAAAAACTAAGTACTTATCCTAGGAAGTCATTGAAAGAAATAATTAATTTTATACAATATTATTTATTAAAATAAAGAAAATCTTGGAAAAGTAGTCAAAGTATTCTGAATATCATTATAAAAATAAATAATAATTAATTGACGTCACATCTCATCACTTACTTTCCAAGTATTTTTAAATCAAAGGCCTCCAACAAATTAATAAGAAAAATTCGAAATATTTACAATCTTGATTGGGAGCTATAGAAAATGTCAGATGCAAACTATTTACATTGACTCAAATGTAGATAAAATGAAAATCACGCGTTTATATCTTTCATTCATCATCACATAATTTGGTTCAAATTACTTTCACTTGGTTAAATTAAGGATTCTCTAAATCAATTCACTGTATGATAAATTCATTTGCCAGTAGCTAACACGATCAGTCATCATGAATATCATTTGTTAAAGAAACCTTCTTCACAAATATCACAAACATTTCACATGTTCTTAACTTGTCCAAGTTCTCAATGTATCTCGCTTGTTCGAAGAAAAAACTCTATAAATCATTTCTCTATCTAACAATAAATGACCGAAATGTCATTATTGTCATTAGTTGAATTGCTCATTAAAAATAAATATTACCGAGCTCGATAGCTGCAGTCGCTTAAGTGCGGCCAGTATCCAGTATTCGGGAGATAGTAGGTTCGAACCCCACTGTCGGCAGCCCTAAAAATGGTTTTCCGTGGTTTCCCATTTTCACACCAGGCAAATGCTGGGGCTGTACCTTAATTAAAGGCCACGGCCGCTTCCTTCCCTCTTCCTTGTCTAACCCTTCCAATCTCCCCATCCCTCCACAAGGCCCCTGTTCAGCATAGCAGGTGAGGCCGCCTGGGCGAGGTACTGGTCATTCTCGCCAGTTGTATCCCCCGACCAAGAGTCTGAAGCTCCAGGACACTGCCCTTGAGGTGGTAGAGGTGGGATCCCTCGCTGAGTCCGAGGGTAAAACCGAACCTGGAGGATAAACAGATGATGATGATGATGATGAGGAATTCATACAGAAATAGGTTACATTTGTGCTATCATCCCTATTTAGAATTATTTTCGATGATCAAATAAGTAGTTGTTAAGATATGCACCTATATGGATCGTAAGTGTTACTATATGAGACTTCCTGAAGAATTAACATACATTTGAGAATCAATTATAATTATTCGGTAAAACTTGCGGGCCGGGCATGGCGCGCCTCACACTTCGCTCGCTGTACACACGGAGGCTTGGCGGTGGGTGATGCTATTACCAACTGTTGAGAAAATGTGACGGTATGTTACAACCACTAAATTAACTTTTCTCTTGCCGTGCGGGCAGTATGCGCCGCGGCGATAGTTAAGAGCCTCTCGAAGGGAGTGTGGCCCCCGTACTGTTCTCATGACAAAGCTTGGCCTGGATTTACAAAGACAGGTTACAGCTACTAAATTACATTTTCTTCTTGACGAGCGAGTGTTTTTATTTAGAGCGGGTTGGTGTGGCGCGCATGCGACCTCTAGCGGAAAAAACGTTACGTAGACTTCTTCACAGCTGATCGGAGCTGGCCAATGGGAGTAAAGTTAATGGTGGCAATTTCTTTCATGCTGTCTTGCTTTCAATTTTCCTCTATAAGAAAGAATATTTTTTGCGGGGGGGATGGTGGGATTATAGCAAGCGTAGAGGAAAGATCTCTCCTCTCTGGTACTCCAGGTATTGTAAAACGTTCCTTTTCAATCTGTACTAATGATTACCAATGCCGGCCCGCTTGCGGAAGCGCTACCAATTATTCTTCGCCACAAATTGAGTCAATTAACCTGATTTCATAATTAAAATTATCTCTTTCCTCATTTACGACGAATCAATAATCATTACCAACATTATTCTTCATCATAATATTTTACTATTCTTCATATATGAGTCATCCATTTCATAGTACACATCTCATATCTCCTCCTATATTACCATAACATAATAATTTATTTTAACTTGACGCATGTTACACTCTCATCGATCATCGTTAATCATCCATCTAAATATTCTATTTTGTTCTCAAATTCTCTTCAAATTCCATAAATTATCTTACTTTGTCTTCCTACGACGTTATAATAACCTATATACGATCTCATTTCATCTCAGTTTAGCAGTACATGCCCTAATGTAACCTAACGTTAACCACAATATCGCACAATATTGCATTTACACCAATTAACCTGTTTTCATTCAACACTGGCAACATTGCGAACGCAAAAATTAAGTTATCACTGGTTAATCACTTCCTACATCAATGGACTTGTCTTTCATGTTAAGATGATTACCTAATAACCTCTGATAATTTAAATTCAGTTGACTATTCACGTAACATCACTCCTTTAGGAAACTTAAAATAGCACTTCACATAACTCTTTGATGCTTGTTGTTAAAAGGGGCCTAACATCTAGGTCATCGGCCCACATAACTCTTTCAATTAAGGAACGTAAATATAAAAATAGTACTTTCAAAACAAATATATGAATTACTTATGAGAAGAATGATTTTATAAACTTATATTTTTCTCCTGCTTTCGTTGTCGCCGATACACGTCCAGCTGGCTAGGACATGCGGTATTCGGGTTCACGGCATCGTATTAGCCTCTCGGAAGTGTTAGGGATGGTCTTTGCTCATCTCCGGTCCTCATGGTCTCGATTTGTCATTCGTGTCGCCATCATCTAGGTAGGCTCCGCCTCTGCACTTCTAGCACATGACTTAGTTGGTTTCTTGTGCAGTGAAGATAGAAAAGCACATCAACATGGTCATTTTCGTCACCTTCTGGATACTAAGTCTACTATAATCTATTGATAATCTGTAAATACTGCTTCTTATAATGCTATCTTATGATGTTTTAGAGTCTTTCAATATATTTAGTAAGGCTTCAATTTAACCGTAATATAATCTTTCTATGTCTTGCGCAACGTATATTCTTCCGTAACTTCTTAGGATTGAATTCCTGTCGTTATGAACGTCTTCTTGCCGGTATCTCGTGACGTAGCACTGAGGTAATCTGCCAATTAGCTCATGCAGTTTTATATTACGAAGTATTATACATTTTCTATCGCCGATGACTTGTACCGTCTGTTTAGATGTTTGCTATTATTACTCTCTTGTTATATATTTCTTTCTTCTCAATCAGTTTTCTTCTCTAGTTGATTCCTGTAGCGCTCTGCCAGTTTGTCTTGAGTGAAAATCGAATTTTAAAAAAATTAACAATATTCTGACGTCGTCTTTTCTCACCGCCTTCTATAATTTCTTCCCTTCTTTTACCTGACGAAAATATCATTCTCTTAAAATTTCTGAACACATGGACGTTTTATTTCTGGCGTTCTTACAGCATAGTCACCATTTTTGCTCCAGATAAACTTCACTGTAAACAGTGAAATAGCACAATATGGTATACTGGAAGAAAAGGGAGAGGACAAAGTGGGCATAATTTACAAAGTGGTGGAGATCATCTTCTAGAATAAAATAAAAATTAATTTTAGCGAAGTGGATATAGATGATGTGGAAAGGATAGGTAAAGTGAGAGGACACAGGCCTATAAAAGTGAAGTTGTTATCCATAATAATGGCGGAAATAGTGATAAGAAACGCAGGAAATCTACAGAGTGAAAAAATCTGGATTAAGAGAGACGTGGGAAGAGAAGAGAATACGAATTTTAAAATTTTAAAGAAACATGTGGTGAGGGCCAGACATCAAGGGCCAGCAATTAGTAATAACCAATGGTAGATGGGTATGATACTGGACAGTGACGAAACTACGGGCAATAGAAGAGAGACTGAAACAGGAAGAAGGAATGGCGACGAGAGCGGAAGAAAGGCAAGTAATAGAAATCAGTGCCGGAGAAGATGGGCATAGTGAAAAGGAAAGAGCAATGGGAAGCTGTGACTTCAGAGAAGTGCTTGCGGAAGCAGTTAGTTAGGGAAGGAGGAAGAGAATTGTTGAGGGAGGTAATGGGAGAGGGAAAGTATCAAGAAATGGCAAGTGGTCTCAGACACAGTGAAAATGATGGTTTGAGGGAGGAAGCAAAAGTAAGAGAAACTATGAACAAAGGGAAAAGTCTAAGTTTAAAGGAGATGTGAGGAAAGAAAGCTAAAAGTGATGAGGGCATAGTAACGAGAAGTAAAAAAGCTAAGTAATATTGGAGGTTTGTACGGAGTGATTATGTAAGGTTGGCTAAAAAAGTTATAGATTTTAATGAAGTAAAGAAGGTTGGTGGAGGTTTGTGAAGAGTGATGAAGTTAAATTTGGTAGGTTTGTATTCAAATTGTACATCTGGTATAGTTAAGTGTATGTGAAGTGTAAGTTAATATGAGATTGGATTGGATGTATATAAAGAGTGATTGTAAATAATGAAAGGTGGTTAGAGTGTTTGTGAGCAAGTATACCAGAACATGATTTTATTCATTGTGTCAGAAGCAACAAACATTACACTAAAGAGATAATAATACATACACTAGTGGACTCGTGGTGCTCCGCAGCATTTTTTATAAATAAGTCAGATAACTAGTCTAGAGGAGTTATTGAATGGTGCAGTGAAATTCTTGTTACATTTGCAAATTGGGAGCTTTAAGCTCAAGCCTGTAAAATTGATGATGCTTGTTCTTTAAAGGGGCCTAACATCGAGGTCATCGGCCCCAGTCTGTAAAATTGTTGTCATTTGATTATCCTAGAGTTTTTCAAGCTCTCAAGCTAAACTTTTGAACCCAATTTTTGTTTATTGTCTAACCATGTTTAAAATTGGAAAAGAAACAAAAATCTAAGAAATATAATCACAAATTTTATAGATTACTGTATAATCTTTTCTCTATCTACCCATTCATGCCTGCACCTTCTTACACCTCTGTCCACCACAGTATCCCCATAACACCTGTAATTCCCATCTCTATTGATAACCAAACAGAGGATGGGCCTGAGACGTCACTGCCTTGTTCTTCACTTCCCTGACAGCTATTTCTCCACAGATGTCGCGAGGTGCTATCCTGGCAAGACAGTGGAGCTTTTCCGGAAGTGTAGGACTGAGACAGCCAGTGATAACTCGCCTGTCTCGTTGACAGTTTTGGCGTGGCAGGATTTATGCCATACTGGGCAAGCATATGCAGCCGGGGAATAGCACAGCACAAATGCAAATGTTTTCACTACAACATCACAAAGTGCACCCCAAGCTGTTCCAGTCAACTTCTGTATGATGTTATTTCTTGTTGTTACAAACTGCTTTACACTGCACTGACACAGAAAGGTCTTATGACAACGATGGGATAGGAAAGGGCTAGGACCAGAAAGAAGCAGCCGTAGTCTTAATTAAGGTACGGCCCTAGCATTTGCCTGGTATGAAAATCATCTTAAGGACTGCCGACAATGTGTTTCGAACCCATTAGCTCCTGAATGAAAGCTCACAGCTGCGCGTCCCTAACCGCAAGGCCAACTCGCTGATGTTATTTTTAGCAGCTACTTTCTGCTTGATGTTTGAGCAGTGCTTCTGGAACGTCAAAATATGTAGGAGTACTGCAGTGTTGTGATGTACCACACAGGTTTGTGACATCATGTGGAATCGAGTGATCGCATGCAATTCCACGCTAATCCAGACGCAATTATGCTGACAATAATAACGATTTACCATTTAAATAAACAGTTTTACAGCATTTACGTTTTAATTTGGAGCACAAATGACTAAAATATGTATTAATGTTATGTAACTGGCACATAATACCTACATTAGCCAGGCGGTCTGTAAAAACGGCAGGGAGATTCGCCCATTAAAAAGGTCATAGGGGGAACACTGAACTTGTATATTACCAGTATTTAATATCACCCTTATATTTTATAATTTTCAGAAAGTGACAGTTCCCGTTACAGATTCTAGGACAAAGATTATTTAAAATTTCTGAAAAAAAAAAGACACCAAAGCATGCAATAACAAACTTATACAGAAAATAGATAATGGAGTACAAATATAATGAACATTTTCTTGTAGGAGAGTTTGCTGCAAGAATTCCGTAACCCTGATTAGGTTTTCTTTTCCTTTCTGTTTCAGTTATCGTATACGTCTTCTTCTATCCTACATATACGCATACCAAATTAGAAAATTCTATTCTTAATATGAAGCGTGGAATGGGACATTATAGTTGCCGAGCATTTACAGCTGCATACGTTACTTTCAGTGGTTAGTAACGCAAGAGTATTTATTTATGAAAGATACTGTCTAAAGTAGCCTGGAACCATTTTGTTAAACTTTTTAAAAGTAATTTTTTCCCCATAAAATAATAACAGAAGCAGCTTGGAATTGTTTTAACTTTTCAATGTGAAATTAAATGTATATTTGTAAAAAATTAACTGAATTCTCATAGAACCATCTTATTTAATTTCATTAAAACATTAAATTAAATGTAAGAAGACTTAAATTTCTTTTAGTTATAATTTCTATGTCAACTAAAACAAAAAAGTAACAAACTTGTTTGGTGTCCACGCAAGAACCCCTTAACTCTCCTATTAATGTCTTTCTGATATGAAATGAAAAATAATATTTAATTAGTTACCTTCTCAGTTAAGGAGAACAGAACAAAGATTATGGAAGAGAAAACCTGAGCATGGTTGTTCGCCGATGAAGTACCGTTGGAAGGCAAATTAGTGTGGGGAGTGAAAAAACTGACAACTGGGGAATGAAAATTAGTAAAGAGGAAAGCAAGACTGTTGTAACAAGAAATGAGAGGAATGGAAAAGTGTGTGTGAAAGTTAATGGCTAGTCATTGGAGGCGGCAAAGATTTATAAATACTTAAGATATGAGATATCGGAATACTTAAGATGTGAGATATCAGAAGACAGGAGGATAAACCATGAGATCAGCAGCAGAGTGCAGTTAGCAGAACTGGTGTGGAATAATTATGTGCCATTGGAATGCAAAGAAACCATTTTCAAAAACTACTTTGTACCAATCCTGATCCATGGAACAGAACAATGGGTGAACAGGACCCAGGACAGCAAAATACAGGCAAGCGTAATGATATTCCTGCAAAGTATGGTGAGACAAACAATGAGCCTGTAAAGAACACTGATATAAGAAAGAGGCTCAGAATAGGAATCTGCAGAAAATAAGAACACTAATACAAGTATTTGAAATGAAAAAGTAAAATATACACGACCCACTAGATGATTGGAGCAGGTTGAGGCAGATCTGGGAGGATGTGGTGAGGTGTCTGAGAAAGAGTAGCAGAGGTATAGAAGCAGATGAAAGTTGTTCATCCACAACTCAATCCTAACTTAACTGGACAAGAGAAAAATGAATAAGAAGAAAAGTTTGTTATGTTGTTTATGTTTGTTACTAATATTTGATAGAAATAGTATATCTCTGTATAACATATTATTGTATCTGTTAACTTTTCAATATCTCTAATTCATCTATTCTGGGTTAAGAGTTTAATTGCAGAGAACTCCTCAATTATAACATGATAGAAAAGATGACCCTTAACTACCTACACAAATACAATAATTACCCATTATTTGAGATATTATCTTCTGCGATCCTGCATGGATCTGAATTGGGCTTCAGATGGAAGCCCTGGTAAGCCAGTTAGTTGCTCTTTGAGGTAGCAAGCAGTGGACAGTCTTATCATTTGCTGAAGTTGTAAAGTTTTACCACGAGGAGGATTTTCCACATCTTTTGTCCCCAATACAACTATTTTCTTACTTAATGAATCAATATTTTCAGCAAGTTTGAGAAGTTTGGCTCTCACGTTGTGAGCTTCAGATAAGTCATATGCTGACTCTCCGCAATTAAGGGACTGACACATCTTTAGGTAGAGGCCAGAAAGCTGGTCTGCTTCAGTGATATAAGACAATAATCTGTCATAAAACTGACTTATAATTGGTTTCAAATTTCTACTTTCTTTGAGCTTCTCTCTTGTATCTAAGAGTTCCTTGCAGTGAACACAGAGCCGCAAGTTCTGATCACCAGCCACAGTGTCTACAAGGGAAAGTACCGAGTTCAAACTGGTGTTCGAACCAGAGTAGCCTGCAAGACTCACAGTAGGTGGACTCTGACCTGGGCTGGATGCTGTCTCCTCCGAACTTAGTCCCGAACTCAACATCTTCTTGGCACTGGTCAGTTCTAAAAAGTGAGTACAGTCATGACACATAATAGCACCGCATAATCTACAATGATGTTTCCGACGAGCAACATGAAAGCTCTTAGCACAGGTAGGACACAGTTTCACATCGCGGTCGTCAATCCACGGAACTATGGACTGTTCGTGCTGCTTCCTCTTGACAGGATCGAGGGGCAAGTCGGTGAGTAACTTACCGAGTCGTATGAGAAGTTTATTGGTCTCCGCGGTGTACCTCTCTAAACGTTTGTCTCGAACTCTGCGAAAGAAGATTAAATGAGACCGAGTAACACCAAATTCCTGTGGCTCAAATTCAATGGTCTGATTCCCAGGCGTAAATTCATTGGAAGTCGATGAGCGAGGAAATGTAGAAAAGGAATCATCATCAGATTTGAGGAATCGCTTTGCTTTCTCAAAGACATCCTTGAGGGATTTCAACACATCTTGATATTCTTTATGTTCATCCTGGAAATGTGAGCGCAGCTGCTGTTCAGAACCCAAATCTGCTTTGCAGACAGGACAAAGAAAACCTTCCAATATTTCTCCGCCATCTGCCATGATCGATTCAATACTTTCTCGATAATCCTAAAATAACCGGTACCTTGGTAATTGTTTAAAGTTACTCTTCAAGGATCTTGCAGATTGTCAATGGCACAAAATAAGATTCCTGACATCATGAGGACATTCTTCATCCACATGCACAACATCTGCAGATCATACCTAGAAACAAATAAAAATATTAAGTTACAAATAAGCAGAGACAAAAATAATTAAATTACAAATAAGGCATTCTGCAACTATCCTCTCTTAATTCTAATCAGGGGAAAAATGGAAGAGGTCCAAGTAAGGGGTGAGGGGTGGGTGGAGGTGATTATTGTATTAAGAGGAAGTATTTAAGGGGATACGGAATGGATATTTTGCCAGAAATTTGTCATTTTTATATTATTGTTATTTCTTAATATGTCAAATGCCCTCTTTAAAATGGTGTATGAATTATGATGATATGATAACTACAAGTGTGCTTTTTAAAATAATGTATATGATGATGCACGCTAGATTTCTGCTGTGAGTAGACATGACGGTCTCTTGCAAGTCACTTGACCAACGTTCTATTCAGTGGTACAATGCTAGGTATTTGTATTACTTACGGGATGGTGACTCTAAGGCTTTCAAAGTTGTTGAGAATTCTAAGCCCTATGGAAATGATGTAAATATAACCAAACTGGAATGTGTTAGTCACGTTTGGAAACGTATGGGGACAAGATTGAGAAGACTAAAATCAAGCATAAAGGGAAAGAAACTTAGTGATGGTAGATTATTAGAGGGTAAGAACAGATTGACTGATTCAGTCATTGATACTCTCCATAATTACTGTGGTCCGACCACCAGGAAAAATACTGATAATGTGGAAGCAATGAGGAAAGCTGTCTGGGCATCATATTTCAACATTTATTCCAGTAATGAAAATCCTGCACATGGCTTGTGTCTTTCAGGGACAGACAGCTGGTGCAAATATAACAGGAGCAAAGTAACAGGGGAGAAATATAACCATCCTCATAGTTTGCCACCAGCCATTATGGATGAAATCAAACCAATTTTCAAGGATCTTTTTGACAAAAATCTCCTGAAAAAATGCCTGCACGGCAGGACACAAAAGCCAAAGGAATGTGTCAATAGTGTCATCTGGAACCGCCTACCCAAAACAGTGTTTGTGGGTATCAGCACTCTTCGTTTTGGTGTATATGATGCTGTTTCAAGTTTTAACCAGGGAAACATCACAAGTTGCAAAGTTCTGAAAGTGTTAGGGTTGAATGTTGGGTGTCGTACTGTTGATGCAATGTTGCATAAAGGCCTGGTAAGGCTAAGGTCTGATGAA
Source organism: Anabrus simplex (assembly GCF_040414725.1). NCBI lineage: Eukaryota > Metazoa > Arthropoda > Insecta > Orthoptera > Tettigoniidae > Anabrus > Anabrus simplex. Next base: position 33,419,755 of record NC_090265.1, on the reverse strand, counting down.
AATACCCTTTAAAAGAAAACTTTTCAAGACAAAAAGGACAGGAGAGGTGCCAAGAAGAGGCTACAAGAGGAATTTGAAGAAGATAAAGATAATCGAAGCTATGGACCTGGCATGCATTGATGTGTTAACTTTGAAGCCCGTTTCCCGTAAGTTTACTTTTTTAATACTTATGGTGCATTTTCTCAGCCAGTTTTGAATATATGAACTTGAAATTTGTAGGACATACTTACAAATACCTCTTTCAATTGCTGAAACAACAGTTTTTAATTTGTCTGAATATTACAAATTTTATTAGCAAAAATATATTCTAAAAATACCAAAAATATCTAGTTTCAAAATAAAAAATAATATCTTCCTTAAGTAGGTCGTTACAAAAATTATGCTTGTTTCAGTAGGAGACCAAGACATTCAACTATAAGTTGCAAAAATTTGAAGTGTCTACCTCCAGTGGTTTCAGAGAAAAGGTACAATATAAACAGCCGATTTTATCATTGGGAGCATAGGGCATTCCGTACCCCCTTAACTGGACAACCATCCTCTGTAAACACTTATGCCCAGTTTCTGGAACGTGAGATACTGAACCTATAGCGATATTGGATGGTTAACTTGTGTTTTTACGTACAACAACGTAAGATACATCTATTGATTCGATAAACCACCCGCTAACTTAGAAGGCCCTGAGCAAGAGATATCTATTTGTTAACTTAGGGGGCGTATGCGCAGTACCGTACTGTATATTGGCAGTTAATACAATGTTTTTGTGCTTTCTCATTTCTTTCGACAAAGTAGTTTTAGACATGATTAATGTTCTAGAACAAATTCTTATGATGTATAGCGAGGATGAATTGAAAGATAGATTCAGGCTAAGCAAATATACTGTCATACGTTTGGTTGAGGTTATAGGAGACAAATAGTTTTCCATTGTTCCCTCTTGATCAAATATTAAATTACAATACACTTTTATACTAGGGAGTCTTATCATATTTGTATCTGTGACTGCATTTGTATCCATAAAAGCACTGATACCAGTAAATGAGCAGAAGATAATTACAAATTTTTAGTAGTACTGTAGGCCTACTTACAATGGCATATACTTTTATCATGGGATTGTTTTTAATTAATTTAATATATTTTTTAAATTTAATATATTTTTTAAATTATGTTTTTAATTAATGATATTACATTACAGGAAACTAACAGTTTATGCAAGTTAATTATGTGATATTTATCGCTATACTGTAGTCAAACAATGTGTATATTTTGGAATAACAGGGAATAGGTGCAGTATGTTTATAAGACTCTGTGCATACTGGATCACGCGTGACGTGCTGCTGATGTGCATATTCCTTTAGAAATCCTCAAACATGGGCACATTCTTCTGACTGGGCTTAAACCCTACGAAACTGATACCCATACCTGTAAGAACTAGTCAGAATACCCAATTTCTCGTTGCACAAAAAGCGCAAATATGACGCATTACTTGTGCGCATATGCCTGAGAGTCAAGGGAACACATCTAATGCTCAAAACAAAGCAGTGCAAGGAGTGGCATCTAATGAGTAATTATGAAACTTGATCAATGAGGCAATAGTTAACAGTTTGATAAGTTAGCAGCTATTATGCTCTGCAACGCAGCGAAGATTTATCAAGTCAATACTGTAACAAATCAATAGCTATCGGACAGATATCTCACCATTCCAGAAACCGGGCATAAATGTAACTTAAAAGCTTTCCAGTCTGTCAAACACACAAGTTCAATATAAATATCACACTATAACATACATATAAAAAACACACTATTAAACAAGGAATACATTTACACACTATTAAATGAAGAATGACAGGTTTTGTTCTCAAAAGAACATAATCAGATTCTATCAGGTCACACTCAGTATTTAGAAATATTTGTTTATTTCTGTCTAAACACCAAGGAGTTTGAAATTTGGAACTTATCTTAATGAAGTCCTGCTTTATCTCCACTGCAGCGTACAATGCGAGTAGTTTGAAAAACTGTTGGCTCAAATCCAGCCAGCTGCCAGTCCGCTGACCCTACATTACGTCACGCCCCCCACCTTGGTCAGGTCAATGGCACCTTCAGGTGCTTTACCCCTAGTGTTCCCCTAGTATTATCACTGTTGTTGCTGGATACTGGCCGCACTTAAGCGGCTGTCTCCAAATTTCGACAGTGCACCGAGGCGTTTGCACTACTTCTTGGTCTCACTTCAAATACAACCAATCCTACCCTTGATCCATCTGTAAACTTTTTTTTTCAATGAGTATTGAATTTTCATGACCACATTGTAATCGAAACCGACTTTCAACCTATTAGGTTGTGTTGAAGAGATGTTAAGTACAGAACAAAAATGGCCAACCAGACACCAGTGGGATCCGAACCCACAACCTCCCGATTTCGCGTCGGTTGCTCTACCAATTGAGCTATGGTGGCCTAGGCCATCTTTGTTCTGTTGGAAGGGATCTGAGCTACAGGTTTAGCACTACTGCTATCACACTGTAGAGTGCGTTTAAGTCGCCCGTTGAGGGCCAAGTCACTGAGTATTGAATTTTCACAACCGCATTGTAACATTGTAACTTAACATCTCTTCAACACGTACTAAATGTACGTAACACGACCTAATAGGTTGAAAGTTGGTTTCGATTACAATGCGGTAGTTGACAGTTTCTCATGGGTGACAGACGTGCGTAAGACCGGCTCCTCAGTTTCAGTGAATTAGAAGGTGTTATTCTAAAGGGAGCTATATAATAAGTGGTACACGAGTGTGTGATACAGTGTTGAATCAAACCAGATAAAAATCAGTTCACTAATATTAAGTAGTGATTTCTCAGGCAATATGGGCCGTAGCAAGCGCAACACCAGTGGCCCGAGCAGTAGTGCCAACCGCAGCAGTGCCAACCCTGTTGAAGAGGCAGTCACCAGGATACTAAACGAAACCATCAGCTCTGGTAAGTTCCTTGAAAAGATAGTAGCCGCCATATCGGAGCGTGACAGAACTTGTCATAAAGGAATTAGAAAAATCTCTCCAGTTCAATTCTGAAATTGTGGCAGAATTGAACGCAAAACTCGAGAGCAGGGATAAAGAAATCTGTGAGATGAGGGAAGACTTTGCTGCAAGATGTGACTCACTGGAACAATACAGTAGAAGAGCTAACGTTAGAATTTTTGGGGTACAGGAAAGTGTAAGTGGAAATACGGACGAACTTGCGATAAATGTTTTTAGGGAGATAGGTGTGAATGTGAATTTGCAATACATTGATAGGAGTCACCGAGTCGGACCTAAATCTCCAGGGAAACCTCGGCCAATCATTGTCAAATTCACATCATATCGAACAAGGCAGGAAATGTTTCGCAATAAGCAAAAATTGAAAGGTACCCCAGTAACTATTCGCGAAGATCTAACCTCCACCAGGTTATCAATTCTTAAGGCAGCTATTCTCCACTTTAATCAGAGCAATTGTTGGACCTCGAGTGGAGACATCATTATTAAGAAACCAGATGGCAGCAAAATTAGAATTAACCAGCTGAGTGACATTCCTAAGAACAGTGACAGCAGTTAAATGTAACAATTCACTGAACTGAGTGCACCGAACTGAGTGTTTATATTCCTAGATTAGTCCATATTTATTTCTCTCAAGATAGTTAAATTTTATCTTAGAATACTTTAGTGAATTATCATTTATTTCCATTTAGCTTAGTTAAAATTTCTTTTTTGCAACTATTTATCCATATATTTTACTAAATAATTGCATTTACTTTCTTATTTCCTTATGATTAATTTAATAACTTTCAATTTTAAATACTTTGAATTTTTATTTTATTAATTTAGACACAACACCCTTAATTTAGTCGCGCTTTAAAATAATAGGTGATTCTAGGCACAGTTGATTATATTCCTGCACCTCACTACTTCAATTAACGTTAAATTCCTCCTAGCTCTTTGTGTTTATCTGTACATTTTGTTAACTTTCATCGTTCAAAGTTGGCAAGAGTTACAAGTGACAAAACAAATTCCTCTGACGTCACTAGTCAATTTCAACAGCTACCGTATGTCGCCTCAGACCAGCTACCCTCTCCCGTCCTTCCGCCGTCCCCACTCCCCTCACCCTCTAGCGCAAACCTTGACCAAAGTACCGCTAGTATCCATATCCTCAAGAATTTTGTCTCGCAACATCCCAGAGCCCTACACGTCTGTCATATAAACGCGCGAAGTATATTAGCAGCCAACCGAATGGACGAGATTGTAGAAATATTCACTCCACCTGTTTTCCATGTCCTGCTAGTGTTTGAGTCATGGTTAACAGATAATAACCAGTCTTCTTTGTGTCATCTTGAAGGCTACTCGCTTCTGAGAAATGACCGCACTCACAAACGGGGTGGAGGGGTATGTGGCTATTTCCTAACTAGCCTCAAACCTAAGCTGGTTGGTCATTCACCAGGCAGGTATGAGAGAAAACCAGAATACACGCTCGTAGAAATAACAATGAACGGGATTAAAGCGCTTGTAGGAGTAGTTTACAAACCTCCGAATACAGGTCACTTAGAGGATTTTGAAGCTGACTTAACGGACTTAACTGACGCAACTTCTTCCGAATCCACACGACTCAAAACATTGTTTCAAGCCTATAATATGGAAATCTTACCTCTCTCTCAGACTCACCATACATCTCATTCGCACACACTATTAGATCTTATAGTCACCAACAACTCAGAATTCTCAATGTTGGTCAAACCTCCATACCTGGTATATCTGCACGACGCAATACACATCTCGTATAACCTCCGGCCACCGAAACCCTCCCAGAAATTTATCACCTATCGACCACTGAAAAATATAAATAAAGATAGACTCTTAGAGGACGCAGGCAAAATACTCTGGTATGATATAACGAACTATAACAATCTAGATGACAAAGTTGACTTCTTTAATAGCAAAGTAACGAAACTATTTAACAAGCATGCCCCAAAGTGGCGAGCAAGAATATCGCAAGGACCCTCCGCGTGGTTAAATGATGAAATAAGACAACAGACAGTACAAAAATGACCCTACCGTACAAAACTTTGACGAATATAGGAAGTTACGAAATAAGACAACACAACAAATACGAAATGCTAAACTGCGACACACTTACAGTTTAATTACGCCTGACGGTAGAACAGTGACGACATTTTGGAAATCTATTAATAAGCTTGGACTTATGAAGAACAAGACCAGAGAAGAAATTACAGTACCTCTCGAGACTCTTAACGAGTACTTTACTGCTAACTGCTCCGCAGTACGACATGACGACAAACAGAGACTTATGAGTTATTATGGTACACACCCTACGCCTGACAGAGAGAAATTTTATTTCGGTCACGTGACGCCCCTCCAAGTCAGAAAAGCAGTCCTCAGAGTAAGCACGAAAGCAAAAGGAATAGATGACATTGGGACTGACATGGTCAAACTAATTCTTAATTGTATATTACCAACCTTAACTCATATAATCAATTTCTCTCTTCTATACTCCATATATCCAACTCTCTGGAGGAAGGCTATTGTGCTACCTCTTCCGAAAAGTCAAATGCCTTCAAACAAGGGAGACTATCGTCCAATCTGTATTTTATCAGCTTTATAAAAAATCTTAGAATATGTAGTCCATACACAAATGTCTGAGTACCTTTGAACGCACAATCTCCTTAATCCTCTCCAGTCCGCTTTCCGACAAGGACATAGTACAACTACAGCCTTACATAAAGTGACTGAGGATGTTAGACAAGCAACAGACAGAGGACGATTCACAGTTCTGGTACTACTACATTATGGTAAAGCTTTCGAGAGTGTAGACATTGACATTTTACTTGTAAAGCTGAGGGCTCTATATTTTTCTCAGAGTACGATTGCTTGGATGCATTCTTATCTTCACGTACGTCAACAATTTGTGAAAGGTAATAATGGAATCGTTTCCTCGTGGCGCCACGTGAAGAGAGGAGTCCCTCAAGGCTCTGTACTTGGTCGTCTTCTTTTCGCACTCTTTGTGAATGACATATCATCCAATTTAAGACACTGCAAGTACCATATGTATGCTAACGATCTTCAACTCTACAGCACGAGACCTCCAAGAAAATATCGACTTACTAAATATTGACTTACAGTCTGTTAGTGATTGGTTTGCTGCGCACGGCCTGAAATTGAACCCTACAAAGTCGCAAGTAATCCTTCTTGGCCATCAAAGTCAAATAACAAGTATAACTAAACGTCTGTTGCCAAGAGTAATCCTGCAGGATGTTCCAATTCCTTTTGTATCACAAGTGAAGAATCTCGGTGTTATCATGGACGAACGCATGACTTGGTCTGCACATATCTTACATATCTGTCAAAAAGTTTACTCAGCTCCACATTCTTTATATAAATATACACATATATTTCCAATAAAGCTTAAAAAGAAATTAATTGAAGCCCTTGTAATACCACGTTTTGACTATTGTGATGTTGTTTTCAATGAAGTCAGGCCGCAATTTTCCCTAAGGCTACAGCGCGCTCAAAATGCATGTGTGAGATATATATGCAATTTAAGAAAATACGACCACGTGTCACTATCTTTCCTAAAATTAGAGTGGTCGCGACTCCATGTTCGTCGTAACCATCATACTTTGTCTCTCCTCCATCGAGTTCTTACTACATCTTCCCCATCTTACCTTTCTTTACGTTTCCATTACTTCTCAAATGTTCATGACAGACATACAAGAGCTCAAACATCCAACCTGCTCATCATCCCTCACCATTGAACTGCCGCATATAACAGTTCATTCTCGGTGTCTGCCGCACGAGAATGGAATCGTTTACCGGACGACGTAAGAGGAATAACAACTACAGTGTCATTTAAAAGATCGTTAAGAGGTATAACAGGATGCGAGTGACCTGTGAATTTCTGGCCTTTCAGTGATCGTGCTACAATATCATTACTACCTATTATTATTATTATTATTATTATTATTATTATTATTATTATTATTATTATCATCATCATTATTATTGCTGTTGTATGTATGTCCTAGTGTGGTGGAATTTTATTTCAGTTGTATTTTGATTGTGTCTTCTAGCATTAATTACGGTAGTATTACTTATGACTTTAATGTATACTAACTGGCTTAGTGTAAGAGAAGGCCCAATGGCCTTAACTACGCCAATAAACACATTTATCTATATATCTATCTATAACATTTCAACACGTACTAAATGTACATAACACGACCTAATAGGTTGAAAGTCGGTTTCGATTTTTTTTTTTTTTTTTTTTTTTTTACAAGTTGCTTTACGTCGCACCAACACAGATAGGTCTTATGGTGACAATGGGACAGGAAAGGCAGCCATGGCCTTAATTAAGGTACAGCCCCAGCATTTGCCTGGTGTGAAAACAGGAAACCACAGAAAACCACCTTCAGGGCTGCCGACAGCAGGGTTCGAAGCCACAAGCTCCCAGCTGCATGCCCTAACGCCACAGCCAACTCACTCAGTACCATTGGGATTATGTTGGTCAGCAACCTGTAAGAATACCTCTCACTCTGGTGCAGTAGAGGATTGCCAGCAGTACAGGACCCCCAGTCTGCAGCAAACCAAACAGTTGCAGCAGTCAACGTCCAGCACTATGCAGCACTGTATGAGCAACCGTAGAAGCACAAAGGAGGACAGCAAGCATCACTGCTGTGGAAATTTAACTTCTGTTAGCACATAGGTAGAAATAGAATAATAATCTTCCGAAGTACCGGTATCAAGTATTTAAGTCTTAATGTCAGTTCTGTTTTTTTCAGTTTAGAACTGTAGTGTAGTTATTTGTATTAGACAATATCTTGCTTGATATACTGGAACTTCAGCTTAACTTAATGGGAGTTTTCATTTGCATTAGAGCATAGTAGGTTAAAATACAATAAATTAATTTTTTAATGTTGTGTAATCCTTTCGACATTTCAACATTTAATGGCAGTTTTCATTTCTACTTGTGCGTAGTAATAATAATATTTCAGTGATCAACGGCAGTTTTCATTACTGTTTTTACGATCTGCTTTACGTCACACCAACACAGATAGGTCTTATGGCGACGATGGGATAGGAAAGGTCAAGGGGTGGGAAGGAAGTGGCCGTGGCCTTAATTAAGGTACAGCCCCAGCATTTGCTTGGTGTGAAAATGGGAAACCATGGAAAACCATCTTCAAGGCTGCCGACAGTGGGGTTCAAACCCACTATCTTCCAGATGCAAGCTTACAGCTGCATGCCCCTAACAGCACGGCCAACTCACCCAGTTTTTTATTACTGTTAGCGTGTAGTAAGATAAAATAAAAATAATACAATATTCCTATAATTCCTTTGTTTTTTGTTTTAAATTCACAGAATATGTTATTTTATATTTGCTGACTTTTCTTTTCTCTGTAAATAAGAGTAAAGAATGGCTAAGGAATGCAGGTGAGAGCAGGTATTCAGGAGTATGAGGGAGGAGTGGAGAGTTTGAGGGAGATAACAGGATTTTCAAGGACGACAAGAAGGAAGGTAGGTCTCCCTCAGACAATCTACAGGATATGGTAGGTGTACAAGAGGGATGGGAAGGAAACGGGGAAACTGTAAAAGATAGGTGGGCTAATGTTTTAAGGAGAAGAAAAGGGCAAAATTTAGGACAGGTATCAGTGAGAAATCAGTATGAGTCACAGCAGAGGGATGATGAACACAGAACCGTTGCAGAAAAGGGGAGAAGGAGGAGGAAAGGGAAATGTAAAGTACAGGATAGCAAAAGGGAGGTGGAACAGGGTCACAGAAGGGAGCAAAGGGGGGAGAAGTGAGTTCTGCAGCTGTCAGGAAAGATGAGAGAGACCAACAAAGGAGGAGATTAAATGATGTGGGTGGGGTTGAGGCTTTCGGCAAGCAGGGAAAGTATGTGGAATAAAGGGAACCAGGGTAGAGTCTTATCCAGGAATTAGATTTAAGCCAGATACAGCATTAACTCATTGTGGACCGTCAACGGCGTAAGACGTTTAAGCTTGCTCCGATGCTGCGGGCCGTGGACGGTGCAAGACGTTTAATGTTCTGTGCAAAGCAATGCTGTTTAAATTTGTCATGTATGCATTCTTACACCTTAGTCAGCGTTACTGGTTGTAACAGAAAGTTGGTTGGCCTTGTTGAAATAACCCTCGCGTTGAGTGGACTCATGTTTATCTCAGCTGTTTTAGCGGGAAAATCTCAGCACTTCCTCGCGCGTCAAGTTGGTACTTGAGATTCCACTGCAGTGCGTGTTCTTACCGAGTGTACTATAATGGCTTATAAAACAAAGTTTCTTACGGAGGAAGAACTGTTAGATATTGTTCACAATGATGATTCTGATGGTGAACTTATTTCTGAAATAGACTCAGATAGTGAAAGTGAGAGTGGCGAGGAAATTCCAATTCCCGAATCCGATAGGCTTATAGAAGAAAGTGAAGTGCCTGATACATATCATCCTGGGTATTGTCCATCTGTTCCACCATTTACTGGGATTTCAGGTCTAAACGTTCAAATAGAAAATGATCAGGATATTATGAGTTACATGAGTATTTTCATGAATGACAAATTTTATCAGTATGTGTGTGAGCAGACGAATCTATACTCGAGTTAAGTGATAAGTGTGGCACCCCGGCCTTTCACAAAGAATTTGATCATGCAATCCTGGAAACCGATTGGTGTCTCCGAGTTGAAAAAGTTTTTACGGTTGATGTTCATCACAGGTATAGTCCAAAAGCCTGATATAAAAATGTACTGGACAGACGACCCTGTTTTTCAGACTGCGATATTTTCTAAAACAATGTCCCGAACATGCTTCCTTCATATTCTTTCATTTCTTCACTTCAGTGACAGTAATCATTATGCCGATAGTACAGATAGGCTGTATAAAATTAGTCCTATTTTGGAAATATTGAGCAATAAATTTTCAGCCGTATACACACCAGGCAAAAGGATTGCATTGGATGAGGGGATGCTAGCTTGGTGAGGGTGTTGGAAATTTTGAGCCTACAATCCTGGAAAACTTACTAAGTCAGGATGGTGTGCGGAGTCTAGTTCAGGATATATTTGCACTCTCAAAAATTATGATGGAAGTGGAATTTCACTCAGAGACAGAGTGCTGGAATTACTGAATTCCTACCTTGACTAGTGGTATGCGGTATAGGATAATTTCTATAACATTGTAGGTTTGGCTGAGGAGTTGCATGAGCAACAATACAGCAAAACAGGGGGAGTCCCTAAAGAAGTCAGGGAAAGACAGAAAAGTCTGAAGAGGGGAGAAGACTTTTATTACAGATGGTGAAGTTCTTCTTCCTTCAAGGAAGGACAAGAGGGTCATAACAATGATTTCAACAATGCATTCAGCAGAAATGGCAGAAGTACCAAAGGGTAGACTTGGAAAACCTGCAATGAAGCTGGAATGTGTTGTTGATTATAACCCACACATGCATGGAGTGGATATTGCTGATCAGTATCCAGCAATGTATCCATTCATGAGGAAAACAGTTAAATGACCCACAAAGGTTTTCTTTTACATTTTACAATGTGCCCTCTTCAATGCATTTAGGCTTCATCAAAAGGACACTAGAAACAAATCCCTCCCATTTCTGTTGTTCATGCAAACAGTCTGTAGATATCTGATACAAGATACGCAAATAATTCAGTCAGTACCTCCAGTTCCTTCTGAAGCATCTTCATCAATATGAACACCTCTAAATCCCCACCCCCACGACGAGCACCAACAAAGGACCTAGTTTTCCGGCTCGATGGAAAAAGGAAGCAGCATGTTCTTGTTAAATTTCCCCCTGTAAAGAGTATGATCACTCCCTCAAGAAAGTGAAGTGTGTTCATAAAAAATAAAGTTAGAAGTGAAACAATATAGTACTGCAATAAATGTGGTGTTCCTCTCAACCCTGGAACCTGTGACACCAGATGTCACACCATCAATATCTACTAGCGGTAAGCACAAAGTATTATGTTTCTAACTTTAATAGTTCAAAAGTAATGGTAAATTTTATTAAGTGATGCATGTTAAGAGGGCCGGGCATGAGAATGGCTGGTCCAGGCATTCAATTGTCCCGCTGAGAAGCAGGTACTGAACGTGTTAAGAAAGTAGAAGAGAAGGAGGGGGGCAAGGAGAAGGTGGTAGTTCTTCATGTTGGTACCAACAATGTAATGCAAGCAGGTACAGCTACCAATATACTTGGGGATTGTGGGATCTATTATTCGCACACTTTATCTTGGTGCATTTACACCCTAGTGCTGAATCGGTCGACCTAGGCGATCTTCGAGATTCGTACTGGCAACCTTTGAAACACAAACTATGAATCGCTTAAGCATCGTTGTGCGGCATCTGGCGTACACTTTACGTACTAGTACTGTTGTTGTTTACACAACAAAACCAAAGTATAGAATTCATGCTAGGAACAAGATTCGCATCGAGGAATGCTTTATAATGTTATATAATGTGTATGTGACATAGTTGTTGGCTTAAGATGATAACGGTTTAGAAATTTCATATTGATCGATCATATTCTCGATTCATTTCAGATTTCATTTTCATTCAGTTGCCAGCAGCAGGCAGCACTATCGATACCGGGACAGCTCCCTCTTTACTCCTCAACCCCGTACACAAATGCACCAAGATAAAGTGTGCGGATAATAGTTAATGCAGCACGGGAGTAGTTTAAGGAAGCTGAAATTGTTAACAGTTGAATACTGTGTAGGAAGGATACTGACTGGATGCTGATCAGGGATTTAAATGAGACTATGGAGCGGGTATGTCAGAAACCAGGAGTGAGATTTGTATATCCCAATGGGTGGGTAGGAGGTAGGAATTTGCGCTTTGATGGCCTTCACTTGAATCTCAGTGGTGCATATAAGTTTAGTAAATTCACAAAGGTTTGCAGACTGAACACCGAAAGGCATACCAGTCTATAAAAAGATGGATGAAGGATGGATAAACATGGTGTATTTATGCGGTTGACACCTTTTAGAAATAAATGATCTTATTGTCCTAAAATAAGGAATGAAGACAGGAGAATGAATAACCTGGAGTGCTTTGCTAAAAAGTGGTAGACACTTTGATGAAAGTGACATGAAATGAAAACATCAGATGTTCTGATAAATGCGTACGCCACTTGCCACACACTTTCACATTTGGATATAAATAACAACGCACAGCATTCATGAAAAATGCATACTTGATTAATAAACTGGCGTAAACTACCAACTGAAAGCGGTTGAGGCATGAAAAGATGCCCGACTAGGCCTATAATTTTAGTATAACGAAAAATAATAATCACTGTACACACACCACGCTAATAACATACCATCAACTGCACAATGGAAAATCCATCCCGTTTTCCACGTGTATCGAAGGAAACGCAATAGCCTATGAGATGTGGAGTAGAGATGGTAATTAACAAACGCGATCAAAAAATCAACAAACACCACTGACAGTTCACACCCCGGATAATGCGGTTAGAAGCCATCTTTAAACATTCCAAGGCGGCAAACCACAATAAAGAAATTTACCGCTTCAAGAAGTCCCATGTTTCACTTTAATACTAACTTTCTCCATTTCACTATTTGCTATTGCACCAAATTTCTTAGTAATAAGAGTATAGCTTTTCTTTAAATCTCAAAATTTGTAGTCATTACTTGTTTCAGTAAATATCGGAAGAATTCTACGCAACGGACGTGATTGATTGATTGATTGATTGATTGATTGATTGATTGATTGATTGATTGATTGATTGATTGATTGATTGATTGATTGATTGATTGATTGATTGATTGATTGATTGATTGATTGATTGATTGATTGATTGATTGATTGATGGATGGATGGATGGATTGATTGATTGATTGATTGATTGATTGATTGATTGATTGATTGATTGATTGATTGATTGATTGATTGATTGATTGATTGATTGATTGATTGATTGATTGATTGATTGATTGATTGATTGATTGATTGATTGATTGATTGATTGATTGATTGATTGATTGATTGATTGATTGATTGATTGATTGATTGATTGATTGATTGATTGATTGATTGATTGATTGATTGATTGATTGATTGATTGATTGATTGATTGATTGATTGATTGATTGATTGATTGATTGATTGATTGATTGATTGATTGATTGATTGATTGATTGATTGATTGTAGCCTTTGCTGGCTGGAGGAAATCCAAAGAAGGGCAGCTCGATTTGTTCTGGGTGATTTCCGACAAAAGAGTAACGTTGCAGGGATGTTGCAAGGTTTGGTTTGGGAGGAACTGAGAGAAGGAGGAAGAGCTGCTCGACTAAGTGGTGTGTTCCGAGCTGTCTGCGGAGAGATGGCGTGGAATGACATTAGTAGACGAATAAGTTTGAGTGACGTTTATAAAAGTAGGAAAGATAACAATATGAAGATAAAGTTGGAATTCAAGAGGACAAACTGGGGCAAATATTCATTTATAGGAAGGGGAGTTAGGGATTAGAATAACTTACCAAGGGAGACGTTCAATAAATTTCCAATTTCTTTGAAATCATTTATGAAAAGGCTAGGAAAGCAACAGATAGGGAATCTGCCACCTGGGCGAATGCCCTAAATGCAGATCAGTAGTGATTGATTGATTGGTTGATTGATTGATTGATTGATTGATTGATTGATTGATTGATTGATTGATTGATTGATTGATTGATTGATCTAGTGTTTACAGTGCACTATGTCTTCTGGTATGGGCTAGAGCATTTTTTTTACTTTCATTGATCTGTCTCTGTCTTATCCTTGGCTTTGACAATTTCAAAGTGACTGATGGATGAGCGATGCTAGTAATTCCATTCCTTCTGCAGCCAGTCCCTGCTATGAATGGTGTGAACATGTTGCTCATAGGGTCGATTGGTGCATGCATTTCAGTGGGCTCGGTAGACTGATATGTAAATGCAACTTCTGGCTCGGCGAGGAAAGCAACGGGAAACTACCTCGCTCCTCATTTCCCTAGTACGCCTCTTCAGTAATGCCTAGGTCATCTATGACAGCTGATGGCGGACTGAAGCAAGCTTCATTTACTGTATCTTCTCCTCCTGCGCGTGTTTTAGGACTTTGCCAAGAGCGCTACATACGGACTTCTGGGTACTTTCTAGGATTCATTCACGGCCGACTGGACTCCGACGCTCTAGCTAGCGAGCGCAGCGAAGGACTGAATTGGCCGTGATTCATCTAACGGCATTCTCCCAGTGCCATGGTAGTCGGCTATGCGTTCCACCAAATACAGTAGAGACAATACACGACACTTACGGATTTCGCCTTGCTAAAATGGGAGACAATTCGACGGTGGCGCTCCTAGTGACTTGACCTGAACAAATCCCGCTAAATTCAAATATCAATGGAAATGTATATACGGTAATGGATAAATAAATTACGTCTAGAAAGAAAGTGGTATTGAGATATTAACTTCGAAGTTGCTAAAGCAATTCTGGATAAATGAATGAAGAATTATTTAAAAGGTTATTATTCAAAGACTGAAATTAAACATATAAACAAGGTGTGAAATGGACTGCTGTGAAATGGCTTGATCTTTCATTTATGCATTACTTTTTTAGCTTTAGCATACCTGCCTGAAATCTTACGGTTGGATTTGTCTTTTTTCCTCATTTAAAAACATTGTATCATCACATTAAGACATTTGTCAATAAAAATATCGGCACATTCCTTACACATATGATGCAACGAATTCACATTTAATAGCTGGACAATTTTCCTCTTAACATGGAGCCTACTAACAGAAAGAAAATCTATAAAATCCCGGCTTTAATCTGAGAAGAAGGATAAAAGAAAGAAAAGTTTGAAAATGTTGTCGATAGTGATGCTTTGAGGAAAATTTACGTACAATTAGAGTAAAAATGTAACATACCCTTGGCTGTATTGTCGAGGATTTCTAAAGTCGCTGGCCTGGAAATGATCTGAACAGATCTTATAATTCTTATATATGCGTAACGTCCCTTCTTTCTTGTACACCTTATCCAAATCGCTTGTGTGACATTTCAAAACCCACAGATCACACCTACAACAACACATCAGTATTGAAGGTTAACTGCTGCACTATACAATAAAATATGCGTATTGCATTTTATGCCAGTTAAAATATGGGTCGAGCAGGTCAGAAGATTATGAAGTACCATAAAAATCTCTGTCACTGGAAGAACATATATGCAAACACAATATTACTTACATTTTCTTGTCACGAGGGAACCTGAAGAACGACCGCGCATTTTTCTCTACTTCGTAATTACTGCAGCCAAACACAGCACATACCTTTCCCCTCATGTTGAGAGGAGATATCAAGGAATGACACACGCTACTATTTAATTATGTCAACTCACTGAAAACGCATAAATAACACCAAAAACTTCGCACAAAAATACACGTGCTCTTATGACAGAATCAGTACCGTTCAGGTCTATCCGCTAGAGTGAGCTCCAATAGCTGTCCCTCGATATCTCGCTCAGTGTCGCGTATTGTCTCTACTATATTTGGTTCCACTTTGAATGCATTCTCTTCATTCTCGATTTAGTGTTTGCGTGGCAACACTGATTGGGTGATTGGAAATATTCTTTGCGATTCTTTGGTCATGTGTGGAGTCTCGTCCGCGACATCGTACCGTACGGTTCGTTGTGTTCGAGGTTTCGTGTTTGGTGTCTGCAGTTTCTAGAACTTACTCCTGCGTTCGAGTGATAGCTTGCGTGTGATTGTGCAGTGGTGGCATGAGTTCTGATAGTGGAGGTACTCGGGACTTTCATCCCGCGTCAAATAGTAATGTTGAACGGGAAGAAGAAGTGAAAATGGATACAAACGTGAATGATAGTTCTCCTCCTACCCCTTCGTTGAAAACTTCAACTCAATGCAATACTAACCCTCCCCCTCCTGTTCAACCTCCTAATACTAGTGCATGTAATTTATACCCATTAAACCACCCAGGACCGTATCTTGTTTTTGTTTCATCCAAACAAGGTAATAACATTGGCAACCTACACCCTATGGCTATAGGGCGTTTACTCCATGAAAGGAACTTTCCTGTTAAATCCATCCAGTATAAAGGCCGTAACAGGATTCAGGTAAACTTTCACTCTCCTAATCATGCTAATGACTTTCTGCAGAATAAGTTCCTTGATACACACAAGTTGCATGCCTTTATTCCTCACTCCAATATCTTCCGCGTAGGCATTATACGCGGTGTTGAGAAAGATCTAACTGAATCCGATATTCTTACTTTACTACAGAGTGACGTCAAAGTTCATTCAGTTCATCGCCTACGCCGTAAATCCCTCCAAGATGGTCAGGCAGTATATCTACCTACCGGCTCCGTAAAGATTGTTTTTTGCTCCAAAACGTTGCCCAAATATGTTTCAATCTATCATGTAATGTTAGAAGTCAATCCCTTTATATTTTACCCCATTATTTGTTCCAAATGCCAGCGTTATGGACATACCATACGCAATTGCCAGTCCACTAACTTTCGCTGTCGCAACTGTGGTTTGAATCATCCTACCTCAGACTGCCTTGCTAATGTCAAATTATGTGTACATTGCAATCGGGAACACGAAACGGGTTCATCAGATTGTGCTGTTCATCAGAAGCAAGTGGAAATCAAAAAACTCATGTGCACTGATAACATCTCCTTCTCAGAAGCTTCTGCTCGACTATTTCCACCTACTTATTCTGAGTATAATAACATTCAACAATTTCCTCCCCTACCCTCTCAACATCCTTCTCCTATACCAGACGCCCCTCGCAAACGCAAATTCACACAAGTGATTGTTAAGGATTTGCCACCTAAACCTTCTCCCGGCTATGATAGAGCTGCGTATCTCCAGCTAGTGCAATCCACTACATCCTCTCGCCCCTCTCAATCTCTGAGTTATCAATACCCCATTCAACCCAGTCAGCCCACTCCCTCAACATCGAGCCCGTCAATGCCTCTGCAACCCGCACAGCATCCTCAAACAGGTACTCCACTCCCTCAGCGGGAACATGTTCATCAGTGTGTTCTCAATCTTCTCCTGCAGTTTACTCAACTAATTGGAGATCACCCCAATATCTTACCAGTTATTAGTCAACTTCGCGAAAGTTTACACCTTACCTTTAATAATGGTAGTACGCATCCTTCAATGGAATGCTAGGAGCCTACAAAATAAACAATACGAATTCAAAATTCTCATGCACGAAACATCTCCTCATATAGTCGATTTGCAAGAAACTTGGTTTTCTCATACAACTCACTTTTATTTTCCAGGATATTCTATCGAACGCCATGACGGACCAGGATTTGATGGTGTCGCACTTATGATACATACTTCGTTATCGTACACTCCATTACATCTACAATACATATTACCAAATACCTATTCCCCAGGTCTTATATATCAGAACACGTATGTTATAAACTTGTATAATCCCCCTGATAACTACATCTCTTTTGCCCAATGGTTCAAATTTTTTAATCAGTTTCCACCTGATACCCAACTGTTGTTTTTGGGAGATGTCAATATTCATCATACTCAGTGGGGAGCCCCGCTCAACACCTCCAAAGGCACACAGTTCTTACATGCTGTGACTCAACATAATCTCTTGCTTCTGAACGATGGTTCCCCTACCAGGCTCACTCCTCCTGGTTCGTTGCCTAGTGCAGTCGATCTATCACTTTGCCGCAACTCCATTGCCTCTATAACCACGTGGCGGGTACTCAGTGACACTCATACAAGTGATCACGTTCCTATCCTCATTACTTATGGCCATGGGTATATTACTAAAAACCCACTTAACGACCATTATATCGCTCCGCTACGTTCCCTGAAACAGTTCAATGCTTCGTGCTTTAACTCCTACATGGTAACCCAATTGGAGACCTTCCCTGTAACAGAATTATCCTATCACTCACTGCTCAAACTAATAACACAGTATCTGGACCTATACCATCCTTTTACACCACCATCAAACTCCATGACAACTGGTGCCTCTCAATTAAAGTGGTGGGACAGTGAATGTCACCAATTAATCCTTAAACGCAAGAGACTCTTCAAAATTTATCGTAAAACTCTAACCCCTGCACACTACTTTCACCTCAAACATCATATTGCTCATATCAAACGTGTATTCAATCAAAAACGACGACAGGCCTGGAAAACTTTTATATCCTCTTTCCATAACCATCTTTCTGCATCTCAATTATGGAATGCTATCCGTGCTCTCACCCGAGCTTCCACTCACGTCCCACGCCCTCAAATCCCGCCGACTATTCTGAATGACTTTCTAAGGTCCCTCACTCCAGATCATGCACTTCCACCTTATACTCCAGCTATCTCTGCTTCCACTCGTCAGTGTTCAGTCCTTTCACGTCCCATCACTCTCCCTGAGCTCACGTCCGTTCTTTATTCCTGCAAATCATCCACTCCCGGTCCTGATTATATCTCTTATGCCATGTTACAACAGTTGCCGACCAAAGCCCTACACGTGCTTGTTCAGTACTTTAATTTTGTGTTACATACTACGACTCCTCCTCCCGAGTGGAACACTTTTTTCCTCGTTCCGGTTCCAAAGCCTCGACGTCCAATGACCTCCCCTCACAATATTAGGGGACTGATTTTGCCGTCTTGTATACGCAAACTATTTCTCAAACTCCTGCTCCAAAGGTTTCTCTGGTACTTAGAATATTATTCCCTCCTTCCCAAGTATCAGTATGCTTACTGTAAGGGTCGAAATGCTCAGGATGCGATCAATATGCTTATAATAGACATCTTATTAGCTAAATCTCGAAAAGAACACACTATTGCTGTCTTCCTCGATATACGAGGTGCCTTTGATTCCGTCCCCCTGAATATGTTATGGGATGTGTTATCACAGAAAGGCATCCCAACCACCTTCATAACTCTTCTACGTCATCTGTTAACGTCTCGCACTCTAATCTTCAAACCTCCTCTCACTACGCCATCCCCTCGTCAAGCTACTGTCGGCGTCCCTCAAGGTGATATCTTCAGTGGAATACTGTTTGCTTTATATTTATCCGGCCTCGAACAACTTGCCCTCCAATCTGCCCGAATTCTTATGTATGCCGACGACATAGTTCTCTACTTTTCCCATAAAGACGTAGATGTTGCTCGCAAATGCATAACACGGCTGCTCATTCAAGTTCAGTCCTGGTTACACACTCATGGGTTCTCTTTATCACCCGATAAATGCTCTGCAGTAATCTTTACTACCAAGCGGGTTTACAACTCCGAGCCTTTACTGTTCGATACTTATGAAATTCCCATACGTTCGCACCATAAATATCTTGGCATTATCCTTGACCGTAAATTACAATTTTCCCAACATATACAACACCTACGCAACTGTACTACCACGTATATTAACCTCCTAAAATCCATTACACGTCGTTCGTGGGGAGCTGATCCTGCTACAGCAAAATTAGTCTACTGCTCCACCATCCGAGCTCGTTTCGACTACTGTGCACATATAATTGATCTTGCATCACCATCTGCCCTTCAATCCCTCAACACAATTCAAAACCAAGCACTACGAGTTTGTTTTGGTGCGTTGTCTACCACACCTACTAATGCCTTATTAGTTGAAACTGGTGACCCTCCTCTTCTCCTTCGACGCAGATTTCTAGCATCTAAGTATCTCCTCAAACGACTTCTCGTGCTCTCCAATAACCTTTTCCCCAAAATACAATTATTCGCTCAATCATTCTCAACACCTATCACACCTCCTTGCCGAGCCCCTGCCTTAATTTGGGCATTTGAGTCTGTCTCCCATTTTAAATCTACTATTATTCGTAGTCATGTGCTACCATACTATTCTGTGGCATACGACGTGATTCAATATACTCCTACTATTATTCATTCTAAAGAATCTTCTTTTGCTATGCTCCCTTACCGGCTTTCATTTTTTCCTCTACATTCTAAAAAAGTTCGCATTTCATCCAATAATGCCTGTCCCAATTTTTATACTGATGGATTAAAAAATTCTTGTGGTGTCGGTGCTGCTTTTTATTACGAACAGACTCAGTATGCTGAATTGTTTCACTTATCGTCCCACTTTTCTATTTTTTCGGCTGAACTCCTTACCATACGACAAACATTACTATACATCAAACATTCATCCATACAATCTGCTAATATATTCACTGACTCTCTCTCCGTGCTCCAAACACTAAAATCTAACAAGTTTACGCTGAACTGGTATATTTATAATGTCAAACACATCCTCTTCAATTTACACCAATCAGGTATCCAAATAACCCTCATTTGGATACCTGCACATAAGAACATACCAGGCAATGAACGAGCCGATCGCTTAGCGAAAGAGGCTTCCCTCTTATCTACAACCCCAGCTACATTTTCTGTTCCAGCCACAGATTTCGTATCTCTCCTCAAATCACAACAACTTCTTCTTCTTCTTCTTCTTGAAAGGTGTGGTTGGACTCATGTGTTATCGTCCAGTCACGAAAATCACAACAACGACAAATATGGCAAGACACATGGACAACATCTGCATGTCAGAAGGGCAAATTCTATCATAGTCTCCAACCCATACTACCTACTACTTTCTGGTATCAACACGCCACCTACACTCGTCGTCATATCATCAATATCATACGTCTTCGCTTTAATCATTCCCTTACACCTCTCTATAAATTTCGATTTCGCTTACAACCGCATCCCCTATGCCATTGTGGATCTGTAGATGCTGATATCAAATACTTTAATATGATAATACCGGACAGCTTGCTGTCTTCAGCGAGAAAGCCGATAGTGCTGCTACCTACATGGCTTGGTGTGACCAACTCTTCAAAAACATATTGCCATCTCTATGATTATTGGCGCACTGCCGTGTTGTTTATAACGTATCGGTGTTTGTCACTAAATAATCTTACATTGCAGTTATATTCCAAGAAAAGTGTTATGCGCTGAACAAATTACCCAGCAAGATAATGGGCATGGGAACTGATAAGGACCGCACGTATTAAAAAAATAATGACCTCGCATCTGTGTTGAGGTTACATTCTATGCCCCTCGTATTAAGAAATTCAATCAAATATCCTACAGAAATGTTAGTGGGACGTAAAACCAATAATATTAACAAATATGCAACTCTAGTATACACAAGCTTGAGGGTCCATATTGTTAAACAGTGCCATAAATTTCACAACCGAAAACCTGTGGGCCTGTAGCGTAATGGTTATCGCGGTAGTCTTGAAATTGAAAATTGAAGGCCATGAGTTTCGAATCCAGTCACCTTTTCTTTTACTGTAAGAAAATAATAATAATAATAATAATAATAATAATAATAATAATAATAATAATAATAATAATAATAATAATAATAATAATAATAATAATAATAATAATACTTTTCTTTACGTCCCACTAAGTTCTTTTACGGTTTTCGGAGCCGCCGAGGTGCCGGAATATAGTCCCGCAGGAATTCTTTTACTTGCCAGTAAATCTACCTACACGAGGCTGACGTATTTGAGCACCTTCAAATACCACCGGACTGAGCCAGGATAGGACCTGCTAAATTGGATCAGAAGGCCATTGTATCAACCGTCTGAACCACTCAGCCCTGCGTAAGAAGATTATTTCAGAGTATTATTGGCATAAGCTTGAGCACCAGTCCAACTAATTTAATACGTGTGTATGGTAATTCTTCATGCATAAATTTGTGAAAGAGACTTTAGGAAATTCTGAACGCTTCATCCTTGTCAGGAACATCGTAGTTCACTCACGTAACCCAAATATGTGTTATATATATATTATGTATGTCTGTCTTCAGAAGTAAAACAGAAAATTCAAAGAACAGCAAAAGCGAGATAGCAGCGTGAGGTTGAGTTGCTCTGTACAGTTCGGGAAGATCGGCCGTACCGAAGAAAAATAATAATAAGAAGAAGTCAACATAATGGACTAAACTACTGTTTCTTAATTACAGCTTCTTCTCTTTCCCAAAATCTTAATAAATCATGGATGCTGTTATCTGCCCCCTTTGGCGCTTTGGCTGAATGGTTAGCGCTTCGTGCCGCCCGCCCCCCCCCCCTGTTCATTCTTCGGAGTGTTGGACCTGTTCCATTACCCTTCTGATTAGTGTTAGTAGAGGATAGCTGGCCAGTTGTACTTCCTCTTAAAATAATCACCACCACGGAATGGTCAGCGTACTGGCCTTCGGTTCAGAGGGCCCTGGTACGATTCCCGGCTGAGTCGGAGATTTTAATCGCGTCTGTGAATTCCTGTAGATCGAGGGCTACGGGTTTATGTTCGTATTCATACTCATCTTGAAGTATATACAACACATCATACGAAAAACAACCATAAAAACACGCAATAGTGAGTACGGTATATATACCTCCACATATGATTGGTGTTATGAAAGGCATCCGGCCGGAAAACTAGGCTAAGTCCATACAAAATCCTGCGCTATGTAATTGAGAAAAGGCTAGAAAGAAGAGAAGAGTGTAGTTATTAAATATTTTCCCCAGAGGCTGGGTGGATCCTCAAACAGATTCTGCTTTATAATTTTTAAGACATGGCGAAAGGTACGGCTAACATAATGCTCGTTTGGAGGTTTATGAAGGAGGAATTTCATATTTTAAAATTTCATTCTTAATTATTATGATTATTCAATTATTTTAACAAAATACTTCCAATGAGTGTAGTGCATTCCTCTCAGCTTTAGCATAGCCAAGTATGCAGTTCACACCAACACGCTAGATGTCACCACCGTCGCTGTTCGCACTCCACTCAATGCTGTTGAGATAGAGCTGTCCGGTATTGGTGTATTAAAGTATTTGCTGATATCAATCATCTCTTTTTTCAATGCCCATTGTACAACTCTCCTCGCCGCTGCCTGTACTCCAACTTAATACAATACAATTATCCACTCCCCTCGTCAATTGCATGTCTCGTCTACAAGCCCTCTCCCACAATCATACGTATCTTAAATCAGTTTTTAGATCACTCTAATTTACAACTCTAACCCCACTTTCCCACAATACATTGACACTACTTACATATTTCATCATATTCTCATTTGCCTTCCGCCCTCCCTAACGCCTCCTCTTCAAACAAGACACATAACTACCGTTTATTCTCATCTCCCCCTCCACCGATCGCGTGTACATTTTCATCAACGAGCTAGCTAGCTCGTTGATTTTCATTGATGTTCATATCAACACACTGTCGCCCCTCTTCATCTTTTGTTTACGATTTCACTGACACTTTGCCCCCTCCACATCCCCCCCATATACGTTGCTCAGATAGTTCTTTCCATCTGTCCAAAGTCCTATACTCTCACATATATCCACCCCTCCGTCGTTCCCCTGCCCTCTTCTGCTTGTCCCTTATATGTTGGCCCGGTGTGTATGTTTTGTAGAAGTCGCTGAGACGGCCACTCTAGCGTGAAGATTAGTATACCTTGTGTCCCTGTGCTTTTCCTATATCTCCTAATCTTGTATACGTATTTCCTCACTCTCAATTGTCTAGGTGATACGTCTTTTCCTGAACTACTTCAAGTGCTTTGAACCCATTTTGTGAGTCTGCTGCATGGTCTACTTCCCTCAATCTTCAAGTACTTCGTACTCAGAAAACATTGTCAACTGCATTGGTGTACTCCAGGACGAATAGAAATGAATAGTGTGACGACTCCCTCTGAATCACATGTTAACAGCACCGCCGTCTCGATCCTCTTATACTGCCTGCTCTATGCCACTAGTTTAACACAGGAAGGCGCGACTACCATTAGTTCTCCAAATCGCCGTAAGAGTGCAGCAGTAGACGCACAATCTTCGCTGTCAGTGTGGATGTAGCACTGTATTATTAGTGCATGAATGTGTGTGAAAACCTGAGTTATTTTGTACAAGAGTAAACGTGTCTAGTCACTTTCGTTCGTACGAGATATATTTAGAATAGAACTGTGAAATGAATTAATCATGTTATGTTTATAGATATTTCAAAAGTGATTTTATGGTGTTGGTACTTGTTTCTTTCCGTTCGTGCAAGATATATTTTTCGTAGAGCTGAAACTTCAGATTCTTTCCCCGAAATATTCAACTGTTGTATACCATGTTGCCAATCTCGGCAAGGTTGTTCGCAGCCAGAAAATATACGACTCCATGAAATACAGTCTAGAAGAGAATCGAGAGAAAAGCGGCTGTCGGCTTTATCTAGGCAAGGACCTAATGAAGGAAGTAATTGGATATCCTCAGATTACTCTCGCATCTGTGTCTTTACACCTTATTTCAGAATTTGATGGAGCCTCCGCGGCTCAGGCGGTAGACGCCGGCCTCTCACCGCTGCGTTCTGTGGTTCAAATCCCGGTCACTCCATGTGAGATTTGTGCTGGACAAAGCGGAGACGGGACAGGTTTTTCTCCGGATACTCCGATTTTCCCTGTCATATTTAATTCCAGAAACACTCTCGAATATCATTTCATTTCATCTGTCATTCATTAATCATTGCCCCGGAGGGGTGCGACAGGCTTCGCCAGCCGGCACAATTCCTATCCTCCCTGCTAGATGGGGGCTTCATTCATTCCA
This sequence comes from Anabrus simplex, assembly GCF_040414725.1. NCBI lineage: Eukaryota > Metazoa > Arthropoda > Insecta > Orthoptera > Tettigoniidae > Anabrus > Anabrus simplex. Next base: position 33,395,154 of record NC_090265.1, on the reverse strand, counting down.
TTCCTGGCCCGGTCGAATGACTGGAAAGAGGCTGCGGGGTTTTTTTCCAGAAGGTGATTAAAGCCGTGGAGGATAGTGGATTCCTTGTGATAAAAATTGTGACGGACAATCACAAAACGCCTTCATTTTTAGACATTTTGGACAACCTCAGATATTCAGACGATAAAATTCCAATCAAACTAGAAACAGGAAATCAAATCCTAACTTGCGGGTACTAGGTTCGTGTTGTTGAAGAGAGGATGGAGTGTGACATTTGTGTCAGCAACATCTCACTGCCTAGAACTTCGACACCTCTAAATGGAACTGATTATACATCAGGACAGAGAAGGAGTTCGATACCCAAAACCTAGTTTTGTTGCTCTGGTGAAGCATCTCCAGGAGTTCGTTTAAACTGATGTGCCCTATTGTCGAAGTCTTTCAAGCGTATGAGCGTAATACGAGGACTTGCGACGTCTTCCCTTTCAGAATACCGGGCGAGTTGGCCGTGCGGTTAGGAGCGCGCAGCTATGAGCTTGCATCCGGGAGATAGTGGGTTCGAACCCCACGGTCGGCAGCTCTGAAGTTGGTTTCCCGTGGTTTCCCATTTTCACACCAGGCAAATTATGGGCTGTACCTTAATTAAGGCCACGGCCGCTTCCTTCCCATTCCTAGGCCTTTACTATCCCATCATAGCCATAAGACCCATCTGTATCGGTGCGACGTAAAACAAATATTTTTTAAAAAACTTTCAGAATGTGTTTTATTACAGTGTGAGGTCAAAGAACATCAGCAAAATGTTAGTGATATTATCCTAACCAAGTTCGTAAGACCTCTATTATTTGATTTTGCGTTGGCAAGAACACAAAAAGCACGGTACCACTCTAAGCGTTCGTCCAGGAAAATCTTTAAATTGTGCATGAAGAGGCCAACTGCGACTTCGTGCAGGTAATATTGCCGATATTTAATATTACTGATGTAATTTACGAGCTTCAGTGAACATATGACCATACTGCATAGTGTTTTGTAGGCTGTCGTCATTAGAATAAGTTTAGACCATTGTGCGTCTATGTCTGCCATCTAGCGGAGAAATTTTGTCGCAGCGTAGTCGCAAAAAGGCTCGCATAGAGCAGGCAGTATAGGAGGATCGAGACGGCGGTGGTTAACAGACACGGTGTACATGTTCTCCGCCACCTGCAGCGCTGCTGTCGGTAAAAGGGCCAAGTACGCGCGCTTTTCGTCGGCTTACTGTGGAAGTGTGCAAACAGTTTGTGGTCTTTTTCAGCAGTTTTATACATTCTCCAGTTCTATAAGTGCAAAATAGCTGGCATTAACTTTTCATGAACTGAAAAGTGAGAAGTAGGATGTATACTTTGACATATGCTTCAATTTAATACCGCATGTAAATATGCCTACAACTTGCAATGTCCCGGGTTGTAATTCGGGTTACAATAAACATTCGAATGATAAGAGTCATTTTTGTTTCACCCCCAAAAGATCCCACCCTGTTCTCAAAGTGGTCGAAGGCTATCCCACGTCAACATCTGCCTTAAAGTGATAGTACCCTTAACATAATTTTTCAGTCAGATTAGAGCCATGGCAAAAGCTGGTTGTCAAAGAGAATGCCAAAATCACAAGAACATCTCAGGAAAAAAATTACAGCACGCTTACCTTTGATCAGCCACAATTACCTTTTTCATTTTTTTTTTTTTTTTTTTTTTTTTTTTTTTGCTAGTTGCTCTACGTCGCACCGACACAGATAGGTCTTATAGCAACGATAGGATAGGATAGGCCTAGGATTTGGAAGGAAGCAGCCGTGGCCTTAATTAAGGTACAGCCCCAGAATTTGCCTGGTGTGAAAATGGGAAACCACGGAAAACCATCTTCAGGGCTGCCGACAGTGGGATTCGAACCCACTATCTCCCGGATGCAAGCTCACAGCCGCGTGCCCCTAACCGCACAGCCAACTAGCTCGGTCCACCATTATAAAGTTGGGAAGATGAACAAATAGCTCCTTTCACCAGTTCAAAAATTAATGTCATTCATCAGTTCTGTAGGTATATTGTTAAACATGCAAGCGAAGTGATAGGCTGTACAACATGTATTGGTTCTATGCAAAACAATACAGAGGAGGACCTAACAAGTCTAGAAGAATACTTTAACGCATCCAACTATCTTATTTATCCATCGAGTGAATTATTATTGACGTTTTCTCATGTAGAGGAAGTTGTGAGAATTATTAGTGTATAAGAAGCATATGGGGTGAAATATTTCAAGAATGCCTGGATAGTTTACCTTCAATTACTGTTTCTTATAGACTTGCGTGCTGTACTGAACATGCTCAGGACTTGGTACCAAAATTAATTTTTCATTACATACGATGCCGATTTTAATTCCGAACAAAAGAAGTACGGAAAGAAATGCAAGCTTGTACGACCGCAAAACATACCCGGAAAATGTCCAAGGTGTCCAGTTAACTGACTGATGGGGTGAAGTGCTGATAAGATTCATTATTTTGAGCATAATTTAACTTAAGTAGTTATGTAGGAATTACATATGTATGACATACCGGTACGTAACATCATGTGGGTGCCTGCAGAGTTTTAATGTGTTTATATTACGTAGCATGTACCGGTACACTATAACAGTCGAACATGTGTTTTTTTTTTTAAGGTTATAGCTGATAATTGCAACTGAGTTTGATTTTGTGGTGAATTAATGAAATAGCTCTATACACACATACCCTTTTAACATATTCGTTAAGACACTGACGAACCAATTTCAGAAGTAATGTCATTAAATCATTACTAAATGTAAAATATTTCCTACGAATTTGTCACATATTACTTTCAAAACAAGGAACACTATAATCTTAATTTGCACGAAACACAGATCGCACACGAACACAGTCAACGGTCGGTAAAGAAAATGCACATTCCTGAAACATAACAATAATAAACACACGGTTTTAAATTATTTATTTAAACGATAAATTCCGAATTAAGTCACATCAGATCTCATTTAAAATCACATGGTCAGGGACAGCTGATCCCTGTTTACCTACACCAGCGCCGCGTAGCGTAGGAACATATCAAACAGCAGAAGTCGTCACACTATGTACTTCTATTCGTGTACTCCTTTATTGAAATTGTGTGCGTGTGTACAACTAGTACAAATATAATACAGTATTGTGTCTGGGTGAAATAATGAGCCCAAATCAACTTCACGAACAGAACAGAACAGGTCATGTGTGGACTTGTCAAACCATCAATGCGACCAAATACACGCCCTCCACTATAGTGTATTGGCTTTGAGTTGTATGCTTTGCAGGTTGGTTTGTATATTTACTTTACTGATTTAATTAATCCACCTCTTCCTAACAGTATAAATCATACCTAGGGCCCTCGGAACACCACAACTTTCATCGCCTAAGTATTGGTTATGTCATGTGCATCATTGCTGCTTTTAGAGGTTAAAAAGAGCGTTTAGGTGGTTTTACATGAGAAGAATCGTCTTTTCCCGAAAAAAAGGAAGAACGTACCGTAGTGTTTTATTTAGCTTAGATTTGTTAATGTATTCCTAGTCGTGATACAGCTACGGGTGTTTTATTGTGTTCAAGTTTATAAGACTTACGTTGCTTTACGGGAGCGAAAGCTGGGTGGACTCAGGATATTTTATTCATAAGTTAGAAGTAACAGACATGAAAGCGAGAATGATTGCTGGTTCAAACAGGTGGTAACAATGTCGGGAGGGTACTCGGAAGGAGGAGATAAAGGCTAAGTTAGGAATAAACTCGATGGATGAAGCTGTGCGTATAAACCGGCTTTGGTGGTGGGGTCATTTGAGACGAATGGAGGAGGGTGGGTTACCTATATGATTTTTCATAAAAGTTAAATCCTGATGTAAACAAGGCATGTCCACACCTCAGCCAAAGAAAGAGTTGTGATTCGCTGAGCGTGTAGTATCGACCTCGTGTTCGAACATACAGTGCTGCGCATATGACCTAAAATAGACAAGGAACAGTTTTTGAACTGTGTGATACTAAACGGAGGAGTTTGAAGGGTGATGTACTGCTGAAGGTTAGGGCCTACGTTATTTATTTATTCATTCATTTCTGAATATTAAAGAAAGCTATCGTAGGCTAGAGCACAAAATTACACACGTAGGAAGGTTTATCTTAGGACAGCTGTTTGAAATGTCCACCCGGTAGACTGTAACCTAATAGAATACCAACTTTCGAGTTGAAATGTATATCTCTTATCTTGTAGAGTTCCTATCCTGATAGAGCACATAGCACGATTGGACATGTCAGACGGAACTGTTGGATAAGTCTGTAACAACATCTATCGAAAAGAAACAACTCAAAGACAAGAAACACAGGCAGTTGCAGTCTTAACAAAGTAAGAAGACCATGCATACTGTATATGCTTACCTTTCTTAGTTGTCCTGCAGGGGCTCAATTCCTTCCATATCACACGATGTATCTCCTTCATTTTCATTACTGTCACTGTCTGATGAGTCGCTGCTACTCTGGCCGCTATCAGTGATGATAAATCTCTCGACAATTTCATCTGTTAGGCCATCTAGCTCCCACATCTGGTCTTCTTCTTTCGTTGCATTTCTAATGCAGTCTTTCCAGTTATCTGCTGTCACATTTTCAAGGGCTGTGCAAAGTAGAGCTCGTACGTCTTGTAGCTTGAAGGTCGAGTTGTTTCTCGCAACGTAACCCTTCACTTGACTCCATATCTGTTCAATGGGATTCAGAGTGCAATGGTAGGTTGGAAGTCGTAGCACGCAGTGGCCCGCTTTCTGTGCTCTTTCGTCGCAAATATATCTCGCACTGACCTCACCCGTTCAATGAGTTCTGCTTTGACCATATCGGCCTTGTATTCTATTTGGTGACTGTCGAGCCAAGCAATGATCTGGTCTTTCCGCATTGCCATTGTAGGGATTCGTTCCACTTTAACAGAATGGTAAGATGCATTGTCCATTACAATCACGCTTCCGGGTTCGAGTTTCAGTAGGATAGACGAAAACCACGATAGAAAACGTGACCTGTCATTTCTTCATGATACTCTCGTGTTGTTTTAGATTCAAACACGAGAGCTCCACCTTCCACAAAACCAGAGTCGCTACCTACATGAACAATGATAAGCCTTTTGCCTTTCCCAGTCGGCTGCTTCAGGCCGGTTGAAAGTCCAGAAACAAAAGCCTGTTTCTTGGATTTAATAGTGGAATCAACCCATACTTTCAAAGTTACGTGTCCTTCGTTAAGCCACGTTTCATCCAAGTAATAAATTTTGCGACCTTCTGCACAATATTTCCTAATTTCACGCAAATACTTCCGTCTCCACAATACAATATCCTCCCTATCCATTAACACAGGTTTACGTTCTCTTTTAACAAACTGGAACCCTATGTCCTTTACAATGTAGTTAAACTGAAGGTGGGTAAAGTTTTATCTTTATTCACACTGTCTAATACTTTGCATAAAGTAGTACTTCTCGACTCTTTGAGGTCGTTTACGTTCCTTTCCCGGTGTTGTTAATTTTCCTGTCCCTCTAAACTGTGTCCGCATGTTATGAACCGAACTAGCCGACACACCACACAACTCTGCACTGAGTTTCTCTACCTCTTTTACGGCTAAACCTGTATTCTGTTCACTTATTTTATTAAAAACATTCACAACGCACTGCCTATGGTCATTTCTGAGCGGTTTTCCTCTTTTGTGCTTCACTACACGCGATGGTCCTACCTCTTGCTCCATTTCTCTCACTATGAATACTGACACTGACAGCTGCTGCAAGATGCAACATCTTACCTCCACGCTGTACAGCTTGGGACTTTCCCTCACTATGAGAAGACTTCCCGCATTACACCACGCCTTCTGCCTTCATATCTCATTATTTAATCACAGTTTTATTTTTTTTAAAAACGTATAGATGTATACCAGTATATATGACAACCATATTTTAATTTGATTACTTACTCTTTCAGACTCTCTAAATGTAATAAACTAAGATAAAATTAAATTAATGCAACATACTAATTTTCTTCAAGCTCGCATACAGTCGAGTGAGTGCGACGGTTGCTTCTCCAATCAACTACGTATATGTCCACGTGCAGAGCCAAGGTGCTCTGCCTATTTGTTTACATCAGGATTAAACTCTCATGAAAAATCATATAGGAGAATAATGGACTCTGTTATGGAGGGTAAGAGAAATAGAGGGAGACTAAGTGGTATGTTCCGAGCTGTCTTCGGAGAAATGGCGTGGAATGACATTAGTAGACGAATAAGTTTGAGTGGCGTCTTTAAAAGTAGGAAAGATCTCAATATGAAGATAAAGTTGGAATTCAAGAGGACAAATTGGGAAAATATTCATTCATAGGAAGGGGATTTAGAGATTGGAATAACTTACCGAGGGAGATGTTCAATAAATTTCCAATTTCTTTGAAATCATTTAAGAAAAGGCTAGGAAAACAACAGTTAGGGAATCTGCCACCTGGGCGACTGCCCTAAACGCAGATCAGTATTGATTGATTGAGACCAAGACGATGATGGTTAAACTCAGTTTCTAACGATTTAAAGATAAGAGGTATAGAAGTAAATGAGGCCACAGCACTATTTGCAAATAGATGATTGTAGCGACGTTTAGTAAATTCACAGAGGCTTGCAAACTGAATGCTGAAAGGCATAACGGTCTATAATGATAATGTATGTACATTCTAGTAATTGTTACTTTCTAGTAATTGATATTCATCCCACGGAAGAAGAAAGGGGGAAAAACTAATGATAACTTTTTCAGTGGTTCTATTACAGCAGAACCAGTAGCTTCACCAGTTCTGGATCAGGGACATATTTTATGTCTCCAGTACTTTCAGTTACATCATACTTATCCCAATATTGTTTCGTAAAATTAATCTCGGGTATTCCTTCAAGTGCTCATGTAGAACATATTTTCAGTAAATGCAAAGATGTATTCCCCGAAAGAGGTCGGGGCTTAGCGATGTGAATTTTAAGAATCAATATTTTACCCCCTGTGGGTGGGGAAAGCAGACGAAGAATACACCCACTTTATCTCCTGCATGTCGTAAGAGGCGACCTAGGGATGATCCGATTAGAACCATGAGAGTACTTGTAATCAGTACCACCACGCGGGGAACACCATGGGTCGCTTTTACTTGCGCCTAGTACCACTATGTTAGATACGCACTAGGTTTGTGATTAGTAGCGACAGTGTGTGAATCAGGATGTGGGTATTACAGCACCTGTGATTCGTACCCCTATATGAGCGACAACATGGAATTAACGACACCATGGTTTTGCCTTACCTATGCTCAGTTCCCACTATGTGAGGAATACTACGGGATAGTAAGAGTCCCTGTGGTTAGTCCACTTATGTGAGGAACGCCATAGGTTTGCGTTGCCTGTAAATAGCGCTGCAATGTGCAAAACACCATAGGTCTGTGTTAAATGCGCTCATTACACTACCTGTGAATAGTACCATACTGTGTGGAATAGCGCGAGTTTACGCTACTTTTGATTAGTACCGCAACATGACAAACAGCATGGTTCTACTTTCCTAGCGATAAATACCGTTATGAGGGGCCGGTGGCCTGGATTTTGGACCCGTTTCAACTATAAGTATAATCGATTCAGCATCGTGCTATAGAAGCAGTCCCTTGGTCAGTAATACTATTGTTTTGTGCCAGCTTCTGTGCATGTGAGGCACTGTGGGTCGGATCCACTGATTGTTTTAAATTCCTATTCATATCGGTTGTTAATATAAGGAAAGATCTTCATTGGGGTAATCACATAAATGGGATTGTAAATAAAGGGTACAGATCTCTGCACATGGTTATGAGGGTGTTTAGGGGTTGTAGTAAGGATGTAAAGGAGAGTGCATATAAGTCTCTGGTAAGAGTATGGTTCCAGTGTATGGGACCCTCACAGGGATTACCTGATTCAAGAACTGGAAAAAATCCAAAGAAAAGCAGCTTGATTTGTTCTGGGTGATTTCCGACAAAAGAGTAGCGTTACAAAAATGTTGCAAAGTTTGGGCTGGGTAGAATGGAGAGAAAGAAGGAGAGCTGCTCGACTAAGTGGTGTGTTTCAACAACAATAAAAATGTTTTAATTTAATCCACCTATTCAATACTTTTATTTTCACTTATAGTGGTTACATAAATAGACTCTCAGTTAAATGGGACATGTTGGGTTGCCCTCAATTAAGGGTATCTTCAGCCTAAAAACAATCATCAAGAGTACAACTAATATTAAAAGTGGAAGCTAAAAGTTTAGCCAGTTATTAAAATTCGGGACATAAAAATGTGAAAAATGATACAATATATAAAGATGCTAATGGAAACACTGTCAATGATTAAACTATAATCTTGTCGGAGACTAAAACTTCTTCCATTAAAATTCCAATTAAAACAATTCATTTAAAATGTTAGTGGAAAACCAAAGTCGTAATAATATAAAGCCAACGACATGAGGGCATGAACACAAGCATAAACATGATTGTCATAAATACAATATGTCCAAGGCCGCTGATGAAATTCGTGAGTATAAAGTGAGACAGAATCATCAGTTGAAAAATTGTAAGTGGCCCTTAGCACCAGTAGGTATTACTATTGGCTGGAACATTGCCAGGAAATGTCAGTAGATACTGAAATAATGTTTTCTGTAAGACAGGGAAAAGATGAATAAGAAGATGAACGTTAGGAGAGAATTCGGATTACATAAATTGAAACAGATGAGGACTTACATGTTAGTTGAAAGTTGTTATCTACTGTTGTGTTGGTTGCTGTCCTTCTGTTGGTTCTGAGTCTGGTGTTGTAACTGTGCTGCAGAGATGGCAGTGAACTCAGAGGGGAAGGAATAGGGGAGTGTGGGAGGAGAGGATGGGTGGAGTCAATTGTGACGAGGCTGACAAAGGGGCGGAGTCAACCGTATTGTTGAAAGTAGGCCTAATATCTGTAGGTATGGGAGGAGTATTAGAGTAAGAAGAATTAAATATATTAGGTATCCTAAATTTATTCGAACTAACTGACTTTAATAATTTCGGCATTCATTCATGTAACATACTTTTACTGTCCGCGGTTTCATTAAGATTCTATTGCTTATTGTATGTCTGATCTAAATAGATATATAAACTTTCTAATTCGTTCAACATTCTCCCTTTTTGTATGTTTCTAATTATCACTAGGTCTTTCTTTATGGATTCAAATCTGTGACCAGTCTCCCTCATACGCAAACTCATCGCTGAGTATTTCCTATGTTTTTTCACGTTAACATGTTCCATGTATCTTGTCATAGTCTGTCCAACATATGAAAAATTACACTGAGTACATTTGAATCTGTATACTCCTGATCCCAAATAACGATTTTTATCATAATTAACTTTTTTATGATTAAAGAATATGGACTGGTTAGTATTAGTAGTTCTAAAAGCTATATTAAAATTATGTTTCTTGAATACGTTAGTAATCTGGTGTATAGCTGAATTATTAAAAGTGAATGTTGCATACTCAGGTTTTTTTTGTTTTTTTTTCTGGTTTCAGATTTGTGGATAACTTGTTCTTAATTTTATTGATTTATTGATTAATTTGTTGATCATTTCTATTTTGAAACCATTTTTTTAGTGAGGTACCTAATATAATTTAATTCTTTCTTCAAATTCTTTGGAGATAGAGGGATGCTAAGTGCTCTATAAATCAGACTGTAAAAATATGCTTGTTTGTGTGAATTTGGGTATAAAGAAAAATTGTTTATAGTTGTAGATGATTGTATCGGTTTTCTAAATATTTGGAAATCAAAAGTGTTTACCTTACGCGTAACTGTTACATCTAGAAATTCTTCCCTCTACGCAAAAGTGGAACTTACATCTACAACTTTCTAGAAGCATATACGTAGTTATATATGTCAATCGTGCAACAGAGGAGCAACTGCCAACCTGACTATCTCATCAAGAGTTTTTACTGTGACTTCACAAGATTTTACTTGTCATTGTGAACACTTCTGTTACTTTTATCATTATTCGCAAATACGTTTTTTTCACTTTTATCTGTCATTCCACCACCATCCCATCCTTTTAGATCCTCTCATTTCTCCATACTATTTTTATCACTATGTCTTTTACTGTTGTAATTTGGCTAGGCTGATGATGGTCCACAGTGGACCGAAACTAGTACCTTTTAATGTCATTATAATGTTTTTGTAAAAACATCACATGATTTTTTAGTATTGAGTAGGTGGAATATTAAAAAAAATTTGTATTTACTTTAAACATCTATAAAATTCAATCAGTTATCGAGTTCGTCCTCTTTTGTGAATTTCATATTAGGTTCGATTTCATTTAACTTATTTAAGATTTCTTCACTATTAGTGACATCTTTGTTTATGATTACAAACGTATCATCTACATCTCTCAACCATAAATAAATTCCTTTAATTTTTGCTATTATTTCATTGTGTTCGATTGAATCCATAAATATGTCGGCAAGGATGCCCGATATTGGGTCACCCATTGCTAATCCATTCTGTTTATAAATATTATTGTTAAATGAGAAGTAATTATTGTCTAATACGAAATTTAACAATCTAGTGAATTCTTCTACTTCCATTTTACTAAGATTACTGTGTTTACAAATATTATCATGAATGATATTAACAGTTTTATCTGTCGGAATATTCGGGAACATATTCACTAGTCATACGGACACATCATCTGGTTTGGACGCACGCCAAATTTAAGCAAAATGTCACACAAGTCAAGGGAATTTCTTAAAGTTTGTTTATTATTAAAAGTGTAATATCTTTTCAAACAATTGTGAATGTATTTAGAGACCTTATATGTGGCAGAATTCTGGCAATTGATAATCGGACGAATTGAAATACTTTTTTTATGTATTTTGGGCAAAGCTCTAGTTTCTGGGAACCTAGGATTCATATTGACAAGTTTTAATTGTTCATATTGGCTGCACGATATATGTCATATAGCTATAAGCTTGCATTCAGGAGACAGTGAGTTCAAACCCTGCTATTGGCAGACCTGAAGATGGTTTTCTGTAGTTTCCCATTTTCACACCAGGCAATTGCTGGGGCCGTAATGAAGGCCACTGTCGCTTCCTTCCTGCTACTAGCTGTTTCCTATCCCATCGTTGTCATAAGACCAATCTGTGTCGGTGATATGTAAAGCACATTTAAAAAAAAGGCCCACAATTATAAAAGATTTGAGGATGCATTTTTCATATGAATACTCGTTGCTGTATTCCAAGAATATGCAATGTTCCAGCAGTAAAATTAAGTTTAATAGAAGGTCTAATACAGCAAGCAATACAATACAAATAGTGCAAGGGTTTCTTTCAGTAACTGCTAGGTTCTTCAGTCTGCTGAAACTTATTTTGGCACATCTGTAAATTTATTACCCAACTCCCCCGATTTAAGCGTGAGACTCCCTATATTTGATCCTTCCTCCCTCTCTCCTGATCACAGATTCTTATCTCCCGATTTTGAAAGCAGATTTAGTATTCCTGTATTTTTTGAAAATCCCAGAATTTTCCTCGTTCTTTAAGTAACTGGAGAGAATTGATGTTTCAGTGGGCACTGGCAAGACAGATGCGAACAGCTGGTGGTGTTCTTAAATATGGCAGAATCTCTAATGTAATGTTTTTTATTTTATCATTTCCACTTAGCAGTGCCGACTGTAAGTATTCTTTAGCATATTTACGAGGTCAAATCTAAGTTCAGATCAAAACTTCCCAAAAAAGAATTCTGGAAAAAATGTAACCCCAAAGCCAGTTCAGCAAGGCCAGTGCTTTGAGCATAAATCTGTTCAGAAATTTATGAAGAGTCATGTGTTCTATAGTTGGGCTCACGAGAGTTAAAGTCTGACGTTTAGCGCCACTGGCGAGATAAAGTTGACTAACGCTGCTCGAGAATGGTCTGTTGCTATGGTAACGATAACAGAGATGCCACATTTAAGGAAGTTATTGCCACGTGGGTTGGCTTGCTCTCAGTTGCTTTTGTGATATCATTCAGAGTGCTACTCTGTTAGTTGTTGCTGGCTTATATAATTATTTTTGTGTTTTTTTCCTGAATATTTTGTTTTAGTTTATTTTTTTGTAAGTTAATCAGTGGCTAGTTGTACAGTTCTGCTCTCTATTTAACATGTGCATTAGTTGAGTTTATTGTCAGTTTAGTGATTATGAAATCTCATATTTATTGGCAATGACGTGTTCTATCTTAAATACTGGAATTATTAGCACGAGCTTAGGAATGGGTCAAATTTTATTAAATTGCGTTAGGTCGTCATGTTTTATTAAATATTCAGCCTGTATGAAAGGGTGAAATGCTGCAGAGGGAGGTAACTATGATAATGCAGCAGACTTAATGGTTATGACTCAAACTCTCGTAGGCCCAACTATAAAGCTCAGATACATGCAGTATTTATAATAAATAAGAGAAAGTACATAGTTGAGTAGTATAATGTGTTAAATATCCTTCAAAGTTATGTAATCAATGATGTGTCGTAACAAATCAGTCAGTCACTACTGATCTGCATTTAGGGCAGTAGCCCAAGTGGCAGATTCCCTATCTGTTGTTTTCCTAGCCTTTCCTTAAATTATCGCAAAGAAATTGGAAATTTATTGAATATCTCCCGTGGTAAGTTATTCCAATACCTAACTCACCTTCCTATAAACGAATATTTGCCCCAATTTGTCCTCTTGAATTCCAGGTTTATCTTCATATTATGATCTTTCCTACTTATAAAGACACCACTCAAACATATTCGTCTACTGATGTCATTCCACGCCATCTCTCCACTGACAGCTCAGAACATACTACCTATGATAAAGATGTTGATTCCCATAGGGAACCTGAAATATTTGTCCCGAATGAGTACATTTATAATACCAATATAAATGGCCCGTTATTGGACGTTATAAATTTTCCAGCTGTCCAATAACGGACCATTTATATTGGTTTTACAAACCACTTAGTCAAGCAGCTCGTCTCTTTTCTCCAAAGTTTTCCCAGCCCAAACTTTGCAACTTTTTAAAACGCTATTCTTTTGTTGGAAATCACTCAGAACTAATCGAGCTGCTTTTCTTTGGATTTTTTCCAGTTCTTGAATCAAGTAACCTGGTGAGGGTCCGATACACTGGAACCATACTCTAGTTGGGGTCTTACCAGAGACTTATATGCCTTCTCCTTTACATCCTTACTACAACCCCTAAATACCCTCATAACCATGTGCAGGGATCTGTACCCTTTATTAACAATCATATTTATGTGATCACCCCAATGAAAATCTTTCCTTATATTAACACCTAGGTACTTACAGTGATCCCCAAAAGGAACTTTCAACCCATCAACGCAGTAATTAAAACTGAGAGGACTTTTCCTATTTGTGAAACTCACAACCTGACTTTTAACCCCATTTATCATCATATCATTGCCTACTGTCCTTCTCACAATATTATCGAGGTTCTTTTGCAGTTGTTTACAGTCTTGTAACTTATTTATTAGGACTCTGTATATAATATCATCTGCAAACAGCCTTATCTCTGATTCCACTTCTTTACTCATATCGTTTATATATATAAGAAAACATAAAGGTCCGATAATACTGCCTTGAGGAATTCCCCCCTTAATTATTACAGGGTCAGATAAAGCTTCTCCTACTCTAATTCTCTGAGTTGTATTTTCTAGAAATAGAGCTACCCATTCAGTCACTCTTTTTTCTAGTCCAATTGCACTCATTTTTGCCAGTAGTCTCCCATGATCTACCCTATCGAATGCCTTAGGCCAATTGCAATACAGTCCATTTGACCTGAATCCAGGATATCTGCTATATCTTGCTGGAATCCTACAAGTTGAGTTTCAGTGGAATAACCTTTTCTAAACCCAAACTGCCTTCCGTCAAACCAGTTATTAATTTCGCAAACATGTCTAATATAATCAGAAAGAATGCCTTCCCAAAGCTTACATGCAACGCATGTCAAACTTACTGGCCTGTAATTTTCAGCTTTATGTCTATCACCCTTTCCTTTATTCACAGGGGCTACTATAGCAACTCGCCATTCATTTGATATAGCTCCTTCGACCAAACAATAATCAAATAAGTACTTCAGATATGGTACTATATCCCAACCCATTGTCTTTAGTGTATCCCCAGAAATCTTATCAATTCCAACTGCTTTTCTAGTTTTCAACTTTTGTATCTTACTGTAAATGTCATTGTTATCATATGTAAGTTTTAATACTTCTTTAGCATTAGTCATCTCCTCTATCTGGACATGTAACCAACAATCTTTACATACTGCTGACTGAATACTTCTGCCTTTTGAAGATCCTCGCATACACACTTCCCTTGTTCATTATGATTCCTGGAATATCCTTCTTGGAACCTGTTTCTCCCTTGCATGCATACCTATACATAATCTTCCATTTTTCACTAAAATTTGTATGACCACCAATTATGCTTGCCATCATGTTATCCTTAGCGTATGTCTGGATATGCTGGAAAAAAAAATTATTTTTGACTTTTGAAAGTTTGTACGTCTGAATTCATAAACTACCAGCATGAAAACATATGGTAACAGTATTAAACATAAAAGAAGAAACAGCTTAATTAAAATAGAATGACATGATTCGTTCTTGAAAGAACATCATCAGATTCTATGTAATCACACTCAGTTATTTAGAAAAGTATAAGCATTTAGAAACTACGCTAGAGTGGAAAGGAACAGAACTTTTTTAAGATAAGTTCCAGATTTTCAAGTTCATAAGTATTTAAACATAAATGTTTATACTTTTCTAAATAATTGAGTGTGATTTGATAGAATCTGACAATGTTCTTTTAAGAACAAAACATGTCGTTCTGTTTTAATTAAGTTGTTTCTCTTTCAGGTTTTAATACTGTTACTTCATGTTTTCGTGCAGGTAGTTTATAATAAATTTAAGTTTCGGCAGACTAATGAACCCAAGTTATAAAATAACTGAGTCGAAATGAAATAGTTTCAAATATTACAAAAGAGTGTAAGGTACATTAATGGAGTGCTGTGAAAAGACTGTGTCGGTGCGACGTAAAGCAACTAGCAAAAAAAAAAGAAACACAAAACTCACAAACTGTAGATGCATTCCTACTTGGAAAATAATTTTAAGTCCTTCTGCATATCTGCTATGGATGCATATTTATTTTGCTTCTCTCACCTTCTTAAGACGATCCATACATGAAATAATTTCATGAGCTTCTGTTGTTTCCATTGCTTCATCCTCATCCATGTTTGATGCAATAGTAGCAGCAGTTGCAGACTGAACAAGACCCTCAGCATCTACGGATGAAGCCTTCGTGAACACATTGCCATCAGGTGACTCGAAGTCTGCTGCACATCACCAAATTGTTTGAGAAGTTTGGAAAGTTCAGATTTAGCAGTTTCATTTTCGCATTCATCATTTCTGAAACAGTGTCCATGTCTTATATAGAAATGGTTTGCATAATTATTTAGTTATGTCTGTATCTGTTACTGAGAATGTCTAATGTTCAGAAGCAATTTTTCCATATATGCCTATGTATTTCTGCTGGGGATTAAAAAAATGTTATCTAGAATAACTTGCCGTTCAGAAGTGCCTATTGGAACTTTCACTGTATGTTATTTTGCATTAACCTTGAATGATAATTACAAGATTTTTCCTCTTTCTGTTTTTCTTTTTGTTGTAGATCCTCAGTATGGATTATACCACAAATATCAATGATTTACCTGATGACGTCCTCGTGGAAATATTCTCTTATCTGACATTTTCTGATTTAATACAGTCAGCACAAAAAGTTTGTGAGCGTTGGAGGTTTGTTGCTCAGTACAGTGAGTTATGGAGGACTTTGTGTTATGCTCCACATGGTAAGGAAACAGATGATCACATAGCCATTGTACTTCAGCAGACACCGAAGCTGGAGATCCTCAGTCTCAAATTGAGACCAGTGGGTCACTCAGTTCTTTATGGTGCCCTCAACTATTGTCCTAAACTGAAGAGAGTGGAATTCAGTGGACGTCAGAGATTGAATGCAAAATTTTTAAGGAATATGCTTCAGAAATGTCCAAGCATTGAATATTTACACCTTCCTAATGAAGTGCTTAATAAAATGCAGTGCTCAGAAGTTATAGCTTGTTTTGCAAACCTGAAAACTCTTGTAGTTGGGAAGTATGGACATTGGGATTATCCAGCAGTGCTCAAACCTTTAGGTGATGGCTGCCCTGCACTTCAACATTTGGACTTGGTGAAGGAGATGCATACTCACAATGACCTAGGATATTTTCTTGAAAAGAAAAAGGACCAGCTGGTGTCACTGGCTGTCGGGTGGACAAGTGCTGACTGGATGAATACAATTCCTCTTTTGGTGGTGTGTAGGGCACTGAAGACACTACATGTAGATTCGTACTATGATTCATTTGTAAGTGATACTCAGGACATCGAAATCACACCGTACTTTGAGCCTTTCTCAAGATTAATCACTGTTACATCACTAACTCTAAGTGAACTTCATAATGTGGAATTAGATGATCTTATTAGCATATTCAGTAACAAAGCAATGAGTCAGTTAACTGAATTACGAATTATTCATTATGATCAGTACCAGGATGAAGTTGGTAAGGTCATTATTGACAACTGCCCTAACATAAAACTCTTGCACTTCAACCAGTGCTATGACTTGTCTGATAAGACTGTAGAATCTTTGTACACTCTTATGGAGTTGGAAAATTTAAGTCTCGTCTTTTCTGAACTTTTGACTGATTGTGGGATGCTGGACATTATAAAATGTGATAAACTTAAATATCTTGATCTTGGATCTTGTAATAAGTTGGAGGAGTGCACTATGAAACTAATCATGACTTTAAAGAACCTCAGGGTATTAAAACTTTCATGTTGTGATGTCAAGGGTTTACCATTCCATATGTTCCCCTCTTGTTTAAAACATTTGTCATTTCTTGACTTAAAATACTCTGTTAATGTTGACCAGAAGTCCCTTTTGGAGCTTAAAGTGATGATGCCTTCTTTATTTATAGAAGACTCTGACTGTGTCTTTGTTGATGAACTTGGCAGGGAATTTCGGAAGAGGGAAACGTCCACTACGAACTTTCAACATCGAGTTCTTCCAACTATTGATATGTCCCTCAGTGATGCTCCATTTTTGGTCAGGCTACTGGAAACTGGATAAAAGTAGACTGTGCAGATTTTCCACTGTTCAATATATAGGGCAGGCATCATCATCTGCCTGTAGGTTTGTTTTGTGGCCTGCTTTGATGAATGAACAGCAGTGTTTGTGCTTGTGCTAAGTGGATTGGTTGATGGACTGTTATAATAAGTAAAGCAAGGAAGTAGGTTGTGGTTCTGGGGAAACAACTGTAATTATGGATTTTGACGAGGGGTGGTAATTTTTCATAATAGTAATAATATCCTTATAATCTTAATACATATACTTTCACGACCACTAAATGACATTATGATAATTATTTGGAGATATTAAGTTGTGTAATATTAAATACCAGCTGACACGTTTCGATCCTGCGACCAGAATCATCTTCTGAGCAGTAACATAGCATAATGGCAACAGTCACTCCATAGTAACCAAATTCAAGATAGAAAGACCCTGTTAGAAATATAGTTCATTCCAGGGCCTGAAGAGTCACAGACAAAGATGTTGACGAGTAAACTATGGAGGGTAGCCATGATCTACTCAGTATATAGCCATCACATTTGTTAAAATTATTCGGGCGTTTAGCAATTTCTGTCGCCTCACAAATGATTCTAGGAATAAAGTGTTCCTCTTTAAAATGACAGAAGTTGCATCAAAAATTATTTGATGGTCATTATGTATGGCATGTCCGTCTCCATGGCTAAATTGTTAGCGTGCTGGCCTTTGGTCACAGGAGTCCCGGCTTCGAATCCCGGCAGGGTCGGGAATTTTAACCATCATTGGTTAATTTCTCTGGCACGGGGACTGGGTGTATGTGTTTGTTTTCATCATCATTTCATTATGACGCGCAGGTCGCCTAAGGGTATCAAATCGAAAGACCTGCACCTGGTGAGCCGAACATGTCCTCGGACACTCCCGGCACTAAAAGCCATACGCCACATCATTTCATGTATGGCATGTTCTGCCACAGCAGACTTCTCTGGCTGGCAAAGACGTAAGTGCCTGCGATGTTCGTTAACCCTTGTTGCTACCTTCCTAGATGTTTGGCCAACATAAACCGATCCACAGGAACAAGGAATCATGCATATTCCAGCGCAGTTTAAACCAATAGGGCCGATTGCAGAAACGATGACTAGTTTTAAGCCTTAGACAACGTCTAAATCGAGCACGATCTTCCATTGCATAAACAGTGTTCAGCTGATGTATAACTAGACATCGTTTAAAGTTTCAATATTGGTTTGAAAATGGAGACAGAAGTATCTTTCATGATACTCTTTGCTTGTCGCAGCCAATGAAATTCGTCTGTGCACGCCGACCGCCAGTCAGCTTTTTGTCTTCCTACACATTACTCAAATGTGGCTAAGCATGCGCATGACTTGCCCACAGATAAGAATATCGCTTTTGCTGGAAATTAAATCTCATAATATTCTCGTCATAATGTTAAGAAATATACAGAGACACTGTTTTATCTGGTTTTATTTATGACGGATTGTCACTCGCCCGGTCGCCAACGCTGCGAGCTTGTCTCCCGCCATTTACCGTCAGATTTCATTGCTACAGCATATTTATTTCCACATATTCTCTTTCGATACAGCGTCTTAGTACTTTTTCCTTTTATC
The DNA here is from genome assembly GCF_040414725.1 of Anabrus simplex. Lineage (NCBI taxonomy): Eukaryota > Metazoa > Arthropoda > Insecta > Orthoptera > Tettigoniidae > Anabrus > Anabrus simplex. Next base: position 33,376,356 of record NC_090265.1, on the reverse strand, counting down.
AGACATACACACAAAGATCATTTTGAAAGAGAATTAAAAGTGTCTCATCGAAAGAAGTAATTACATCGCGCACAAAATACAATGTTTATATCTGCTCTGATTGGCTGTTTCTTAAACTTAACGTAAAATTAACCGCAAGAGCTTGGAGTTTGCAATCTCTTAATTTTACGGACTCGCAGTTAAGTTTACGTCGGCTCATTGTGACTGGTTCCATCAGATAACATGGCCGCAAACTTCTAAGTTAACGGTAATTTTAAGTTTACGTTACGTTTGCATTGTGAATGGGACTTAATGTTTACATTTTGTAGGGTGAAGTCGATCATGGAGTGAATATATAGGAAGAAGCCAGGACCTGCCGGGAAACGAAATCATAATATTCAATACGGTATTTGAAGAATGCTGTGGAAGAAGTAAAACAAGGGGGAAATGAGCATTAGGAAAGCCTCTGCAGCATACGGTGTACCATACTCTACCCTAAATGGTTGGATCAAAGGTAAACATGCAAAAAAGTTTGGAGGACAATCTGCATTGAACACCACAGATGAAAATTGTTTGGTGGAAGGTTTAAGTAAGTGTTCTGAGTGGGGGTTTGCTCTGAAACGTACTGATGAACGAAATGTAATCAAGTGTTCCTTAAATAGATCAGGCAGAGTAGTCAGGAAATTCAAAGACAATAAACCTGGGACAGAATAGTTTATGAATTTCATTAAAAGAAACCCAGTTCTATCTGAGAGGATGTCACAGAACATGAAGAGTGTAAGAGCAGGTGTCAACAATGACATAGTGAATTAATATTTCAACCACTTAAAGAGGATTCTCTACGAGACATACTGTACCACCAAGTAATATCATTAACGACGATGAGACAAATTTCACAGATGATCCCGGTGAATCCAAATTTATTGCCAAGAGAGGAGTAAAACACGTTGACAGAATTATGGATTCTTCGAAAACTAGTGTCAGTGTAATTGTAGCAGCTACAGCCAGTCGTGTAATATTGCCTCCATCTAAGCACATGTATCCTACTTGATTGGAGGATGGAATACCCGGAGCTGGTTACAACAGGAACAGTAGTGGTTGGTTCGATTTAGAAATGTTTGAAGGCTGGGTAGAAAGATCTTGATTCGCTATGTGAGAAAATTAGAGGGAAGGAAGGATATTTTGGAGACAATTTGTCAAGCCATTTGTCGGTATGTAATTCGTTTGTGCCAAGAGAATGACATTACTTTTATTCTTTTACCAACTAAAGCCACTCACATTTGCCAACCTCGTAATGTGGCATTTTTCGTCCTCTGAAAATAGCATGGAGGAAATGTTTCCCGGAGATTCGCTAATAGTAGCAGAAAAATGGAGTGATACACTTGTGGAACATCTGCAGCAGGCACGAAATGGAGGAACGAGACCCAATGAAAGACGTCCAGCAAGAGGAATGAGAATGAATATTGCTGCTGGTAAGGGAATAGTGGTAAATGACCTCCTTGATTCTGATGAAGAAGAACTAGTTGAGACAGCAGCATTGGAGGAATACTATGATGATGATCCTCATAATGCCGAAGATAATGAAAGTCACTCTGATGTGAATGTGAATAAAATTGCAATTCTAAACAATCAAAGTGTTGTCGAAGGTGAACTAGGCGTTTTGATGACTTCGTTGTGGTTTCATTTCCCACTGAGAAAAGAGACAGAAACTTCGTAGGATAAATTTAAAAGTAGTTGATAGTGGCTACGAGATATATCTGAAAAAAAGTGTCAAGCAAATATAATTCTCATTTTCAGATGTGCCCGATATTCAAGAAACATCTGGTAGACAAATAATAATGAAATTGTCCTCAAAAAGTTTGAAAAGGGGACGCTATATCTTTCCAAACATAGATGTCTCCAGTATTATATGATATCGCAGAATGTACAGAACTTTAATCTAAATTAAATGGGGATTTTATTTTGTGATTTCAACCTGTACAGAATGTACAGAACATTAATCTAAGTTAAATAGGGATTTTCTTTTGTGATTTATATTCCATACTTTAGAGATTAGGCCTACAGGTGTCAAATATTAGTCAAATGTAGTCATTTTTAAAATGTTAAATCTTTAATTAAATATTTTTAAAACTAAACTGATTATCGATGTCACCCCACATCATATATAAAGTGGGGTGAAGTCGATCACACTTTAGGCAGTAATAACTTCGTAATTTATTGAGATTGTCACCTTTAGAAAGATAAAGATTTTTTACATATATATACTTTGCTTTACAATTGCTTTCCTTGATTTTCATCCTGTAATATGCCAAAAACTATTTATTTTGATCGACTTCACCCCATTCTACGGTACTGCCTGCAAATGCAGTCGATTGTTAAGCTCGGATACTGAGAGTTTCGCAAGCAGCTCTGTAATATAATGTATTTGTGATCCTAATAACATTATAGATGCTGAAGGATATTTTAGTAAGTGCATTTTAATTACTATTACTGTTGGGAGAATGTAAATGACGAAACAAAATGTTCTGTGTTCAGGTACCTACGAGGGGAGTTCAATATAATTACTGTATAATGTACCGAGCTCGATAGCTGCGGTCGCTTAAGTGCGGCCAGTATCCAATTATCGGGAGATAGTGGGCTCGAGCCCCACTGTCGGCAGCCCTGAAGATGGTTTTCCGTGGTTTCCCATTTTCACATCAGGCAAATGCCGGTGTTGTACCTTAAGGCCACGCCGCTTCCTTCCAATTCCTAGGCCTTTCCTATCCCATCGTCGCCATAAGACATATTTGTGTCGGTGCGACGTAAAGCAAATAGCAAAAAAGTAGGTCCGTTTTATTGATTATTTAAATACATTATGTTATTCCCTAATCCTTTTGCTGCATTACCCTGTTTCTCAACGTAATCTCCGTTCAGTGCTACGGCCTTACGCCATCGTAATATGAGGGCTTGTATGCCTGCATGGTGCCACTCGACTGATTGATGTCGGAGCAATGTTCATAAACCCGGTTCACGTTGTTTCCGACGACGCTGAATATATATTTGTGTATGTGCGTGTGTGTTACATTCTTCTTCTGGAAGCTTAAATCAAGGAGTTGTGTACCCTTGTACTGCCTGCAAATGCAGTCGACTGTTAAGCTCAGATACCGAGAATTTCCCAAGCAGCAACATTATAGATACTGAAGGATATTTCAGTAAGTGCATTTTAATTATTATTACTGATGGGAGAATGTAAATGACAGAACAAAATGTTCAGTGTTCAGGTACCTACGAGGGGAGTTCTATACATAATGCAACATTTTATTTCTAAAATTAGGTCGGTTGTATTGGGGATTCGAATACATCATGTTATTCCCCAATCATTTTGCTGCATTACCCTATTTTTCAACGTAATAACCGTTCAGTGCTACAGCCTTACACCACCGTAGTGTGAGGGCCTGTATGCCTACATAGTACCACTCGACTGATCGATGTTGGAGCCGACATCGTGCTGCATCGATAACTTCCCCATCATCCTCTTAAGTGATTCCCGCGGAGTGCATCCTTCATAGGGCCAAACAGATGCAAGTCAGAAGGCACGAGATCCGGGCTGCACCCTGGATGAGGAAGAACAGTCTAGATCAGACAGGTTTGCTGGACCTTGTTTTGATGATGAAACCTCAGAAAACGACTCACCGTGCTTTTGTCCACTGCCAAGTCTCCGTAGACATTGTGCAAGTGCCTATGAATATCTGTGATGCCCTGGTTTTCCGCCAAAAGAAACTCAATAACTGTTCTCTGTTTGGTACGCACCTCCGTTACAGACGCTACTTTGATGGCTAGTTATAGCGCTTCCACCTATCAGAAATTAATGAAACTCACGAGACGAAGCGGGAGTATTCAAACATATCCCAAACAGGATTCCAATTTTTTTATACCGAAATTTGTTGAGAAATAAAATGTGTTGCATAATATATTGAATGCCCTTCGTATGCTGCATTATCTTCAATTGTGTCACTTAATCATGTATATGAGTTTAAGCACTGGAATGCAACAAACAAGTGTCAAATAAAGTATTTATATCATCCCGTTGGGGTCCTTCTCTCTTTCTTGTGTTTGTCCTGTGTTCCCAGCATTGTACATTTTCTGTTTCTTTCCCAGTATTTATCCGGCTTTCTTCCTTGCCTACACTTTTCCACATCAAGACTGAAGATCTGTCAGGATGGCCCCTCAATGCCGGGCTGAGTGGCTCAGATGGATGAGGCGCTGGCCTTCTGACCCCAACTTGGCAGGTTCGATTCTGGCCGAGTCCGGTGCTATTTCAAGGTGTTCAAATACGTCAGCCTCGTGTCGGTAGGTTTACTGGCACGTAAAATAAATCCTTCGGGACTAAATTGCGGCACCCTGACGTCTCCGAAAACCATAATGTAGTCAGTGGGAAGTAAAGCCAATAATATTATTATTTATTGGCCCCTCGTTGAGTGTTGATGCTCACCCTGCTGATGAAGCCCGGAAGCAGAAACGAGCTCGGCGGTCTGAGAAAAGAACAACTGGGATTGGTTAGGAAAGAGTCTAGCAATCTTAAGACTCCATTTTGTGAAGTTGTAGAGAATGTTCTTATTCTTTCATATTTGTCCTGGTCTCCTCTTCTCACACTACCTATCATTATATTTGTTAGGGTCGCGCAGCTGTGAGCTTGCATTCGGGAGATAGTGTTCTCGAACTCCTGTGTCGGCAGATCTGAAGATGTTCCCATTTTCACACCAGGCCGCTTCCTTCCCACTCCTATCCCATCGTTGCTATAAGACCTATCAGTGTCAGTACGACGTAAACCAACTTTACGAGTCGCTATTTTTGTGTCCGTATTGATAGTACAACTGTCACAATTGGTGATGAGCAACGCTCTTGCTCGAGACTCTCGAGACTGACGTCGCAGATCTCGAGACTCTCGCGAGAATCCCGATACCGATCCTCCTGTAGCGCAAGCTGTGCGACGTACCAGCAACTACGACTGTAAACTTGACAGTATATCATTGGCAGTTATTGCGTGAAATAACGTTCTCTTATGAAAACGTGTGAGCCAATACATTTTGTCAAACGCCTGGAAAAGTACTGCATGTTCAACTATGAATCCCTTAATACCATTAACTAAAGTGGAAACAGAATGTCAGTATCTTAAACTGTTCACGACTTATTTGGGGTGGACATCTTAGGTGAATAACAATGCATAATTTGTGAATAACTGTATATAAGATGTTCACCTACTTGGATACTAGAGGCGTGCATTATTCGAACCTGAGACGGGGCAGATGTGCTTTGCTACCAGTGGCGTATCCTGGAATCTCCACTGAGGCATGCAACTAGTAACCATGCAGTTAACACAATGTATTAAGTAAATTTCAATTCTACTCACCCTAATTACATGTAAGTGAACTCGAGCCAAACAGTTTTACTGTAAGTTCCTGGATTGAACGTGCGTACACAATTCTTGTTTTCTATTTTTAAATTTACGAGAGTCCGCCTCTGTGGTGTAGTGGTTAGTGTGATTAGCTGCCACCCCCGGAGGTCCGGGTTCGATTCCCGGCTCTGCCACGAAATTTGAAAAGTGGTACGAGGGTTGGAACGGGGTTCACTCAGCCTCGGGAGGTCAACTGAATAGAGGTGGGTTCGATTCCCACCTCAGCCATTCTGGAAGTGGTTTTCCGTGGTTTCCCACTTCTCCAGGCAAATGCCGGGATGGTACCTAACTTCAGGCCACGGCCGCTTCCTTCCCTCTTCCTTGTCTATCCCTTCCAATATTCCCATCCCCCGCAAGGCCCCTGTTCAGCATAGCAGGTGAGGCCGCCTGGGCGAGGTACTGGTCATCCTCCCCAGTTTTGTCCCCGACGCAGAGTCTGAAGCTCCAGGACACTGCCCTTGAGGCGATACAGGTGGGATCCCTCACTGAGTCCGAAAAGCCGAGGGAAAAGCCAAACCTGGAGGGTAAGCAGATTAAGGAGAAGAAGAAGGTTTTTTTTTGCTACGGGCTTTACTTCGCCCCGACACAGATAGGTCTTATGGCGACGATGGGATAGGAAAGGCCTAGGAGTTGGAAGGAAGCGGCCGTGGCCTTAATTAAGGTACAGCCCCAGCATTTGCCTGGTGTGAAAATGGGAAACCACGGAAAACCATCTTCAGGGCTGCTGATAGTGGGATTCGAACCTACTATCTCCCGGATGCAAGCTCACAGCCGCGCGCCTCTACACGCACGGCCAACTCGCCCGGTAAAGAAGAAATATACGAGGGAAGGTAGAGGTCTCCCGGCTTGAACTATTTGAATCTTTTCATCAAACGAACGGCCAGTAAACTGATTTACAATTATATCCGTTTTAGACTCATCCATCGTTAATACCACAATAAGCGCAAAATATAATAAAAGACCGAAAACGACGAATAGCACAGGAACAGCACACACAGAATGAACTCACTAATCAGCAAAACACACAATGAATTAACTCACTAGTTAGCCACAACTGAAGCACTGGAGGAAAGTCACCTCAGTGGCATTGGTCAGTTTCTTCACGTTGGGTTCTCGCTGGAGGGATAATCTGTGGGTCCCGTTCGCTGTAAACATGTCGACTTTCTCCAAGTTGCTAACAGATGGCAGAGGGTAGCACGGGTCTGGGGTGACAAATTCTGACCAAGTTTCAATTGCAGCGACATCGTTCGGAGGGTTTCAGAACTACGTCTGCCACCGAATGCAATTTTAAGATTGAATGCCTTGCATCCTTAACTCCGCCATGCTGTCTCTTTGTTCCTAGAGAGGAGTAGACGGCGAGACTACACCAGCACCATACGTAGTCTAGCAACGGAACTAGTACAGTTGCGCGGACCTTTTGTACTTCTGAGAGATGAAATCGTTAATATTTGACTTAAAACAACCTAAAATCGTACATCAGACAGTTCTTTGTATTATCATAACGCATCCAGTGAATGCCTTGCATTCAAGGAGAACACGCCCCTGTTTGCTACATATGCAACCCCCATTACACGTGAGTGTAACGTGTAACAGGGGTGATGTGCAACACTCTCGAGACCGATTCTCGTGTGCTGCGAGCTGTGCGACGTCCCAGTAACTACGAGTGTAAGCTTGATAGTTATCATCAGCAGTTCTCACATGGAAACGTGCGTGACGATAAATGTTGTCAAAATCCTATGAAAGCACTGCATGTTGAACCATGAGCTCCTTACCATTAACGAAAGTGAATACAGAATGCCAGTATCTTAAACTGTTCACGAGTTATGTCAGGTGGACTTCTTAGCTGAACAACCTCTATAATTTGTTAATAATTGTTATTAGGATGTAATCCTACGTGGATGCCTCACAATCGTTGTCGGCAGGGTAGTTTCTTGTGATTCAGACCGGGCCGGAGGTGTTCTGTGACGATTCCTATTCATTGATTATTATGCGTTTGTAAGAGCCGGATCATCCCAGAAGTATTTCTGCCGATGTATTTTACTTCTTTTGAATAAGCAACACAGTGGGCTGTGCTATGTGACACCTCTTAAAAATAACCGATATCCACGACTTACGTTGCATTTCGGACATAGTCTTCAAGTTGTCGCGTACAATTCGACACAGTTCACATTGCACCCTCATATATCGAAGTACCTACCTAATTATGACGCGAATACTCTATAGCAATTTAGATTGTACATTCCACTCATGGGTAATGGTGGTTACATATGCAGGAAGGCTAATCTTGCCTCGTCTCGAGTTCGAATAATGCACGCATCTAGTATCCAATTACGTGTACCTACAGTAGCCGTCATGTTCTGTACTTAAACCACTCATTCGTGTACCTACCAGTGCATACAATGCCCGAATGCGTATCCTTTATAATTATGTTATACTTCGTCAAAATAGACCTCGGTATAAACGAACGCCCTAGTCGCTTGTTGACACGTATTTACGAAAATGAGAAGGCCCATGGTTGGCTATTCGCATATTCGGAACAAACAACATTCAGCTCCGACTACCTGCAGGCCTATGACACGCTGCTCGCCACACATTGTGGGGACAACGCTCTCGAGATTTCTCGAAATTTCTCGCGAGAAGTAATGCCTGCGCTAGTTTCGAGAAATTCCGAGAAATCTCGAGACCTCGTCTCAGACTGCCCATCACTAGTCACAATTACAGATTGGGATTTTCCACATAATCAATACTTTCCGTATTTCTCCGAATCCAACACGATGATTTTTTCCTACGAATCTCATGTGGAATATGAACGGTCGCCTTGCGTTCGCGACCTAACAATAAAGCCTATATCACACTAGGTTACTTATTAGCCGCTACTTAGAAGCTGCTACTAAAACCAGTCACACTCAAATTTCGGTAACGGCTATCCAGTAGCTGTGACGTAGCTATAATCGGCACACTTTTTCTGGATAGATTTGTGTACGGTGGTGAGGAGTCAGAAGGGAGCTCTCCCCGGTTCTGGTAGTGATGCCAACTGAATGGAAATGAAATCTGAATTGAATCGATAATATGATCGATCGATATGAAGTTTCTAAACCGTTATTTAGTAATGGTCAACGCTCTCGCTCGAGACTGACGTCGCAGATCTCGAGAATCTTGAAACCGATCCTCCTGAAGTGCAAGCTGTGCAACGTACCAGTAACTATGACAGTAAACTTGATAGTATATCATGGGCAGTTATTGCACGAAATAACGTTCACATATGAAAACGTGTGAGCCAATACATTTTTCAAAGGCCTGGAAAAGTACTATGAACCCTTTAATACAATTAACGAAAGTAAAAACAGAACGTCAGTATCTTAAACTGTTCACGATTTATTTGGGGTGGACATCTTCGCTGAATAATCCTGCATAATTTGTAAATAACTGTAGATGTGATGTACACCTACTCTGGATACTAGAGGCGTGCATTATTCGAACCAAATACTTTAATACACCAATACCGGACAGCTCTATCTCAACAGCATTGAGTCGAGTGCGAACAGCGATGGTGGTGACATCTAGCGTGTTGGTGTGAACTGCATAATCGTCTATGCTACAGTTGAGAGGAATGCATTACACTCATTAGAAATATTTTTGTTAAAATAATAAATTGAATAATCATTATAATTAAAAATGACATTTTAAAATATGAAATGCCTCTTTCATAAACCTCCAAACGAGCATTATGTTAGCCGTGCTTTTCGCTATGTCTTGAAAATTAAAAGCAGCATTTGTTTGAGAATCCAACCATCCTCTGGGGGAAATATTTAACAACTACCTACTCTCTCCAGTTTTTTCTAGCCTGGCGAAGGACGTTGTATGGACTTAGCCTAGTTTTGCGGCCGGATGCTTTTCCTACCACCAATCGTATGTGGAGGGATATATATTCACTACCTCGTGTTTCTGTGGTTGTTTCTCGTGTGATGTGTTGTATATATTTGAAGATGCGTATGAATACGAACACAAACCCGTAGCCTCCGATCTACAGGAATTAACAGACCCGAATAAAATCTCCGACTCAGTCGGGATTCGTACCAGGGTCCTCTGAACCGAAAGCCAGTACGCTGACCTTTCTGTGGTGGTGATTATTTTTTAAGAGGAGGTACAACTGGCCAGTCATCCTCTATTAACACTAATCAGAAGGGAACTGGAAGAGATCCAACACTCCTAAGAATGAAGGTAACATAAAAACGGGGGGCACGAAGCGCTAACCATTCAGCCAAAGCGCCAGAGCGCGCAGATAACTTAACAACATCCATGATTTATTTCAATTTTGGGAAAGAAAAGCTGTAATTAAGGAACAGGAGTTTTGATCCATTATTTTGACTTCTTCTTCTTCTTCTTCTTCTTCTTCGATACGGCCTATCTTCCCGAATGCTACAGGAGAACTCAGCTCACGCTGCTCTCTCGTTTTTGCTGGTACTTTGAATTTTCTGTTTTACCTCTGAAGACAGAAATACATAATATGTATAATACATTGGGGTTACGGTGACTGAACTAGGATGTTCTTGACAAGGAAGAAGTGTTCAGAATTTCCTAAAGTCTCTTTCATAAATTTATGCATGAAGCATTACCATACACACGTATTAAATTGGTTGGACTGGTGCTCAAGCCTATGCCTGTAATACACTGAAATAATTGTCTTGCCCGATTCTGTGGTGTAGTGGTTCATGTCATTAGCTAATACCCCCGGAGGCCTGGGTTCGATTCCAGGCTCTGCCACGAAAATGAAAAGTGGTACGAGGGCTGGAACGGGGTCCTCTCAGCCTCGGGAGGTCAACTGAATAGAGGTGGGTTCGATTCCCACCTCAGCCATCCTGGAAGTGGCCATCCTTCTCCAGGCAAATGCCGGGATGGTACCTAACTTAAGGCCACGGCCGCTTCCTTCCCTCTTCCTTGTCTATCCCTTCCAATCTCCCTATACCCCCGCAAGGCCCCTGTTCAGCATAGCAGGTGAGGCCGCCTGGGTGAGGTACTGGTCATCCTCCCCAGTTATATCCCCCGACCCAGATTCTGAAGCTCCGGGACACTGCCCTTGAGGCGGTAGAGGTGGGATCGATGGCTGAGTCCGAGGGAAAAACCGACCCTGGAGGGTAAACAGATGAAGAAGAATTTTCTTACGCCCGGCTGAGTGGCTCAGACGGTTGATGAGATGGCCTTCTGATCCAATTTTGGCAGGTTCGATCCTGGCTCAGTCCGGTGGTATTTGAAGGTGCTCAAATACCTCAGCCTCGTGTAGGCAGATTTACTGGCATGTAAAAGAATTCCTGGGGGACTATATTCCGGCACCTCGGCGTCTCCGAAAACCGTAAAAGTACTTAGTGGGACGTAAAGAAAATTATTATTATTATTATTATTATTATTATTATTATTTTTATTATTATTATTATTATTATTTTCTTACAGTAAAAAAAGACTGGATTCGAAACTCATGGCCATCAATTTTCAATTTCAAGACTACCGCGATAACCATTACGCTACAGGCCCACAAGTTTTCGTTTGTGAAATTTATGGTACTGTTTAACAATGTGGACCCTCAAGTTTGAGTATACTAGAGTTCCATATATGTTAATATTATTGTTATTACGTCCCACTAACATTTCAGTAGAGTATTTGATTGTTTTTCTTAATATAAGGGTCATAGAATGTAACCTCAACACAGATGCGAGGTCATAACTTTTTTAATACTTGCTGTCCTTATCAGTTCCCATGCCCATTAGCTTGCGGGTAATTTGTTCAGCGCATAACACTTTTCTTGGAATATAACTGCAATGTAAGATTATTTAGTGACAAACACTGATACATTATAAACAACATGGCTGTGCGCCAAGAATCATACAGATGACAATATGTTATTGAAGAGTTGGTCACACCAAGCCATGTAGGTAGCAGCACTATCGACTTTCTCACTGAAAACAGCAAGCTGTCCGGTATTATCATATTAAAGTATTTGTTCGAACTTAAGATGGCGAAGATGTACTTTGCTACATATGCAACCCCCATTACATATGAGTGGAAGGTGTAATCTAAAACGCCCGGCTTTGCTCTAATTCTTTCAGCAGATGTGATGGGTGACGCTCCTGAGACCGATTCTCGTGTGCTGCGAGCTGTGCGACGTCGCAGTTACAACGAGTGTAAGCTTGATAGTTATCATCAGCAGTTCTCATATAGAAACGCGTGACGACAAATTTTGTCAAAAGCCTAGGAAAGCACTGCATGTTGAACTATGAGCTCCTTAACAGCATTAACGAATGTGAAGACAGAATGCCAGTATCTTAAACTGTTCACGAGTTATTTCAGGTGGACTTAGCTGAATAACCCGTATAATTTGTTAATAACTGTTATTAGGATGTAAACCTTCCTGGATGTCTCGCAATCTTTATCGGCAGGGTAACTTCCTGTGATGCAGGCCGGGCCGGAGGTGTTCTGTGACTATTCCTCTTCATTTATAGTATGTGTTTTTAAGTGTCAGATCATCCCAGAAGTATTTTTGCCGACGTATTTTACTACTTTTGAATAAACAACACAGCGGGCTGTGCTATGTGGCATCTCTTCAAAATAACCGACATCCACGACTTACGTTGCATTTCGGGCATCGTCTTCAAGTTGTCGCGTACAACTAGACACAAATACATGTTGCACTGTCATATACCGAAGCACCTAATTATTATTATTATTGTTATTATTATTATTATTATTATTATTATTATCATCATCATCATCATGGGGTTACCCGTGGAGCAGAAAGAGGTGAAAGAAGGTGCCGGGGTGAATGGGTCTAACTACAATGTCAAGAATTGAATTGAAAACGTAAACTGAAGGTTATATCTTCGAAAAACAACTTAAAAATTTTCACTTGGTGAGATAACAATGCCATTTCAGGCACAAATAGCAATTTGGAAACAAGACTTAGAAAATCCAACATTTCAGAACTTTAACACTCTTGGGTTTCAAGCCCTGAGTTTTACAATTTTTGAGCCCCCAGCTCAAATTTACAGATGACCACCAATTTGTTCAAAGGGCAGAAATCTCCTAATTCACGGAGCACTTGCTCCCCGAAATTACAACACCTAGCCTTCAAGAGGCATTCATTAATCTTACAAAAACTTTGAAAAAGAGCTAACAGGCTCTCAGTTTTCCAAGCCTACTCAAGGCAACATCAACTTACTAATTCTGGCCTCTGAAGGCACAACTTACAATTGGAAAATGATTATACAGGGGTATTTAATATCCAACCTACTGGGCCTTCATGTAAAAGGAAATAGGTTAAATAAATGGCCCGAACACAAAATGAATGGAGGCGAATGCTTGCACTCCTAGATATGAGCACTTAAAACCTAAAGGTCACTAAGCCGGTGAAACAGGGGCTATTCCCAAACTACTGAGGTGACTCGTTTAAGGATAAATTAATGCATTACGGAAAGGAAGAAAGCCAGTTACAAACGTAGTCACCTCACAGCAAGATGAAGGGGAGCTCGAGAGGATACATCACTCTCTATCCCCGATTTACAGTGACAGATTTTATGAAGTGTTACCTTAGCCGGCAGAAAGTTACATTTTTAGGAAAACAAGGTTACATAATTAATAATTCGGACCTTTCCCTCAGGTTAAACTGCGGAGCTAGCAAGATTTAAAGATGTTATGTGGCCACTACCTTGTCGGTGTACTGCTGCCTGATGAAAGAGGCGCCGCCCGCCTCCTGCTTTGACACACACACTAGTTCAGATGACGATCAATTGGCCAAGAAACATGAAAATCCGCAGTTTATAAACCCTCGGGGAAAGTTCGAGATCATTCATGAATAATCAAGACAAACCCACAGAATTTATTGGTAGATTTCAAAAGTAACACTCAGGATCGAAGAAGAAGACTGTGATTGGTAGAAAATTAATTACAGATATTAGGGATTGGATAGATTCAAAACTGGCGGAAAGAAAAGATAAATATTGCCAACCCAAAATAATTGAACATCGATTAGTAAAAAAACTTATGAATACAAAACTTCTTTAAATCAAAAGTTCTTTCACTTCGCACCAGGGTGTATGATCATAGTTTTTTGGTAGTGTCATCTATGAGGGAATGTCCAAACTTCTTGATGAAAGGAAAACAAAACAAGTAGAAATTCACACAGTTCAGGAAACTTCACAATAACAATATTATGTCATATTTTAGTGGTGACATCTTCTGAGTAAGTTTATAAGTTGGTCTAGTTTCAATTTCACAGTTTCACCAGTAGAGGAGTTCTTTTAGGCGCTAGATTTAAATGCGCGGCGTTGGGGTGTACCTCCCGGTACAATTATTATTATTATTATTATTATTATTATTATTATTATTATTATTATTATTATTATTAAGAAATACATCGCAAATGGGAAATATCCCGGTGGCAGTGGTCACATACAGTAGTGTAATAATAACCAGCACACTGATATGGGCAAGTTTTCCTTCATAAACAGGACCATAAGGGATTGGAATAAATTACCTGCAGCAGTATTTGATAGATTCTCTTCCGGTATCATATAGTTTAAGAAGATGATTAGCGCTAGTGTAAAGTGGAAAGTAAAAGCTGTAAACGACGGACACTGAATTGGTGATTTTCTGCTGGATTCAGAGTGTTTAACTAGTAGTATTTCTTCTAATATTTTCTCTCCATGGAATTGCTTGTTGTACTCTTGTTGTTGTAGTTGTTGGGTAGTTATGTTTTAACTTTGATATCACCTGTAGTGTTAAGCTAGTAGTAAGTTCAACCTATAGTATTGTAAGCCATATTGTTAAGTAATGGGAATGTGTAAGTTGTGTGTGAATATATGTATAATGATACTGAATTTCGGTAGTCAAATTTCTTGTCATATTTCCTTTCGTTGTTTTAGTCGTTATAGTTGTAGGGTAATGATGGTTTAAGTTCACTTTATTATCACTTGTAATGTTAAGCTAGTAGAAAGCTCAATCTATAGTATTGTAAGCGGTAGTGTTAAACACTGGAAATACTGAATTTGTGTATGATGACGCTGGATTTAGAATGTTAAATTAATAGTACTTCTTGTGATATTTCCTTTCCATGGAATTGCTTGTTGTACTCTTGGTGTTGTTAGGTAATTATGCTAACTTTACATATGACGCGAATACTCCATAACATTTTAAGGAATTATTTCCTTCGTCACCAAAATATCGGTAAATAAAAGCAGTGGTCATAATATGATATTGAATGTGGAATCTGATAGCGATAACCTGATAACCTGTCGAAAGAATTAGAGCAAACTCAAGCATTTTAGACTACACATTCCACTCATGCGTAACGGTGGTTGCATAGACAGCAGGGCGCATCTTGCCTCGTCTCGAGTTTGAATAATGCACGCCTCTAGTATCCAGGTCGGTATACCAACAGTAGCCGTAAGTTTCTGTACTTAGCCTATTCATTCGTGTACTTACAATACCAGTGCATACAATGCCAGAATGTGTAACCTTCATACTTATACTGCGGCAAAATAGACTTGGATAGAAATGAACGCCCTAGTTGCTTGTTGACACGTATTTATGAAATGGATTAGGTCCGAGGTTGGCTATTCGCATACTTGGCACAAACAACATTCAGCTCCGACTATCTGTAGGCCTTCGACACGCTGCTCGCCGCACAACGCTCTCGAAATTTCTCGCAAGAAATAGTGCCTGCGCTAGTCTCGAGAAATCTCGAGACCTCGTCTTAGACTGCCCATCACTACCTTCTATAGCTTTCTTTAGTTGTCGGTTAGGACGACTGTCATGTTTTCCCCTAAGTCATTAACTGGAGCTCCTGGCCCACCATTCCTCATCTTCTGAACTAAATTATTGACTCGGCCAACAGAATTCTGAAGCAAGAAAAGTCTGCTTACAAACCCGAGTCCTCAGGTTATCAATGTTCACATGGTAAGTGAAGGATATCTGTCGACGAGATAGCTCCGTTTCCTTATTTTTAACGAATCATCTCTTTATTGGGATAGATTCAATATAACCTATTAAATAGAGGTTTTGTTTATCAAAATCTGCCAAATTCAATAAAGCATTCAATATTTCTTTAGCAGACTCAATTTTTTTCACCGCATCTTAAAGGGCATGTACATAATTTGCCAATAGTGCGACAAGGGACAATCTTTTTAGTTTCCGTCGAGTTATATACCTTTCCTTCATTTCGTCTTTGCTTGTTTCTTGTCCTGGATTTTATTTGCCTCTGCCTTTTTCTAGGAGTTACCTTCTTTGGAGATGGAAGGGATCTGCTACTTGTAGAGGTTATCGACATCTGAAGATCTTCATCTATAACATAATCATTTAAAACATAACTAAGGGGAGATTTTTTATTTTTAAACTAAAGTGTATGGCCCCTTAATGAATAGATTTTTGTGGATACCGTCAGATTATGAAATCAAAGTCAATAGAAATAAAAATACTGTATTACCTCTTCTGGTGAATTCTCAGCACTCTCTTCAACATAATCTGGATCATCAACAGAATTGTCCTCAATGAAGGCGTCGGATGTGTCCCTACTGCGTGAAATAAATTTTTGACAACTGCTAGCTGGATTATTACTTATACTGTATCCAGCCATCTTGTCACTGAGAGATATGATTATGTTGCCCCTAAGCTTTAGATGACCGGGCGAGTTGGCCGTGCGCGTAGAGGCGTGCGGCTGTGAGCTTGCATCCGGGAGATAGTAGGTTCGAATCCCACTATCGGCAGCCCTGAAGATGGTTTTCCGTGGTTTCCCATTTTTCACACCAGGCAAATGCTGGGGCTGTACCTTAATTAAGGCCACGGCCGCTTCCTTCCAACTCCTAGGCCTTTCCCATCCCATCGTCGCCATAAGACCTATCTGTGTCGGTGCGACGTAAAGCCCCTAGCAAAAAAGCTTTAGATGAAAATGTCAAGTTGCAACACTATCAACTGACTCTCAAGTGCCATCTGTTGACAATTTCTGCAAATTATGACATACCGTACGTAATACAGAGGATATGCAACAGAGTGCAGTAGTAAACTTAAATCTATTTCATAAAAAATGGGGGTTATCACTATGTTGCCCCGACGCATTCAATTATTCGATAAGATAATCAGTAATGTTGAAAACAACATGGAAAGGAATGTGTTTGTAGCGGGAAATCTCAATTTACCAAATGTCAACTGGGAAGGTAATGCGGACGACAAGAAGCATGACCAACAAATGGCAAATACAGTAAGTTAATATGGGAAGGACAGCTGATTCAGAAAGTGGCGGAACCAAATAGAGGGAAGAATATTCTGGACGTGGTGCTGGTAAAACCAAATGAGATCTATAGAGAAACCAAAGTAATAGATGAAATTAGTGATCACAATGCTGTTTTTTGACGTAGTTAAACATAAACGTGACAGAAAGGAAGGTCTTAAAAGCAGGACTATTAGGCAGTACCACACGGCTGATAAAGCAGGCAAGAGAGAGTTTTTGAAGAGTAACAATGATCGGTGGAAAACGGCAATTAAAAAGGTAAACAGACACTGGGATGGGTTTAAGCAATTGTAGAGGAATGTGAAAACAGGTGTGTACCTCTGAAGGTGGTTAGGAATGCTAAAGACCTACTTTATTTTAACAGAGACATAAAGAGACTAAAAAGGAGGTGCAGATTGGAAAGAAATAGAGTTAGAAATGGATGTAGAAATACGGAGAAATTGAAGGAACTTACTAGGAAGTGGAATCTAGCAAAGAAACCAGCTAAGGATAACATGATGGCAAGCATAATTGGCAGTCATACAAATTTTAGTGAAAAATGGAAGGGTATATATACATTAGACATGTTTGTGAAATGAATAACTGGTTCGATAGAAGGCAGTTTGGGTTTATGAAATGTTATTCAACTGAAGCACAACTTGTAGGATTCCAGCAAGATATAGCAGATATCTTCGATTAAGGAAGTCAACTGGATTGTATTGCGATTGACCTGTTTAAGGCATTTAATAGAGTGGATCATGGGAGACACTGGCAAAAGAGAGTGCAATTGGACTAGACAAAAGAGTGACTGAATGGGTTGCTATATTTCTAGAAAACAGAACTCAGAGTATCAGAATAGGCAAAGCTTTATCTGTCCCTGTAATAATTCTGAATGGGTTGCTATATTTCTAGAAAACAGAACTCAGAGAATTAGAGTAGGCAAAGCTTTATCCGTTCCTGTAATAATTAAGAGGGGAATTCCTCAAGGCGTATTATTGGACCTTTGTTTTCTTATATATATAAATTATATGAGTAAAGAAAATGAATCAGAGATAAGACTTTTTGGGAATGATGTTATTCTGTATAGAGTAATAAATAAGCTACATGATTCTGAGCAACTGCAAAATGACCTCGACAATGTTGTGAGATGGACAGATGGCAATGATATGATGATAAACGGGGTTAAAATTCAGGTTGTGTGTTTCACAAACAGGAAGTCTTCTCAGATTTAATTACTGAGGCGATGGGGTGAAAGTTCCTTATGGGGATCACTGTAAGTACCAACGTGTTAAGATAAGTAAAGATCTTCATTGGGGTAATCACAAATGGGTTTATAAATAAAGGTTACAGATCTCTGCACATGGCTATGAAAGTGTTTGTGGGGTTATAGTAAGGATGTCAAGAAGAGGGCATGTAAGTCTCTGGCAAGACCCCTAATAGAGTATGGTTCCAGTGTATAAAACCCGCACCAGGATTACTTGATTCAGGAACTGGAAAAAATCCAAAGAAGAGCAGCTTGATTTGTTCTGGTGATTTCCGACAAAAGAGTAGTATTACAAAAATGTTGCAATGTTTGGGCTGGGAAAACTTCGGATAAAGAAGACGAGCTGCTTGACGAATGGTATGTTCCGAGCTGTCAGTGGAGGGATGGCATGGAATTACATTAGTAGACAAATAAGATTGAGTGGTATCTTTAGAAGTAGGATCACAATATGAAGATAAAGTTGGAATTCAAGAGACAATTCCTATAAATGGAAGGGGAGTTATGTATTGCAATAACTTACCAAGGGAGATGTTCAATAATTTTCCAATTTCTTGGAGATCATTTAAGAAAAGTGTAGGAAAACAACAGATAGGGAATCTGCCACCTGGGCGACTGCCCTAATGCAAATCAGTAGCGACTGTTAGGTTTGCTCTATAAGGAAATATCCTGCTGGTTATGAGCAAATTACACAATGTTATTCAGCTAAAACGTCCACCTCAAATACGGTAACTTTTGAACCGTTTAAGATACCGACATTCTGTTTCACTTCCGCTAATGGTATTCAGGAGCTCATAGTTGAACATGCAGTCTTTTCCAGTCTTTTGGAAAAGTTTTCGGCACACACGTTTCCATATGAGAATGTTATTTTATGCAACAACTGCTGATGATTTACTATAAAGGTTATACTCATAGTTACTGGCATGTAACTTAAAAGCATTCCAGTCTGTCAAACACACAATTTGAATGTAAATTGTAACACTAAAACATGCCTGTAAAAATACACAGTACCAAACAAAGAATGACATGTTTTGTTCTACATGAACGTCCTTAGATTCTATCAAATCACTTAAATCATGCGGAAATAGGTACAGTATACTTTACGTTGCGTAAACTTTTCAAAATCATTAGCTCAAATTTCTCCCTGTCATAAAATACATTATAACATTAGGAAATGAAGAAGCAACATACTCCTCTCTCATCTCAATAGACAGAACAATGAACACTTCCTCCAGCTCACCTACTTCCCCTCCCCTTCACATGAAACAAAATTGACAGAAAAAGCATAATCATTGAATATTAAGGGAAACAGTTAAAATTTACAAAGCAATGCTAGCCAAGCCAACAGAGATGATCATAAAATTATAAAATGCCCCCATTTCACCCTACTTAATTTACACATGGACAATATTTACATTCTTTGAATTAGCACCTAATGTTCTCTTAGATTATGATTTATCATTAAAATAACATCTTACAAGATACCAGGGGTATTCATACGTGTTTTCCAGTTTCACTAAGAGATGGCGGCGACGAATTTGACACACATGTTCATCTAACCTACTAACGCACACAAGTTGAGTCCGCCAAACACTAGTGTCTGTGTTGAATTGTTCAGTGATCATGTTGACGTTTGTGCCCGAAAAAGAACATTTGTGGCATGTATTGCTTTTCTTATTTAAACAAAAGAGAAAGCCTGTGGAAAGTCATCGTTTGCTGGTAGAGACATGTAGTGAACACGCTCCATCAATTACAACATGTAAGATATGGTTTTGACCATTTAAACATGGTGATTTTATTGTGAAAGACAGTGCGCTCTGGTAGACCATAAAGGTGCAAAGGCGAGCAATTGAAGGCATTACTGCACGATGACCCAACTTAAACTCAACTCGCCAACAAATTGTCGTGCGGCCGAGCGGTGTGTCGCTTGTCAATTGGCGTGGGAGCAGGATGGGTGGTCTCGGAGAATACTAAGTGAGAACAGGGACTGAATCCTTTCTCCAAAGTTAATATATATATTGGCTTCTCATATACAATGTGTACACGTTCTCGTAATTCTTTGAGGTAGCATGGAAATCACGTTGATCTTCAGATTAATTCTCTCTATCAGACTCTATACTGCCAATATCTCTAGTCTCCCTAAGACTGTAATCTATCTCTTGAATAGCTGTTCACTGCTTCTAATGTTCCTTAGAGTATAAGCTCGACTTAAACTCTGACGTCTAATATCTTCCTTATTACATAGCGTTACCTTACGCTGCTGGCGACCTGATTCTCGGTCTCTCTGCTCTGGCTACTCGCTACTCTCCGCTGATAACTCTCTTACATAGCTATTTGATGGTCACTCCCTATCTGACTGGCTTATGGACCGTCTCTCTACTGAAAAAGAAGAAGACAAGCCCTACTGGAGAAGACCTTTTATCTCGTCTAGCTATCTTCTTTATACTCTGTGCGCGGGCTGACTAATTTGTTATCCCTGATAGCGGTGTCTTTCTTAACATTGCCGTAAAGTTATCTTTTTATAGTTTCTGGACCTTGTTTGGCTCGGTTTCCTATCTGTATTTGCTCCTAATGACTCACCGTCACAAACATATTTTCCACGTTTCCTGTACAATTATATACATAGATGTTTCATAAAGTTGAGCTTATCAGTTGTCCTTGTACAATTCCATTTTGGTCACAATTAGTTTGGTTTCATAAACCTCCTCTGGTTTCATCAACTCCTGGCTTCATGTTGACGGGAGTTCGTTTGGTGGACAGAACACCTCTCCCCTTGGGGAAAACGTTGACATGGCAATGCAAACGTCTTTCCATCTCTATTTATACAACTCTTTTTTTTTACATGTGATACATTTCATACTTATATAGCTTTTACCCTTTTACATTGTGACATATTTTTATACCAAATTAAGTGAGTTAAATCCATCTTTTCAATACAAATTAAATAGTGTTTATTAAATAAATATTTAATGGGACTAGTTTCGATCTATTTAAAGGTCATCTTCAGGCCATTTGGCCATTTGGTTTAATCAAAGTTCAATACGGACCCATTAAATGTAATTCATTTCTCTAGATATATTTTTATACCTCTTACATTTTTAATTATGACACATTTTAATACCTGGTGCATTTTTCATTATTACACATTTTACAATTTTATACGTGTTACTTGTGATACATTGTATACCTGTTACATTTTTATCGTGACACACTTTACATTTATTTTAAGGCACTTACCTAATAAAATACACAGTTTTTTAAATGCTTTATTTCTTTGATACATATAACCACATATAATTTACGCTTATAGTACCTATAATTACATTTAGTAAGGTTTTGCCCTGTATGTTTTAACGCTTCGTCTACTTGTAGGTGATGGATTTGTCCATACAATGTCTACAATATCATCTCGCTTGCTCATAGGCTGAGTTAATGCCACTATACTGTCACTTTCACTTTCTTCCTTCTTTATATTTACATGTCCTGCTGTATATGTTACTTCACTTTCACGTCCATTACTTGGCGTACTAAGTTTATGAAGTAGTCCAGCGTGAGAACTCTCGTTTACAATGGTTTGTTTAAAACATATTTTTGCACAACACTCATCAATTCCTTGACATTTCCTATAAAACTTACATGCTTTGCAATATTTACAACAAACACAGCACATTAATGGTATTAGTATACCTTCGCCTAAATACTGTAAAAAGTTTGTGAGGTATTCTTTGGCATTTTTCCTGATTTCTTTTTCTCCTTCTTTTCAATTGACCTTTCTACCTCGTCTACTGTATTACTTGCATATTTGAGGTCTGATTCATGGGTTAATATATTTACTAGAGGTAACTTATTATCAAGATGAAGTGTGTCTAATGATACACTTGATCCCAAATGTTCACAACAATAGTACTGAATAGCGATGTCGGGTACGACATTCTTACGTGTATTACTCTGTATAACTGTGTGACTTACAATCTTAGCATTTGCACTAAAGCATCTACAAGGTTCAAAGAATGATATTACTCCTACTCCTTGTACAATTTTGTCAATAGGGTCTGTACTGTTACACATTATAGTTATCTTCTCTTGTCAAGGTGCTACATATATCCACTGAGTTTGATCCTCTAAATGTACAATCCTTTTCACACAATCATTCGGAATAACATAAGCTTTGCATTATCCAAACTATACACTCTTGACTAGCATGAGTAAACATTAACGGATGAACTTGTTTACATATTCTTAGTTCCTCTGGTAATACCTTACATTCTCTTATTTCATTTTCATTCATTATCTGGTGCATTTGCTTAGCACTATCTATTGTCAAATATTCCTTACATGTCTCAATAAACATATAATCTGTCTTACTCTTATTAATTACTGTGGGAAATGGTATTAACTTATATACAATAAACATTACATTATTCACCAAAGATGTTTGAATTACGTAACTTAATACATTTCTGGAAATAAAAATACTTATATCTGACACTTTTAATATTTTATCTGTGTTAGCCATGCTAAGAGCCACTGGTAGAAAAACATCCTTAGGAAAATTACTCTGCGAGCTTTGAAAAGATCTTACCAAGCCTGAAGGGCTAATAATTCTCGGTTCAATCACACCACTTTGTGCGTTTATGACTGCTCTTAGCAAAATTTCGTATTGGTTTTTCACCTGGCTCATACAGTCTTCTAGCTCAATAAAATGCCTATTAATTACTATCCTCAGTGAATTTTGCTTAAACAGATTCTGTATTTGAGTTGTCTCATTATTCATGTGCTCTTGGATTTCTTTAAGCTTTGCCTTGAGCCTTTGCTCATTCAGAGTTACTTGATAAAAAGTTGCATTCATTGTTTGCAATGTGATTTTTCGCTACTTTTAACATTCCTAACTGCTCTTGTTCTAATTTATTTATCTTACTCTGGTGAAATTCAGCGTCAGCCTGATCTAAGGTTCCAAATAACGTTTTAGAGATAACTCCAGTAAAATAAAATATTCCTCACTTGTCTCTTCGTTATCTGTTCTAACTATCTGATTTAAAAGTAATTTAGTTTCCTGTATAGTTTCTAACCTATTCTTAATCATTCTAATATCTTTTATACAAATATGATTCTCACTTTCTTCTAATTCTTTACACATTTGCTCCGTTTTCTGAGCTGAGTTTTGAATTACTCAAAGTACATCGTTTAATTTACTGACGTTTACGTACGTTATGAGCTTCCACGTCGTACTATAAGAGTGTGTTGATCCCACATGATCATAATAAATTCCTGGCGTCTCCTGGTACTGCTTTATCTGTTAATCAATTGATGAAATTTCTCCTCTACAAGCCGTCATGTGGATGAAGATCTCCAATACTAAGGTTGTCAGCTTCATCTTCAAATTCTGATATGATTATTCTTCTTGTAGCTCTTCACTCGTGTAGAGCTCCTACCTATAGTATGCATTCTACACAAACAATTTTAACCCACACATGTGCACCTTCATAGTTGTATTCCCTTTCTTTTGGAGGATAGTTTACTTCATCGACTTTTACAACTGTATATGGTCCTATCCATTGAACTGATAGCTTCTTTGACCTGCCTCTCCTCACTGTTTCATCGTGCAGTAATACTTTCTCTCCTACCCTGAAAGTCACTTCGTGTGTTTGTTATACGCCCTTTTGGGTTTTTTCTTCGACTGAATGAGCGTCTTTCGGGCTATCTCGTGGTTTTCCCGAAGAGTGCACTTTAGTTTCTCTAACATACTTTCCTCCTCGCTATAATTAATTTTCTCTGACTTCCTTCGTAATACTCCTGGGATGTTTGGTTTTCTTCCAAACATCAGTTCAAATGGAGTATATTCCGTACTGGTACTTGGTGTTGTATTATATAAACACAGCAGCTGACAGAAATTCATCCCAATTCGTTTGGTCATAGCTCACATAATGTCTCAAGAATTCAATGATACTGGCGTTTGATCTTTCTACTGATCCGTTTGATTCTGGTCTATACACAGTTGTATGTACTGTATTTATGCGAAGAAGTTTGCATAGCTTCTTCATAACTTCGCTCATGAAGTTAGACCCTTGGTCTGTCAGAATAGTGTTCGGTATTCCATATATCAGAATTGCATTATCCATCAAAGCTTTCGCTACCGTTTCGGCTTCTTGAGTCGGTATAGCTGGGGCTACTAGATATTTTGACAAGTCTTGACATGTTAATATATATTGACTGTTGTGTTCCGCTTCGGGTAGAGGACCTACGATATCTAACGCAATTTTCTTCATTGCGCCATGAGGTGTATCTGTATTTTGCATATTAATTTTGCTATACAGTTGGGTAACCTTATTCCTCTGACATGATTCGCATTTCCGAATGTACTCTTCTACATCCTGTCGCATATCTGGCCAATGTGTGTACTGACTCAATCTTTTAAAGGTACGTTGCGTCCCTTGACGTCCTCCGATTAATGAGTCATGAAACTGTCTGATAATTCCTCTGCTGTTTGAATCTCGTAATTGTACTCCTCTAATTTCAATCGCCGTCTCAAAAGTTGCGAGCTTAAAGATCCATTTCAAGGGTTTGTGATCTGTTAATATCACAAATCTACGACCATACACATAAGGTCTGAAATACTTGACTGCAAATATTATTGCACATAATTCTTTTTCAATTACACTATAGTTCTTTTCGGCTTTATTTAGAGTGCATGATCCATATGCGATTGGCAGATCTCTACCTACATGTCCCTGAGATAAAACACATCCTACCGCATAGTCACTTGCATCTGTCGTAATATTGAAGGGTTTTGAGAAATCTGGATACTGTAGTATCGGAGCTGTAGTTAACTTCTCTTTTAAAAGATTGAACGCCTTCTCTTGTCATAGCCCCATTCATATTTTACTCCTTTCTTTAGTAATTCGTACAAAGGCTTGCCAATTTTACTGTAGTTATCTATAAACCTTCTTTAATATCCTGAAAGTCCCAGAAAACTTTTCAGTTGCTTCGTCATATGTGGCTGCGGAAAATTCTTGACCGCTTTCATCTTCTTCGGGTCAGGTTCAATTCCCTTATTTGAGATTATGTGTCCCAAATCTGAGTTTCTGCTCTTAGGAATTCACACTTACCTGGGTGAATTTTCAAGTTATGTTCCCTTAATCTTTCAGATACTTCCATTAATCTTTGATCATGCGTTTCGAATGAGTCTCCATAAATTACAATATCATCTAAATAAACCCAACATTTTAATCCATTTAATCCGCTTAATACTCTTTGCATTAATCTCATAAAAGTCGTGGGCACATTTTTAACCCCATTGGCATTCTCTTGAATTGATAATGTCGATCTAACGCATTAAACGCCATCTTTTCTCGGGTCTTTTTCGTTTAAGGGGACTTGATCGTATCCGCTTGGCAAATCAATAGTAGTAAAGTACTTGGCTTTTCCTAACATCAAGAATATCGGTGATGTTAGGTAAGGGATGAGCATCACCTATCGTGACGTCATTTATACATCTAAAATCAACTACAAGGTGAAATTTTCGCTTGCCTGATGCATCCATCTTTTTCTCTATCGATAATATTGGTGCGTTCCATGATGTGGTTGAACTTCCAGTGATATCATCTGCCAATAATTTCTCTATTTGTTTTGCAGTTCTTTCTTTTGTGCTTCTGGCAGTCTATATGGGCGGACATTAATCGGTGCCGTATCCTGCTGAAGCAGAGGAGAATGCTTAAGCGTGTCCGTACGCATTAACTGATCTCTTTCTAGGTAAAATATATCATTATACCTTGCACAAATTTTAAGGTTTTCCTCACTGTCTTTTGCTACCATATGCTACCCGTATACTCTTCTCCTTTCACTCTGAAGGGAGGGACATTCTCTCCTATTTTCTCCTCTAAGTAAAATATTGGACTGTTTAAGTAGAATTCATCTTCTGTGGTGCTCAATACACTCGACATTTCTTTGCGGTGGTAATACAGCTGGATATTCTTATCACTGGACCAAATTCCTGTTTAGAAATTACTCCATCCCCATATTCTTTATCTACTTCTGCACATACCATGGTTTCTGATCTGGGTTTTAGTTTCATTCCTACCATGGCTGCTGCTCCAAATAGATATATGTATTCTCCTATATTCAAGATCTTTTGCTCACAATTTATTACCAATTTCATAATACATTCTGTCCTGTCCTAGAGATTTTTGATTTTTGATAATGAGACAAATTCTCTCATACTGCATTGGCACTGCCGCTGGCTACAATTAGCCTATGCAGTGGCCTCCATGGTATGCACTAGCCAGCGTCTTGGTGGGTGTGCTAGGTACCAACTGATGAGCCCAACCTAGCACACGAGGGCGAAACGCTGGCAACCAGGAATGAGTTAGCTGGAAAATTTATAATGTCCAATAACGGACCATTTATATTGGTATTATAAATTTACTCATTCGGAACAAATATTTCAGATTCCCTATGGGAATCAACATCTATATCATCTGATGGCCAAGCAGGCATCACTTTTTGATAATGAGACAAAGTCTCTCATAGTGCATTGGCACTGCCGCTGGCTACAATTAGCCTATGCAGTGGCCTCCATGGTATGCACTAGCCAGCGTCTTGATAGGTGTGCTAGGTACCAACTGATGAGCCCAGCCTAGCACACGAGGGCGAAACGCTGGCAACCAGGAATGAGTTAGCTGGAAAATTTATACTGTCCAATAACGGACCATTTATATTGGTAATATTACGTGGTATGTTCCGAGCTGTCAGCGGAGAGATGGCGTGGAATGACATTAGTAGATGAATATGTTTGAGTGGCGTTTATAAAAGTAGGAAATATCACAATATGAAGATAAAGTTGGAATTCAAGAGGACTAACTGGGGCAAATATTCATTTATAGGAAGGGGAGTTAGGGATTGGAATAACTTACCAAGGGAGACGTTCAATGAATTTCCAATTTCTTTGAAATTATTTAGGAAAAAGCTAGGAAAGAAACAGATAGGGAATCTGCCACCTGAGCGACTGCTCTAAATGCAGATCAACATTGATTGATTGAAAGTAGTCCCCTGCTACTGACACCACATGCTGCCAACGAATGTGGGAAGCACTGAATACCATCTGCCTCAGCATTTGTCGCACCATGTGTGAATCGGGTCACCTGTTGGCGCACAGCATTAGCAATGCCCTCTCGTGTTGCAAACCGCCTAACACGTAGTGGTTCCTTAATCTTTCGAATGAGATCAAAGTCACAGGGCGAAATGTCAGGAGAGTACGGGGGGTGCTCTAATTCTTCCCATCCCCAAATCGCAGTAGCTGCCCTACACACTCTGCTTTATGTGGTTTTGCATTGTCGTGCAGGATTATTGCACTGTCCACAAGATCTGGACGTTTCTCACAAACGCCACGTCGTACCAGGAAGTCCCTGTAGTACTGTGCAGTCACTGTTCTACCATGTGGAACAAAGTGGCAAACAATGACACCCCTGGCATCATACGCAACGATCACCATCAATATGACTGGGGAAGGATTCTGACAGACCTTCTGCCTCCTTGGTGATTCAGCATCTCACCACTGCGCAGACTGACGTTTCATTTCTGGTTCGTGTACCCTGGCCCAAAATTCATCGATGGCGATTATTCGTGACAAGAATTGATCGCCGTCCTGTTGCCAGCGTGCAAGGGGGTCAGAGCATATTGCATAGCGCACCCACCTTTTAACTTCCGTCAGTGCATGCGGTACCCACCGTGATGCAATTTTGCGCAATTGCAGCTCATTACTCAATATCCTGTGGACGGTACGTTTCTCGATGCCACTTCAGTAGCGTCCATCATCTGTCTTCATCCAGGAGCTGCTCGACGATGGCACGTGCCACGTCGGTCCGCAGACTGACAGGTCGTCCCGAACGTTGTTCATCAGTGGTTAACACACGTCCTTGCTGAAACTATCCTACCCACCATGCTACTGTACGGTATGGTAGGGCATTATTCCCAAGGGCTTCCACTAATTCACTGTGACATTCCATCACATTTCTCCCTCGGAGAACGGCTATTTTGATGTAAGCGCGCTGCTCAACACGGGGTACTTCCATCTCGCACGACACTCACCAACTGACTGATTTCACAGCCCTCGCTGTGCTACTACCAGCTATCACAGAGCCATCTGTTGTTCTGCATACACACTATGCCTGCAGAACTTCCACACGACACATATACGTTTGTGATCCGTTCACATATCTACATTGAAAGTTAGAAACTTCATTTTGTTCCGTATTGAACTGGGATTACAGTAAAATGAAAATATTAAAGGTCCACCTCCTCTCCTTTCAACAACTGTGCCATCACGCTGCTCAAAGTCTCCACGTTTCCATACTGAACTGGGAGTCGTGATGTTGATTCAAATTATGATCTTCACACGACCACATTGTTGGCTTCAAAACCACCTGAATTAAGCCTGTTAATTACCGCAACTTAAGAGAACAAGGTTTATTCTTCGCACTGATAGCATATGTTACCTTATGATCTATGCACCTCAAGCTGGACTATTCTCTTGTTTACCAAGACTCAACAACTGGGATACCTTCCCCAAAATTTTATATTTTACGGTCAGACGCACCTCATCATTTCAACTGGTTATAATCTAACAGTGACTTTATAGGTGTTGTCATGTGTTTTAAATGGTCATACGCACCATACCTCATCATTTTAATGTTACATTTAAAATTTGCCTTAGTAGGTGCATTCAAGTGTTCTACAAACCTCAAGCTGGACTATTTTCCCGTGTATCATACCTTAACAATATGTCACCATTTGTTCTCCCTTACATTAAATGTTTTCCCAGTAGGGAATATAAATAGAGTTGGAAGACTGCGCAGAAGGTTCTAAATTTCAGCCCAAAAAGAAAAGAATACATGTTAGATATTAAGAAAACTGCTGAAACCTTCTCCTCAAACTACCCGCAGACACAATCACATGTTTACCTTATAGCACTGGATCTTCTTCAAGCCAACCGCACCCTGCTTCCTGCCCCCCGTCAAGTACCACTCTCAATATCTGGAGTAAATCAGACAAGACGGTCCAAAAGTGCCCATCCTTAAATAGTTCTGTAGGGGAAAGTTCCAGATTAAATTAAATCTCAGAGTGCTGATAGGCTAAATTTCCATACATTCCACCCGGTTTGATTGGCTAGAGAAATTAATTACAGGCATGTGATAGGCAGATTTCCTTAGAGGAGGAACCAGGTAAAGTACTGACAACTTCGGTACATAAAAAATTAATCAGAAAAAAAGGTACCATATATCAACTGTAACAAATTAATTTTCTCTGGTCGTTAACTGTGACTTGGCCCACCAGAGATCGCTAGAAAATAGATACCAGAGCCATCTAACCAATGGAGAAGAATGTTTTAGGGAGTTTTAAAAGTTTGTGTTCATTGACATAGATGGCCATAGATAGAGGCATGATTTTTTCGCAATAATTTACGTTCAATTTCGTGAAAAGGAAACAATTGTTCGCATTATTTTGCAAAATAAGGCTGATCCCATCCCTTTAATTTCGCTTTAATCCTTTGCTGAAGTTATCCATAAAAAGTTTAATTCGTGAGATTTGTGAATTATTTATGTGAATTACAGAAAAATGAAGAGAAGCAATATTGATAATCATTCATTATTCCTTATGTAATCTTGATTAAAACATAACAAATTACCCTTTCACTCTACATGGCCATACCACTGAGGGATTTTATAAAATATTAATATGAAGACTCTTCTGTTGAAATGAGAAATCCTTATTCTGTCTTCACCGGGCGAGTTGGCCGTGCGGTTAGGGACGCGCAACTGTGAGCTTGCATCTGGGAGATAGTGGGTTCGAATCCCACTGTCGGCAGCCCTGAAGATTGTTTTCCATGGTTTCCCATTTTCACACCAGGCAAATGCTGGGGCTGTTAATTAAGGCCACGGCCGCTTCCTTCCAACTCCTAGGTCTTTCCTATCCCATCGTCACCATAAGACCTATGTGTGTCAGTGCAACGTAACACCACTAGCAAAAAAAATAATATATTCTGTCTTGTTTCCCTTCACACACAATATTGGAATACAATTTCAAGATTGTTATTTTCCATGAATTTTGCTGCATTTTTGCACTTATCACAAAATAAGCAAATTTCGCTTTAAACTTGCCATGTCACATTAATTCGCTGTAATTCGCAAAAAATCACTAATTTCTTAACCAGAATTGTATGATTCATTAAGATATTTTAAAATCACTTCAATTTTTTTTGCGTTTATTGTTAATGCGGAAATATCATGCCTCTAGCCATAGAGAAGGTGCGCAGTTAAGTAGCCAGGGAAGGTGTAACCCTGGTATAATAGTAATAATAATAATAATAATAATAATAATACTTGTCATTATAAATCAGAGGTGGTAGCATTTATACTTGTGCTGCAATTTTACATACAATAGAGGATGTGGTCATATTTTTTAAAATGCAGCAGTTGTTTAAAAATATAAAATACTAGATTTCGTCCTTTATCTAGTTATCCTATGATTGCATTTACTGAATTAATTCATTTGGAAGAGAGTGAAGTTTCACAGTCGTTATTATAGCCATGCTGTTGACCTGCTACTTGCTGAACCTACAGTGCTTATATCAACTGCCCTGAACTTTTACAATTGGACTCTAAGCATTCTGGTGGCATCTGAGTTTGCCATTACTGTACAGGTATGTTAAGCCCCCTGTACATGGGGACAGTAGTGGCGGGTTGAAATGGCTGGACAGTAGGCTCACACACGAGGACAGTAATGGCTTCCATTTTTATGTTTCAGTGGCAGCCAATAGCCAGTTTTAATGTGGACGTAGTTAATGGTGGAAGTGTTTGTCTAGGATGTCAGTGTATACTCAGTTGTCAGAGGATGTGTGAGAACATGGAGGGGGTTGATGAGTACGAGGAAGCTGTTGATGAGGCTGCAAGTAATATTGTACCTTGTTTACGGGAAGAGCTTCAAGAAATATTAACCAAAAGTAGGGCGTGCTGGGTTAAAGACTGGGTGTGTCCTAGAGATCAGCTAGAAGCTTCGTCTACAATACTTCGGAAATTTGTCGAGGAAGATCCTCTGGAATACAAGAGAATTATGAGAATGAGTGTGGGGCAATTTAACGAACTGTTTAATTTAATTGAACATAAAATATCAAAAACAGATACGCTAATGAGAAATGCAGTTCCTGCCCTTCCAAAACTAGAAGTTGCCTTACGATTTTTATCTAGTGGTAACAGTTGCCAAACTCTAGCAATCATGTTTCGAATACCAGCCAACACCATTTCTAGTTTTAGGCCAGAAGTACTTACAGCGATAACTTCAACTTTACAAGAATATATGAAGGTAAGATCTCACAAATTATTGCGTACTAACTTGTTCATTTATAGTATAGGGTAATAGAAATATCAAGACTTGGCTGTCTTTTGTATCATTTCATAATCATTTGCAAAAAGAGTAGCAAATTCTTCGTTTATTTACTGGTGAGTTCAAAGCAAATAAGTGCGGAAATGTGCATATCTTTTAGGGGTTGTCACTTCCAAACAACTATGCTAACCATAAAAGAGGCGTTTAAACCAAAAATATAAATTTTCTGCAGAGCAATTTATTATTAAATGTTAGTTATAATGCGCTGTAAAGTACATAAAACATTTTTTTGTCAGGTAATGTCCTTTCATTATAAATTTCTATAAACAAAATCTCCTTCAGCTATAAATTTGTTGGGAATGCTAGAGTCGTCATCAGAATCTTCCATGCAGGACGAGGCTCCAGATAACATCGGAGAACGTGAAGGTTGTGGGGATTCTAACAACCTCAATCTCTCTTTTGTTAACATGGATTGAATTTCGTACTGGCAAGTAAGGCGGTTTCTCATGGGTAGGTCCCGCAACTGACCTGCAACATATTTGCCAAATATGTCAACCTCGTCGGGCTCGACTTTGGTTGTAGTAGACGGGCGACTCTCAGTTATTTTTTGCAGTTTTTCAATCGCACACTCAACTTTGGATAATTTGCTTACACGCCGTTCTTTTCTATTAGGTGTTTGAAACGTAGGCACAACTGGGGATTGTGGCATGTCCTCTTCAGTGGATTTGTCGATATTCTGTTCACTTTCAACAGTTTATTGTTCAATTTCTTCATCCATCCCATCATCTTTAGGGCTGATAGCTCTTGTAACCTGAAGTTAAAAGACAACCAGTAATTTACCGGACTCACTCTTCTCTATGTTTGAGTAAATGTGTTTGTATGCACTTGCAAATCATTTAGATCGTAGCTAATATTTCTTTTCTAGGTTCCGCAAACATTGGAGGAATTAGTGGAAATACAAAGAAATTTTGAAACAAAATGGAATTTTCCTTTATGTTGTGGTGCTATTGATGGAAAGCATGTGGCCATAAAACGTCCGCCTGGGAATTGCTCTGAGTTTTACAACTACAAAGGAGGTTACAGTGTTATACTTTTGGCATTGGTAGATGCTGATTGTAAATTTCTACACGCATGCTGATTGTAAATTTCTACACGCAGATGTGGGAACCAATGGTTGAGCCAATGACGCAAGTGTATTCCGGTTGTCTTCGCTTAAATCAGCTATAGACAATAGTAAGCTCAATTTTCCTAATGACTACTTTATTTTGGGTGATGACGCGTTCCCTTTGTCACCGAACTTAATGAAGCCATATTCAAAAAGAAATTTGACATTACTGGCACTTATATTAAACTATCGTTTATCGCGTGCACGCAGAGTGGTGGAAAACACGTTTGGTATAATGGCAGCAAGATTTAGAATCAATGGAAAAGAAATCGTAGTTGATTTACAGACTGTAGATCTGATTGTACAACGCATATGTACTCTCCACAACCGGTTGCGAACAACATCACCAGCAATGTATTTTGAAAGAGGATGGGTTGACCATGAAGACACTGACACAAGAGTTTTTCACCCCGGCCAGTGGCGTTCCACTGGTACAGAACTACCGTCATTGAGAGGAACTTGCTCGACGTGCACATATTCGAAAAGAGCTTTGGAAACAAAGAGAAACTGGCTGAGTACTTCATTGGAGAAGGACGAGTGTCTTGGCAGGTGAAAGCTATTGGCATGTAATCAGTGGTACAGCAAATGTACTTAAGCCCTACTTTGTTACTGACGAACTCTGTGAAAATAAAATGTTCTTAAAGACTTACTAGTGTTATTGTTCAGTGAATCACAAAATTATTTTTAAATGTTAATACCAGTAGTTGAAAACACTAACAAGATTACAAAATGTTTTAAAACACAATGGGTCCGTAGTCTTTGGATATAGTCTTGTATCTTAAGTTAGATATTGAACTGATTGGATTTTAAATAGTTCTTATTACCCCTTTTATTCTTATTTTTACAAATATGTTTGTTGATTCTGTTTCTATTTTGGCAACTAAGAACTTACTTCGTATGACCTAACCTCTCGACAGGTGACAATTAATTGAACACCTATTTACCTTGACACACAGTTTTGACCTAACATACTTCTACATAAGGATTAAAAAATCAAACTTACCAAATTCGATGTGATGACTACATCTCTCAAGAAACTGTCTGCTGCAGTGAACCATGGTAGTTTCGGTACGTAGACATTGTCCGTGCCCGCTCCACTTCCTTTTGATTCATTCACTTTCAGAAGTTCACCTCTGTACGTGGCCTTTATAGCCTTTATACGGGCTCTCAAAAAACTCAAGTCAGGAACCCGACCCCTAGTCCTATTAATTCACTCTTTAACGTTATCATTGAACACTGCCTCTTCGCCTTGTTGGCATAATCAGAATGACGAACGTTCCATAGTAGTTCATAGTTTATGCAAGTTTGTAAAAATGTTATGATATTGTCCGCACTCTATTTTACACTAGTATTTGGTTTTGTCTTCACTTCTTCAGATTGTGAACACATTTCGCAACGAATGTAAATACAAAAGTAGTTCCTCCCTCAACAGAGTCTAGCGCTCTACTGGCGGCCAGTACCTTTTAAGACACGTCCAGTAATGGCTGCCACTAGGTCACGTGACCCTGTTACTGGCCCTCTCGCGTCCAGTAAACTCAAACATGCTTGAATTTGGTGGCCGCCAGTAGCCAACTGGACGTTGAAGCGGAAGTACCCCTGCACACGGGGACAGTAGAGGGATAATGATTGGCGGCCATTACTGGCTAGTACTACTGGCTGCCACTACTGACCCCGTGTGCAGGGCGCTTTAGTATTAAGTGGTTTGTAGAGACAGTTGTCCAGCAGTTCTTCTGCAATTGACAGTTAAACCTGCAGTTTTCGAGGGTTAATCTGATAAACTTAAATGCTCTAAATGCAAGTTCTAGTGAAGCATCAGTTGTTCAACCAAAAAAGCTGCCTCTCCAAGTGTTGTCTCATCGACAGGAGGGCACAAGAATCCTTCGTTACTATCAACATGCAATGAAGAAGGATGTTCATTGTATTTTATGAGCAAATGAGGCATAAGGATTTTCAGTTCTGTAAGAGATTCTTCATCAACATTTTCAGAATGAATTAATTCAAGGACTGACAAGCGTTTCAGAGCAGAAGGAAGTAAATGAAGAGGCAGCCTACCAATATCACAGTGTGACAGTTTCAAAACTTGAAGATTCTTCAAATGAAATAAATTGCTGTCCACTTTCAACAGGATGCAACCACTAAGATCAAGAAACTTTATATTCTTCATTCCTTTGCTAGTTAAGAAAGTAGAATATGACAAGTTAAGATTCTCTAAATCTTGAAGAGTGAATATCTTTCCCACAGATTTATCAGATAAGTGACAAGGCATATGCAAAAGTGTAAGATGAGGACAGTTTTCTACAATAACTTTACCAAGCTTATCACTGTAAGTTGTATTTTCAATAATACGGAGTTCCTTCAAGCGAATCATTGCCTTGTTACTAAAGATGCCTACGATGTCATTCAGTGCCATATAATTCAATTTACTTAATGTTAGTGACGTGATACCAGTGGATAAAAACTTGAAAGGTTCAAACTGAGGCTCAATTTCAATGGTCACATAATCATTACAAAACCGATCAAGATATGAATCAATATGTAAAGATTTCAAAGACCTACAGACTACTAGGAGAGGGACAGTATTCATCCAGTCAGCACTCGTCCATCCAACAGCCAATGATATCAGCTGATCTTTCTTCTTATTCAGAAAATATTCAAGGTCATTATGGGAGTGCATTCCTCTTAACAGGTTCAAATGTTGCAGGGCAGGACAGCCATCCGCCAGAGGTTTCAACAGGACTCGATATATCCGGTTAAGAAATTGACTAACCACAAGTGTGTCGAGGTTTTCAAACCTAGCAATGACCTTTGAACACTGTATATCAGCAAGAACATTGTTAGGAAGATGCAAGAGTAAAGTCATCTCCGTACAGGTCATGGAGGCCCTTGGAGGGGTGGAAGGTAAAGGCTTCTACTACCCGTAACCTCGGCACTTGATGGGATAGAGTGGTTAGCTCTACGCCCGGCCGCATTTGCCCCCAGGAATTAACCTGGTACTTATTTTTGGTGTAGGCTGAGTGAACCTCAGGGCCATGTGCACCTCCCGAAGTGGAAATTTTGTTTCTTAAATTTTACGACTTCCTGACGGGGATTCGAATCCACGTCCTTCCGGGCGAGCCGAGCACGCCTCGGCCAGGCAGCCCCTACAACAAAACCTCCAATGTGAAATATTTTAGGTTAGAATTTTGGCCGGTAAGGTTCTGTCATCTAAGGTGCAATATTGTGTGAATATTGCCAAGGCATTCTCGCTCTTCATAGTGTATGTGCTGCGGGTCAGTATATCTCCAAATATATTATCACATGGGAGGTTTTGTCCCAGCAACGACGATTTTCTTCTACATTCTGACTGTCTACATCAGCTGACAGAGCTAACTTTAGTTCCCCTATACTTTTAAATTTAGTGCTGCCAGAGTTTTATACATTCCAAAATATTGCTTCTAACAACACAAACTCATACATACATACATACATACATACATACATACATACATACATACATACATTATCATTATAGACTGTTATGCCTTTCAGCGTTCAGTCTGCAAGCCTCTGTGAATTTACTAAACGTCGCCATAATCCTCGATTTGCAACTAGTGTTGTGGCCTCATTTAGTTCTATACCTCTTTAAATCGTTAGAAACAGAGTCTAACCATCGTCGTCTTGGTCTCCCTCTACTTCTCTTACGCTCCATAACATAACTTATGAATAAGATATCCTGAATCTACCCAGCTTTCGCTCCCGTAAAGCAAAGCTGATCTGAAAACAGACCGATGTAAAGATAGTTTCGTCTGGGAGCTGACTTCCTTCTTACAGAATACTGTTGATCGCAACTGCGAGCTCACTGCATTAGCTTTACAACACTTTGATTCAATCTCACTTACTATATTACCATCCTGGGAAAACACACAACCTAAATACTTGAAATTATCAACCTGTTCTAGCTTTGTATCACCAATCTGACATTCAATTCTGTTGAATTTCTTACCTACTGACATCAATTTAGTCTTCGAGAGGCTAATTTTCATACCATACTCATTGCACCTATTTTCAAGTTCCAAGATGTTAGACTGCAGGCTTTCGGCACAGTCTGCCATTAAG
Source organism: Anabrus simplex (assembly GCF_040414725.1). Taxonomy (NCBI): domain Eukaryota; kingdom Metazoa; phylum Arthropoda; class Insecta; order Orthoptera; family Tettigoniidae; genus Anabrus; species Anabrus simplex. The sequence continues at coordinate 33,339,797 of NC_090265.1, read as the reverse complement.
ACCAAGTCGTCAGCATAGGCCAAACTGCTTACTACATTTCCACCTAACTGAATCCCTCCCTGCCATTTTATACCTTTCAGCATATGATCCATGTAAACTACAAACAGCAAAGGTGAAAGATTACAGCCTTGTCTAACTCCTGTAAGTACCCTGAACCAAGAACTCATTCTACCATCAATTCTCACTGAAGCCCAATTGTCAACATAAATGCCTTTGATTGATTTTAATAATCTACCTTTAATTCCATAGTCCCCCAGTATAGCGAACGTCTTTTCCCTCGGTACCCTGTCATATGCTTTCTCTAGATCTACGAAACATAAACACAACTGCCTATTCCTCTCGTAGCATTTTTCAATTACCTGGCGCATACTGAAAATCTGATCCTGACAGCCTCTTCTGTGGTCTGAAACCACACTGGTTTTCATCCAACTTCTTCTCAACGACTGATCGCACCTTCCCTTCCAAGATGCCAGTGAATACTTTGCCTGGTATACTAATCAATGAGATACCTCGATAGTTGTTGCAATCCTTCCTGTTCCCTTGCTTACAGATAGGGTGCAATTACTACTTTTGTCCAATCTGAAGGTACCTTACCAACACTCCACGCTAATTTTACTACTCTATGAAGCCATTTCATCCCTGCCTTCCCACTATACTTCACCATTTCAGGTCTAATTTCATCTTTCCTGCTGCCTTATGACAATGGAGTTTATTTACTATCCTTTCCACTTCCTCAAGCATAATTTCTAAAACATCATTTTCCTCCTCCCCATGAGCTTGGCTGTTTGCAACACCCCCATGATGATTTCCTTTTACATTGAGAAGATGTTCAAAATATTCCCTCCACCTCTCCAGTGATTCCCTGGGATCTACAGTATTATGAGTTCACCTGAATTACTCAAAACACTGTTCATTTCCTTTTTCCCTCCCTTCCTAAGATTCTCAGTCTGGAAAAAATATCTTCTACTCTGCAATCTAGAAAAAATTATAACAGGGCTACAATGTACAGTATTATGCTATTGTGGAGAGCAATAATTCACTGTTTGAACTATAGGCCTGCTGTCTGACCTTGGACTTCATCGCACCACACTGTTCCATACTGTGACTCAGAAGGAAGTACCGGTAACTCTTACAATTTTGAGTTACAGGCTTCCTTGTACTCACATCTTAGGGCCGAACAGAATCAAGTGGCATTCAATACCATATGACTGGGTGAGTTGGCAGTGCGGTTAGTGTCGCGCAGCTGTGAGATTGCATCCGGGAGATAGTGGGTTCGAACCCCACTGTCGGCAGCCCTGAAGATGGTTTTCTGTGGTTTCCCATTTTCCCAACAGGCAAATGCTTGGGCTGTACGTTAATTAAGGCCACGGCTGCTTCCTTCCAACTCCTAGACCTTTCCTGTCCCATCGTTGCCATAAGATCTATCTGTGACCGTGCGACATAAAACAAACAGTAACAACAAACAATACCATGCGGCTTTTTGACTTTAGGAAACTTCGTTATTAAAGTTCTTTAGATTTACTGTCCTGTTAAATGGTTAGCGTGCTGGCCTTTGGTCACTGGGGTCCCGGGTTCGATTCCAGGCAGGGTCGGGAATTTTAACTGTAATTGGTTAATTTCGCTGGCACTGGGGCTGGGAGTGTACTATACGCGAACCTTTTCTTGAGCCCGATTTTTACAGGGTGAGGAGTAAGGAGAGAGCGCTGCCGGTTCCAGTTATACTGCCAACTGGATGGAAATGAAATCTGAATTGAATCGATAAAGCGATCGATCGATCGATATGGATTTTCTAAACATTCATTATCTTACGCCAACAACTGTGTCACACATACATTATTTAACATTATATAACATTTCTCGATGTGAATCTTGTTCCTAGAATGAATTATATAGTTTGGCTTTGCTGTCTAAACAACAATAGTACTAGTTTGTAAAGTGTACGCCAGATGTCGCACAGCGATACACAAGCGATTCATAGTTTGTGTTTCAAAGGTCGCCAATATGGATGTCGAATATAACCGAGGTCTACCGATTCAGCACTAGGGAGCTCAGGGCTCAAGAAAAGGTTCGCGTATAGTATGTCGTCTTCATCGTCATTTCATCCTCATTACGAGGCGCAAGTCGCCTACGGGTATCAATTCAAAAGACCTGCACCTGGCGATCCGAACTTGTCTTCGGACACTTTCGGAACTGAAAGCCATACGCCATTTCATTTGGATTTACCAACTCACTGCATCTAACAGACTGCAGTTAAATGTAACAAAATCACTAATAAACAATTAAATGGAATTAAATTTCTTTGGCTCTGGACTACAGATACACACACAGTCATCCATACAAACAAGCACAACCAATCAATCAATGGTCTACACTTAGTGCTATCACCCAGATGGCAGATTCCCTATCAATTGTACACCTGGCTTTTTTTATATGTTTTCATACAAGTCGGAGATTTATCGAACATTTTCCTTGATAAATTATGTCAGTATCTTATCCCTCGTCCTATAATTTAATAATTGCCCCATTTTGTCCTCTTGGATCCCAATGTTAACACAACAGATTTCAAGAACAAATCGCGAAAGAGAACAACCACTCACCTTCGTATTGTCTTGGACTTAGCAACAGCGCAGCGCTATGTCCGATCACAGCGGTTATTTTTGCTGTACTGACTAGTGATGGGCGAATGATACGGAAGTTCGAGCAGGCTCGAGTCGGCCCGATACGCTACGTAGGCTCGATGCCGTATCGAACCTGTTCGAACTGTCAGGCGACACCACACATCGACTAAGCGGAGCGCGGACGGAAAATTCGTCCTATTAGATTACTACTAGGTACACTCAGTATATTTATGTGTGTGTGTGTGGGGGGGGGGGGGAGTGGTTAACACAACGTTCTCAGTGAACGGAAAGAGCATTTGTTTAAGTCTTTCTGGCAGTACGAACAACAGATTGGTAATATTTATTTCGTTAATATGTACCTTTGCATTTTACATTTTGTCCGCTCTTTAGAAATACGTTTTTGTATAACTTTGTCGTGTTTTGCAGGCTTAATGTTGTTAATCATTACTTTCAAGTACCGATAGTTAACATGTTTTTCGTATGCTACGAGCTATTATTTTCTCATTAATAATTAGTAATACATTATTATTTTATTTGCTATTGGCTTTACGTCGCACCGACACAGATAGGTCTTATGGCGACGATGGGACAAGAAAGGGATAGGACTGGGAAGGAAGCGGCCGTAGCATTAATTAAGGTACAGCCCCAGCATTTGCCTGGTGTGAAAATGGGAAACCACGGAAAACCATCTTCAGGGCTGCCGACGGTGGGGCTCGAACCCACTATCTCCCAATAATACATTATTATGTCCGCCTCTGTGGTGTAGTGGTTAGTGTGATTAGCTGCGACCCCCGGAGGCCCGGGTTCGATTCCCGGCTCTGCCACGAAATTTGAAAAGTGGCACGAGGGCTGGAACAGGGTCCACTCAGTCTCGGGAGGTCAACTGAGTAGAGGTGGGTTCCATTCCCACCTCAGCCATCCTGGAAGTGGTTTTCCGTGGTTTCCCACTTCTTCTCCAGGCAAATGCCGGGATGGTACCTAACTTAAGGCTACGCAGGTGAGGCCGCCTGGGCGAGGTACTGCTCATCCTCCCCAGTTGTATCCCCCGACCCAGAGTCTGAAGCTCCCGGACACAGCCCTTGAGGCGGTAGAGGTGGGATCCCTAGCTGAGTTCGAGGGAAAAACCGACCATGGAGGGTATGCAGATTAAGAAAGAAAGAAAATACATTATTATAATAGACGAATTTGTTATTACTTCAGACAGAGCAGACAATGGCCGGTAGAAAAAGGTCATGGACTCGGGACTACTTTGAAGAGCTTCCAGACAAACGAGTAAAATGCACTCGATGTGATAAAATATTAAAACGATAGCAAAAATACATCGACGATGATAAGATACTTAAAAATTCATAATATTCGTCCTTCGTCGAATGACACCATTCTAAATGAGGGGCAGACACCTCCACGTAAACGACGTCGACATATGCAGGTAAAATATTCTTAATAGGTTCCGTTTTGTTTTTCATGAAGAGCACAGTGGACGCCCGCTCGCATTTGACTGGCGAAAGGCTCAGAATGTCCGCCTAGACAGGGTCTACATAGTTTACTGTTGAGGTATACAGTTTATACCGATTTTACGTGCGTAAGCATTACGTTATGAAACCATCAATTTATTAATTGATTGGCAATTAGTCCGCCTCTGTTGTGGAGTGGTTAGTGTGATTAGCTGCCACCCCCGGAGGTCCGGGTTCGATTCCCGGCTCTGCCATGAAATTTGAAAAGTGGTGCGAGGTCTGGAACGGGGTCCACGCAGCCTCTGGATGTCAACTGAGTAGAGGTGGGTTGGATTCCCACCTCAGTCATCCTTGAAGTGGTTTTCCGTGGTTGCCCACTTCTCCTCCAGGCTATTGCCGTGATGGTACCCAACCTACGGGCACGGCCGCTTCCTTCCCTCTTCCTTGTCTATCCCTTCCAATCTTCCCATCCTCCCGCAGGGCCCCTGTTCAGCATAACAGGAAAGGCCGCGTGGGCAAGGTACTGGCCATTCTCCCCAGTTGTATCCCCGACCCAGAGCCTGAAGCTCCAGGATACTGCCCTTGAGGCGGTGGAGGTAGGATCCCTCGCTGAGTCCGAGGGAAAAACCGACCCTGGAGGGTAAGCAGATTAAGACGAAGAAGAAGATGGGCAATTAAAGAAAACGATGCCGAAAACCGAAAAAGTAGCTAGTGGGTCGTAAATCAAATAACGAACAATGGGGTTCTTTACTTCTATGGTTATGGCCCCAAACAGGAAATAAACACCCCTCACATCCTCGTTTTAAAGCGCTGGGGAAATCGGGCTAGAAAAATATAAGGGCCAAGAAAGAATAATAATTTTATTGGCTTTACGTCCCACTAACAACTTTTACCGTTTTCGGACACGCCAAGGTGCCGGAAGTTAGTTCCGCAGGAGTTCTTTGCGTGCCATTAAATCTACCGACAAGAGGTTGACGTATTTGAGCTCGAACCTCGGCGCGTATCGGGTCGGCTCGATCCCGCTCGAACACGGGTATCGTTTGCCCATCACTAGCTGTAGCCCGAGTCAACTGCGCCTTCGGTCACGTGACTGCTCGAACTTGCTTCGAACAGGCTTGAACCTCGCGCGCGTATCGGGTCGGCGCGATCCTGCTCGAACACAGGTATCGTTTGCCTATCACTAGCCGTAGCCCGAGTCAACTGCGCCTTCGGTCATGTGACAGCTCGAGCTTGCTTCGAACAGGCTTGAACCTCGCGCGCGTATCGGGTCGGCGCGATCCCGCTCGAACACAGGTATCGTTTGCCTATCACTAGCCGTAGCCCGAGTCAGACTCACCCTTCGGTCATGTGACAGCTCGAGCTTGCTTCGAACAGGCTCGAACCTCGGGGCGTATCGGGTCGGCTCGATCCCGCTAGAACACAGGTATCGTTTGTCCATCACTAGCTGTACCCCGAGTCAACTGCGCCTTCGGTCACGTGACAGCTCGAGCTTGCTTCAAACAGGCTCGAACCTCGGCTCGTATCGGGTCGGCTCGATCCCGCTAGAACACAGATATCGTTTGTCCATCACTAGCTGTACCCCGAGTCAGAATCCGCCTTCGGTCATGTGACAGCTCGAGCTTGCTTCGAACAGGCTCGAACCTCGGCGCGTATCGGGTCGGCTCGATCCTGCTCGAACACGGGTATCGTTCGCCCATCACTAGCTGTAGCCCGAGTCAACTGCGCCTTCGGTCACGTGATGACTGCTCGAGCTTACTTCGAACAGACTCGAACCTCGGCCCGTATCGGGTCGGCTCGATCCTCCTAGAACACAGGTATCGTTTGCCTATCACTAGCTGTAGCCCGAGTCAGACTCACCCTTCGGTCATGTGACAGCTCGAGCTTGCTTCGAACAGGCTCGAACCTCGGCTCGTATCGGGTCGGCTCGATCCCGCTACAACACGGGTTTCTTTTGCCTATCACTAGCTGTAGCCCGAGTCAGACTCACCCTTCGGTCATGTGACAGCTCGAGCTTGCTTCGAACAGGCTCGAACCTCTGCGCGTATCGGGTCGGCTCGATCCTGCTCGAACACGGGTATCGTTCGCCCATCACTAGCTGTAGCCCGAGTCAACTGCGCCTTCGGTCACGTGATGACTGCTCGAGCTTACTTCGAACAGACTCGAACCTCGGCCCGTATCGGGTCGGCTCGATCCCGCTTGAACACGGGTATCGTTTGCCCATCACACGCGTAGAGAGCGGGATCGAGCCGACCCGATACGCGCCGAGGTTCGAAGCAAGCTCGAGCAGTCACGTGATCGAAGGCGGAGTCTGTCTCGGGCTACAGATAGAACGTGCAGATTAGCAAACAGCATATGAAGTGAAGCACCCTTCACATATGTGTGTGTATAATATTTATAACGAAGGTGCGTGCTTTCACATATTACTTCATTCAGTCATTGACGTATATCTTATGAGAAATAAAGGTTGGCCATAAAATTAGAAGGCTTAGATTATGATAATATGCAATGAAAATGACGACGGATGTACCCGTAATATTCCCCCCGTATTAACAGAAGTATTTCCTCCCAAGGCAGTACTTGTGTGCCGTGTAACAACTGCACGTTGGACGCAACATTATGAATAAAAAACCAAACCAGACCCCATGGCGCAACAGCCCCGACGGGCCATGGCCTACCAAGCGACCACTGCTCAGCCTGAAGGTCTGCAGATTACGAGGTGTCGTGTGGTCAGCACGACAGATCCTCTCGTCTGTTAATCTTGGCTTTCTAGACCGTGCAAAATTATGAATACGTTAATATTATTCTTACAATGCGATGCTTTGGGCGGCTAAGACAGCTGGCAGCGCTTCAGGCGAGTTTCTCCTTCTGTCCTCAATGTTGGGGGGTTTGAATCCACTCCTTGGGAGAGTATTACCCTCGTTGCTCGTATAGAAGACTTTGAGTAAGAAAGGATTGACATCTCATCAATCGTATACACAAATACATCTATAATTATTATGATGCAGCAATGTTACTGTCTGATTGCGTGAAATATAGGCTATATGAAACTCAAACGTGACTCGCGATTTCAAGCTGTGTCATTTACAATAATTCAGGTCAATCGGTTCAGTAGTTTTCGAGCCCATCTGGAACAAATAAAACAAGACATCATCTTATGGTTTTAAAAATCCGGATCCTACCGGGTATCGAACCCGGGACCCCTGTAACCAAAGGCTAATACGCTTACCATTGAGCCATACACCCGAGCGAGAAACGTGTCAACAACAACTGCAGGTAAAATATACATTTTTAGTCTTGTAACCATTTAAATATGTAACTATTACGACACGTGAATGGTTTCCTTTTTCTGTCTTTATACGGCCCAAACAACACATTTTAATAGAGAATTGGTTTATTCGGATGAAGGCATGTGTAACGAATCATCGCACAAACACAAATTTTGATTGTCTCCAATATATAGGTATGGGTCGAAATTATATTATGTACAAAATACACGGAAGTAACAGTAGAGAGGACGAACCGGTACTGTCCAGCATAAATACTCTTACATATCCTTCTCAAGTTTGTTGGGTGTTAGTAACAGCAAGGCGCTAGGTTGCGGCGCGAGCAAAGCTCGAACAGGCTCGAGCTCTGACGTCATCTGTTCGAGCAGCTCGAGCCGGGCTCAAGCACATCACTAGCGAAAACTACTGCTCCGCTGCAACTGATCCCAGCACTACTGGCGGCGCAGAAAGTATGAGCGGTCGAGTTTAAACGCTAATAAAATTTGAACCAGTCCACCAGTCTAAAATATAATCACACCATCGTAAAGCTTGTTTTATTCTGCGTTCTTCGGTGCTATTTGAATATTTTTATTATGTTTTTTGTCAATGTTATATTAGGTGGAATACAAATAGTACCAGTTTTCTGGCCTGTTTTCGTAAACAACAAATTTGAAGTACCATTACACGAAAACGCACTGTTCGATTTTCATGTAATTTAGGTGGATTTTGTAATGTACTATTATAAATATATTTCTGAAATTTAATCACTTTACACACTTTGGAAAAAAAGTTACCTATTGTAGAAGGCTGTCCGTTCGATACTGAGTGGTCTTCCGAAATCGGGATTGAGTTCATCAGAAAGGTCTGAACTTTTTTGTTTCAAATAGTTGTACATCAGAAACGTACAATGATTTCCGTATTTTATACAGATTTTTATTTGAAAGGAGCGGTAGCCGCTCCGGCGTGAAATCAGCTTGCTTTCGGCAGGGGTAATACAACTAACAGTTAAGGCCAGTTAGCGCAAGCCTGAACGTGTTCACTTATATTCTGGCGCTCACGTGTTTTTTCATTTTCATTTATTCACTTTATTAGCGGAAGTTTCTAATTAACTTGTCGCATATTTACAGTTTCGCATCAGCTTTTCACATGAGGGTTTTGGACCTCCAACGGCAGCTTTAAATTTTTTTTTATTTTTTTAATCGATTTTTTGTATTTTTTAGATTTAGAATATTATATATATATATATATATACGGTACTGTGTAATACATTTTACAGAGCATACAGGGCTTACAAAGTAAGCATCTGTTTGCATAAGTCATTTATTCATCTACGTCACATACTGTATATCATCACAAATGGATATTATCATCGTCACTTTCGGAATCCGAGTCCTCAAGATCAATAATTAGAGGCTGTCATTAACGTATTTTCTGAGAGACGTCCTTTCTCCCAATAATAAATCTCAATTTTCTGCACGTGCATTACACACTTTTTCCAAAGTTCAGGTGTCACGAAATGTAAAGTTTCCTCAGACAGATCTCTGATTACATTTTCACGGTTCTTGTGCATTTGTCATATTAACAATTGCTGTTTTATTTTTCACGTAAGCCCAGATGAGTTCTATGGCATTTAACCCGCAATGCGTGACAGGCAACCACACCAATTCAACGTCTTTCGTAATTTAGTCGTCTCTTTTGCGGAATCCCAAAATAAGGCTTAGCGTGATTAATCAGGGCGGCTTTTGTTACTATATTGACGTTGGAGGCATCGGGAGGCAGAGAAATATTCCTTTTCTCTATCCAGGAAATAATATTAGTGTTCAGCCAAACTATCTTTGGGTTTTTGTTTCCGGGTCAAGCATCGTATGGTAAGATGCCTTAACAATTACAATAGCCGACTTCGGTGGGAGTTTCATTAAAATCCTACGAAACCATTCCTCAAAATGCTAAGAATTCATCTTCTTGTGATAGTCTCCAGTTCCTTTCTTTCCTACAAAGCAGAGTTCTGCCCCTTCCAAAGAGCCGTCTTCACTACCTACATCTATATCTAGTGTAAGTACACGCTTTCCGGCACCAGATGAGGTTCTAAAGCCCCCTTTCCATTCCAGAAACCTGCTGCAAATGACCCCGATAATAGTCATAGTTTGAGGAATTACAATTCAACGCTTCTATTACGTTTTCTTTCCAGGCATATTTAACCATGTGATTTTGACCGCACCAAGTCTCATCTGTGTAACACACTGTATACCTATTTTCTCTCAGTAGTCGTATTTTCTTAAAAATGCATGCCGTGAAGCAGCAACAAACACTGATTCCATAAAGAGAGGCTATTTTTAAAATTTTCCAACCTAAAACCCATGCCTTTAATCAGTTGATGAAGAATTGTACCAGTGGCGACTCCTGACTTGGTTTAGGGGATGTAACCGAATTTTTTTTCAAATATCAACGCAAACAGGCCGATTATAGAACAAAACACCTTACAACGATTTCTAAACATAAATGTACACAGTTATAAATTCAAATGTTGAAAATCAACTTATATTTACAAAATGTTATTCAGTACTATTATCATACCTTATTTCTTGAATTGTACATCAATTCTTATAGTTTTCCTGTATCTATAAATATTCCTGTTGAAATGACGAACACACAACTTAAGTTGTGTAGTTACATTCAGAGTTGGACACGGTTGTCCTTTGTTTATAACTCTGCTTTCCTGCGTAAAAGAAAGTGTACTAAATGGTTCTCTTAATAAACGTTCGATTACATAGTGGTCAGAATTCAATTCGGATTGCGCGGTAGAACCTGGCGCTCCTATACCCATGCCTGCTGAACTACTCTCTGATCGGTTTGATGTTATTCCAAAATCGCATCATTTCCGCATTTTCTCTGTTTGATATTTACACTACAAGCACACGAAACTGAATCATTTATATTCCTACATCACACATTTGTTATAACTTATATCACCTTTTATAGCACAAGAACAGAACCACTCATCATCATCATTTATCGTTTTCATTCCCCACCCAAAGGGCGAGGTGGGCCCCCTAGATCGTAACGCGATCGCTCGGGCCAAGAGAGGTGAAGATACTGTAACTTAGAAATGGGATAAATGAAAAAGGTGGGTAAGCGATTTGACAGATTGAAGGAGGAAGGGCTACGCTGCTGGTACTGAAAAAGGATGGGCATTAGGCGTGAAGTTTTAAGGAAGATGGGAAAAGTGAAGATTTACACAAGAGTGGCGGTTTGGGAAGGGTGAGGTGGTGAAGTGTTGAGACGATGTGGTAGAGGACGGTTGTGAAGTATCTAAGATGTTCAAGTGTCGGCGGTGGGGGGAAAGAGATATTCAAATGGTGAGAAGATGGGCCGACGTAGTGTGTAGGTTGAAAGGAAGGATGATCTGGCCGGGTGTCACGATGTGGTGTAGGAATGGGATATCTAGAACGGGGAGGAGAACGAGAAGTTTCGACTTTATGAAGACGGCCGTAGAGGGTTGCACCGTTGGCTATGAGATGGTCGACGGCTGCTGCAGTTGATAGTTGAAGACGCACTAAGTACATGGGTTCATGGGCGTTGAAAATGCGGGAAGCCTTCCGGACTGGAATGGTGTGAAGACGAAGGTGACATTGAACTTCTGTTGCTGGAAGGAGAGGGTCGACGCCGCGAACGACACAGCTGTAGACATCAGTAGTGGATGAGGTTGACGGCGGTGATGACAGTTGGCTGGCGGCTGCTGCTGCTGGTGCGGTTGTAGGTGGTGGTAACGGAGTCGACGGTGGTTCTGGTGTTGCATCAGTTGGTGGTCTGCGTAGATTGTCAGGGGTAGAAGATGGAACACTGATTGAACGAAGAGGTAATGGTATAGAATGAAAGGCGCACACAAGCGGTGACGGATGCGAAGACGTAAGAGTCGTGATAGGATAGTAGGAAAAGGCGAAGGCAGAGGTCGTGGTGGTTGTGATGAAGATCGTGGTAGTCATGGTGTAGAAAGGCAGTGGGATGGCTAACATCCAACGAGGAGTCGGCCAATGTGCTTTGTTGAGGTCCGCGGTAGTTTGCAGTAAAGATGGATAGCCACCCGGCCGATCAAAAGTAACAGGAGTTTCTTCAACGGAGATCAGCGAGGTCCGCTTCAGAGATGCTTGTTGCGTTGAGTGCGTGAACCACAGCTGCCAAGAACCACTCACAAGCAAGGACTCCAGTATTTCACAAAATAGCAAATAAATCCCACCCACACGCGATAACTTACAACACATGGTGGATTCCACCTTGTACCACCCTCTTGACAGATGTGGCTGTTCGTTCCGCATTTCAACCCCACGAAAGAGATCAATAACTAACAAGAGTTCAATGCTCGTTCTGCCATCTCTGGAGTAGTTTGGCAATTAGTAGCACAACTAACAAGAGTTCAATGCTCGTTCTGCCATCCCTGGAGTAGTTTGGCAATTAGACAATTAGTAGCAATCATTAGCCAGTCACGCTCGTTTCTATCGATAACTGTGCGTTTGAATGTTTATATAAACCACTTCCATTAAATATGAACAAATGAATATTTATTTTTCGTAGAAAATACAAGGGATGTAACGCATCAATCGCATGTATGGGCAATTCGTCACTGCTTTGTACATGACAATTGGGAAGTCCGGCATTTTTTTTTCAAGTTTAACCTTCAATTATTGTTTAATAGTTGGAAACAGTTTCTCCAGAAAGAACTCTTGAGTAGACCTGCGAATTACTCCAACAATGAACTGATCCATTTGCACTCTCGGCCGTCCGATGTCCTCTTCCTCTTAGACGGGGTCGATAAATCAGCACACTAAGTTTCTGCACTGATTGGAGTGAAATACCAAGGCAATCTGCCACTCGTTGGCACACAGGATATCGATTTTCACGTAGCCTTTCTCCCTCTAGCGTGAAAAAGCAAAGCAAATAGCATTTACTATCATTTCACTTTCCGTAAAACATGACCTCGTAGGTATTTTTAACTCGGACAGAGCAATACAGCCTGATACAGAAAGCCCAGATGAAAGGCATGAAAATAACATGATTCACCTGCTTGTCATTTTATCATGAAAGGGAGTTTGCTCCCTTAAGGCCGGTCTCCACTGATTAACATTTAAATTTAACATGTTACAATTGACATGTATATTGTGATTGTGTCTTCCAATTGACTTTGCTTGTTAACTCAGAATGTTGAGGTTAACACTTTTAACATGTTGGCGTGTTTTCCGCTCCAAGCTTCGGCAATTTCCTTGCCATTTTCATGTCAACAGATAGCCAAAGGATGCAAACGAAGTGCTTCTCGTTTAGTAGGATTATAGTTGCAACACTCCGCAACACTCATTCTCTTTGTTCGTAGGGCCCGGATGTTTATGCAGTAATAGGTTAGAATGCAAACTTCCTGAAGCGAGTAACAAGTATAGTCTACCTTCACAACGACTATGCTACGGGGTTTGCATAAGCAATAGGGGTACGGCCCATCAAAACCCCTATAATTTATGTTACTCTTGCTACATTATGGAAGAGCGGGTGGCCGACACTTCCTACTAACCAAATTAGTTTGCAATCTAAGCGGTTACTGCATAAAAATCCGGGCCCTAGGTTATAAGCTACAAATACAGAACCGGTACCGGTATGCACACGCGTGTCGTTCTCTCTGCACTATACCGTACTAAAATTTATAGTCAGAAATGGAGTGGAGCAAGATTATTTTGGACTTAATTAATGACATAATAGAAAGGCCTTGTTTGTGGTATGTCTCATCAAAGGAATACAGAGATAAAGCGAAGAAAGCCGACATTTTCCAGGAACTCTAAATTATCTGTAATTATTCCTGCGAGTGCATCGAAAAAAATAAACTAGCGTCCCTCCGCTCCCAGTACAGTCGAGTATTGCAAAAAGATCAGAAAAGTCGGAAGTCGGGGGGGGGGGGGCGTGGTTTGCTTTTGAAGCAATGAGCAGGATGAGGGGATGAAATGTGTCTAATGAAACTGTATTTGTAAATCACAACAAGAAGCAACAGTGGCAATAACAAAGGCCAAATCCTCTTCATCTGAGTCCATTGTCCTTGTCTGAAAATACTAGACACCACCTAAATGTATTACCGGAAGTTGATATGCTGAACTACCTATATATAAACAAAGAAGGTCAAGTTTAACATGTTTATTAAATGTGGACACAATATTAAATGAAAGAGTATTCAACATTTTACATTTAACATGTTGATGGTGTCACCAGTTAACATTTAACACTTTTAACATTTCACATGTTGTTGTTAAATGTTAATCAGTGGAGACCGGCCTTTACTGGATAACCGTTTGCTCAGGCTGCTTGACACGCCTGAGTGCATATCGCTTGCTCGCTTTCAAATAAAAATCCGTATAAAATACGGAAATCATTGTACATTTTCCGTATACAACGATTTGAAACAAAAAAACTTCAGACCTTTCTGATGAACTCGTTCTCGATTTCGGAAGACTACCCAGTATCAAACGGACAACCTTTTACGAAAACAATAACTTTTTTGCCAAAGCGTGTAAAGTAATTCAACTTCAGAAATATATTTATAATAGCGCGTTCCACAGTTCACCTAAATTTCATGAAAATCGGACAGTGCGTTTTCATATAATGGTACTACAAAGTTGTTTACAAAACACGGGCAAGAAAATAGGTACTTCTTGCATTCCGCCTAATATAACTTTGTTAAGAAACTTATGCAAATACCACAAACGAACGCAAAATAAAACAAGCTTTATGATGGTGTGATTATATTTTAGACTGGAGGATTGATTTTAATTTTATTAGCGTTTAAACTCGACCGCACATACTTTCTGCGCCGACAGTTGTTGCAACTCATGCTAATTTTCCGTGGTTTCCCCATTTTCACACCAGGACACTACTTTCGTATTCCTACCACTTTCCCGCCCTAGTGTGACGTAAACTACCACAAAAGAAAACCAACAACTACTATTGAATGAACCAGTAGTACGACAAACGCCACGATCGGGTCTGTCCGGTAAACCGGTCTCTGCTCAGTGCGAGAACTGTATTAGCCCGCTGTCACACAGGGCATCGAACGATCAAGAGCGACCAACTGGCATCGAGTACTAACGACTAAATTCATTTACCTTGTCACACTGCTCATCGATCGAGAGGGATCGACTGCACGGAAACAGCTGATACTCCCGCCCAGTACCGTACAGGCTACAGATGTATTCATATTCACGAGAGAAAAATAATGTGTTGTGAAAGCGATAATTCGGGTGGAAATATGATTCTAACCTATGAATATATTAGGAGAAAGGAAAGAACCAGACGATCGCAGTGGACAAGGTAAAGAGCCATAGATAATTCCACCAAAGTGTGCCTTCGTTGCGGAATGACGAAGAAAAATTCAGGAACTAGTACCGAATGCCCATCAATAATTACGGTATAAGGAATTAGAGGAAAAAATGAAGTCAATAATAAACATCAGGTAAACAAATTACAGGAAAAGTATTAGTTCTGAAGAAAGGCTGACACTATCGTTAAATTCAATATTCACAACGATTTTTTTAGGTTTAAAGTCAAAAGTGATGTTCACCTTCGAAACAACTACTGTATGTCCGTGGCAAAATATATCAAATAAAAGATTAGTGGCATTCTGCAGGATTCTAATAAAGTATTGATAAAAAGGACTGAAAACTTATGTACATCAATTTGAATTCATAATTTGAAGGTGCTACCATCAACAGTGGAAATATATTTATTTAGGCCTACAGGTTTCTGGACATTGGTGACTCATACAGATTTAGGATTGCTCACAATACATCAGTGGATTTGTTCCTGTTATATATGATGCCATTCATAGAGCACTACAGCCAGAATTCTTGACAGGGTCAAAGTTCCAACAAAAGCCTCACAACAGTGGCTCATTGTACTTCAAATATAGGACTAATACCATTTATGCTTATTTGTTTTAATGATGCTGGATCTTGGGGCATAATTACTGTCTTTTCAAATGATATTTTGAGGTGTTTATTAGATGGAGGTTAACAGCTTTTTTTTTTTTTTTTTCATACCACTTGGTGAGATCCCACCTACCAAAATAATAGACATATCAAGAAATGCTTCCAGTCAAAATTTACATTACCTAATGTAGAAATAGTGTGTCAAGTTTCATTACAATCCTGTAAATAATTTTGAAAGAAAGAAAAATGCACATATGCTCTGAATATTGTGAAAATGATAAAAGCATTGGAGTTCCTTACACTGTTTCTCTCCCTCATGTTCCTCTGCAAATCTCTTGTCGCCTCTCCTCTTCTTTGTTATTGTGCCATGTTCAGAATAGTATCATATTGCTTTCATGACAAGCATGTTGCTGAATTTCTGTAGGCCTACTGTGTTTTGTGCAAAGAATCCAGGTCCATATCCAAACTTTGCAAGAATGACAATCCTATCTTAATTTATATCATTGAAGACTACAGGAGCTTCGAAAGCAGCTAATTTTACCAAATGGCTGTGAAGAAAGGTTGTCTATGGACATCTCTTCCAAAGTAAATTCTCTTTAGGATTCTGTGTATTCACATATGTGTACATTTCTTGAGGAGTTCAGGTGAGGCTAGTGCTCTGTACACTAGCTTAATAACTATAGGAAAAGCTTCTGGAATATTGTTCTAATAAGTAAGTTGGCAGTGTAATAGACTGATACTTGTCACAACTACATGTAAATTACACACAAGGTCTTGTTTATTACCCTCATCACTAAGCATAAAGTACTGTCTCCCCAAACTTTGCACTGGCAATCTGATCTAATTGCTCACTTGGCAATAATAAAACCAATTAATATAAATCCTGCACTTCCATCCAAATTGCTGGTAAACTCCTTGGTACAGAGTAACACCTTTTTCCACAAAGGTCTGGTAGGACTCTCCTTCTTACCACAATGTTGATTTTGCCTTTCTGTATATTGTTCATATGTAACTTGTTTACTGATATGAACAGTGCCAAGCCTATCTATCCATCCTGAAATACTTTCCTTATGAATCAGTTCAAGGAAAATGAAAACTTTGCCTTCAATTTCACCAAAAATGAGAACCAACCACTGCAAAAAATAATAGGTGCTAATAACAAGCACCTTGCCTTCTATTTTTAGAAGTGAAGAGTATGCCTTTCTAACAACTAAATAGACTACTATTGCCGTCTACAGTAAAATGTTATTTAGGCCTCAGGTGGTAAATGATTTAATTTTGCTATATCTTACATTGCCTGTCAAAACTGTTTGTAAATACCAATTATATAAATGAATGTTTGACAGAGTAGGGTGTATGGGCCTTGTAAGATCTTGGATTGACTTACAGGGTAATTAATCTACTCAACCTTTTATTACAAGCATGTAACTGTCATATGAATATATTTTTTATAAATAATGTACATATTCTGCCATCATATCCCCTTAATATCACATCACACAAAATACAGTTTTTTATGTTGTAGATTAAAATCTACAAAACTTTGGTGGAAACATCTGTCAAAATAGTTAAAATTAATTTTTCATCTTTGTTTTTCATTGTTTATATGGATCTACAGCACAAGAAATAAAATAATCAATCTACCTTGATGCCCTCTGTAGGCCTATATGTTATTAATAAATTATAAGTACAGTAACAGACATGAAAGTAGTGATCGCTGGTGCAGACAGGTACAATGGCAGGAGAGTACTTGGAATGAGGAGATAAAGGCTACCTAAGTTACAAAGTTATAAGGTGGCAGGGAGGGATTCTGTCAGGTATAACTGTACTAAGAATTTTGTCCTATGCAAACAACTTGGTCTATTGAAACTGTGCAGTCTAATATTGATGGATCTACAGTACAAGAAATAAAATAATCAGTCTACCTTGATGCCCTCTGTAGGCCTATATGTTATTAATAAATTATAAGTACGGTAACAGACATGAAAGTAGTGATTGCTGGTGCAGACAGGTACAATGGCAGGAGAGTACTTGGAATGAGGAGATAAAGGCTACCTAAGTTACAAAGTTATACGGTGGCAGGGAGGGATTCTGTCAGGTATAACTGTAGTAAGAATTTTGTCCTATGCAAACAACTTGGTCTATTGAAATTGTGCAATCTAATATTAATGGATCTACAGCACAAGAAATAAAATAATCAGTCTACCTTGATGCCCTCTGTAGGCCTATATGTTATTAATAAATTATAAGTACGGTAACAGACATGAAAGTAGTGATTGCTGGTGCAGACAGGTACAATGGCAGGAGAGTACTTGGAATGAGGAGATAAAATAGAACTGAATGTCAGGTTGAGAATACAAAACTGGAACAGGTAGATAATTTCAAATAGGTATTTAGGATGTGTATTTTCGCAGGATGGCAGTATAGCAAGCAACATTGAACACAGATGCAGTAAACCCAATGCAATGAGCTTGCAGTTGTGATCAACAGTATTCTGTAAGAAGGCAGTCAGCTCCTGGACAAAACTACTAATGTCTTTACACTGGTCTGGTTTCAGACCACCTGTGCTGTACAAACCTAGTGCAATGAGTTTGCAGTTGCGATCAACAGTATACCGTAAGAAGGAAGTCAGCTCTTGGACAGAACTATCAATACGCTGGTCTGGTTTCAGACCACCTGTGCTGTACAAACCTAGTGCAATGAGTTTGCAGTTGTGATCAACAGTATACCGTAAGAAGGAAGTCAGCTCTTGGACAGAACTATCAATATGCTGGTCTGGTTTCAGACCACCTGTGCTGTACAACTGCTTACTACATACACACAGAAAGGACCTACTACATGTATTTCAAAATACTCCTTTCCTTGTAAACCATACATGTTCTACCACATAAAATATACAAATTAAGATGTTGTAATAATGCTAATAATTAATAAAAATTGGAGTTAAGGTTCTTTCCCATCAGGTGCTAATACACATAACTCACTGAGGATTCCAATAACTATTGATAGATAAGTATAACAAAAAATGATTTAATTTAAAAAGTAGAACATTTCTCAAGAACATAAATTTTATTAGATTCTTTCTTGGTCTAACACTGTATACAACAGTTTCTGAATTTTAACTTTGAAAACCCTTCAACCTAGTACACTCATTCTTTCCATGTCATCATGAAGACACTAAAAATAACATTGATTATATTTTCTTTTCAGTTTTCAGTATCTTTTCTAGATATTCACTTAACACATCACTGTCACTTTCACATTTCTGTTTCTTTTATTTTTAACTGCTGACAAAGCTGTTTGTAGAAGCAGAAGCCACTGGACTGGAAGTTGAAGTCCCTTCAGTAATTTCTGAACTGTAGGAGTTAAACCCCTCCAACACAAATTATTTCTGCTTCCTCCTCCTATATTTCAGCTTGGTGAAAAGGCTCTCATACACCAGGTGCCACTTCCATAGATGTGTTTGTTATAGAACTGAAAAAATGAACAACATATTAATGCAATTCTTCTAAATTGGAGCTACATTTTAGTCTGGACACAAGCCTTCTGTTTAAGAAATTGTTACTTTCAATAATTATTTTAGTAAGATGATTGTTAGGTTAGATTATATTATATTACTTTCAGTTATATCTGATAAATTAATGAACAGATGGGTGGAACTTATGGCCTACAGACTGAATCTTCCCCTCACTCTTTCACAACTAGAACACTGGTCTGTAATGTAGGCCTACTTTTAAAAATAAATATTACAGAATTGTACCTTCTTCCAGCAATGAAGAGTTCCAGAAAGTTGAGGGCATTGAAGTAGACCCATTTTATGTTTTCTGTACAGCAGAACCTGGGAGGAGAGGGAGGATGTTATCTCTCCAAGTTCGATATCCAGCCCTCAGAATTTGCCATGTTTTGGCACAACTTTTTCCTGAAACAATGAATCAGAATATTGTGACAAAGAAAATATACATGTAGTAGGCCTACTTATGGCATAGGCCTACACTTATTTGTCATTAAAGCAAACAATGGTATTCATTTCATTAGGTACGAGATGGAGGTTAGGAAAGCACTGCTTATGTTTTCCAAACATTTCTCCAATTAAGTTACAAGAATGATAATTACTACTTCTCCTAGTGTAACTCTTTTTACCAATCTATTCCGTATAATATATTTTATCAATAAATAATCTAAGATAACACTATTCATAAGATAATCGTAATAAATCTAATAATTACTTACCAGTTTTTGTCCCAATTCTCCACACTATAGAATGCCATACAAAATTCACGGTCTCCCTATTACTATATCCAGGGAGTCTAGGATTATACACCACTTTGTTTTCATACACTAAGCAAATTAATGTTTCTTTTTCATCAACAGATGACTATGTTGCGTCCGCCATTATCGAACTTCTTCTTCTTCTTGGTTAGTTTTTGGACATCGTCGTAAGACGCTACGTCCAGTCACTGGTGTGCGGGATAATTAATGTCTAGGAGAGGAACCAACATTAGAAGAAAATAGTACACTACAAGATAATAGGGTTAGCTATGTAATGAAGCTAATGACAGCCGGGGATAATGAAACTGAGTAAAATACCAAGAATATGGAGGCTAAACTATCTAGGACAACACAAAAACACTGGGACACAGGGTTCTAATGCTTCACGTCTGTGTGGTCTGCCACGACGTCTTTACTACGAACAAACCAGACCGGACCACAAATAAGGGTTAGGATGCAAAATTTCATACCTATAGGAAAGGAAAAAGTTACAATTGGATGTTACAGGTAACTAAAAATTTAAGGATTAAATCTACTACGCGAAAAGACGGTTGAAACACTAAACACGAAACATTTAACGGCAGTTGGTAACCCGCATGAAGAAGCTTAGCTATGAATTCTCGACGGTGATGTTCATATGTCTGACACTGAAAAAAAATATGGTTGACAGTACCTACTGCCCGACCGCATGGACATAAGTTACTTTCGATAAGATTAAGGCGATAGAGATGAGCAGGCGTACACACATGATTTAAGCGAAGCCGTATAATTGTAGTAATATGACGCCGAGTGTAGGTACCAAAGGCGAACCACGGTTTATTAGGAATATCAGGTAGAAGCGTGAATAAGTGCTTACCTTTCAACTGGGAAGTTCGGCGCCATTCTGCACACCACTGATCGTGGATGAAGTGACGACAGTGTTCCCATAAGTCTGTGTGTGGAACTGCGATATAGTAATCCAATCCAGAACCCTGGGCAGCCTCTTTAGCTAGGATATCCGCTGTGACGTTACCGTGTATGCCAGAATGGCCCGGAATCCATGCGAATAATACTTTAACATTACGGAGGAACAAGTCATAGCTTAATTTGCGTAAATTTTGAATGTACCAATTATTGGTATGTTCGGGATTGTCTAAAGCCTTCAAGGTGCTTAAAGAGTCAGTACAAATGAGAGCTTTTGATATTCCAGAATATTTTATGTGCAATAAAGCCTGGCGTATGGCGAAAATTTCAGCCGTGAAAGAAGAAGCGAGGTGTGGGAGAGTGAATTGTTTGTTCATAGCCAGTTGGGGGGAGTAAAATGCAGCACCGACACCAGTAGGGGATAGGGTCTTTGAACCATCAGTGTAAAAAATAATATATTGTTCTTGGTTATGCCTATGGAACGCAAAGTGAAATAAACTGGTCGTGACATGGTTATTTGTACGGAGTATTGGAGGACTAGTTTCGAATATAGTGTGAAGAATATCAGGTTTAAATGTACTAGCTCGAAAAGGTATAGAGTATTTCGGGTGATTTAACGTTTGTACCATGCTAGTACGAAAGTGACCGAAGTGGTTAAATGCCCATAATAGGGCCGGTTGATGATCTTCATTAACATTCCGGTTTTGATAATATTCATGTAATAGCTGTAATTTCGGGATGATTGGGTGGCGATATTTATTTAATTTGTTAAGAAGATATTTGCTAGCGAGTAATCGTCGTCGAAATTTTAATGGCGGTTCCGATGCTTCAGCTAACAGTGCATTCGTTGGGGAGGAGGACATAGCCCCCAGTATTAAGCGGAGTATTTTAAACTGAAAGGTATCAAGTTTGCGTAGTTGGCTATTAGATGCTATATCAAGAAAATGACAGCCATATTCGTATACTGACCGAATGATATTTTTATATACCGTAAGAAGGACATATGGATCCGATCCCCAGGTGCGTTTAGTGAGAGATTTAATGATAAGGAATTTAGTTTCTAATTTGGAAAGAATATATTCGATATGTTCTTTCCAGAGTAATTTATTATCAATTTTAATGCCTAAATATTTGACCGAAGTTTTGATACAAATCTCATAGGAACCAAAGGTAATTGGAGTACGATCATAATTTCGTTTCTTCGTAAAGATCATGGCAGAGGATTTTTGAAATTCGATGTCTAAGTTATGCTGGAACAGCCATCTATAGAGGATCGGTAGTGTACGTTCAATGGTAGTACGGGATTCAAGGGCCGATGCTTTAATGGAATAAATAACTATATCGTCAGCATATTGTAGGATCCTAGCCTGTTGAGAAATCACCCGCTCTAAGTCAAAAGTATATAACAGATATAAGATAGGGCTCAAAATATCACCTTGTGGGAGACCTTTAGAAGTATATCGAGAATCGAAACTCTGGCCATTGGTCTTTAAAAAAATGTGACGATTGGTGAATAATTGCCGTATAATATTAATAAACGAAAGAGGAAATTGCCATTGATATAATTTGGCAAGAAGTACACCTATGTCCACATTATCATATGCTCCTTTTATATCGAGAAAGATAGCCGTCAAAACGTCACCTCGACTGCGAGCGAGTAATAAGTCTGTAAAAAATATATTCAGAGCGTCTGCCGTACTTCGACCTTTCAGAAACCCAAACTGGTACACTGGAAGTATATTATAATATTCTAAGCACCATAGAAGACGGTGCAAGAGGATTCGTTGAAAAGTTTTACGAAGGCAGGAACCCAAAGCGATACCTCTATACCCGTTTGGGTCTTGAGGATGTTTACCTTGTTTTAAGAGGGGTAAAATTTGAAAATCGTTCCAATCGACAGGAATGGCATGGCTGTCAAGTATAGCGTTAAAGGTATTTAGCAGCGTTTGCTTAGCGTGGAACGGAAGATATTTCAACATTTTATAGGTGATAGAATCTCTACCCGGGCTAGTATCTTGACGATGTTCGAGTGCCATATCTAGCTCATGGAGGGAGATATTCTGTAATAGACTAGAAAATTTGTCGGAGGAAGGTATTAAACTATATTCATAAGAAGGTTCCACGTAATCGGGTGTTAGTTGGTGGTAAAATTGGGCAATTCCTTGAGGATGCGAGTGAGAAACAGGATTTGTATGAGTATTACTTAAATGGTGGATGGCTGCCCATATATCTTTGAGAGGGGTTTGTCGATTGATAGATGTGACAAATATTTTCCATGCTGTTCGTCGTTTTTCATTAAAAATAGTCTGTATGGAAGCGACTATTTTTTTATATTGGATATAGTGATCATAGGAGCCAGATGTTCTATAAACTTTTAAGGCAGCTTGTCTACGACGAACTAAAGACGCACACTCGGAATCCCACCAACGAATAGCATTTCTCTGCATTTTAAAAGACCGCTTGTGTTCAATAGGATGATAAGTATCTAAGTAAGAGTGAATAAAGGATAATAGTAGATCGTAGTCAAGAATATGGGGAGCTGGAAGTGTAGAGCGGATTTTATCTGCAAGAAAGGTCGTAAATAGCGTAGAATCAAAAGAGCGAAGATTACGGGATGCAATAAAGTGAGAGACATTCCTGATAACCTGTGGGCCGATATCGATTAAAATGGGAAAATGGTCGCTTTGATGGGTGTCATAAATGACATTCCAATTTGTTTTATGTGCCAAATCTACTGTGCAAATAGTGAGATCTACTGCACTTTTATTAATGTTAGGAGCTGTTAACCGAGTAGGAGAACCGTCATTGAGGATAACCAGTTCCTGTTTTACGGTGATCCGTTCAATGTTCCGCCCTTTGGGGCAACTAGATAAACTCCCCCAAAGAGGATTGTGAGCATTAAAATCACCACCGATTAGGGTGTTGTTTTGTGAGAATTGTGAAAAAAATTTGTCCCATTGGACATAGGTACCTTTTATCCACGGCGGACAGTATATAGAAACCAAGGTCCAGTCTTGAATTTTGACTACAAGGGCTTGAGTGCCCGGTATGCTATAGTTTAATGGAGCTTCCTGAAAGTAGATGTCTTGTTTGAGGAAAATGCATGTGCCTCCAGAGATGGGTGCATCATGCCGTATGACCGTAAAACCTTTCATGCGAAAATGAAAATGAGATTTTAACCACGTTTCGCTCAAGAAAATTACCGCAGGATCAAAAGAATTTATTAAACTCACTAATTCATGTTTCTTATTTAATATGCTCCGACAATTCCATTGCAGGATCCGCATGTTTTACTTAACAGTAGGGGGAGGTCCCACAACTTGAACAAGATCATCATATAATGATTTTAACTCTTTCTTCCATATACCAGTTGTATCAATTGTTGCGATTACATCTGCAAATCTGTTAAAGAGAGGTCGACATAGTTCATTAACGTTAACGTTTGATTTACCCTGTAAAGCCATGACAGAGGTAGATAACGATATTGGCGCGTGGGGATCCGAAGTTTGCCCTTGAGAACTTGGCTTCAGTGATGTAGAGGCGGTCTCGGTAGGAGGAGCAGGTATCAAACGCACTAAGGGAGTACCAGAATGTTCTGGAACCGTTTTCGGGTTACTTAGTAAATGCAGATATGATGCCCTATCATAACCTGGGGTGACAGGTGGGCGGGGGGGGGTTATTAACCACCATAGTAAATTTACGCTTTCGAGGTTGAGTTTCTTCCGATGGAGTTGATCTAGTGGGTAAAGGAGGAAAATGTTGGGGTATCAGAAGGGGGTTAGATAGGGACTGTAATGGGGCAAAATAGTTTTTCACTTCAAAATATGATTTGTTTTCAACACTCATAATGCGTTTAATTTCTTTTTGTTGTTTGTGGGTTTCACAATGTTCTGCTCCCGCAGGATGATTTCCGCCACAGTTAGCACATTTAACGACTTGGTGAGTGCAATCTTCAGTAGAATGAGTAAGGGAACACTTACCACATCTCGGCTCCCTAGAACGACAATTAGAAGCGGTGTGTCCGTACCGCTGACATCGTTTGCATATTAAAGGAGAAAATATGTAGGCCTGAACCTCTATCATGACTTTAAAAATAGACACGCTTTTCGGAAGGTGTTGACTCTCGAATACAACCTTCACAGTACCTGTAGGGATATATTCAGTTTTTCCGTCTTTAGATGAACGTCTATTTAGACGTTGTACTTTCACTACAGGATAAGGTGAATCTAAATAGGTGAGAATGTCAGATTCGGAAATAGTAGTGTCTACTCCCCTTATGACCCCTACTCGCTGAATATTCGAAGACGGAATAAAAGCTTTCAATTTCTTTTCTGCAAGAATGGGATGAGAAAGAAAGGCGTTTGCAGCCTTACTAGACATAAAAGTAACTTGAATTCTATTACGTCCCTTCCTATGTATGGCCTTGACTTCACCAATTTGCCTCTCGTAGAAAATCCGTCCCAGTGCCATAGGGTGAATATGTCCTATTTTATTTGTAGAGTCAATCGATTCAACAAATACTATGTAAGGGCCAAGATGAGTGGTAGAATAGGTAGATACAGGAACTTGAGGGCGCTGATCCGAATCACATATTGTATCTTGAGAACTGTCTCGTTGAGTAACAGTATTACTAACGTCCATGGGTAAATCCTTACGCACGGCATCTTTATCAATATCAGGAGGTCGGCCTAAAGGGCCACCACCACTATCTACAGACATAATAGTCCAAAAGGAATTACCCTATACTAGCACCAGAACAACCACAAAAGAAATTTACTAGGATACAAACACAAACATAAAAACACTCTACTTATCTACAAACAGGAAAAAAGCCGCTGCACCAGTGACCGGAGCTAGACGTGTACACCGCACAACAGCCGAACACCGAATGTTGTTATTGGCCATTATCGAACGACTGCGACTGAAAAACGGACACGTCTGTTTTTACAAACCAGTCGATCTTCATCGCTCGTAGTTGATCGCTGACGATCGATGCTGTGTGACTGGTGCCACTGCCCTCTGTAGGTTTGTTTTCTTAGTCGGTCGATCGCAGTCGTTCGATCGAGCCTGTGTGACAGCCCCCGGTTCAGAAGCAGTCGACCGATTGATGTACGGTAGCCTACGTGTCACCTTGTTTAGGCGGACACAGTAAAATGTGCACGATCAAGTAGGGATTTTCCTTTATGGAAAATGTGCGATTTACTTCCCTTTTTAATTATAATTGAACTGGCTTATATCCATTTACACTGAATTTATTCTATTTTTCATTTCTGCGTTCTCCTTACTTTGTTCGTTTTCAGCATGTTTTATTGAAATGTTGCACGCCATGCAGGGAAATCTTGGATGGATGGCATTTTTTTTAAGTTGTTGATTAGGTTGTTCATGCTTATCCTCCCCAGCGATTACACTTGCGTTCTACCTCTACGTTACA
This sequence comes from Anabrus simplex, assembly GCF_040414725.1. Taxonomy (NCBI): domain Eukaryota; kingdom Metazoa; phylum Arthropoda; class Insecta; order Orthoptera; family Tettigoniidae; genus Anabrus; species Anabrus simplex. The sequence continues at coordinate 33,313,907 of NC_090265.1, read as the reverse complement.
TGATCAAAGCAACCACGCAAGAGTACTGAAAATAAATCAACTGTCAATAAAGGAGGCGAACAACATTTTCATGAGGTCTGCTTTAAAATATCGTGCGGGAACCATTAGGATAACCCGTATACAGGTAATGAGGAGAGTATTGTGCTTAACATTCTTGCCAGATAAAAAGCTGAGGAAGTAAAATAATGCGTAACTCTTACGTGTCTCCGATTTTGACGTGGATAAAAATCTTAATTTTGACCCTTTATCGTAAGGTAAATATGGACTGACACCAAATTATTTATGTCACCATATCGCCAACTTTCTTTCTTTCTTAAACAATCCGTTTTCCCTCCTAGATAAACTGTTCCCTCGGTCTCAGCGAGGGATCCCACGTCTACCGCCTCAAGAGCAGTGTCCTGGAGAGAGACTTTGGGTCGTGGGATACAACTGGGAAAGAGGACCAGTACCTCTGCCAGGCGGCCTCACCTGCAATGCTGAATAGGGAAATTGTAAAGGGATGGGAAGATCGGAAGGAATAGACAAGGAAGAGGGAAGGAAGCGGCCGTGGCTTTAAGTTAGGTACCATCCCGGCATTTACCTGGAGGAGAAGTGGTAAACCACAGAAAACCACTTAGAGAATGACTGAGGTGGGAATCGAACCCCCCCCCCCCCCGTCTAATCAGTCGACCTCACGAGGCTGTATGGATCCCGTTCCAGCCCTCGTACCACTTTTCAAATTTCGTGGCAGAGCCGGGAATCGAACCGGGGCCAGCGGGTGTGGCAGCTAATCGTGCTAACCACTACACTACAGAGGCGGACGTAAACTTTGAATAATTACTTTTACTTTCTTAATTTCTTTAACTGTTCATTTCATTGTGAAACGAATTGTTGAAAATAGGCGGCGAAGGAGAATTAGTGCAGTCAATTGTAGAATTGAAAACATTGGCACCGTTCGCAGATGTTATAATTCGGAGCACACGTCACTGAGCTCAAGGAGAACTCCGGAGGTTTAGCAGGAACAATCGCTAGGCTCCGCTCCTACCGTTCTCAGCACCAACTGGAGACGGTTGAGTTGGCTATGGTGTGTGTGTGTGGGGGGGGGGGGGTCGAAACACTGCTCTGGCACAATCCTCTTTCTCGATGTTTCGAAACGCTTCGAAACAGTGAGAATGCTTCCTGTGCCCTGTCCAGTGTTGCAACCAAGCACACATCATAGCCTATTACCCTAAAATAAAAATGTTACCCTAAATTATCCTATATTTAAAAATTACATGAATATTTAAAAATAAAATAACTTAGTTTTTCACTCCTATTATAGTAGCTGTCGGCCCCGCGGTGTAGAGGTAGCGGGCATGAGTCTTACTCAGAGGTCCCGGGTTCAATACCCGGCAAGGTCAGGGATTTTTACCTGGATGAATGCTGGTTCGAGCTCCACTCAGCCTACGTGGAGGAGCTATGAGGTAGCGGGTGCGGTGTAGAAAGCCGAGAGGGTTCGACACTTCGTAATCATGGTAGGCCATGGTTCTCGGGGTGTTTGCCCATTAGACTCATGAAGATACTAAAGAATAGAAGAAAGTATAATTTTCTGTCAAACGACGAGTTTCGCGCAGCCGTGAGCTTGTATTCGGGGAATGCTGGCTTCGAATCTCACCGTCGTCAGCCCTGGTGTTCCGTGGTTTTCCATTTTCACACAATGTAAATGCTGGGACTGTACCTACGGCCAAGACCACTCCCTTCACAATTCTTGCGTCGCAGAAATCATTCGGTGTGTTCGCGCGACGTTAAGCCACCGGCATATAAATAAATGAAAATCCACAGCCTCTATTTCCAGTCATTCGACCGGGTCAGGAATGGAATGAAGGCCCAATCTAGCGGCGAGGATAGGAAATGTGCCGGCTGCCGAAGCCTGTCGCACTTCTCTGGGGCAATGATAAATGACTGACAGATCAAATGAAATGTTAATGGATAGTGTTGCTGGAATGAAATGACAGGGAAACCAGAGTACCCGGAAAAAACCTTCCCCGCCGCCGCTTTGTCCAGCACAAATCTCACATGGAGTGACCGGGGTTTGAACCACAGAACCCATCGGTGAGAGACAGGCGCGCTGCCGCCTGAGCCACGGAGGCTCCAAATAAATAGATAAATAAATAAATAAATAAATAAATAAATAAATAAATAAATAAATAAATAAATAAATATGTGTAAACCATTCCATAGAAGTAATTTTTATGAGGTAGCATACAAATAAACATACATCATTATAGACTGTTATGCCTTTCAGTGTTCAGTCGGCAAGCCTCAGTGAATTTACTAACCGCCACCACAATCCTCTATTTGTAACTAGTTGTTTGGTCTCGTTTAGTTCTATACCTCTTATCCCTAAATCTTTAGAAACTGAGTCTAACTATCGTCGTCTTTGTCTCCCTCTACTTTCCTTACCCTCCATAACAGAATCCATTATTCTCCTAGGTAATCTATCCTCCTCCATTCGCCTCACATGACCACACCAACGAAGCTAATTTATGCGTACAGCTCCATCCATCGAGCTAATTCCTAACTTATCCTTCATCTCCTCATTCCGAGTACCCTCCTGCCATTGTTCTCACCTGTTTGTACCATCGATCATTCTCACTACTTTCATGTCTGTTACTTTTAACTTAGCAGTGACGATATATTTTACTTTCCATTTTTTAATGTGCTTAAGCCTGCTGATGAAGAAAATCTGTCCATTGTATCAGAATAAGAATGTTATTGGTTCTGACGTCCTACTGTATACGTTTACCGTTTCCGGAGTCGCCAAGCTGCCTAAATTTTGTCCCGCAGTAGTTCTTTTACGTGCCACTAAATCTACTGACACGAGCTTGACGTATTTGAGGACTACCAAGTACCACCTGATTGAGTCGGGATCGAACCCGACTACTTAGACTCAGAAGGCCAGAGCTACTCAAACCGACCTATGAAGTCAATGAAGATAACATTTGATTTTCACATTATTTGCATGATGTCAAATTACACAATGCTGACAGGAAGTAAATGATTACTGACCATGATTATTTAGGTTTAAATCCTGATCTTTTTAAATTATTGGAAACAGTTCCTTACTCTGAAACAAAGCTGAAGGCTAACAAGTGTTCCTTATCTGAAGGCTGCTTTTTCTCTATTAACGTGTCTGCCATCGTCGAACACAACGGTAGATATACTTTTTTTGTAAGAAAAATTAATTTAAAAGCTAAAAACAGACACGATAAGTTAAATTATGCATACCAACATGATGTTTAGGACCGTGTTAAATTTGAATCTTCAAGAAAACTGTTACAGAAGAATTGAAAATTAGATTGGCTCAGCGTAATTTTATATTTGTAGTCAAACAAAAGCTTTAATAAGTAATTTCTTATCCATATTCAATTTGTTTTACAGTACTAGCTGGTGTACTCGTGCTTCGCTACGGAATTCCACATTGTATACAGAATTCTAGATGAAATGGTGTACACTTCGTGAATAAGATGTTATTATATTACTTAATAACATAGGTAATTTAAAATTAAATTTCACGCGCCTTCCCCTAAACTACCATGTCATCCAGTTTGAATAAAGTTATTTATAGCCTAGTCTGTAGTGCTTAATTCCCAAACTTTAATACCGATTTTCATTAAATTCTTTTCACCCATTTTCTTGTGATGCTCATACAGATAGACTAACATAGATGACGGAAAATTAAGAAATGCATTTCCTTCTTACTGTGAACACGACCGATGCAGAAATACCATTCTTTTTTAATTCTGACCAATGTACAGACAAAACTATTTTATTTTATATATAATTACCCTAAAGGTGGCAGCACTGGTCCTGTCGCATGTACAAAAACTCTAGCGTTTCCGCACGTCGTCATCTCAGTGCTTCGAAACAGCAAAGCTTTTAGGCAGTAACGCCTTTTCTTATCCTCTCGCCTCAATAGCCACACTGTCCAGCTCCATGGATATATGTTAACACGCTGGCCTTTGGTCTCTGTGGCCCAGGGTTCGATTCCCGGCCAGATCGGGGATTTTAACTTCTCATTCGTCAATTTCTATGACCAGGGGGCAGGGTGCTGGTGTCGTCTTCAGCATTAGATATCATTGTAGACAGAAGTGCAGGTCGCTTATACGGCGTCAACTCGGAAAGACCTGCACCAGGTCACTCTGTTGGCCACACGCCATTGTTAATATATTCTTATTCGAACAGCGAGACAAGTTGCTAACTACAGAATGTACACTGCAATGTCAAATCTTTGCGATACACATGTGAAGGGCATTTCATTAATTTAATAAAGAAAATAGCACACTGTACAGTCGACAGTAGATGAGAGAGCAGAGTTTGTAGTTGCCGTCGCGTCTTTACCAAGAGCTGTGTATTTCCGGAGAAAATGAGGAAAGTGAAGAGTAAAGTATTGTTGATTGAAGTTTCCTTTACTTTAGTATGACACGACATTTGCCATTAAAACCGATTTTCGATTATTCTGGAATGTAATTACCAAGTTTATAATTACTTAAATTAGTCTATTACATTTAGTTATTATTTTAGTACGCATTTTAACAGTATAAGTGATGTAGAAGAATAGCAGTATGGATTTCGACAGGGCAGGTCAACGATAGGCCCTATATTTACCGCGAGAGTCCTGATGGAAAAACAGTGGGAATATGGAAAAAATTTGGCGATGGTATTCCTTGATCTAGAGAAGGCAAACAATAGTGTTAATAGAGGAAAGATGCGGGAAACCCTGGAATGAAAAGGATCCGGAAGGCAATCGAGTGAACTAGTGAAAGCAATGCATAAGAATTGTTTCAGTTGTGTCCAGATTCCAGTGAGTGGAACAGATTGGTTTAGAAACCAAACTAGACCAAGACAGGGAAGTGTATTGTTTCCATTTATGTTTATAATGGTTATTAATGAAATTCTACAAGAAACAAAGGCAAGATATGGAGGGAATATGAAAATATTGCTGTTTGCTGATCACATAGTGATCTGGGGAGTCAACAATACAGAATTTCTCAATAAGAATCATTCCCGTACCATTTGAAGAACGCGGAAATCCCCAGGGGTATGCGTAGCACAGTTAGAGAATCGCTGGGTTAGACAAATTTAAGTGGTTTGCCTACTGTGAAGAAGGTGCGACTGTTTCTGAAAACACCACGAATAGAATGCTTCCGTTCACGTGGACATAAAAGCTGCATTGTCAACGAGTTATACACACTCGGATTAAACTTCCAAAATTTTCGGGTTCAGGCCTTCGATGGGGGATCAAGTATGTAAGGTAAATTTATTGAAACCCAAGCACTGATTTCGAATGAGGAACCACTGGCATTTTACACACGCATTACAAAAAGCTGTGTTATAAGGTGAATTAAAAATATGGTAGGGATTATGTCATCAGTGACGAGGTTTGTCTCGGTTCTACGAACAGAATGTCTGTTCTTCTAAGAGTTATTAGTGAAGCTGGTCCCAGTGAGTCATAAAATACCAAGTTAAAAGCATTTCGTCATGTTCATTGCTAAGGAAGACGTGATTGGCTAGCTTCACTGTATTCTAGAAACTAATGTTACATGTTACAAGGTTTCCTGAACAAATAGAAGATGGTCCAGAGAGCGAGACGTTAAGTAAAGCTGTTGCCAAGGGCGCGGCTTTGAGAAGAGAATTTACCATTCGTTTGGAAACGGCTGTTCACTTTTTGGCCCACACTGTAAGACTGATAATGATAATTGTTGTTTAAAGGCACATAACATGTACGTCATTGGCCCTCATTGCGAAACTAAGCAAGCTGTTGCAATATCCTAAACACTATTTGTCATCTGCAGTGTCTTACATTGGCCCCATGACACAGATAGGTCTTATGGCTACATTGGGATAGGAAAGGCCTAGGAGAGGGAAGGAAGCGGCCGTGGCCTTAAGGTACAGCTCCAGCATTTGCTTGGTCTGAAAATGGGAAACTACGGGAAACCATCTTCAGGGCTGTCGACAGTGGGGTTCGAACCCACCTTCAGTATGCAAACTCACAGCTGCGCGCCCCTAACCGCACGGCGAACTCGCCCGGTAGTAGACAAAATTGTTACACCAGTAGATATGTATGAAGCAGATTGCACTGAACAAGTGCTGAATTAAGATCAGAAATATCACTATGGAGAGATAATTGGAAAATGTCTAATCCAGAAAGACATAAAAGACCAAAAATTTGCATACATTATGAGTATAATGAAGACTTCTTTTCCATTATTAGGCTACTGCTACAAATATTTGGCATCCTGCCAGTCACAACAGCCTGTACAGAGAAATGTTACTCGGCCCTTCGTACGCTAAGAAATCCACAAGTACAATGGGAGAGAACCGGCTTAATGGCCTTACGTTAGCACACACGCGTAAGGATAGGGCAATAGATGTTGTTCCCAATTTTATTTTTCTTAACTTGCAGCCACACTACTGAAAAAATATAGTATGTATTGCATATATGATTGACATTTTAATTTGAATACCTATGTTTTGATTTTCATGTGGACATACGGTATCATCAAAATCAAACACAGTCTCGTAGTTCAGAAGCATGGGATGTTCTTCAGTATTGCTCCGAGATCATAGTGGGTCAAGCGCCTACAAATTGGATAAAATGGTTCAGAATAGTTATCAAATTACTATATTAAATTGTATCACACAATGATGTACAGTAGCATTTACCAGTTAAAATTTGTTAGTTAAAAGGGTGAGAGGAGATTGATTTGGCTAAATTAGACCAGAAGAAGAGATAATGATAGGACACATCTTAAGATACCTACGACTTCTACAGCTGGTTTTTGAGGGAAGTGTAGGTGGTAAGAATGGTGGGGGTGGACCAAGGTACCAATATGACAATTTATAATTTGTAAGAAGCATATCAATCGAAACAGCAATGGCACTCTTCAGGACTGTGATTACGCCTATCGCCACCTATGAAATGAGCATCGTATGGGAGAAATTAACAGCAAATGACCTAAGAATTAAAAAAGTGAAAAGAGCAACCGGGGTAGGGATTTCAGCTCGATCAAGATTGGCATACCAGCAAACAAAGGAGACTTTCTTCATTGAGGACATACGTCTCAGCCTACTACTACCACCAGCTACCCACCAATATCAGGAAGCGCATCGGATGCTGTCAGAGAAATCAAAGGAAATCGACCTCGAGTTTTTTGCTACGGACGCGACGATAGATAGAAATTGGACCAAGGAGCTTCAGGAGCAAAGGCATGTGATAACCAGATATGCAATCCACGGTTTTCACAATAAGATTTGCACAACGAAGATCTTTCACTTCCCGAATAAAGACTGTGTGTGCTCTTTGTGTGGGAAAAGATGTGAACAATATCATCTCCTAAAGTGCAAAAACGGAACGAAATCTGTGACTCGGTATAGCATAGACTGATCTTAGATACACTTTATATTCTTGGGAGTGATCCTTATTATTATTATTATTATTATTATTATTATTATTATTATTATTATTATTATTAAATATGACAAGCAGATTAAAGCAGATGTAGGATGGAGTAGTTATGTAGAAATGAACAGGTTAGCACAGGATAGGGTGTTATGGACAGCTGCATCAAACCAGTCTACGGACTGATGACTCAACAACAAAAGGATAGGCAAAACTTACTTTTCTTTCGATCTATTATGAAGTATATTCGGAAAATCTATTAGCGCAGAGGAAATGTTCAGTTCTGTGAACGTATATTACTCAACTGTATTTTCTTGTACATTCTGACTGTCGACATCAGCTGACAGAGCTAACTTTAGTTCCCCTCTACTTTTAAATTTACTACTGCCAGTTTTATACATTCCAAAATATTGCTTCCAACAACACAAACTCAGTCTGGAAAAATATCTTCTACTCTGCAATTTACACAAGAAAATAAAACAGGGCAACAATGTATTATGCTTGTGTGGAGAGCAATAATTCACTGTTTGAACTATAGGCCTGCTGTGTTCAGAACACAGTGCTATCTGACCTTGGACTTAATTGCACCACACTGTTCCATACTGAGACCCAAAGGGAAGTAACTCACACAATTTAGAGTTGAAGATTTCTTTGTACTCACATCTTAGGACCGAACAGAATCAAGTGACATTCAATACCATTTGGCTCTATGAAGAGGTGGAGTTACTTCTTTTTGACTTCAGGAAACTTCGTTATTAAAGTTCTTTGGATTTACTACTCACTGCATCTAACAGAACAGTTAGATGTAACAAAATCACTAATAAACAAAAAAAATTGGACTTACACTTCCTTGGCTCTGGGCTACAGATATAATCAATCAATCAATCAATCAATCAATCAATCAATCAATCAATCAATCAATCAATCAATCAATCAATCAATCAATCAATCAATCAATCAATCAATCAATCAATCAATCAATCAATCAATCAATCAATCAATCAATCAATCAATCAATCAATCAATCAATCAATCAATCAATCAATCAATCAATCAATCAATCAATCAATCAATCAATCAATCAATCAATCAATCAATCAATCAATCAATCAATCAATCAATCAATCAATCAATCAATCAATCAATCAATCAATCAATCAATCAATCAATCAATCAATCAATCAATCAATCAATCAATCAATCAATCAATCAATCAATCAATCAATCAATCAATCAATCAATCAATCAATCAATCAATCAATCAATCAATCAATCAATCAATCAATCAATCAATCAATCAATCAATCAATCAATCAATCAATCAATCAATCAATCAATCAATCAATCAATCAATCAATCAATCAATCAATCAATCAATCAATCAATCAATCAATCAATCAATCAATCAATCAATCAATCAATCAATCAATCAATCAATCAATCAATCAATCAATCAATCAATCAATCAATCAATCAATCAATCAATCAATCAATCAATCAATCAATCAATCAATCAATCAATCAATCAATCAATCAATCAATCAATCAATCAATCAATCAATCAATCAATCAATCAATCAATCAATCAATCAATCAATCAATCAAATGTTATGCACTTAGTCCTGTCACCTATATGGCAGATTCCCTATCAATTGTAAACCTAGCCTTTTTTAAATAGGTTTTCATAGTACTCGGAAATTGATCGTCCTATAAATTAATATTTGCCCCATTTTGTCCTCTTGAATTCCAATTTTAACTTCACAACAGATTTCAAGAACGAAATACGGATAAACAAATCGTGAAGGAAAACAATCACCCACCTTGGTACTTTCTTGGAATTTTCACCAGTGCAGTAGAGGTGGGGACGGAGCGAGTAATACCGATGAGTAATCCGGTTGTAGCGGTAGAACGCACCACCGATCCCCTCCGCTTACAACTGCGAGTACTCGCGGAGGACCTGAGCACAGTGTAGCGCACAACACGTACGAAAGTACCTGTATTCAATCTGTGTGTTTCGAATGTACGTATATACTTCCTACGCTTGTTATGTTTTGTAGATAATGTAAAGTCTGTTATATTATATTTGTGGTGCTAGTGTGATATTTAAACATATTCGTAGATAGTAGTTATATTTTTAGAACATTTAAAGGAATGTAAAGAAATTTTTACAGAACGTTGTTCCACAACGGCCACGAAAACCGTCGGATGCCTGGCAGTTTTTTGACACCACTGATAATAGGAAACACGCAAAATGCAAATTTTGTGGCCGCACATACGCGACGGGTGGTGGCACATCAAATATAATATAATATAATATAATATAATATAATATAATATAATATAATATAATATAATATAATATAATATAATATAATATAATATAATATAATATAATATAATATAATATAATATAATATAATATAATATAATATAATATAATAACTGTATTTATAGAAGCATTCTACTGATAGCTGTTTGGCATTGGGACGTGTAGTAGTATGTTGTCAGATATGTTTTGTAATCACATTTGCAAAGAAGGACATTCCAGTCAACGTTCATTTACGTAATTACTTTTGTCATCCTGTAGATGAAATTATGTCAGTGTTTTTCATTATATTCTGATAAGATTCTTTATATTCAGGTTATTCTTCTCATTAACAGTGTACCGTATCACATGAACTTACGAAATAATTGTTAATACATTACTTTTCTGTTAACTTCCAATCTCCTTCTATACAAACCCTTTCGGTAGGTATGTGCCATACTTTGTTTCACTATTCGAATGATTTAACTATACGAGTTACTAACATTTATTCCACATCCTACCTCCTACTCCCTAGCAGTTACGTACATAACAATTCTAGTGAATATATATGCAGTTATTTACAGTTGTTACGTTGTGAGAGAAGGGTATTAATAGGGGGATGCAATACCTTCGCAGTGCCATACCTATAACGTGTTTAAACGTCCCGCGTCAGGACATTTACTCGGTAGTTCACTCGGTACTACCGGGTGATGACGTCAAAACAACTGCTCCGCTCCGCTCCGCTCCGCTCCGTCCCCAGCACTACAGTGCAGCGCTACGTCCGAATATCCGATCACTGTTGTTCAGGTAGTACCGTAGTAGTGCTGTGAGCGGAACTGTTGATCCGAATGATTCAACGCGCTAGTGCGAGTGCAGCGCTACATCTGGTATTCTCCGGTAGTAAACTGTTCCTCAGGAACCAATCGTTGGTCCGGAGGGTGAGAAGAGGACGGAGGAACAGTACCAAAGAGGACCGAATAGAAGAGTTGCAATAGTGGTGTGGAGCGGACGTGATAGCAACGTGGCAAATACTGAAGAAGGCGAATATATTTACATTCTCATTTATCGCTAGTGTTTAACTTGGCAATTACTTGTTTAACTATTTGCTTTACGTCGTAGACAGGTCTTACGTCGAAGACGAGACAGGACCGGCCTAGAAGTGGGAAGAAAGCAACCGTGGGCTCGATTAAGAACGTCTCAGATTATGTCTGGCGTGAGAATGAAATAAAACCACGAACAGGGCTGCCGACAGTGAGGTTCGAACTCACTATCTCCCGAATGCAATCTAACACCTACGTGACCCAAACCGTGCAGCCACACGCTCGGTATGTAGATTGCTTGAACACTGATTCAAATGCCAAGAAAGCCGTCTGATGCCTGGCATGTTTTAAACTACCGACACGAGACGAAAACAAATCCGCGAAATGTAAGCTGTGTGATAAGATTTATTCCACGGCGGTGGACTTGTAACAACGTCCCTGGTGCAGTATGCGATCGTAACACTGCGGAAAAGAACGATTTAGGCCACTTTTTGTCTCTATTCGTGGCAACTGATAAGCAAAGTGTTTAAAACGTTCGTACGTTAATTAAACCCTCGATACTAACTTCCATCTCGCCGCACTTCGTCAGATGTTAAGTAATACAAATGTGTCCTGTTTGCGTTACCGACAAACACCTGAATTTAATAGAGTTAGAATATCTAGATTGGAACCCTCTGTGATTGTTCCAGGAACATACAGTAATGTCATAGTTTTATGCGGAAATACCGGCGAAAATTGCTAGCGACTTATTTAAAGCCGACCATGACACATTAAACAGCTGATCGTTGGTCCTCTAACATACAGGACAGTGACAGCCCATGTTGTAATTAGCCACGAATTCAAATGCGTATCTCTTGAGACGTCTGTGTCCAGAAGTGTATATCCTACTGTATATATGTAAGAGTAAGAACATTTTACACAATACATCTTCACTTGTCTTGGCACACAACCATTACATAAACTATGTTATTATATACGTATTGCTAATACAACATATGGGAGTATGGAATTTACATTATTCTGTCCACCTGGCTAGTGCACACTGCATGTTCAACAGATCACTATAGGTTAAACATAACGTAACAGTAAATGCGTAGATTTCGAACGTAGGACACCAGCATTTGCATGGCATAAGACGTCACATGCATCTGTGGAGCCCGTAGTGAAATCTACATTACGCATTCGATTTTTTTTTTTTTTGCTAGGGACTTTACGTCGCGCCGACACAGATAGGTCTTATGGCGACGATGGGATAGGAAAGGCCTAGGAGTTGGAAGGAAGCGTACGTAATTAAGGTACAGCCCCAGCATTTGCCTGGTGTGAAAATGGGAAACCACGGAAAACCATTTTCAGGGCTGCCGATAGTGGGATTCGAACCTACTATCTCCCGGATGCAAGCTCACAGCCGCGCGCCTCTACGCGCACGGCCAACTCGCCCGGTCGCATTCAAATTACCCGGCAGTGACTTCACTCGGAGGATGAGCGAACACAACTGCTCCGCTCCCAGCACTACAGTAATTGCAACTTTGAATGTGATTTCCGTGGTTTCCCAGTTTCACACCAGGACGCTACTTTCGTAATACTACCAACACTCCCACCCGTGCGTCACCGAAAATTTTTGATTTCTTAGTGTGACGTTAAACTAGCAGAAAAGAATACCAACAACTACTAAAGAATGAACCGGTAGTATAACTGAAAGGCCACTATCGGAACTGTCCGGTAAACCGGTCTCTGCTCAGTCCGAGAACTGTCATAGGTTCAGAAGCAGTCGACTGATTGATGTACTGTAGCTTACTGTAGTTACCTATGTGTCACCTTGTTTAGGTGGATACAGTAAAATCTGCACCGTCAAGTAGGGATTTTCCTTTATAGAAATTGTGCGATTTACTTCACTTTTTAATTATAATTGAACTGGCTTATTTTCAAATTCGCTGCATTTATTCTATTTTTCATTTCTGCATTTTCCTTGCTTGGCTCATTTCCAGCATGTTTTATTGAAATGTTACACGCCATGCAGGGAAAATCTTGGATGTTTGGCAATTATTGGAAGGTGTTGATTAGGTTGTTCATGCTTATCCTCCCCAGCGATTGCACTTGCGTCCTACCTCTACGTTACATGATCAGAGCAACCACGCAAGAACACCGAAAATAAATCAACTGTCAATAAAGCAGGCGAACAACATTCTGAAGGAAGCCTTGTCTACTTCATGAGGACTGCTTTAAAATATCGTATGAGAGTCATTAGGATAACCCGTATACGGGTAATGAGGAGAGTATTGTGTTTAACATTCTTGCCAGATAAAAAGCTGAGGCAGTAAAATAACGCGGCTATTTTCAGTAACTGTTAACGTGTCTCCAATTTTGACGTGGAAGGATTAAAATCTAATGTTGTTAATTTATCGTAAAGTAAATATAACGTTAATATAAGAGGTCCGAAATAATAAAATACTTCCTTTTGGACCAAAGTATTGAAAAAAGAAGCTATTTTAACAGATATGGTCTGCCACACCAAATGATTTATATCGTCAACTGTTCTCTCTTTCTTAATCCATTTACCCTCCAGAATCTGCTGTTCCCTGGGACTCCCTCTACCGCCTCAAGGGTAGTGTTGTGGAGCGTGGGAATACAACTGGGAAAGAGGACCAGTACCTCGCCCGGGCGGCCTCACCTGCTATGCTGAACAGGGGCCTTGTATGGGGGATGGGAAGATTGGAAGTAAGAGGGAACGAAGCGGCCGTGGCTGTAAATTAGGTACCATCCCGTCATTTACCAGGAGGAGAAGTGGGAAACCACGGAAAAGCACTTTGAGGATGGCTGAGGTGAAAAATCGAACCCCCTCTACTCAGTTGACCTCCCGAGGCTGCGTGGACCTCATTTCAGCCCTCGTACCACTTTTCAAATTCCGTGGCAGAACCGGGAATCCAACCCGGGCCACAGGGCGTGGCAGCTAATCATGCTAACCACTACACCACAAAGGCGGACGTAAACTTAGTTTTACTTTCTTAATTTCTGTAACTGTTCATTTCATTGCCAAACGCACTGTAGAAAATAGTCGGCGAAGGAGAATTAGTACAGTAAACTGTAGAATTTAGAACATTGGTACCGTTCGCAGATGTTATAATTTGAAGTACACGCCACTGAACTCAATGGGAGAACTCCGGTGGTTTAGCAGGAACAACCGGTCCGCTCTGCTCCTATCGTTCCCAGCAACAACTGGAGACTGAAGAGAGTGTTAGGTTGTATGTGTGTGTGTTTTTTCTTTCGAAACACTGCCACGGCACACTCAACTCTCTCGATGTTTCGAAACGCATCGGTATTTCGAAGCAGTGAGAATGCTTCATGTGTCCTGTCCAGTGTTGCAACCAAGCACACACGATAATACCCTCAAATCATCAAAATTTTACCCTAAATTACCCTATATTTAAAAATTACATGGATATTTAAAAAGAGAATAATTTAGTTTTTAGTTATTTTCACCTCTATTATAGTAGCTGCCGGCCCCCGCGTTGTAGGGGTAGTGGGCTTACCTCTTAGTCGGAGGATCTGGGTTTGATTCCCGGGCAGACAGGGATTAATACCCGGATCTAAGGACTGGTTCGAGGTCCTCTCAGCCTACGTGATTACAACTGAGGAGCTATGAGAAAGCAGCCGCGGTCTAGGAAGCCGAGAGGATTCGATACCTCGTAATCATGGTAGGCCATGGTCCTCGTGGTGTTTTATAGTAGCTAGACTCATAAAGATACAAAAGGATAGGAGAAAGTATAATTTTCTGTAAAGCGACGTGTTTGCGCAGCTGTGAACTTGCATTCGGGAAATGGTCGGTCCGAATCCCACCGTCTTCAGACCTGAAAATTGTTTTCCATGGTTTCCCATTTTGACACCCTTCAACTGCCGGGACTGTACCTTAATTAAGGCCAGGGCCTCTCCGTTCACAATCCTAGCTCCTTCCCATCCTTGCGTCGCAGAAAACCTTCGATGTGTTAGTGCAACGTTAAATAAATAAATTAAATAAATAAATAAATAAATAAATAAATAAATAAATAAATAAATAAATAAATAAATAAATAAATAAATAAATAATCGAAAAATGTGTAAACCAAAACCAGTCCTTAGGAATAATTTCAATGAGTTAGCATACAAATAGACATACATAATTATAGACTGTTATGCCTTTCAGCGTTCTGTCTGCAAGCCTCAGTGAATTTACTACCCGCCGCCATAATCCTCTATTTGTAACTAGTTGTGTGGTCTCGTTTAGTTCTATACCTCTTATCCTTAAATCTTTAGAAACTGAGTCTAACTATCGTCTCTTATCTCCCTCTACTTTTCTTACCCTCCATAACAGAGTCCATTATTCTACTACGCAATCTATCCTCCTCCATTTGCCTCACATGACCACACCAACGAAGCCGGTTTATGCGTACAGCTTCATCCATGGAGTTCATTCCTAACTTATCCTTCATCTCTTCATTCCGAGTACCGTTCTGCCATTGTTCCCACTTGTTTTTACCTGCGATCATTCTCGCTACTTTCATGTCTGTTACTTTAAACTTAGCAGTGACAATATTCTTTACTTTCCATTTTTTAAATGTAGGCCTACTTAAACCTGCTGATGATGAAAATCTGTCCATTGTATCAGAATAAGAGTGTTATTGGTTCTTACGTCCTACTATATACGTTTACTGCATCCGGAGTTGCCGAGCTGCCTAAATTTTGCCCCGCAGTAGTTCTTTTACGTGCCACTAAATCTACTGACACGAGCTTGACGTATTTGAGGACTACCAAGTACCACCTGATTGAGTCGGGATCGAACCCGACTACTTAGACTCAGAAGGCCAGAGCTCTACCATCTGAGCTACTCAAACCGACCAATGAGCTCAATGAAGGTTACATTTGATTTTCACATTATTTGCATGATATCAAATTACAAAATGCTGACATTAATATATTAATATTGACCATGATTATTTAGGTTTAAATCCTGATCTTTTTAAATTATTGGAAACAGTTTCTTATAGACATGATACTTTGTAGGCTTTTGGACTTATGCCGTTCAAGAAAATAAGGCGAAATTCTTTACGTTTCGCAGAGAACTGTGCTCTACGTCATCAGAAGAAAATCTTAAACAAGAAACCTTTCCCGTGGACAGTCGAGATTTTCTTCTGATGTCGCAGAGCACAGTTCTCTGCCAAACGTAAAGAATTTCACCTTGTTTTCTTGACACGGCATACGCCCAAAAACCTACACAGTATCATGTCTACAAGTACGGGCCGTGAAAGTATTAATGGCAACAGTTCCTTAATTTGAAAAAAAAAAACTGTAGGTTAACAAGTGTTCCTTATCGAAGGCTGCTTTTCTCTATTAACGTGTCTGCCATCGTCAAACACATCGGTAGAGATAATTTTTGTAAGATATAGCTAATAAAAACACTTCAAGCAGATACGATAAATGCAATTATGCATACCAACATGAACTTTAGGACTCTGTTAAATTTGAATTGTCAAGAAAACTGTTACAGAAGAAATGCTAATATGACTTGCTCGGCGTAATTTTATATTGTAACCACAAAAACGCACACACGAGATGCTGTCAATATTGTGTACGGTATTAATACATTGTTTTATTTACAATTACACATATACACACAGTAATAAACTGCCATCTTGGACAAAACACTGCTACGAAGAAGAAGACTGCTCCATTAGCATGTCAACCGATTACCAACACAACAGAATCACAACATGGGTTCACCCCTCGGCTAACGACTTCTACTACAAGTCTCGCTAAACAACTCAACTCTAAACTCCCAAGACTGCCCCTTTATATAAAGTGGCTCAAAAAAGTATTGGTCTGTCGAAATATGCTACATGTGAGGACAGGGAATCGAAGGTAATGATGATCAAAACTGACATGTACTAGAGTCCTTGATTATTTATCATCTTGTGTAACATGTACATTGTAAGAAAAACATAATTCTTCGATATCCATATAACTAAAAAACCATCACTTGCCACCAAAATAGTATTGGTCTGAATTGACATAAGGCAGTTTCTTGTTCCTTCGTGAACGTTTCAGTACCGTACTTGGTAGGTCCTCCTTTCCTCTTTATAATCTCAGCTAACCTATTTGGCATCGATCGTACCAAGGTTCCCGTAGTTTCCTTTGGTAT
Source organism: Anabrus simplex (assembly GCF_040414725.1). Lineage (NCBI taxonomy): Eukaryota > Metazoa > Arthropoda > Insecta > Orthoptera > Tettigoniidae > Anabrus > Anabrus simplex. The sequence continues at coordinate 33,296,973 of NC_090265.1, read as the reverse complement.
GTTATTCCATTCGGTTAATAAGGCTTCTTTCAGGTCAGCTTTGTGTTATATTGCATATTTTCTCAAGTTTTGCTCCAAATAGTGCCACAAATTCTCGATGGGGTTGATGTCGGGAGACTGTGGTCGAGTTTCCATCCAACGCGGTGTATTAATATAACAGCCATAGCTTCGTGCTCAGGACTGTGGTGTTTGGGGTCGTTATCTTGTTTAAACGTATACTTTGCTAAGAGTCCCATTTTTTGTTCACTTGATGCAAGTTGTGTCTTGAGGATGTTAATGTATGCTTTGGGATCCATAGTCCCTTCAATAAAGGCTAATACACGTACACCATTCGCAATCATGCAACCCCACACCATCAGGGAACTATCTCCATGTTTCACGGTGGCTGTCAGGTTGTTATCTTTAACTTCAGAATGCGTCTTCCTCCACTCAGTCACTCGTCTGTCTGACCTGAAGAGGCTAAATTTATTCTCATCGGCAGAAACGACTGTCTTCCTATCCTCATAGCTGTCATTTCTGTGCTCTTTAGCGTACGCAAATCGCTTCTTCCTGTTAGCGTTACTGATGCACGGCTTTCTACGGGCTGTCCTGCGAGCATATTTTCCTCTTTCGCGTAGCATTTTTCGGATGGTTTCATACGGCACGTGTACTCCTACATCTTGGTTTAACGCACCTGCTATCTTCGGCGCACTTAGCTGAGGATTTTGGGCCACTTTACGCATGATTTGCTGTTTGTCTTGTACTGATAACTTCGAGGGGCGGTCACCTCTTAGTCTATTTTCTATTGTCTTTGATCTTTTGTACCTGTAAACAATATTTTTAACAGTTGTAACAGCTCTTCCAATTATTTCACTTATGTCCTTGAAAGATTTACCTTTTTGAAATCGTCGCACTATATTCCTCCTTTCTTCCACGGTTGTTTCTTTCATTTTCCTTCTCATTGCTAGCTGAACACGGAAACAGTGCTGAATATTGCCTTCCAACGTGTCAGCACAGACACAATGAGCCCGAGTTGCGGCAGACAGTACGATGTGACGCTGATATTATTTACTAGACCAATACTTGTTTGGCGTGTAATGACGCATGGCGTTGTATTGCTGGCCCGTTTGTGAACAACGTGAATCTCCTTGGCTCCATATTCAACCTACTGATGTACTTGACTGTCCTACATATCTACATACGTGTAATTCCGTTATATGCACCATTATTTGTACTATACTGTTCCGTTCGTACCACGGCTGTGGGCAGACCAATACTTTTTTGAGCCACTGTGTATTGCCTGTCCAGGGTTCTAGAAGAGTATGACACAACACGCTTTTCGTAATTTCTGGAGAATCCAATAGGCTATTTACAATCAAAAGAACTTTCTATTCAATTCTAGTGACAAGATTCGTTGTTCTGGACTATTACCGTGTGTTGCACAACACTACACTGGATTTATACATCATATTTACAGGTAATAATAAATGATATACCATTAATTTCGTGTTCTTACATTAAATAAACTCATACCAATATACATACAGCAGACGTGTCGTGACATAACCTCACATGTTTTGTTACGACCACGATTTATACCAAATACAGTCCGTACATAACTACGTAAATACTACTACTACTACTACTACTACTACTACTACTACTACTACTACTACTAATAATAATAATAATAATAATAATAATAATGGTCCGCCTCTGTGGTGTAGTGGTTAGTGTGATTACCTGCCACCCCCGGAGGCCCGGGTTCGATTCCCGGCTCTGACACGATATTTGAAAAGTGGTACGAGGGCTGGAACGGGGTCCATTCAGCCTCGGGAGGTCAACTGAGTAGAGCTGGGTTCGATTCCCACCTCAGCCATCCTGGAAATGTTTTTCCGTGGTTTCCCATTTCTCCAGGCGAATGTCGGGATGGTACCTAACTTAAGACTACGGCCGATTCCTTCCCTCTTCCTTGTCTATCCCTTCCAATCGTCCCATCCTCCATCAAGGCCCCTGCTCAGCATAGCAGGTGAAGCCGTCTGGGCGAGGTACTGGTCATCCTCCCAAGTTGTATCCCCCGACCCAGAGCCTGAAGCTCCAGGACACTTGTGGCGGTAGAGGTGGGATCCCTCGCTGATTCCGAGGGAAAAGCCAACGCTGGAGGGTAAGCAGATTAAGAAAGAAAGAAATAATAATAATAATAATAATAATAAGAAGAAGAAGAAGAAGAAGAAGAAGAAGAAGAAGAATCGTGCTCGATATTTTCATTATTTACCCATGGGTTAGAGAACTGTTTTCAAGTTATACTTGTCCATTACACTTGCATCAATATTTGTAGTCAAACAATGCTTTAATAAGCAATTTCCTTTCCATATTCGATTTTTTTACGGTACTATCTGGTGTACCCGGGCTTAGCTACGGAATTCTACATTGTAACTTATACAGAATCCTAGATGAAATGAAACGACGTATGGCTTTTAGTGCTGGGAGTGTCCGAGGACATGGTCGGCTCGCCAGGTGCAGGTCTTTTGATTTGACACCCGTCGGCGACCTGCGCGTCGTGATGAGGATGAAATGATGATGAAGACAACACATACACCCAGTCCCCGTGCCCGCGAAATTAACCAATGATGGTTAAAATTCCCGACCCTGCCGGGAATCGAACCTGGGACCCCTGTGACCAAAGGCCAGCACGCTAACCATTTAGCCATGGAGCCGGACAGAATTCTAGATGAAGTCGTGTGCACTTCGTGAATAAGACGTTATTAAAGTACTTAATAACATAGGTATTTCAAAAATAAATTTTTGCGCCTTCCCCTAAACTACCATGCTATCCAGTGTGAATAAATGTATTTATAGCCTGGTCTGTAGTGCTTAATTCCCCGACTTTACATACAGATTTTCATTAAATACTGTTCACCCATTTTCTCGCGATGCGCGTACAGACAAACATGACGGAAAATTAAGAAATGTTTTCTCCTTGTTATGGTTCATGGTGTGAGTTACTGTAGTCACGTCCTAGTTCGTGAACTATGGGCAACGGCTGAGTGGCCTAGTAAGTGGTCCGGAGAGTCGAGATACCAGTTGCTATGGAATGGGAGTGGGCATCTCGGACATATTCTGAGTCATGGCCCTGCTTGTGCTCAGGCGGCTAGGACTATACAATTCACCGGTGGTCCATAACCCGTTAGAGGAGAGATCCTCACTTGGACTATGTGCAAGTATGGTAGCATCCTGCTTCATGAATCAACCGAGCTCAGAGTATTTTAAGCAAGCCTCGGACTTATAGGAGTAACGAAGTCCCACTCCCATCTGACAGGCGAGGGACTCCTTTGAAACAACTTGGCGAACGAAATGGAATTCGGTGGGGAGCTATCAATATTAATGGGGCTTATAGAAGAAAGAAAGTAGAACTGGCTGAGTCAGCAAAGAGGATGCATCTGGATGTGCTAGGAGTAAGTGATATTCGAGTAAGGGAAGATAACGAGGAAGAGATAAGAGATTATAAAGTGTACTTCACGGGTGTTAGAAAGGGAAGGGCAGAGTCTGGGGTAGGGCTCTATATCAGGAATACCATTGCACGCAACATAGTTTCTGTTAGGCACGTAAATGAGCGAATGATGTGGGTAGATTTGTCAGTGGGAGGAATTAGGACAAGAATTGTGTCCGTGTATTCTCCATGTGAGGGTTCAGATGAGGATGAAGTTGACAAGTTTTATGAAGCGTTGAGTAACATCGTGGTCAAGGTAAACAGCAAGGATAGAATAGTGCTAATGGGCGATTTCAATGCGAAAGTTGGAAATAGAACTGAAGGATACGAAAGGGTGATTGGTAAATGTGGGGAAGATATGGAAGCTAATGAGAATGGGAAGCGTTTGCTGGACTTCTATGCTAGTATGCGTTTAGCAGTTACGAATACATTCTTCAAGCATAAGGCTCACCGCTACACATGGGAGTCTAGGGTTACCAGATCCATAGTAGACTGTATCTTAACCGACATCGAATTCAGGAAATCTGTTAGGAATGTACGAGTTTTCCGGGGATTTTTCGATGATACAGACCACTATCTGATCTGTAGTGAACTAAGTATCTCTAGGCCTAGGATAGAGAGGGTGAAATCTGTCTGCAAACGAATAAGGGTAGAAAATCTCCAGGACGAAGAACTTAGACAGAAGTACATGGATATGATTAGTGAGAAGTTTCGAGCAGTAGACAGTAAGCAGGTTCAGGATATAGAAAGTGAATGGGTGGCATACAGGGATGCTGTAGTAGAAACAGCAAGGGAATGCCTAGGAACAACTGTTTGTAAAGATGGGAAAAGGCGAACATCTTGGTGGAATGATGAAGTGAGAGAAGCTTGTAAACGTAAAAAGAAGGCTTATCAGAAATGGCTCCAAACAAGGGCCAAGGCAGACAGGGATTTGTACGTAGATGAAAGAAACAGAGCGAAACAAATAGTTGTTGAATCCAAAAAGAAGTCATGGGAAGATTTTGGTAATAACCTGAAAAGGCTAGGTCCAGCAGCAGGGAAACCCTTCTGGACAGTAATAAAGAATCTTAGGAAAGGAGGGAAAAAGGAAATTAACAGTGTTTTGAGTAATTCAGGTGAACTCATGATAGATCCCAGGGAATCACTGGAGAGGTGGAGGGAATATTTTGAACAACTTCTCAATGTAAAAGGAAATCATCCTGGTGGTGTTGCGAACAGCCAAGCTCATGGGGAGGAGGAAAATGATGATGGTGAAATTACACTTGAGGAAATGGAAAGGATGGTAAATAAACTCCATTGTCATAAAGCAGCAGGGATAGATGAAATTAGACCTGAAATGGTGAAGTATAGTGGGAAGGCAGGGATGAAATGGCTTCATAGAGTAGTAAGATTAGCATGGAGTGTTGGTGAGGTACCTTCAGATTGGACAAAAGCAGTAATTACACCTATCTATAAGCAAGAAAACAGGAAGAATTGCAACAACTATCGAGGTATCTCATTGATTAGTATGCCAGGCAAAGAGTTCACTGGCATCTTGGAAGGGAGGGTGCGATCAGTCGTTGAGAGGAAGTTGGATGAAAACCAGTGTGGTTTCAGACCACAGAGAGGCTGTCAGGATCAGATTTTCAGTATGCGTCAGGTAATTGAAAAATGCTACGAGAGGAATAGGCAGTTGTGTTTATGTTTCGTAGATCTAGGAGAAAGCATATGATAGGGTACCGAGGGAAAAGATGTTCGCCATACTGGGGGACTATGGAATTAAATGTAGATTATTAAAATCAATCAAAAGCATTTATGTTGAAAATTGGGCTTCAGTGACAATTGATGGTAGAATGAGTTCTTGGTTCAGGGTACTTACAGGAGTTAGACAAGGCTGTAATCTTTCACCTTTGCTGTTTGTAGTTTACATGGATCATATGCTGAAAGGTATAAAATGGCAGGGAGGGATTCAGTTAGGTGGAAATGTAGTAAATAGTTTGGCCTATGCTGACGACTTGGTCTTAATGGCAGACTGTGCCGAAAGCCTGCAGTCTAACATCTTGGAACTTGAAAATAGGTGCAATGAGTATGGTATGAAAATTAGCCTCTCGAAGACTAAACTGATGTCAGTAGGTAAGAAATTCAACATAATTGAATGTCAGATTGGTGATACAAAGCTAGAACAGGTCGATAATTTCAAGTATGTAGGTTGTGTGTTCTCCCAGGATGGTAATATAGTAAGTGAGATTGAATCAAGGTGTCATACAGCTAATGCAGTGAGCTCGCAGTTGCGATCAACAGTATTCTGTAAGAAGGAAGTCAGGTCCCAGACGAAACTATCTTTACATCGGTCTGTTTTCAGACCATCTTTGCTTTACGGGAGCGAAAGCTGTGTGGACTCAGGATATCTTATTCATCAGTTAGAAGTAACAGATATGAAAGTAGCAAGAATGATTGCTGGAGTGGGAACAATGGCAGGAGGGTACTCGGAATGAGGAGATAAAGGCTAATTTAAGAATTAGCTGTATGGATGAAGCTGTACGCATAAACCGTTTCGGTGGTGGGGTCATATGAGGCGAATGGAGGAGGATAGGTTACCTAGGAGAATAATGGTCTCTGTTATGGAGGGTAAGAGAAGTAGAGGTAGACCAAAACGACGATGGTTAGACTCAGTTTCTAACGATTTAAGGATAAGAGGTATAGAACTAAATGAGGCCACAACACTAGTTGCTAATCGAGGATTGTGGCGACGTTTAGTAAACTCACAGAGGCTTGCAGACTGAACGCTGAAAGGCATAACAGTCTATAATGATAATGTATGTATGTATGTATGTATGTATGTATGTATGTATGTATGTATGTATGTATGTATGTATGTATGTATGTATGTATGTATGTATGTTTGTATGTATTGTGAAGATGACCGATACAGAAATACCATTATTTTTTAAAATTCAGAGCAATGTACAGACAAAACACTTATTTTATCATATATGTAATTACCCTGAAGAGGGCAGCACTGGTCCTGTCGCGTGTACAAAAACTGTAGCCGTTCCGTACGTCGTCTATCTCAATGCTTCGAAATTTTTTTGCCCTCTCGCCCCAATAGAAACACTGTCCAGCTCCATGGCTAAATGGTTTGCATGCAGGCCTTTCGTCGCACAGAGGTCGGCAGTAGTTGATACAGCGGAGATTTTGTTGTTTCAGTCGCGGCTTGACCAAGTGCTGTGTGAGATTCTCCTTTACTTTAGTATGACACAACATTTGCCATTAAATCCGATTTCGACTATTCTGGAATGTAGTTACCAAGTTTCTTTCTTTCTTTCTTTCTTTCTTAATCTGTTAATCCTCTAGGGTTGGTTTTCCCTCAGACTATGCGAGGGATCCCACCTCTACCGCCTCAAGGGCAGTGTCCTGGAGCGTGAGAGATTAGGTCGGGGGATACAACTGTGGAGAATGACCAGTACTTCGCCCAGGCGGCCTCACCATCTATGCTGAACATGGGCCTGAGGGAGGATGGTTGATTGAAAGGGATAGACAAGGAAGAGAGAAGGAATCAGCTGTGGCCTTAAGTTAGGTACCATCCTGGCATTTGCCTGGAGGAGAAGTGGGAAACAACGGAAAACCACTTTCAGGGTGGCAGAGGTTTGTATCGAACCCAACTCTACTCATTTGAACTCCCGAGACTGAGTGGACCCCGTTCCAGCCCTCGTACCACTTTTCAATTTCGTGGCAGAGCCGGGAATCGAACCCGGGCCTCCGGGGTTGGCAGCTAATCATACTAACCACTACACCACAGAAACGGTCTACCAAGCTTATAATTACTTAAATTAGTCTATTACATTTATTTACTATTTTAGTACCGTACGCATTTTAACAGTAGGCCTAACGTATAAGTGATCTATGTTGGTACCGTAGAATTACAAGCGCCCAATGAAGAAGCCGACGTATTTCATTACTATATACAGTAGTGGCGATTGCGAAGTAGAAGTGGGGGCAAAATAATTTACAGACAAAAAAAAAGTACCTGGGCTTGTTAATAATTAAAGGCAATAAAGGAACTAATTATCCTATAAGACAACCGGGCTTGTACAAATTGCATTAAAAATACTATAATTCCTAGTTTCCGGCTGCTAAAATACAATAAAAATGTAATGTTTTCTCCTAAAGTGGGGGGGGGGGGAGGCTGGAGGCCTAATCGCCCCCACTGACTATATACTTGTACGATTGTACATGATCCATTTTTCATACGGTATTTTGTACCTTTGTTATTAAACATTTCATGTTTCTAATATGTTATAATTACCAGAAAGTCGAGCAGTCTGTTTAGTGAAGTGAACTTTGCTATCGAGCGTGATTCATATCGAAACCACGCCGTTTCATGGCGAAACATTCCTTATCGAAATGCTTCTCTTGGAATCCGAGGCGGAAGCTGTTCACTGCGCCGTGTCAAGTGTTTCGAAACAGTGAGCTACGTCATTACAGTCACGTGTTCACTGTAGTAGTTATATCAGTCTCAGGCTACTGCTATTTTGCGTGATGAACATGTGTTACTCAGGGACACACAGTTCTATGTCTTCACGCCAGTGCGATCTATCTTGGGGTCTTAATTATTGTATTTTGATATTACATTCACTGAAAAATTTCGTCAGAATGATATATTAAACAAGAAACTGAAGCCGGACGAAATTCATTTTGAAATTACAATTGCGGGGCGAGTTGGTAGTGGAGTTGCACCCGGGAGATAGTGGGTTCGAACCACACTGTCGGCAGTCCAGAAGAAGGTTTTCTGTGGTTTCCCATTTTCACACCAGGCAAATGCTGGGACTGTAACTCAATTAAGACCTTCCCACTTCTAGGTCTTTCCAATCCCATAGTCGCCTTAAGACCTGTCTGTGTCGGTGCGACGTAAAGCAAATTTTACAAAATAAATTCGCTGTTGTCCGCCTCTGTGGTGTAGCGTGATTAGGTGCCACCCTCGGAGGTCCGGGTTCGATTCCCGGCTCTGGCACGAAATTTGAAAAGTGGTACGAGGGCTGAAACGGGGTCCACTCAGCCTCGGGAGATCAAATGAGTAGAGGTGGGTTCGATTCCCACCTCAGCCATCCTGGAGTGGTTTTCCGTGGTTTCCCACTTCTCCTCCAGGCAAATGCGGGGATGGTACCTAACTTAAAGCCATGGCCGCTTCCTTCCCTCTTCTTTGTCTATCCCTTCCAATCTTCCCAACCCCCTGCAAGGCCCCCAACATAGCAGGCGAGGTGGCCTGGGCGAGGTACTGGTCATCCTCCTCAGTTGTATCCCCGACCCAGAGTCTGGAGCTCCAGGACACCGCCCTTGAGGCGGTAGAGGTGGGATCCCTCGCTGAGTCCGAGGGAAAAAGCGACCCTGGAGGGTAAGCAGATTAAGAAAGAAAGAAAGAAAGAAAGAAAGAAAGAAAGAAAAAATAGCTTTTTAAAAGTATTTTTTATAATATTTGCGACTGTTTTAACGTCGCACTGTTAAAGTTAAAGCAATGGCAGGACTCATTTCAGTGCCCCGTGTTCGCCAACACACGCTCCCAAGTTGAGAGCCCTGGATCCCTTTTAGTCGCCTCTTACGACAGGCAGGGGATACCGTGTCTGTTATTCTACCGCCCGCCCCCCCCCCAACAGTGCGTTGTAAACAAAGATTTTGCTGGTTCATCTCAACGGAGAATTTTAAGAGCACATGAAATAAAAAATAAAAGGAACCAGGAGGGTTATAGTGTGCAAAAGGCTGCGAATAGTTGACGCTTTAACTCAATCACTTTCCGTAAAAAACTTTCTTCTCTCACATTATTTTCACTTCTTTTATCCATTTTCATATGTATCAAAGTCACAACATCGAAAATATCAAGTGAGCCTCTCGAACATGTGGAATAATAGTCGGTTGTATTCCAGCATTAGCTTACTGCTAGGAACGAACCCAAACCAAGAACGTATGCAACAGACCGATTCTAACCTCCATTTGTATCAGCTGACAAATGAACTAATATTATTAGTGAAGATATGTTATTAGTCATGTGTAAATCTTTATGGAACAGAATTTGAATAACTAATAATTATTTTTATGAGTTCTAATATTATTAGTTAGTTTTATGAAACAGGGCCCTGACCACAATACAGATAAAACATGTCTGCCGTAACGGGCCAAAGTTGACATGGCGGGGAGTAACCTAATAAAATGCTCGTGAGAGTATTGTAGTACGAAAATGTTTATCGAATACTTTCTAAGAAATTAGCATTTGATTTGTAACAGATAAATAATTTTACGTGTTCTTTATATAGGAGAGATTTTTCCTTGTTTAACGTCCCTCTAAAACATTGTTTCCGGCAACGGAAGCATATTGAAAGGCTAGGATTGGTCTTAATGAAAGAACAGCCGAGGCATTTCCTAGGTGTGAAAATGGAAAACCACGGAAAACTATCTTCAGGGCTGCCAACGGCGGTATTCGAACCTACTATATCCCGAATACAAGCTCTTAGCTCCACGACCCTAACCGAACGGCCAACTCGCTCGGCATCTAGGAGAGAAAGATGCTTTAAGCGTATTTTTAAAGCATTACACCGAGTAAGTTAGCCACGCGGTCAGGGTTGAGTAGCTGGGAGGGGTTCCAATACCACCGTTAGCAGCCCTGAAGATTGTTTCCAATAGTTTCCCCATGTTTACACCAGGCAAATGCTGAGGTCGTACCTTCATTAAGGCCATGGCCGCCTCCTTCCCACTCCTAGCCCTTTCTTATCCTTTTGCTGCCGAAAACTTTTTATGAGTGTGACGTGAAGTCCGCCTCTGTGGTGTAGTGGTTAGTGTTTAGCTGCCACACCCAGAAGCCCGAGTTCGATTTCCGGCTCTGCCACGAAATTTGAAAAGTGGTACGAGGGCTGGAACGGTGTCCACTCAGCCTCGGGAGTTCAACTGAGTAAAGGTGGGTTCGATTTCCACCTCAGCCTTCCTGGAAGTGGTTTTTCCGTGGTTTCCTTACTTCTCCTCCAGGCAAATGCCGGGATGGTACCTAACTCGAGGCCACGGCCGCTTCCTTCCCTCTTCCTTGTCTATGCCTTCCAATCGTCCCATCCCCCACCAAGGCCCCTGTTCAGCATAGCAGGTGAGGCTACCTGGGCGACGTACTGGTCATCCTCCCCAGTTGTATCCCCGACCCAATGTCTCACGCTCCAGGACACTTCCCTTGAGGCGATAGAGGTGGGATCCCTCGCTGAGACCGAGGGAAAACCGACCCTGGAGTATAATCAGATTAAGAAAGAAAAGTGTGACGTGAAATGACTGGCGAAAGAAAAAAGGCACTACAACAAACATCAAGATACCAACAACTAACAAATTTCACTTCGTTTAAAACATGAATATGGACTTAAGAAAAAATCGACACAACTCTAAACAAATAATTAGTTTTCCAGTTTTTAACACCATGGCAGCATGCCTAAAACCTATCCTATTATGCATCATTCACCAAAAGATTGAATTCGACAAAAACTAGCACTATGCACATCCAACAAACGATTCCACTTGGTTCCCTGCTTTTGAAGTTTCTTGGCAATTCCTTATGATAATTTCTTTTCATTATCTCCGTGTAATTAATTGTTGATAAAAATATTGGCCATAATTTTTACACACTCCTTTATAATTTTTGTCGAAGGAAGACCACACTTCCACACATCACATTTAATGTTATTTTCAAAGGCTAATACACGGCTAAAACAAGGGCTTAATTTTTCAGGAAGTTCCCAAAAATAAAGACTCTATCACTCATTTCAATACTGATCTCTTCACAAGTACCAAGATGACTTACCAGAGTTGCACATTTTCTCTATCTGTCACACTTCAAGTCGTCTTTAACATCGTAATATCAACTTTAATTGCTAGAAAAGCAATAATTTTAAAATACACTTCTACTTCTAGGTCACGTGTCACTTTCATATTGATGGAATATCTAGAGTACGGTAGGTCTTAAGAATCCTTCGACTGGGCGAGTAGGCCATGTGGTTACGGGCGCGCAGTTGTGAGCTTGCATCCGGGAGATAGTGGGTTCGAACTCCTTTGTCGGCAGCCCTGAAAATGGTTTTCCGTTGTTTCCCATTTTCACACCAGGCAAATGTTCCTTAATTAAGGCCAGGGCCGCTTATACTTCCCACTCATAGGCTTTTCCTATCCATCATCATCATAAGACCTATCTGTGGCGGTGTGACGTAAAACAGATTATTAAAAAACAACCTTTTATAATCACATCGAATCACCTCACATTTTTGTCTTAAAAGACTGAAAATTATCTTCTTCACACCAACGTTTAAACGCTTTCTCTTCTATCAGTCGCAGATGCTGTTCATGCTCTTTACTTTATCTGTTTACCCTCCGGGGTCGGTTTTCCCCTCGGACTCAGTTAGTGATCCCACCTCTACCGTCTTAAGGGCAGTGTCCTGGAGCTTCAGACTTTGGGTCAGGAGATACAACTGGGGAGGATGACCAGAACCTTGCCCAGGCGGCCCTACCTGCTATGCTGAACAGGGGCCTTGCGGGGGTATGGGAAGATTGGAAGGGATAGACAAGGAAGAGGGAAGGAAGCGGCCGTGGTTTTAAGTTAGGTACCATCCTGGCATTTGCCTGGAGGAGAAGTGAGGAAACCACGGAAAACCACTTCCAGGATGGCTGAGGTGGGAATCGAACCCACCTCTACTCAGCTGACCTTCTGAAGCTGAGTGGACCCCGTTTCAGCCCTCGTGCCACTTTCCAAATTTCGTGGAAGAACCGGGATTCGAACCCTGGCCTGCGGGGGTGGCAGCTAATCACACTAACCACTACACCACAGAGGCGGACTCATGCTCTTTACGACACTGGTATTCAAACTGTTCGGTGGGCCTACTTCCAAAATCCAATTGTTTACCTTCTTGCCCTCAAAGTGTCCGACTCCATGGCTAAATGGTTAGCGTGCCGGTCACAGGGGTCCTGGGTTCGGTTCGCGGCCGGGTCAGTCGTGTGTGCCATCTTCAGCATTAGAAATCATCATCAGTAGAGCTCAATTCTCGTAGACGTATAGGTCGCCTTTCAGGCGTCAAATCGAAAGACATGCACTAAGCCTCTCCGTAGGCCACACGCAATTACTATTATTTACCACGTTTCGATGGGGATTGAAATCGATTTGAATACGCTTTCCGTACTCAATACGTTACCTGTTTCCAAGTAAGATTCAATCCATAATCAGATCGATTTGAATACGATAGTCTTGACACTCGTAGAGTACGAGATCGTGCGCGGCCGTGCAAGAATAATCCGACATGTAGAGTTTGACAGCAAGGGCCAACCCTAACCAAAGTAGAGTAAGTGCCTTATTACCAAAGGCATTTAAAGTCCGTGATACAAAATTGTTCTATGTACAGCCTACTAATACTACACGTGATAAGATAATGTAAGGAGCAGTAAGCTGAAATCAACCAAACACAAACGAAATCACAGGAAGCATATGATAAACAAACTTCGATCGACCATCCGTAGCATTTTCAAATCGATTTCAATACGTTCCGGGTTCCCATGATACAAGATACTATATCCGTATTGAGTACGATTCGATCCCACTTTCTAATAGGATCGAGTTTCAGACTCAATACGAACTGAGTCCCCGTTTCCATCAGGTATTCGATACGGAAAGCGTATTCAAATCGATTTGAATTCCCCATGGAAACGTGGTACCGTAATCAAATACAGTAGAGACACTACGCGACACTGAGCGAGATATCGAGGGACAGCTATTGGAGCTCTCTCTAGCGAGTAGACCTGAAAACTACTGATTCTGTCATAAGGGCACGTGTATTTTTCTGTGAAGTTTTTGGTGTTACTTATGCGTTTTCAGTGAGTTGACATAATTAAATAGTAGCGTGTGTCATTCCTTGATATCTCCTCTCAACATGAGGGGAAAGGTATGTGCTGTGTTTGGCTGCAGTAACTATGAAGTAGAGAAGAATGCGCGGTCGTTCTTCAGGTTCCCTCGTGACAAGAAAATGTAAGTAATGTTGTGTTTGCATATATATTCTTCCAGTGACAGAGATTTTTATAGTACTTTATAATCTTCTGACCTGGTCGACCCATATTTTAACTGGCTTAAAATGTAATACGCATATTTTATTGTATAGTGCAGCAGTTAACCTTCAATATCGATGTGTTGTTGTTGGTGTGATCTGTGGGTTTTGAAATGCCACAGAAGTGATTTAGGTAAGGTGTACAAGAAAGAGGGGACGTACGCTTATATAAGAATTATAAGATCTGTTCAGATCATTTCCAGGCCAGCGACTTTAAAAATCCTCGACTATACAGCCAAGGGTATGTTTCATTATACGTAAATATTCCTCAAAGCATCACTATCGACAACACTTTCATACTTTTCTTTCTTTTATCCCTTTTCTCAGATTAAAGCGGGGATTTTATAGATTATCTTTCTGTTAGTAGGCTTCATGTTAAGAGGAAAATTGTCCAGCTATTAACTGCATCATATGTGTAAGGAATGTGCCGATATTTTTATTGACAAGTGTCTAAATGTGATGATACAATGTTTTTAAATGAGAAAAAAGACAAATCCAACCGTAAGACATCATGACCCGATGACAGAGCATGCTCAGCTATTGCTGATTTGTCTGGTTGGTTGAGACGAATATTCAGACAGAAATCTAAGTTCCTCCGTCTAGCTCAGAAATAGGCGTCTCTCGCACGAACCCGGATGCTAGTAAAACTGTCGTCAATCTTTCCAAGAAATCCTTGGATGAGAACCAAATGGCAGTTCTAGCTAGGGGTCTTAATTTCGCTGTCGCTCCCTCTAAAATTCCCACCGAGGAGTTAATTACTTCCGTTGAGGCAGCCATCCACAAACTACCCACGGATGAGGCTGAGGAGTTAAGACAGAAATGTGTGTGACTTATAAGGTCCGCTGTTGTACCCGCGCCCAATTTAACAAGATGGGAGAGGAGAGCTCTGAAAGAGCTTAGAGATGATTCTGAACTGACCATTCTCTCAGCTGATAAGGGTAATGCGATAGAGGTTATGGACACTGACGAGTATAAAAATAAGATCTCAGCTATATTGTCAGAGCCTGTTTTAAGACTGAGCACACGTGACCCTTGCACTCGTGTGTCTAATGCCACCGTGACGCTCTTAAGGCATTCTTCAATTCCAAAAGTGCAGAATATACATCTGTCCCCGGGGGACGCTATGCCACCTACATTATATGGACTTCCCATGTTCTATAAAAAAGATGTTCCCCTCAGACGTATTGTTAGAGCGATAGGTTCTGCTACGTATGCTCTGGCTAAATACCTAAGCAAATTACTTCAGCCACACACATAGGACGTACTGAATCATACGTCAGGGACTCTCGGTATTTCGTCAAAAAGCTGTCAACCATAACCCTTCAACCGAATGCACTTTTGGTGAGTTTCGATGTGGAGTCCTTGTTCACTAAAGTGTCGATTGACTCGGTCATCAATCAATCAATACTGATCTGCATTTAGGGCAGTCGCCCAGGTGGCAGATTCCCTATCTGTTGCTTTCCTAGCCTTTTCCGAAATGATTTCAAAGAAATTGAACATCTCCCTTGGTAAGTTATTCCAATCCCTAACTCCCCTTCCTATAAATGAATATATGCCCCAGTTTGTCCTCTTGAATTCCAACTTTATCTTCATATCGTGATCTTTCCTACTTTTATAAACGCCATTCAAACCTATTCGTCTACTAATGTCATTCCACGCCATCTCTCCGCTGACAGCTCGGAACATACCACTTAGTCGAGCAGCTCTTCTTCTTTCTCTCAATTCTTCCCAACCCAAACATTGCAACATTTTTGTAACGCTACTCTTTTGTCGGAAATCACCCAGAACAAATCGAGCTGCTTTTCTTTGGATTTTTTCCAGTTCTTGAATCAGGTAATCCTGGTGAGGGTCCCATACACTGGAACCATACTCTAGTTGGGGTCTTACCAGAGACTTATATGTACTCTCTTTTACATCCTTACTACAACCCCTAAACACCCTCATAACCATGTGTAGAGATCGGTACCCTTTATTTACAATCCCATTTATGTGATCCCCCCAGTGAAGATCTTTCCTTATATTAACACCTAGATACTTAC
Source organism: Anabrus simplex (assembly GCF_040414725.1). Classification (NCBI taxonomy): domain Eukaryota; kingdom Metazoa; phylum Arthropoda; class Insecta; order Orthoptera; family Tettigoniidae; genus Anabrus; species Anabrus simplex. The sequence continues at coordinate 33,281,386 of NC_090265.1, read as the reverse complement.
AATGATCCCCAAAAGGAACTTTCACCCCATCAACGCAGTAATTAAAACTGAGAGGACTTTTCCTATTTGTGAAACTCACAACCTGACTTTTAGCCCCGTTTATCAACATACCATTGCCTGCTGTCCATCTCACTACATTTTCGAGGTCACGTTGCAGTTGCTCACAATCTTGTAACTTATTTATCACTCTATAGAGAATAACATCATCCGCAAAAAGCCTTACCTCCGATTCCACTCCTTTACTCATATCATTTATATATATAAGAAAACATAAAGGTCCGATAACACTGCCCTGAGGAACTCCCCTCTCAACTATTACAGGGTCAGACAGAGCTTCACCTACTCTAACTCTCTGAGATCGATTTTCTAGAAATATAGCAACCCATTCAGTCACTCTTTTGTCTAGTCCAATTGCACTCATTTTTGCCAGTAGTCTCCCATGATCCACCCTATCAAATGCTTTAGACATGTCAATCGCGATACAGTCCATTTGACCTCCAGAATCCAAGATATCTGCTATATCTTGCTGGAATCCTACAAGTTGAGCTTCAGTGGAATAACCTTTCCTAAAACCGAATTGCCTTCTATCGAACCAGTTATTAATTTCACAAACATGTCTAATATAATCAGAAAGAATGCCTTCCCAAAGCTTACATACAATGCATGTCAAACTTACTGGCCTGTAATTTTCAGCTTTATGTCTATCACCCTTTCCTTTATACACAGGGGCTACTATAGCAACTCTCCATTCATCTGGTATAGCTCCTTCGACCAAACAATAATCAAATAAGTACTTCAGATATGATACTACATTCCAACCCATTGTCTTTAGTATATCCCTCATTGTCTCTCATTGAACACCTGTTCCCTGAGGACATTACTAAGCTATATTACCACTGCATGACTTCCACCTATTTCTTGTGGGGAGGGAATTTTTATGAACAGACGGACGGAGTGGCTATGGGAAGTCCACTTTCACCCGTAGTGGCTAATTTCTTTATGGAGCATTTTCAGGAGAAGGCTATTGCTTCCGTGCCTGTCAAACCTATGATATGGTGGAGGTTTGTTAATTATACATTTTTGGTCTGGACAGAACGTTCTGAGAAACTTCACCTATTTCTAAACCACCTATATCAGAACTTACTTACATACTTACTGGTCGGCGCTAAAGTCCTTGTAGGTCCTTGGCCTCCTTTATCACCTGCCTCCATTCATCTCGGTCCTCAGCTTTTCTTCTCCAACGTTTAACTCCTAACTTTCTAAGGTCATCCTCAACATCATCAATCCATCTTTTCCTAGGTCTTCCTCTCCTCCTCCTTCCATCAAGTTTCCCTATAAACACCTTTTTAACGGTGCAGGTTTCTGCCATTCTCTGAACATGACCGGCCCACCTAATTCCTCCCTGCTTAATTTTAGTAACAATATCTGGCTGGCCAAACAGTCCTTGCAGCTCTACATTTGTCCTCATTCTCCACCCATCCTGCTCTCTTACTGCACCGAATATCTTTCTCAATATCTTACTTTCCCACCGTAACAGCCACTGTTCTTCTCTGGAGGTCATCACCCAGCATTCTGATCCATACATAACTATTGGTCTTAGTACTGTTTGTATATTTTAATTTTTGTATTCCTGCTGACATTCCTGGATTTAAACATATTTTGCAAGGCGTAAAAGCATCGGTTTCCACTTGTTATCCTCTCCTGTATTTCCACGGAGGTTTTATTGTCCTCTGTTATTATAGAGCCTAGATATTTGAAAGATGTGACACTTTGATATTCCTTCCCATTTAATCTTACTGGGGTCCTTTCTCTTACTCCCTCTGTATCTCCCATCTTCATGTATTTTGTTTTGTTTATATTCACTTCTAGTCCTAGGTCCCGTGCTTTCTCTTCTAATACTGAGTAGCTCTCTTCAAGAGCTCTTTCATTTCTTGCAATTATTGCTACATCATCAGCATATGCTATCACTTGTACTAATCTGTTCAAAATGGTTCCCCCTGGGTTGATGGGCAATTGACGGATTACTTTTTCCAATGCTAGGTTAAAAATCAGTGTGGAAAGTACATCTCCCTGTCTTAGTCCTCTCTCCACTAAAAACTCCTCTGACAGATCTTGCTCCACTCTCACCTTGCATACTGTTGTTTTCAAAGTCATTTCTGTTAATCTAATCAATTTCCTTGGGATTCCAAATTCTTTTATAATCTTGTAAATTTTACTCCTATCTAGACTGTCATATGCCTGTTTAAAATTCACATACAGCTGATGTAGCTGTTTGTCATATTCATAAAATTTCTCTAGCACTTGTCGTAATATAAATATCTGATCCAGAGTAGAGCGATGTTTTCTAAAACCTGCTTGGTAATCCCCTAATATTCTTTCCATCCATAATTCCAATCTTAAGGCTAGTACCTTACCAAAAACCTTGTACGTTCCATCGATAATTTCCACATACTGCCTTATCTCCCTTTTTATGTATTGGGTAAATTATACCCAATGTCCAATCCTTGGGTATTTCCTCCTTTGTCCAAACCTCCTTAATCAATTCATAAACAGCCTTTTCTATTCCCTCTCCCCCATATCTCAACAGCTCTGACTCCATTCCATCTTCACCTGGGGCTCTATTATTCTTTAATGCATTAATTTCAGCTTTGACCTCTTCTAAGTCTGGCTGTTTTACTGATTCCTCTTCAAATTCTCTTTCTTCCCCATCAACATTTATATTTCCCTCCTCTCTATCATCTTCATTATTTCCATTGAGTAACTCGTAAAAATACCCCTGCCATCTTCCAAGCACTTTGCTTTTATCACCCAGAAGGTTTCCATTTTTATCCTTGAAGAAAACAGCTCTTGGTTGAAATCCTCTCTTAAGGTCTTTTGTTCTTTCATAGAACTTTCGTACCTCGTTTCTACCCTTCATTTCGTCCAGTTCTTCGATTCTCTTTCTTTCAAAAGCTCTTTCATATCTACATATCGTATCTGCTCTTCTTCTTCGTTTCTCTCTATACTCTTCTACTGTTTGTCTTGTTCTCCTTTGAAGCATTCTGTTCCTAGCATCATTCCTCTCTTGGATTAATGTTGAACATTCCTCATCAAACCATTCTGCTCTCTTTACCAATTTCTTCTTTCCCAGGGTACTATCTGCAACTTCACTGATAGTTGTTTTCAGTATCTCCCATTTATCTTCCACTTCTCCTTTCTCCCATAATTCCTTTTTATTTCCAAAGATTCAGCCATTTTCTTTTTGTATTTCTCTTGCAATTCCTCATTTTTTAAACCTTCAATATTGTGCTTTGCCTTTCTTGTTACTTTTTCCGTTCTTGCCATATCTATTTTTTGTCTGTACTTGACTCTAACAAGATAGTGGTCTGTATCTGCATCAGCACCTCTGCAGCTTCTAACATCCATAATATCTAATGCATGTCGACTGTCTATGATAACATGGTCTATTTGATTTCTTGTCACACCATCTGGTGAAATCCAGGTCTCCTTGTGAATGTTTTTCCTAGGATGCCAAGTACTTTTAATTATCATCTGCTTTCCACTCACAAAATCAATCAATCTCAATCCGTTATCATTACTTACTTCATGCAGGCTTTCTTTCCCTACTAAGTGTTTGTACACCTCTTCTCTTCCAATTTTTGCATTTAAATCTCCAAGGATAATTTTCACATCATGCCTTTGAACTTTATTAATTTCTTCCTCCAATTTAGTATAAAATGCATCTTTCTTCTCATCTTCTGCCTCCTCAGTAGGGGCGTACACACAAAACACAGTTACGTTGAAGAATTTTGCCCTAATTCTCACAGAGCACATCCTATCATTGATTGGAGTAAAGTTGATCACGCTTTGCTTTACCGACTTATGTATGAGGAATCCTGTGCCATTACTGCCTGCTTTTTCTCCACTGTACATCAAGATATGTTGTCCAGACATCATCATCCCTTGCCCTTTCCATCTCAGTTCCTGTAGAGCTGCTATTTTCACTCCATACTTATCCATTTCATTCCTTAATTCTTTCAACTTGCCAGGTCTCTTCAATGTCTTAACATTCCACGTTGCTAATATAATATCCTTTTTCCTTCTCTTTAGCCGTTTTTCTCGCCGGTTCGTCACCAAGTTTTCCAGTCCTGCTTTATTCATTCTTAAGGTATCCGTAACAGTTGGTTTTTTTACGAGGTAGGGGAGTTAACCCTACGCTCAACCCCCAACCTGGAGGACCAGGGTATCACTCTTAGTCTGGATCATCACCTTAGACCTGTCTGGCTTGGGTGGCCCTACCAGGAGCAGATGCTCCCGCCGGCATAGCTCTAAGGATCATTCGACCACGCAAGCCTCCAATAAACACACGGCAAAATATATTTTGCCTTCGTCAAGGTGGTGATACCTTCGGGAGGACCTATATCAGAAATAACAATGACCGAAATATGCCATTTATATGCAAGATAAAATAGCTTTAAACGGAGTCCGGGACCGGCCATTCACAGTTATATCTCAGATTTATTCTAAAATGAGCTCAGGAAATAAATATGACTTTTCTTTAACATCCGAACCTGGCCCTGGGTTCGATTCCTGACCGGGTCAGGGGTTTCTAATTTTAATGTTTAATATCCCTGGCTTGGGGACTGGGTGTTTGTGACGTCCTTATTCTTCCTTTCCTCACACACAACATTCCACACTACCGCCATTCCAATTACACGCAGGTTCATACAATATGGTGCCAGTAGGAGCAAAAGATCCACATGGGTCGACGCCCCGAACAAATAGCATTCTTAAAATAAAAATTTTAATGTTTAATATCCCTGGCTTGGGGACTGGGTGTTTGTGACGTCCTTATTCTTCCTTTCCTCACACACAACATTCCACACTACCACCATTCCAATTACACGCAGGTTCATACAATATGGTGCCAGTAGGGGCAAAAGATGCACATGGGTCGACGCCCGAACAAATAGCATTCTTAAAATAAAATAAAAAAAAATAAAAACAGAAACATCATTTAAATTCACTATGGAGATGGAGTCGGACGGATGCCTTCATTTCTTAGATGTTCTAGTAAGAAAGAAACCAGACGGCTCCTTGGGACATACCATCTATCGTAAGCCTACCCACACAAATCGCTATCTTCATGCAGGTTCTCACCACCAACCAGCACAAAAACAAGGCATTCTCATGACACTCACCAAGAAGGCAAGACAAATTTTTGAGCCGTCAAACATCCAGGTGGAGATGGACACAATGAAAGTCACATTCAAGGGTAATGGTTACAGCGATTTGCAGATTCATAGAGCCCTGCGTCCCAGAGAAACGACCAAGCAAAGCTCATAGAAGGAAGAAGTGAAGGGAACTGCCTACCTGCCTTACATTCATAACACCACAGATTGAATTGCCAAGGTCCTCCGCAAACACAATATAAAAACAGTGTCCGGCACCGCCACTAAAATTGCTCACAGTCTGGGTAGAACCAAGGACAAATTGTCCCCACGTTTACATCCTGGGGTATACGAAATTCCCTGTACTTGCGGCAAAGTATACATTGGCCAAACATGCCGGTCCATTGGTACTCGTATCAAGGAATATGAACGTAATATTCGTCTCAGCCAGCCAGGCAAATCAGCAATAGCTGAGCACGCTCTATTGTCGGGTCATGATGTCATGTTCCAAGATGCTCGAGCTCTAACTCACACAAGACACTACAGGTCCAGGATTATATGGGAAGCTGTGGAAATACGTAGAAATCCTAACAATTTAACAGGGACACTGGCTATCAATTAAGTAATACCCAGTTGCCAGCCATTAAGGATTTACGTAGGTAGTTCCCTTACCTGTCCCTTCACTATTGTTATTTTGTTTTGGTGTTTTCCAAATTTGTACGTTCCTAATCGCCAGATGTTTCAGTCAAAACTTGGGTAAATGTCATATCTTCATATATGCGTACGGCTGTTATGTTATGTAACCCTCTCAGAATGATTCTGATGGTTCCGTCAGCCTCCGCTCCGAACGATAGCGATGCATCGCGTCCGAGGATCCATCTGGTGACGAATGAATGTACCATTTCCACTTCTATTGGGTAACATCTAAATTCAAAGCTCGTTCATTGTTTTAGAAGCCGTTCTCGAGGACAGTCGAGATTTTCTTCTGATGAGGCAGAGCATAGTTCTCTGCGAAACATAAATTTCACCTTATTTTCTCTACACGGCATAAGCCCAAAAGCCTGTATCATGTCTATGTACTAATATTTGTTATCAGGTGATATCTTTTACCTGATTAAATAGTGTATTGAATTGGTGGATCTTTACATTGTATACGTTTAGTGACATCAATACGGAGCCAACAAGAAACTTTTAGTATGGAATTATCTGATGAGGAAGAAAGAACTCAGGGGACCGATGCTTGTGATTTTTCTGATGGTGAAAATGGAGTGGTACATTATTCAGACATTGATCACGACGGTAAGAGTAAACAAGAAGGTGACGTAGTTGATAGCTATGAACAAGGTGAATTTGAAAGGGACTTTTTCTATGGGAAATATTATTGTGTGCATCATTAGTTCTTCAAAGGCTACCACTAGGAGTAAATAAAAAAAATATCCTTCTCTAAAAGCAGATGCAAAGACAGTGTCATGTGAACTGAATGCTTTCTGAAATTAATTCTAAACTGTTTGATGAAATAGTTCATTTTACCAACATTTATATCGCAAGGGATTATGAAGAACTACAGCCGTGAGTGCGATGCTAACCCTACTTGCCGAGAAGGAATAACCGCTTTGATTGGTTCTATTGTTCCTCATTGGTTTGAAAGGTGGACTGTACATATCTGTAGAAGAATATGGGAAAAAGTTGGATTTATTTGGAGTGAACTGTAAAAAGAGCTACACACCAAGTGAATTTGTTTCAATCGATGAGAAACTATTGCCTTATCAAGGGAGATGTCCATTTCTTTACGCCAAGTAAGCCGGCAAAGTACGGGCTAAAATTCCACGCCCTAAATGATGCTCAAACTTTTTATATTTCATCACTGGAATTATGCTATGGCTTGCAACCTCGTGGCCCCTATCAACCCCCCAATAAACCAATATGATGTAGTGAAATCTCTAATAGACATAAAGGGGAAAAATCGATATCTAACCATCGACAACCGGTATACGGTACCAGCTATGACCAATTTCTTATCTTTTAGAAAAAAATACATGTATGGACACACTCAGGAAAAATAAAAGAGAAATTCCACTGAAGTTTCTTCCTTAAAAATATGGTTAAGTTGGCGCAGTAACATTTGGGTTTCAGTATGAAAAGCTTTTTCCCATATTCCTAAAAGGAATAAAGCAGTCATATTACATTCTTCTATGCACAATGAACCCTTTGTGGATCCTCGCAGTTGACGGCCTCGTGCTATACTAGATTATAATCTAACTAAAGGTGGAGCCCATACTTCCGAAAAAATGGAGTGTGTAGTTTTTGCTCTCTTAAACATTGCTGGTTTAAATATTCAAGTACGTTACAGTGGGAATCCGAAGAATCAACATGTAAAGAGACACATTTTTGAAGAATCTTTTGTTTCACCTTATGAAGAAGGGGGTGAGCTAAGATAAGCACACTGCCTCTGGAGATCCGAGCACTGTTATCCCCATACCATGTGGAAGAAGTATCAACAGAAATACAGGTGCCATCGAAGAGAGGACGATGCATTCACTGTGAATTGAAAAAATATCAAGTCACCACAATGAAGTGTCATTAGGTGTGTAAGCAGTAACAACAATAATAGTGCTTAAATTATAGGCACAAGCTGTGAGCTTGCATCTGGGAGATAGTGGGTTCGAAACCCACTGTCGGCAGCCCTGAAGATGGTGTTTCATGGTTTCCCATTTTCACACCAGGCAATTGCTCGGACTGTACCTTAATCACCATAAGACCTACCTGTGTCGTTGCGACGTAAAGTAATTAGCAAAAAAAAATTCTTTGAAGTTGTTTTTGTACTCATGAGTTAAGTATTTGGCAGTCATTTTGTTTTTCAGTTATAAATCATAACATTTTCACCTTTTATTGTCATATTCATGTATTTCCACCTGTAATTTTTGTTTTAATTATTATGTCTAAGGATTATAAATCACATAATGCACCTGTCCAGGGCTCTAGTGCATAACAATTTATATTGATTGGCTTATAAAGTGGCTGTAAGAATTTATTCGACGAGACCCTTGGACATTCCCTGGAATCGAAAGCCATCACCCTTACTTGAGTTTCCTTCGGCTTGCTCGAGAGCTTGGGTTCGTGGTATGTCCGAAAGGGGGCTTAAACTAGTTAATTCTAAGTAAGGGGAAAGAGTCTCGGATTATCAGAGGAATACGAACACATTACTAATGAGAAGGAATGCCGTCTATTTTTTTAAAAAAACACCTTTAATTAACTAAGGAAAACACTTGAAATTTCATTACAGACAGATATGCCGAAATATTTATTAACACACTACACTAATTATTAATCAGGTCTGAACTCGAATGTCCTTTTCTGTCCTTTTCTCAGACCGGCATTCATCATTTCATAACCTTTACATCATTAAGCACACTGAAAAGGGCGTCCCCTTTGAATTATTTAACACACGAAAATCTTATTATATTAAGCATTTTACACATATGTTATTTACAAGGGCATATCTTCTTACGGCGCGAGTTATATCGCCCAATTCATTCGAATCATGTTAATTGAGCTTGTTTAAATGTGCGAGTACCCTTCGAAATACATGATAGCTATGTCACAGTCTCTATGCTAATGACCTCGTCTGATTTATTACACGGAGTATTTACCCCTTATAACGCCTGTTTCATAGGGATTTACCTAGGCGTTAATACAAGTGACATTACATTTCAACGGCGTTCCTAAAAACAACAGGCATATCAACCAATAACTAATAAATTGCATCACCTAACATATAAGATACACACTGGAAGAAATAACACAACACCTTGCATTTGCTTCTCCATGCCAGAGAAGAGAAAAAAAAACAACAACAACACAGGATCTTGATACAGCTCCGATTTGTTACCACATGCGGGTAACAGTCTTCTTCGAACCCTGGGTTCTCGAGCCCAGGACTTCCATGATTTGTTACCACATGTGGGCAACATTCTTCTTCGAACCCTGGGCTTCGAGCCCAGGACTTCCATATGTGGGGTGTACAAAAAAAAATCTAAAACCCTATCCTGGTTTTTATCTTAATAATAATAATAATAACAAAGGTGAAAGGAGTTCATTCATTTGTCATACCTAGGATATGCACGACGGTGTCTTTATCTTGAATTGTGCACGTTTCGTTCCACTATATAAAGAAGGGAGAGTTGGACATCACATTTCATGCAGTGGCTAGCGAGACCCTCTTATTCCCCCCGGCCATAAACCTGTCAAGGGTTCGGCTCGCTTGTCTTTTATTTTCTTTTCCTTCACCCACATAGCAAGGCTATCCCCTTACTTGCTATATTCAAATTCTCGTATTATCGCAAAAAAAAAAAAAAAAACCCTTCTTGCTGCAGTTCATTGACACTCTCAGCGCATTACTTTACATATGCCTTCAGCCATCTTATCCCTGTGCCGGCATTTTCCAAATGTCTCTTCTATCGGAGAACACATATATGTACACACCACTGTACTTTCAAACGAACTCACAAATCACATACCGTCCCTTCTCCCCTCATTTCCCGAAACAGTGCACATTTAACCAGAGGACTCTAGCCTTCAGAATAAAAATAAATACAATAAAAATGATTCATGGTTAATCGCATCTATAAATTCAAGTACACCCCACACTTTGTTTACTGCCGTCTTGTAGTATGCCGCCTTAATATATATACAGGAGGAACTTCTATCATCAGGTGACGTATCATCCTAAATTACTAATCAGGAAATTTGTGAGGATTCGTCGCAGTTACACTCAGCCTTGGACGATCGGATCACCTAATGAAACTTTATTCCCGTTATTTACATTACGTCACCTGTAAATTATACTAGGGCCTTATTAATTATCATGCATTATATCCCCTAATTAATAAAATGAGTGGCTCCGGCCACGAAGAAAATCTCACAGGAAAATCTTATCAACTATAATCCCTGAAACCTGCGTTATACTCAAGGTATTTACATGCAAATGAATTTTATTTCCCTACAAGTGACTAGCTATCGAGATAAATGAAAGAGTACTTATCACTACTGCGACTCGCTGCCCTCAGGGAATACATCCATCAGCTTAGGCCGTCATCGGGGCGTTGAGATCGGCAGGGTTGTCCATGGTCTTCATATTCTGGTTCGTCCGCATGCCGACTGGATCCTCAGATGTCGTTGGAAGGTCCAGAGTATACCTGACGTTTTGAAGTTACTATACAGCCGACCTCTCACCAGCCCTGAAGTTCTCGTAGGTCATACATGCAATGAGGAAGGATTATTGCGTTATGAATGCACTAAGTGTGTCGTGCATTTAAACCTGTCTCGGCTATAGATACTCATATGTATATTTAAGTATCCTAGCCCTAGATTATTAGTCTGTCCTGCAGCTCGACACCATTGCCTTCCCTTGCACACACTAGTTCTCCATAAATATTTTAGTTGACTCTAGGAGCACCACGCGCTAGACGGACGCACTCACAGGGTTTGAACATACGTGTTACTATATCTTTTTATATCGGTCATCAATCGACCCACTCCACTTCACTGATATTTAATCCAATGTGCAACTCACTGCGTTAGAGCGAATACGGCGGACACTGCCCGGTCTATAAACCAATGGCTGAATGCCAATCACTAATGTCGTCGGTTCGAATCTCACTACAACACTGTGATCGAACTATATCCTGGGCACCACGCGCCTTTCTGACACATAATCCGAATTAAAAAAAAAAATTCACATCCAGCTCATTACAGGCTGCATTAGAAGCATGATCAATATCTGGCTTGCAACGCACTGTCGCTCACTATAGGTTGTCACTGACTATTACATATCACTGTTCGATGAAGAACTTCCACAATGTAAAACACTAATTATCCCTAATAACTGTTCACTCACGAATAGACATGTCGATCACACCAAAGACACAGAATGTACTGGGTTACCCTGGTCTCCTGCCTCTCGCCTATATGGTGGAACGAATTATTTCTGGAGGGGGAATCAGTCCACGCCCCCTTGTCACACCTCACTCCGGTGGCAGGTGTATTTACACTTTGAATTTAGTATCAAATTAAAGCGTGTACATCCCGCTTTTCGTTGATCATTTTTCATTGCGAATTTTTCACGGGCTCGCCTGTAATCATGAAAGCGTCATTACCAATTTAAAGTAGGTGGAGCTTGACTCCGGGGATTTTTTAGATTTCCTGGTCCTGTCAGAGCCGGGCATCTGGTCTTTCTCACTTCAAGATATTCGCTACCTGCGCAATTCGCGTTAACCTTATCATGTAGAATGGTTCTCTACATGATAAATCCCCATAAAATCCCCTCATTCATTGAAGCTGTAACTTGAAATTATCTATCGAGCATTTCCGAGTAATTAATATTGATAGCCTCGTAACAGTTGAAAGCGATACATTGGTACCACCAGATATTTAGGGGAATACGTGGGGTGATATCGTCTAGAATGTTGGGACGACTTCCTTGGGGCTGCTTCGTGACCTCACCTCTCAGTCATGTGACATCCCGCTTGCTCCAGCTCCCTCGCTCAGAGAGAGAAAGAATTCCACTTACGGGCGCCTGTACTCCCTGTTTTCTCAATTACGCGCAACGAGAGGAGAGGCGCGTGACCCTACGGGGGGCGGCTCACATCCCGGAACCGACAAGATTATCCCCGTTCGGCGGCTATTTGACGTAGAACCGCGCGGAAAACGGCATATTCTTTCTACAGGATGTCTCCATATACGTATGACGAGGTCATGAACGGTCACATCCCTCCCCCACTTGGGTTAAGAAAAATCACGACAATGAGGAGGGATTTTTCTTATAAATCAAATGCATCATCATGACCCTTTCACTTGACTATGTCGGAGGATAACATTCTCCAACCTCAATTCATATCCGATCATAAGGATGCGCAAGCAATCTTGAGTCATCATATCCCGTCTTTCCGCGCAATCTATACAATCATCCTCATCTGAATAACCCCCGTCACCCTCTGCATCTCGATCATCTTCTTCCATCAGCACACAGTTGACATCATCACCCTCTTCTTCCTGTTCATGGTCATCTTCAACGTCGGCTTCATCTTCTTCCTCATCTTCTTCTCCCGATGGTTCTCCATCACCATGATCATCCGGGTTTCCTGCTGGTAGCTGTCCAGGCGCGTGATATAACTTCAGATTTCCCGCATTGTATATGGATTCACTGGTGCCATCCATTGACTGAACCTTATATGAATTGTTCTCTAAACTCTGAATTACTCTATAAGGTCCAATGTATAGTTCTGCGAACTTATGGTAAAATTTACGTGGTGGGTCTGAACTAATGGGACGCTTTACCAACACGAGCTCTCCCACACGTAATGCTCGGTGAAACCGCCTATTCCGGTGTCTTCGCATTCGTTTGTCTGCCTGTTTTCTGAGAGACTCCAAGGTATCTCGTACTCTTAATTCCGCTGAGAGCCTCGGATCCTCTGGACATGGTACAATGTTCTTCCAGGGCCTTTCAGGATGCTCATTAAAATGTACAACACTAGGAATCTGCCCCGTTGATTCGTGGACTGTGCAGTTGATGCATTCCATGATAATCGGAACAACATCTACCCACCGCCAGTGTTGCCTTGGGCAATATATCCTACAGAATTTACTGATTTCCCGCATAATCCTTTCTGCTGGGTTGGATTCTGGGTGTCTGATTGAACTCATGACGTGATGGATTCCCATTTGCTCCATCGCACGGCGAAATGCAATAGACGTGAATTGGGGTCCATGATCGGTTAGCAATCGTTCTGGTTGGCCCATTTTCGGAATGATTTTATTCCTGATCTGAGTAATAACTGCACGGGTATTCGCTTTTTGCACCGGGCATAGAACCACAAATTTAGTAAATACATCCATACAGACCAAGATGTATTGGAGTCCTCTGGTCGCCTTGGGAAGGGGACCGTAAAAATCCATCGAAAACAACTCACGTGGCTTCTCAGGTATTATTGGCTTCGGTGGTTGTTTGAGCAAGTATGCGTTTGGTTTAATCCGCTGACAGGTATCGCAAGTCATCAGAACTGTGCGCGTTATTCTCCTCATCCGAGGCCATGTGAAGGTCTCCCTAAGTGTGGCCATGACCTTATCAACTCCTCCATGCCCTACGGAATGATGCGCAAGCCATATTAAATCCACTTGGAGACCAGGTGGAACGACCACTCTAAGACGTGTGTGAGCTTCGTCCACATATTTGTACAAGACTCCGTTTAAGAAATTGTAATTTGGAGCGCGTTTCACAGCATCTTGATATTCAGGCGTTCCTGGCTGCAATTCCTTGCGAAGGAAACGGATCATACGACGGGTTTCAGGCCAGCTTTCCTGTTCTTCCGAAATTTGCCTCAATCTGTCAAGAATCTCTTGATCACCTTCTACAAGCTGTAATTGATGCACGGCCTCCATTTCAGAATCCGGGTTTCTGCTAAGCGCGTCGGCGACTACATTCTCCTTACCCGCGCAATGTTCCACCTCCAAATCAAATTGTTGTACAAATAAGGTCCAACGGTTTACTCTTTCGGACGACATAGTGGATTTAAGCATGAATGTTAGAGCTCGATGGTCTGTACGCAGAAGTATGGGGAACCCATAGATATACTTTCGCCAATGGCTAAGAGCTGTGACAATAGCAAGCATCTCAAGCTCAGTTACGGTGTAATGACGTTCATGTTCACGCAGCTTGCGACTCATGAAAGCCAAGTAATTTATCGGTGGCACAGCACCCTTCCTCTCTTGATAGAGCACGGCGCCTACCCCAATCATAGACGCGTCCGTTTGGATGACAAATTTCTGACTGAAGTCAGGATATCCCAATTTCACGCTCCGGCTCATTAACTCCTTTGTCTTACTAAAAGCTTCTTCACACGTGGCATCCCACTTCCATCTGTTATTTTTCTTTAGCAAGTCTTGTAAGGGCGCCACGGTGTTGGTATATGCAGGACAATGGTCTGCAAAAAACCCACATAGACCTAAAAATTGTCGGACGTGCTTGACCCTCGTGGGTTTCGGGAAATCCTGAATCGCCTTTATTTTCGTCGGATTTGGAGAAACACCCCCTGCATCGATTACATGTCCCAGGAAAAGGATGCTGCGCTGGCAGAAGTGTGATTTCTCAAAGTTAATTTTGAAGTTGTTCCGACTCAAATCTTCGAGAACAAGACGCAAGTGTTCCAGATGTTCTTCTAACGTTTGCGTAGCGATCAAAATATCATCCACATATCGGACCGTTATTTGTTTGACTTTATCACTCAAGTTTCTATCGAGTGCTCTGATTAAGGATGACCCAGCATTCTTAATTCCAAATGGCAAGCGGTTATATACATAGGTCTGCTGATCAAACAGGAACCCCGTCAAGACCTTAGACTCACTCGTTAGTTCCACGTGATGATAAGAAGATCGTAAATCGATATTTGAGAACAATTTCATATTCTGAAATTTCTTTAAAATGTCTTTGATATTCGGTGCCCTGTCATACTCCGGCACGAGTCGTTCGTTAATGGCCCTAGCGTCCAGACACACCCTCAGAGATCCATTAGGTTTAGCTACAACGACTAACGGGTTTAAAAATGGCGTTGGAGCCTTTGATATGATATCATGATCTTCCATTTCTTTAATGAGCGCGCGCACCTTCGCGTGATGTTTCTCTGGGATAGGATAAGGGTTTTTCTTGAATGGTTCCCAACTAGTCACCACCAGATTATATTTGTAATTCAAAATTTTCCCAGGTTGTGAGCCGAAAACATTTCTATGCGTTTTTAGGATTTCCTGCAATTTATGTCTGTCATTTTCATTGATTTTAGCCTCATCCAATTTAATCTGCAATACGTCTTCAAACCTAGGTTCTTCTCCTTCGTCTTCTTTCTCCAAATCAACAACCATCATCTCGAATTTCTCCCTGATTTCTTCCATCATTTGAGCGTTCCAATTCGGAAATTCTCTAGGCCTACCTTCTTCGCTATGGAGTACCTGCGTTGTCCAGATCCTTTCTCCGTCTTCTGTTTCTGGCCTATCATTTAACCGGACATCTTCGCGGCTCATATTGATGCAAAATTTGACATGATTTTGATCCATGTCGATAACCGCTCGATACTCACGCAGAAGATCTGCACCCACAATCATGTTGTATTCATCTTGTCTAGAACCAAGAATGGATGTGCGAGGGTCGCGTTACCTATCTGTAGGTCTAGATATACTTGGGTATCGCATACAGTCGTGCGATCCGGAATGATGCCCCGCACCTTTACCTTAGCTACTGGCAAAGTAGGAATTTTAAATTTTGATTGGATCTCTCTGACAAAATTTCTCGACACCACGCTCACGCTGGCTCCGGTATCCACTAAACAACGTACGCGGAGTCCGTGGACACGTATGTAAATCACCGGTAATTCTCTAACTATCTTTTTACTGCATGGATTTGGGTCTTCTATCAGGTCCTCTGGTTGCATCACCCAGGTATCAACGGTAACGATGGTCCATTCTAATTCGTTTTGGTGGTTGTTGGTATGGGGAAAAACTATCTCCTCGATACCTAGTTCATCTTTTTTTTTTTACGGCTCCACCCCCAGCATGATATTCGTTCGCGTGAGGGTTGAGTCGATTTTCGGAATCTTGTCCACGTTGGGCCTGAAGCTGAAGACTTTCCGCCCCTCTACTTTCTTCCATCGCGGCCATCTCTTGAATTGGTCCTTGCCATTTGTCATTCATAACAGGTTGATTTCTGAGGTGTTCAACGTATCTCCGAGACTCGGCCTGACGATCCCGTATGTGGCTGTCCGAACCTCTAGATCTATCCCATGGCCGTCCTCCATCACTTCTCCATTTCGTGTACGGTCTTCGATAACGATCGACTTGATTATATCCGAATCCATTTCTTCTTTCGTAAGGTCTTCTGTGTTCGTAATTTCGAGAACCCCATCTGTCACGATACCGTTCTCTTGGTCTATTCCACTTTGAAGTCTCCCTATCTTCTGTCCTCGGTGCCGAGTACATTTCTCTCCCTTCTTCTGTACTAGTCCCCTGATTTCGGAGCTGAGGCGTTCCTCCCTCTCGATTTGTATTGACGGTGTGGATAGCCTCATGGTGCCTCTGTCGAACGTATCCCCCGTTAGTTGTTTGGTCGAGCTGCCGCAAAACATGTTCAGCCTCTACCGCGGTCCTAACATTAGCAGAGATAAGTAATTTCTGCACCTCTAGTGGTAGCTGCTTCCCTATCGCTGCCACCAACTCCACTTCTGTTGGCGGACTATCCAGCTCTTTCATCCTCAGGAGCTGGTGCACAAAGTATTCACAAAATCGTGTCTGCCCCGTGGCCGAATACCGCCGAGAATACAATTCCAGGCGTAGATTTTGTTGAGTCTCAACCGACCAATATTTCTCAAGGAATCGACACCTAAATTCCTCGTAACTCCCGAAGCAATATTTGAACGCCTTGAACCAAATGAGAGGCTGTTCTACTAGATACTTCTCCACCATTCTTAGGCGCTTATCTGCTGGAATATTGTGATCAAGAAAGTATTGATCCATTTCAGAAAGGAACCCTCTTGGTGTCATGTGAACGTTCGAGCCGAACTTCTTAGGTTCATCATAACTCATGCGAAGAAAGTTATAAATTGGCATTGAGCTACAATCCTGTGGTGCCGAATTACGCCCGGGTGGAATACGCATGGGATTCGTTTCATTTATCCGTGGAGAATCCTCCATTTTATCTGGTTCGGTGCGATTTCCGATAACATCGTGTTCACCTTTCTCTGGCTTCTTTAAGGCGGATTTTAACAGTCCATCTCCTCGAGACTCTTGAGATTTAAGGTTCTCGACTTCCTCTTGTAACTCCAGTATTAATTTGTCGTGAACATCAGCCTTAATACTAGCTTTATGAACCTTCAATTCGAATCTATCAACCTTGTCCTTCGTCTCCTTCAACTTGCTTTGAATTTCCCGTTGTTTTCCCTCGACATCGGTTTTCAATTCGACTTTCATTAGGTCCCCCTGTTGGTCGAGGTACTCCCTACATTTCGCCTCTGTACTGTCGGTGACCACTATCAGTTGTGCCTCAATATCTTGGGATTTCACGGACAATTCTTCAACTTGAGTTCGTAAATTTACGACCTCTTCCGATCCGGTATTAATCTTTGCTTCCAACCTATCAATTTTTCGTTCCTGAGCGGTAAATTTTTCATCAACTTCTTTTATTTGTCCCTCCAGACGGATACTTGTTTGATCTAATTTTTGTGTCAAAGAATCTATATGAGCAGTTAAGTCATTAACACGGGAAGTGAAATGGTCTTTAAGTTCTGTGGCCTGGGCCTTACATGATGCCTCGTATCTCTCTAAGCGTTCAGTGAGTTGCCCAACCTGACTGGTCTGTTGGTTCAAACATTGGTCTAACTTACTAAGCTGTTCTTTAGTCTCAGCGTCCGCTTGCTCCTGTCTAGCAAAACGTTCCTCGAGCCTGTCACTATCGGCCCTAATCTGCTCCTTCAAGAGTCCCGCTTGTCTCTCACTATCGATCCTGATCTGCTCCTTCAAGATTTCCGCTTGCCTCTCATTATCGATCCTGATCTGCTCCTTCTGTTCGGCCAATAGACTGGCCATCATCGCCTTAATGTCCTCTACATTCATACTGACACTTATTTGTGGAGAACGTGTACCCCCTGAATCGAGCTGACCGCAGTATACTCAATTAACATGATTTATTTTCCTAAAGTTAGGCAGGTGTGTTCATTTTTGAAACACGTAATTTGCCTTATACCAAATTTAGCTTCACAACAGCTACGTCACACCTCCTAATAACTGCAAGTGTTTCCTTAGTATGCCCATACATCATTCGTAAATATTTTCCCGGAACTCACTACAAATAACTTTCTGTAGCCCTTTATCAAATTACATGTCACCCGAATTCATGACCTAAATGGGCTCGGCAATTTACCTATACCAGACACCTGGTATATTCGATGAACATTGGATGCCGTCAGCTTCAAGATGTACAAGTTGCACTAGCAGTCAGTTGTCCGTCTATGAGCTGACAACATTTCACTGTTCATTTTAGGAAATATAAGAGTCATGGGGTGAGGCTCCCTCTCTTACTCACGGTATCTAATATTTAAAATAGGACGTATTCCCTAAGTTACCAAGGCCTGCTACTAATGCATCGCCTCTGGCACAAACCCGTAACCAGCAGGATTTGAAGAATTCTGCCCGATCACTTTGTCCTCACTAACGGGAAAGACATTGTATTGTCTCTCTGAAGTTTCACCCTTTTGTAACTTCATCGGGTCTGCCATGATCATGAGTGACCATCGTGCACGTTACCACTTAATCTGGTTACACGATTTTCCCAATTTTTCTCCGTATCTTTATTAAATATAATCTATTCCAATCACTCATTTGCATATCATTGCGTGTGATAAAACTGTCTACGGAAATGACCTAAGCACTCCGCCCGACACATCATTCATACTAGTTACTGTATTCACACGTTCTGACTTCATCTCGTATTCCTCATTCCTACTAAATTCAACATTGGGATACATTCGGTATTTCTAATCCTTTAGTTCTCACCATACACCTTTGGTACTACTAAGTTTACCAGGTAGGGGAAGGTGGGGAACAGTGAGACATGGGGAACAGTGAGACATTTAAAATTAACCGCTTCCAGAGAATAATTATGAAGTGATGTTTTTGTGGTAGCATTTTGAAACACACCCCATACCCATAATCCTGTTTGCAAATGGCTGCCTTTCTTGCAAGTTTGCTTTTGTGATCCATTGTGTTCTTAGGGTCAGCAAAGTATATTTTCCGTGGTGTCTTCTGTAGTACATATCTCTATTCCTGACGAGAATATATTGGAAATAATTTTCCAAATAGAAAGGGCCATCTATAGCTTTGGTTTCATGAAACATTAAATCTGTTCATGCAGGTAGTTTATGGTGGAATTAGGAATACATATGACGATGGCTGACGGGGAACAGTGAGACAAGTCTTAGCGGGTAACAATGAGACAGTGTCTCACTGTTCCCCATAAACAGAGGAGTAAATTGTAATGCAACTATTATTGAATGTCGCTTCTTAAATAATCTGTAGGCAAGAATAGGTATTCTGAACGGCTTCTGTTGTTGCAGATCTCAACAACATGCCTCGAAATCCAAAGAGAAAGACTCAGATAGGAACATTTTCAAGTGAGACGATGAGCACAGCTGTTGAGCAAGTTACAGCAGGGAGGAGTTTGAGATCTGTTGCAAAAGAATACAATTTATCATTCCAGACACTGGCTAGATATGTCAAGAAAAGGAAAGATAACCCTGACTCCAAATTACTGAATCAATCAAATTTTCACTGATAATGAAGAGGCTAGTTTTCATCTTATTTAATAACATGCTCTAAAATGTTTCATGGTTTGCCAATAATCGAATATCGAAAGTTAGCTTATGAAATGGCTGTTGAAAACAAAATCAAAATGCCGAAAACCTGGGAAACCAATAGGATTGCAGGAATTGAATGGATGAGAGGATTTCTTAAACGCCATCCTGAATTATCCCTCCATACACCGGAAGGATGCAGTCTGTCAAGGGCAACCTCTTTCAATAAACATAATTGTATGATCTTCTATGACAATCTTCACATTGTGTTATCCAGGACAAATAAGTTTGCTGATGGAAGAAGGATTTTTAACCTGGACGAAACCAGCAGTCACTGCCCAGAAACCACCAAAGGTGATAGCAGAAAGGGGAATCAAATAAGTCAGTAAGGTCACAAGCGGTGAGAAAGGTACGCTTGTAACGACATGCTGCATTGTGAGTGCACCTAGAAATAGTCTGCCTCCTGCTATGGTATTTCCGAGGGTACATTCTAAGGAGCACATGATCACTGGTGCTCCGCCAGGTACCCTGGGATTAGCAACACCTTCGGGATGGATGAACAGTGAATTGTTCTATCATGTTATGAAACACATAAAGTATTCCCACAGCTCAAAAGAAATCCTTCTCTCCTAATTTTTGATAACCATGAGAGGCATCTTTCTCTTGCAGTGCTAAATTTAGCTAAGTCCAATGGTGTAACTTTGCTGACAGTGCCACCTCATTCTACAAATAAGCTGCAACCATTAGATGTCGTTGTGTTTAAGCCTTTTGCTGTGGCTTATGATAGTGCAGTAGATTCATGGATGATGAAGCATCCAGGTAAAACTTTCTCAATCTATGATGTCGCGGCGTGTGTGGATGTGCTCACCAGAAGGCATTAACTCCTAGTAACATCATGTCAGCTTTCAAGAAGTGTGGTATCTTTCCGTACGATCGAGACGTTTTCAGTGAGCTTGACTTTCTGCCTTGTTCTGTTACTGACCTGCCTCAAACTACACCAGAAAACTGCAGCAACTTGATGCCTAATACATTTTCACCAATAAGTCTTCCTGGTCCATCTTCAAGGCCTGAACATGAAAATGTGGTAGATGGAAGGATACAATCTTTTGATGACAGTTCACAGCAAGAAACTAAAAGTGCATCTCGTCCACCTTCTTCTGAAAGGACTGTATTTGTAAGCCCAGAACAAATAAGAGGATACCCAAAGGCTGAGAAAAGGAAACTTAATCAGAAAAGGCAAAAAGGAAGAAGTAAGATCGCAACTGACACACCAGAGCAAAATGCAATTGAAGAACGGTGTAACAAAATGATGGCAAAGAAAACTGAACCTAGAAGAAATGAAGCCAAGAAAGTGTTAGTTCTTGATGAAGATAGCAAAGAAAAAGAAATTTCTCGATTAGATGATTCTTCAGATGATGAATCTGACGAGGATGCAGGTCCACAAATCGATCCCTCGGCATTTGGAGCACTTGAAAGGGCGTCTTCAGTAGACGATTATGTCCTGATAGAATTCAGACAAAAGAATAATAATCTTGTTTACTATATTGGCAAGATTTTAAGTGGAAAAGATGAAAGTGGAGATTTAGAAATTAGCTTTTTAAGGAAAAATAGGGCAGGGAAATTTACTATTCCAGATGTTCTTGATGTGGCTTCCGTTTCTGAAACTGACATTAAAATGATACTACCAGTGCCAAAAATGACAGGAATAACAAAGAGACAGCAGTCTTATTTTGCATTTCAGGTTGATTTTTCACTAATTGACATTCGTTGATGGTCGTTGATGAGTGTCTCACTGTTCCCCCGGTTGTGTCTCATTGTACCCCATCGGTGGGGAAGAGTGAGACAATGTGAGTGTCTTCAAATATATTATTATTTTAATTTGTTGATACAGATTAGGATATTTGTTCTGTAAGGTAATAAAAGAGTAATCTTTGAAGAACTGCATGTGCCATATTTGAAGTAAATAACTTAATTTGTTTTCCTTTTGTGATGATCCAAAATAAAAGTGTCTCACTGTTACCCACCCTCCCCTACTCCTTTTTATAGTAGTGGTGTTCGAACTAAGCCACATGTTCGGAGATGAACTTGTGCTCTGGAATACGGTTATATATTTTTTTGCCACTAAACTACCATATTAATGCCTGAACGTTGGCCGATATTTTGTACGCCCCTAACGTCGGCCACTATTTGTACGCCCTGACGTTGTGTGCCATTTGTATGGCCCTCACGTTGGTTCGCCATTTGTATGCACCTGTCCAGGGCTCTAGTGCATAACAATTTATATTGATTGGCTTATAAAGTGGCTGTAAGAATTTATTCGACGAGACCCTTGGACATTCCCTGGAATCGAAAGCCATCACCCTTACTTGAGTTTCCTTCGGCTTGCTCGAGAGCTTGGGTTCGTGGTATGTCCGAAAGGGGGCTTAAACTAGTTAATTCTAAGTAAGGGGAAAGAGTCTCGGATTATCAGAGGAATACGAACACATTACTAATGAGAAGGAATGCCGTCTATTTTTTTAAAAAAACACCTTTAATTAACTAAGGAAAACACTTGAAATTTCATTACAGACAGATATGCCGAAATATTTATTAACACACTACACTAATTATTAATCAGGTCTGAACTCGAATGTCCTTTTCTGTCCTTTTCTCAGACCGGCATTCATCATTTCATAACCTTTACATCATTAAGCACACTGAAAAGGGCGTCCCCTTTGAATTATTTAACACACGAAAATCTTATTATATTAAGCATTTTACACATATGTTATTTACAAGGGCATATCTTCTTACGGCGCGAGTTATATCGCCCAATTCATTCGAATCATGTTAATTGAGCTTGTTTAAATGTGCGAGTACCCTTCGAAATACATGATAGCTATGTCACAGTCTCTATGCTAATGACCTCGTCTGATTTATTACACGGAGTATTTACCCCTTATAACGCCTGTTTCATAGGGATTTACCTAGGCGTTAATACAAGTGACATTACATTTCAACGGCGTTCCTAAAAACAACAGGCATATCAACCAATAACTAATAAATTGCATCACCTAACATATAAGATACACACTGGAAGAAATAACACAACACCTTGCATTTGCTTCTCCATGCCAGAGAAGAGAAAAAAAAACAACAACAACACAGGATCTTGATACAGCTCCGATTTGTTACCACATGCGGGTAACAGTCTTCTTCGAACCCTGGGTTCTCGAGCCCAGGACTTCCATGATTTGTTACCACATGTGGGCAACATTCTTCTTCGAACCCTGGGCTTCGAGCCCAGGACTTCCATATGTGGGGTGTACAAAAAAAAATCTAAAACCCTATCCTGGTTTTTATCTTAATAATAATAATAATAACAAAGGTGAAAGGAGTTCATTCATTTGTCATACCTAGGATATGCACGACGGTGTCTTTATCTTGAATTGTGCACGTTTCGTTCCACTATATAAAGAAGGGAGAGTTGGACATCACATTTCATGCAGTGGCTAGCGAGACCCTCTTATTCCCCCCGGCCATAAACCTGTCAAGGGTTCGGCTCGCTTGTCTTTTATTTTCTTTTCCTTCACCCACATAGCAAGGCTATCCCCTTACTTGCTATATTCAAATTCTCGTATTATCGCAAAAAAAAAAAAAACCCTTCTTGCTGCAGTTCATTGACACTCTCAGCGCATTACTTTACATATGCCTTCAGCCATCTTATCCCTGTGCCGGCATTTTCCAAATGTCTCTTCTATCGGAGAACACATATATGTACACACCACTGTACTTTCAAACGAACTCACAAATCACATACCGTCCCTTCTCCCCTCATTTCCCGAAACAGTGCACATTTAACCAGAGGACTCTAGCCTTCAGAATAAAAATAAATACAATAAAAATGATTCATGGTTAATCGCATCTATAAATTCAAGTACACCCCACACTTTGTTTACTGCCGTCTTGTAGTATGCCGCCTTAATATATATACAGGAGGAACTTCTATCATCAGGTGACGTATCATCCTAAATTACTAATCAGGAAATTTGTGAGGATTCGTCGCAGTTACACTCAGCCTTGGACGATCGGATCACCTAATGAAACTTTATTCCCGTTATTTACATTACGTCACCTGTAAATTATACTAGGGCCTTATTAATTATCATGCATTATATCCCCTAATTAATAAAATGAGTGGCTCCGGCCACGAAGAAAATCTCACAGGAAAATCTTATCAACTATAATCCCTGAAACCTGCGTTATACTCAAGGTATTTACATGCAAATGAATTTTATTTCCCTACAAGTGACTAGCTATCGAGATAAATGAAAGAGTACTTATCACTACTGCGACTCGCTGCCCTCAGGGAATACATCCATCAGCTTAGGCCGTCATCGGGGCGTTGAGATCGGCAGGGTTGTCCATGGTCTTCATATTCTGGTTCGTCCGCATGCCGACTGGATCCTCAGATGTCGTTGGAAGGTCCAGAGTATACCTGACGTTTTGAAGTTACTATACAGCCGACCTCTCACCAGCCCTGAAGTTCTCGTAGGTCATACATGCAATGAGGAAGGATTATTGCGTTATGAATGCACTAAGTGTGTCGTGCATTTAAACCTGTCTCGGCTATAGATACTCATATGTATATTTAAGTATCCTAGCCCTAGATTATTAGTCTGTCCTGCAGCTCGACACCATTGCCTTCCCTTGCACACACTAGTTCTCCATAAATATTTTAGTTGACTCTAGGAGCACCACGCGCTAGACGGACGCACTCACAGGGTTTGAACATACGTGTTACTATATCTTTTTATATCGGTCATCAATCGACCCACTCCACTTCACTGATATTTAATCCAATGTGCAACTCACTGCGTTAGAGCGAATACGGCGGACACTGCCCGGTCTATAAACCAATGGCTGAATGCCAATCACTAATGTCGTCGGTTCGAATCTCACTACAACACTGTGATCGAACTATATCCTGGGCACCACGCGCCTTTCTGACACATAATCCGAATTAAAAAAAAAAAAAAATTCACATCCAGCTCATTACAGGCTGCATTAGAAGCATGATCAATATCTGGCTTGCAACGCACTGTCGCTCACTATAGGTTGTCACTGACTATTACATATCACTGTTCGATGAAGAACTTCCACAATGTAAAACACTAATTATCCCTAATAACTGTTCACTCACGAATAGACATGTCGATCACACCAAAGACACAGAATGTACTGGGTTACCCTGGTCTCCTGCCTCTCGCCTATATGGTGGAACGAATTATTTCTGGAGGGGGAATCAGTCCACGCCCCCTTGTCACACCTCACTCCGGTGGCAGGTGTATTTACACTTTGAATTTAGTATCAAATTAAAGCGTGTACATCCCGCTTTTCGTTGATCATTTTTCATTGCGAATTTTTCACGGGCTCGCCTGTAATCATGAAAGCGTCATTACCAATTTAAAGTAGGTGGAGCTTGACTCCGGGGATTTTTTAGATTTCCTGGTCCTGTCAGAGCCGGGCATCTGGTCTTTCTCACTTCAAGATATTCGCTACCTGCGCAATTCGCGTTAACCTTATCATGTAGAATGGTTCTCTACATGATAAATCCCCATAAAATCCCCTCATTCATTGAAGCTGTAACTTGAAATTATCTATCGAGCATTTCCGAGTAATTAATATTGATAGCCTCGTAACAGTTGAAAGCGATACATTGGTACCACCAGATATTTAGGGGAATACGTGGGGTGATATCGTCTAGAATGTTGGGACGACTTCCTTGGGGCTGCTTCGTGACCTCACCTCTCAGTCATGTGACATCCCGCTTGCTCCAGCTCCCTCGCTCAGAGAGAGAAAGAATTCCACTTACGGGCGCCTGTACTCCCTGTTTTCTCAATTACGCGCAACGAGAGGAGAGGCGCGTGACCCTACGGGGGGCGGCTCACATCCCGGAACCGACAAGATTATCCCCGTTCGGCGGCTATTTGACGTAGAACCGCGCGGAAAACGGCATATTCTTTCTACAGGATGTCTCCATATACGTATGACGAGGTCATGAACGGTCACAATAAAGTGTAACAATATCAACCTTGTACGAGTTAGTAAATATTAACCAGCTGCTAAGGGTAAGGGAGAATCAATGGTGAATAGAATTCCCCACGCACCTGCTTTTCAGTTAATAAAATACCAGTAATAATTTCAGATGAGAATTTTCTTTCTCTGAAAACTAACTAACCTACAGCTCATGGACGATTATATGGTGAGAGAAGTGGAAGGGGTTTCATAACCTTTGAGGCCTGGAAAGCACCGTAGCTCTGAACTTCGATCACGATTCCAAAACTGAACACAGGTTTTTGAAGATTTATATGTGGAATGAGCACATCAGAGGGACCATAAAGGCAGGGCCATTGAGTAGAAATATTGAAGAGAGGTAATGTGGCGCTGTGGTAGGAGGACATGAAAATTACATGGGAAAGAGAGTATAAAGGTTGGGGGTGGGGGTGGGGGGAGTTACAAGGAAGGAAGACGATTGGCAGACTCAAGGTAAGGTGGGCTGATAAAATAGTGGGTGGGAAAGGAAAAGCAGTGGAGGAAAGTAAAGAAAGGTAGTGCTGACCTCACTGAGGAATGGGCTAAGGATATAAGATTGACCTAAATATTCTAAGGCTGTATAAGAGTACACTTCCAAGCTTCAAAAAATCATGTTTTATAAATAAGTGACGCCCTGAAAAATTTCATTCTGTGTGCATTATAATATTTTCTTTCATTCAAATGATTTTATTAATTAATTTTATCATAATTTAATATGTTTAAGGTACTTTGCCATATTTCTATGGGAGAGAATTCCAGTTTTCTGTTGGTGTATAACAAGGCCATTGGTGGTTTTTGACTCCATATTGCCATGAGCTTATGCTCATAGCACTTAATGCTCAAGACCACTGGTCATTCCTCTCACCAAGTCAGCTGTGAGATAGCAGTGGATGGAGGTTGAGACTACGTGAATAATGGCTGTGTGTTCTGATCTCTCACAGGAAAGAAAGAATGAAAGAAAGAAAGAAAAAAGAAAGAAAGGAAAGAAAAGAAAAGGAAATCAATCAATCAATCAATCAATCAATCAATCAATCAATCAATCAATCAATCAATCAATCAATCAATCAATCAATCAATCAATCAATCAATCAATCAATCAATCAATCAATCAATCAATCAATCAATCAATCAATCAATCAATCAATCAATCAATCAATCAATCAATCAATCAATCAATCAATCAATCAATCAATCAATCAATCAATCAATCAATCAATCAATCAATCAATCAATCAATCAATCAATCAATCAATCAATCAATCAATCAATCAATCAATCAATCAATCAATCAATCAATCAATCAATCAATCAATCAATCAATCAATCAATCAATCAATCAATCAATCAATCAATCAATCAATCAATCAATCAATCAATCAATCAATCAATCAATCAATCAATCAATCAATCAATCAATCAATCAATCAATCAATCAATCAATCAATCAATCAATCAATCAATCAATCAATCAATCAATCAATCAATCAATCAATCAATCAATCAATCAATCAATCAATCAATCAATCAATCAATCAATCAATCAATCAATCAATACTGATCTGCATTTAGGGTGGACAATGTTAATAATGGTTATTACAACTGTCATTATAAAACAAAGATGATTTATTTTTGTGCTGCAATTACAAAGACAACAGAGGATGTGGTATTATTTTTTTAATGCAGCATTTGCTTAAATGAATCAAATACTAGCTTTTATCCTGTATCTCATTATCCTTTGATTGCATTTAGTGAACAAAAACATTTGGAAGGGAGTGACATTTAAATCCAGTTGCCCTGCTACTCACAGAATCTAGTGTGCTTACATCACTGCCCTGAACTTTCACATTTGAGATTGCCATAAATGTACAGGTATGCAAGTATTAAGTTGTTTGTACAGACAGTTATCCAGTTCTGCTGTACTTGGCAGTTAAACCTAAACCAGTTCCAGGGTTAATGTGATAAACTTAAATGTTCTCAATGCAAGTTCTGGTCAAGTATGAGTTGTTCAACGATAAAATCTGCCTCTCTAAGCATTATCTCATCGTTAGGAAGGGTTTCATCATCTGAATCATCTCTATCAGACTACAACTTCCTTTGTGTTTTATGAACAAATGAGGCATAAGCCTTTTCAGTTCAGCAAGATATTCTTCATCAACATTTTTAGAATACATTAATTCGAGAACTCTTAACCGTTTCAGGTTAGAAGGAAGTAAAGGTAGAGGCAGCCCACCAACATCACAGTTTGACAGATTCAAAACTTGAAGATTCTTCAAATGAAATAAATCACTGTCCACCTTCAACTGGTCACAATCACTAAGGTCAAGGAACTTGAGACCCTCGCATTTAATTATGTTCTTCATCCCATGGTTACTTAAATTAGTATTTGATAAGTTGAGATTCTCTAAGTCTTGAAGAGTGTATACAGTTTCCACAGAGAAATCGGATAAGTCATAACAACGAGTTATCTGCAAAAGTGTAAGATGAGGACAGTTTTCTATAATAACTTTACCAAGCTCATCACTGTAATCTCCATATTCAATAATACGTAGTTCCTTCAAGTGATCCATTGCCTTGTTGCTAAAGATGCCTATGACTTCATTCAGAGTTATGTAATTCAGATTATTTAATGTCAATGATGTAATACGGTACCAGTTGACAAACACTTGAAAAGTTCAAACTTGGGCTCAAATTCAATGTCCGTATAATCATTCCAATACTGATCATAATATGAATCAATACGTAAAGATTTCAGAGACCGACAGACTACAAGGAAAGGGATAGTATTCATCCAGTCAGAAACCGTCCATCCTATAGCCAACGATATCAGCTGGTCCTTCTTCTTATCAAGAAAATATCCAAGATCATCATGGGTGTGCATTTGTCATACCAGGTTCAAATGTTGCAGGGCAGGACAGCCACCTGCCAGAGGTTTCAGCACAGCTCGATATTCCCCCCAGCCAAGAAAATCACCAGTCACAAGTGTCTTCAGGTTTCCAAACCTAGCAATGACCTCCGAACACTCTACTTTGTTAAGAACTTTGTTAGGAATGTGTAGGAATTCAATAAGCGGACATTCCTGAAGAAGACTATTAAAAAATCTGACGCCCAGGTTCTGACGTCCATCCAGTTCCAATCTTCTTAGATTATGGCAGTGGTTGAGAGCACCACGTAACACTGAGTAGACAACCGGTCTCGCTCTAAGATTTAATGTACACAACTTAGGTGCCCGACGAAGCATTGTAATTACTTCTCTATCATGTTCCCCACGCTGCTCGTTTGGAAAATATATCTAATTGATCCATAAATCACTGAACTGGACAACATGTTTCCATCGTTGGCAGACATATTGCACCGACTTCATCAGATGGGAAAATTTAAAGTACGAGAATATTTCCACCAGCACATCATCAGGTAAATCATCTATGGTGGTGGTTGCAGCCATATCGAGCATCACAGTGGAATCTGCAAGAGAACAAAATGTTTTAATGTTAGCCCACCACATCATTCCCAAAGTTCCACAACGTTCAGTTTCATAAGGCAATGAGGATTGTTAAAAGGAAACACAGGCAGGGCAGTCAACACTGCCAACAGTCGATTAGGCAGCAGGACAGCAAGGTGTCTTTCCGAGTCACAAACCCGCTATATAACGGAGACATTTGAAGAAAAAGTTGTATGCAAAGAATATGATATGGCAACATAAATCTTTTATTGAATGAAAGCCAGCTATGTTTCAAACTATTTGTCTGATGTTGCACTGAGATTATAGAATAGGCAGGGGTTAGGTTTGAGAAGGAAGGGACCATGGCCTTAATTCAGTTTAACTGAGGGAAATTATAGAAAACCATATCCAGGGCTGCCAACAGCTGGGTACACGGCTGCTGTCTTACCATATTCAGGGCTGCCAACAGCTGGGTACACGGCTGCTGTCTTACCATATTCAGGGCTACCAACAGCTGGGTACGCGCCTGCTGCATTATGATTGCAAGTGCAGTTGTACACTTTGAATTAAGCGCTGTGTTCACGTGGTATGGTATGTTCTGTGAGGGGCAGGCTTGAACAGGAGACCATTGACAAACTGGGCTGGTACCTGTAAAGACTGCCAAATTCGACGTGATTGTGAAGGATAATAGCTGTATCAACATACACGAATCACCAGTACACTGTATTGTGCGCAGAGAACTGTGGTATTGGAACATTTTCTGAATGGTAGCTCCTTGACGAAGAGAAAGCTGTACGGTCGGGGATATGCTTGGAACATCTTGGCTAATGTCTGGTTCCTGGGCTCAGTTATCAGCGTCTGACCTTTGACCTTGGAGATCTGGGTTGATGGATTTTAATCATAAATTGTCAATTACCTTGGCTCAAGGTCTCAGCTTTTGTGCTGTCTCCATTATTCCTGCACCTCACATACCACATGCAATATTATAATACATTTTTCCATTCAAGGCATGTGTTGTCCACCTTCATTGTAGAGCCTGCCCGACAAGGGCTGCAATAACTAGCAATGCTCCACAAAATTATCATCATGTCAGCTGATCAGCATTTCTTGCACAAATTGTGGTGTGTGACAAAATATGGTGCTGCCATTTTCAGCCGGCATTAAAGAGGGCAATTAGGGAATAGAGACATCTTTCATCATGAAGAGCAAAGAAGATAGTCATCTGCAACGTCATGTTCTTTGATCTCAAGGGACCTCTGATGTTGGAGAGGCTGCTGGTCAGTACCACAATCAGTGTCTCAGACACCTTACAGAAGCTCTGAGGGCCATCACAAACAGACCCCCAAGGAAAGTGTCATGAGGTGTGCTTATGCTGCATGATAATGCATGACAACACATTGCCAATGCATCACTGGACCTATCATGTTATTTTCCTTGGGGTCTTTCGGATCATCTGCTTTACAGCGAAGATCTGTTTCCTTCTTATGGTCATGTCTTTGATCCACTAAAGAAGGCCCTTCTACCACTGCCCCCAAACAGTTCGTGGTGAAGGAGTGTGGTTCCACCAAAACCAGTGTCCTTCATGGAGGGTTTGTTCTTGTGGCAGGACAAGTGTTTCAGTGGTGGGGGTGATTATGTCTACACTCTCACAAACTCTCGGTATGCTGTAGCCATGATATAGTATAAGTTTCTAGACAGCAGCCTGTGCATCATTTGAACAAACCTTACAATTAAAGAACAACAGAACATACATATTATTCGGTTGGATATACACAAAATAATGAATTGTACTTTCTAGGCAGCCAAAATGTTTTACTTTAAGTGGATAATCATATTCAAGAAGAGAGAAAGAAATACTTGTAAAAAATTAGAGACTATTCATAAGTTAGGACAACTATTTTTTATCTGCAGAAAATGAGCAAACTATAGAAATATTTGAATCTAGCTGTATTATGCGGCGCGTTGGTGCCGCAGAAGAAATAATTTTTTAAATATTGTTTGAAATTTGAAATAGTTATTTTGCTTAGTTAGGAATTATAGAAAGAAAGATATTAATATTTTCTTGACAATGAATAAATTTATTGAAACTGAATGATATATAAAGGAGAAGTATAAATTGTATTTATTCTATTTTCTTGACTTTATATTCAAGTGCTTTAGGATAGACAATATTTTTTGTTTTTCCGTCTTCAGCAGAAACAAATAAATTTCTGGGTACCCAACTCATGAGCATCGAACATACAGACGGCCATTTGAGAAACATGGATTTTCTAGGTTCAATCCACACACTTGAAGTGATAGACCTTATGTCTTGTTGATGGTCATTGAGAATGCAACTCGAATTGGGAACTGCAGTCATTTCAAATCAAAACGCATTTCAGTGGAAATTATGGGAATGTGGGGAATGAGGACATCTTCTCCATTCGACATTCTGTTTAGGAATAGTTGCCTTGATGACATTCAGCATCAGTTTCTTTACACCGACTCTTTTTCCATTACATATTTAACGTCAAAAATTTCATTTTTATGGTCCGTATTGAATCGAGATTCACAAAGTAATGAAACAAGATATTAGGATCCACCTATTCAATACTAAATTATGTGAGAGATTATTAAGTCGTCACATATTCATTTATTTATTCTCATGGTACCGGATTCGGCAAAGTGGTTGCCATAATCAGCCTAGGGAATTTCTACAAAGACATACAAATATTACATTAATATTGTACCAGGAAGGCATAGGCCCTGGCACATATAAATTATATATTTTTTGCATAGAATTCCGTTCCGATACATGAACAGCTGTGTGAGAGAATGTTCTCGTACTTTCTGCACTCCACGAGGGAGAACGCAAGTCAAGCAAGGTCAAGTGACGTCACCGCTGCCATCCCCTACAGAAGTTTTCCGGCTATTTTATGAACTTTTTAATGCCTGGACCGATTAACACGAGAGCAACGCTGAATTGTAGCTAATGTTCTGCAAACAAAATCCTGCAAATTTGAAATCAATCCATCCAGTGGTTTCCGAAATATGATAATTTAAAATTTGGGAGTAATACTCGCCCCTTCATCACCTGATTTCGAGCGCTGCTCGCCAGACCTGTATATATAGGCCACTGGACCAAGGCCATAACCAGTCCCGTGTACAGAGGCCTGCGTGCACAGTGTGCGCAGAAAGTATGCTCCGTCGCGATTCGCAAGGACATAATTGTGGCCGCACTCCAACACTGTTGAAATAGTGAAAGAACGTCGTACCGTACGTGAAGTTTCCACCGCGCCACGACGACGGTAAGATTCTAGACGTTTCTCAAGGTGAATTATCGTAATATAATACTTGTGAATTTATTAACAGAGTAAAGCTATAATTTGAAGTGAGAATGGAAGTGTCCAATATTTTACGGATTAGTCTACGACATCGTGAACATTACTAATTTCACATATTTCTAAAACTGTGATAATATCCTACATCATTACGTGTGGTCAACTGAATCATAATTTAAGACTACTTAAATCAGTCTAAGACATATTTCTTTTACGAAGATATATCAGTGAACTGTGTGCAACTGTATTTACTAGACATTCGTCCCATAGCAGGGCAAAACTTAACTATTTTCCTAGTGCACTTTCTCGCTCTTTCGATCATCACTGTGAGAAACCCAGTGAACATTAAGGACTTTTTACAATAATATTAAATAGTACAGACTAGTGTGGTGTAAATACAACCATAAAATCGCCTTAATCTGCGAATAATATTTGCTCAGAGACTGTGATAGAGACTGTTACAAATCACATTTTCAAGTGCTTATGGACTGTGTTCCCTACTTTACAATCGTATTTCAGACATAATTAGTGACGATTATGAACTGTGTTAATTTCCAAACCCATGAACTGTGTATATAAGAACTTTGTTTTCTGCAGCATGAACTGTGAGTGTTAATTCAACACCATAAAATCAATATAAGAGTAGAACTGTGCATTACGACGGTGTGTCGTATTAATATCCGTGATATTTGTGAATTCAATCGTGACAATTGAGCTTTCCGTGTTCCGATATTTCCACCAAGAACAACGGAAACCTTGGCAAAAGTACTACGGGATCCTGCTACATCAAACGTCGCTTCCAACGCGGAATTTACATGATTTCTTCAGTTACGGCACTCATCGAGGGACGTCGACGAGGCAGATTGACGTGGTATCTTCACTGAACATCGCCGGTGCTGAGTTGGAGTCTTCGCCCGAATTACTCGCGGAACGTCCCAGACACCAAGTCTCCAACTCCAACACTCGTAAGCAGATCTTCTCGTATTCTGAGTGAGTAATCACAACTGACTGACTTTTTACAAAGCACTTAGTTCAGTACAGTGCTCTTGCAAGTGCTTCGTGTGGATATCAATTCATGATTTTATCGTCATTTAAACGAAGTTCATATTTTGCTATAAATTCCTTTTAAAGTCAATAATGAATTTGAATTCACATTAGCTAGATGAACTTTAGGATTTTCAAGTGCTTTATTAATTCAATTTTTCAATTCAAACAAACTGAAAGACATTCAGCAAGAGATCAAATATTTTATTTACTTTTTCAAACTTTCAGTGACAAGTGTGTGTTCATTTTCGTGATTTAAAAATTAGAAAGACTGTAGCTCAGCACCATAAATAATGAACTGATCCCAGGTACAAATTGATATTTTGTGTTTACATTCAAATTAGAAAGACTGTAGGTTATTCATGTTCTATGGAAGAGTGATAATTATTCTTCATATTCTCAAGCAAACAGACTTCAAGAAGATCATAACATAAATTTTCATTTTACATTTTTGGAAATATTAACTACCAATTTGAATTTTCCATTCAGATTGCAGGGTGATATATCTGTATATATTGTTAATACATTTTACAAAAAAGGAATTACCATCTATTATTCGCCCTGCGATACTATCCGTCTCTGTACCTGCTCCAAAAACACCAAACACTACCCGAGATCCTTCCCATGCTCAAACCCCACAATCATTTCCCGGTACAATATGTGACTCTTATAGTTAATATGTACTAATAACTTAAAATAGACATCCATGCAAGTGCTGAAAAGTGTTATTTACAAGTGTTACATGATAGTCATTGAGCATTTACATAATGAGTTTTACACCTTATATAATTAAAAAGAAATTTACAGACTAACCTTTGAGGGTGATTTAAACTATACATTTTGTGATAAAATATAACTTACTTTCAGTTTTATCAATCATTAATAGTATGTACAAATGATATTGCTTGTGTTCATTAAACAGCTTGATTCAAATATAAGTTCGCAGGTATTGTAGCTATATTTAGAGTTAATAGGTCAAATGAAAGCAACCCAGATTCTTGATAGAAGGTAGTTCCTCAAGTAAATATAAGCTGCGTAATTGTATAAAGCATTCGGCTTGAACTTGACAAAAATTTAAAACCAGAATGAATGATTCAAAATAATCTTAGGTCCTTTTTAAAATAAAATATGACTTATTTTGACTATCAATCACTAGTAATATGATGTTTACAAATGATAGGGAATTCCTCATATTAAAATAATTGAGATCTTTAAACAGGGTCGATTCAATTATATGTCCGTAAGTATTGTAGCCAAATTTAGTGTTAATAGGCTGATAAGAAAGCAACGAAGTTTCTTGATAGAAGGTAGTTCTTCAAAGAAATGGATCTTATAGAACAGATTTGTTATTACAGGCGATGATCTGGAATTATCTCGATCTGAAACGGAACCTCAGGTGACACGTAGGTGGTAGTAAAGTTGAAGAGGAACTCAGTTCTTTATTATTTTAAACTTTTTACAACTACATTTGTACATTTACAAAACCACTAACACCTTTAAAACATACAATATAAATATAGCATTCAAAACTAACAATAAGAATTTTAACATCTTATACAATTCCACCTCGATTAATAAATTTAATTGTTTCTCTAAATCAGGTGTTTATAGATTCAAATGTAATGATTTGCAATATTTCTTACATTGGACAAACAGGGAGAAACTTCATCACCAGACACTCAGAACATAAGAATGCCATTAAATACAATACATTTTCGGCTGTAGGTCAACATATTAGTGCGAACGACAGGAAGCATGACCAACAAATGACAAATAAGTTAATATGGGAAGGACAGCTGATTCAGAAAGTGATGAAACCAACGAGAGGGAAAAATATCCTGGAAGTGGTGCTGGTAAAACCAGATGAGCTCTATAGAGAAATCGAAGTAATAGATGGTATTAGTGATCACGAAGTGGTTTTTTGTCGTAGTTAAAAATAAATGTTATAGACAGAAACGTATTAAAAGTAGGACCATGAGGCAGTACCATATGGCTGATAAAGCAAGCATGAGACAGTTTCTAAAAAGTAACTATGATAGGTGGAAAACGGTAAATAAAAATGTAAAAAAAACTCTGGCATGGGTTTAAAGCAATTGTTGAGGAATGTGAAAACAGGTTTGTACATTTAAGGGTGGTAAGGAATGGTAAAGACCCACTTTATTATAATAGAGAAATAAAGAAACTAAGGAGGAGGTGCAGAGTGGAAAGAAATAGAATTAGAAATGGCTGTGGAAGAAAGGAGAAATTGAAGGAACTTACTAGAAAATTGAGTCTAGCAAAGAAGGCAGCTAAGGATAACATGATGGCAAGCATACTTCCCAGTCATACAAATTTTGGTGAAAAATGGAAGGGTATGTATAAGTATTTTAAGGCAGAAACAGGTTCCAAGAAGGACATTCCAGGAATAATTAATGAAAAAGGGGAGTGTGTACGTGAGGATCTTCAAAAGGCAGAAGTATTCAGTCAGGAGTATGTAAACATTGTTGGTTACAAGGATAATGTCCAGAGAGAGGAGGACACTAATGCTAAAGAAGTATTAAAATTTACATATGAGAACAATGACATGTACAATAAGATACAAAAGTTGAAAATTAGAAAAGCAGCTGGAAATGATAAGCTTTTTGGGGATATACTAAAGACAATGGGTTGGGATGTAATACCATATCTGAACTACTTATATCATTATTGTTTGGTCGAAGGAGCTATACCATATGAATGGAGAGTTGCTATAGTAGCCCCTGTGTAAAAAGGAAAAGGTGATAGACATAAAGCTGAAAATCACAGGCCAGTAAGTTTGACGTGCATTGTATGTAAGCTTTGGGAAGGCATTCTTTCTGATTATATTAGTCATGTTTGCAAAATTAATAACTAGTTCAATAGAAGGCAGTTCGGTTTACGGAAAGGTTATTCCACTGAAGCTTAACTTATAGGATTCCAGCAAGATATAGCAGATATCTTGGATTCAGGAGGTCAAATGGACTGTATCACGATTGACCTGTCTAAAGCATTTGATAGGGTGGATCATGGGAGACTACTGGCAAAAATGAGTGCAATTGGACTAGACAAAAGAGTGACTGAATGGGTTGCTATATTTCTAGAAAATAGATCTCAGAGAATTAGAGTAGGCGAAGCTTTATCTGACCCTGTAACAATTAAGAGGGGAATTCCTCAAGGCAGTATTATTGGACCTTTATGTTTTCTTATATATAAAAGATATTAGTAACGGAGTGGAATCAGAGGTAAGGCTTTTTGTGGATGATGATAGACTCTACAGAGTAATAAATTACAAGATTGTGAACAACTGCAACGTGACCTCGATAATGTTGTGAGATGGACAGCAGGCAATGGTATGTTGATAAACGGGGTTAAAAGTCAGGTTGTGAGTTTCACAAATAGGAAAAGTCCTCTCATTTTTAATTACTGCGTTGATGGGGTGAAAGTTCCTTTTGGGGATCATTGTAAGTGTCTAGGTTTTAACATAAGGAAAGATCTTCATTGTCTCATCACATAAAAGGAATAGTAAATAAAAGAGTCATGAGGGTGTTTAGGGGTTGTAGTAAGGATGTAAAGGAGAGTGCATATAAGTCTCTGGTAAGACCCCAACTAGAGTATGGTTCCAGTGTATTGGACCCTCACCAGGATTACCTGATTCAAGCACTGGAGATAATCCAAAGAAAAGCAGCTCGATTTGTTCTGGGTGATTTCCGACAAAAGAGTAGCGTTAGAAAAATGTTGCAAAGTTTGGGCTGGGAAGAATTGGGAGAAAGAAGACGAGCTGCTTGACTAAGTGGTATGTTCCGAGCTGTCAGCGGAGAGATGTCGTTGAATGATATTAGTAGACGAATGAGTTTGAGTGACATTTATAAAATTAGGAAAGATCACAATATGAAGATAATGTTGGAATTCAAGAGGACAAACTGGGGGAAATATTCATTTATAGGAAGGGGAAGTTAGCGATTAGAATAACTTACAAGGGAGATGTTCAATACATTTCCAATTTCTTTGAAATCATTTAGGAAAAGGCCGGGAAAACAACAGATAAAGAATCTGCCACCTGGGGGACTGCCCTAAAAGCAGATCAGTATTGAGTGATTTGATTGATTGATATGCATGACTATAACCATAATTTCACCGATATTCAACAAGACCTAAAAAATCTTAAATCACTACTCAAAGGCCAAACACTTGATTTAACAGAGAATTTCTTCATACATTTAGATCAATATTTTAACCCGAATTACAACCAAAATGGAATATGTGTAAACCAACACTCTTTCTGACCCTTTTTTTACCATCATTCTTAAAAATTTTAATTTAACTGATCTAAATTCAATTTTCCATTCTATTCATTCCACCTCTCCTCAGCATTTACCTCCATTCACTCATTCTTCAGCCCCACCTTAAGTTTCTTTTTCCCCTCCATTCATAGCACCTTTCATTATAAGTATAGTTTTCTATTTTTCATTTTTCAGGTCATAAGATGAGCCACATTTTGACTTATTTCTTTTCTTTCTTTAATTCTTTTCATTTAATATTTTACATTTCTTAAATTTCATTAATATTTCCCACATTTTTCTAATTTATTGACATTTCTTTTATATCAGCATTAGTTGAGAATTCATTCCACCTTTTTAATCCAAAGAATAAAATAATTTTTAACTTAATTCATATCTTCAAGTGCCTTTTCACTTTCATTTATTAAAGTCATTAAACTCCATGGATACCATCAACATTTTTTACATTGTTTTCTTTATACACAACTACATTGAATTTCCTTTCCACTGCAATAATATATTTGTTTCAACTCACATTTTAACTAAGGCAATACTTTGCATATATGCTCAATCCTACATCTCCTCAAGATTATGAATGATTTTAAGTGTATCTACGCTCTCAGTGATAGGAAGAATATCATAAGACTTCTTCTCCCCAACCACGACAACACTATGTATAAATGCCCATTTCCACATCAGATCAAGACTGTGAATTTTGAATTGTATCTACGCTCTTGAATACTTTGAAGAATATTATAAGACTTCTTCTTGTGAATTCCTACAGCTAAGTGAAATAATTTCTTACAACAAAAGTGTTTTCAGGAAATTCTAAAAACAATTTTTCATTGTGTCAAACTTCTATGTTTTAAGACCATCTTTAAAACCACTGTGTTTCAAATACCTTCTTCTACATGCGATATTGGTTTAATCAAGTTCAGTACAATCAAAGAAAATGAAATTCATTTTTCTAGATTTATAATTGTGTCGTGGACCAATTTTTGTTCCGCATGGAGAAGTTGTACGTTTGCTTCAACAACTACATGCAAATCATTAGCATTGTACTGCTGTTCTCTTACTAAATCGCGATCACAAAGTTGAATTGCAGAACGTTATGGTGCAATCATGCCAAGTTCAATGAGTTCTGTGTTGTTGATGGTTAAGCATATGTCTTCGATTTCGATCAGAGCTTGATTGAAAATACACTGACTGACAGAGCAAATGCAACACCAAGGAGGAGTGGTTCGAAAGGGATGAAAGTTGGGGAAAAAACAGAGTCGGCACGGAAGAATAATTGATGTTTATTTCAAACCGATATGCAGGTTACACAATGCGCACGGCATCGACTCAGTAGGATGTA
Organism: Anabrus simplex; assembly: GCF_040414725.1. Lineage (NCBI taxonomy): Eukaryota > Metazoa > Arthropoda > Insecta > Orthoptera > Tettigoniidae > Anabrus > Anabrus simplex. The sequence goes on along the minus strand of NC_090265.1, from coordinate 33,242,343 downwards.
GGACCACCGCGAGCGGCGATGCACGCAGAAACACGTCGAGGTACAGAGTCAATAAGAGTGCGGATTGTGTCCTGAGGGATGGTTCTCCATTCTCTGTCAACCATTTGCCACAGTTGGTCGTCCGTACGAGGCTGGGGCAGAGTTTGCAAACGGCGTCCAATGAGATCCCACACGTGTTCGATTGGTGAGAGATCCGGAGAGTACGCTGGCCACGAAAGCATCTGTACACCTCGTAGAGCCTGTTGGGAGATGCGAGCAGTGTGTGGGCGGGCATTATCCTGCTGAAACAGAGCACTGGGCAGCCCCTGAAGGTACGGGAGTGTCACCGGCTGCAGCACATGCTGCACGTAGCGGAGGGCATTTAACGTGCCTTGAATACGCACTAGAGGTGACGTGGAATCATACGCAATAGCGCCCCAAACCATGATGCCGCGTTGTCTAGCGGTAGGGCGCTCCACAGTTACTGCCGGATTTGACCTTTCTCCACGCCGACGCCACACTCGTCTGCGGTGACTATCACTGACAGAACAGAAGCGTGACTCATCGGAGAACACGACGTTCCGCCATTCCCTCATCCAAGTCGCTCTAGCCCGGCACCATGCCAGGCGTGCACGTCTATGTTGTGGAGTCAATGGTAGTCTTCTGAGCGGACGCCGGGAGTGCAGGCCTCCTTCAACCAAATGATGGGAAATTGTTCTGGTCGATATTGGAACAGCCAGGGTGTCTTGCACATGCTGAAGAATGACGGTTGACGTGGCGTGCGGGGCTACCACCGCTTGGCGGCGGATGCGCCGATCCTCGCGTGCTGACGTCACTCGGGCTGCGCCTGGACCCCTCGCACGTGCCACATGTCCCTGCGCCAACCATCTTCGCCACAGACGCTGCACCGTGGACACATCCCTATGGGTATCGGCTGTGATTTGACGAAGCGACCAACCTGCCCTTCTCAGCCCGATCACCATACCCCTCGTAAAGTCGTATGTCTGCTGGAAATGCCTCCGTTGACGGCGGCCTGGCATTCTTAGCTATACACGTGTCCTGTGGCACACGACAACACGTTATACAATGACTGTCGGCTGAGAAATCACGGTGCGAAGTGGGCCATTCGCCAACGCCGTGTCCCATTTATCGTTCGCTGCGTGCGCAGCACAGCGGCGCATTTCACATCATGAGCATACCTCAGTGACGTCAGTCTACCCTGCAATTGGCATAAAGTTCTGACCACTCCTTCTTGGTGTTGCATTTGCTCTGTCAGTCAGTGTAATTTGAACTTGTTAGGAGGGATTTCAATTTAAAAACTGATTGGCAACAAGAGAGGAACAGTGTAGCTCCGATTCAATGGCAGACACTGTTCAATTACAAGAATCTTCCAGCTGGCTTTGTTTTACACCCCGCAAGACATGGGTAGCCCTCAACAGAGTATGTACTGACCACGGGAGATGTGGATCAATGTTGTTTAAATGGGGAATGAGATCATCTCCAGCCTGCGACTGTGGTGCAGTTAAGCAAACTATCAATCATATTGTCACCGAATGCATTGGAAGGGCATTCGCTGGATCCAGCCAGGACTTTGTGGTGGCTTCTTCTGAGGCCATACAATGGCTAGAGAACTTAGATCTAACTCTTTGAACCCTTTTGCTTGCATGATTGTTTTCAATGTTATGTGTATATCTTGTAATTATGTATATAATATTTTGTGCTGTATATTTAATCTTTGTATTGTTTTGTGTACGTTACCATACGCTAATAATAATAATAATAATAATAATAATAATAATAATAATAATAATAATAATAATAATAATAATAATAATAATAATAATAATAATAATAATAATAATAATGATTTATTTGCATTCAATCTGGTACAAAGAACAAACTACTCAACATTCAACATAGACTTTCCATCCCTCATCTTGCTGCCCTTTATTCCAGAGCAAGTATACTAGCAGGCTGAGCTGTGTGACATTAGTCATACTTACACTACTTTGTCTAAAAACTTCATCTTTCAACTTCCCCTTATGTGCATAAAAGCTTCGTTTTCTTGTTTTGGAAAATAACTACTTACAATAAGAACATTTATTTCAGCAGACACCTCCATCATTGGTAATCAAAAGCAGAGGACTATGTTTGTTTTCTGTTTTTGAACAGAATTTCATATGTTTGAAGAGTCTATTTAGGCAGTCATCCCAATCGTGTCCATTCATCAAGCAATAAAAATAACATCAAATCGTCAGTATAAAATTAGAATTTTTTAAAAATATCTGGCAGTATTAATTTATTAGTAGGAAATAAACACCTATGCCTATTACGCAACTAGAGATATGGTGGGCAGTCACATATGGAAAATACACTGCTGTGCAAAACTTCGAGATAAATAAAACAATATAACATATCAACTACTCGGTGTAAATGAGCGAAGATGTGGTAACATGTTGCCAGACGTCTCCCACTAACGCATAGACGAGCTGTTACGGTGCACTCTGGTGGTGTTATTCATTACAACATGGCCTGGGGACAACATCTGGATGACTTCACACGTGGGAGAATCATTGGGAAACTGGAAGAAGGACGAAGTGTGACGAGTGTAGCCCAGGAGTGTGGTATTGCTCACAGCATTGTTTCATGTGCATAGAGAGCATTCCAAACTACAGGCACTGCTGTCCCAAGGAGATGAGGGTGTCGAGCACGGTCAACTACAGCAGCAGGCGACCGCTATATTGTGCAACAGGCAAGAAGAGACTCACGTCAAATAGCAACCACACTTAACACGACTGCTAGGCACCCAATCTCATGCTCCACAGTGGCATGGCGACAGCAGGGGGGTGGTCTGTTTGCCCAATGACCATTATGTTGTGTTCCGTTGACAACTGTACATCGGCAGCACCAATTGGGATAGTGCCAAGAGCGTCAGGTCTGGACCGATCAGGAGTGGGGTTGCGTGCACTTCTCAGATGAAGGCAGATTCAGTCTGAGGAGTGATTCTACACGTACCTCACCTGACGAGAGGTGGGAACATGTAATAATCCCAGGAACATTGTCAAACATTATTATTTTGTTGGTGCAAGTGTTGTGGTGTGGGGAGGCATAGTGTTGCACGGGCGTACCGACCTCCAAATCTTTGAACGGGGTTCCCTCATTGGTCAACGTTATTGTGACAGTGTACTCCTTCCCCATGTGCATCTTTTCAGGGGTGCCTTTGGCCCCGACTTGATTTTTACGGATGACAATATACGATCACATGATACAGCGCAGCTGGAGCAGCTCTTGGAAGGAGAGGATATTTGACAAATGGACTGGCCTGCCCGTTCCCCAGACATAAATCCTATCGAGCACGTGTGGGACATGTTTCAAGACATCCACATGCACCAACGACCATCCAGCATTTTTCAACTGCGCTGATGGAGGAATGGAATGCCCTACCACAATAACTCCTTAAAATTAGTGGCCAGCATGGGAACACATTGCAGAGCTTACATCGCTGTCTGTGATGATCACACATCCTTTTAAGAACTATGTCCCTTCTTTTGTGATGTCCAGGGGACCATCCTGAGTTGCAGTTTCCCTTCCCATGGCACAACAGCCCTCAAGGTCCATGGCCTACCAAACGACCGCTGCTCAGCCTGAAGGCACCTTTACTATGGGGGTTTGGAAGATATTTTCAAATTTGTTTTTACAATATATACGTAGACTGAGCCCATACAAACACAGCTCATCAGGTACATCTTGCAAAAAATCCAGTGTCAACAGAGAATGCCATTTAGGTTCTGTTTGCAAATAAAATGTTTTTTAAAGTGCAGCTTTTGCGCTCAATTGGCAGAACAGCTCGAAATTAGTTTAGTATGATATTCCGTTTAAGGATATTTATTGACAGTGACAGTACAAGTATTTTCTAGAAGTGGTTTTCCATCTGACCTCTTAATAACACCTAGTTTTCCTTTCTCCACAGGCTTCCTCGATTTTCCTGTGCACAGCATCTACTCTTCCTAGGACCATACAACCTTCATCATTCTTGCACTTCTTCAGCCATTCTTCCTTAGCTGACCTGCATTTTCTATCTACTTAATTCTTTAATTGCTTGTATTCTTTCCTGCCCTCAATTTTTGCATTCTTGTATTTTCGTCGTCCATCAATCAGGTCTAATATCTCCCAAGTTATCCACCGATTCTTACTTGATCTTACCTTTCTTCCTAACTTGCCTTCAGCAGGCCTACTTATCTCATTCTTCATGACTGTCCATTCTTCATCTATTGTGTTTCATTCAGCATTTTCAAAGAGTTCTTTTGCAAAATGTTCCTCAAAATATTCCTCGCATTCCTTTCTTTTCAACTTATCTAGTTCCCATCTTTTTGCATTCTTTCCGTTCTTGAGTTTCTTTAACGTCAGATATTTCATGACCACCACATAGTAATAGGAATTCACATCTTCTCGTGGGATAATCTTGCAATCCAACACCTGATTTCTGAATCTCTGCAAAATCATAATGAAGTCTATTTGATACCTTTCAGTGTTTCCAAGTCTTGTCCAAGTGCACAGCTATTGTTTATGGTGTTTGAGCCAAGTATTAGCCAGGACTAAATTATGATCAGTGCAGAATTTAACTAGCCAAATTCGTTTTTCATTCCTTCGTTCCAGTCCAAATTCTCCTACGGCATTACATTCTCTTCCTTGTCCTACCACTACATTCTCGTCTCCCATCACAATTAGATTCTTGTCTCCTTTCACATACTGTATTAAATCTTCTATCTCTTCATACACTCTTTTGATTTCATCATCTGCTGAACTTGTAGGCATACAGACCTGCATTATTGTGGTGCGCATTGGTTTGATGTCTATCTTGACAACAATAATTTGTTCACAATAATAAAGGCATGTGGCCTCCGGAGAGGCAGGTCGTTTGATTTGACGCCCGTAGGATGAAATTATGAAGACGACACGTACACCCAGTCCCTGTGCCCCGGATCCCTGTGACCAAAGGCGAGCACGCTAACCAATTAGCCATGCTGGTGGTAAAAGCTTACCTGCTGCCCTATTTTCTTATTCGTTATTAAACCAATTCCTGCATTTCCCATGTTTAATTTTGTGTTGGTAATTCTGTAGTTGTCTGACCAAAAATCCTGCTCTTGCTTTCAACCTACTTCACTTATACCAGCTGCATCTAACTTTAGTCTATCCCATTTCCCTCTGCAGTTTCTATAACCTACCACAATGATTCCATGCTCCGACTCTCAATATTCATCTTCCTGACGATTGCCCTGATTGTTTTTATCTGGGAGGAAGCCATCATCATTAAGCTACATCATTCATTCAATAAAGAGTGCTGCATATCCTCAGGAGTTAGTTATGGCTGTAGTTTACCATTGCTTTCAGCCATGTAGCAGTAGCAATACCACTAAGCCATATTAAATATTATTACAAGGCCATATCAGTCAATCTTCCAGACTGCTATCCTTGCAACCTCAAAAAAGCGACTACCTTACTTTCAATGAACCATTCATTTGATCTCTCAACAGATAACCCTCCGATATGGTTATTATTAGTTGTTTACCACAAATGATGCAGAATATATGAATGATCTAGTGAAAAACGGCAAGCACCATGTACATTAGTTGTTTCACAGACCTTTTAAGCTAATGTGTTGTTGTGTTTGAGTCATCAGTCCATAGACTGGTTTGACGCAGCTCTCCTTGCCACCCTATCCTGTGCTAACCTTTTCATTTCTACGTAACTATTGCATCCTACATCTGCTCTAATCTGCTTGTCATATTCATACCTTGGTCTACCCCTACCGTTCATACCACCTACACTTCCTTCAAAAACCAACTGAACAAGTCCTGGGTGTCTTAAGATGTGTCCTATCATTCTATCTCTTCTTCTCGTCAAATTTAGCCAAATCGATCTCCTCTCACCAATTCGATTCAGTATCTCTTCATTCGTGATTCGATCTATCCATCTCATCTTCAGCATTCTTCTGTAACACCACATTTCGAAATTTAAGCTAATATATACAATAATTAGATAGATAGATAGATAAAGAAAGGGTGAGCCCTGCCTTCGCAGGGCTCCACACGTAGGTCTGTGAAGACCCTTTGTGTCCCTTAAACGGGTTTGCCTAGTACAGCCCTAGTGCTCCTGTAAAGGATACCAGTGTCCGGGTGTTGGCATTCCTGATGTCTTCCAGGCTCACGAAATGTGAGCCAGGTTATCGATGTCTAGTGCTTGCAAGAGCCTCGCACTGACATAACACATGCGCGGAGGTCTCTTCCTCCCTACCGCATCTTCTACACATCGGATCCTGACTGATTTTCATGATGTGTAGGTGTCTCTGTAAGGTATTGTGGCCTGTCAACAGTCCAAATACCATTCGCATTCTGGTCCTATTCAAATTTATGAGGATCTTTTTATAACTTTGGCTAGGCCCCTTGATAAGTTCACGTGCCTGCCTTGCTATGGTTAACCTCTTCCAAATGTCTAAGTGAGACTGGTTTTCCCACTGGGATATTACCAGTTTCACGCTTCAGAGTGACACTCTCAGGAAGGGCTCTGGACCTATGAAAGGACCTTTTGAGCCTTGTTTCGCTACTTTGTCAGCTTCTTCATTTCCACTGATACCGTGTGCCCAGGGACCCATAATAGGGTAACTGAGCTAAGTTCACACAGCTGATCTAACATACTTTGGCATTCCCATACCATTTTTGATGTTCTTCTAACTGCGCATAGTACTTTTAATGCTGCCTGGCTATCACTGCACATGGTGATGCATCTTCTATGTCCAGGCATGTTCCATATATATACAGCACAGGCCAGTATTGCAAATACTTCGACCTGGAAAACAGTGGCATATTTACCCATGGGAAGGAAGAGCCTTCTCTTAGGCCACCAGACCCCGGCGCCTGTGCCCGTCTCTGTTCGCGAGCCATCTGTGTACCATGTACAGCCCCCAGACCTAAGACGGGCCCCAGCATTCGCGGCCCACTCCTCCTTTGTGGGTATAACCACTGTGAACTTATAATTCAGATTAAAACTAGGCTTCATCAGGTCCCCGATCATCATTGTCGTAGGGCATATCTGGTGAAGCCTTTTAAGAATAGAGGCATGACCTCTATTCGGATTATTGAAGGACCATCCTCCGAGTGACCAGAGGTGGTAAGCACTCATTCCCGCTATTTCCTTAACATATAAATGTAAGGGGGTAAGACCTAGGATGGCCTCCATTGCACATAATATACAATAATTACATTATTTACATATTTATACTCGTACAGTAATTCATTCACTCGACATTTTCTCTCCCTTTCACTCCCGTCCATGCACACACAGAGATTTACACATTCTTACACGGTTTTTAAACTGCGTTAGAGGCAAGGCTTTTAGTTTTGGTGGTAGCTCATTCCAGAGGCGTGCGGAGCGGCCATAGTAGACGGATTGGTAGGAAGTGGTGTGGGCAAAAGGAGGGACAAGATTAACGCCTCTGCGGGCAGAGCGAAAGGATAGGGAAAGGCGGCGAAATGGGTTAACGTTAATGGAGCCGGCGAGGGATTTTCAGAGGAAGATCAAGTCGGTTCTTTTGACAATGGTTTCTATTGTGGGGAGGTTAGCCGAATGAAGATGGGAGCGGTAGGCTGTTCGTAGGACCCCCGATTTGAAGCCTTTTAGGTTCCTGCTAAGAAATCCCATGACTTTTATTGCTTTTTGCCTTTCCTCCTCTGCCTGCAGGTTCCATCTTAAATCCTTAGAAATAATTAATCCTACAAGTTTGATATTTGCACACTGCGGTATTACATTCTTATTTAGTTCATATATGTTCTCAATGCAGTTTCTTGATCTACTTATCCTAATATATTTAATTTACATTTATGCTTAGGCCATTCACGGAACACCAGTGTATGGGACCTCACCAGGATTACATGATTCAAGAACTGGAAAAAATCCAAAGAAAAGCAGCTCGATTTGTTCTGGGTGATTTCCGACAAAAGAGTAGCGTTACAAAAATGTTGCAATGTTTGGGTTGGGAAGAATTGAGAGAAAGAAGAAGAGCTGCTCGACTCAGTGGTATGTTTCGAGCTGTCAGCGGAGAGATGGCGTGGAATGACATTAGTAGACGAATAAGTTTGAATGGCGTTTATAAAAGTAGGAAAGATCACAATATGAAGATAAAGTTGGAATTCAAGAGGACAAACTGGGGCAAATATTCATTTATAGGAAGGGGAGTTAGGGACTGGAATAACTTACCAAGGGAGATGTTCAATAAATTTCCAATTTCTTTGCAATCATTTAAGAAAAGGCTAGGAAAGCAACAGATAGGAAATCTGCCACCTGGGCGACTGCCCTAAATGCAGATCAGTATTGACTGTATTGTATTGTATAAATTTTGTAGGTCTGATTGTAGTTCGTTATACTTTTATACAGAACAGTGTCATCTGCATATTGTGCTGTGTGCGGTTATACATCCGGGAAGATCAAGAACAAACACGACGTACAGCAGGGGACCGATCACAGAATCTTGAACTACACCTGATATCACTTTGATAGGTTGTGACCGGGCCCCTCCGTATATCACACACTGTGTTCGACATTCCAGAAAGGACTTCACCCACATCAATAATCTGCCTCTTATACCGAATTGTTGTAGCTTTAACAGAAGTCATTCATGCGATACTTGGACGAAGGCTTATTTCTAAACAAGTGACAGGCAGTCTACCTGAATCACATCTGGTTGATCCAGGTAACACTGCCAGTCATCAACGACTTTCGTTACGAAGGTTGCACAATAACTCTCCGGGAGGAATCCATGCCGAGTATAGCCCAACCGGTCTCCTTCCCATAAAAATTGAAACATGTTACTTGCTACTAAACACTCCATACTCTTACAAATGAGTGATGTTATTGCCACCGGCCTACAACTATCAATGTTATCTCTTCCTCCATTTTTGAAAACTGGTACTACGTTCGCACACTTCCATTCATTGGGTCCACAGTCACTGTTAATTGTTAAGTTGAACAGGGTGCACAAGGAGGGGACTAATGCTTCAGTGCACTGCACTAAAATAATTGCAGGTATGTTGTCCAGCCCGTAAGCAGCATGTGGTCGAGTCTTTCGAAGGCTGTTAACTACCTCGTACTTCGTGTAGTAAAAGTTGGAGAGGGGTGATGGCCGAGTTGTGTTTGGGCACATATTTGTACTTTTCCCTGGCTCCTTAAAACTCTCTTTAAATTCCTCCCTGAACACTGTGGCAATGGCCTCGGGGGAGAGCAATCCTTTTGTGTATCATTTTGATTATTTCTTTTGTGATCCATAGAGAGTTTTCCTTCGTACTGATTTTTACTTTAGGCACCACTTTGTCAACACAGTTGAAGAAACTTTCTTGCCATCTTGCACCTACAATTCAGCTATCTGCACGACTGGGATGCTTAAAACTCTACTGTGGCAAGGTTACATGGTCAAAATATTTGAGTAATTCTGCAATCTTTCTTTTGAAAAGTTGCTTTGGTTAATATCTAAACCAGAAATTACAAGCATATCAGAGTTTAATCACGTGTGTTCGGTTACAGTGAGATTGATTGTCTTTATTTTTGAACTCTGTACTCTCCAAAATTGTGATGAGTTCACTGAATCACATTTCAAGCATGCACACCCAGGTGAAAACCTCACCAGCCGCCACAAGCCTAAGATCTGGCTCGATCTCACTTCACGCATAAGGAAATAAAGAGGGTTATTATGGTGTATGGGTACAAGTAAGTCTGTGAAGCTGAAAAATTATAATCAAAATGGCACCAGAATTTTATTATGTATTTATTTTAAAACAATGTGACAAGTCATTCAAATCACAAATTCATTCAATACAATTTATACACATTTAGGTTTACTGATCACTTTGTCTGACAGAGATTAACTAGTAAACGTCATTGAAGTTAAACACATGATCTTTATATTTCTTTTTTCCAAGCACATATCACAGTAGAAATAAACAGTACAGCTGTAAAGGCAGAAATAATTTATAACAGGTTTTGATAAATGGTAAGTAATGGATCTCATATGCACTATGCTAAGAGAACTTTGAGGTGCTGAGGGAACCAATCTCAAGAGAGTGAAACACCTGTATAACTCGCCATGTGTAAATTCTGGCTGGAGAAGAGGTACCAACACCATCTGAGGTTGGCCCCTGTGCTTTATTAAATATCACATAAAAAGCATGACAAAACAGGAAATTGCCATTTTTTGAATAAGAAGGCATTTTTATTGAGTGACTCAGCCTGGCTAGAAAGGTATTTAATGAAACACTAGTAATAATTTCAGATCTATACTGGTCTGAGAAAGACACTGTGTAAATACAAATAGCAAGAAATTCAAATTACGGTAGCTGCAATGGACAGTTATATGGCTATAGAAGTGAAGTCCTTCCGACAATTCTGAGGTTTGGGAAGCAACATATCACCATACTTTGTTGACAAGCGCAAAACTGAACGTTGGGATTTGAAGATGTACGTCAGGATTGATCGTATCAGAGGGACCATCAAGACAGAGCAATTGAGTAGGTATATTCAAAAGAGGTGATATGGCCCTGTTGAATGGAGACTCAACATTTACAAGGAAAAGAGAATAGGAGGGCTCAGGGTGCCAGGAAGAAGGACTGGCAGACCCAACATAAGAACATCTGAGAGAAAAAAAGGCTGGATGAATGAGGAAGATACGAACGCAGAGCAATGGAGGAAAATAATAAAAAAGGTAATGGTGATGTGTGGTGGTGATTACTGTTTTAAGGGAAAGTACCACTGGGCAACAATCCTCTTAATACCAATCAGAGGGAAAAACATGGAAGGGGCCCAACACTTCAAAAATGAAGGTATTTGCCAAAGAAAGACAAGGGCCACGCAGGTCATGAAAATGAAAGACTCCCTAGGTGTTGAATGATATAATACCATCAGGATCAGAATATAACGAGAGTTGACAAAGGGAAGTCGGATAGGATAGAACTGCAACCAATGCCGGGACTCGGCTAAGGATAAAGGTTATGCTGACCCTACACCGAAATGGGCTAAAGATTTAAGATAGATCTAATGATCCCAAGGCTGGATAATAATTTTGTTTGGAAGATCTAATAGATAACCTTGAAAATTGCCAAAAGAGTATGAAAGGTAACACTTCAAAGCTTCCAAACATTACATTTTAAAAATAAGTTTGGTCATGAAAAATCTCACTCTGTGTTCATTAAACCCTCACAAGATCAATTCAAAATCTGTAATGTCGTGGACCAAGGGGGTGGGGTCAAAAATGTCCACTACAAGTAAATCTAAATATGGAAATTATTTTACAATTAAAATTAGTTTTAATGGTAGGGAATATAATTTAGAGATAGTACATAGTAAATGGTTACAATACAATCTGTGACAGGTGAACAGTATAGTGGAAGTGGAAAGTGTATTTTGATGTCACAGGTGAACAATATAGTGGAAGTGGAAAGTGTTTTTTGCAGAGTTTACTTGTAAAGCATGATATAATGTTTTATTTGTAATGACCTAACCTGTACTGTGTAATATTTGTAACATATGTATTTGTAAATAGTAGATTTCAGTTCTGTATTTACTGGAAGTATCCAGAAACTTTTGTTACGGTGTGTGCCTTTTGTGGGTTATGTGTTCTAGAAGGAATTTTCTAACTATTCTGGAAATGGAAGATTCGCGAACGTGTGTATTCGAGAATGTTAGTTAAAGTTCGCGACGGGAGTAGGAATTGTGATGGGTGAACCTAGGAGGGGATGGGCGGACTCATGCATTCTGACTGGCTACTCCAAGACCAGGGGTTACCTATATATACTGTAGAGAGCTAGGCAGCGTTCGTGATAATTCGGTCTTGTCTCGGCCTGATCTGCCTTAGTCTGTGTTGGTCTGCCTGAAGTTTTGCGTCGTGTGCGACGCCTCGCTTCCGGGGTGGCGCACCTTCGGGTAAGCACTCTTACTTTCCGTTCCGGTTAAAATTTCCGTAATGTTCGGTTGTTATTTCGTATAGGAGTCTGCCCTAGCCTAACCTAGATTCGCCAAATTAATTATTTATGACGCCTTACCTTTTCAGCTGGGCTTGCCTGTTTGTTTTCGAGGCATTCCCATTTCTTATTTCACCTAATATGTTGATTGTAATTTAATATATTTACCTTGGGGTTTTCCTCTGGTAGTTCAGTGTCACTTGATGTACGATAGAGTTTAGGAGAGAACGTTCACTTCACTGTAAATTGCAATTGCTTTTTACGTTGCTTTTAACCTAGTAAATTGCATTGTACTACTGGATTGGTAACTAGATGTATAGTTGGTTTGAAGTTTGAAACTTGTAGTGAAACCATTATCAAAGAACCTCTAAGTTATGTGTATCACAGAGCTTATAGTTCGTATTTTGCAAGTTGGTGGATTTTGTTTCGGAATGTATTTGTAAAAGTTCACTTGTAAATAATATTTTTCAAATTTAAGGATCACGGCGAATTGTTTCGGATAACGCAACCTAAGCCATGTCCATGCCCTCGGTAGGTCATAGTTCCACCTTCCTGGTGTATTGTCCACTAGTTGGCCCTACTGATATTTACGTATTATGTTGTTGTTGGCAGAGATCCGCGTAGGCCAGCTGATGTTTCTCTGAGTGTGTAGTGTTTTCTGATATTGTGTAGTTGCTCTTACTTCCCTCCTTTATTGTGTTTAGTACTTGTTTTTTGTAACCACCGTAGTAAAGGTTACATTTGGGAGCAGAGACAAGCGCTGAGTTGCGGGCGAAGAAAAGTGAACCGTGATCATACCTAACCTAAAACTCCGTAAAAGTTGTGGTTCGTATATCGCTTGAAATCTTGTTTCTACCTGTAAGGATGGCTCGCGCTGTTCCTAATCCTTTCCATTTAAGAAAGGCAGAACTGATTTACGAGTTAAAAATTCGCAAAATTAATTCAACAGGCAATGTCAGAGATGACACTAGCCTGTTGAAGCAGTCCCTTGACCTACCTATAACCATACCTGAGTTAACTACAGACGAGTGGCGTGAGTCTTTGGCCGTGATTAAAGATAGGTTACCTGAATTTAACGCCATTCTTGTGTCCTTTGGTGCTTCTAAGCCCTAGCATGGCCAATTAGCGCGGGTTAAGGGGCAGTTATTACATTATTTAGACAGGATTAAGGATTTGTTGTCTCTCGAATTGCCGGAAGTTGAGCGGCAGAAATGTCAAGCCTTACTAGAACAGTTTTCCAGAGTTTTCGACAGAATCAGTGGTTTGCTTCAAGGCAGTAAGTTAAATAACACGGTTTCTGAAATTCAGGTGTCTATCCCATCTGAAATGAGTGACAGTTTTAATTCTAGTGATGCATCTGTTGCTGCTCAAGTGTGCAATCTGACACCTAGTGCTGGTGTTAGGCCTATTCAGGAGTCCGAGGTGAATAATGCTGCCCTGGGATCTTCTGTTTCATTGTCTGGAACTAGGACACCTGTAAGTCATTCTAATGATATATCTCTTTTGCATGCTGGTACCCGTACAAGTTTTCCTGTGGTTCTGCTAATTCTGTTGTGGCTCAGTGTTTGCCCTCTATTGCTAATCAACCCTGTTCTGATGCAATGGTGCAAAACCACCCCCCCGTCTTAGCGCCACCGGTATCAAGTTGCATAACCTCTAGACAACCGGCTAATGCCCAAATGGTCTCTCAGATTAGTGAGAACCTTTCTCAAATGAGGTTGTCTGCCCCCGTAACATTGCAGGATATCGTTAGTCCTAACCTATCCTGTACTCCGTCCTTTTCACAAGGGCACTCGAATGAAACGTACGAGGCCTCAGTAAACCCTCTCGACTATACTAAGCTTTCCCAAGCACCCCTACACCTGTTTTCCCCCAGATTTTCTCCAATCTGCCTCACCCGTTGACCACTGTGTTTAAGGGAGTCTCTAGATTTTCAGCTAACTCCGTTGATGAAGTTATTTCCTTCCTTCGCTTCCTAACAGAGTTTAAGGATCAGGCAATAATGTATAATCTCAGTAACGACAACGTATTTCAAATTCTATACCTGCATGTCTCTGGAGCTCTTTCTGAGCATATTGTCAGGGCCATTTCGGAAAGATGGTCTATAGATCACTTTCATGCCCATGTGCTTGAATATTTCATTCCTGCTCGTGCCCTGTCTGCATTAGTGCAGAAGCACTATTTCAGAGTCCAACATCTCAACGAGTCATTATCTGAAATATCCAAGACATTAAGCTCCAAGCTAAGATTTTCCGGCTCCACTATTCAGAGGCTCAGATAGTTGCCAACATAATTGAAAGTCTCTCCCCGAAGTATAGATCATATCTGGCTCTTTCGCCCCGACCAGCAACGTTCGCCCAGTTGGAAGCAATTACAGTGTCCGCTGAAGGCATTGGATATGCTGACCAGCTACGCCTTGCATTATCCCCACCTCCTATAAGCATACCCTCTCCTCAGGATTCTAAAACCACCCCGTCACCTGCTTCCAACTCATGTAATCCTCGTTCGTGCTTCAACTGTGGCTCCACGGCTCATCTCAAGCGGGACTGTCCCAAGGCTGGGACATTAGGCAATGCGAAACCTGCCATGGGTAGAGGCCCTTCCACCCATTCTTCTTGCCGTAACTGTGGATCAACTAGGCACTTCTCTAGGCAGTGCCCCCGTAACACTTCTGGCTCTGGACCCCCAGGCCATAGTAGTGGTAGATGACTAACCGCCAGTTCTGATGGTAAACCCCAAAACATGGCTTCTTGTCTTGTCGATCATGACTGTACCTTGGTTGATTTACTTAATTCTGAGGCTAATGATTGCTCCCAGTCTGACTCTGGTGTTCATTTCTTGCAATCTTGTAGGATTTCTGCCATACCCTCTTGTAAACTACCATATTTATGCATAGAGGTAAATAATGAACCTGTCTGTGCGTTACTAGACTCTGGGAGTAGTGTCAGCTTGATAAGTGAGACCTGGTACGATTCTATGAAAAGAGTTTGCAAGTTACCTACATTACAACCCGTGTCCTTAACCTGCCATACTGCTAATTCTAATTCGTTGAACATTGTAGGATCAGTAGGGGTCAAGATTAGAGTCCGTGATTTGACCTGGAAAATGCCAGTACTAGTGCAAAGGATTTATCCTGCCAATTCATATTGGCTGAAAATGGCATGATTTTGGACCTCCAGTTCAACTGATTCCATTTTAAATTTTGTGCAAGAAACTTTCAGCTGTGTGATCGCTACCCTATTCTGCCTTGTCACGTTAATGCTGTTCCTGAAGATTCTGATGAACCCAAGGCTTTTGATTTTAATCACTTACCCGAAGAGCAGGCCAATCAACTTAGGAAACTCTGCGATAAGTTCCCTGATGTCTTCACCGACAGGTTAGGTGTCACCAATGTATTAGAATGCAAAATTGAGGTTACGGATAACATACCTGTTTGCTCTCCTCCGTACCGGTTGTCACCTCTCAAAACGAAAGCCCTGAAGGCTATCATTGATCAAATGCTCGCTGACGGAGTGATATGCCCGTCCAAGTCAGCCTATTCTTCTCCCATGTTTCTGGTCCCTAAACCGCAAGGTGGTTATCGGCCTGTAGTTGACTATCGGATGTTGAACCGTAAGGTAGTCCTCCAATCTGTCCCACTTCCTGATTTGCCTCTTGTTTTTCTTGGTTCGCTAATGCAAAAATTTTCATCACCTTCGATTTAAATCAGGCTTATTACCAGATACCCTTTGTCGAAGAATCAAGCATCTCACTGCATTTGCAACCGATTGGAACCTATATGAATTTGAGCGCGTCCCTTTTGGTCGGGCGACTGGAGCGGCCGTCCTTACACGGTTACTAGATTATGTCTTATCGAACATTAAGTTCAAGTTCGTTTAAAAGTACCTTGATAACCTCGTAATTTTTTGCGAAACCTTCGAGGAACACCTACTCCATCTCAACGAAGTGCTTGAAAGACTGCGGAAAGCAGGTCTAACCCTCAAGGCATACAAGGTTTCCTTCGCACAACCCCAGATGTCCTTCTTAGGACATATTGTGTCGGGGAGGGGTGTCTCAATCGATCAGTCTCGTACTGCCGCCATCCAGAATTTTCCCCCTCCAAAGGACGTCAAGGCTGCAGCCAGATTCATTGGCATGGTTAATTTCTTTCGCAAATTCATTCCTAATTTTGCTGACCGTGCAGCCCCATTAAATGCTTTGAGAAGAAAGGATGCCAAATTTGTGTGGGGTGATGCCCAACGTGAAGCCTTCATGGATCTCAAATCTGCCTTATGTAACGCTCCTGTACTGGCTATGCCAGACTTTTCTAAACGCTTCATCCTTCAGACTGACGCCTCTTCCTCAGGCATATCCGGAGTTCTTCTACAGGAATTTCAAGAAGGGCGTCGTCCTATTTCTTATGCTTCACGTGCCCTGAATCCTGCTGAGCGAAATTATTTCATTTATGAGTTGGAAGCCTTGGCTATTGTCTTCTCTTTAGAACGCTTCAGAATGTACCTGGAACATCTTCCTTTCGATCTGGAAACTGACAATCAGGCGTTGAGCTGGGTACTGGCCAAGACGGTTGTCTAGCACGTTGGGCAGTGCGCATCTCGGCCTTCCAATTTTAAGCCCGCCACATTCGTGGCACGGAAAACGTTGTGACTGATGGCCTCAGCAGGATGTTCAATCCAGGCAGCTCTGTCGCTCAATCAGAGCCAACAGACTCATCTCCCGAATCAGCTTTTGTTAATGTAGTTCTCAGCGACTCTCCCTTCCTTTTCATGGATATATCCAAACATCAAGAGGACGATGCTGAGTTAAAAGGGATTATCGACAGGATTAAATCCGGTGAGCATGTTAAGCCCTACATTCTTAAGAACGGTGTCCTGTGTTATCCTGCTCGCGGTCGCAGAGACCCCAAAATTGTAGTCCTAACTAACCTGGTCCCGGCTCTCTTCAAATATTTTCATGAATCCCCAGTGGGCGGTTATCTGGTCGTTTTCAAAACAAGAGAGAAGGTTCGTAACCACTTCATTTGGAAATCCATGGATAGTGAGATCCGTACCCTTGTCAAGTCCTGTAAGATTTGTAACATCAGCAAACCCGCCCCGAATACCCATCTAGGTCTCTTGTCTTCTGAGCAAGCTTCTCGCCCAATGGAAAGACTGTTCATGGCCTACATCGGGCCGTTCCCGAGATCTCGGAATGGTCATCGTTTCATACTTGTGTGTGTTGATGCCTTTTCGCGTTTTACGTGGCTGTTCCCCACTCGGATGGCTAACGCCAACACCACCATCTCGTGCTTGAAACAGATATTCGCCTCGTTTGGACCCTGTCAATTCTTGGTAAGTGATAACTCAAGAGCCGTTACTTCTGCCCATTTCCGGAATTTCTGTTTTGATCTATCCATTGCTCATGTAACCACTACCCCGTATTACCCGGAGCCCAATTATGCTGAGAGAGTGAATCGTAACTTGCGATCTGCCCTCATCGCTTATCACTCCTCAGACCACTCCAAGTGGGATTCCTCATTAAATTGGTTGTCATTTGCATTTAACACTGCTGTCCATGAAAGCCACAAGCAAACCCCTGCTTCGTTAATGTTGGATTTTACTCCGAATTCTCCCCTATCTAATCTATGGTCAATTAGTGATCTTCTGCCCGACGATGCCAGCCCAGAAAAGATCCGAGCTAATTGGCACCGTGCACGAAAGAACTTGAAGGTTTATTACGCTAAGGTCCAGCGTAATTACAACCACGGGCGAAGACCGCACGAGCTCTCTGTGGGAGACCAGGTATTTATTAAAACACATCCCGTCAGTAGTGCTGCGGACCATGTAATCAACAAGTTGGCCCCCAGATTTCGAGGTCCCTGCACCATCTTAAAGTTCCTCACCCCGGTAAGATTATTGATGAGCGATCCCGAAAGGAAACGGATCAGCAGAGTCCACCTCTCCCAGATCAAAGTACCTTAAGTCTGGTAGGGAGGGGTAAATACCATTGTTGGTGACCGTGTAGATCTAGTTGTAAACTATTGGTAAGAGTTTAGTTAATAAGATAATGATAAGTTTATTGTAAGGTATTTATAAGGTTTTAATTATAAGGTAATAATAAGTTTGGTTGTAAGTTAGTTGTAAGTAACTGTGTACTTGAATACCTTAGGGATCCTCTAGTGTAATAGATTTAGTATTATAAGTTAGGTAGGTTTTAGTTTAGGGTCACTCCTTGCACTTTTTTCCCGTTACTTTCAGGTTTAGGGTAAACTCCTATAGTTTCCTTTCACCCCCACCATAATCTTATCAAATGAATTATTGATAGCAGTGCTTACCCCGGGGCTAGTGCCCTAATATCCCTGGTGTGCGAGGGAGAGTCCCTACTGCATACTCATTAAGCCACCCTTTGGGTGACTGCGCAAGAGCTTTGAGCCCAGCAGCATACTTTCCTTAAGTATTCCCCTGTCTGCTGCGGTTTGTTTGTGTTACAGTGGCTGCAGTGACCAGCTTCTTCGAACAGCAACCAGAAGTGCCAAGTTGGGAGGCACACTCTGTGCCTTGGGCACTACCATGCCGCACCACGATCCTGTGACGTACGTCCTAGTGGAGGCAGTCGGACTGGACGGTGTCTCATCCTGCTGCTTATCTGGTGCAAGATACCACTGGACTGCAATTACTTGGCTACCTGGATCGGACTGAAATTGAATGGAGGCTGGCGGCAAACGGCCGTGTCGGCAGCCGCATCATCAGCGAGAACCTGTGGTCTAGCTGTGCTGTGTCTGGTGTGGACAAGTGGTGCAAAATACTTAGTCCGTAACTCGCCTAATAGGAGGCTTTGGACGCTGTTTGGCAACAAGTGAGAATTCTCTTGATGACCAACATTTGGCAGAAGGAAAGTGTGTACATCGTTTGATGGACAGAGCACTAATTGTCTAAACAACTGTGAAAGGGTCAGAAGGCATTTTGGAGTGTAATGTGACTATCCATGTACATTTTGTGATATTTATTGAATAGGTGGATCTATGAACACCTTTTCATTTATGAAAATTATTGGTGAAGCGTAAAATCTTGGCTACTAAAAGGACCTGTGGTGTGCTGACAGAGTGTTTGGTTTGTTCTCAGAAAGTCTACTTCAAGTAATAGTGCGTGTTAGAGTAATGTATCTTTACCATCTGTACTGTGTGGGAACATTTTATCGCTTTCTTCCCAGGGAAACTATGTTAATGTTCGAGCGTGGCTCGACCTTCGGGGGGAGGAAGATGTCACAGGTGAACAATATAGTGGAAGTGGAAAGTGTTTTTTGAAGACTTTATTTGTAAAGTATGATATAATGTTTTATTTGTAATGACCTAACCTGTACTGTGTAATATTTGTAACATATGCATTTATATATATAATTCGTTGGGGCCATCAAGGACCACGTTAAGTCATGTTGCATTTGACACTGAACTTGGCCTTCTTTAGAGCCCAAATTTCCCTCATTCTTTGTGAGTGGGCCTGCTTACGCTCCTCTGTCCAAGGGGCACCGTGTCTTCTCTTTGGTTGCTCGTCTCGGTTTAGCCCGTTCGTCAATATTTTCTTACGGAAAAGATCTCTGTTAAGGGCGCCTTCAGTAGAGATATGTAGTATTTGCAGGTCTTTTTTGGTATTTCTAAACCAGGGAATTGTGGTTTTGGGGTTTGAATAAAAAAAGTGAAAGATTTCTTTAGTTAACTTTCTTCCGTCCATTCTTTTCAGATGACCGTAAAATCGTGCCCGTCTTTTTCTGATTGTGTCGGTGATTTTCTCTATTTTGCTGTAGACTTCCTTGTTGGATCTCTTTTGATGGACATTTCTGTATTTTGATCCCAAGATTCCTCTCAAAATTTTGCGTTCTCTTTTCTCCAGTTCTTCAAGGAGTCCTTTATTGGCATTTAGAGACAGGGTTTCGGCTGCATATAGAACTACTGGCTTCAGAACTGTTTCATAGTGACGTATCTTGGTGTTTTGGGAAAGACATTTTTTGTTGTAGATTGTGCGGGATGTTTGGTAGGCTATTTCCAGTTTGCGTACTCGCTCCTGAAGTGCTTCTTTATCCAGTCCATTTTTTATGATGATCTCACCCAGGTATTTGAATTTGTCTACTCGGATGATGTCCCCGTATTTTGTAAATAGTAGATTTCAGTTCAGTATTTACTGCAAATATCCAGAAACGTTTCTTACGGTGTGTGCCTTTTGTGGGTTATGTGTTCTAGAAGGAATTTTCTAACTATTCTGAAAATGGAAGATTGGCGAACGTGTGTATTCGAGAATGTTAGTTAAAGTTCGCGACGGGAGTAGGAATTGTGATGGGTGAACCTAGGAGGGGATGGGCGGACTCATGCATTCTGACTGGCTACTCCAAGACCAGGGGTTACCTATATATACTGTAGAGAGCGAGGCAGCGTTCGTGATAATTCGGTCTTGTCTCGGCCTGATCTGCCTTAGTCTGTGTTGGTCTGCCTGAAGTTTTGCGTCGTGTGCGATGCCTCGCTTCCGGGATGGCGCACCTTCGGGTAAGCACTCTTACTTTCCGTTCCGGTTAAAATTTCCGTAATGTTCGGTTGTTACTTCGTATAGGAGTCTGCCCTAGTAAGGCGCCATAAATAATTAATTTGGCGAATCTAGGTTGTATATGTATATATATACAGGAGGAAGCGTAATTCGCGCACTCGGACGTCGCAGCGCGACTCCCCACATGCCAGCAATAAAAAAATGTCTCTTACAAAATTTCGTCTTGCGAGTATATCCGGTAGAAAACGGACGTTAAAGAGTAGCAATCTGGCAACACTGTAACCATATGTAGGGTAACTACCGCCGTCAGCACGGCCACGTCGTGCTGTACAGTTGGTGCAGTGGGTGGAGTTTTTGGTTGGTATACAGGAGGTCGATGGTTCGATCCTGGCTTGAGGCGCATTTTTTATTTGCTAATTTCCATCTGACATTACCTACTGTGATACAGTAAGACACCGTTTCTGCGGTCACATGTATCCTACATTTACAACATAATAATAATAAAAATAATAGTCCGCCTCTGTGGTGTAGTGGTTAGTGTGATTAGCTGCCACCTCCGGAGGTCCGGGTTCGATTCCCGGCTCTGCCACGAAATTTGAAAAGTGGTACGAGGGCTGGAACGGGGTCCACTCAGCCTCGGGAGGTTAAATGAGTAGAGGTGGGTTCGATTCCCACCTCAGCCATCCTGGAAGTGGTTTTCCGTGGTTTCCCACTTCTCCTCCAGGCAAATGCCGGGATGGTACCTAACTTAAGGCCACGGCCGCTTCCTTTCCTCTTCCTTGTCTATCCTTCCAATCTTTCCATCCCCCACCAAGGCCCCTGTTCAGTATAGCAGGTGAGGCCGCCTGGGCGAGGTACTGATCATTCTCCCCAGTTGTATCCCCCGATCCGATGTCTGAAGCTCCAGGACACTGCCCTTGAGGCGGTAGAGGTGGGATCCCTCGCTAAGTCCGAGGGAAAAGCCAACCCTGGACAATAAACAGATTAAGAAAGAAAGAATAATAATAATAATAATAATAATAATAATAATAATAATAATAATAATAATAATAATAATATTAATAATAATGTCCGCCTCTGTGGTGTAGTGGTTAGCGTGATTAGCTGCCACCCCCGGAGATCCGGGTTCGATTTCCGGCTCTGCCACGAAATTTGAAAAGTGGTACGAGGGTTTGAACAGGGTCCACTCAGCCTCGGGAGGTCAACTGAGTAGAGGTGGGTTCGATTCCCACCTCAGCCATCCTGGAAGTGGTTTTCCGTGGTTTCCCACTTCTCCTCCAGGCGAATGCCGGGATGGTACCTAACTTAAGGCCACGGCCACTTCCTTCCCTCTTCCTTGCCTATCCCTTACAATCTTCCACAAGGCCCCTGTTCAACATAGCAGGTGAGGCCGCCTGGGCGAGGTACTGGTCATACTCCCCAGTTGTATCCCCCGACCAAGAGTCTGAAGCTCCAGGACACTGCCCTTGAGGCGGTAGAGGAGGGATCCCTCGCTGAGTCCGAGGGAAAAGCCGAACCTGGAGGGTAAACAGATGATGATGATGATGACTAATCTCTGGGACCATTGGAGGAGGGTACAAAGAAAACAGGTTTCACATCTAGTAGATGAAGTGGTGCGAATAAACTCACGCCCACGACGTGGAAATGGCGCCTTTCAAAGCTGGCCAATCAAAACGATTGTTCGTCCATTTCTAGGATCGTAGTATGTAAGTGCAAATGGTTTCTAGAGGACCCACTGCAATCGCTGTTGACGATTAAGATGCCAGATACCATACCACCTGGACTACATTTACGAAATAAAAAACATACGCCTCAACCCAAGATCGACCACTCGACCTCCTGCATGCTAACCCAAAACTCTATCCATTGCACCAACTGTACAGTACGAGCAATGTCTGCTGACAGAGGGAGTTACCCTACATGTGGTTACAGTGTTGCCAGATTGCTAATCTTCAACGTCGTTTTTCTGCCGGATATACTCGCAAGATGAAATTTTGTAAGATACATTTTTTTATTGCTGGCATGTGAGGAGTCGCGCTGCGACGCCCGAGTGCGCGAATTACGCTTCACCCTGTATATACACACATTTTTGTAGTGTTAAACTTCTGTGTTTTAAGACCATCTTTAAAACAACTGTATTTCAAATACGTTTTTTCTACACGCGATATGGCTGAAGATGACATTTAAATAGGTCGAAACTAGTACCATTAAATGTTTATTTAATAAACACTATTTAATTTGTATTGAAGAGGTGGATTTAACTCACTTATTTTAATTTGTGATGCTTCATTCCGACTGTGAGATCGATTCTATAACCTCTTTTGTTGTCGTGTTTAGACGCTCTCATGTCAATTCTTCTGGAACTCCCATTTGTTGACACGCCACGAACTTCTTCGTACCTTTCCAGGAAGCTCCTCAGGAATGAATCTCATTTTTACGATGACGGGCATTTCTTAATGTATCACCTTAAGGGCAGTCTCCCATGACATGGACCAGTGTTTAATTTAGGCTGCCGTCTTGAGATCGCCCGTAGATAGTTCTGAGGAAAAATTAGCTGTCATTTTCATTGCCTCGCACCATTCAATACATGTAGGACCTTGACCTTGATGGTACTCCACCCAGGTGTTGCCAGGAGTATTTTCCTTATACAGCTCTACTCCTAGTCCTTTAAGGTGATTTACACTACTTAACAAATTGTCCTTTGCAGAGGTCACTGCATATTTTAACTGTATCACTGGTTTTCTGATTCAACATGGAAGTAGGATTCAGGATATCGCACGTACTCAATCTATAATCTCAGCCGCAGAGTCCCTAGTTGCAAGTACGTAATCATTTGCAGTCCTAATTAGTGTGCTGTAGGCTGACTCCCCATTCGGCTTTAAATAGTCCAAGGCCTTTACACTTCTTTCCTGTGTACAATGCACAGTCTGGAAAATCTGTCTGTAATTGGAGTATTTCTTTTAGAGCACTTAATAATTTTGTCAGAATCTCTCAGAAAATAGCGGGTAATGTATTTTTCTCGGCAGTTTGAATTGGGTAAATTAAACAGAGACAAACTGCTGTATTAAGGACTAAATTTTTCATCAGTCGCAAATATATCAATGAATCTAATTTATTGTGAAGATTATTTATGACAAGATTTGAGTTAAAAGTAATGGTATGTCTGAAAGGCATGCCAAGATATTTTTTGTTTTTTCTTGTTTTAAGCAATGGATTACAGTATTTTCTTCAATCACCAAATCATTGTCCTCAAAATCCCCTTTTCAATACATACAATATGTTCTTGGACTTCTTAAGATTTGTACGTAGGCCAATTTTCTGAAATAGTTGTACCGCCATCCTGGTCAATTCAATTGCTACCTCTTTATTCCTCCCTGCAATGACTGTGTAGTCAGCAAAAGATTATAACTGTGAGAGGTAGTAAGTGTGGACAGATTGATTTACCATACTGCAAACACACGCTTTCTTCCAAAAGCTAATCGAGAATGTAGTATATGGATAGATTGTACAAATCTTGCGATAGTGGAGAATCTTCAATCAATCAATACTGATCTGCATTTAGGGCAGTCGCCCAGCTGGCAGATTCCCTATCTGTTGCTTTCCTAGCCCTTTCCGAAATGATTTCAAAGAAATTGGAAATTTATTGAACATCTCCCTTGGTAAGTTATTCCAATCCCTAACTCCCCTTCCTATAAATGAATATTTGCCCCAGTTTGTCCTCTTGAATTCCAACTTTATCTTCATATTGTGATCTTTCCTACTTTTATAAACGCCATTCAAACCTATTCGTCTACTAATGTCATTCCACGCCATCTCTCCGCTGACAGCTCGGAACATACCACTTAGTCGAGCAGCTCTTCTTCTTTCTCTCAATTCTTCCCAACCCAAACATTGCAACATTTTTGTAACGCTACTCTTTTGTCGGAAATCACTCAGAACAAATCGAGCTGCTTTTCTTTGGATTTTTTCCAGTTCTTGAATCAGGTAATCCTGGTGAGGGTCCCATACACTGGAACCATACTCTAGTTGGGGTCTTACCAGAGACTTATATGCACTCTCCTTTACATCCTTACTACAACCCCTGAACACCCTCATAACCATGTGCAGAGATCGGTACCCTTTATTTACAATCCCATTTATGTGATTACCCCAGTGAAGATCTTTCCTTATATTAACACCTAGATACTTACAATGATCCCCAAAAGGAACTTTCACCCCATCAATGCAGTAATTAAAACTGAGAGGACTTTTCCTATTTGTGAAACTCACAACCTGACTTTTAGGCCCGTTTATCAACATACCATTGTCTGCTGTCCATCTCACAACATTTTCGAGGTCACGTTGCAGTTGCTCACAATCTTGTAACTTATTTATCACTCTATAGAGAATAACATCATCCGCAAAAAGCCTTACCTCTGATTCCACTCCTTTACTCATATCATTTATATATATAAGAAAACATAAAGGTCCGATAACACTGCCCTGAGGAACTCCCCTCTCAACTATTACAGGGTCAGACAAAGCTTCACCTACTCTAACTTTCTGAGATCTATTTTCTAGAAATATAGCAACCCATTCAGTCACACTTTTGTCTAGTCCAATTGCACTCATTTTTGCCAGTAGTCTCCCATGATCCACCCTATCAAATGCTTTAGACATGTCAATCGCGATACAGTCCATTTGACCTCCAGAATCCAAGATATCTGCTATATCTTGCTGGAATCCTACAAGTTGAGCTTCAGTGGAATAACCTTTCCTAAAACCGAATTGCCTTCTATCGAACCAGTTATTAATTTCACAAACATGTCTAATATAATCAGAAAGAATGCCTTCCCAAAGCTTACATACAATGCATGTCAAACTTACTGGCCTGTAATTTTCAGCTTTATGTCTATCACCCTTTCCTTTATACACAGGGGCTACTATAGCAACTCTCCATTCATCTGGTATAGCTCCTTCGACCAAACAATAATCAAATAAGTACTTCAGATATGGTACTATATTCCAACTCATTGTCTTTAGTATATCCCCAGAAATCTGATCAATTCCAGCCGCTTTTCTAGTTTTCAACTTTTGTATCTTATTGTAAATGTCATTGTTGTCATATGTAAATTTTATTACTTCTTTGGCCTTAGTCTCTTCCTCTATCTCGACATTATCCTTGTAACCAACAATCTTTAGATACTGCTGACTGAATACTTCCGCCTTTTGAAGATCCTCACATACACACTCCCCTTGTTCATTAATTATTCCTGGAATGTCCTTCTTGGAACCTGTTTCTGCCTTAAAATACCTATACATACCCTTCCATTTTTCACTAAAATTTGTATGACTGCCAATTATGCTTGCCATCATGTTATCCTTAGCTGCCTTCTTTGCTAGATTCAATTTTCTAGTAAGTTCCTTCAATTTCTCCTTACTTCCACAGCCATTTCTAACTCTATTTCTTTCCAGTCTGCACCTCCTTCTTAGTCTCTTTATTTCTCTATTATAATAAGGTGGGTCTTTACCATTCCTTACCACCCTTAAAGGTACAAACCTGTTTTCGCATTCCTAAACAATTTCTTTAAACCCATCCCAGAGTCTGTTTACATTTTTATTTACCGTTTTCCACCGATCATAGTTACTTTTTAGAAACTGCCTCATACCTGCTTTATCAGCCATATGGTACTGCCTAACAGTCCTACTTTTAAGACCTTCCTTTCTATCGCATTTATTTTTAACTACCACAAAAACAGCTTCATGATCACTAATACCATCTATTACTTCAGTTTCCCTATAGAGCTCATCTGGTTTTATCAGCACCACATCCAGGATATTTTTCCCTCTGGTTGGTTCCATCACTTTCTGAATCAGCTGTCCTTCCCATATTAACTTATTTGCCATTTGTTGGTCATGCTTCCTGTCGTTCGCATTTCCTTCCCAATTTACATCTGGCAAATTCAGATCTCCCGCTACAATCACATTTCTTTCCATGTCGTTTCCCACATAGCTGACTATCCTATCAAATAATTCCGAATCCGCATCAGTGCTACCCTTTCCCGATCTGTACACTCCAAGTAAGACTCCTCTTTGTAGAGATCGGTTTAGCTCTCCCTTTCAATGTCTCTACTTTAGTAGTGTTGTCATTTTGTAAGCTCATTAAGACTTGTCAGTTTAGAAGGAATCAGTTCATCAGCTCGAGTCATTCTGAGATGTTCGTGGCCTATAATACTGATTGCGTTCGATATAACTGTGACATTACCCTTTTCCTCTTTAGATGACCGGAGGAATCCTCGTAATATAGATGTATTAATTAAAGTTTGTGGCTGATTACTAAATACACTTGATTCTGGTTAAAACTTATAAAAGATCCTAAGTGTCCATCGAGAACTCTTTCAATAAACTTCCTAATAACCAAGCAAATTGTTATTCATCTCCAACTAAAAGGTTGCTAGCATCCCACTTCTGCACAACAAAATCATTTGACCCTTCTTTAAGCAAGTTGGTACCTTCCCTCTTGGCATTCTTGTTTCGATCATAGCAATTATTTCACAAACAAATCATCCCTAATGACTAACAAGAACATGGTCAGGTTCTGCTGCAATATCAACAGCAATTCGGCGAGTTGCTAATGCTATTTCCTGCTTTGAGATGGTGATATGTATCGTCCAGTTCTACTCTATCAGTTTTACTCATTTTAAGTGTATATTTACTCCTTACCTCAGAATTTTCCACAGAAAATGCTTTCATGAAATGTTCATGTATCTCTTTACTTTCAATCTTATCTCTTGCACTACAGCAAATGTAATGTATCTTGTAATAATAATAATAATAATAATAATAATAATAATAATAATAATAATAATAATAATAATAATAATAATAATAATAATAATAATAATAATTGTACCAGGCGGTACACCTCAACGCCGCTAGTTCAAATATTGCGCCAATTGAAACTCCTCTATAGGAGAAAGCCTGAACTTTAAAAAACTGTATTAACTCAACAGTTTCTCCGAAGATGGCTCTGTGTGAATTTTGATGTGTTTTTGTTTGTAATTGATCAAAAAGTGTGGACGTTCTCTACCAGATGTCTCTACTAAAAACTATGATTACGCACTCTGGTGCGAAGGAATGAACTTTCTTGAAGAAATTTTGTATTCAAAAGTTGTTGTCTTTACTAAATTTTGTTCTTTTATTTTTAGGGTTGGCAATATTAATCCTTCCTTCCGCCAGTTTTAAACTTAGCCAATCCCAAATTTCTTTAATTAATTTTCAGCCAATCATGTATGTTTTCTTCGATATGGATATGTAGCTCTAAGCTATCCAATAAAGTTGAGGGGGTGTGTCTATTCATTCTTGAAAGGTCTCGAATTTTCCACGAGGGTATAAAAACTGCTGTTTTTCCTGTCTCCTGGCCACTAGTATAACATCTAACTCAGTGTGTGAATATGTAGCAGGGGGCGAGAAGCGCCTCGTTCTTCAGACAGCAGCATCTTTATATCTTGCTAGCTTAGCAGTTTAACTCTCGGGGAGGGTTCGAAACCTTTAATATGTGATCTACCACTTTAAAATGTAAATTCCTCTTCTATGTGAAAACTACAAATCTCTTTCACTGTAAAGCGGGGATAGAGAGTGCTTTACCCTCTCGAACTCCCCTTCATTTTGAAATTGAGGTGACCACGTTTTTATAACCGTTTCTTCTCGTCCTTAATGTATTAAAGTTTTCTCATACGGGTCACCTCCCTAGCTTGGGACTAGCCCCTGTGTATCGGCCTAGAGCCACTTCGGTTTTAAAAGTGTATTTGGAGTGCAAGTTCACGCCTCCAGTCCTCTCTGTACTTTGGGCCAGTAACTTAACATGTTGTTTTATTTTCATTGCGAAGGCCCTGTAGGTTGGGTATTAAATACCCCTGTTTCTTTGTGTGCCTTGAGGGCAGATAGAAGTGAAATTCGTTGTGGCCTTTGATAGGCTTGAACTTTGAGAGCGGGTCTGCTCTTTCCTAAATTTGATTTCTGTGTGCCCTTAGGAGGCTTAACATTGTAATTTGGAGCAAGTGCTCCTTGGCATGATGGGGTTTTATGCCCCTTTGTTCAATTTTGTACCTTGGTAAAGTTGGGCTAATAGCTCAAGGATTGTGATTGTGGGGCTCGAAGCCCAGACGTTGTAATTATCCCCTAACACTTGTAATTTCTTTGTATCTGATTTTGGCTTGTTGTTGGCTTGTTAAGTTTTCAAATTCTATGTTACCATTGTTAAGTTTAGAAAATATAACCTTTGTTGAAATTTTAATTCATCTTTCGAACTTGTAGTTAGACCCATTCCAGCCTGCACCTTCTTTCACCTCTGCTGTTCCACAGATACCTCGGAACAACAATAATAATAATAATAATAATAATAATAATAATAATAATAATAATAATAATAATAATAATAATAATAATAATATCACTATAAAACAGAGGTTGTAGCAATTTATTCTTTTGTTGCTATTTCACAGACAACAGAAGATGTGGTATTAATTTTTAAATGCAGCATTTTCTTAAAAATATAAAATACTAGCTTTTGTCATTTATCACTTTATTGTAAGATTGCATTCATGGAATAAACATATTTGGAAGAGAGTGAAGTTTAAGAGTTGGACGTAGCCATGCAGTCACCCTGCTAACCACTGAACCTATTGTGTTTACATTAAATGCCCTCAACTCTCACACTTTCATCCTGTGAATTTTGGTGGCACTTGAGCTTGCCGTAACTGTATGGGTATGTTAGTATTAAGATCTTTGGACAGACAGTTATGTTCTGCTGTATTTGACAGTTAAACCTACAGAAGTTCCAGGGATAACCCACTAAACAAATTCATTCATTGCAAGTTCTAGTCAAGCTTGAGCCGCCTCTCCAAGTGTTGGTTCATCAACAGGAGGGCACATGAACACAACATTGCTATCATCATGCCAAGCAAACGGATGATATTTTTTGTATTTTATAAGCAAATGAGGCATAAGCCTCTTGAGGTCTGTAAGAGATTCTTGATCAACATTCTCAGAATACATTAAATCAAGAACTCTTAAGCGTTTCAGAGTAGAAGGAAGTAAATGAAGAGGCAGCCCACTAACATCACAGTTTGACAGATTCAGAACTTGAAGATTCTTCAAATGAAATAAATCACTGTCCACCTTCAACTTCTGACAATCATGAAGATAAAGGAACTTCAGACCCTCACATTTAATAATGCTCTTCATCCCGTGCCTACTTAAACTAGAATGTGACAAGTTGAGATTTTCTAAGTCTTGAAGAGTGTATACAGTTTCCACGGAGGAATCGGATAAGTCATAACAATCTGTTATATGCAGAAGTGTAAGATGAGGACAGTTTTCTATAATAACTTTACCAAGCTCATCACTGTATTCTCCATATTCAATAATACGTAGTTCCTTCAAGTGACTCATTGCCTTGTTGCTAAAGATGCCTACGATATCACTCAGTGTTATGTAATTCAGTTTACTTAATGTTAGTGATGTAATACCCCTGGACAAAAACTTGAAAGGTTCAAAATGGGGTTCAATTTCAATGTCCATGTAATCATTACAAAATTCATTATAATATGAATCAATATGTAAAGAATTTAAAGACCTACAGACTACAAGGAGAGGGATAGTATTCATCCAGTCAGCACTCGTCCATCCAACAGCCAACGATACCAGCTGGTCCTTCTTCCTATCAAGAAAATATCCAAGATCATCATGGGTGTGCATTTCTCTTAACAAGTTCAAATGTCTCAGGGCAGGACAGCCATCTGCCAGAGGTTTCAGCACGGCTGGATATTCCCACTGGTCAGAAATTTCACCAACCACAAGTGTCTGAAGGTTTTCAAACCTAGCAATGACCTCTGAACACTCTACTTTGTTAAGAACTTCGTTAGGAAGGTGTAAATATTCAATTAATGGACATTCCTGAAGAAGACTATTCAAAACACCAACACCAAACTTCTGACGTCCATTCAGTTCCAATCTTCTTAGATTATGGCAGTGGTCGAGAGCGCCATGTAACACCGAGTAGTCAACCGGTCTCGCTCTAAGATTTAATGTACGCAACTTAGGAGCCTGACGAAGCATTGTAATTACTTCTTTATCATGTTCCACACCTTGTTCATTTGGAACGTATGTCAAATTGATCCATAAATCACTGAACTGGACAACATGTTTCCATCGTTGGCAGACATGTTGCACCGACTTCATTAGATGGGAAAATGTAAAGTACGAGAATATTTCCACCAGCACATCATCAGGCAAATCATCTATGGTGGTGGTTGGAGACATATCAGGCACTACAGTGGAATCTGCAAGAGAACAAAATGTTTTAATATCAGCCCACCACTTCATTCTCAAAGTTCCAGAATGTTCAGTTTCATTTGGCAATGAGCAATGTTAAAAGGAAACATAGGCAGGGCTGTCAACACTGCCAACAGTTGATAGGGCACCCAAGAATTAGCACCGCTGCATGGGGTCAGTCTGAGTCACGTACCTGCTAAGTAGCAGAGGCTGTTTAAGAAAGAGTAGTGTGTAATGGATACACTCAGCTGAATACAACAGGGTGCGATTCAGTTCTTGTTCAAACAAAATGGTCTGGCGAGAGAAGATCCCGTCAAATGCAAGCCACGAACGTTTCCATCCATTTTTTCTAAGTTGGACTGTAACTTATAAATGTTAGGTTCTTCAGTCTGTCAAAACTACTTTATGGATAAATAACATTCAGAAAATACCTGAAAAACAAACAAACTATTTCAAACAGAATGACATATATTGTTCTTCAAAGGACATCATTAGATTCTATTTTAAAAAAAACACTTACTTCAAAAACTGTAATATGATTTGATTAATATTATGGAAAAGTGGACCGAGTTCAACAGATGCAGTCATTTAAGTGCAGCCAGTATCCAGTATTCAGGAGATATTGATTTTGAGCCCGACTGTCGGTAGTCCTGGGGATGGTTTTCTGTGGTTTCCCATTTTCACGCCAGGCAAATGTAGGGACTATACCTTAATTAAGGCCACGGGCGCTTCCTTCCCACTCCTAGCACTTTCCTATTCCATCTTCGCTATAGACCTATCTGTGTCGGTAATGTTATAACTTGTATTAAGTCATTCACATCATACGACATTCTGTGGTCGCGCAAGGTGTTTTGGCGCATGAACCAAATGAAGAGCTCGCAATGATGCAGTGCCTCACTTACCTTTGTATATTAGATATATATATATTAGCAATATAACTTCTAACAATACACACTGTAGGGACTATAGGTATGTACTGTTGGTGAACAATGCGGTCTGTACTTCTGTGTGACACTGGGATTTTTTATAACAGTTATTTTCATCAATATTCATTGTGCAGCAGAACTGGTTTCACGGCAATGATGTCGAGAGATAAAAAGCGCTTGCAGACATTGTTTTAGAAGGCGATTATGGCTAAAAATGAATTTGAGTTCGAGGATATCGATAGCAACAGTGAAGGATACTGAAGTGAGCAGAATATTGTAGAAAGTGGGAGTGATAGTGCCTCGCCAGGTTCTTCCAAATGTACACAGCTGGTGGGACAAATGAATCACAGTGATTGGAATTTGGAGAAAAAAGATATTCCCAATTTATATCCATTTCATATCATAATTTAGCTGGTTGTGAAAATATTTTAGGGGCTGTTTATTAAAAACTGGTAATTAATAAATTATGTAATTGTAACTGAGTTTGAATAGTAGTGCTTCACTGAATTGACTGATTTAATTAAGCAGAGTGAAGAGTGGTGAATCATTTGTGTGTGTGTGCAATAGTTGAGCTTCTTCTGGTTGGCTGTTTGTGTGATGTGAATTTCTGTTGACTCCTTCACGTATGTATTATTATCTTTGATGTGTAATATTTTAAGACCTCTGCTGATGTCTGTAAAGTGGGCCTTGTCATATGTGATGGCAAAAGGTTGAGTGTCTTGCGTCTAATTGCATTTTTGTGCTCTTTGTACCTGGTGTGGACATTACATTTCTTTTACCAATATATGATAACAATTTGGTTCTTGGTATTTGAGTTGATTTAAGTAGTGACTGTGAAGCCATTTGGGTAGAAGTGAAATTTCAGCATTCCAAATGTCTATTTGCTTGTTTTTACAGACTACCTCGTTCAAGCCTTAACTATTCTGAACATTTTTTCTCTTCTGTAATGAAATCCTTAATCTGAATCCCTATGTAATTATACTGGGTGACTTTAACCTCTCTATATCTTGGAATTCCCCTGCGCAAGGTGTCCCTTCTTATAGCCTCGACAAGTGGTATCTCGACCAATATATTATGGGTCTAGACCTCCAACAGTACGTCCTTGAGAACATCTGTGGGGATAGTATTCTTGACTACCTGCTCTGCTCTGCTCTGTTGAGCCTTCAGTTATTTCCGTGGGACAAAATATTTTTAAATCAACAAGTCTGTAGAGGTAACATTCTCTGTTGCCCCTCCCTGCCCACCAAAATGTCATCGACCCTATACCAGGAACTGTGTACCCATGTCGCGAAAGGTTGATTGTCAGGCTTACAATCATACCCTCTCTCTTCTACCGTGGCACTTGCTGCAAGTGAGTGAAGTTCAAGAGAAACAGTGGTCCTGTTCTATGACTGGACTCGTGTTGTGATCCATGACCTTGTTCCCTCTCGTATAACATCTGCTAGATGCGCTCCAGGAAGAACAGTTACACCAAAATTGCAGAAATTACTAAAACGAAAGCCTGGAAAGACTGGAACAGGTCACCTTCTGAAGCCAGCTATAAAAATTATCTGACCTTTGCAAACATCATAAACAGCCTCTAAAATGTGATTACATAAACTTTGACTGCCTAGAAGTGAGAAGAAATAGCAAGAGATTCTGTTTCTGATAAACAACAGGAAAAATACAAAGCATGTGCCAGACACTGAGTTGGGGTGATAATTTAGCCAGTGGTAGTAATAGAACGGAAATTTTCAATTATTACTTTGCGTCTGAATTTGTTGCACCTGTTCAGTGCCCAGATTTTCCGTGTATTGATTCTGTTCCTTCTCATAGTCTCAGTAATCTTACCACCTCTGAATCAGAAGTCAACTTTCCTCCCAGCCAGAGGATACACCTACTGGTCCAGATGGTTAATGAAAGAAATTTGATTTTTTGTCCGTATTGAACTGAGATTTCAATGATTAAACTTTTTAGGGTCCACCTATTCAATACAATAATAATGTCGTCTAGAAGTAGTTACAACATTCTAAAGTTATTAAGGACTAGTTTCGACGCATTTTTGCATCATCCTCAGCAGTACAAAGAACTTGGAAAACAGGCAATTATCTAAAACTCATGATAAATATTAACTTTTACATAAGATAAAAACCCTATGACGTCTACATTAATGCAACAACACATATGAAAGCTTTAAAATACAATGTTTAACTGTTCTTTCTTTTCCAACAAGTTGAAGATTGCGAGTCAAATATACGGGTTGTTGAATAACAATTGTTAAGATGATTCAAGTCCCTGTTGACATACAGTAGTGAGTTTAAGAAATTTGGTTTGCGATCCACAATAATAAAATGCCATGTATAACATTTTACACATTAATTCATTTATAGTTCTTAAACTGCGTTTCTCACATGGAGCCATCTTAAAATGAATGTGTATATAAACAGGCGAATGAGATTTGAGTTTGGTGATATTCTTCTATATCTAAGGCCTTTGAGGTGGAAACAAATAGATCCTTGAGTTGTAAACAGGAACTGCGTTTCCCAGTTCAAATGTGGATCCTGTGAATAATTAAAAAACGCTAATAATAATAATTCAAAGTGGAAAGTTTTAAGACCCTCCTCAATAATATAAGTGTTTATAAGACTCGCCCCCGTATGGGCGTAGACTGAGCGTAATGTAAATGAGGTGCAGTGAGCAATGAACAGCTTGAGTCAGGTATGCGGATCTGGACGGGACAAAGGGACAAGGGAGGGCGATAGGGGTAGGCAGAAGAAGGGCGTGTGGAGCGGTCATGTGGAGGGGATCCGGGGGGTGTGGCTGATGAAACGAATATTGAGAAAACTTGTTGCGCATAATGCGTAAAATTAAACTCTTGTTGGGAATTTCAACATGTTTAAGAAATGCTTTAAGGAAATCAAAGAGAACTTTCGGTCTCTCGGATCTATCATTTAGATTAAGGTTTGAATTGAAATACTGGTCCAAGTGGATAAAACAGAATTCAGTAGCATCCAACAACAACCCTTCACTTAAAGTCTCTAGTATCTGAATGTCTTGCTCTATACTTGTGAAATTGTGTTTTAATTCGTGGACATGTTGTCCTACCGCGGAGAATCTATTATACCTCATGGCATTAACATGTTCAGCATATCTTATCTTGAAATTCCGCATAGTTTGCCCGAGATAGGCGCAGCCACAGTCATTACACTGAAACCTATATGCTCCTGACTTGAGATAAGAATTGCATTTATTTATAGAGGTTGAATTATGTAACACCTCAGTACTCCTATTATTGGTATGAAAGGATACCTTAACTTTATTCTTATTAAAAATGTTAGTGACCTTATAAATATTGTTATTAAATGTGAATGTTGAATAGGAATTATGTCTAGGTTTGTCTTTACATAGCCTGGTTTGCGGACGATATCTAATCTTATTGATTATACATTCGTTTAAAACTCCTTTTTAGCCGTTAGCATAAGCTATAGAGCGGATGGTGTTCAAGTCCTTGTTCAAATCAGCTTTTGACATTGGGATCCTAAAAGCGCGATCTACTAGACTAATGTACGTAACTCTTTTTTGGGCTTGTGGGTGTACTGATTCCTGTCTTATGGTAATATCTGTCTGTGTGGGCTTTCTAAAAATGTTGAACGTAAAAGATGGAGGTAGTCTATTGATTGTTAAATCTAAAATATTACTTAAGCCATTCTTTTCCGATTCCAATGTGAACTTAATATGTGGGTCTATACTATTAGGATTTTCTAATATAGCAGTCGTGTGTCTTACCCATTCATCCAGAACTACAAACGTATCATCTACATATCTAGACCAATAATGTATATAATTGAATTTGTTTCCATTACCTATTACAGTGTCCTCTAAAAAATCCAAATAAATTTCAGCTAAAATCCCCGAGGCCGTAGACCCCATTGCTAACACATCTTGTTTATAAATTACCTTGTCGAAGACGAAGTAATTATTATTAATTACCAACTTTAGTATGTCCATAAAATCTTGTATTTCCATTTTGCTTAGGTAATGAAATGTCGTATGGCTTTTAGTGCCGGGATATCCCATTTGCTTAGGTGACAGAGTTTTTATAGCCCTGAATAAATTTAGAATGTTGTAATTACATCTATACAACATCAATATTGTATTGAATAGGTGGACCCTAAAAAAGGTTTAATCATTGTAAGGTTCAGATGGTCTCAGTCCTGTCTTCCTTAAGAATACCGCTACGACTCTTTCCCATCCTATTGCTCTTATATGTAACCATTGCTTCTGAGCTGGCTACTTTCCTGATGACTGGAAAATTGCTAACATCACTCCAGTTTTTTTAAAGTGGAAAGAGGTCTGACGTCATAAACTATTGCCCGATTTCTATATTACCCACCCTGTCACTCATCTGTGAAAAGAATATCCACCAGCGTCTCCTTTCTATCACCGTTCCTTCTATATCGTCCCAGCAGCAAGGTTGACTTCCTAGTAGCTCCTGCCTAACTAATCTGGCTGTTGTTCTCCATTGTGCAACATCTGCTCTTAATGCTGGTTCTCAGCTGGATGTGTGCTACATTGATACTACAAAGGCTTTGGATACCGTAAACCACACACTTCTTTCCTATAAACTCTCAGAATGTTATAATAACCATGGTCACATCCTAACTCTCCTGTAGAGCTTCCTCAATACCATAACTCAGTGTGTGGTTCTTGATGGGTACAGTTCGACTCCTGTTATGGTACATTCTGGCATCCCACAGGCCAGTCTCCTAGGTCCTCTTCTTTTTTGTTCTATTTATTGACGATCTCATTAATACTACAGTACATCCTCCGTTTCTTGTGAAGTTCTATTTGCAGATGACCGTAAAATATTCAAACAAATCTATTCTTTATCAGACGTAAACTCCTTACAGAGTGGGCTTAACCCACTCTCTGAATGGTGCTCCACATGGCGTCTTAAGCCTAATCCTACCAAGTGTTCCTCTATTTCAATCACGCTTCATAAATCCCCTATTCTTAGTAAATACTCCCTCCTTCATAACCCGTTCTCAACTCTAACAGAACAAAATTACTTAAAAGTGTTGTTTGACAGTAAATTGTTATTTGTCTCCCATATACAAAAGATTACGTCAAGAGCAATGTCACTTCTCTGATTTTCGTATAGATTTTCTGACATCACCAATATCCATGCTCTCAGAGCCTACTATGTATCTTGCATCCTACCGATTATTGAATTCGCTTCTCCCATTTGGTCTACCTCTTCACTCACTAATCTGAATCACATTGACAGCATGCAGTCAGTCTTCTGTGCCATTGTTAGAGCCAGAGTATCTGATTGTCGAAACTTGAGCAGTAATCAGAAACTCGATAAGTTAATCCTTCACCCGTTATTTAGTGGCAGGAAGTTGCCGAACTTAGATTCCTATATAATGCTGTTAACAGATTATTTTGTTCTCCTGAACCTCCATCCTTTTCCCTACATGTTCCAACCTGCAAAACTAGGATTAATCCACTCCTTCATATTCCATATTCCTGCCTCTCTCTTGTTCAAAGAAATTTGTTTATCCATATTCCAATCCTCCGTAACTCTATCTTCTGACAGGAACTTTGATATTTTTGCTTCGTATGCCTCCTTTAATCGATTCTTCCTTAACTTAACCTAGCTCATTTTCTTCATATTCCTTTTTTCTCTTCTCAATGCTATTCCCTCTATGGTACATAATGTTTCTTTATTTTTTACTGTACTATACTGTTACTTATGTGTTATACTGTGCCTAGCTATGAGTTCATCTCTTCGTTTTACTTTCAATCTTTAACTTTCCTCATTTCTTTTGCCTTTATGTTTTGTTAATTGTTGTGTCTCTACGGTTATTTTGTGAGTTTTTAATTTTTACCCTCTATTTTCATCATTAGATGTTTTTTCATCATTCTTCTTCCACTTATTTGTTTATGTTTTCATTGTACTACTCCATTGTAAATATATTATTCATTGTGGACCTCTCTAATTCAGCTTCTCGCTGTTTTGGATTCCCAAATAAATAAATAAATAAATAAATAAATAAATAAATAAATAAATAAATAAATAAATAAATAAATAAATAAACAAACAAATAAATATAAACATGGACTATAATTATGGTTGCACGTGTACAGATTAAGTCACCAGAGCATGACGTAACAAAAACCTCATGAACATATGCTCCTAAAAGACTGCTCAACTTCGCTATATAAATTAAATCATGCATCAAGAAAGAACAAATATTTAAAATCCATTAAAATGATATAAATCTATAATTCATTAATGCTCTTTTACATTCCTTAAATCATACAAAACAACTTAAAACAATAACATTAAAATAATAATAGGCATGTTGCAATAACAACCCGAAACCGAAAAGAAATTCTAAACATCAAAATAAGAAAGATTGCCATCATCGACTCAGACCATTACCTCTCAGAAATCAAAGTAAAATTCCAGCCATACAGACCCAAACCGAGAGCCAGCAAGCAGCCCAGAACCGATACAAAGACAATGATGCAGAATAAAGATAAGTATCTTGAAAGCCTGTCTATCCTATAGATAAATAGCTGGGAAGAGATCGGAGAATCCTTGAACAAAGCATCTGAAAGTTTGGGAAACCCTTCAAGAAAACAGAAGCACAGGTGGTGGAATGAAAAGTGTGATGAAGCACTTGAAAGAAGCTTAACATCCTGGAAAAGGTGGAATTCCAATAAGATCAAGGAAAAATGGGAAGACTTCTAGAATGAAAGGAAGGGAACAGCCAAGATCATAAGAGCCGAGAAGAGAAAACATGAGAGAAATAGGGTGGAAAAGGTGGAAGAAGACTTTAAAAAGAATACCACCAGGGAGTAAACAGAACCTTCAAAGAGCAGCAACAGGGATACCAACCTCCAAGTCTTTGCTTCAAGCGAACAAATGGAAATATAGTTACTAACAATAAAGAGAACTCCCAGCTTTTGGCTGTCTATTTTAAAACACTTTCAAAATCTGAAGAACGTCTGGAAAGACCAGATTACCAGAAACAAATTCACAACTAACCAGATTTCAAACCACCAAACCTTGGCATGATCAAGCAGATAGTGAGGGAGCTCAGAAAAAAGAAAAAGCACCAGGTGAAGTTGGCTTTGTGACAGAAATGTTGATCAGAGGAGAAATCATTGCAGAAAGAATCCACCACCTTATTGAGACATATGGGAAACTGAAAGTTCCTGACGACTGGAAATGTACACTAATACACCTGCTCCACAAAAAATGTAACCAAATGGACCCAAACAACTACAGAGGGACCCCTCCACTTCCAATTGCATAAAGATACTCTGTAAAGCCCTGCTAAATAGAGATGAAGATCAAGTTGATCGCCACATTGGAGAATACCAAGCTGGTTTCCAAAAGGGGAGGTCATACACCGAACAGATATTCAACCTTAAAAGCATTCTGAGAACAAGAACGATAAGGAGCCAGAACACCATGGTAATCTTTGTTGACTTCAGAAAAGCATACGACTCGACTGATAGAATACCCTTATTTAGTATCGTAGAGGAGTTTAGAATTGACAAGACGAGATAAGTCAAAACTAACACTGACGGACACCATCTCAAAAGTAAAGTTCTTAGGAGAAATTTCCGCTCTGTTTGAAAGAACGACAGGGGTCAGACAAGGTGACGGATTATCCCTGATCCTCTTCAACACTGTACTGGAGGAAATAATGAAAATTTGGGAAGAAGGTCTGAAATTGGAAGTAATAAGTGGAATACACGTGGGGAAGAAAAGGACAGAACCTAGAAATCAGGTGTTTGGCTTCTGCAGATGACCTTGCCGTCTTAGACAAAAACCGAGAAGACGCTCAAAAGATGCTGGAGAGTCTGCATGAAATCGCCGCAAAAGTGGGTCTGACAGTCTCTTATGAAAAGGTTGAATATATGGGGGTATAAGCACAAAGTGGGAGGTATTTGGAAGTAAAACATGGCAAGCTTGAAAGGACAGACAAGTTCAAATACCTGGGTGAATGGATCCAAATCAGTGGACCAGATAAAGAGGCAAACAAGGCAAGGGTCACAAAATTAGATCTGGCCTACAAGCTAACACAGAACAGGTGTAACAAATAGGCAATATCCTACAAGGCCATAATCCAACATCATAAGTCTGTAATAAAACCGGATGGATTGTGCACTTCAGAGAGCCTTATTTTAAATAAAAAAAGGGGAGCTACAAGAACTCAAGAAGAAGGAAAGGAAGATTATGAGGAAAATTCTAGGACCGCAGAAGACTACTGATGGAACTTGGAAGAAAAGGAGAAATGAGGAGATCTACAAGTACATTGAAAATATCGCAGACAAAATGTGGAAAGGAAGGCTGAGATTCTATGGACGTGTTGTGATAGCTATCATTTCAGCTTGAAAGTCTGTATTGTGTCTGCCCAGGCTCATCTGGATTGATCTCTCAGGTCTTCCCCATTGATCCCACCTCCTGTGCCATCCACGTCTTTGAGCCATCTTCTTTTTCAGTATTCCATTTGTTGATATCTCAGTCTTCTTTTTTATTATCTAGGTCTCAAATGTTTTTTCAAAGTTGTACTTTGGTATCATATGATCAGAAGGCATGTGTAGAAATTCCTCTGTTATTATTCTGTTAATTTTACAGTGTCCTAGATTGGGTCTTTGTGCATTCCAGCACTCTGATTATGCCAATCTATATGAACTCATTCTAGCCTGTTCTTTTATGAAATTGCATAGTGATGGGAGGTCTAGTAAAGTATTCAAGGCTCCTGTCAGCGTAATACTCATAGCCTCAGTTATACCATTCTGTGTAGGCTATCCAATCTACTGCCGACTTTTACTTGACTTACTTTCTGCCACCAGATATTTGTAGCATAGGCCATCAATGGTCTAATGATCATTGCTATTTGCTTTACGTCGCACCGGCACAGATAGATCTTATGGCGACGATGGGACAGGAAAAGCCTAGGAGTAGGAAGGAAGCAGCCATGACCTTAATTAAGGTACAGCCGCAGCATTTTCCTGATGTGAAAATGGGAAACCACGGAAAACCATCTTGAGGGCTGACGACTGTGGGATTCGAACCCACTATCTCCTGGATGATGATCATTGTGTATATCCACATTACCATTGATGGTCTTATTTAAAGATAAAAATTTCACAATTTCTGTATTGAACTGTATCACAATTAAATTGAAAAAAGAAATAAAGTGGTTCAACCTATTCAATACAAGGAAAATAAGAAATGTAATGTTACATTCTTATTTGATTAAAAGCGATACCGGTTTCAACCACCATTCTGGGTCATCATGAGCCGATTAAAGAAAAATATAAAACAATGCATAGGAAAACAATGAGTAAAGGATAAGTCTTTCACTAAAAGCAGTTTAAGAAGCACTATAACACTGTAGGGATTAGCACTGCGTGAGGTAAGATCCTAAGATCCAGAAGAAGTCAAAGATCAGTCATTTAAATGAAGCAAGGTGCAAGTTCTTGAAGAGCAGCACAACATACGTAATGTCCGGCACTGTGCTTCTAAAGGCTATTGAAACTCGGTGAATAGTTCAATGATCAAGCAAGCAAATTCTTCTAGGTGTGAAAATATATAATATAATTTAATATACTTGAGGTATCTTTAATGTTTATAGGATCTAGCATGATAGATTCCTTAGAGATGTAGAACAGTTGACATAAAAACACTTCTCTGTATCTATCCCAGTTAGTACTTCTTGGTCAGGATTATGTCAGTCTCATCAAAAGCACTTGCGTATTCCTCTTCTTCGCTGGCCTCCTCGTAAAAATTATCTTCTTGTTCTTCTCCTTCCTCCCTAATTTCTTCATTCATAACATGTTCTAATTCATTTCTTCACAGATTGCCAGACATTATCGACAGAAAGCGAATCTCCGCACACAAGACTGTATTTGTACTGAATCAAACGATAACTATGTCATTTGCTGTAAACTGACTATCGTTGCAAGCATTGAGGCAAATAATGTTGAATGGTGTACACACACGCAGTTAGATGAATGCTTAGTTGTCAAAATTCTACTACATAAATGTATGTTATAAGGTGGACCAAGGGAGTGCTATTTTGCATCTGCTGTGATATAGAGATGAATATTTATTTTCTGAAGGCATGACAATGCTCACTTGAAATCAAATATGAAATATATTTAGTTGATGACACAAAACAGAAACTTAAGGTCTCCAGTTGTAACTTTATGGAAATGACAAGTATTTAACACAAACTAGGGACATTTTACCCCCTCCCCCACCAGGTCCTTCTAGGATTAAGAATACAGTATTTCCTTACATTCAAATAATTTTATCATAATTTCATAATATCATAATTTTACGATATTTCTATATAACATATTTTCAGTAGCAATTCTAAGAAATAAATTGACAACAAGTCAGTGCTTGTTCCCCATCCACTGCTTTGTTACACAGCCTTCCTGCTTCCCCTGCCTGAGGTCCTAAGTCAACTTACGGATATCATACTATGACAAGAAGATTACAATCATAATTTTTGTTATATGTATTTTAATGTTATAATTATTCATGGAACATTGTCTTTGTCTGGAATACATATGTTTTAGTTATCACATAATCATTTTAATTTTTATTTGGCTGAAGTAGGCCACTAAGTGGCTGAAACTAGTCCCAAGACTGATGTAATATCATTTACTTGATATATTGTATTGAAAAGGACA
Source organism: Anabrus simplex (assembly GCF_040414725.1). Lineage (NCBI taxonomy): Eukaryota > Metazoa > Arthropoda > Insecta > Orthoptera > Tettigoniidae > Anabrus > Anabrus simplex. The sequence goes on along the minus strand of NC_090265.1, from coordinate 33,199,908 downwards.
GTTTATATCTTATAATTGCAATATGGAACAAAAATGAAATTAGTAGCTTATAAACAAGCTGTTGCACGATCCTAAACAATATTTGTCATCTGCATTCATCTAGGGATATGGGTGTGATCGATCAATCAATCAATCAATCAATCAATCAATCAATCAATCAATCAATCAATCAATCAATCAATCAATCAATCAATCAATCAATCAATCAATCAATCAATCAATCAATCAATCAATCAATCAATCAATCAATCAATCAATCAATCAATCAATCAATCAATCAATCAATCAATCAATCAATCAATCAATCAATCAATCAATCAATCAATCAATCAATCAATCAATCAATCAATCAATCAATCAATCAATCAATCAATCAATCAATCAATCAATCAATCAATCAATCAATCAATCAATCAATCAATCAATCAATCAATCAATCAATCAATCAATCAATCAATCAATCAATCAATCAATCAATCAATCAATCAATCAATCAATCAATCAATCAATCAATCAATCAATCAATCAATCAATCAATCAATCAATCAATCAATCAATCAATCAATCAATCAATCAATCAATCAATCAATCAATCAATCAATCAATCAATCAATCAATCAATCAATCAATCAATCAATCAATCAATCAATCAATCAATCAATCAATCAATATCTGCATTTAGGGCAGTCGCCCAGGTGGCAGATTCCCTATCTGTTGTTTTTCCTAGCCTTTTCCTAAATGATTTCAAAGAAATTGGAAATTTATTGAACGTCTCTCTTGCTTCAACGGGTGAAGAAATCTGTCTCCCATGCATTTGTAGCAACAAAACTCAAAGAATTAATGTGTCAACCAAGGATCCCGATGAATAATTCAGAAACGCAGTATTCTTGCCTTTTGTAGACCCCTTCGTAAGCCAGTAAATATAACACGTTTTTGATAATGTTAACAAAGTTACTGCTTTAGAAGGGTTATTCACAGTAATTTTTATAAGTTTTCAGTAGACAAAATTATTACAAGAGTAGATATGTATAAAGCAGATTGCAGAGCAACATGTGCTGAATTAAGAGCAGAAATACCACTATGGAAAGGTAGGGTAATTGGAAAAAGTCTCGTGCAGAAAAAAAGAAGACCAAAAATTTGCATATGTTATCCATATAACGAAGACTTATTTTCCATTATTAGACTATTGCTACAAATATTTGGCAACCTGCCAGTCACAACAGCCTCCACTAAGAGAAGTTTCTCGGCCCTTCGTAAGCTAAGAAAACCTTCAAGTACAATGGGAGAGAACCAGCTTAATGGCCTTGCATTAGCAAATATCCATAAGGATAGGGCAATAGATGTTGTTCCCAATTCATTTTTCTTAACTGACAGCCACACCACTGAAGAAATATGTTATGTATTGAACATATGACTGGGATTATTTTGAATGCCTGTGTTCTGATTTTCATGTGGACATAAGGAATCACCAAAAATCAGACACAGTCTCGTAGTTCAGAAGCATGGGATTTTCTTCAGTATTGCTCCGAGATCATTGTGGGTGAAGCGCCTACAAATTGGATAAAATGGTTCAGAATAGTTATCAAATTACTATATTAAATTGTATCACACAATGATGTACAGTAGCATTTACCAGTTAAAATTTGTTAGTTAAAAGAGTGAGAGGAGGTCGATTTGGCTAAATTTGACCAGAAGAAGAGATAGAATGATAGGACACCTCTTAAGACACCCACGACTTCTACAGCTGGTTTTAGAGGGAAGTGTAGGCGGTAAGAATGGTAGTGGTAGACCAAGTTACAAATATGGCAAGCGGATTAGAGCAGATGTACGATGTAGTAATTATGCAGAAATGAAAATGTTAACATAGGACAGGGTGTTGTGGAGTGCTGCCTCTAACCATTCTACGGAGTGATGACTCAAACAGCAACTAAAGGATAGGCAAAAATTACTTTTCTTTTGGTCTACTATAATGTATATTTGAAAAACAAATCTATTATTGTAAAGGAAAAGTTCAGTTCTGTGAACGTATATTACTCAACTGTATTTCGTCGCTGCCGGGACAACAAAACCTCCTATGTGAAATATTTTAGCTTAGAACTTTGGCCGGTAAGGTTCTGTCATCTAAGGTGCAATATTGTGTGAATATTGCCAAGGCATTCTCGCTCTTAATAATGTATGTGCTGCGGGTCAGTATATCTCCAAATATATTATCACATGGGAGGTTTTGTCCTGGCAACGACGATTTTCTTCTACATTCTGACTGTCTACATCAGCTGACAGAGCTAACTTTAGTTTCCCTATACTTTTAAATTTAGTGCTGCCAGAGTTTTATACATTCCAAAATATTGCTTCTAACAACACAAACTCAGTCTGGAAAAATATATTCTACTCTGAAAAAAAAAAAAAAAAAAAAAAAAAAGACAGGGCAACAATGTATTATGCTTTTGTGGAGAGCAATAATTCACTGTTTGAACTATAGGCTTGCTGTGTTCAGTGTTCAGAACACAATGCTATCTGACCTTGCACCACACTGTTCCATACTGAGACCCAAAAGGAAGTAACTCCCACAATTTGGATTTACAGGCTTCCTTGTACTCACATCTTAGGGCCAAACAGAATCAAGTGGCATTCAATACCATACGACCGGGCGAATTGGCCGTGCGGTTAGGGTCGCGCAGCTGTGAGCTTCCATCCGGGAGATAGTGGGTTCGAACCCCACTGTCGGCAGCCCTGAAGATGGTTTTCCGTGGTTTCCCATTTTCACAACAGGCAAATGCTGGGGCTGTACCTTAAGGCCACGGCCGCTTCCTTCCCACTCCTAGGCCTTTCCTGTCCCATCGTCGTCATAAGAACTATCTGTGTCGTGCGACGTAAAACAAATAGCAACAACAACAAACAATACCATACGGCTCTATGAAGAGGTGGAGTTACTTCTTTTTGACTTTAGAAAACTTATTAAAGATCGTTGGATTTACTGTCCGGTTAAATGGTTAGCGTGCTGGCCTTTGGTCACTGGGGTCCCGGGTTCGATTCCCGACAGGGTCTGGAATTTTAACTGTAATTGTTAAATTTCGCTGGCGCTGGGTGTATGTTGTGTCGCCTTCATCATCATTTCATCCTCATCACGACGCGCAGGTCGCCTACGGGTGTCAATTCAAAAGACCTGCACATGGCGAGCCGAACTTGTCTTCGAACACTTCCGGCACTAAAAGCCATACGCCATTTTATTTGGATTTATTATCTGCGCACTTATTACCGATAGATTTACACCCTAGTGCTGAATCGGTCGACTTCGGTTATCTTCGAGATTCGTATCGGCAACCTTTGAAACACAAACTAAGAATCGCTTATGATCGCTGTGCGACATCTGGCGTACACTTTACGTACTCGTACTGTTGTTGTTTACACAGCAAAGCCAAACTAGAGAATTCATGCTAGGAACAAGTTTCGCATCGAGAAATGTTATATAGTATTATATACTGTGTGTGTGTGTGACACAGTTGCTGGGGTAAGATAATAAAGGTTTAGAAAATTCATATCGATCGATCATATCGATTCAATTCAGATTTCATTTCCATTCAGTTGGCAGTCTTACCGGAACCGGCAGTGCTCCCTCCTTACTCCTCAACCGGGTACAAAAGTCTAATACTAACTCACTGCATCTAACAGACTACAGTTAAATGTAACAAAATCACTAATAAACAAAAAAATTGGAGTTACATTTCTTTGGCTCTGGGGTACAGATACCGGTATAATGATACACAGTCATCCAAACAATCAATCAATCAATCAATGGTCTGCACTTAGTGCTGTAACCCCGATGGCAGATTCCGTACCAATTGTACAGCTGGCTTTTTATATAGCCTATGTTTTCATACAAGTCGGAGATTTATCGAACATTTTCCTTGATAAATTATTTCAGTATCTTATTCTTCGCCCTATAATTTAATAATTGCCCCATTTTGTCCTCTTGGATCCCAATGTTAACTTCACAACAGATTTCAAGAACAAATCGCGAAAGAGAACAAACACTCACCTTCGTATTGTCTTGGACTTGGCAACAGCTTAGCGCTACGTCCGATCACTGCGTTTATTTTTGCTGTACTGGTCCGTCTAGTGCCGCACTAGTAGTGCGTACTGGTAGTACCGTAGTAGTGCTGTGAGCGGAACTGTTGATCCGTATGATTCATCGAGCTTGTGCGAGTGCAGGGCTACATCTGGTATTCTCCGTTAGCTCCTCAGGAACCAATCGTTGCTCGAGAGGGTGAGAGGAGGGCGGAGGAACTGTACCAAAGAGGACAGAATAGAAGAGTTGCAATAGCGGTGCGGTGCGGAGCGGACGTGCTAGGGACGTGGCAAATACTGCTTTATACATTTTAGAGTATGAAGAAGGCGAATATATTTATCGTTAGTGTTTAATTTGTCGATTACTTTTTTTAACAATTCGCTTTATTTCGCACCGGCGAAGATGAGATAGGACCGGCCTAGGAGAGGGATGAAAGCAACCGTGGCCTTGATTAAGAAAGTCCCAGGATTTGTCTGGCGTGAAAATGAAATAAAACACGGAACAGGGCTGCCGACAGCGAGTTCGAACTCACTATCTCCCGAATGCAATGTAACCGCTACGTGACCCAAACAGCGCAGCCACACGCTCGGTGTGTAGATTGCTTGAACACTGATTCAAATGCCAAGAAAGCCGCCTGATGCCTGGCATTTTTTAAAGTACCGGCACGAGACGAAAACAAATGTAAGCTGTGTGTAAGATTTATTCCACAGTGGTAGACTTGTAACAACGTCCCTGGTGCAGAATGCGATCGTAACACTGCGGAAAAGAACGACTTAGGCCACTTTTTGTCTCTATTCGTGGCAACTGATAAGCAAAGTGTTTAAAACCTTCGTAGGTAAATTAAACCCTCGATACTAACTTCCACCTCGCCGCAGATGTTAAGTAATGCAAATGCGTCATGTTTGCATTAACTTACAAACATATGAATTTAACAGAATTAGAATATCTAGGTTGGAACCCTCTGTGATTGTTCCAGGTACAAAATGTCAGTTTTATGCGGAAATACCGGCGAAAATTGCTAGCGATTGGTTTAAAGCCGAGTATGTCAAATTAAACAGGTTGTTGGCCCTCTAACAGACAGGAACAGTGACAGCCCATTTTATAATTAGCCTGGAATTCAAATGCGTATCTCTTGAGACGTTTGTATTCAGAGGTGCATATACTACATATATCTATAACAGAAAGAACATTTTACATAATACATCTTCACTTTCCCTGGTACACAACCATTACTTAAACTATGTTATTATATAAGTAAATAAATTAGCCGTGTGAATCCCCTAAGGGCTATGGCCTCCTGCAATGCAGGGACAGTGCTCAGTTTAGCTCATCAGGTGTCCGACTCGTTGGCTGAATGGTCAGCGTACTGGCCTTCGGTTCAGAGGGTCCCGGGTTCGATTCCCGGCCGGGTCGGGGATTTTAACCTTCATTGGTTAATTCCAATGGCTCGGGGGCTGGGTGTTTGTGCTGTCCCCAACATTCCTGCAACTCACACACCACACATAACACTATCCTCCACCACAATAACACGCAGTTACCTACACATGGCAGGTGCCGTCCACCCTCATCGGAGGGTCTGCCTTACAAGGGCTGCACCCGGGTAGAAATAGCCACACGAAATTATATTATAGCTCATCAGGTGAGCAGGTTCTGAAGAGCATTGTTATATTGGTTCATCTGTAGTTTGTTTCATGATAACGTATTACCGCATATTGTACACTGGTGTAGTCTCACCCCCGAGTGAATGCAATGGTGTTTTTCTGGATCAACAATTCGCGAAAACGCACTGTTGCATTAAAGACACGTGTACACTTTTTGTCCCAGGGAGGGTTTAGGTTCCTTCTAGGTGAAAACGTAAACTTGCACTCTTCGTTCTTGCATAGCTTCTTGTCAGAATGTTGTAGACGTTTCTTGTTATTTTATTTCTTGACCTTATCCTCCGTTGAAATTCTCTTGACATACATTACAAGTGCATATCCTCCTTCCACTATGTGTTCCGTCATGAGTTATTATATCACTACTTCATGCAAACGTCTGTTTGACATTCGTCTTGCTATTCTCCCGAGTGCTCAGATGACCATCACAGTATCCTCTTCGTCGAAGCGTACAATTCTATGTTGTATATTTCGCCCCTGTCCTTAGAACGTGCTTCAACATACTTTACACTTGCACGGCGTCTTTCCGCAGTGTACGCGAGGACGATAATTTTATATTCACCACTTCATAAAAACCTCTTTTTATCAATTTTCCTGCATTATGCCGTAGTGATCAGAGAGGTGACCTTCAGGTCTCTTTATGGAAGCGCACTGTTGCATATTTCACTGCTGCACAATATCTATAATATGTGTCTTGATCGACCTATGTTATCACAGGGCTTGAACAAAGGTGTATTCCGTAAGGTCAGTGATCTCTGCACACATTTTTTCCCAGCTCTTTCCACTCTTCCCTTATCTTTGCTGTTCTTGTCCATTGTTTTCTTCCCCATCTCGCAAACCAGTCTGCCCATCTAGTTCTTTACCTTCCCACGTTCCGTCTTCCTTCTCTGGGATCCCACATTGTCATTTTGTAGGTCCATCGATTTTGCTCCAGTCTCGCTACGTGTCCTCCCCATTTCCACTTTAGCTGATCGGCTGTCGTCAGAGCGTCTTTCATGCCGGTTCTGCTTCGTATATCTTCGTTCCGTATTCTGTCTCTCAATGAAACCTGGAGTATTTTCCTTTCCATTTTGCGCCGGCATATCTGAATCATTTTCCTTTGTTTTAGTATCAGTGCCCAGGTTTGGCATCCATATAGTAGGACTGGTATCACACATTTTTCTAGGAATTCAGCTTTAAGGGTGAGTTTCTGAGTTTTGTCTGTCAGTATGAACTTTAGAGACCAGAACCTCTTCCATGCTTGCCCTATTCGCCGTTTGACCTCTTTTTCTGAACAGTTTGAGAATGATATGTTCTGGCCAAGGTATACACATTCTTCTACGTATTCCAGCATTTCTCCGTTTACGCTAACTGGAGTTTCCTGTGCATTAGTCATCAACTTTGTTTTTCTTGGATTCATTGTCAGGCCCGCTTCTTTGCTGATGTGTCTAATTCTGTTATCATTTGTTCTAGCTCCGTTGCCGACTCTGCCACCAATACGATGTCGTCTGCAAACCGTAAGTGCGTTAGTCTTGCTCCATCTATTTTGATGCCGTATTTGTTTTCCCAATCTAGTTTTCTGAACTGATTCTCCAGTAAGCACGTGAATAATTTTGGAGATAGAGGGTCCCCTAGTTTAACTCCCCTTTCTATCTTGATGTTCTTTCCTTCTCTTTCTGTTTTTATTCTGGCCTCGCTGCCTTCATAGAGTTTATCCAGGAGTCTGATGTATTTGTTTTGGATACCTTGTTTGCTCAGTGCTTCTAAAACGTATTCCCGTTCCACGGAGTCGAATGCTTTATTGTAGTCCACAAATGCTATATAGACATCCAGACTGAATTCTTGTGTTTTCTCGATCAGTTGATTCACTGCTTGTAGGTGGTCGGATGTACTGTAATTTGTTCTAAATCCTGCTTGTGTCACTGGTTGTTGTTCATCTAGTGTCTTCGCCATTCTCTTAGTTACGATCTTCATGAAGAGTTTGTAAAGGTTTACAATTAGGTTGATAGGACTGTAGTTATTTATATTGTCTTTGGCTCCTTTTTTTGTGCAGAAGTATGATGATGCTTTGTTTCCATTCCCTTGGTATGTCTTCTGATTCGAGTATCTTGTTTAATAGCGTAGTGATGAATGGGGTTATGTCTTCTTCACTCCATTTCAGGAATTCATTGTAGATTCCTTCTTCCCCTGGGCTGCTTCCCTTATGGCTGCTCTTACTTCACTGAGTAGAATGGGTGGTATTTCTTCCTCAATGTCCTCTTTTGGCGTCTTGTGACACTGTGTGCGATTTTGATAATTACATGTATATAATTTCCTGTAGAATTCTGTCGCTTGTGTCACTATCTGTTCTCTCGTGCTTTGTATTTTACCATTACTGTCTTTCACTCCCAGTATCCAATGTTTGTCCGGAGTTAATTCCTTCCGAATCTTCTTCATTAATTTTGTATTTTCCGTGATTTCTTTGACTACTTCCGTGTTGTGGTCTCTGATGTCTTTTCGGATTTCCCTTTTCGTTTGCTTATTGATTTTTGTATATTCCAGAAGAAAGAAAATGTTATTATATACCTACTGCTAACATAGAAGATACAATGTATGGGAGAATGGAATCTACTGTACGTTATTCTGTCCACCTGACTAGTGCACACTGCATGGACTGCAGATCACTATAGTTTAAACATAACGTAGCAGCAAATACGTAGATTTCGAACGTAGGACACCAGCATTTGCATGGCATAGGACGTCACATGCATCTGTGGAGGCCGTAGTGAAACCTACATCGTACGTCCGTCCACGCGCACCTTGCTCATGGATTACGCATTTGACTTCACTCGGAGGAAGAGCGAAATCAACTGCCCCGCTCCAACTGATGCCAGCACTATTGTCAGCGCAGAAAGTATGAGCGTTCGAGTTTAAACGCTAATAAAATTTGAACCAGTCCACCAGTCTAAAATATAATCACACCATCGTAAAGCTTGTTTTATTCTGCGTTCTTTGGTGCTATTTGCATATTTTTGTTATGTTTCTTGTCAATGTTATACACTGACTGACAGTGACAATGCAACACCAAGGAGGAGTGGTTCGAAAGGGATGAAAGTTGGGGAAAAAACAGAGACGGCACGGACGAATAATTGATGTTCATTTCAAACCGATATGCAGGTTACACAATGCGCACGGCATCGACTCAGTAGGATGTAGGACCACCGCGAGCGGCGATGCACGCAGAAACACGTCGAGGTACAGAGTCAATAAGAGTGCGGATGGTGTCCTGAGGGATGGTTCTCCATTCTCTGTCAACCATTTGCCACAGTTGGTCGTCCGTACGAGGCTGGGGCAGAGTTTGCAAACGGCGTCCAATGAGATCCCACACGTGTTCGATTGGTGAGAGATCCGGAGAGTACGCTGGCCACGAAAGCATCTGTACACCTCGTAGAGCCTGTTGGGAGATGCGAGCAGTGTGTGGGCGTGCATTATCCTGCTGAAACAGAGCATTGGGCAGCCCCTGAAGGTACGGGAGTGCCACCGGCCGCAGCACATGCTGCACGTAGCGGCGGGCATTTAACGTGCCTTGAATACGCACTAGAGGAGACGTGGAATCATACGCAATAGCGCCCCAAACCATGATGCCGCGTTGTCTAGCAGTAGGGCGCTCCACAGTTACTGCCGGATTTGACCTTTCTCCACGCCGACGCCACACTCGTCTGCGGTGACTATCACTGACAGAACAGAAGCGTGACTCATCGGAGAACACGACGTTCCGCCATTCCCTCATCCAAGTCGCTCTAGCCCGGCACCATGCCAGGCGTGCACGTCTATGCTGTGGAGTCAATGGTAGTCTTCTGAGCGGACGCCGGGAGTGCAGGCCTCCTTCAACCAATCGACGGGAAATTGTTGTGGTCGATATTGGAACAGCCAGGGTGTCTTGCACATGCTGAAGAACTGAAGAATGGCGGTTGACGTGGCGTGCGGGGCTGCCACCGCTTGGCGGCGGATGCGCCGATCCTCGCGTGCTGACGTCACTCGGGCTGCGCCTGGACCCCTCGCACGTGCCACATGTCCCTGCGCCAACCATCTTCGCCACAGGCGCTGCACCGTGGACACATCCCTATGGGTATCGGCTGCGATTTGACGAAGCGACCAACCTGCCCTTCTCAGCCCGATCACCATACCCCTCGTAAAGTCGTCTGTCTGCTGGAAATGCCTCCGTTGACGGCGGCCTGGCATTCTTAGCTATACACGTGTCCTGTGGCACACGACAACACGTTCTACAATGACTGTCGGCTGAGAAATCACGGTACGAAGTGGGCCATTCGCCAACGCCGTGTCCCATTTATCGTTCGCTACGTGCGCAGCACAGCGGCGCATTTCACATCATGAGCATACCTCAGTGACGTCAGTCTACTCTGCAATTGGCATAAAGTTCTGACCACTCCTTCTTGGTGTTGCATTTGCTCTGTCAGTCAGTGTATTGCAGTAGGTGGAATGCAAAAAGTACCTATTTTCTTGCCTGTTTTTTTTGTAAACAACAAATTTGAAGTACCATTACACGAAAACGCACTGTTCGATTTTCATGAAATTTAGATGAATTATGGAATGTCTTTTAAAAATATTTCTGAAATTTAATTACTTTACACACTTTGGCAAAAAAGTTATTGTTTTTGTAAAAGGCTGTCCGTTTGATACTGAGTGGTCTTCCGAAATCGGGATTGAGTTCATCAGAAAGGTCTGAACTTTTTCGTTTCAAATCGTTGTATACCAGAAACGTACAATGGTTTCTGTATTTTATACAGATTTTTATTTGAAAGCGACTGATAGGCGCTCCGGCGTGAAATCAGCTTCTTTCGCCAGGGGTAGTACAACTAACAGTTAAGGCCAGTCAGCGCAAGCCTGAACGTATTCACTTACAGTATGTACCTATTCTATTCGTACGGGCTGTTTGCATTAGTATCTCAACGCACTGACAGAAAATAATAAACTCAAAAGGATTTTATTCACTGAACATATATTCAACAAAGCCTTCAGAAAACATATACCTACTATATCTGTTTACAACAATGTTTACAAATCATACGGCTTCTAATAAAGAAAAGCGCGCCCATAATCTTCGATTTTTCCTATTTGTACAAGCCAACGATCTAGAATAACATAGAGGGGCTGTATGCCTGACATCAGCGCTCCCTGCGGAAGCAAGCTGATAAAGGGCAGCCATCTTAACGGTTTTCAAACAAAGCGAGTTGGCGCGAGAACTTATTTTGAGGTGACAGGGTGATTGTGCATGGCAATTTAATTTCACAAGTTTTAAGAAGTGTAAAGATAGATTCTCGCTTTCAAGAATGCCAGCCGTATGCTCAGCGTACGGTTGTACTAATCGGAGTGATACAACCCAGGTTATAACGTATTTTAAGTAGGTATAACTGAGTGATAGTCGAGATAACTTTTTGTAATTTATGTTTGTAATTAAACCCATTTTAATGCTTACACAGCGAAAGTACTGAAAAAACACGGTAATTATTTATCGGATTAAGTTCCATATTTCCTTTAAAGAACAAGGAATTAACGGGAAAATGGGTTGTGAGAACGAAAAGAGATAAAGGTATCCCACTCAATACACTCGCTTACGCTCTGTACATTTTGAAGATAAGTACATGTATGAAACAAATGACCAACGGCGATTACTGGCAAAGGCCGTTCCCACCCAATTTAATTCTCCTTTACATTTACAAACAAAAGAAATGGATCGCCCACCGCCAAGGAAACGTAACCACCAAAAGTCACGTACTTCGGTCAAACGTACACCAAGCATGGTAAATACAGTATTTAACTGCTATTTGCGAAATTTATACAGCCTTTATTGCAGATGTCAGCTGCATTGGTATTTGAAACTAGGCTACACTTCATAATGGACAACTTTCAATATTACCTTTCAGCTAGTAATCCCAGGATGATATGGTAATGGGAAAACAATTATAGTGGGACAGTACTCATGGGCCGCCTCTGTGGTATAGTGGTCATCGTGAGTAGCTACCACCCCCGCAGGCCCTGGTTCGATTCCCGGCTCTGCCTCGAAATTTGAAAAGTGGTACGAGGGCTGAAACGGGGTCCACTCAGCCTCGGGTGGTCAACTGAATACAAATGGGTTCGACTCCCACCTTAGCCATCCTCAAAGTGGTTTTCCGTGGTTTCCCACTTCTCCTCCAGGCAAATGCCGGGATGGTACCTAACTTAAGGCCACGGCCGGTTCCTTCCCTCTTCCTTGTCCATCCCTTCCAATCTTCCCATCCCCCCCCCACAAAGCCCCTGTTCAGCATAGCAGGTGAGGCCGCCTTGGCGAGGTACTAGTCCTCCTTCAGTTGTATCCCCACCCAAAGTCTCACGCACCAGGACACTGCTCTTGAAGCGATAGAGGTGGGATCCCTCACGGAGTCCGAAGGAAAAACCAACCCTAGTGGGAAAACAGATTAAGAAAGAAAAAAAGTACTCATGGTCGCAAGGGCGCCCATGCCCGGGGCAAGGGGGGACGCCCCCACTAGCTCTCTGGGAAAGGAAAAAACTAATATAGTCAGGTGTTTTTCTTTCAAGAAAGTGACTTAAAAGTCGGTATTACGTAGAAGTGTTAGAGGATACCGTGGGTGGTATTCTACCGTGGAATACAAGTCTCCATTCATCTTCCAAAATATTAAAAATCCTACATACCCCTAGGTCTAGCCCCCCCCCCTCTACAAACTACCCTATGGGCGCCCTTGCTCATGGGGATGCAGTATTTTCAAAAATATGATCACCGAACTCGATAGCTGCAGTCGCTTAAGTGCGGCCAGTATCCAGTGATCGGGAGATAGTGGGTTCGAATCCCACTGTCGGCAGCCCTGAAGATGGTTTTCCGTGGTTTCCTATTTTCACACCAGGCAAATGCTAGGACTGTACCTTAACTAAGGCCACGTCCGCTTCCTTCCCATTCCTAGGCCTTTCCTATCCCATTGTCGCCATAAAAACTATCTGTGTCGGTGCGACGTAAAGCAAATAGCAAAAATATGATCAGAATGAGGTTGCATCTTATTTTAGGTCCCTATCATTTTAAGGATTCCTGTCATAAATATTTATGTCCACGGTTTTTGTTGTAATTTGCGCTTAACCACACCAGCCAAGTGGGGTAACGATCTTGTTCCGATTTTGAGGCCTATTCGTATGTTACTGTTCGACGATTTCGAACTACCCTACAATCAACTGATCGTGATGTTGGCCTCGTGCTGCAACATCATGAAGTGGCGGTATTCGCAGTCTATGATTTTTAATGCTTCAAGCTTTCGGCTGACTTTCTTTAATTCCGCCCCAGTGATTAAAAAAGCCTATTTTCTACACTTTTCGTCATTCAAGAGCCACGCGCCCTTGCTTGTGTGACCACAGGAAACATGCGGACGTTCATTCTATTAGCTTCACCCAGGCAGCGCTTCCACCTCTCTATGTTATTCTAGCTCGTTGGTACAAGCAAAATGAACATTTGAAGTAAACAAAAAGTAAAGAGTACCTGGAACATGTTAGTATCTAGTGGAATGTCCCCTAGCCTTTATAACTGCCTGACATCGTCACCGCATAGAATACACTCATTTCTTGCCCGTGTCCGGGCTGTTTTTCTGCCATTCCTGAAGAATCACACTTTTAAGTTCCTCCTTCGTAAGCACACGTTGCCTACGGATATTCCTCTTCAACGTAGCCCAAAGATGTTCGATGGGATTTATATCTGGAGACTGGGGAGGTGTTCTAAGCTGCTTAGGAATGTTCCAGATGAAGCATGTGCTTTGGGTCATTATCATTCTGGAGCATATAAACAGGTGGCATCACCATTTTTTCGGCACTCTGGTTCACGTTTACCCTCAAGGATTGCATTATATGTTGTAACCAAAGGTTGAAGTTTACAAAACACAACTTTTATTGCTTCACTTTATGATTTTTACACAAATAACTGAAATTTATTTTGAAGCAAAAAGGAATATTGAATCTTGAGAAAAGTCTGTCTTTATACAATATGTACAGTTTTACAGTCTTTATATACACTTCTATCTTGAAAAGATAGTCTTTGTGAATTGACACGTTGATAGTCGAAAACTATCTGGCACACTAACATGAATGTCTTTGAGAGTCCTTGTTTGTTGAAGTGCCTGAACTCCTAAAAAGCAAGTTCAATTGATTGAAGAATTTCCACCTAGCGAAACTAAGGGAGCTTGCGTAAATTAGGGAATGAAAATGGCTTGTAAAAGAATTACTGAACATAGGCAGCGGAAACAGGTAAGGGAGCGGTGACCAGAGGTGAAACCTCGTACTGCCAGAAATTCAGTCCACCTGGTCGAAGCACATTTTCAAGAGGAGTAGCCTCCGTGCTCGACGTAGGGTGTATTCTGGAGCTGGACACCGGGGCGAGTGGGCAAGTGAGCAGGCAGGGAGCTCCTATTTATAGTACACTCGATGGTCAGGCACGCGCACTGAGGGCTGCGCGTCGAAGCTAGCAGAATGATACACAGGCGCGCGTGCAGCTTGCTGGCGGAGAGAGACGGGAGCGCCGGACATACAACACCCTCCCCTCCTAAATACGCCGGTACGGCGTGAAACGGCGGCGGCGCTGGCGGCGACTGCGATGCTGGGGCGGAGTGGCGCTGTCTCGTCCTGAAAGGAACCCATTGTTATTAAATGATCTAAAGCGCGTTCAGCAATAGATTTAGTTGGTTTAGCAATAGCATCAATAGCTGGACAGGGGCGGTAGCGCAGACGTATCTGATCTTGATGGCGGCAGATACGTTTCTCCGTAGTCTGTATCTCGTATAGACGATGACCCAAAGATCTGCAGATGACTCCAGGTATCCAGAGTGGGTTGGATTTGAATGTCCTGGTGTAGACCTTGTCGTTGTGGGAGAACTTCGTTGGTGATGTCTTATGCTGGGCCGGGAGAGGCTGTAACAGAGAAAGTAAAGTTCTGTGAGGTCGTCCATGGAGCTTCTGTGCAGGAGTGATATTATCAGCGCCTGGTAGAGTTCTGTAGTTGTTTAAGAGTTGGAGCAAGGCTTGGTCTTTAGTTAAGCCTGAAGAGACAGCTTTCTGCATACTTCTTTTAAATGTTTGTACGAAGCGTTCAGCTTCACCATTAGATTGAGGGTGAAAAGGTGGTGCTAGGATATGACGAATGCCATTATGTGTACAAAAGTTCTGAAAAGCAGTAGCTGTAAATTGAGGTCCGTTGTCCGAAATGAGTACTTGCGGTAAACCTTCTGTAGTAAAGATTTTCTGGAGAGCACGAATGGTAGCTTCGGTTGTAGTAGTCGAATGCATATCCACGACATATGGAAAGTTTGACAGTGAATCGATGACTATTAACCACATGGAATTGAGGAAAGGACCTGCGAAATCGATGTGAACTCGTTCCCATGGAGTAGTAGCAGGAGGCCATGAAGCAAGATCAGAAGACGGGGCGTTCTGATTCGTTTGACATTGCTCACAATGACGTATTAGCTTTTCGATGGCGGCATCAATACCGGGCCAGTAGCAGTGTTGACGGGCGAGTTGCTTTGTTCTGGAGATACCCCAATGGCTTTGGTGTAATAATCCGAGAACTTGTTTCTGTAGGCTAAGTGGGATAACCACTCGGAAGATGGTGCCTGCTTCTAGTAATACAACTCCGGCACGAGTCGTGAGACGATGCTGCATACGATGATAAGGTGCCAGTTGGGCAGGAAGTGTGCTCTGAAGAGGCCAACCGTTGCGGATGTAAGTACGTACAGTAGCTAGTGTACTGTCCTTATCCGTAGCTTTAGCTATGCAGGTAGCATCAATAGGAAAACTGGATACAGTATCTTCAAGTTCTATGTCCAACTGAAGACATTCAGATTCTTGAGAATCGAAGGCAGTATCAGGACCAACGGGTAAGCGGGAGAGGGCATCAGCATTACAATGCTGGGATGTGGCTCGATATACAATCTGATAGGAATAATCAGAAAGGAACATGGACCATCTTTGAAGCTTTCTGAGGGAATTCTCTGGGATCTTATTACCAGGATGGAATAAGTGTACGAGAGGCTTATGATCGGTAATGATCAGGAAATGGTTGCCATAGAGATATTCATTGAAACGGCGAATACCAAAGATGATGGCTAAAGCTTCTTTCTCTATCTGTGAGTATCGACGTTGATGGTCATTAAGTGTTTTCGAAGCGAAGGCGATGGGGCGTTCTTGTCCATGACGATCCTTCTGGGAGAGAACGGCACCGACACCGTAGTCTGAAGCGTCAGTAGCTAGCGTGATGATCTTGTCGGGCTGAAAATGAGTGAGTTGTATAGCTTGAATTAAGGCGTTGTTGATTGTTTTCCATGCCTGTTGGCATTGCGGAGTCCACTGAAACTTAACACCTTTTTTACGTAGAGCGTTTAATGGAGCTGCCACTGTAGCGAAGCGTGGAATGAACTTATTATAATAGTTCGCTTTGCCTATGAATGACTGAAGCTGCTTGAGGTTCTGAGGTGCTGGCATGTTTACTATCGCTGAGACATTCTGTGTACTAGGACGAATTCCATTCTTATCAAGTATATGTCCTAGGTAGTGAACTTGAGGCTGAAAGAAGGTACATTTAGCTAGATTCGCTCGTAGGCCATTGTCTTTCAATTTCTGGAGAAGGAGGCGTAGATTGGTTAGATGTTCCTGATGATCTTTTCCAGTAACAATAATATCATCCAGGTAGTTAGCACAACCGGGAATGGAGGCGGTGAGTTGAGCCAAATAGCGCTGAAAAATAGCCGCTGAGGATGAAACACCAAATGGGAGCCGCTGGAGCTGGAGCAGTCCGAGAGGAGTGTTGAGTGTGAGAAATTTCTTAGATTCTTCGTCTAAAAGTAGCTGGAGATATGCTTCTTTAAGATCAACTCGAGAGAAGAATTGTCCACCAGAGAGACGACGGAATAAGTCTTCTGGACGTGGAATAGGAAAGATATCTGTGTCGAGTTGTGCGTTGACTGTAGATCGAAAATCACCACAAAGTCGAACATTACCATCAGGGTTCTTGATTACCACGAGTGGAGTAGCCCATTGACTAGAAGTAACTGGTACAACAATTCCAGTTTGTATCCATCTTTCTAATTCTTTCGTGACCTGGTCTTGAAGTGCTAGGGGTACTGGACGAGCTTTGAGGAAGCGAGGCTTAGCTCCGGATTTCAGCTGTATGTGAGCTGTATAGTCTTTGGCTGTTCCGAGCTGAGAGTCGAAGACTTCAGGAAATTGCGCTAGGAGAGCGGTAACATCAGAAGTAGGATGCAATGTAGATACGACGTTAATGTTGTCATGTATCTGGAAACCAAATAAGTTAAATAGATCCATGCCCATAATGTTTGATGCAGTGTAGTTGTTAACTACGAGAAGAGGAATGGCCTTCTGAATTCCTTTATAACTAGCCTGAAGCTTGATTTGACCTTTGATGTCAATTTTCTTCTTGTTAAATGTCACGAGCTGGATGTCAGCTGGAGAGCATGAAGGTGAACCTAAGTTGTGGTAGGTAGTCAGGTTAATAATAGAGACAGGTGATCCAGTGTCTAATTGAAAATCGACAGATCGATCAGAGAATGAGAGAGGAATGATGATTTTGTGAGAATCCTTTGTGGGAAGAATAAGATTGATCTGATCAACTTCCATGTCTTGGCGGGGCTGTATATGCTTCCGGCGTGCTGCAGTAGTCGTAGCAGGGCGGAGCGAACTTTGACAGACAGTCTTAATGTGTCCAAGTTTATTACATCGTTCACAAGTAGCTTTGAAGAAACGACAGTCACGACGTTCATGATGCTTGAAACAACCTCGGCAGGAAGGCAGGAGTTTCGAGGTGCTTTTAGAATTGGGCTTCCGTGTAGCATTACGAGAGGGAACCTGGCGAGAATGCTTGGTGGAGAGCGCCTTATCCGTACGGTTCACTGTAGCAGAGGACTTGCGGGCCTGAGGCGAGACTTGTGCAACTTCGTGTGGAGAAGCTATGGCAGCGGCAGTCTTGGTAGTAAGCTCATAAACCGTAGCAATACGCTGGACGTCTTCTAAAGAAGGGTTACTCTGCTTGACAGCGTCAAAACGTATTTTGTCTTCAGGAGTATGTAAAATTATCATGTCCCGAATGAGAGAATCAGTGTAGGATGAACCACAACCGTCCTTGGAGCAGATGAACTGGCAGGGTTTAGCTAGACCACGCAATTCAGTTATCCATTCAGTATGTGTCTGATGGGGTTGCTTTCTGCTCTGAAAAAATTTATAGCGAGCAGCCACTATGTGAGGAGCTTTGGCATAGTGTTCCGTGAGACGGGCCAAGAGCTGCGTGAAGGGTACCTCAGATAAGTGTTCTTCCGGACTTAATTTACGTAGTCATTCACACGTAGCATTGCCAACCGAACTAAGAAATAGTGCGCGGCGGCGTTGATCATCTGGGACAGAATGGCAGATGAAATGCTGTTGGAAACGGGCTAAATAAACTGACCATTCTTCCTTAGCCGGATCAAAAGCAGAGAACGGAGGAATAGCTGATGGCTGTGTAGAGACAGAAATAGCTTGAATAGCCTGAAGTAATGCTGCCTGTTGTTGTTGCATAAACTGTTGTTGTTGCTGCTGTAAGGCTTGGAAGACCGTAGCGAGTTGTTCCGCAGTAGCCATTGCGAGATGCGTGCAAGAATGAGTAAGGTAAGCCGTGTGTCAGAACTGGTTGAAGTGTCGTTGTTGTTTAGCACGTCGCCGTAGAGTTGTCAACTGGGCCTGTTGAATTGTAGTGTCGTGTTTACCTCGTAGCTATAGAGTTGGCGATTGGGGCTGATGACGTGTAGTTTGTTGCTTTTTTTACCTCGTCGCTATAGAGTTGGCAACTGGGGTCGAAGAATTGTAGGTTGTTGCTTTTTTACCTCGTCGCCATAGAGTTGTGTTGTAACCAAAGGTTGAAGTTTACAAAACACAACTTTTATTGCTTCACTTTATGATTTTTACACAAATAACTGAAATTTATTTTGAAGCAAAAAGGAATATTGAATCTTGAGAAAAGTCTGTCTTTATACAATATGTACAGTTTTACAGTCTTTATATACACTTCTATCTTGAAAAGATAGTCTTTGTGAATTGACACGTTGATAGTCGAAAACTATCTGGCACACTAACATGAATGTCTTTGAGAGTCCTTGTTTGTTGAAGTGCCTGAATTCCTAAAAAGCAAGTTCAATTGATTGAAGAATTTCCACCTAGCGAAACTAAGGGAGCTTGCGTAAATTAGGGAATGAAAATGGCTTGTAAAAGAATTACTGAACATAGGCAGCGGAAACAGGTAAGGGAGCGGTGACCAGAGGTGAAACCTCGTACTGCCAGAAATTCAGTCCACCTGGTCGAAGCACATTTTCAAGAGGAGTAGCCTCCGTGCTCGACGTAGGGTGTATTCTGGAGCTGGACACCGGGGCGAGTGGGCAAGTGAGCAGGCAGGGAGCTCCTATTTATAGTACACTCGATGGTCAGGCACGCGCACTGAGGGCTGCGCGTCGAAGCTAGCAGAATGATACACAGGCGCGCGTGCAGCTTGCTGGCGGAGAGAGACGGGAGCGCCGGACATACAACATTATAGCCCTCCTTGTTCATTATTCCGTCAATGAAAAGTGTGTTACCCACACCTCCGGTTGAGATACAGCCCAAAACCATTACAGACCCACCAGCTTATTTTACAGTTCGAAGTGTATTTGCCACATCACTGTCCGTATCAATTTTTCTCCAGATTCTGTGGATGCCATCTGACCCTAAAAGGTTTATTTTTTTGTCTCATCGGAGCAGATAACATCCTTCCAGAATTCGTTCTCCTTATTTATATGCTCCTTAGCGAATGTCAGTCTAAGCCGTCCGTTTTTTCTACTTACGTATGGTCCTTTCCAAGGGATTCTTCCATAGTACCCATGCCGATACGGGTTCGGACGGATGGTGGAGTTGCTGATCTTCTTTCCAGTTCGTTCCTCCGTTGAGTCGCCTCAATACTGGTGCATTTAATTTGGAATGTGACTTGATCAGCCGAACAACAAACCGTTCTTCCCTTTTAGTTAACTTTCTCCTGGGTTTCCTTGGCGTATTCTTTATAGTGCTATTGTATGTACATTTATCAACCACATATTGCATCGTAGAATGTGTTCTATTGACCAGCTGCCCAATCTTTCTTAATGAAAATCCTTTAAGTGCCAGTTTATGTATAGCGTTGTTACGCTTCGTACTTAACTCTACACTCCTACTCATGCCCACCACAGATACACTAGGAAGAAGACTAATGCCCTGGACCAGTCGTATGTTGTCTCTGAGGCTTTTTCGTGCATCGCAAACAAACGCTGTGCATCATCCTGCCCATGTGTACGGATACATCAGGTACACCCGTTTGGCGATGCCGGCACGTTCATATCAAATCTTCCTGCCTGTATCTAAATAAGTATGGTTTTGACTAACAAATTACCATTGTCAAACCATGTTTTTACCCCAATGTACGTTTTATTTTAGTTTCTCAATTGTTGATGTGAATATATGAGACATGATAAAAAACTGAAGCCTGTACGAATAACAAAGACACATACTGTATATTCTGGCGCTCACGTGTTTTATTTACTTATTTACTTTATTAGCGAAAGTTTCTAATTGGCTTGTCGCATATTTACAGTTTCCCATCAGCTTTTCACATGAGAGCTTTGGACCTCCAACGGCAGCTTTAAAAATGCCCTTATTTTATTTTTATAGAATATTATACAATATATATACAGTGCTGTATAATGGTTACTATTTACAATGTAAGCATCTGTTTGCATAAGTCATTTATTCATCTACATCTGATATATGATCACAAATGGAAATTATCACCGTCACTTCTCGGAATCCGAGTCCTCAAGATCAATAATTAGAGGCTGTCATTAACGTATTTTCTGTGAGATGATCTTTCTCCCAATAATAAATCTCAATTTCTTGTTCGTGCATTACACACTTTTTCCAAAGTTCAGGTGTCACGGAATGTAAAGTTTCCTCAGACAGATCTGTGGTTACATTTTCACGGTTCCTGTGCATTTGCCATATTAACACTTGCTATTTTATTTTTCACGTAAGCCCAGATCAGTTCTATGCCGTTTAACTTGCAATGCGTGACAGGCAACCACACCAATTCAACGTCTTGGCGCACTTCTTTCGTAATTTGGTCGTCTCTTTTGCGGAATTCCAAAATAAGCCTTAGTGTGATTGATCAGGACGGCTTTTGTTAATATGTTGAAGTTGGAGGCATCGGGAGGCAGAGAAATGTTCCTTTTATCTATCCAGGAAATAATAATAGTCTTCAGCCAAACAATCTTTTTTTTTTTTTTAAATCAGGTCAAGCATCGTATGGTAAATGGAATGGCGTATGGCTTTTAGTGCCGGGAGTGTCCGAGGATATGTTCGGTTCGCCGGGTTCAGGTCTTTTGATTTGACGTCCGTAGGTGACCTGCGCGTCATGATGAGGATGAAATGATGATGAAGTCGACACATACACCCAGTCCCCGTGCCAGTGAAATTAACCAATGATGGTTAAAAGTCTCGACCCTGCCGGGAAACGAACCCGGGACTCCTGTGACCAAAGGCCAGCACGCTAACTATAAGCCGTCTTCACTACCTATATCTAGTATAATTACACATTTTCCGGCACCAGATGAGGTTTCAAAGCCCCCTCTCCAACCAAAACCTCCTGTAAATGACCGCGATAATTGTCGTAGTTTGAGGAATTACGGTTCAACGCTTCTATTACGTTTTCTTGCCAGTCACATTTAACCATGTGATTTTAACCGTAGCAAGTCTAATCTGCGTAATACACTTTATACCCATTTTTCCTGAGTAGTCGTATTTTCTTAAAAATGCATGTCGTGAAGCAGCAACAGACACTGATTCCATACGGACAAGCTTTTTTTTTTAATTTTTAAACCTAAAACCCATGTCATTAATCGGTTGACGAAGCTCTGTTCATGACATAATTGTGAAGTCCGGCATATTTTTTCAAGTTTAACCTTAATTTTCTAATTGTTGGAAACCGTTTCTCCAGTTTCGCAATGCGTGACAGGCAGGATAACATGATGGCAAGCATAACTGGCAGTCATACAAATTTTAGTGAAAAATGGAAGGGTATGTATAGGTATTTTAAGGCAGAAACAGGTTCCAAGAAGAGCATTCCAGGAATAATTAATGAACAAGGGGAGTGTGTACGTGAGGATCTTCAAAAGGCAGAAGTATTCAGTCAGCAGTATGTAAATATTGTTGGTTACAAGGATAATGTCGAAATAGAGGAGGAGACTAAGGCCAAAGAAGTAATAAAATTTACATATGATAACAATGACATTTACAATAAGATACATAAGTTGAAAACTAGAAAAGCGGCTGGAATTGATCAGATTTCTGGGGATATACTAAACGCAATGGGTTGGGATATAGTACCATATCTGAAGTACTTATTTGGTTATTGTTTGGTCGGAGGAGCTATACCAGATGAATGGAGAGTTGCTATAGTAGCCCCTGTGTATAAAGGAAAGGGTGATGGACATAAAGCTGAAAATTACAGACCAGCAAGTTTGACATGCATTGTATGTAAGATTTGGGAAGGCATTCTTTCTGATTATATTAGACATGTTTGTGAAATTAATAACTGGTTCGATAGAAGGCAATTCCGTTTTAGGAAAGGTTATTCCACTGAAGCTCAACTTGTAGGATTCCAGCAAGATATAGCAGATATCTTGGATTCTGGAGGTCAAATGGTCTGTATCGCGATTGACCTGTCTAAAGCATTTGATAGGTAGGATCATGGGAGACTACTAGCAAAAATGAGTGCAATTGGACTAGACAAAAGAGTGACTGAATGGGTTGCTACATTTCTAGAAAATAGTTCTCAGAGAATTAAGAGTAGGTGAAGCTTTATCTGACCCTGTAATAATTAAGAGGGGAATTACTCAAGGCAGTATTATCGGACCTTTATGTTTTCTTATATATATAAATGATATGAGTAGAGGAGTGGAATCGGAGGTAAGGCTTTTTGCGGATGATGTTATTCTCTATAGAGTGATAAATAAGTTACAAGATAGTGAGCAACTGCAACGTGACCTCGAAAATGTAGTGAGATGGACAGCAGGCAATGGTATCTTGATAAACGGGGTTAAAAGTCAGGTTGTGAGTTTCACAAATAGGAAAAGTCCTCTCAGTTTTAATTACTGCGTTGATGGGGTGAAAGTTCCTTTTGGGGATCATTGTAATTATCTAGGTGTTAATATAAGGAAAGATCTTCATTGGGGTAATCACATAAATGGGATTGTAAATAAAGGGTACAGATCTCTGCACATGGTTATGAGGGTGTTTAGGGGTTGTAGCAAGGATGTTAAGGAGAGGGCATATAAGTCTCTGGTAAGACCCCAACTAGAGTATGGTTCCAGTGTATGGGACCCTCACCAGAATTACCTGATTCAAGAACTGGAAAAAATCCAAAGAAAAGCAGCTCGATTTGTTCAGGGTGATTTCCGACAAAAGAGTAGCGTTACAAAAATGTTGCAATGTTTGGGTTGGGAAGAATTGAGAGAAAGAAGAAGAGCTGCTCGACTAAGTGGTATGTTCCGAGCTGTCAGCGGAGAGATGGCGTGGAATGACATTAGTAGACGAATAAGTTTGAATGGCGTTTATAAAAGTAGGAAAATCACAATATGAAAATAAGGTTGGAATTCAAGAGGACAAACTTGGGCAAATATTCATTTATAGGAAGGGGTGTTAGGGATTGGAATAACTTACCAAGGGAGACGTTAAATAAATTTCCAATTTCTCTGAAATCATTTAGGAAAAGGCTAGGAAAGCAACAGATAGCAAATCTGCCACCTGGGCGACTGCCCTAAATGCAGATCAGTATTGATTGATTGAACCACACCAATTCAACGTCTTGGCGCAATTATTTTGTAATTTGGTCGTCTCTTTTGCGGAATCCCAAAATAAGGCTTGGCGTGATTAATCAGGGCGGTTCGTGAATAGACCTGCGAAAAATGAAAATCCACAGCCTGTTTCCAGTCCTTCGACCGGGTCAGGAATGGAATGAATGAAGCCCCATCTAGCGGTGAGGATAGGAATTTTTTTTTGCTAGGGGCTTTACGTCGCACCGACACAGATAGGTCTTATGGCGACGATGGGATAGGAAAGGCCTAGGAGTTGGAAGGAAGCGCCCGTGATCTTAATTAAGGTACAGCCCCAGCATTTGCCTGGAGTGAAAATGGGAAACCACGGAAAACCATTTTCAGGGCTGCCGATAGTGGGATTCGAACCTACTATCTCCCGGATGCAAGCTCACAGCCGCGCGCCTCTACGCGCACGGCCAACTCGCCCGGTGGGGATAGGAAATAGGAAGCCTGTCGCACTCGTTGGGGCAATGATAAATGACTGACAGAAGAAATGAAATGTTAATGGAGAGTGTTGCTGGAATGAAAGATGACAGGGAAAACCGGAATACCCGGAGAAAAATCTGTCCAGCCTCCGCATTTTCCAGCACAAATCTCACATGGAGTGACCGGGATTTAAAGCCCGGTATCCAGTGGTGAGAGGCCGACGCGCTGCCGCCTGAACCACGGAGGCTTCCGAATAGACCTGCGAATTACTCCAATAGTGAACTGATCCATTTGCATTCTCGGCCGTCCGCTCGATATCCTCTTCATCTTCGACGGGGTCGATGAATCAGCACACGAATTTTCCGCTTTAAGTTTCTGCACTGATTGGAGCGAAATATACCAAGACAATCTGCCATTCGTTGGCACACAGGATATCGGGTTCCACGTAGCCTTTCTCCCTCTAGCGTAAAAAAGCAAATAGCATTTACTAACATACGTATTTCACCTTCCGTAAAACATGTCCTCGGAAGTATTTTTAACTCGGACAGAGCAATACAGCCTGATACAGAAAGCCCTGATGAATGATATGGAAATGGAAATACCATGATTCATCTGCTTGTCATCTTATCGTGAAAGTGAGCTCACGCAACGGGGTTTGCCCCTTTACTGAACAACCGTTTGCTCAAGCTGCTTGACACGCCTGAGTGCATATCGCTTAATTGCTTTCAAATAAAAATCGGTATAAAATACATAAATTATTGTACATTTTCGGAATACAAGGTTTTGAAACAAAAACTTCAGACCTTTCTGATGAACTCGTTCTCGATTTCGGAAGACCACCCAGTATCAAACGGACAACTTTTAACTAAAACAATAACTTTTACGGCAAAGAGTGTAAAGTAATTCAACTTCAGAAATATTCCATAATTTACCTAAATTTCGTGAAAATCGGACAGTGCGTTTTCATGTAATGGTACTACAAATTTGTTGTTTACAAAAAATTGGCAAGAAAATAGGTACTTTTTGCATTCCGCCTAATACAAGTTTGTCAAGAAACTTATGCAAATACCCCCAAAGAACGTAAAATAAAACAAGCTTTACGATGGTGTGATTATATTTTTAGGTTGGAGGATTGATTTTAATTTTATTAGCGTTTAAACTCGACCGCACATACTTTCTGCACCGACAGTTGTTGCAACTCTGAAGCTGATTTTCCGTGGTTTCCCATTTTCACACCAGGACACTACCTTCGTAATCCTATCACTTTCCCACCCTAGCGTCGCCGAAAATATTAGATTTGTTACTGTGACGTAAAGTAGCAGAACGAACAATTACTAATGAATGAACCGGTAGTATGACTGAAAGGCCACGATCGGAACTGTCCGGTAAACCGGTCTCTGCTCAGTCCGAGAACTGTCATAGGTTCAGAAGCAGTCGACTGATTGATGTACTGTAGCTTACTGTAGTTACCTATGTGTCACCTTGTTTAGGTGGACGCAGTAAAATCTGCACGGTCAAGTAGGGATTTTCTTTGATGGAAATTGTGCGATATACTTTATTTTTTAATTATAATTGAACTGGCTTATTTTCAATTTCAATGATATTCTATTTTTCATTTCTACGTTCTCCTTACTTTGTTCATTTTCAGCATGTTTTACTGAACTCTTGGATGCTTGGCAATTTTTGGAAGTTGTTCTTCATGCTTATCCTTCCAAGCAATTACACTTGCGTACTATCGCTACGTTACATGATCAGAACAACCGCGCAAGAACATTGAAAATAAATCAACTGTCAATACAGCAGGCTAACAACTTTTTGAAGGAAGACTTTGTCTAATTCATGAGGACTGCTTTCAAATACCGTGGGGGAATCATTAGGATAATCAGTACACAGGTAATGAGGAGAGTATTTTTAACATTCTTAGCAGACAAAAAGTTGAGGCAGTAAAGTAATGCGGCTATTTTTAGCAACTCTTACGTGTCACCGATTTTGACGTGGAAGGATTAAAATCCAATTTTGATCATTTATCGTAAAGTAACTATAAATAAGAGGATCATACAAATCTATTTAGAAAGCCCTTTTGGAAACAAAATTCTGGAAAAAGAAGGTATTTTAACAAATATAGTCTGGTAACACCAAATTATTTGTGTCATCATATCGTCAACTTGTCTTTCTTAATTAATCAGTTTTCCCTCCAGGATCGGCTACTCTCTCGGACTCAGCGAGGGATCCCTCCACTACCGCCTCAAGGGCAGTGTTCTGGAGCATGAGTCTTTGGGTCGGGTTTTTACAACTGGGAAGGAGGACCAATACCTCGCCCAGACGGCCTTACCTGCTATGCAAACAGGGGCCATGAAGGGGGATGGGAAGATTGGAAGGAATAGACAAGGATGCGGCCGTGGCTTTATGTTAGGTACCATCCTGGTATTTACCTGGAGAAACCACAGAAAACTACTTCGAGGATGGCTGAGGTGGGAATCGAAACCCTGTCTACTCAGCTGACCTTCCGAGGCTGAGTGGACCCCGTTTCTGCCCTCGCACTACTTTTCAAATTTCGTGGCAGAGCCGGGAATCGAACCGGGACCACCGGGGTGGCAGTTAATCAGGCTGACCACTACACCATAGAGGCAGACGTAAAATTTTACATATAAATAATTAGTTTTACTTTCTTAATTTATTGTGAAACGTATTGTTAAAAATAGTCGGCGAAGGAGAATTAGTGCAGTAAACTGTAGAATTTAAAGCAATGGCACCGTTCGCAGAGGTTATAATACTGAACTCAATCGGAAGATTAGCGGAGAACTCTGGAGGTTTAGCAGGAATAATCGCTCCGCTCCGTTCCTACCATTCCCAGCACCAACTGGAGACGGTAGAATTGGCCAGCGTGTGTGTGCGCGTGTTTTTTCTTCAAAACACTGCTCCTGCACACTCAACTCTCGCGATGTTTCGAATCAGTGAGAATGCTTCGTGTGTCCTGTCCAGTGTTGCAACCAAGCGCACATTATACACAGTTTTAAAAAAAATTAGGTTTTGTAACGTCTGGTATGCAAACGTTAATTTGGTAGATGGGGTTCCAATGGCCGTACAGCATACCTTGATACCTTAGCTACTCAGGGTATGTCAAACCGAAGTTATATTCCATCAGTAGGCGAAGCCATGCATTAAACTGTCAGGTGGCCCCTCAAACAAAGTGAATAGCGGTGCGTCCGTGTGTCGTTGTGAGATACACAGACTACTGCGGTCATTTGAGCACGTTGTACGTCAACCAGCACATCCCATGAGTCATCTAAACGAGGTTCAAGTTGTAAGAGCTGTCACTTTGATCCAGGAAGGAATGACTTCTGGTCGTGTTGCTGTGGACCTCGATGTCTCTCCGTCAGTTACGCAACGCTTGTGGAATCGCTACAATGCGACAGGCCAGTTCACAAGGAGGGTTGGACAAGGTCGTGGGCGCATGACAACTCCACAGGATGACCGAAATCTGACCATCTGTGCGTTGCGGCGTCGTTCAGCAACTGCCAGAGAACTGCAACAAGACCTCAGGAGGGTCACTAGAGTCACGGTGTCTGACCAGACAGTAACGAAGGGTCCTTACGACCCAGACGTCCTGTTCGAGTGCCCCGTTTAACTCAGCAACATCACGCAGCTCGCTATCTCTTTGCCCGTACCTATGTTAAATGGCAACTTCGTCAATGGAGACCTGCGTTGTTCACAGACGAGTCCAGATTTCTCCTGACACAGCGTGATGGACGTCAACGTGCATGGCGACGCCGTGGTAAACAGCACATGCCAAATGTTGTCCAGGAAGGCGACCGATTCGGACAAGATTCTGTGATGGTGTGGGGTTGCATCAGTATTGATGACCGTACGGATCTTGTCGTCGTCCGTGGTAATCTACCGCTGCAGGGTACATCGAGCAGCATGTGTTGGATGCTGCATACGGTGTTGGCCCTGAATTCGTACTCGTGCACGACAATGCCAGGGCTCATGTAGCGCGCATCACCAGAGTTGTCTTGCGAGAACTGGACATTCAAAAGATGGAATGGCCTTAATCCCATCGAGCATGTGTGGGATAGGCTTGCCAGAAGTGTTCGTGGGCGTCCTGTTCCACCACAGACTCTCCAAGACCTCGAACAGGCTCTCTTGAAGAATGGGACCTGATACCGCAAAGTGACCTCCGTCGACTTATTCGGAGCATGCCACGTAGGTGCCAAGCTATGATAAATGCTCGTGGAGGACATACATCATACTGAAGCTCCCCAACTGTGATAAAAAGCCACCCTGGAGGACTTGGTATCACTTTGTTTTCGCCCCTATTTGGACATTTCCGTTTGTATTCTGAAAATGAACGCGAATCCATCGATGTTCTTTTGTATACTTCAACGGTAAAGAATAAAAGTTTACTTGGTAATGTACCTAGGTGTGAGGTATTGTTTTGTGGAGCATGGCATACGTTCAAAAACATGTTCCCCTAATTTTTTGAACTGTATAGTACACTAACACCATCACCATTTTACACTAAATAACCCTATATTTAAAAATTACACGATTATTTAAAAAGAGAATAACTGAGTTATTTTCACCCCTATTATAGTAGCTGGCCGAGGCGGTAAAGCCGTGATCGGTTCTCCCGGAAGGACGTGGGTTCGAATCCCCGTCAGGAAGTCGTAAGATTTAAGAAACGAGATTTCCACTTCCGGAAGTGCACATGGTCTCGAGGTTCACTCAGCCTCCACCCAAATTGAGTACCAGGTTAATTCCTGGGGGCCAAGGCGGCCGGACATAGAGCTAACCACTCTACCCCATCAAGTGCCGAGGTTACGGATAGTGGAAGCCTTTACCTTCCACCCCTCCAAGGGCCTTCAATGCCTGTAAGGAGATGACTTTGGTTTGCTATTATAGTAGCTGCCGGCCCCCACGGCGTAGGGGTAGCGGGCTTGCCTCTTATGCGGAGGTTCCCGGTTCGATTCTCGGCCAGGTCATGAATTTTTAACTGGATGAATGCTAGGTCGAAGTCCACTCAGCCTACGTGATTAGAATTGAGGACCTGTGATACAGCGGCCGCGGTCTAGAAAGCCGAGATGATTTGTCGTGTCGACCACACGGCCATGGTCCTCGGGGTGTTTTATAGTAGCTAGTGCTCATTAGATTCATGAACATACTAAACGAAGGAGAAAGTATAATTTTCTGTAAACCGACGAGTTTCGCGCGGCTGTGAGCTTGAATTCGGGAAATGGTGGGTTAGAATCCCACCGTCGTCAGCCCTGAAGATTGTTTTCCATCCTTTCCCCATTTTTACACTAGGCAAATGCTGGGATTGTACCTTAAGTCCACGGCTGCTACTTTCACAATCCTAGCTCCCTCCCATCCTTGCGTCGCAGAAATCCTTCGATGTGTTGGCGCGACGTTAAGCCACCAGCAAATAAATAAATAAATAAATAAATAAATAAATAAATAAATAAATAAATAAATAAATAAATAAATAAATAAATAAATAAATAAAATGTGTAAACCAAACCACAGGAATCATTTCTATAAGTTAGCATGCATATACATACATACATACATACATACATACATACATACATACATACATTATAGACTGTTATGCCTTTCAGTGTTCAGTCTGCAAGCCTCTGTGAATTCACTAAACGTCGCCACAATCCTCGATTTGCAACTAGTGTTGTGGCCTCATTTAGTTCTATTCCTCTTATCTTTAAATCGTTAGAAACCGAGTCTAACCATCGTCGTCTTGGTCTACCTCTACTTCTCTTACCCTCCATAGCAGAGTCCATTATTCTCCTACGTAACCTATCCTCCTCCATTCGCATCACATGACCACACCACCGAAGCCGGTTTATGCGTACAGCTTCATCCATCGAGTTCATTCCTAAATTAGACTTTATCTCCTCATTCTGAGTACCCTCCTGCCATTGTTCCCACCCGTTTGTACCAGCAATCATTCTTGCTACTTTCATGTCTGTAGTTAGTGGGACGTAAAACAAATAACATTATTATTACTTTCATGTCTGTTACTTCTAACTGATGAATAAGATATTCTGAGTCCACCCAGCTTACGCTCCAATAAAGCAAAGTTGGTCTGAAGACAGACCGATGTAAAGATAGTTTCGTCTGGGACCTGACTTCCTTCTTACAGAATACTGTTGATCGCAACTGCGAGCTCACTGCATTAGCTTTAAGACACCTTGATTCAGTCTCACTTACTATATTACCATCCTGGGAGAACACACAACCTAAATACTTGAAATTATCGACCTGTTCCAGCTTTGTATCACCAATATGGCATTCAATTCTGTTGAATTTCTTACCTACTGACATCAATTTAGTCTTCGAGAGGCTAATTTTCATACCATACTCATTGCACCTATTTTCAAGTTCCAAGATATTAGACTGCAGGCTTTCGGCACAATCTGCCATTAAGACCAAGTCATCAGCATAGGCCAGACTGCTTACTACATTTCCACGTGACTGAATCCCTCCCTGCCATTTTATACCTTTCAGAAGATGATCCATGTAAACTACGAACAGCAAAGGGGAAAGATTACAGCCTTGTCTAACCCCTGTAAGTACCCTGAACCAAGAACTCATTCTACCATCAATTCTCACTGAAGCCCAATTGTCAACATAAATGCCTTTGATTGATTTTAATAATCTACTTTTAATTCCATAGTCCCCAAGTATAGCGAACATCTTTTCCCTCGGTACCCTGTCATATGCTTTCTCTAGATCTACGAAACATAAACACAACTGCCTATTCCTCTCGTAGCATTTTTCAATTACCTGGCGCATACTGAAAATCTGATCCTGACAGCCTCTCTGTGGTCTGAAACCACACTGGTTTTCATCCAACTTCCTCTCAACGACTGATCGCATCCTCCCTTCCAAGATGCCAGTGAATACTTTGCCAGGTTTACTAATCAATGAGATACCTCGATAGTTGTTGTAATCCTTCCTGTTCCCTTGCTTATAGATAGGTGCAATTACTGCTTTTGCCCAGTCTGAAGATACCTTACCAACACTCCACGCTAATTTCACTACTCTATGAAGCCATTTCATCCCCGCCTTCCCACTATACTTCACCATTTCAGATCTAATTTCATCTATTCCTGCTGCCTTATGACAATGGAGTTTATTTACCATACTTTCCACTTCCTCAAGCATAATTTCACCAACATCATTTTCCTCCTCCCCATGAGCTTGGCTGTTCACAACACCACCAGGATGATTTCCTTTTACATTGAGAAGATGTTCAAAATATTCCCTCCACCTCTCTAGCGATTCCCTGGGATCTATTATGAGTTCACCTGAATTACTCAAAACACTGTTCATTTCCTTTTTCCCTCCCTTCCTAAGATGCTTTATTACTATCCAGAAAGGTTTCCATGCTGCTTGACCTAGCCTTTCCAGGTTGTTACCAAAATCTTCCCGTGACTTCTTTTTGGATTCAACAACTATTTGTTTCGCTCTGTTTCTTTCATCTACATACAAATCCCTGTCTGCTTCGGTCCTTGTTTGGAGCCATTTCTGATAAGCCTTCTTTTTATGTTTACAAGCTGCTCTCACTTCATCATTCCACCACGATATTCGACTTTTACCATGTTTACACACAGTTGTTCCTAGGCATTCCCTTGCTGTTTCTACTACAGCATCCCTGTATGCCACTCATTCACTTTCTATATCCTGAACCTGCTTACTGTCTATGTTCGAAACTTCTCACTAATCATATCCATGTACTTCTGTCTAATTTCCTCGTCCTAGAGATTTTCTACCCTTATTCTTTTGCAGACAGATTTCACTGTCTCTACCCTAGGTCTAGAGATACTTAGTTCACTACAGATCAGATAGTGGTCTGTATCATCGAAAAATCCCCGGAAAACTCGTACAATCCTAACAGATTTCCTGAATTTGAAGTCTGTTAAGATGTAGTCTATCATGGATCTGGTACCCCTAGCCTCCCATGTGTAGCGATGAATAGCCTTATGCTTGAAGAATGTATTCATAACAGCTAAACCCATACTAGCACAGAAGTCCAGCAAACACTTCCCATTCCCATTAGCTTCCATGTCTTCCCCACATTTACCAATCACCCTTTCGTATCCTTCAGTTCTGTTCCCAACTCTCGCATTGAAATCGCCCATTAGCACTATTCTATCCTTGCTGTTGAACCTGACCACGATGTCACTCAATGCTTCATAAAACTTGTCAACTTCATCCTCATCAGCACCCTCACATAGCACATATATACATAAATTTTTATTATAGACTGTTATGCCGTTCCATGGTTTAGTCTGCAAGCCCTCCCCTGAACTATCATGTCATCCAGCGTGAATTAAATTATTTATAGCCTAGTCTGTTGTGCTTAATTCCCCGACTTTACATATTGATTTTCATTAAATTCTGTTCACCCATTTTCACGTAGCTCGGCATCAATATGGAACTTGGAAACAAAAAAAATCGAAATTCATGAATATCTCTTATAGCTGGTGCGATATAAATGTATATCATAAATGATCTCAAATTTAATTCTATATAACTTATGCAGAATTTATCGATAGAACCACTAATAACATAAATTATTGAGAACTGAATTTTATGGCCTTTCCCTAAACTACCATTTTCACTCAGCGTGAATAAAATTATTTATAGCCTAGATTATAGTGCTTTAGATACTGATTTTCATTAAATTCTCTTCAGCCATTTTCTTGTGATGCGCGTACGGACAGACAGACATGGCGGAAAATTAAGAAGTGCATTTCCTTGTTACTCTAAACACGACCGATGCAGACTTACCATTCTTTTTTAATTCTGAGCAATGTACAGTCAAAACTCGTATTTTATTAAATATTATTATATTATATACAACTAGCAGTTACCCGTGGCTTCACTCGCGTTTCGTAATTTGTTAAAAGTAATCGTTCCTCAGTACTGTACCAAGGCATTATGTGAACAATAATAAAGTATAAAAACCCACCGAAAAATGATTTTAATTTATCTTAGATACTCTCTGTAAACCACGTTTGTGGTATTGCCTTTTGGAGCTAAGATGATCATGCGACATAGAACTATACATGCGAGAAACAGTCTTCTTCCCAAGTCAAAACCAAACAAAAAACCTGTTTCTTTATTTTTAAAAGAGATTCCAAATAGCTAATTCCACATCTGTAACATCTTCTGTTTTTGAGATGCAAGTATCCCCATAAAAAGAATTCAACCCCTTTATCTGTCTTTTCCCCAGCTCCACCTAAGTGGATTTTCCAAAAACAAAAAGAAATAGGTACATGTTTCTCTATTTTTAAAGGAGATTCCAAACACAGGTATAAATTTTCACGCCTGTAACATGTTACATTTTTGACATATAGTGTACATATACCGCAACTCATTAAAAAAAAAAAATCTGCTTTTTCAATTCTTTTCACTCCCTTAAGTGGATTTTCCGAAAACGATATGAGTAAAGAAGTCGAATCAGAGGTAAGGCTTTTTGCAGATGATGCTATTCTGTATAGAGTAATAAATAAGTTACAAGATTGTGAGCAACTGCAACGTGACCTCGATAATGTTGTGAGATGGACAGCAGGCAATGGTATGTTGATAAACGGGGTTAAAAGTCAGGTTGTGAGTTTCACAAATAGGAAAAGTCCTCTCAGTTTTAATTACTGCGTTGATGGGGTGAAAGTTCCTTCATTGTAAGTATCTAGGTGTTAATATAAGGAAAGATCTTCATCGGGGTAATCACATAAATGGGATTGTAAATAAAGGGTACAGATCTCTGCACATGGTTATGAGGGTGTTTAGGGGTTGTAGTAAGGATGTAAAGAAGAGGGCATATAAGTCTCTGGTAAGACCCCAACTAAAGTATGGTTCCAGTGTATGGGACCCTCACCAAGATTACCTGATTCAAGAAATGGAAAAAATTCGAAGAAAAGCAGCTCGATTTGTTCTGGGTGATTCCGAAAAAAGAGTAGCGTTACAAAAATGTTGCAAAGTTTGGGCTGGGAAGAACTGGGTGAAAGAAGACAAGCTGCTCGACTAAGTGGTATGTTCAATAACAATAAAGGTGTTTTAATTTTATCCACCTATTCAATACTTTTATTTTCACTGATAGTGGTTACATAAATAGACTATCAGTTAAATGGGACATGTTTCGCCCTCAATTAAGGGCATATTCAGCCCGAAAACAACCATCAAGTGTATAACTAATATTAAATGTGGAAACTAAAAGTTTAGCCAGTTACTAAAATTCGGGCCATAAAAATGTGAAAAAAGATACAATATATTAAGATGCTAATGGAAACACTGTCAATGATTAAACTATAATCTTATCAGAGAATAAACCTTTTTCCATTAAAATTCTAATTAAAACAGTTCATTTAAAATGTTAGTGGAATACCAAAGTGGTAATAATATAAAGCCAACGACATGAGGGCGTGAACACAAGCATAAACATGATTATGAGATTTATAACATGTAATAAGTGGTATGTTCCGAGCTGTCAGTGGAGAGATGGCGTGAAACGACATTAGTAGACAAATAAGTTTGAGTGGCGTCTATAAAAGTAGGAAAGATCACAATATGAAGATAAAGTTGGAATTCAAGAGGACTAACTGGGGCAAATAATCATTTATAGGAAGGGGAGTTACGGACTGGAATAACTTACCAAGGGAGATGTTCAGTACATTTCCAATTTCTTTGAAATCATTTAAGAAAAGGTTAGGAAAACAACAGATAGGGAATCTGCCACCTGGGCGACTGCCCTAAATGCAGATCAGTATTGATTGATTTTGATTTGATACTTGTTTATTTTTAAAGAAATTTAAAAAAAATAGTTTTCACGTCTGTAGCATCTTCAGTTTTTGAGAAATAAGTATCCTCATAAACAGAATTATTCAACTCCTTTACTTATTTTCAGCCTCCCCCACCAAATTGATTTTCCAAAAAAAAAAAAAAAAAAAAAAAAAAAAACCACGTGTTTTGTAAAGGATATCTGAAATACCAATTTTCACGTCTGTAACATTGTTAGTTTTTTTTTTTTTGGGTGGAAGTATCCTTCTACAGTGCATTTCTTTGTTACTCTGAACACGATCGATACAGAAATAGCACTTTTTTAATTCTGAGCAATGTACAAACAAAATTTGTATTTTATTACATATATAACTAGCAATTACCCGCAACTTCGCTTGCGTTTCGTAAGTTGTTAAAATTAATCGTTCCTCAGTACTGTACCAAGACATTATGTGAATATCAATAAAGTATAAAAACTCACCGAGAAATGAGTTTCATTTATCCCAGAAACTCTTTGTAAATCACGTTTATGGTATTGCCTTTTGGGGCTAAGATGACCATGCGACATAGAACTGTACATGTGAGAAACAGTCTTCTCCCAAGTCGAAACCAAACAAAAAACATGTTTCTTGATTTTTAAAAGAGATTCCAAATAGCTATTTCCACATCTGTAACATCTTCAGTTTTTGAGATATAAGTTTCCCCATAAAAAGAATTCCACCCCTTTACCTGTCTTTCCACCAACCCCACCTAAGTGGATATTCTGGGGGGAAAAAAATGTTTCTCTATTTTTAAAGTAGATTCCAAATACCAATTTTCATGTCTTTAGCCTAACATGTTACGTTTTTGACATATAATGTAGATATACCGCTGGAAACAATGCCATCAATGCAGCCAAATACTGGCCACAACTTATGTAAATATTGTATATGTAGTGTAGATATTTTCATGTAAGTTTAATACTTGATTTCTCCTTTTTGATTTTTATGTATGATCTTCCATGTGTTATTCTTCATATGCAAATTTTTTGAGTACTTCGTTTATAACTATGTACGATTAATTTGTTCATATACAAGGGTCGAGTCATAAGTCATGGCAACTATTTTTTTCTTGCGAACAGGAGAAAACACGGACAATCTAAGATATGCATTTGGAAATATAGGGCATGTACTTATGCATAGTGCCTGCAGACAAATTCTGACTTCAGGAGATTCTCGTAGGAAAGTGACAGAACACAGGCCATTGGTAAACATTGTTTTATTAAGGTATAAACAGCAAATACACAAGACTACGTACAAAGGACAGGTCTCCACTGGTTACAGACCTTCGAAATAATCACCCAAGGCTTCCACTGTGTGTTGCCAGCGGTGGGGAAGGCGCTGAATACCAATCGCTGCATGTGAATCGCTAACGTGTGACACCTCTCTCCGAAATGCTGTTATGATGTCCTCTTTGTTATCAAACCGTTGTCCACATAATGGCTTCGAAAAAGAAAAAAACAGAAACACCAAATACCTCAAAGTTAAAATTTTTTAAAATAATAAATAATATTAATAACCAATATTTACAAGACAAAATAAAAATCTATTGGTGTGGTGTTAATAATATGTACATAATGTGACATTAACATATTTTTAAGGCTATATATAGCCTACTAGATATTAAGACTGTTTACAAGTTAATAAGTAATAGCATCATTACCAGCACTTCATCATGTATTCTTCTGTACTATAGAAGCAGCTACTCAGCAAGAAATTTTTTAAAGCTGTGGTAAATGAAATGACTGGACTAATATCTTTAATCTAATTTGGAAGCTTATTATACAATCTGATTCCAACAGAGTCTACATGTCTCAAGGCAAAGGTTTTACTCTTGTGCTCGATAAAAATATTATTTCTTGTTCGTGTCTGGTAACTGTGATTGTCAACATTCTTTCTGAAGTGATCAATATTTTTTTTCACGTACAGAAATCATTGGATGATGTGTATGCTTGGTACTGGGAGTATCCTTAGTCTCTTAAATAATGGTCTGCAATGAGCTAACTTGTTACGTCTCGATATAATTCTGATAGCTCTTTTCTGTATTCGAAAAATAACATCAAGATTTGATTTGTAGCAGCCCCAGAGACCAATAGCATAAGTGATGACTGAATGGAAATATCCAAAATATGCTATTCTAACATATTCTTCACTACAACTATTAGACAAAATCCTTAAGGCAAAACAAACAAAACTCAGAGACTTCCCTATTTTTTTTTTAAATATGACAATCCAATCTTAATTTTTCATCTATATGGACACCTAAAAATTTTGTGGTCAACGTATTTTCAACTGCATTTGCATTTAATATAAGGTTGTGTTTTTTTGCAGTTTTGTCACGGAAGTTAGATGCCTTGAATTCCATGTATTGGGTCTTTTTTAAGTTCAATGTTAATTTGTTTTTCCTGAACCATGATTCTAACCTAGACAGGACTGTATTTGCTGCAGTTTCTATAGACATAGGGTCAGGATTATTAATAATTATGTTTGTATCATCAGCATACAGAACTCCAGTTTCTACTTGATTATTGTGAGGAAGATCATTCACATAGATCAAGAAAAGAACAGGCCCCAAAATACTACCCTGCGGAATACCTAAGTCTATGTTTTTTACCTGAGAGTGATATTTCTCATTATGCCCTTTACTGTAACAATGTGTAATTTCAACAAACTGGGATTGTTTATCCTGGTATGATCTAAACCCCTGGTATGATCTAAACCAGTCATTAACAGTTCCTCTAACTCCAGTCTGATATAATTTGTGCAACAATATTTCATGATCAACAGTATCAAATGCCTTTGAAAGGTCAAGAAATAGTCCTATCATAGTTTCATCATTATCAAGAGCATTTACGACCAACCGTGTAAAATGTGATAAAGCAGACAAAGTACTTCTGCCAGCTCTGAACCCGTGTTGTGCATTATTTAACAAGTTATATTTGATTAAAAATTTACTAAGCTGATCTTACATAGCACATTCAAATATTTTTGAAATAACAGTAAGTATTGATATTGGTCTATAATTATGTAAATCGTGTAAGTTTCCACTTTTAAAGACTGGGATAACTTTAGCAATTTTTAGGAGATTAGGAAACTGACCACTAGAAAATGATTCATTGATAAGTTAAAGGCTGTACCAGATAAGGGAATTTCATCTACACCTGTGGAAGTTTTATTCTTCAAAGACTGTATGACTTTACGAACTTCCAATGTTGTTACTTGAGTTAATTGCATAGAGTTTTGCACAAAGGTTGGGAGTTCTGGTAATACATCTGATTTACACTGTATAACAAAAAAAAACGACACACCAGGAAGGAATTGTCCGATGGCGATAAAAATCTGTGGATGTGAGGAACAGACATAGAAAAACAAACTATCAAAAGTGCAGAACAATCAAATGATTTATTGCAGAGTTAGAGCGTTACAAACTGAGGACGTCAAGAAGATGTTGGTCCACCCCTGGCTTGGATGCAAGCTGTCACTCGATGTGGCATAGACTGATACAGTTCCCGGATGGTGTCCTGAGGAATTTCATGCCAAATGGTCTCCAACTGTTGGGCTAAATCGGTGACATTCCGGGATGTTCGCAATCGCCTTCCCATGACGTCCCAAATGTGCTCTATGGGAGAGAGGTCCGGCGACCGAGCTGGCCAAGGAAGGATAGGGCAAGCTTGAAGACAGTTCACAGCAACATGTGCCGTGTGCAACTGGGCATTATCCTGTTGGAAAGTAAGGCCTGGATGTCGCTAAAGGAACGGTAACACAACCGGCCGTAGAATGTCATCAACATACCGCTGTGCTGTCAGTGTGCCAGGAATGACTACCATAGGGGTCCGGCTATCAAAGGAGATGGCACCCCAGACCATCATCCCCTGTTGTGGGGCTGTGTGGCATGCGATAGTCAAGGCAGGATCCCCACGCAGGCCTGGACGTCTCCAAACACATCTGCGGTTGTCGTCAGGGCACCGCTGGAAACGGGACTCCTCACCAAAGACTATACGTCCCCAGTCAGCGCAGTTCCACGTTGCTCGAGCGCGGCACCACTGTAATCTGGCTTGACGGTGAACAGGCATGAGTGGTAAGCGGCGTAACGTGTGGCGCGAGCGCAAATTCCTCTCAATCAGGCATCTGTTGATGGTCATGGTGGACACATGTGTGCGGGTCACACGCTGGATCATTGATAACGACGACTCCGGTGATATGACAGCTGTTCTGACAATCACTCTGTCTGCCCGTGCTGTTGTGACCCTCGGTCGACCACTGCTGTCCTGATGCTGATGACTGCCGTTGCTGACCCACGCTTGCCAGCATCGTCTGATCGCTGCATCACATCGACCCAAATGTAGAGCGACAGCTCGATTCGACAAACCAGCTTCTTTCAATCCGATCGCACGACCTCTTTCAAACTCTGACATATGCTTGTAATGAGTACGAATCCTTCGGCGTGGCATTCTTACAGCCGACGTTAAGCTAGCGCAGTCCAATGCAACAGCTACATTGAGCATACATTTCAGAATCGCGCCTTATATACACCTGATGCATGCGCAGATCGGATGCGCAGGAGCTCCCGTTCTTCATTCATTGGACACAAAACTTTAATCATTTGCATGTTCGGTCCGAATGTTTTTGCATAGGTAATTTCCTTACAATCGGACAACGCCTTCCCGGTGCATCGTTTTTTTGGTTGTACAGTGTATTTGCATTTTCAAGTTTGTATGGTAGGGATGGAAAGAAATCATTTATATAATTAGCCAAATGGCGAGGGTCATTCATTTGTATTCCCTTATTTTTTATGGCAGCAACTTTATTTCCAACTGTGTGTCTGTTGGTTTCTCCCTTGATTACATTCCATATGGTTCATGATCCGTCTAATTTTCTCGTCCTGGAGATTTTCTACCCTTATTCGTTTACAGACAGATTTCACTTTCTCTACCTTAGGCTTGTTATCCTCGTTACCTCCCCTTATCCGAATATCACTTACTCCTAGCACATCCAGATGCATC
This sequence comes from Anabrus simplex, assembly GCF_040414725.1. Classification (NCBI taxonomy): domain Eukaryota; kingdom Metazoa; phylum Arthropoda; class Insecta; order Orthoptera; family Tettigoniidae; genus Anabrus; species Anabrus simplex. The sequence continues at coordinate 33,159,999 of NC_090265.1, read as the reverse complement.
CTCTTTGCTGACTCAGCCAGTTCTACTTTCTTTCTTCCATAAGCCCCATTAATATTGATAGCTCCCTATCGAATTCCATTTTGTTCGCCAAGTTGTTTCCAAGGAGTCCCTCGCCTGTCAAATGGGAGTGGGACTCCGTTACTCCCATAGGTCCGAGGCTTGCTTAAAATGTTCTGAGCTCGGTAGATTCATGAAGCAGGATGCTACCGAAATACCAATTTTCACCTGTGTAAAATCTTCAGTTTTTGAGATATTACTACCCTAATAAAAATAATTCAATCCGATTTTCAGTCTTTTATTACCCCCCTCCCCTTACGTGTTTTCTGAAAACAAGAATACATGTTTCTTTATTTTTAAGAGATTAAAAATACCAATTTTCACGTCTGTAACATGTTAAGTTTATGAGATGTCCTGCAGATATTCTAATTTTAGAAATTCACGCCCTTTTTCAGTTCTCTTTAAAGTGGAGTTCCTGTTAATTTTCTATATTTCTTTACTTTTATAGGAGTTTCCAAACACCAAATTTTCACATCTGTAACAATTTACGTTTCTGAGGTATACTCTTTCTAAAACTTCACCCCCATTGTCACTTCTGTTCACCCCCCCCTCTCCATTAATTGGATTTTCTAAGAACAAAAAAATACGTGTTAATTTATTTTTAAAAGAGATTCAAAATACCAACTTTTACATTTGTAAACTTTAATGTTTTCGAGATATAGTTATGCTCATTTAAACAAGTCACCCCCTTAGTGACAGAATATCCAAAAATCCTCCCTAGTGAGAACTCTACACTCTAATATAAATGTAACCCCAAAATTCCATTTTGTTCTGTCCAGGAGTTTCGGCTTGGTGATGATGAATCAGTCAATCAGTCAGGACATGTTATTTTATGTATATATAGATAAATCATCATCCACAAATAGACTTACCTGTGATTCCAGTTTTTTATTCACATAATTTATATACATAAAAATCGTAAAGGTCCAATGCTACTGCCTTTTGGGACCCTTCTCTTAATGATAACAGGATCAAATAATCCTTCATCTACACTGAGTCCTGTTTTGTATAAATTTAGCCCATTAGTCCTTATTTAGTCAACAGTCTCCTGTGATCTACCCTATCAAAAGCCTTGGATAGGTCAACAGCGATATAGTCCATTTAACCTCTAAATGTATAAAATTTGACATCTAGATCTAAAATATCTGCTATATCTTGCTGGAATTCTACAAGTAGAGCCTCACTGAAATAACCTTTCTTAAACCTCAACTGCTTTCTATCAAACCAACTAGTAATTTTGCAAATGTGTTTATATAATCAGAAAAAATGCTTTCCCTGACCTTACAACATTTCATGCTAACTGGTCTTATGTTTATCACCCTTTCCCTTGTACACTGGAGCTACTATTGCAACTCTCCATTCATTTGGTACTGCTCCTTCATTCAAACAGTAATCAAATGAGTATTTCAGGTATGGCATTATATCCCAACCTATTGCTTTTAACATATTTGCAGAAATCTTCTCAAGCCCAGCTGCATTTCTAGTTTTCAACATTTGTGAAGTGAAGGCCATTTGAACAAAGATCCCTATCTCCTACCCACCCATTAAGTTCTACAAATCTCCCTCTCAATTTCCCACATATTCACTCCATAGTCTCATTTAAGTCCCCAATCACCTTCCAGTCAGTTTCCTCCTACACAATATCCAACTGATAATCTTTGCTTCCTTATACTTCTCCCGTGCTGCTGTGACCAGAGACCACACATCCCCAACTATGTAAGAACCTATTTCTGCTTGCCTTACATTGTTGGTACCAACATAGAAGGAAAGTACAAATAAGCAACCATCCTTTCACGATACTAGCCACAAGGGAACAAAGGAAGCATCCAACCCTTCAAAGAATGAAAGTTTCTGAAAAAAAAAAAAAAAATAGGCCACGAAGGGCATGAAGATCAAAGATTCCCCCGGTTTTGCAAACCACTCACCGATTATACAAGTAATCATCATCTTCTACAGATTAAGACTTGAATGACCCTGCATATTTCAGAAAATAATGTATTTTTCATACGTTTAGGTAGGTTTATGGATTGAAAAAAAATCATTCATGTAGTATTCAAATACCTTTATTCATTGCATAAACAATATGAAAACAAAGCATTGTCATAAATATGTAAAAAAGTAAGAAACAAATAATCTCTCTTTTGAGACCAACAGAAAGTATTCGTACAACCCCTGTCTTCTGTACATTTCTCCATCAGTCCGTGGAAATCAATATTTTTTAGGACTGCCCTTGGCGGCTATGACAGCTTGGATGCGACTGGGCATTCATTTTACTAAATTAGCACAGTAGGAAGGGGGTACTTTCTCCCATTCCTCCTTGAGAGCGTTTTGTAAATCTCCCTTGTTCGAAATGCGTCTAGACCTAATTTTTGTTGCAACGTAGTGCCATAAACGTTCAATTGGGTTTAGGTCCGGGGACTGGGCAGGGGTTTTCAAGCATTTAGGAGTGTTGTACAACAAATAGAGCTGGGCATCTCTAGCTCTCTGTTTCAGATCATTGTCCTGTTGAAAAAGATAATCACTTCCTAGTCCCATTTTATCAACACTGGCATGTAAGGTTTGCTTTTAAATATTGATGTACATTTGATGGCCCATCTTGCGTTCAATGAAATGAAGATTCCCCACTCCCTTAGCGCTCATACACCCCACACCATCACTGAACCACCCCCATGTCTCACAGTAGGAATCAGGTTCCGCTGCTGTAGCTCAGTGTTTGGTTACTGCCACACTTAGAGGCTCCCGTCTGACCCGAAGATGTTGTACTTGCTCTCATCAGTCCAGACAGTCCTGCTGAAGACCTCCAGACCTGTGTTTCGATGCTCCATGGCAAAGCGTAGCCGTTTCAGATGATTGCTCACATAGAACTTCTTACGTCCACGATGACCGTGGAAGTCCGTTTGACGAAGGGTGTAGCGCATTGTCGACTCACTCACACTAGCACCTCACTATTCCAGCTCAGCAGCAATTTTCTGGACACTGCATCGCGGATTTTTCTTCACTTCTCGGACAATAAAGCATCTGCCTGGGTCAGGGCCTGGGGTCGTCCAGTTCTAGGCTTGTTATTGTAGTGTTTGTAGCGGTTGATGATCGACTGCACGACTGACTTAGGCCTTCCAACTGCTTCTGCAATCCTTTTGAGTGACCATATCTTGTTGTGAAGGCAGATGATGACTTTTCATTTGCTGGGAGTAGTTTCAGGACTCTTTTGCCTCATTCTGACATGAATGCATTCAAACGGTGCCCTGTCAACATCTGAGTCGAAATGAGTGAATGGGATACATCTGAGCCACTGCAGTATGCACAGAGTCATTAGCAGGGAGTGGAGGGCTGATTTTACTTGCAAAAATGGTGGTCGTACGAATACTTTTTACAGTTACAAGTCATTAATCTCATATTTGGTCCGTATTGACGACAGTGATTACATATAATTTTAAAAAAAATATTTGTTTGATGTCAACCTAGTCAATACATTACAATTACCACTATTGTGGTTAAATGATCATAAATAATTGAAAAATCGTGGACATGTTTCGCCCTTCTTAACGGGCATCATCAGCACTATGAACAACACTTGACAAAAAACTTATGCTACTAGAAACAAACCATACTCAACCCCCCAGGCCAAAAATAAATAAACAGAATATAAATCTAATGCATAACGTCACACCAACAGTAATAAATTTGACGAACACACAGTTTTCGAATGAAGAGATAGAACTTCTACACAAAGGTCCTAAACATATTTGGCCTAATAAAAATAAGGAGGTCGATATTATAAATACCATAGCCGAAATAGAGAGTAACATTTTCAAATTACCTTGTGATGTACAAAATGATTTAAGAACTGATATAAAGAAGAAACTTCCAAAGTTAGCTGAAGACCTGAACACCAATTTTGACCCAGAACAACAAAAATTAATACAGAACATGAAAACAAAAATAGATAAGAGCAATATCATTGTAACCAAGGCTGATAAAGGAGGCTCAATAGTTCTGTTAGATAAACATGCTTATATCCAAAAAACAGAAGATTTTCTTAATGATAATAATTATACAATAGTAAACAAAGACCCAATAGTAAGAATACAACGAAACTTAAAATCATTATTAAAAAAATCAACATTTCTTTTTAATGACCAAGAACAACAAAATCTCATTAACATGAATCCTAGCCTCCCTAAAGCTAAAGCCCTCCCCAAAATTCATAAGAAGGATGTCCCTATACGTCCAATTATTAACTGTTGTAACAGCCCAACCTACAAAATTTCTAAATATATCCATAACTTTCTCAAAAGACACTATACCTTTAACAACAAGCATCCATTAAAAAATTATATTGATTTTTGCGAAACCCTTAACGAATTTAACTTACCGTCCCATCATATAATGTGCTCTTTCGTATAGTCAACATGTATTCAAATATTACGATTAAAGACACCACTAATATTATTTACAATAATATCAGTAAACACAGTAATCTCAGTAAAATGGAGATCGAAGAATTTATGACTATACTAAAATTTACATTGGATAATAATTATTTCACCTTTAATGGTAAAATCTACAAACAGAATGGATTGGCGATGGGAGATCCCATTTCAGGTATCCTAGCCGATATCTATATGGATACGATAGAACACACGAAAATTAAAACCTATATAAAAGGAATTACTTTATGGTTAAGGTTTGTGGATGACACATTTGTCATAATTGACAAGAATACCACCAATAGTAATGATATATTGGACGAATTAAACAAGATTAACCCCAATGTAAAATTTACGGAAGAGGATGAAGATGAAAACTCTTTAAACTTTTTGGATATAAAAGTTACACGATCTAATAACTCCTTCGAATACCAAATTCACAGAAAACCTACACACTCGTCAATTACAATAAATAATTCTTCGCTACATCCTGGAACACAAAAACAGACATCTTTTTACAGCCTAATATATCGAGCCTTAAGAATCCCCTTATCTCCCAAAAATATGAGAACTGAATTGAATTACATAAGAAACCTTGCAGTAACCAATGGATACAAAATTGAAACGATAAACCGTCTGATATATAAGATAAAAAACAAACTGTCCACTAACCTCAAACCGGATAAACCTAGCAAAAATAAATATGCCGTTTTCACTTATAATAGCCCAATGATCCACCAAATTACCAATAATTTCAACAAACATAATGTAAACATAGCTTACAGAACAACCAATACTACGCAGAACATATTTTTTAATTACAATAAAATAAATAATAATAATAATAATAATAACAGCAAATATCAGAATTCAGGAGTTTATAGGTTGACTTGTTCACAGTGTGGTTATTCATACGTTGGTCAAACTGGGCGAAGTTTTATTACAAGGTATTTGGAACATTTCAATGCTGAAAAACATAACAAATATTCCGCTATGAGTACACACATGAAGGAAACAGGCCACCATTTTACCACAATAGAAAAAGATCTAACAATAATAAAGAATACTAACAAGGGAAAACTGCTAAACGAATTTGAAAATATCTATATTTATTTGGGCAAAACATTTAATAAGGATTATAACCTTAATGACGACACGGAAATTAAGAGTCCTTTGTACACATTAATACCTAAGTTGTTGAAAACAGTTATCCCAAATCAAAAGAGAATCCCGCATATTTTAAAAATTACCAATACAACAACTCCAAACACGCCCCCAGATACCATACCTACAATTCCCCCTCTGAATAATCCCCCTCCCATATAGACACCAGTATGTACCAATCCGCCCAGTTCTTCCCTCCCTCAACTCGCCCCCCCTCCCTCCGCCACACCCATACAATACACGTAGTAGAAACGCCAGTCAGATTACTGCTAGCAACAGAACAAGTTAGACACTCTACGGCATTCGAGTAAGTACGCATTTTTACGTAACTCATAACCGTATACAACCACAACTGTTATTTTTATACATACACTTTAAATGCATTTTTTTATATTTTTCTTTACAGTCTATCCAACATTCTAATCACTGAAAATTTACACAACAGAAGGGATACTACAATTATATTGATAAATATCTTCAATCCAGTGCATTGTCGTGAATTTACGACGTGTATTTTTAATTCAACGTATTCTTATTCGACTGGTTACATAACCAATTTAACTCAAGAAGAATTACCATGATCATCCCTGACCTAATCTTCTACTACATGATTAATTAGAGCCCTTGTTTTGTATATATTTTATTCTTCGAATTTCTACTTGCTGATGAATACAGCTTAATATGGACCTTCACCAAATGTTAAAGAAAATGGATCCATTTCAATTTCAGACGAATGCCGTTTGACAATCTTTCTACCAACATATATATTTTTTTAGACTAGATTATGAGATTGACCTACAATTGTTTTAACTTGTTGTTTATAAGATTTACTTATAACTTTTCAATAATGGTATCAAAAACAAATTTTAATGTCACATTTTATTCCAATCTTATATGATTGATTATTGTAAGACAGTCTTAAATGTAATTATTATTTTTAAAGTTGTTCATAGTGCTGATAATGCCCGTTAAGAAGGGCGAAACATGTCCACGATTTTTCAATTATTTATGATCATTTAACCACAATAGTGGTAATTGTAATGTATTGACTAGGTTGACATTAAACAAATTTTTTTTTTAAATTATATGTAAATACTTTTTACAGGTCGTCAAACAAAAATTTATTGTCTGTGAATTTTTTGCGAGTTTATGACAAGGTTTTGTTTTCATATTGTTTACGGAATGAATAACGGTATTTGAATACTACATGAATTATTTTTTCAGTCCATAAACCTACCTGAACGTATGAAAAATTCATTATTTTCTAAAATATGTGGGGTAGTATGAATACATTTTACACTCACTGTATTTGATGGTCCTCAGAGGTTTCATACATAATCTAGCAATTTCATTCACAGACTGTACTTCCTGCACTTATATGGAGTACCATCATCATTACTACTACAACTACTGTGAATGTTTTGAGACAGGTACCAACAGGACATCCTCCATGATTCTCTGTCCTGAGCATCTTGCTTCAGTTGTCGCTGTGCAGTTAGGGTCGTGCAGCTGTGAGCTTGCATCCAGGAGATAGTGGGTTCGAACCCCACTGTCGGCAGCCCTGAAGATGGTTTTCCGTGGTTTTCCATTTTCACACCAGGCAAATGCTGGGGCTGTACCTTAATTAAGGCCATGGCCGCTTCCTTCCTACTCCTAGGCCTTTCCTGTCCCATCATCGCCGTAAGACCTATTTGTGTCGGTGCGACGTAAAGCTTCTCCCTTGTTTGACATCTGTTAACATTCCAAACCACCACCTTCCTCTTCCTTTTCTTCCATCTATTTTTCCCTTCATCACCCTCTGTGAAGACAATAAATTTCTACGTAGTATGTGACTCAACCAGGATATTTTCTTCTTCCTTATCATTTTCATTAGCTGTCTCTTCTCTCCTACTGTTCTTAGCACTTCATCTTTGGTAACACTACTCTTTCAGTAACCAGAACTTTATAAGGACTTCCCATCTAATTTCTCACTTTATCTCTCCACTTGACTTTTTAAATTCTTCTCCACAACCATATTTCAAAACATTCCAAATACATTGTTTCTTTCTTTCTTAATGTCCACGTTTCAGCTCCATATGACACTGGTCGTCGGCGGCGGCTGTAACTCAATCCGAGTATATGTAACTTCTTCCTGCATATATTGACCAGTTCAACTCAGTTTATGGATGTGTTTACGATGACTAAACAGACCAATCCTGGTATAAAACATACGCCCACACAAATCATACTGAACGGATGGAGGAGGGCGAGGTTGTAATAGGCAGAGTTTTCTTGCTTGTCGCTAGGCCTCTTGATGTCTGCGGCATTCTCTTTCAAGCAAGTTGACGGCAGTGGATGTAGTGAGCGGTCCACAGCACATTCTTCCTATGTCTGTATATCTATACCAGATGTCTTCACGATGTGTTTCAGCTGGTCCTTAAAACGCTTAAGAGGGGCTCCATGAGGTCTACTGCCAGAGCAAAATTCACCATAAAGAATTTGGCGGGGAAGCCTGGTATCACCCATGCAGTGAACTTCGCCTAACCATCTTGGTTGATGAGTGATGATTGTTGCCTCAATGCTATTTAGCTGTGCTTTGTCGAGAACTGCCATGTTGGTCACATAGTCTTCCCACTTAATATTCAAGATGACTCATTTTCTGTTGGTGGAAGCGCTCAAGTTTTTTGATATCACGCCTATAGTGTCCAAGTTTCACAGCCATACAGCAGCATGGAAATGACAACAGCTTTGTACATCATGAGTTTGGTGTGCAGTTTTAGGTCGTTATTCATGAAGACTCTGTGCATATGACACTATACTCCACACAAAACACTTTGCGAACCTCTTTCTTAAATCAACAGGGACTGCCTTAGATGTCAAAAGCCCTCTCACCTTTCCAAAAGCTTCTTTTCTCATTGATAGTCTGCTTCTTATTTCTACTGTACAGCTTCCATTCCATGTCAACAAACTTCTCAAATATCTGAATGACTTTACTAGTTCTAATTTCTATCATCATTGTCACCCACTAAAAGGAGTACTGCTGCACTGTAATAATTCAGTGCATTAGGAGTGACACTAATTGTGTTTGTAAACACTTGCTCGGATTAGTGAAATGTTTCCGGCGTATTTTTTCCTTGGCCGAATGTTATGAAAAGCTTAAGCCCAGTGTTGCCAACTCAGTGGATTTTCCGCTAAATTTGGCGGATTTTGAAATGGAACAGCGGTAAATTTTAAATTTAGCGGACAGCGGATTTTTTGACGGATTTTCAAACTTCTATTAACTATTTTCAGCGGTAACCATTTATCACCAGGAGAAAAAATAATATAGAAATGATTACGGTATAATAGTCTACTCAATCCCATTGTATTGAACTTATGCTGCGTACTACGACTCGTTTACTACAATGCAATGCCTGCAATGCAGACGGGCCTGGGCCTTTAAGGGGCCCGGTAGACTCCTTGCAAAAAAAAACAAAACAATAATAATAATAATAATAATAATAATAATAATAATAATAATAATAATAATAATAATAAATCATTCTGGTTGATTTTAATTTATAATTTGGTAAATCAGGCGAGTGAAGTAAACACTAGCATAGTGCTTCACGTAATTGTGTGGGTGCATGATACAATATATTAATCTATGCATTTCCTAAAGCATTTGAGTGCATGACTCATTCACAGATGCAGAGCATGAGTTCATGTTCTTGGAAGGCTTATCGGAGACTGATCATCCCACGCACACGCGTCCTGTAAGCCTGTCTGGGAACAGAGATTGGTAATTTTAATTTAATTTCCCTGTGATGTTATTGATGAGTTGATGACAACATATTGATGTTCCGATCAGGACGCCATCAACTTTATCTTTGGTTACATAAATTGACAATATACTGCATTACTTCTTACTGCTGTGATTTAATTTGTATTAGTTGTTCATAGGTTTGCGGTCGCTTGGTAGGTTGTTGCGCCATGGAGTTTTGTTTTATTCGTAGATCTTACATTTCATTTGAGAGGGCCCGAATTTTAAATTTTGCAGACGAGCCCGTATAACATTCGTTATGCCCCTGGTTTACTAGACCAGATCTGGTCCACAACCTCAGCCAGAATTTGTTGCTAAGCCGGGTAGTGTCGTGTTTCTTTTAACATCAGGTTTTGTTCAGTACAACAAAATGCTGAAAGAAAAGGTTAAAAAGTACAGCCAGATATTTTGAAAAAAGTGGTTAAAAATAATTAAACTTTAAAAGACTAGTTGATTAAGCTTCCCAGTGATTCCAAACACAGACGGTGCATCTATTGGCAGTGCAATATCAATGCAAAATTGTTCGACATTATTCCTTTCCGCACTTATCAAAACCAATGAAAACTGTAATGAAAGTGAAAGTAACTTTCGAAACAGATATGAAAATTTCCATATGTGCTTTGCTTCTTTGAAATGCCAACATATATTTTGAAAATGAATAGTACTATATGGCTTCATATGAAACCAGACGACCTCAAACCAGCACATCTAATTCAGAGTATACAGTGTGGTGGGTTTTGAGTTAAGCTCCTCTATTAAAATAGCTCATATATGCTGTTTTGCTTCAGTTCAAAATTTAGCAGAATTTAAAGGATTTTCAACTAAAAATTGGTGGAGAAAAGATTTATGAGTTGGCGACACTGCTTAAGACAGCTGTTGTGAAGGAGGCTAAGAGATGTTACTGAACAAATGAGTGGCTTACCTCTTTCCTGCACCCAGCGTCCACTTCAGCGACAGAGGACTGCAGAACTCAGACTATGCGTGAAGACAATTGTTGAACCATTGATAAAGTCAGTGAACTAGCGGTAATCAGTCATGGAACCTGTCATAAAATTTTAACAAAATATTTCCACATGCAGCATGTTGCAACAAAGTTTGTGCCCTAACTCCTGAATGATCACCAAAAGCAACAAAAGACTTGACATTTCCTCAAAACTCAAAGAACAAGCTGCCAATGACAGCACTTTTCTTTCCTAAGTCCAGAGTCTCCCCAACCTAAGAAAAAGACATACCAAGTGCCTGCTGATTTGTTTCTCTGATCAGAGAGGAATTATTCACAAGGAGTTTGTTCCACCACTGCTTCCTACACTGAAATTTTGTATCAACATGTGGTTTATTCACCAAGACTATGCACCTGCCCAAACTGCTCTCCTCACTCATTAGCTTTTAGCAAAAAAGGAGAGAGACTCTGATGCCACATCTTCCCTATTTGCCTGGATCTTGTACCTGGTGACTTCTTCCTGTTCCCAAAACTGAAAATGCATCTGAAGGGGTGAAGATTTCATACGATACAGGGAATTCAAACCAACAGAAAAAGACTGCCTGGAATGCTTCCAATCATAGTAGTGCTGCTGGAATCTATGTCAAGCCTCAAAGGGGGACTACTCTGAAGAGAGGGAAGCCAATAATGTTTAAGGTATACAAGTAACTATTTATCAGATTAGTCTGGGAATTCATTCACTAGACCTCAATGAAGTTGTCTGATTTGAGTGATTTACATTGTATAACATTAATCATCATCAATCACTACTGATCTGCATTTAGGGCAGTCGCCCAGGTGGCAGATTCCCTATCTGTTGTTTTCCTAGCCTTTTCCTAAATGATTTCAAAGAAATTGGAAATTTATTTAACGTCTCCCATGGTAAGTTACTCCAATCCCTAACTCCCCTTCCTATAAATGAATATTTGCCTCAGTTTGTCCTCTTGAATTCCAACTTTATCTTCATATTGCGATCTTTCTTACTTTTATAAACGCCATTCAAACTTATTCGTCTACTAATGTCATTCCACGCCATCTCTCCGCTGACAGCTCGGAACATACCACTTAAATACAAAGTATGTTACAAGTGTTATTATTTTTTATATCCACTTTCGTAATAATCAATAAAGATCTCAACAACAGTACCGATATTTTAAATTATTTAAACAACCTAGACCAAAATATTAAATTCACCAAGGAAGACGAAGTCAGTGGATCCTTACATTTCCTAGATCTCACAGTAACTCGTATTAATGACAACTTCGATTTTAAAATTTACAGAAAACATACTCACACCCCATTAACAATCAAAAATACCTCTTTACATCCTAACTTCCATAAATTGGCCACTTTTTACAGTTTAATTTACAGAGCTTTAAAAATCCCTCTAACACCCAAGAACCTTTAAACAGAACTAAATTATATAAAGGATTTAGCAAAAATCAATGGATATAAACCTGAAATTATTAACCGTTTAATAAATAAGGTCAAATTCAAATTAACAACAAACCTCATCCCTGACAAACCCAAAAAATCCAAATTTGTTACCTTCACCTACAACAATCCAAAAAAAAAAAAAAAACTCTTTGTATTGAATAGGTGGATATAAAAAATAACAAAGTATTGTATTTACGTACATTTCAATACGGACCCAACATGAGAATTATAACGTATAACATACCACTTAGTCGAGCAACTCTTCTTCTTTCTCTCAATTCTTCCCAACCCAAACATTGCAACATTTTTGTAACGCTACTCTTTTGTTGGAAATCACCCAGAACAAGTCGAGCTGCTTTTCTTTGGATTTTTTCCAGTTCTTGAATCAGGTAATCCCGGTGAGGGTCCCATACACTGGAACCATACTCTAGTTGGGATCTTAGAGAGACTTGTACACCCTCTCCCCTAAATACCCTCATAACCATGTGCAGAGATCTATACCCTTTATTTACAATCATATCTATGTGATTACCCCATGAAGATCTTCTCTTATATTATTACCTAGGTACTTATAATGATCCCCATAAGGAACTTTCACCCCATCAATGCAATAATCAAAACTGAGAGGACTTTTCCTACTTGTAAAACGCACAACCTGACTTTTAACCCAGTTTGTCATCATACCGTTGCGTACTGTCCATCTCATAACATTATCAAGGTCATTTTGCAGTTTCTCACAATCTTGTAACCTATTTATTACTCTATACAGAATAACACTGGGCCCTGGGAAGTAACCTAGGGAGAGTCTCTACAATCATCTTGAGATTCTGGCAAAATGGGGGTGAGATGCAAATATAAGAACTCAACAAGAGAGTTCTCTTAGCCTCTCTCACCTAAATCCTCCAATTTCCAACCTATTCGTGGTGCCCTGTTAAGCCGAGCAACCCGATGAAAGGCTGGGTAACCAACCCCAGCGGGAAACTGGGTCGGTGAGTCAACGGATTTGGGGGCAGTGGAAGGCAAGGGAAACCACCACTGTACTTTTCCCTCAACAACCCCATGGTCGCTTTGCTTAATTCCAAATGATCCGGAGTATCAAGTCTCCCAGTCGGATACCTGGGATTAAGAGAAGCCCCTATCTCAACCTGTTAAAGTAATTTCTCTATGAGAGTCATCAGAAGGACTGCAACATGGAAAGTCCATGGTGCCCTACAGCCAGGGAAACTTACAATAATAGAAAGAGAAATGACTTCATATGGTGTGGATATCCTTGGCCTTAGTGAGACTCATTGGAAAGGATATGGACATTCCGTAACTCATTGAAGGAATACTGTATACTTTTCGGGAAGCGATGTTACGAGTCAAAATAGTGTTGCAATTGTTCTTCCTGAAAGACTGAACAACACTGTCCTAGGCTATGAACCTATCAGTGATAGAATCATTACCATCAAACTGAATGCTTCCCCTTGCAGGATTAATATTATACAGGTCTATGCTCCCACAGCTGCAGCACCAGATGCTGAAATAGAAGAGTTCTATGAACTATTAGAACATACCATCAATCTGTTTGCAAATAGGGAAATACTGAAATATAATAATCCAATGCAACTTCCATGCTAAGCTTGGGGACACTAAAGGAGACTCTGACATCAGTTCTGTGATTGGTCGTTATGGCCTAGGCGAAAGAAATGAACGAGGAAAGCAGCTACTGGAGTTCTGTGTTGGCAATGACATGGTAGTTTGCAACGCCCTCTTCCAGCATCACCCAAGGCGCCTGTATACTTGGATATTGCCTGGTGATAGAGTCAGGAATAAGATTGGTTTCATCTTGGTGAGACAACGTTAGAAGACATCTGTTCTAGATTGTAAGACCTTTCGTGGAGTGGAATGTGGCAGTGACCACAATCAGTTGTCCATGAAAATACGGCTAAAACTAAAAGTCACCACGAAGATAAGAGCAAGACAGTTTAGACTCACAAACCACGAATATCTTGCACGCTTCAGGCAATTTGTACGGCCAAATCTCCCAGATTTGCTATTAAATGAAGAAGAATCACCTTGTCAGATATGGGACAGAATGAACGAAATTGTCTCCTCGTCTCTCCCAGAGCCAGCTAGGACACCGAGTGCAAAACATCCCTGGATATCAAACAAGACTTTGCAACTGATTGAAGAAAGAAGTAGTCTGAAGAAACATGGTATCCAATCCATTCAGGATGGAAACAGGTACAGGATCCTGTGTAGAGATATACAGCATAATTGAAGGAATGATAAATCACAGTTCATCCACAGCGTTTGCAACGAAATAGAACAAAACCACAACCAACATCAAAGGATCTCTTCAACAAAATTAATAACATTACTCATCAATTTAAGCCACACACATGGGTTATAGAAGACGGAAATGGGCGCCTAATTGGAGATAGAAAAGAAGCACTAGACAGGTGGAAACAACAATATGAAAAGCTGTACTCTGAAAGAAATGATGATGTAGCAGTCTAGCAACCAGGAGGGCCTTCTGTATTAAAACCTTCCATTCCGCAAAGCAAAATCAAGAACGCCATTAACCATCTGGGAAAAAAAAAAAAAAAAAAAAAAAAAATCGCCCAGACTGAATGGTATTTCTGGAGAAATAGGTGAAGAAGGCTTGTATGTGATGCACTCATTGTGAAATAAGATATGGACGATGAGAGAATGGCCAAAAGACTGGACAAGCTCTATCTTAATCCCCTTGCACAAGAAAGGGTCAGTCAGGAAGTGTTCCAACTATCGTACAATTGCTCAGACATCTCATGCAAATAAGATTTTATTGTACATCATAAACCAGCACCTCAAGTCTTACATAATGTCTCGCATATCCACTGAGCAAGCAGAATTTGTTGCAGGAAAAGGAACACGGGAACAGATTTTTAATATGAGGCAAGTAATTGAAAAATCTTTTGAGTTCTGTGTTCCTGTGCTAATATTCTTCCTTAACTACAAGAAAGCTTTTGATTGTGCTGTCTGGAATAAAGTATGGCAGGTTCTTGGTGAATTTGGCATTCCACAACATCTGATCATTACTGAAGTCTGTATGGAAACAACATTGCAACTGCAAAGGTAGATGGCGACACATTTCAGAATTTTTCAGTATTTTGCAGGGTGTCTGACAGGGCTGCTTATTATCACCTATTCCATGCAATATCTATGCTGAATATTTGATGAAGAAAGCCCTCAATGACGGGACCGGAAGCATATAAATCGGTGAACGAAAAATCAGTAACCTGCTCTTTGCTGATGACACCACTCTCCTTGCCAGCAGCGAAGATGAACTTGCAGAATTACTAGCAATGGTAAAAGATGCAAGTTTAGAATATTGGCTAGAGATCAACTCGAGCAAGCTCAAACTAATGGTAATTGACAGAGCGGCACAGATCCAGGTGACAGGTCGATTAAGGGAACTGGAGGTGGTATATGACTTTATATACCTTGGGTTGACCATATGAGATACCAGAAGTTCTGACAAAGAGATTAGGGAACCTATCACCTTAGTGCACGTTGCCATGAGACACAAAAATATGGTAAAGCAGAGCAAGAACAAACAGTACGAAGATTAGACTAGTTGATTCACTTGTGTTCTCTGTCTTCCTTTATGGTTCTGAGACCAGGACCCTCAAGGCAAGATACAAGTACCATATAGACGCCTTTCAGATGTGGTATTGGAAAAGGATGCTCCGTATACCTTGAATGGATAGAAGAACTAATGCATCTATTATTCAGGAACAGAATATCTCCAAACTCTTCTTGCGTCATAAGGAGAATCATCCAATTCTTCTGGCATATTGTAAGACGGGATAGTGAAAATCTGGAGAAGTGTATAATAGAAGGCAAAGTTGTCAGCAGAAGACCACGAGGAAGGACAGTGAGCAGGTGGATTGATCAAGTTCTGCGTACCACGAGCCTGACTCTTCAGCAGGCTTTAAGACAAGCTGAACATCGTCAAAGTTGGCGCTGCTTAATCAAGAATATTGTGTGAATAATGGGGTCATGACACTCATCAATGAGTTACAAGACTCATGATGATGACATAATATCATCCGCAAAAAGCCTTTTCTCTGATTCCACTTCTTTACTCATATACAGTAATTTATATATATATAGGAAAACATAAAGGTCGAATAATACTGCCTGGAGGAATTCCCTTCTTAATCATTACAAGGTCAGATAAAGTTTTGCCTACTCTATTGTAATTCTCTAGAAATATAGTCACTCATTTGTCTTGTCCAATTGCACTCATTTTTGCCAATAGTCTCCCATGATCAATCCTATCAAATGCCATAGTTAGGTCAATCGCGATACAGTCCATTTGACTTCCTGAATCCAACATATCTGCTATATCTTGCTAGAATCCCACACCATTAAAATGTGTTAAACTTAGACAAGCATGTAAAAGGGGAAAATGCACAGATATTTAAAGAAACTATAAAAGCACTTCGTTAGGTTCATATATTTTTATTCCTGTTAATATTTATTCAAAAATAATTATAACATTCATGTAGTGGTAACAATTATTACATGCTTAATCATATTTACAATATAACATTTTGAAACACTAAGAAGATAAAAACAATGGTAAAATAAGCCAAAATGCATTGCTGACAACATATTCCTCATCAAAAGGTACTTGAGTCCTGACAGGAGTAGACTGTAAGTATATACAATCAAGTTAAGGCTAGGATTATATTCATGCAAGTCTTCTAAACAGTACTCATCAATTTCACTACCAGAGAAGAAAAAAACTGTTTCAAACAGATGGTGTTCTGCATCACTTAACCAAGCACTAAAAATAGATTCTGAGATATTTACACGAATGCAAAATCCTTTGTATTAATCTTTCCTGATAAATGTAAAGTATTATATAATAAAATGAAGTTAAAAACGTGAATTTTATTTTTAATGAATCAACATTAGTGATATTTTAAGTATACAGGGTATTCATAAAAGAACCCCGGGCTTTTGAAGTTAAATATTTTAATTAAATAAAAAAATTAAGGATAATGTGTTATACATTGTTTAGAAGCTAATATTGTCAAGTTTCATTTTGCAGTTCAATATGTGCTCCTTCTGTGGCACGGCATACATACAAACAACAATGGACCTCTTGTCACGTCCTGGCTAGCATGTTTTGGGGCGATGGCTGCCACAGAAGGGATGATCACAGCGAGCAAGCGGCATTAGTTAACTCAGATTAGGTCATAATAAAAATAACGATGAACAATCACAATTAAATCCATATTTCAGAAAGTTTTATGCATGACGTGAGCGCTGCGGAACATTAATGGCACCTGGTAATTTGATGAGTTACTGCAGTTACTTTGGCTTTGTTTTGCACCACTTACACAAATAGACGTAGCCTTCCTTAACCCTTTCAAGGTCAGGTTTTTAAAACACGGACATACCCCACAATTTAGGTTTTTACAGGCACATTAACAAAACCTCTCTATAAATAGCTAAACACACTCATGGGACATTATATTCACAAAAATGGATATAATACAGATGAATGAAATTGAAAACAACAATATCACACAATTTACCTGCTTAAAAGTTTTTTTTTTTTTGTATGATATTCCTGAAAGCATGGGGCTGGGCACAGAGTTTTGTTGCAGTCCTTGCACTGGTAAATTGTCCTCCTGGTCTTCTTCTCTCTTCTTGCAGTGTGTGCACACACATGGCACACTCTGGATGGCGGTTTACCTCCTGGTTGGTTTGGGGGAATAACAGAAAGGAAATGTTGCTGGGTTAACCTTGCAGGTGTATCACCATTTGAAGGTCAGCCTTCAGTAGGTCGTGTGGTTCTTGGAGGAGCAGTCTCTGCTAGTGATCGGATGACTTCCATTCTGAACGCCTTATGAGGTCTCTTTATTCCTTTCAAAACCCTTTCCAAAATGAAGCTGTTCAGAATTACAATCTCCAACAGGTGGAAGAATAGCTTTTTATACCATTTTATGGATTTTCGTGATGGCTGCACACCCATAATCATCTGGTCAGATCTATCAACTGGTCTCATTTTCTGGTTGTAGTCCTCAACAGACACTGGGATAATTCTCCGTTGTCCTGTGGCTCTTTCAGTCTTGCCTGTATCAACCATTCCACTAGTATGAGCACTTGTGAGCATGTTTACTTCCCTTCTATCCATTCATTTGACAGCAAGACGATATGAGGTATGCCTCTCTTCTACCTCACCTCTTCGTAGTTTGGTAGTGGACCCTGGCATTCCCCTTCTGTTTTTCCTCACTGTTCCACAGCCATGAGTACGCTGTGCATGCACAGCTTCTAGAAGTTCTGGACTGGTGTAAAAATTGTCAATATAAAGTGTATGTCCCCGATTGAGATATGGTTTCATGAGAGTGAGGACAACAGAAGCAGAAAACCATATCTGTGAATCTTCAAATTCTGTTGTGGCTCCAGTATATACAATAATATCTAAAATGTATCCAGCCTCACAGTCACAAAGTACAAATAACTTCACACCAAATCTACTTCTTTTTGAGGGAATGTATTGCCTGAATGCTAAGAGTCCTTTGAACAGAACTAGACTTTCGTCGATGCATAAATCTCTAAAAGGCTGAAATATGGCAGGGAAAGTTTGTTTCAGGTGCTCAATAATAGGCCGGATTTTGTATAGTCTGTCGCCTCGAGTTTGGAAGTTGTTGTCATTGAAATGAAGGAACCGTAGAATTGCTTTATACCGATTACAGGACATGAACTGTGAAAATGCAGGAGTGTGAATGAGAGGATCGGTAGACTAGTATTCTTCTAAGCTATGTTTGTTTACATGACCCATTAGCATACTTATTGCTAAAAATAAATACATTTCGTTGACAGTAACATCAGTCCATTTTGACGCTCGGGATGTGGGAGAAATGACCAAATTTTTCTCTACGTGTTGAGCGTGATACAAGTTTGTTTCTATGACTATTTTTTTCACTAAGGTATGCGGAAAAAGTCTTTTGAAAATGTCTACTTCTGGAGAGTTTTCAGTCAAAGATTGATCCTGGATTCCGGCTAGATCAGGCTTATAGCTGAAATCAGTAGGTAAAAATTTATTATTACCTGTTTCCTTTTCCCAGACCTGGTGATCAGTTGATACATTTTGTTTCTGCCTTTTCGCGGTAGCTGGTTGTAATTCTTCATCACTGTCACTTACACCTTCATTGTTGACAGTTGAAACTTCGGGTATAATATCCTCAACACTTTCTAAATCACTTTCACACAAATCTGAACCCTCACTTTCATCATTCATTAACATTTCAAACACTTTTCTATCACCTTTCAAAACTTCTGCATGCCTGCGAGCAGCCATGTTTATCAGACCGCATGGACTCCCAAGTGTGGTAGACATTCACATGAAAATTTAAAGTTAACAGTGATCCCAAAGAGAATACAAATTAGCACATGCTTCCGTTATGTAGCCGATAGATGACAGATACAATACATTTTTCAATCATTGCTGAAAGTCAGAGAGAAGCGAAGATATGATGCTCGGAAATTCGACACGCAATATATTGCGCCGTGACCTGGAAAGGGTTAAGACATCCCTGACAGACAACACATCTCCCCTTTCCACCGCCTGCAGGTTAATTACCGCTCTGTTAAGACAGGCCAAGGAGTTACTCTTGTCCCTCCCTTCGCTAGAACAACCTCATATTTAAATGGCTTTTACGCAAGGTCTGCTTGTATCTGGAATATTCTACCATCTGAGGTAAAACTGCTTCCTCTTCCTCTGCACGGTAAAGAAAATGTACATGCAAATAGAAATCCATATGTGATGTATATAACTTGTATAAATTAGAATTGCAACAAAGATGGGTGTGAATGTGTATGAGTCCACGTGTAGGAGTGGTTATGAATGAGTGAGAGTATAAATGGCTGAGTCTTCTTACTCTAATATGTATAGAATAAATCAAGATAATTATTATTATTGTAAGAGTACAGTGTTTGGACTGTACATATGTAAATTTAAAACTGTCTGCATATATGTAAATATTCAGTAGAGTTTATGTACACATACATGTGGGGATAGAGGGACTTCCGTGTATGTGGGGCTTGCTTGCCCTTTCTCCATCTACCACCCCTAAATTCCGTACCTGAGAGGCAAAAGGGCGCATGTCCATTTTTTGCGATTCTGAGTTACGGCCATTTTTGTGTTCGGTATAATCGACCGCATCTGTGGAGTTAAGGCAGTTGTCCTGTTGCCATTCCCTGCGGATTTAGTGTGGCATAAAGGCGGTAGTCCAGAGTGTGTTTAGGATGGAAAGGGCACATGTGGGACATCCGCTTTCTGCAGAAAACTGTTTTACATTTCTTCTGAAAGGCCACACACACATGGAAGTCGACAGCATTCATTCAACCACTGAAAGGAAAAAGTTGAAACTCGCCAACGTGGGGATTGGGCTCAGTTGATCAGAACATGCCAGGTAAAAAAGTTGCTAGTAGTCCATGAAATGCAATGTAGCGATTTCAAAAATTTCACATCCTTAACTGAAAAATCTGGATACCCTTTCACAAATCGCAAGAAATCTACTACAAGTGAAATGTTTCTAATCTCAAAAGTTGTAAGGTTTAAAGTTTCAGCTGACAAACCTAGAACTATTGCCTACAAGACAACCTTCATTGGCACCTGTTTTCAAGAAACTGATATCAGAAGACATCATAGAAATACTCTCCTGTTACCAAAGAAAATTCTGACCAAACAAAGCGGATCCAACCCATTAGTTCAGCAAAATACACAGACCTGGAAATGTTAACTCAGTGGATTCCAACCCAGTACAGTGCATTTTACAGTGATCTCCCTTATGCAGAAGCAGAAGAAGGAGGAAGAAGAAGAAGAAGAAGAATATCCTACTTATGAGTGACTCTTCTACAGACATAAATTGAAATACTCTGGAGTACATTTCATTAGGGAAAAGTAATTAATTACAATAATTATCTTACACGGAACTTCTGTACAAAAATAATATGGAAATGTTAAAAAAGTGAAGATTTTCTTCATGAGATAATTATTACAAAGTTTTGTGTGTGCTTATATTATGTTTTTCTTGTTCATTTAGCTACATAACAGATATAAATTGATATTAAAATCAGTTGCTTACCTATTAACTTACTTTTATAGCATCTAGAAGTTTAATACGGAATTAAGACGAAAAAAGGCGTATGTTCATTTTCATGGTTTTCCCAAGAAAATTTAGATTGGAATTTATGAATATGAATTTATTTCACATCTACATAAATATACGATATGCAGAACAAATATATATAAAACATGTACAATTCTACCGCATTTGTATAATGAGAAATTGGCATAAATTTGCAGCCAGGTACTATTTTTAGCTTATACTGAAAAATTAACAAAATGGACATAAGCCCTTTTGCTTCTCAGGTACGGAATTGTACATGTACAATTTGAGGAAAATAAATAATAATCATAACCAACAAACTTGTCATTTTTTGATTCAATTTGGCTTCAACAAATTCAGTGCAGTATACAATATGGTACTTTTTAACAAATTTTTTGCTCATTGAAGTGCAGGATTATATTCTGTTAAATACGATATTGTGTGTTTTAATGATCATATTCGTCTACAGACCTCGTTCATAAATGCCTGCATTTCTGATGCATAATTCAGACTCCGAAATAGGTGATTAGTCACTTGATGCAAAACTTAAATTTAATGATTGTAGGGTTGGCACTTTATGAAAATTCATCTCATGTGAAACCATGTTAAGAACAGAAGTTGGTACAATTACATACAGTTTGCACCTTTACCTAAAAGATGAAGCAATAATCTAAAAAGAAATCAAGTGAAGCATAACATCATTTAAATTAAATACACTTTCCTCTAAATTTTTCCTTTGCTGACATTCATTGCTGTCTTGTATTTATCAAAACTGACAATTTAAATTCACTGCAAGAAATGTCATGTTAATGAAAGAAGAAAAACAAAACAAAAAAAGAGTACATTAAAACATCAGAGTTTCATGTAGAATAATGTTCAACTGTTTTTGATGCCACAGCAGAGACAAAGAAACAAATAAACAAACCAGCCGGCAAAATTTCAACGTTCCTATACCTGATCAAGAGATGCGGGACCTCCAACAGCTTGTAATATTCTTTTTTCATGCAATTACTGGTTGTGTTTTAATTTAATTTTGTTGCTGTATCACTGTAAACAAGCATTGCCACTAAAGTATTTTCCAATTACAATGTATTTGTTAATAATAATCAACAGAGTTAAAATTAAAACCAGACTACGAGTTATCTGATTAGTGCAGGGTTGAGTCAGATTATAGGGAAAGATGCCTTTTCATTTTAGCCCCCACGAGCTCAATAGCTGCAGTGCGGCCAGTATCCAGTAATCGGGAGATAGTGGGTTCAAACCTCACTGTTGGCAGCCATGAAGATGGTTTTCCGTGGTTTCCCCATTTTGACCCCAAGCAAATGCTGGGGCTGTACCTTAATTAAGGCCACGGACGCTTCCTTTCCACTCCTAGCCCTTTCCTATCCCATTGTCGCCGTAAGACCTATCTGTGTCGGTGCAACGTAAAAAAAAAAAAAAAAAAACAACACATTTTAGTCCTGTTGTGAATAATGAACAAAACATTCCACTTGCTGCCAGCCAGTTCAGGACTTGCATCAGAACATACATTTTTGTATATTTGCAGCTGTAGTTAAAAATCACAATAATAATAATTATTAAATTAATGTCGTACTGGTCCACCTTTCAATACTGTAATATGCAATATTTTAAATTACATAACTAAACTAGGGACTAGTTTCGGCCTTGGCTGGCCATCTTCAGCCTTAATGTAAAACATCTAATAACTAAACAAACGTAAAAACACACAATTGACATAGGCCAAGGCTCGTGATTCTTGGCAGAAACAATAGATAATGGAGCCTGGATCACTACTTTGGGTTATGAAAGTAATATACTTCTAGGGGTGGGTGGGTTGGACCTGGCAGGTGTAATGAACACATCTCTCCTCCAGAATCATTTGTAGGTAAGAATAGCAGCATTGAAACTAACATATTATGTAATAATCCTTGCGGAGTAAACTGTACATTTCTACCCTCTTATTTGTGCTTTGCTTCCTGTCCTCAAACATTTAGGGAACTAGAGGTGACATCAGTTTCTGTGGAGGGAGTGAAATATGCCGACACCCTAAGAATTGTGCGCGATCCACCACCTTCTTCTAATGTTTCTCGGCCACCCCTGTGCACAACTTTCTCTCCTCATAAATGTTACGCTTGTGAGTCTGCGGACCACTTACGGAATAAGTGCCCCCTGTTAAATTCCAAAGGTTGTAAAAATGGATTTTCTGCATGTTCAGGCTGTTTTAAATGTGGGTCATTTATGCATCTGGAAAAGAACTGTAACTCTCCAACCACTACACCTTCTTACTCAACTTCCAGCAGTAACAGTAATAAAATTTGACTAGACCGCAGGGCTGAGTCTTGTTCCCGGTCAGTGTCTCCAAGCTCAACCTAGGTTAAATTAGATTATCCGATCTCTTGTGTTGGTGAAGAAATACCGTCTAAGGTTATTTTTAAATGTTCTAGAGAAGGTTTGAAAATTGCTTCTAATGCTCCAGGTTTGTGCTTTTCCTCAAAATTGAAAAAAAAAATGAACCCGTCACCGCCCTCTTAGATTCCGGAAGTATCGTATCCATTATATCAGAAGACCTGTTGTAAATTTGCTGAATGTGTTTCCTCTAGTGTAAAATGTGTTTCGGCCAACTCTTCTCCTTTAGAAATTATAGGATTCATCTTTGGAATGCCGTGTACCGACCTCCCCAAGGCTCGAACCGGCGGACTGTCAGATAAACGGCAGCCGAGATTCGATTTCAAGGTATCAAGGGAGATAAACTAGTAAAAGAATATTAATTAGTAATACGGGACATCTTGTAATGCCAGTGTACTTGTGTATTAATTATATTAATATTTTCATAGTTGAAATGAAGAAGAAACATTTCAGTAAGTTAGAATTAGTGGAGAGTCTTAGCCAGGCAGGCGTCTTGCATCACGTGCCTGCAATAACATGTTTACAAGAGCGGATGTTTG
Source organism: Anabrus simplex (assembly GCF_040414725.1). Lineage (NCBI taxonomy): Eukaryota > Metazoa > Arthropoda > Insecta > Orthoptera > Tettigoniidae > Anabrus > Anabrus simplex. The sequence goes on along the minus strand of NC_090265.1, from coordinate 33,136,051 downwards.
TCATTGACAAACCCGTGCCTAATAGTTAGTACCGAAGCACTCGGCTTCGCCGACAAAAAGATAAAAGCCAGTGCAGTTGTACTCTAGCATAGACAGTAAGACAAAAGTGCAAGGGAAAGGACAGATATATTAGTACCCAGAGAGCAGCACTTACTGGGACAGATGCCTCATATAGCAACTAGAGGGTGCCACCTAGGAGGGCGAATAGCTAAGTAACAGCCATGGTCCAACCCCTATTGTAGTGGGAAGGGACTGACCTTAGCTTGAGTGAGAGCAGATATAAACCCGAAACCAAGATGGCGAGGGGCTCTCTCACTCGATCAGTCATTCAAATTCTCTTGACAGTAATGTTGTACGTAATTGCCGTAAGGCAGAATTCGTACTTAGCGTATAGTGGTAGGCTCGTGAAGAGTGCTCCCGTCAGACCGCCATCGTTTCAATTTGTAAATATATATTTTAAATAGTGTGCATAGTCATCCTGAGTAATAAAGGACAGTTGCTTTACTTCGTCTATCATTTTGGGAGTTCTGGGACGGAGTTTGCACCTACTATTACCTCCCGATAGGACAGGTAATACGCCAACACCAACAGCCAGTGACCAACCAACTAGAATGTCTCGCAGGACAAGTAGTCACGACAGGCCTAATTTTGGTGGCAGGTGTGGGGTCCCGAGTTCGATTCTCGAACAGAGTCAACTCAGCGAAATAAAGTGAGAAAACTGCGACTTCGTAGAAGATTGTCCGCAAGAGAAATGCGACTTCATAGAAGATTGTCTGTGAGAAAACCGCAACTTCACAGAAGATTGTCTGAACCGCGCTACCACGTAGCTTTCGTTCGGGTGCCACGCACTGGAGCATCACTACCGCAGCCTACTAAGCCAGCCCAGCAGAGGGGTAGCAGTCCAGCAGTAGGCGACACTATCCAGTGGACGAAGCAGCACTACAGCTGACTACTCATCCAGCCCAGCAGTGAAGCAGCATTGAAGACATAAGGTAAGCTGAACAATAATTCAAATGGCACGACGATATGCTCTATTGGTGGAAAAATATCTAATTCCCTCCATGGGAATTTAGAATTACCATTTGAAATAGTTCAGTGCCAGCAAACCAAGGCACTGAGATGCTCGAGGATGAGGAATCAGTAAGTACGAGTGGGCCTTATGTAACAGTAGTAGAAGGACATTGCCTTATTGGATGAGCGTTTGATGGCAGTCAACCAGACAGATTGCATGAGTTTATAGCAAATGTAGATGCTGCTGTTCGTATGATTAAGGATGAGGATCAAGAGTTTAAAAAAAATATATTAACATAGATTACGGGGAAGGGCCGGGATAAATTATTGGTCAGACGTGATATACTTAATTGGGAGAGAGCCAAGCGGGCATTAACGGAATACTATGGCTAGCAGGGCACATTAGATTTGTATGTATGTCAAATGTTCCAAACAGCACAGTACCCACGAGAAACGGTCGCGAATTGGGCTAATTAAGTAGACACATGTCAGCCTCTTTTTGAGAGGCAATATTTGAAGACGAACTGGAAGAAGATCGTGACACACAATTAAGAATTACTAGAAAAATATGTGTAGCTAGTTTCGTGCAAGGGTTAGCCAATCCTCGAATACAAGCTAGAGTACAGTCATATAAGGGCATCACTTTTGAAAAAGTAGTTGCAATCGCACGACAAGCAGGAACTAATAATGTCAAAGAAAGCACGGGAAGGCCTACAACACAAACGTAGCTTAGGGTTTAGCAAGAACAGGCCGGAACAGGAGCGAAGTGCAGCATCAAAGTGGCATTCCAAGCCAACACATACTAGTGTTAGGGTGGTCTGCTACAACTGTAATAAAGGAGGCCACATAGCAAGGAATTGTAAGAACACAGGAACGCAAGGGACTCCCACCACACTGACCACTAGTTCCAACACAGCTACAGGGAGCACAACCAATAAGTTACATGAACGGATAGTCGTAGGTGCTATTCATATGGCAAACAGGGCCATATTCAAAGAAATTGCTGGAGAGCCCAAGACAAATGCACAGGCAATATTGTCATGAAAGGATAAACTCAGGTTGATCGCATAGGGGGCAGGGCCATAAAATGCCTAGCCCAATGCAAACATTGTGATAGGTCGTCCCACCAACTCAGGACTGTTGGTTTGGAACGGGCCCATAGCAAGGGGACAGTTACGAAGGCCCGCAGATCAAAAGGTCCCAAGAGTTCCGATGTGGAAGGCACAGTGCTAATCCAGGTTGCGAACCATGGAAGGCCGCTGAGATTCTTGATAGATACTGTGTCCGATGTCAGCTTGGTGAAGAGGCAATCGGCACCCAAGGACAGCCAGATTGTCAGGGGTGAAACATTTGAATTAATGGATGTAAGGGATAATTTACATCCAAAGTACTGTATGCTTTGCTATTGGAAATACAAGTGTCACATTTCATGTCATAGAGAGTGACTTTCAATTAACACAGGATGGTATAGTTGGAGGAGACATCCTGACAGATGGCGTGATAGATTATAAGGAGGATTATGTCACCATAAGAGGGAGACAATACCCAATGGGGACGCGAGAGACTAAGCTAATCCGTCTCGAACCAAGACACAAAAGGTCGCTGTCATAGAAGCAGACCAAAATCTACCTTTGGGAATTATTGAGAGTGAAGAGGTGATACCAGAGGTGTACCTGACAGGGTGCCTGTCCAAATCAGAGCACAATGAAGCGGTGGTTAGCATGATGAATACCACTGAACAAGAGGTGACTTTATGCAGTCTACGAGTGCACATACAGGAGGTAAATAAGGCCTGCCTAGCACAAGTGCGGAAGGTAGAGCAGAACAATAGAGTGGCAAACAGAGAACCGGCCATGCAGAAGCCCCGATCACAGCGGGTAATAGACTGTCTGCGAGTTGATCACCTCACACTGGTAGATAAAGAAGGGATATACGCTATCTGTGCTGAGTACAATGAAATCTTCCATCTTGAGGGAGACAAACTGAGTTAAACTGACTTACTGCAGCATGAGATTCCTACGCCCCAGGATTAACCCCCGATTAGTGTATGACCATATAGACTTTCTGAAGCACAAAAAGGGAAGATACAAGCCCAGATAGACAAGATGCTAAATGATGAGATAATCACACCTAGCATATCTGGCTGGACTGCACCTTTGCTCTTAATACCAAAGAAATAAGAAGACGCCTCAGGGGAACAGATATGGAGGGTTGTAATAGAAAATTAAATGAGATAACGATAGGAACTAGTTATCCCCTCCAATTCATTTCAGAATTATTAGATGCCCTTGGCAAGGCAAGATATTTTTTAACTCTGGATTTCGCGAGTGGTTATCACCAGATGCTACTGAAACCTGAAGACAGGCCAAAGATGGCATTCTCTGCACTAGGGCGCAAGTATGTGTTCAAAAAATGCCAATGGGTTTGAAAGACACGCCAGCTACATTTACGAGGCTGATGAATGCTGTGCTTCCACGACCAACGGGTATCGAATGTTTGTGCTACCCGGATGACGTCATTGTGTACGGTAGCTCAATCCAGGAGCACAACGCGAAGTTAAGGGATGTATTTCAAAGCCTGAGAGAGAACACATTGAAACTCCAGCCGGATAAGTGTGAATTCCTATGAACCAAGGCAGCATTCCTAGGACATGCGATTACTGACGAAGGTGTCTTACCAGACTCACATAAGGTATAGGCCATTAAGGACTTTCTGAGGCCGACCACTAGCCGCCAGATCAAGCAGTTCTGCAGACTGAGTGGTTACTATAGGAAATTCATACGTAACTACAGTAAAATCACGAAACCACTATATCAATTAGAGAAGGACGTTCCCTTTGTGTGGGGGACGACCACGAACAAGCGAAGCAAACACTGAAGCAAAAGTTAATTGAGGAACCTATATTGCAGTATCTGGACTTTGAAAAAACCTTTCGTTGTTACCACTGATGCCAGCAACTAAGCGGCTGGGGCAGTCCTGACAGAAGGACCTATCGGGAAAGATCTTCCAATGCCTAGCAAGTAGAACGCTTAATAAAGCAGAAATGAATTACAGCGTGACTGAGAAAGAATTGTTGGCAATAGTAAGGGCAGTGAAATATTTCAGGAAATACTTGTTTGGGAGACATTTTACTGTTGTGACGGATCACAAGCCATTGAAGTGGGTCTTCAATGTACAGGATCCATCTTAATGCCTGCTAAAGTTCAGGCTGAAGCTGGCAGAATACGACTTCGAGGTCGTATATAAACAGCGCAAGCGGAACTGCAATGCCGATGCCCTAAGTAGGAATCCCACTAAACCCAAGTGCCAAGCGCGAGTGGTTTACTTGGCTAAAAACAGGTCTCATGAGGAGGCAACAGTAGAAACTCAGGCCTCAGACACAAGTAGAGAGGAGGTACTGTCTTCAAAACCCGAGTATGCTACAGCAGAGGGACTTGAAGCAGATGGTAGCGAGGTTTCCGAGGACGCTAACACAGAGGAAATTTCGCCCGAGAATAGCTCATCCAAGGAAGGGAACGAATTAGACGAAGCTGAAAAGCTAGCCATTCTGAAAGAGTGTCATGATTCTCTGGTGGGAGGCCACCAAGGAATAGTGCACATGTACGCTAGGGTACATCAGCGAATTCAGTGGAAGGGCATGAAAGGGCACATTGAGCGCTATGTACGGACATGTCCCTCCTGCCAAATGAATAAGGGGACCAGACAAGATGTCAGGGCCCCCATGGTGATAATGGACACACAGTCTTTGAGAAGATATCCCTAGACATAGTTAGACGTCTTCCGGTGATGGAGGCTGGAAACAGGTACGTTCTGAACATGCTAGGATCAGCTGTCAAAGTACCTCGTGGCGAGCGCCATGCACAATCTACAGGCAGAAACCATGGCACGGACGCTAATCAATAATGTCATAAGTATGTATGGGATACCAGAGCAGATTCTCACTGACCAGGGCAATTTCATGAGTGATGTGTTCAAGGTGCTGTGTAAAATGGTTTGCATTCGGAAAACGCATACTACGGCCTTTAGGCCATATTCAATTTTACAAAGTATACATTTATTATTCACCTATTCAATACTTACAATACCAATTCAACAGTTGGAACGTATAATTTAAAATTAATTTCATCCTCTGATCTACTTAGCAGCGACCAGGATCCATTTCAGTTTCCAGACACACGCCGATTTTAAAAACTTATTACAAATAATTTTTTAGACAATACTGTAAAATATACTACAATAATTTTATCATGTGCTCGTACTTCCCATGTCAAATTTCTTAACTACTGATTCAAAGAAAAATTGAATATCACAACACATCTCATCTCAATTTTTCATAATCAATTTATTTATTTATTTACATATTTTACGCCCACATTGGAGCACTGAAATCAATACATTTGAGTTAATTATTTCTTCTTCTTCTTCTCCCAGAACTTTTTCATCCTCTCCGACCTGGAAGCCCTTTGTGTGTCCGATATAGTATATTGTTTCCGTTCAACTGCTTTTAGTTTGAGACTTATGCTTTTGTTCTTCAAAATCCTCTTCTCTTTTCTGTCTTTGATTTGTTGCCGAGTTATACCCAATTCTTCCAAATCGTCATTCTTAAAAAAATTGTTTGTTTTAAAATTAACCCTAGAATCATAAACTTTCGTCTCCCAGACTACGCACCCCTGTAGTTCCTGCGGGAATTTCCAGACGCTAATGAACTGTGCCTTCCCCCTCCATCTATTCTTCCCCAGCTATCAACAATCAGTGCTGACCTTGGTTTCAAGCATAAAGGTCCAGTTGTTTGTTCGCTGCGATATGACCGTCGTCTGAGAGACGAAAGTTTATGATTTGTGAAAGTATTCATGATTTCTACAGTTGTAAATAGTGTGAATATTTGGTTTGTTACAGTAATGTTTTTTGTACGTAATACGTAAGCTTAATAGGATACTGAAATGGAGAATCTAGCGCACGATGATGAATTGATAGCGGCAGTTCTTTCTGAATTAGACAGAGAACCACTCTCTTCAGGAGACATTAGTGGTAATGTATTTCGTGAATGAAATTACCCGGCCAATCCATGGATCAAACAGAAATATTACGATCGACAATTGGTTCATCTCAATTCATCTGACTGATTCTCTGCATTGCGACCATAACCTGACAATCATTGGAGCAATGAGAAAAGACAAGCCACATATACCACCACAGATGAAAACAGTCAAAAGAAGAAAGCTTGCGTCCTCCATGTTTTTTATGCTGGTATAAAAACAATGGTATCCTATAAAGGAAAACCAAACAAGAATATAATCCTCCTTTCTACATGGCATGAAGTAGGAACAATAACAGCCAGTCGGAAAAAGATATGGCGGAAGACTACAATGGGACTAAAGGTGACGTGGACACTTTCGATGAAATGTCAACATTGATGTCCTCTTCAAGAAAAATGAAAAGATGGCCAATGTGTATCTTTTATAGTATGATTAATACATCACATGTCAATGGATATATTATGTATGTGTATAAGATGGTTCAAAAAGGCCAAAAGCCACTTTCAAGGCGAGAGTTTGCATAGGATATATCCGAAATGCTAATGGCTCCAAAGCTGCAAGAGAGACTTCAGACACCAACTTTGAGGCGCAGCCTGAAGAGGACCATCGCTGAAATTATTAGAAAAGATGGCATTCCTGAAGAGCCTCAATCAGGTACTGCTGAAGGAAGAAAAATTTGTGCGTTTTGTCCATCAAAGAAAAGATGAATGACCCGATTCATTTGTAAGACATGCTGAAGGAACATTTGTCTTGATCACCAGGCGAAACAGTGCATTGAATATGCCTACTGAAGAAAAACTGATCAGAGTGTATTGTCATCACTACGTGTGGTAGTTTTTAAGTATAACATTACGTATTTTGTGTAAAATGTTGGGTTTATACCTATTAAAAGTGCTTTTCTCTTTGGTAGTCTGACAGACGAAAGTTTATGATTCGTGTTACACTGGAGGGACTTAATGATTCTAGGGTTAACTAAAGTGCTGATGATGCCCAATAAGAAGGGCGAAACATGTCCACAACTTTTTAATCTTTTATGATTATGTAACCACAAAACGTGGTATTGTAAGTATTGAATAGGTGAATAATAAATGTATACTTTGTAAAATTGAATGTGATCACTGTTGTCAATACGGACCAAAAAATGAGATTAATGACTTTAGGCCATAGTCGAACGGTAGTGTAGAAAGATCCCACAAGGTGCTCACAGAGTACCTAAGGCATTATGTCTGCTCAGGGGAGCAAACTGACTGGGACAAATATCTGCCCACAGCTAGCTTTGTGTATAACACCATGAAGAGCACAAGTACAGGGTTCACACCCTATGAACTAATTTTTGGAACGAAACCAAATATCTCAGGTGTGCTGCAAAAGCCACAAGAGACGAGTTACGAGCACCAGAACGTGGTGGAGGAACTGATGGCACAGCTTAGGCGAAATCACGAGGCTGTCAGGAAAACCTTAATTGAACAAAAAGAATTAGAGAAAGAACACTATGACAAAAAGCAATACGAGGTCACTTTTCAGGTAGGCGACAAGGTTCACTTGCGCAATGAGCATTGCGAAGAGGAAAATCCAGGAAGCTAAGCCCACCATTCGAGGGTCCTTACATGATAGCAGAAGTTTCAGGGGTAAATTGCACCCTACAATTGAACCAGAGGGGAAGAAGGGTTAAGGTACATAAAAATCGTTTGAAACTGTTATTTGTAGATGAGTAAAATGGGAATTGGGAAGCGAAAGTATCCACAGGTAGAAAGGTAACGAATATCCTGTCTTTACCTTGCAGGTAGACAGATCATGGCGCGAATGCTAGGATTGTTGAACGATATGCCCAGCCCCACGCCTACCATCACAATAGCAACTCTCCCAACCCCTCCGCTCACAACAGCACACACAAGCCCAAGGCGAACGCAAAGTAGTACACGGCAAGCTCTCAGATCGAACGCAACCCAGCCACGACTACAATAGTAAGTACACATCAGCACATACCCTCAGGCATTCCTTCAATTTACAATTCATTACTTACACTTTGGTTTATCTTTCACAGATATCTATAACACCAGCACGCAGGTATAGATGAGGAAGGAGCCTCTGCCATAAACTACTATTAAACAACCCACGAATGACCAGGACCACATCATCTGCTTTTAACCTAAAGAACAAGACTCCACTTACAGTAGAGCTGCACATACCTACCTCTATCCACATAACCGGATCTTGTTAACAACGGAAGTGTTTTATTATACGTACACATGAAGACATCTTTTAACAAATAATAGGACATTTTAAGACACCCACATCATTACCTACGATCATAAGCACCAATTGATGCACAACTATGGATAAAAATTATTAACGGTTATGAATTTCATATTTTTGGTCCGTATTGAACTGAGAATAATATATAGGTAATAATAATAACAACGTAAACGTTTCCACCTTTTCAATACTAAAATATATTCACAAAATTGTAAATTACACGGTACTAGTTTCGACCCATCTAGGGGTCATCATCAGCCATATTGGAGCAAAGATCACTTTTGGCGAAATCCTAAGAAAATGTTATTACCATAATATCTCATTTCACTTGTTATTCTTTAAAATAACATTTTCTTAGGATTTCGCCAAAAGTGATCTTTGCTCCAATACGGCTGATGATGACCCCTAGATGGGTCGAAACTAGTACCGTGTAATTTACAATTTTGTGAATATATTTTAGTATTGAAAAGGTGGAAACGTTTACGTTGTTATTATTATTACCTATATATTATGGATAAAAACTCAAACACGGGAGCCAAATGAAGATATACACAAGATACGCATATTCAAACCTATGAAGTGTTTTTACACATGTTATTTTAATGTATTTTAATGTGTTCAGTGTATTCTAATGTGTTTATTGTATTTGTACATACGACTTAGAATAGGTTGCATAGTCAAATTCCAAGTCTTAAAGAAGACAGTTTTATACCCACGTACCCTGAATGATAATACATATTCAGTTTATATTTAGCATGCCCAATTTGGACACATTCAGATATGTTGTTTCCTCACGTCATCTCCCTTTAGACAGAGTAATGTCAATTATTGCCTAACATATATGTAAAGGTACAAAACGAGGTTTGGCTGATGATGACCAGATAAGGTCGAAACCGGTACTGTAAGATAATTTTTTTTACAATAAACAGTTTTGATAAGGTGGAAATCTTTCTTATCTGTATATAAGGATTGTTCTCCATCATAGTAGCAGTGATAGCCATGACGTCACCCAGCTACGGAATAACTGGAGAAGTACTGGATGTCCAGGTGACACCATATGACAACACTCCTGGGACATACTTTGACAATCAGGGTGAGATACAATTATACCATACTGAATGGACACTAGTTACCTATGTGAATCTGAATAAATTGAATGATGTATTTTTGAATGTCAAAAGACACATACACTGGACTCAATTAGTATGTACACAGTTAGAAAGAAGTACTAATTTAACGTGTCAGCAGGATGTTAAAATGCTAAGTGCACGGTTGCAAAGAACTAAAGAATCAAAGGAATTAATTACTTGGATTACTAAACCAATATGGGAAACTGATAACACTAGGCGAAAGCGAGGCTTAATTAACGCAGTAGGTTCCATCGGAAAGGCGTTATTTGGAACATTAAGTCAGGAAGACGCAGACAAATAAGAGTCAAAAATCAGTGAATTAGAACAAGAGCAACTCTCAATCATGAAAATTGCAAAAGACCAAATGATAGTAGTAAAATTTACATTGCAATCTATGAACAGCACCATTTATGATGTCACAGCAAACGAACCAAGATTAACTCAGAATATTGCAGAAATTAGATCTTATCTTGTCAATAGCACGCTTCAGATTGCAGAAGCAATTAAGCAAGTGGAATTAGAAAATTCAGTAAATAGCCATTTAATTGAAATTGAAGACCTTCTCATACAACTGTATGAGCATTACAGTGTTGTATTGTCAGGTATAATGAATGCACAGGTAGGAGTCATTCAAGTGCAGATAATCTCACCAGATGATGATACTAATGGTTATAAGAAAGCTCAGGGAGATTTCCCTAAAGGATTGTCCTTGCCATTTGATTTAAAATCAGCTTACAGTTACTTGATTTACAAAGTAGCCATAGTGGAAGTGTTCGCGAATAAGAATTATTTAGTGTACATTATAAGGACACCCCTTACAGATAGTGACATACGTTGTATCACATGGTCCCATTTCCCACATATAAGAAAAGCAACCCACACCATTTTGTTTATATTCAAGAGACCAAGGATTATATCCTTATGGACAAGGAAAAACAAATGTTGAATTAGATAAGGATCAGGTAAAGTAATGTAAAATAGTAACACCCAGTTGGAAATTGTGTCATGTTAAATTCCCCATTAATATGGTATATGCCCAAAACAGTTGTGCGATAAAATTACTCATTGGAGTTAGTCACATTTCAGACAATTGTGATAAAAGTGTTCTCCCCATTCAACAGCTCGTGTGGATACCTATTGTTGTAGGCTAGTGAGCCCAAAGGCTGGTTTGAGCCTCTGCAGCTCCACCAACAGCTGTCATAAATAGCCTAGGCGTTACTGAAGAGGCGTACTAGGGAAATGAGGAGTGAGGTAGTTTCCCGTTGCTTTCCTCACCGAGCCAGCCGTTGCTATTACATATCAGTCTGCCAAGCTAAATTAAATGTATGCACCAACCGACACTATGAGCGATATTTTCACACCATTCATAACAGGGACTGGCTGCATAAGGAATAGTATTACTAGCATCACTCATACCTCAGTCACTTTCATATTCTCAAAGCCAAGGATGAGACTGAGACAGGTCAATGAAAGTAACAAATTTGATATAGCCCATATCAGAAGACATAGTGCACTGTAAACACTACATCTCGCCAGCAAAGGCATTGGATACCTATTAGAGTGAATAAATATATATATATGTATCCCCAGAAGAAACCAAAGCAACATGTATAGGTAAGGATACCACCAGTGATATGAGGTCAGAAGGCACTGGTATTCTTGTGGTAAGTGCAGGCTGTACAGTATATGGCCCGCATAGCAAAATACAAGGTGTAGGTGGAGTAAACACTACACAGAATACAGATTTCGTACCAGAAGTAACACTCAATTATGACTGTTGTGAACGGATAGGTAGTGAAATCAAATTAGAACAAATACCTGAAATGAATAAGTTGTCGTTGAGTAACCTGTTGAATCACCACATTGACGATTTAAAATGGGCTACCCATAAGACAGATGAAGTGGAAGAAATAGTGAAACAAAAGGAATAAGAAATGCAGAAACAAATGATCTTTCAACATGTTAATGTGTATAAATATACTGTGTGGATTGTCATTAGTATCAAGTTTAATTTTAGGATGTTATTGTTGCTGTCCCAAACTAGGGTTTCCAGCAAAGAGATGGTTCGATGATGCACGGGCTCATTGCCCAAATATTTGTATAAAACAAACAGTCATTGCGAAGGGAGACAAGGTTAAGACATCAGACGATTTAGCTATATTACAACATCCCAGGTGGATCCAGAAACACACTGAGATGTCTGAGGAAATCATAGAATTACACTCCAGGCCTACTGGGGGACGCCCTAATACGACTGCGAGATCTATAGAATCAGTAGAAATAAATACAAGTCCTGACCACATTAGAGAACAACCTTCTCCTTCACCACAGGGTCGCCGATCTTTGCGCACAGGCGACATCAGAGTGTGAACAGTACAGGACAGAAATGGACGCAATGTAGGGTTGCATCCATTTCTTCCCTAAGGGGGGAGATATCATGTACTGACCTTCCCAAGGCTCGAACCGGCGGACTATCAGATAAACGGCAGCCGGGGTACGATTTCAAGGTATCAAGGGAAATAATAATAATAATAATAAAATAATAATAATGTTATTTGCTTTACGTTCCACTAACTACTCTTTTAAGGTTTTCGGAGACGCCGAGGTGCCGGAATTTAGTCCCGCAGGAGTTCTTTTACGTGCCGGTAAATCTACCGACATGAGGCTGACGTATTTGAGCACCTTCAAATAGCACCGGACTGAGCCAGGATCGAACCTGTCAAGTTGGAACAGAAGGCCAGTGCCTCAACCGTCTGAGCCACTCAGCCCGGCCAAGGGAAATAAACTAGTGTAAGAATATTGATTAGTAATACGGGACATCTTGTAATGCCAGTGTACTTGTATATTAATTCTATTAATATTTTTATAGTTGAAATGAAGAAGAAACATTTCAGTAAGTTAGAATTAGTGGAGAGTCTTAGCCAGGCAGGCGTCTTGCATCACGTGCCTGCAATAACATGTTTACAAGAGCGGATGTCTGTTATTGACAAACCCGTGCCTAATAGTTAGTACCGAAGCACTCGGCTTCGCCGACAATAAGATCAAAGCCAGTGCAGTTGTACTCTAGCATAGACAGTGAGACAAAAGTGCAAGTAAAAGGATAGATATACTAGTACCCAGAGAGCAGCACTTACTGGGACAGACAGCTCATATAGCAACTAGAGGGCACCACCTAGCAGGGCGAATAGCTAGGTAACACCCATGGTCCAACCCCTATTGTAGTGGGAAGGGACTGACCTTTGCTTGAGTGAGAGCAGATATAAATTCGAAACCACGATGGCGAGGGGCTCTCTCACTCGATCAGTCATTCGAATTCACTTGACAGTGAAGTTGTACAATTGCGTTAAGGCAGAATTCGGACTTAAGTGTATAGCGGTACGCTCATGAAGCAAGCTACCGTCAAACTGACATAGTTTGAATTTGTAAATATTTATTGTAAATAGTGTGTATAGTCATCCTCAGTAATAAAGGACAGTTGCTTTACTTCGTCTAACATGGTAATTCTAAATTTCCATGGAGGGAATTAGATATTTTTCCACCAATAGAGCATATCAAAAATCAGATCAAAAATTAGGTGTATGGCTTTTCAGGCGTTTGCTCTATTAACCAGCATTTCGTCTTAGGTCTGACACTAGACTCGTCAGAGTGGGATGTGTCAGACCCTACCCACTTATGCTGGGGTGTATGCAGGTGAACTTATCAGAAGCCTTATCAGAAGGCGGGCATTAATTCCATTGTGGAGTTTTATCTCCCGTATGCAGTTATCAGACTGTGCCACATAAGAGGCTTCTGATAAGTTCACCTGCATACACCCCAGCATAAGTGGGTAAGGTCTGACACATCCCACTCTGACGAGTCTAGTGTCAGACCTAAGACGAAATGCTGGTTAATAGAGCAAACGCCTGAAAAGCCATACACCTAATTTTTGATCTGATTTTGTCGTCTAACATTTCGGGAGTTCCGGGACCGAGTTCGCACCTTTTACCACCCTACAGGACCGCTCGGCAGGACAGGTAATACGCCAACATCAGCGGCCGGTGACCAACCAACTAGAACATCTCGCAGGACAGGTAGGTCACGACAGGAATAATTCAAATTGCCAATTTCATATGGAAATGATATTGGGTGCAGATTTCATGTCTCATTTTGGTCTTGTGCTTGATCTTCAAAGGAAATCTTGCAGCACCCACCAGAGACTTGTGTAATAAATAAAAAAACAGGATACATGGGCAGAGAACTGTTCATAAGGGACAATAAAGATAATTTGGCCATAAGCGCGAAGGTGAACGGTAGGATACTGAGAGTACTTCCATGAATCCTGAATTAGTGAACCACCTGGAGAAGAACTGGAACTCGAACCAGATGTAGAAGAGAGACAGCCATGACCTCCAACCAGAGATGAGGTTGTACAAGCCATAAGGGACCTGAAGAATAACACGGCAACTGGGGATGACTGAATATTGGTAGAGGTGATAAAATGATGACTGATGCTTGTTGTTTAAAGGGGCCTAACATCTAGGTTATTGGCCCCTAATGGTATGAAATGAGATGAAACGAAATGACAAATTAAAAACCCAAAATCCTCCACTGACCACAATTCAAAACGTGAGGACTAAGAATTAATGGATGGATATGAATTTAAAACGATCAGTGGCACCAACCCACAGTGCCTCACATGCACAGAAGCTGGCGTAAAACAATAGTATTACTGACCAAGGGACTGCTTATATAGCACGATACTGAATCGATGATGCTTGTAGTCAAAAGGAGTCCAAATCCAATTCATCGACCCCTCATAATGGTAGTTATCGCTAGAAAAGTAGAACCATGCCATTTGTCATGTTGCGGCACTAATCAAGAGTAGCGTAGACTAGCGGTTTTCCACACATTATGGTACTGTTCACAGGTAAGGAAATTCGCACATGTATTACAGACCTACTGTGTTTCGCTCATTGCGGCGCCATTGACAAGCAACGCAAACCTATGGTGTTCATCACCGAAGTGTACTAACCACAGGGACTCGTACTATCCCGTGGTGTTCCTCATATAGTGGGTACTAATCATAGGCAAGCCAGAACCATGAGTTCCGTCACCCCCATGATGTCGCTCATATAGTGCTACTAATCACAGTTACTGTAAAAGCCGTCGCGCTCTCGTTTGCTACTAATCACAAACCTATTTGGTACCTAACATAGCGGTACTACGTGCAAGGAAAAGTGACCCATGGTGTTCCCTGCAAGGTGGTACTAATCACAAGGAGTTTCATGGTTCTAATATAATTATCCTTTCGTCGCCCCTTTTACGATAGGCAGGGGATACCATGGGTGTATTTTTCCTCTGCGTCCCCCACCCACAGGGGGTTGTGTGTTTGGTCTGCGAGAGGTATTTTATTTCCCTCAAGTCCACCGGCAAGCCGGTTAGGACCCCCTATCCGCCACCTGGGACGCGCCACGTGGGAGCATAACCTCTCCTCCCCGCTAGGCTAGCGTAGTAGGTTTGTGGGGTGATATAATGGGGAGGCTACAAGGCAATAGACAATATGACTCAGATCTGGAGATCACAAACACTTATTAAGTTTTTAGAGGTTCCACCTATTCAATACAAAACAATGTTGCTTGAATGTATTACAACATATTAACTTTATTTAGCAGTACTAGTTTCAGCATTTGATTCACGCCATCTTCCGCTGCATGAAAGTCATGAAAAACTGGCAATTAATATAAAATATACATCAACAAGTTTGTACAACTAACTCCTAAAGTGGACAACCTGTTCCAGTGGAGTATCCGCAATCGAGATATTGAAACTTGACAACAGAAACAAACTGTTGTAATGCAAGCAACACTGTACTAGAAAACATTCATACATAAACTACATCTACCAAGTGAGTGGCTGTGCAGTTTGCATCACATAGCTGTCAGTTTGTATTTGGGAGACAGCTATGAAGATGGTTTTCCGTGGTTTCCCATTTTCACTCCAGACACCTTAATCAAGACCACGTGTTACCATAAAACCTATCTGTGTCAGTGTGACGTAAACAATCGAAGATAAAATTCTAAAATAATTTAATTACTTGTAAACAGTCCATTTGACACTCCAAGTTGTATGATGTCAGCATGCTAAAGATCTCCGGCAACAAATTTGATGTTTACACGACAAAATTAACAGAGATCTGGATTACTCGTCATCTGTTGGAGTAAAACAGAATGTCAAAATATGGTGTATAGGCAACCTACACAGTGTTAAATTAAAATGCCTGCACACAGTAGCCGAGACCAAGATGATGATGATTATTACTATCACAATGTAAAACTAAACATATTAAGACTAGAGCAATCACAATGATACTAATCTTTTGCCGAAGTCTGTAAGGTACTTCATTTATCAGTCTCAGACATCATCATTATGCTCAGTTGTCGGCCTGAGAATACAGTCAACTCCGCTTCCACAGCTGTATGCACGAGGTCGCCAAACAATTACCATGTTTTACACAGAATCTGTGAAGTTTGGTCACACATGATATCATTCAGGAGAGAGTGGAGGCTAAGAGCACTAGCTCCCTCGACTTTCTCCTAGCTAGTCTCATGAAGGAAGCAGGCGAGTTAAGATTGCTCAACATACCATTCTGTGTACAACACAGCTCTTCAGTACACACATACCAAACTCAAGTGTGATGCATACCCCTCTTCTCATAGGCTACCGTGTTCTTTTTTAAATACTGGTACTGTATGCAGTTTATTTTCACATTGACTTTTTCTCTGTTTCAAGACCAACATCTAAATATGAAGTGTCAACACGTTTGTTCCCTTTACCACTCTATTTCCTCCACAAGGACTACTCCCTGGACCAGCCATCTATGATACTGCCTGCATACAAGGCTTGTTTTCTCACTGCCACTTGACAGATTCTGGGTGTGGACTTTACCTTATACAATTTTACAATAAAAGCAAGTATTTAGGCTCATCAGATACTGTTCAACAGAATACCTTCTACTTCCTGGCTGAATTGTGTACATTTTCACTGAATCAACTTGCATCTAAAAAACAAATTTACCAGGGAAAAGGGGTTGACACCACAGCATTCAGTGTTCCCTTAACTGTCTGAGTAAAAAGGGAGCATCCTCCAGCAAGCCATCTAGATCACAATTTTCTGAGGCTGGTCTTACAGGTTCGTACCACCATACTTTTTCAGAAGGCTCGTCCTCATCATCAGACATGCACAGCCTATCTTTAACTATCAAACGTGGCATCTCAATCTTAAGCTGCGCAAGCGCTTTACGGTTTACATTGCGACAGAAGTTTATATTAAGGCAAAATAATTTTTTAAGGTGAGTCGGGAAGAGATGTAACGGCAATCCTCGGAGATCACAAACTCCTAACCTCAGAACTTCAAGGTTCTTAAAATTTAACAGTTGCATCAAACCCTTTTCATTTAACTCCCGGCAGTGGCTGAGAGTGAGATATTTCAAATTATCACATTTGCTGAGATGCACCATGCCACGATATGTTATAACAGATGAACAAATATCTAGATTCTTCAGTTCTTGGAGATTATAAAGATTTTTCACACTCATATCAGTGAAATGATCACACCATTTAAAATGCAGAACTTGAAGTCGTGGACAATTTTCAATGATCACATTGCTCAATCTGTCCTTGTACCCTTTAAATCTCACAATCTGGAGTTCAACTAACTGACCCATTGCCCTTTTCTGAAATATCCTTTCAATATCAGATAGCTGAGCATTACTTAAAGAACTTAACGTGAGAGAGGTAACACTCGTCAAACTCCAAAATGGCTCAAAGTATGGCTCGATATAAACGTCCTCGAGGCCATTCATAAAACCACAACAGAAACTATCCACTGTTAATTTCTTGAGAGCTCTGCATGAGACAAGAAGAGGGACCACACATTTGCAGTCAGCACTTGCCCATCCTACGGAGAGAACTTCCAGCTGATCACTCTTCTGTTTCAAAAAGTAAGCCATATCATCATGACGATGCATCTCATTTTTCAAGTCGAGATGTTTGAGAGCTACACAACCGTCTGCAAGTGGTTCTAACACAGCCGGATAATCCCAATGCGACATCTTCCCGACGACAAGAGTCTTTAGCTTTTTGAACTGTGCTATTACCTGTGAACATTTTACTCTACTCAAGACCTCATTGGGAACATGCAGATATTCAATATTTGGACAGTTTATGACAAGTTTCTTTAAAAATTTAGGACTTAATTTCTGCTCACTGTTGAATTCCAACTTCTTGAGATAAGAGCAGTTATACAGAAAAGTATATAACACAGATGCACACACTCCTCTACGTTTAAGTACGAGGGTTTGTAATTTCGGTGTCTGCTGAAGAGTAGATGTAATATGACTATCACTATCTCCAAAGTCTGGAATGTACACTAAATTTCTCCATAAATCTGCATACTGAACAATTATCTTCCAACGACAGCTGACATGTTGCACAGAATGTATCACATCATTAAAGGTGAGGTATGAAAATATTTCTACCAATACGTCATCAGGCAAGTCATTAACCGTGGCCAATGACTCCATATCCACCCTGCATCCTAAAAGAGAGAAAAAAAGAGGAATTAAGTTTCACAGCATTCACATATGTGCTGGCAATTCAAAATATAACCAAACTTTGAAAATTACTCTTTATGGGACTTATATGAAGTCTCCTGAAGTTATTCCCCTCGTACATCAATACAATGTTCCTAAGGCCTATTTCCGCTATTGAAAGCAGTTCTAGTAGGCAATTTAGGGGATCCCATGCAGTTCTGCCAGCAACTTCAGTCTGATGTCTTCAACTGACTGAAATCATCGTCCTTTCAGGGTGAATTTTAATTTGGGGAACAGAAAGTGAGCTCAAATAAGTAGGATGGATGTAGTCTTTGTGTTCTTAAAAAATTCACAAATCAGTAGCAATGCAATTGAGCTGGCATGTTGTCATGGTGGAGGCCCCCAAGAGTTCTTTCTCCACAAGTCTGTTATTTTCTTCTTGACATTTTATCAAGAACATCTCAAGACTTTGAGATAATGCCAGCAGTTTGCCGCCTAACCCTCGGGTACGAATTTGTGGTGCACAACAGCACTGATCTCAAAATAAAAAGATGGAAAATGACATGTTTTCGGTCAATCTGACCTACTGCAAATTCCTTCAGTCTCTGAATTTTTTTCCACACCATTTTGTAGCTCTGTAAAAGTTTAACCCAGTCTGGAGCAAAAGCAAATATCGAACTCCTTGTAATATTCAGACATCTTGACAATCACAATGCAAGCAATACCCTCTCGAACTAACCGATGCTGAGCGGTAACTAACTGTCTCAGATATGCACAGCAAACAGCCAATTACTTGGGAAGGATGCCACAATAGTGGCACTTACTGTAAATGGCTAAAAAGTCACATTTGTGCAGTATTTTCAAAGTTCAGTTATTTTTTTGGAACAGAGCTTATACTCAAAGTTCATTAAGATAAAAAATAATGCAAGATTTCTTGTTAAGACACACCACAATACTTTGATGTATATACAATACTTATGTAACAATATAACACACTTTCAGTCTTTATTATTTTGTATAAGCCATTGCCTTTAAAATGAGAATTACCTCAGGATAGAAAAAAATCATGATAATTAGCGATCATTGGTTTTTATAACTGGCCCCATTCCATGATAATTATGGAGGTGCGAAAGAAACACGGGGATCTAAAATAAAGTCTAATCTAATATAGGGTGTTCCAAAACCTGGGGGAAGTAATCGGGGGGTGGGGTGGTACTGGTGGTGTGTGCTTAGTACACCCCAAAACAACACAAAAAAGTGATTGATCGATTACCAGTTACAGACTTTCCAACTTTGTATGGGAAGTACTGGAAATAAACTTACACAATAGACCTTGCATTGAGTAGCTGTCACCATATTTTGTACTAGCAGGAGTACTGTATTTTAATACAAGAAGTCCTTATTGACTTCGTAATTTATGAGCTTCATGTTCCGTACTGATGGTGTGTAAATAAATAAATAAAATAAATAAATAAATAAATAAATAAATAAATAAATAAATAAATAAATAAATAAATAAAAACAAAATAGGTGAATGTTCCTCCTAATCAATACAATTCATATTTGGTTATTTAGTTACCTTACTGACTGTCGGACAGATCTGAACACTGCACGTATTTGACAGCAACCTCGTTCCATAAAGTATTGAAATGACTGCAAACTCCATCGTACATATGAACTATTCCAGCCAATAACTAAAACAGACGAAGCCTGTAAATGATCGACTGTATGGCATATGTACACAAGGACTTTGTGTTGTTCTTTGGGGTGTACTATAGACCCTTGATTACTTCCCACATGTTAGAGAACATCCTGTAAAAATGACTGCAGCTTAGCATATCTTAATATACACTATCAACTCATGTATTAACACAGACTGAAAATGTACTACAGGACCAAACTCAGACTGTCTTTGGTCACCAATCTCCAAGGAGACAACTCAAATCAAGGAAAAGCTTGACAGACAACAGCAATGCCCACTCTAAAACACGAAGTAGCCAGGACACAGCTATGGCAATCCGCTAGACTTCGGAGTGTTGGGGGAGATGTAGAGTGAATTTACATAAATGGGGATATCTACAGAGTTCAGATCTTTGCAAGTGTGGGGAGGGACAGACAATGTTACACCTATGTACCTGTGAACTATGCCGATAATCTTGCACAACACAAGAGTTAATTACAAGTAATGAACTTAATTTTGGTTCTGTACTGACTTTAAATATCTATGATAAAATTCTGAAAATAATTTTATTGTATTAAGTTCACCTATTCAATTCACTAGGTTGAAATGTGTCCTACTATGTAGCTTTTTAGACAGACCATTTATTAAATGGCAAATCTGTATTGAATATGTGGATTTAATGCAATTAAATCTTTTTTCAAAATTTTATCCTAGACAAGAGTTAATAGCAGGCTGTGATAGTGCTAAGAAAGTGGCCCATTTCTGGGCAAAAATAATCTAATCTGAGACATTTTATTTATTTGTCAATTATAACTGTAACACTCATTTACAGCATTGCCTGTTATTGCTTCTGAATCGAGTAAATAAATAACAAAAAAACTCATGTATGTAACAAGGTTTAACAGCTTTATATAAATACTAGCTGATGTACCCGTGCTTCGCTATGAAATTCTACATTGTATACAGAATTCTAGGTTAGGTAGTGTATACATTGTAAGCAAGATTGTATTAAAGTGCACAGCTCTTAAGGTTATCTAGAAACGCAACGGGGAAATCACCAAAGGTCTTTTCTCATATGAAGACTGGATTAGGGAATTTTCATTGTAATGGTAGCCCCGCTGGTCTGCCAGCGGTCACAATCAGGTTGAGGAGTTTTCATTATAACGGCAGACACTCACCCTTCTCCTGCCTTTTTACATCCTCAGAAAGACTGTCTTAGTGGTTTTCCCAACTGAAATGAACATAGGTCATTACAATGACATCAGTAGGAATGGTGTGATTAAAAGTAATGCTTTCATATGAAATACTCGATCAAATGAAAAACCACACATTTTCTCACTTTTAACAAACAGCAGGCTAATGTACTATGCTGCCGATCTAACAGTCCAAAGTTCCAGAGCTGGAATGACCAAGCCGCAGACAGCCGTGATCCGTGAACACCCTTAGTCTTTTTTCGGTGGGGGTGGGGGTCGAATAGTGGAGAGTCTCAGGGCAAAAACTATGCCTTTTTACTAATCTGTTTCCTAGGAGTACTCGATGAGTCGGAAAATCTCAATTCACTACACTGGTGGTGGAAAAATCTATTTGACTTGGAGGCAAAGTTTTTCCTAAAAGTCAGAGGAGAAACCCCTCTTCACTGCTAATTTGGAATAAAACAAAAGTAGAAGTTAATAAAAGTGAAGAGGAAGCTGCTTTTCTTAAGAAACGCCTCTTTTCAGGGTTGAATTTTGAGTTTAGTGAAATGTGGTGTTATAATTTGGAATAGGCCTAAATTGAGATTCTCGACAAGTGAGAAACAATCCTAACCCCAAATACCTGGGATTTACTCTGGACAGCTCTCTGACTTACAGAAAACACCTCGAGAATACTGCAGTAAAACTTAGGACCAGGAATAACATCATTCGCAAACTAGCTGGCACAACATGGGGTGCTGATGCAAGTACTCTTGGTATGGCAAGCCTTGCACTGGTCTACTCTGTTGCCGAATACTGTGCACCGGTATGGTATAGAAGTGCTCATATCCACAGAGTGGATACTCACCTCAATGAGACCTTAAGGATCGTAACGGGCACATTAGGATCAACCCCTGTGCCATGGTTACACGTACTGGCAAGTATATCTCCTCCACAACTGAGAAGACAAAAAGCTGCAGCCCAAACTTGGAAAACTTACATCTGTCCTGACTTTAAACACCTTCTGATTCACTCAGTGCTGAATAATCCACCAACCATGCGTCTGAAATCCAGGAAGCCTATTTGGGATGATAACATTATTAAGCAGCCAAGGCCTTTCAACATCAACAAAGTCTGGAAGGAAGGTTGGAGAGATTTCTCATCATCTCATCAAATCCAATTAGATGATCCTTCCCAGCATGTTCCAGGAACTGATCTACCAAGAGCTACATGGTACCAACTAAACCGCGTACGAACTGGTCATGGTAGGTGCAAAGCAACGCTGCACAAATGGGGATGGCTAGATTCAACTGCTTGCGACTGCAGAGCTCAAGAACAGACGATGAACCACATCATTCGGGAGTGTCCACAGCGTAGCTTCACACGTGTTTGGGAAGAGTTCATGAAAGCATCAACTCCAACTCCTGGCTGAGGAGTCTTGATATTCATCTTTAACTTATTACGTACATATTTGTGTTAAATAATGTAGATCATTTGTTCCATATGAAATGTATATATACTACTACTAAGAGAGCTTTTGTCTTAAGTGTGCACACTGCTCATTCAAAACAGCGTGTCAGAGTAGGGATGGAATAGCTGGAATAGTACGATGAACCAGTGTGTTACGTACCAGCAGTATCAGGAAATATGTGAATCAGAGGAACGGCATGCTAAAGAACAAAGTTATCTAACTCCCCAGCTATTTCCCACCAATATTCAGGCAGGCTGTTATAATCGGTGCGCAGCAGCAGTCCCATCTGTTGGAGTTGAATGTCAACATAAGAGACAAAGAACATCACAACAAACAATGGTCAATGTAATGTTATTGTTGATCAATGTATGCACTTTCGATATTGTAGGCCTTCACATTTAGTTTTCTTCCGAGAAATACCACTCATCATAGGCGGTATGGTAAAACTGAATAAAACATAAATGATCGGAAATTATATTCTCTATAACTTTTGTTATGCAGTACTTTTCGATAGGACCAATAACGTAGGTATTTAAAATTAAATTTTAGGCACCTTCCCCTAAACTACATTTTCATCCAGGGTGAATAAAACTGTTTATAGCTTAGACTGTAGTTTCTTATTGCCCGACTCTATATACCGATTTTCATTCAATTCTGTTAACCCATTTTCTCGTGGCTCCGCACCGATATGGATTTAGGCCTAGCAACAAAAATACAAATTCATGAATATCTGTGTTATCATAGCCGGTATGGTAAAAATGTATAAGACATAAATAATTAGAAATTTAATTCTATACAACTTTAGGTATTAGTATTTATCGATAGGACCACTAATAATATAAATATTTGAGAATTAAATTTTAGGCCTTCCCCTAAACTACCATTTCACACAGCGTGAATAAAATTATTTATAGCCTAGATTGTAGTGGTTTATCCCCCGAATTGACATACTAATTTTCATCAAATTCTCTGCAGCCGTATTCTGGTTATGCGTGTACATACATACATACATACTAACAGACAGGAATTACGGAAAAGTAAAAAGTGCATTTCCTTGTTACTGTGGACATGACTGATACAGAAATACCATTCTTTTCAAATTCTTAGCAATGTACTGTACCAGTAGGGTTGCCATACGTCCCGGAAAACTGGGATTGTTCAGGATTAGAGTGGTATAAATAATGTCCCGTCCAGCTGACCAAAAGTCCCAGATTTTTAAAAAGTAATTCCTTTACTCCTAGAGGAAATACAATTTAAATGCCCGCTCAATCTTTTAAAACTTCGAGTAAATTGAATCGTCGAGACGCAAGAAGAATCCATTAAATTGTACCTATCGATCTTATTCTTACAGATGGTTTTCAATTAGAATACTGGAAAGAATCTTGTTCTATTCTATGTTCGAAGAAGAAGAATCTATAGGAATTGATTAAATTCAGTGTGATATTCTGAGTGAATAACATTTTTAAGCATGGCATCGAAACGGAAAACGAAATTTAAAGATGAATACACCAATTTTCCTTCAATAAAACGAGGTAGAAGTGAATACGAGGCAGAATGTAAACTAAGCAAGTAAGTTTCTCTTATTTTTTATATAGGAAATAGAACAAATGATTGGTGAAAGAATTTCGTTTAACTGAAGTCAGACTTGGTAATTTAAAAAAATATTTTTCTTTACAGTTACTATTTTTCGATTGCACATGGGGTGGAAAGTGACATCAGAGATCACGTAGGTACAGTGAAGCACAGGAATTCTGTAAGTTCTGTGTCCTCCAGTAAGCAACTGACAAATTATTTCAGTAACAATAAGTCAGAAGAAAGAAAAGTAGCTGCTGCAGAGGCAATGTTTGCTTTTCATTCAGTACGGCACCATCACTCATACAACTCCACCACGTATACGAGCAAGTTATTCCCAACTATGTTCAACGATTCGAAAATTGCAAAGACATTTTCCAGTGCAAAGACAAAAACTGAAGCAGTAGTAAATAATGTAATTTCACCTTTAATACAAGCAGAAGTGAAAGAAAATATTTCCAAGTGTGATTTTGTTAGCATTAGTACAGATGCTAGCAATCATAAGCATCATAAGATTTTTCCTGTAATTGTGCAATATTTTGATACAGAGGAAGGTTGCTAGTCAAAACTATTAGATCTTGTTGAGGGTAGCAATGAAAATTCTGATGCAATTTTTGAATTACCGTAATTCACAATGTTATAGTACATAATAACATCAGTGAGAAAATTAGTGCATATGGGGGCGATAATACAAATACAAATTTTGGGGAAAGGTGAAAACAATGTTTTCACAAAACTGAAGTCGAAATGAAGTAGACCAATTGTAGGGGTTGGCACTCATGGAGTTTTGTGAATTAATGTTACATATCAAGACCTCCAAAGACATGTAAAAACAAGATGGTTAAGTTTATTTCCGGCAACTGAAAGATTTTTACGTATATTTCCGTCATCGAAATATTATTTCATGTCACAAGACAAATGTCCAGTTCTCCTTAAGTCTTTTTTCTCAAATGAAGTTGGTGAGGCTTATTTCTGGTTTCTCATGTCACAATGAATCTGTTTCAGAAGTCCATTGCCAGGATTGAAACGAAAGAGCTGTCAATAAATATGGTTAGAATGGTACTACAGGAAGTAATTGACACTTTAACAGAAAGACAGAATGCAGGTTTTGTTAGCTCAAAAGTGAAGGATTTCCTACCTGACCTACCAAAAGCACAATGTCAGACGTTACAAGATGAATGTATGTCTTTTTATGAAACAACTATTGAATATGTGTTGAAATGGAGCGAGCCTCTGTCACAATTGCAACATTTTGATTGGTTGCTTCTACAGATGACAATTACATGGGATCAGGTAGAATATTCTTTCAAATGGCTACATGAGCATAGTAACTGTAAACTGAATGAGAGCATTTTGATTGATCAGGTCATGAAATTAAAGTGTTCTATGAAAGAAAATAAATCAAATGAAGAATTCAGTGGTTTCTTAGCTAGCAAGAAGTGGGTACTGTTCTTTAAAAGCTGTATGTCAGAAGAGCAATGTTCTGAATTGCTGAAAATAGTCCAGTTTTACTTCTCTCTTCCTGCACACAATGCTAATGTAGAGAGAGTGTTCTCACTTATGAATGCTTACTGGAGTGAAGAAAGAAGTAGATTACATTTGTTGTCAATTAGGGCCATTCTTGACATACAATATAATATGGCAAATGTAAGTTGTTCTGAATTCTACACATTAATCACCAGTGTCAAATTGTTGAAATACTTTGACTCTGTACAGTCTACAACAGTACAACTGCCATAATAAAACATAACTTGTAATATATTGTAAAGAGTTTCACATTAAAAGTAAACCAAATTCTAGGCCTACACTTGAACTTCTTTGCTAATATGTATTTGTCCTGGTTTTCTGGCAGACAATTATGGCAACCCTATGTACCAGGAATGCACGGTACATGCCATATTTTTGAAGGAGCAACATCATTTCATTATCAAGCGCGCTCAGAACTATCAGCTCGATGTGTTTACGTGTAGCAGAGCGAGCCAGCAAGACCGCAAACGGCTGTAGGAGCGAGGTAGACTACCCGCCCAACTCTTCAACTCGCCACGCAGCAAGTGCTACAAGTTCTAGAACACGGTCAAATATTCTCGATCTTTCGATCCAGAAAATTTTTAAAACTCCCTTAATAATAATCGTTTTGCCTTGGGAGATACGTCATTTCGTAGGGAATTACAAGAACGTCTCCTCTACCAAGTCTTAAGAAAATACACCACAGGATTTTCACGTAATTCTGCTTACAAATAATCATGCTACATACTGAGCATTTGAGTCTATATATGCCTGAGCTTGAATATTTATTATTGGTTGAACTGACTGAGTAATGATTAAAAAATAAATTTTGATTTGTATTCTGAGTTGTGTAAGCGTTTTTTACCTTATGTTTTCTTAAGGGATTGGTGATTTGATGGATTTTTGGGTTGGTAAATGTGAATTTCACGAATTTTGGTTTGTTGAATTTTATTGGAGAAAGGTTTGTGGTTAATTTTAGTCTGACTTTATTAATGATTTTGTTGATCATATCTGGATTGAACCCGTTGAATCTGGCTATTTCTTTTATGAAATCTAATTCATTTTTTAGATTATTCGATGAAAGAGGGATTTTTAATGCTCTGTATACTAAACTGTAATAAGTGGCTTGTTTATGGGAATTTGGGTGCAAAGATTCATTTTTTACAGTTATGGAGTAAATGAAGGCTTGTGGTAAATTTGGAAATCAAATTTGTCCATAACTCGTGTGATTTTGATGTCTAGGAAATTGATTGAATTGTTGTTTTCGTTTTCCTTTGTGAACTTTATATTATCGTCTAAATTATTTAGAAACGTTAGGATGTTATCACTATTGTTAAGTTGTTTATCGATAATTGCTAATGTGTTGTCGACATAACGGAGCCATAAACTGAGTCCGTTAGGGTTTTTACTATTTTGTTGTGTTCTAGATTGTCCATGTAGATGTCCCGCTAAAATGCCGGAGATTGGGTCTCCCATAGCTAAGCCTTCTTGCTTATATATTTTGTTGTTGAAAGTAAAGTAATTATTGTGTAAAAGAAAACTTAGTAACTTTATGAATTCGTCTATTTCAATTTTGCTCAATGCGCTGTGTTTGGAAAGGTTGTTTTTTATTATGGTCATAAGTTTCGTTGACGGGTATATATGAGTACATATTTATGATATCAAAGGAACATAAAACGTGATTTGGTTGTAAATTGAATTTGTTTAAAGTTTCGCAAAGTTTGATAGAATTTTTGATGGGATTTGCATTGTGAAATTTAAAATGTTTCTTTAAGAACTTGTGGAGGAACTGAGAAGTTTTATAAGTGGGACTGTTTCTGCTATTGATTATAGGTCTGATGGGGATATCTTTCTTGTGTATTTTAGGTAATGATCTTGCTGTAGGTAATTTCGGATTCATAATGATCATTTTCTGATAGTCTTGTTCATTTAGTAGGAATGTTGAATTTTTAAGGAGTGTTTTTAGATTGCATTGTGTTTTTACTATGGGATCTTTATTGATTAATGTGTAGGTTTTATCGGAGAAAAACTCTTCTGTTTTCTTTATGTAGTCTTGTTTATTCATTAAAACTGTTGTATTGCCCTTATCAGCCTTTGTTACTATGACGTTATTGTTGTTAATTTTACTTTTTAGTTTTAGGTTTTGCTTTGAAAGGTTAGAATTATCGTTAGTTATTAAGTCATTAACGAGTGTAGGTATTTTCTTTTTTATTTTGTATTTAACATCGTTTTGTTTCTCTAAGGGAATCTGTTTGTTAATATTAGCTTCAGTCTCGGCGATATTGGTGATTACATCTTCGACCTTTTGTGGATTAGGCCAGTTGTATTTTATGCCTTTATTGAGGAGATTCATTTCATTATCTGAGAAAACTGTGTCAGATAAGTTAATTGTAGTGGAAATGTTCGTCAACGAAGGGGTTGAAAACTTGGTGTTCCTGTTCTGGTTGAGGGCTTTGGGTTTAACTTTTTGTAAACAAGTTAGCTTGTGGTTTAATGTCTTTTGTTTTCTATCTAATATAGTGGTCAGTTTATAGTTGGTGTGTCTAAGAAAATAACTCCATTCAAGTGAAGATGAATAGTGTGAGATGGTCAAATGCATCCGGTATAATTGCAAATTCAGGAATGATTTTTTCTTGTACATTTAATTTCATTTCTCAGCCATATGTTGTTTATCTTATTTTGAGTGCCATTTGACTTTTGGTATGGAATGTTTTTCCTTTGTAGTGGTTTGAGGAACTTAGGTATTAGTCCTAGTTTCAAGCAGTCTTTAAGAAATGTTATGTCTTTTGAGATTTTACCGATCTTTATTCTAAGATTCAAATACTTATTCATTTTAACATTTGCCTGGTTGGCTTTGATATTACATGTGATAAAATTCAATTTTAGGTCTGTATTGAAAGTATTTGTATTAAATAACACTTGTATGTTTTATTATTCATCCACCTATTCAATACAATATAACCTTAAAAATTAGGAAATTGTCCTTATAAAAATTGTTGACATGAAATTAATATATTAGATGATCTACATGTTTCGCCCATCAATAGTAGGCATCATCAGCCATATTTTTCATCTTAAGAATAGATCAGGTACCTGATTGGAAATAACGTATGAATGCTGTTAAAAACTATGTCGTGTAAAATGTATTACAGAACGTTAAACAACTATTACAATATAAAATGTAGTATGCTATTACTTGACAATATTTGTGATAATATTGGAGTCTAAAAACATGACAGTTGTTTGAGGATTATGACATATTAAAAGATATTACAATAAAGGTAAAAATCAGAAAACACATTCCATTTAGTTGTCAGATGGCGTGTTGTTAAAAACTTGTGAAAAGTTGTGCAATGGTAATGGTCCTTAGTTCTTGAAGTTAATAAATATTGATTTTCATTTATATGCTTATAGATTTTTGAAGAATTTTCATATGTCCTGGTTCTTTTTGAGATAATATTAGTCAGAAATGTTGGTGCCGTAGGCTATATTGAAGTCTGTGTAGACGTCATTAGACCATCTTCTTTGATGTGGTAAGAGTTTGTGATGGGTGTGGCTCTTTGCTGTTAGGCATGTTTAGGTGAGCGTATTAGTCGAAAGGGAACGTTGTTGTCATTCAGTGGTTAGCCAAGTATATGATGAATTCTGTAATTAAAGAAATAATTTGTAAATTTAATGAATGACCATAATTGGAATTAAGGGGCTGAATAGTGGAAGTTAAATGAAGAGTGTTGACACTTACCCCTTCGACCGCTGAGAGGTTAGCTTATGTTGAGGGTTTTAGAGCAACTGGCAATCGTCGAGCTCCTACTACGCGTGTTGTATTTGTGAAGTCTTGGTTCCCTTTCGACTAATACGCTCACCTCAACACGCCTAACAGCAAAGAGCCACACCAATCACAAACTCTTACTACATCAAAGAAGATGGTCTAATGACGTCTACACAGACTTCAATATAGCCTACGGCACCAACATTTCCGACTAATATTATCTCAAAAAGAACCAGGCCATATGAAAATTCTTCAAAAATCTATAAGCATATAAATGAAAATCAATATTTATTAACTTCAAGAACTAACAACCATTACCATTGCTCAACTTTCCACAAGTTTTTAACCTGACAACTAAATGGAATGTGTTTTCTGATTTTTACCTTTATTGTAATATCTTTTAATATGTCATAATCCTCAAACAATTGTCATGTTTTTAGACTCCAATATTATCACAAATATTGTCAAGTAATAACATACTGCTGCCTGGGAGACTGATTACCTCGGATCGAGTAGGGGTATTTCAGTCGCCTTGACAAAGAATACTGCAATGTATTCGAAACGTCGGCAAACTGTACGTGATGTACAGACAACTACTACACGGTTAAACCCAGAAATTAAACTGAATAATAGCATAGTACATTTTATATTGTAATAGTTGTTTAACGTTCTCTAATACATTTTACACAACACAGTTTTTAACAGCATTCATAAGTTATTTCCAATCAGGTACCTGATCTATTCTTAAGATGAAAAATATGGCTGATGATGCCTACTATTGATAGACGAAACATGTACCATCTAATATATTAATTTCAAGTCAACAATTTTTATAAGGACAATGTCCTAATTTTTAAGATTATATTGTATTGAATAGGTGGATGAATAATAAAACATACATGTGTTATTTAACGCAAACCCCTTCTCAGACACCCCCACAAACATCCTGGCAAAGCTTTGCCTTCTTTTTTACAAAAGAATTCACATATCATTAAAGAGATCAGTATTTCTATCAATATACAGCAAGTTTAGATTACACCTCTAAAACACACTCACCTCCGAAAACAGTGAAATGTTGCAAGTGAGCAAATAATAGTAGTACTGTAGAATCTGCAGGGGATCCCGAGTGATTAAGACATGGTCATCTAGACATGAAGAAACACAACATTTATATAATCATCATGTATTTATGTTCATAAATTGGAAATGAAAAATTATTAAATGGTGAAACACACAATGCTTATGGTATCAAAAATCAACAAATCACAATGCATCAGCAAAAGAACAGGATCAATATTTAGTTTGTCTGATTACGTGACTCTTATTTTTAATTTTCTTCCTGTAATTTCTTTTACCTACCCTGAATAAATACAATGGACTGAAACAACACAGGGAATATTTACCCCTGTGGGTGGAGGTGGTAGAATATCACCCACAGTAGCCCTTGCCTGTCATAAGAGGTAACTGAAAGGGTCCCTAGAGGCTCTGAACTTAGGAGCATGGGTTGGCGACCACAGGGCCCTTAGCTGAGTCCCGGCATTACTTCCCCCACCCCCACACGGGGAATTTCAGTAAGAGTCAAATACAGTAAACAAGAAATGCTGCCCACAAGAGGGATGTTTTGCTTGTGTGTTTTTGAGTACCAAGCTGAAGAACTGAATTAAAAGGAAAATTCCTGCAAACAATCTGAGGCAATTTACTGATGAATCATTAAAATAATCGGAAGGTCATCTCCTCATAAAAAGTTGGAGACCTCTGAGCGGAAGAACCTGGAACAATAGTTCAAAAATTCATTCAGAACAACTCCCAGATTAATGGGACGGTTAGTTCATGAGAAAGAGGGTGTGTACCTTGGCGTGTTTTGTCGTCCGTTAATTGGTCCCATGCACCATGCACTCCCATTCCTAATGTTATGCGTCCACTGTTACTTCGCTCAGTTCAGTATGGTTTGGTGCTGTTATCGTCTGATTCATTAAAACTTAATTACTTCTCTTTCATTCAAACTGCACTGTTCCATGCTTCTGCGCTACACAATATCATATTTCAAAGTGACAGAGAGTCAAGTAATTAAGAGGTTTCAACATGCATATCAGTGAAAAGATGGTGATTTATACTAGTAATCTCCATAAGGAAACATTGTATAATGACACATACACCCGCTAGAATTCAGCAGAAATTCTAGTCTATATGCTCTCAAGAGGAAAGAGATCAGACTATTTCAAACTCTTTAGAAAGAAAAAAGAAACTCTCCATGGAGTCAGATAATATAATAATAAAACATTACTTTTTAATTGGCCACGTTGCTTTTCTCCTTCCCTTCTTTAATAGTTGGCATTATTAAAGTTATAACTGTAAAGTAAAATCTATTCCGTACACTACATTTGTACATTTGTACATTTCTTTTTAACATATATATGAAACTTACCACATAAACAAATTGAGATTTATGCATAATAACGTCTAGATGATACTTAACAACCCCACAAATTTCTTTGTTATAAACCTAATGCATGCGTTTTTATAAACTTTTAAACGTAGCGAACGGTGCTTACATGGGACGGACTTTTAACTTCGCATACCTTTACATTTTTTCTAAATTCTGCCAATTGTGGTAACTTTTATTAGTAATGTTAATATATTGTTTACAAGAAGGACAAATGTACATTTTGTGAAAAATGTCCAAACGTGTAAGTTGTGTAATATATTTAAAAGCAATCGTTGCATGTTTACTTGACAGCGTCGCGGGATTACACAGAGCATATGAATAAAAATTTACCATAATTATTTTGATACCTTTTCATCATAATAAACAGTACCGGTAATTCCTAAAACATTGAGAAATATCAAATGAATTTAGACTGCACATAAAGGTTCAATTAATTCACAACATCCAGTACTGTCTATTAAAACTACTAAATGCAATATAATTGAGAAAATACAGATAACAAAACAATTTAAGGAATCCCTAAAATTTTCGCAAGGAAAATATTGTACTTCCATGTTTAAAACCAGCAACACATTGAAACTATATGAGAAATCGTGCACTAAAGTGATACAAGCCTTTGGTACTGAGCTATCTCAACTACTGTCAGCACATATAATGACATCCAGCACCAAACTTTCAAACTGAAGGGTGCGCTGAGTTACCCATGAACAGAGTTCTGTATAAAAGAAATAGGAGACCTTATTTTTGGTATTACCCTCGTATGTCCGGAATGCAATGTAAGTCCTGGATGTGGGATTATTTTAATGAGATGTAACATAGCTCATTCTGCTGTGTTGTTTGTTCAAATGAAGTAACATACATTAGCAGAAATACATTAGGTAATAACACGCTGTTATTAAAACCTATCTGAAAGGACCATTAATTGACAGTTCAGTTTCTCGCATGTTCCTTTAATTGACTTCTGATGCACCAGTAATTGACACTTGTATAATATATATTAAATATAAAAGAATAACATGGTTCATAACTGTTGGTCATTCTGAATGTTAGCAACATTAATGATTCCTATAATATAAGATAAAATGTTAATTTACAACCAAATATATAAACAAAAAGCATCACGATAACATCAACATATGTTCTGATATAATCAAATGTTAGTTATAACTGTAGTAATTTTAAACAAATCATAAGTAGTAGGCCTACCAATAGATGAACAGTGAAACAAAACATGAAAACAGATATTTTATTTTTGGCTAGTGGCTTTATGCCGCACCGACACAGATAGGTCTTATGGCGATGATGGGATAGGAAAGGCCTAGGAGTGGCAAGGAAGCGACCGTGGCCTTAATTAAGGTACTGCCCCAGCATTTGCCTGGTGTGAAAATGGGAAACCATGGAAAACCATCTTCAGGGCTGCCAACAGTGGGATTCAAACCCACTATCTCCCGGATGCAAGCTCACAGCCGTGTGCCCCTAACCACACGGCCAACTCGCCCGGTAAACTGATACAGTGATAACTCTGTCTCCTTTGGGTTGTAGAAAAAAAAAAGCATTCTCATCGGAAATAAATATGCGCATCTGATCATTTGTGATGTGAAGGATATTATTCTCAGTTGAATAATCTTTTACATCAGAAAACCAAGCATGTAATTGGGCTTCTGTGACATTTCCCCTTGAAGCAGTGAGATTTTGTGTTCTCTTATTTCAGGGTGTCTTTTGAGGAAGGAAGAATACCACTTTCTGCCTGGTCTGCCATTGGTGAAATTGTTGTCTCTTCAATTTTACAATTAGCTTTACGTCACACTGATACAGGTAGGTCTTATAGCGACAGTGGGATAGGAAAGGGCCACAAGTGGGAAGGAAGCGGCCGTGGCCTTAATTAAGGTACAGCCCCAGTATTTGCCTGGTGGATGACATAATACATGATATTTAAAATTTTAAAATGTATCCACTGACAAGAGTTTAAAAAAAATGGTGATGAGAAAATGAGTATGAAATTAAAACAGCAGTGGATCTAATTCGCAATACCTTATTTTCTAATAAAATAAGAGAAAATACAGGGAAAAAAGGAATAAGGCATTGCCTGGTAGTGCATATATATATATATATATATACATAATTTACATTAGACATTAAAATAACACATTAAAATACACGACACAAACTAAAATGAAGTCAATGGGATAAAAGCGCAATTGACACAAATACACGAGGACAAAGGACATCATTAGACACGATAAAACAGACCACTATCCCTCATAAAGCGGATGACGAGGTCTGCTGACTGCTCGTCATCTCGCAAGATAAGGGAGATGGTACCCGAGAGGTTAAGACTACGGCGAAGATCGACCAGATCCATACACTCCGTAAGGATGTGTACCACGGTAAGATGGTCGCCGCAGGTACACACCGGAGGGGGTTCTCCTTTCAAAAGGTGCAAGTCAGTCACGATACCGTGGCCGATCCGAAGACGACATAATACCATGGCTTCCCTCCGTGAAGCCCGAAGGGAAGTCCTCCATACCTTCGTTGTTCATCCCTCAGCTTATTGGGAAGTGGAATGGCCTGCCACTCCATTTCCCAATGGGACATAAGAACATGTCTCAGCTGAGAGCGAATATCACTTGCTGGAACCTTGAAAGGCAATGGGGGCAGTGTAACTGCCTCCTTGGCAGCCTGATCTGCTAACTCGTTTCCCTCTATGCCCATGTGGCTTGGGAGCCAAAGAAACGTGATTCTGGTGCCGGCAACCTAACACCCGGTCAGCAGATTCTGGATCCGCTGCACCAGAGGGTGCCGAGGGAAACAGATATCAATAGACTGGAGCGAACTCAAGGAGTCAGTACACACAATAAAGTGTCGGCGCTCATTGTACAGTGCATACCGCAGAGCTCCACAGATAGCATAGAGCTCTACTGTGTACACACTAAAGGTTTCCGGGAGAGCATAGAGAAACCTATCATTGTCGACAATGAATGCACAGCCCACCTTCGTATCTGTCCTTGAACCATCTGTGTAGATGACGACTGAACCTGGATAGCGGCCAACAACGGACAGGAAGAGTCTCTGATAAATCGAAGGGTCCGAGTTTTCCTTCGGGCCAGTGTGCAGATCCAGGATTATTTCAGGTCGTCGAACGACCCATGTTGGTACCCCACTGGGTTGTCTGACAAGGCAAGGAACCAAAGGTACGTCAAATAATCTGTAACTGCTATCCAAGCGTATTCCAACCGGCCGCGCTGCTCGAGGACAAGCAGCGTACAGCAAACGGTTCACATTGTTGAACATGCAAGGATAGCTTGGATGAAGTGGCATCTGTCGCAAATTAGCAGCATAGGTAAGAAGCATTTGCTGGTGCCTCAGATGTAAAGGTGGCACACCAGACTCAGCGAGCAGGCTAGCTATGGGGCTTGTTCGAAAATCTCCCGTCGCCAACCGAACCCCGCTGTGGTGGATGCTGTTCAGCTTTGAAAGGACACTTGGTCTTGCTGAGCCATATGCTGCACTGCCGTAGTCTAACCGGGATAAAATATGTGCCCGATAGAATCGTAGGAGCACCGTGCGATCTACTTCCCAATTAGTGCTACTAAGAAACTTCAAGAGATTAAGCCTCCTGGTGCATTGCACTTTTAGCTGCCGCACGTGTGGCTCCCACAATACTTTACCAACGAAAAGGAGCCCAATCGGTGTCAACAACTGGAAGAACGACATTTCCTAAATAAAGCTCAGGATGTGGGTGAAGAGTACATTGACGACAAAAGTGGACAACAGAGGTCTTTGCGGCAGAAAACCGAAAGCCATGTTCTAAGGTCCACTGCTCCATCCTCCTAATAGCTTGCTGTAACTGTCGCTCTGCGACTGCCATACTGCACGAGCTATAATGCAGAGCAAAATCGTCCACATATAGCGACGGTATTATTGCTGAACCAGCAGCAACGACAATACCGTTTATGGCAATCGCGAACATTGCGACACCAAGGACCAATCCCTGTGGGACTCCACTTTCCTGAACGTGGTATTGCAAATACGTCCTCCCTACTCGGACACGGAATGGACGGAGGGACAAAAAATTTACAATAAATACCGGCAAGTTTCCTCGGAATCTCCATTGATGCAGGACTGAAAGGATACCATATCGCCACGTGGTGTCGTAGGCCCTCTCCAAGTCAAAGAAAACAGCTACAAAGTGCCGTTAGCGGAGAAACGCATCCTGGGTAGAGCTCTCCAGGCGTACCAAGTGGTCAGTGGTGGATCGAGCGGCTCGAAAACCACACTGGTACTCGGACAAGAGTCCTTGTTTCTCCAGACACCACACGAGTCGGCGATTTACCATCCTCTCAAATAGCTTACACAGGCAGTTTGTAAGACAAATCGGTCTGTAACTTCCTGCATACTTAGGATCTTTGTCAGGCTTGAGGACAGGAATGATTATGCCCTCTCGCCACTGAGATGGAAAATCACCCTCTATCCAGATTCGGTT
The DNA here is from genome assembly GCF_040414725.1 of Anabrus simplex. Classification (NCBI taxonomy): domain Eukaryota; kingdom Metazoa; phylum Arthropoda; class Insecta; order Orthoptera; family Tettigoniidae; genus Anabrus; species Anabrus simplex. The sequence continues at coordinate 33,099,949 of NC_090265.1, read as the reverse complement.
GAACACACGAAGGAGATATAGTAGACTCTCATCACTAAGGTGTTTCAACATCTGGTTATGGATGTTGTCCGGTCCAGGAGACGTGTCCTTGCAAAGCGCTAAGGTGCTGCGGAGTTCCCACTCTGAAAAGGGCATGTTGAAGTCCTCTGAAGCTTGGGTGACAAAACTAAGGTGATGACGTTCTGCCTCCCGCTTCAGAGCGAGAAAATCACGATGGTAATTCCTGGAACCAGACACATCCGCGAAATGGCTAGCTAGATGCTTAGCAAATGAGAGTGGTTCAGTGACGATGTTGCCTGCAATGGAAATTCCCAGTACAGATGATGATCCTTGGATATCCGAAATACGTCGAAGTTTAGTCCACACTTGAGATGATGGAGTATGTGACGTCATAGACGACACGTATCTCTCCCAAGAAGCCTTCTTACTTTGGCGAATAAGGACTCGCGCCTTAGCGTGGAGTTGTTTAAATGTTACCAACTTGGCCACAGTAGGCTGTCTACAGTAACATTTATGTGCTCGATGGCATTCTCTGATAGCTGCTACTATTGCTTCGTTCCACCAAGGAACGAGTTTTCGACAAGAAGGACCCAAGAAGAAGGGAATGGGCTCCTCAGCAGCAGCAAGAATAACTTGGGTGACGTAAGTTAATTCCTTGCCGATGGTCTGCCCGGTATTGTCGTAAAGACAGCTAGTGATGTGTACTTTGGCCAATAGAATCCATCGAGAGGGAGCCTCGACGGAATTATGTTTCAACAAAGTAAGAATAATGGGAAAATGGTCACAGTCATAGAGATCATCATGTGTATTCCACCGAAACAGCGGAACCAACGTTCGGCTGCATAGACTTACGTCTATGCGAGAATATGTGCCGTAACGTACACTGAAGTGTGTTGGTTCCCCTTTGTTCAAAATACATAAATCCAGCTCTGTTACTAATGTTTCCAACTCTCTTCCCCCGGGGCAAGGCGTCTCAGAGCCTCAGATTGGATGATGGGCATTAAAATCGCCCAACAAGAGGAAGGGAGGTGGAAGGTGATCAATAAGATCAGTGACATCATTTAAGTTAACAGCCTGGCCTGGTGGAAAATAAACATTACACACTGTTGCTATGACAGGCAGCGGAATGCGGACAGCTACAGCCTCAAGCGGGGTTCTTAATGGAACCTCTTCGCTGTAGGTATCAGAACGTACAAAAGTGCCAACGCCACCGGAAGCTCGGTGAGCATAATATCGTTCTATCGAGTATAGTCTGAAACTTCTCAAGACCGCATGATGACCAGTTGGTCTCCTGAATACAGACTATACTCACTACGTACTCACTAATGAGCTGCCGTAGCTCAGCAAGATGCCTGTCATGACCGTTACAATTACACTGTAACAGTGCCATAGTGTGGACTATGAAAGGGCTGTTAGGTTATGAGCGACAAAATGCTCACAAGCCTAAGCACTATCAACATCTACATCCGTAGATGTAGATGACTGCGTGACATCCATCCCGTCATCAACAGACGGCGGGGATGCCACCCAGAACTTCGACGCTTTCCGGGGGTGGCCAGGTCCCCTACGAGGAGAGCGCTCAGGTTTTGGAGCAGGAGTACCTCCTGGCGCAGACTCATACCCTCCAGATGGGGGGTATGATTCCTCCTTCTTAGGGGCAGTGCGAGAGCGCTCAGCATGGGCGCTCTTCTTCGCCGCCTTCTTTTCTTGTTTAGACGGGCTGGGAGGTGGTTTCCCAGCCCTGTCGACGATGCCGCCTCCGCTGGCTGGGGCACGGCTTTCGTCGACCTCTTAGGGGGGAGGGGAGACTTAGCCTTCCCCCCCTGCTGTTCTGGCTGGAAACTGCCAGCCGGCACAGACTTCTTGTTGGTCGAAGGTGGGGTGGTCCCCCCCTTCGAGCTTTTACTTTTTGCGGCGTTGCTCTGAGGAGCAACAGTCGCCTTGGGCGCAGCGATAAGCACAGGTGACGATGTAGTAAATGACGAACCTGGAAGACTCTGAGCTATCAAGCTATAGTCGAGTGTACTGGCAGGTGTATTCGTAGAATTAAACTTACGGCACGCTTCCTGGTAGGAAAGACCATCCAGGGTCTTGATCTCCTGGATCTTCTTCTCACTCAGATATGTCGGACAGTTCCGATCCCGAGGAGAATGAAAACCGGAGCAGTTAGTGCACTTGTAGAGAGTTGTGCACTCCTCCGTGCCGTGAGCTACTCGTCCACATGTACCACATACAGACTGATTCGAACAGCGAGATACCATATGTCCGAATCGCTGGCATTGATAGCATCGCATAGGAGGCGGGATGTATGGCCTCACATCGCAACGATAAGTTGCTACCTTGACTTTCTCTGGTAACACTGACAACTTGAAAGAGACAATGAAGGCACCAGTGGCAACGTCTTCATTGTTGACCTTGCGCGTAATGCGCCGGACGTGTGTCGCGCCACGGTTCTTCATGTCTTCCATCAACTCGTCGTCAGTGCTCAAAATAAGGTCGCGGTGAAAGATGACTCCAAAAACCAGATTCAAGGACTTATACTCCTCCACTTTGACGGGGATTTCGCCAAAGTTGTCGCACTTAAGCAACTGATCAGCTTGCAGTGCTGTACGAGTCTTCATAAGCAAACTACTGTTGCGCATTTTCTTGAGGTCCTCAAGTTCGCCGTAGATGCATTCGATGTGCCTACTAAAAAAGGTCGACTTCACCAGCTTAAAATCATGCCCATCGGTTCTGGTAGCGACCAGAAACCTAGGGAAGCTGGATCCCATTCCTTCACGCTGTGCATGTTCCCAGGGAGTTGAACCTCTCAGGGAAGCAAAAGTTAAAGACTTAGGTGGGGGACCACCTTGAGAGGGGCAACTTCGTTTGGAAACCATTACCGAAAACTTCCTCCCCGAATGCCACCCACTCCGATCAGGGGTCTCTGTAGCCGAACCAAGCAGCCAAGGCAATACCCACCTGGTCATAGCAGGTACTGCCTGGGGTCCGATATTGGACGATGCCTAATACGGGATGACTGAGGCAATGAGCAGTAGGGCTCCCTTCCTCCAGTCACCCGCAATAGCATGTACCCCAAAGCGTGTACAGAGCACTAAATATAGAGAAAAAAAGAAAAAATAATGTCCTTCTGGCATTCGGCTGTGCAGGGACCTCTGTTGTCAGGCGGATACTACTGCCAAGATACATGGCGCTCCCACCCGCAATGTTCCTGGGTGGGCAATTGCGGGCTTTTGGGCGTAATCGCACACGTAAGATGCCCATCTCCGGACAGCACACACATCAAAATTTGGAATGGTCTACATCTGACCCTCGGAAAAATAATAAAAAATAAAGAGGGGACCATGGCCACATGACCCTTTAAGTCGCCTTCTACGACAGGCAGGGATTACCTATGGATGTATTCAGCCTTTCCCATCCACAGGAGGTCCAACACATTGTACCAAACCGCAATCCATGTCCGCGCCTAGGTCGCCCCTTACGACAGGCAGGGGATACCGCGGGTGTATTCTACATGTGCGTCCCCCACCCGCAGGGGGTAGTGTGTTTGGTCCGCGAGAGGTATTTTATTTCCCTTAAGTCCGCCGGCAAGCCGGTTAGGACCCCCCTATCTGCCACCTGGGACGCGCCACATGGGAATATCACCTCTCCCCCTGCTACGCCAGTGTAGTAGGTTCATGGGTGTGAAAATGGGAAACCAGGGAAAACCATCTTCAGGGCTGCTGACAATGGGGTTCGAACCCACTATCTCCCGAATGCAAGCTCACAGCTGTGCGTCCTTAACCGCACGGCCAAGTCGCTCGGTCTCTCTTCAATTTTTTAATCAGACGTTTGACACTGCCCAATGTCTTTCGTGACTGGATACTGTAATTTGGCAGTTGAAAACAACCATTCAAACACAACTACTTTTTCTTCAGCAGTTAGAATAGTGGTTGGTCTGATTCTGCATACTTCTGGGCTCTTACCAGAGGTTTTATAAGGTAGTATTGTTTGAGGAACATTGAATTGTTTAGCTGCTGCTGTTACCGGCATGCCTGCCTTCACTCATTCAACAGCCTGTGCCATTAGACTGGCTGTGGAATTAAGTTTAGGCCCTATATCTGTAATTAAAAACAATGGTACTAATAACTGACAGCTGTCTGAGCTGATCATTGACATGGTGTCAAACAATGGAGAGAAATAACACTGAAATGCACTTTCAGAGACAGATAAAATACAATTAAAAGGCATTTTTGTACATTATTATGTCTACATCTTTTTTAAGAAGACATGTCCCAGTAATGTCCGGAAATAAACATCAGAAATAGGTTTTCTGCCCTAAATAATTTAATTCTGGAAGAAAGTGATCCCGCGCGTGAAACCAAATCATCGCGATCTGCTGCCGTTGCCGTGCCAAGTTTAAAATTTAGGCCTAGAATTCAGATTCAAGACCCAGTTAGGCCTAAATCAGCGAAGGTAGCTGTGTTTGGTGATAGCCAAGGAAGGGGAATTGCGGGAGTGATTAACGACGAGAATATAGCAGCAACCGGAGAAATATATCCAGGAGCTTCTATCAGCAGTGTTCTGGAAAACGTAGAAGCAGCAACTAGGAACTTCGGGGGCGGCGATGCAGTGCTTATCATCGGTGGGACGAACGACGTAGCTCACGACGACGCCAAGAATGTAAGATCACAACTTAAACGTACACTAGGGATGCTGACCCACACTAACGTCTTTGTAGTGAACGTGCCCCACAGGCATGATTTGAGTAGAAACTCGTGTGTGAACATTGAAGTGGACAAGGTCAATACAGATATTGTTAAAATTTGTAAACATTTTCGGAATACTCAGGTTATTGAATGCAGCAGTTTTGAGAGATACTGTTATACAAAATATGGCCTCCATCTAAACAATTCAGGTAAACGAAAGATAGCAAATATTGTTCTAGATTTTATTAATCTTAAGATATGTACTGTGAAACAGGCAATTCCCTTGAGTTATAATACTGACCACGAAAACTAGTAGAAAGAGCCAGCTGTACTTCAAGCTGGCTCAGTCAACTAGAAAAAGAAACTCAGGATAGTAAGGAATTTCAAGTTACCCAATTGCAACAGTCAAGTTTTAGGGAGGAAGGGGGTCTGAGATTGCTCTTGGTAAACTGTCAAAGTGTAGTAAATAAACAATTAAAATTCGGTACATTGATGGAATCTTATGAGACTGATGTGGTGATAGGAGTGGAATCGTGGTTGAAAGAAGGGGTGGGTAATAGAGAAGTATTTCCAGAAGGGTACACAGTCTATCGTAGAGACCGAGGAGATAAAAAGGAAGGGGGGGGGGGGGGGGGGGTGTTTATTCTGGTGAAGGAAACTTACTGTTCACATGAATGGTTTACCGATGAAAGGGATGAAATATTAGGGATAAAATTAGTTTGTGATAATATGAAGGAGGTGGGAATTATAGGAACATACAGGCCTAGAAGAGAGGAAAGAGACATGGAAATCTTTGAGAAAATAATAGATTATACTCATAAAAACAATAATAATGATATAGTAATAATTGGGGGAGATCTAAATTTGCCTGAAGTTGAATGGAATGGAGCTGCAAGTGAAGCCCATGAACAGAAACTGGCAAATAAGTTAATTTGGGAGGGAGGATTTACACAAGTAGTACAAGAACCGACTCGTCTCAATAACTTACTAGATGTATTCTTGGTTAAACCATGGGAGATTGTTGATAAAACTGAGGTAAATGAAGGAATAGGAGACCATAAGGCTGTAATAATGGATGTAGGACTCGTACCAAAAAGGCTTAATAAGAGGGTCACACAAGACAAGAAATTGTACAGAAAAACTAAAGTTGATGAATTTGGGACTTACCTTAAATCACAATTCAGTTGTTGGATAAGTGAAGGGAGTAACGTGGATACACTTTGGGCTAAATTTAAAGGAATCATTTGGGAAGGAGAGAAGAGATTTGTACCTGTTAAGAAGGGTAAAATGACCTCAGACCCTGTTTATTATACATGGGAAAAAAGAAAATTAAAAAGAAAATGTAGAATAGTAAACAGGAAAATCAAAGAGGGTAGGGAGAGTAGAGAAACTAGAAAACAGCTAATGAGGGAACTGAATAGAATGAAAAAGGAAGCAAAAGAGAATTATATGAATGGCATACTTCAAGAGGGTAATGACCACAAAGGGAAATGGAAAAAGCTGTATTCATATATCAGGAATCAAAAAGGAAAAGGAATCCAAATTCCTACAATGGTGGGAGAAGGGGGTGAACACTATTTAACAGATAGTGAGAAAGCAAACCTATTTAGTAGGGAATTTAGAGATTCAGTAGATGATTGTCAAGAGTTGGAAACCGAAACAGAAGACAGAGAGGGAGAGAGACAGAGGGAAACAAGAAGCTTCTCATTCACAAATGAAGATATTTTCAGAGAAATCCAACTGCTTCAGCAAGGAAAAGCAGCAGGAAGTGATCAAATTACTGGGGAGGTATTAAAGACAGTGGGGTGGTACATAGTGCCTTATTTAAAATTTCTCTTTGACTATGTCATAAATAATAGTGTAATACCAAAGGAATGGAAGGAATCTATAATAATACCAATTTATAAAGGAAAGGGTGATAAAAGGAAACCAGAGAACTACAGACCAATCAGCCTGACCAGTATAGTTTGTAAAATACTGGAGAGTTTAATATCAAAGTACATCAGAGGGATATGTGATGATAAAAATTGGTTCATGAGGAGCCAGTATGGATTTAGAAAGAAATTTTCTTGTGAGGCACAACTGGTGGGATTTCAACAGGACATATCAGATCAATTGGATTCAGGAGGTCAGTTAGATTGCATAGCCATAGACCTTTCCAAAGCCTTTGATAGAGTGGAACATGGAATACTATTAAAGAAATTGGAGGGAATAGGACTGGATGTAAGGGTTACACGTTGGATAAAAACATTTCTAAATTCAAGGGTTCAGAAAGTCAAAGTTGAAAATAATGTATCTCAGGAAGAGAAAGTTTGGAAGGGAATTGCACAGGGTAGTATAATCGGTCCGTTACTTTTCTTAATATACGCAAATGATTTAGGGAACAATATAACATCAAAAATAAGATTGTATGCAGATGACATAATTGTTTATAGGGAAATAAACAACACTGAGGATTGTTCAGAATTACAAAGGGTCCTTGAAAGTATCCAACAATGGGTTGAAGAAAATAATATGAAGGTTAATGGAGGCAAATCAACTGTTACAACTTTTACAAACAGGAGCTTTAAAACTGAATTTGAATATACTTTGGATGAGGTAGTTATCCCAAAAGATGGCAAGTGCAAATACTTAGGTGTGAGATTTGAAAGTAATTTGCACTGGAAGGGTCATATTGATGACATTGTTGGGAAAGCATACAGATCATTACATGTCATAATGAGGCTACTTAAAGGATGCAACAAAGAATTAAAAGAAAAAAGTTACTTGAGTATGGTTCGTCCATTATTGGAATATGCAAACAGTGTTTGGGATCCTCACCAAGAATACCTAATAAAAGAAATAGATAGTGTGCAGAGGAAAGCAGCAAGATTTGTAACAGGGGATTTCAGGAGAAAGAGTAGTGTATCAGAAATGTTAAAGGAACTTGGCTGGGAAACTTTAAGTAAGAGAAGGGAGAAAACTAGACTTACAGGATTATATAGAGCCTATACAGGAGAAAAAGCATGGGGAGATATCCGTGAGAGGCTTCAGTTGGAAAATAATTATATCGGCAGGACTGACCACAAATATAAAATTAGAAGGAATTTTAGCAGAAGCGATTGGGGTAAATTTTCATTCATTGGGAAGGGTGTAAAGGAGTGGAACAGTTTACCAGGGGTAGTGTTTGATCCTTTTCCAAAATCTGTACAGATATTCAAGAAGAGAATAAACAGCAACAGAGAAAATAAATGAAGTGTTAGAGGGCATTCGACCAGTGCAGGTTATTGTAAATAAAAAAATGTGTGTGAATAAATTAATTCCATCCCCTGGTCTAAGGAGTTTGGACAGCCAAAGTAGGGGACTGCCTGTAGGGGTGAAGTACAGTGGGGACTTCGAGGGCCCTGGGACCGCTATGGTAGCTGTGAAGGCCCTTCAGGAACTCTGAAAAGTGGTGGAAAAAGGGGCTCTGGTTAAGACGCAGCAGGTCGTTATGCTACTTAGGATCCAGAACGGGTAAAAAAAAAAAAAAAAATAGTAAATAAATAAATGCAATGTAAAATTAATCTTATACCAGTTGTATAGTATCATCTGAAGTAATTCCACATACTGTATATCAGTTGACTATATTTGTAAGTAGTACAGGAGATATTATAAGTAGAATTTTGTAAACAATATCAATTTATTAAGGGTGAGCTGTGTGTTTAATAGAAAACATTGTTAGCGTAAATTGTATAATATTGTATTATAGGAAAATTTTCTTCTCTTGTTAATTTAATATTTAGTGCTTGACAATAATGTATTTTAGGGTACCATTTGCACTGAGGTAGACACCTCATTTGCAAATAAAGAGATTTTGATTTGATTTTGAACTGACAGGGTGTACCCATTGACACCCCCCCGTCAAGAAGCTTACAGTGGTTTAGATGTTAAATTTTGATCGTGGTATTCTTTACCTGTAACCTCCTGATGCACATATCACTTTAAAATTTGCAATGATTTATTGCGATTTTTAGTAGAACTATTTAATAGAAGTGGTTACCTCAACTTATTCAATGTGGCCTAGGAGACTCGAATGTTTGTATAGCTCAAAATACTAAAAAATGTCAATTACTGGTACAGTGTCAAAGACTGGTGCATGTCTTAAACACATTTGAAAATAAGTCATGAATGTACTAATGACATATCTTGATGATCGAGACACTTCAAAACAAAATATTAGAGCTCACTGAGCTGAAGCATGTCCACATGTTAGATAAATAATCTTTTTAGATTATACTGTGTAATGATTAGGTGGATAAACTAAAAATATTTTTTATCAAATTACGGTATATAGTCAATACGGACAAATATGAGCATGATTACTTGCAACCATAATGTTGGTAAAAGCTGGGTTGAGTGGCTCAGATGGTTGAGGCGCTGGCCTTCCAATCCCAACTTGGCAGGTTCGATCCTGGCTCAGTCTGGTGGTATTTGAAGGTGTTCAAATACATCAGCCTCGTGTTTGTAGATTTACTGGCACATAAAAGAACCCCTGCAGGACAAATTCCGGCACCCCGGCGTCTCCAAAAACCTTCACAAATAGTTAGCAGGACGTTAATACAGTAACATTAAAAATTACAAATATTAATGTTGGTAAATGCAAGCACTGGTCAAATGGATATTGAATGTGGGGGTCTGATAAGTTATGAGTGATAACGCGATACATATTACAGTAGCCGTCAGTTGCTGTACTTAATCGACTCATTCGTGTACTTACTGCTGCATACAATTCCAGAATGCGTATTCATTATGTTGCACTGCGTCAATAATATACCTCAGTAGAAATGAACAGCCTAGTCGCTTGTTGACACGTATTTACGGAATGGAGAAGGCCTGTGGTTAGCTATTTGCATGCTCAGCACAAACAATGTTCAACTCAGTCTACCTGTATGCCTATGACACATTGCATGCTGCAGAATATGGGGATAATGGTCTCGATATCTCTAGAAATTTCTTGCAAGAAACAGTGATTGCACTAGTTTTGAGAAATCTCGAGAGCCCGTTTAAGACTGCCCATAACTATTTGCAACTGCTATTCACATACTAAAACAGAAGTCCAGTAAACACTTCCCACTGCTATTAGCTTCCATATCTTCCCCACATTTACTCATTACCTTCCCATATCCTTCAGTTCTATTTCCAACTCTCACATTGAAATCACCTAATTAGCACTATCCTACTCCTGCTGTTGACCGTAACTACAATGTCACTCAATGCTTCATAAAACTTGTCAGCTTCTGCCTCGTCTGCAACCTCACATGGTGAATACACCAAGATAATTCTCATCCTACTTCATCCAACTGCCAAATCTACACACATCATTCGCTCATTTACATGCCTAAGAGAAAATATGTCGCGTGAAACAGTATTCCTGATGAACAGTCCTACCTCACACTCTGCCCTTCCCTTCTTAACACTCGTCAAGAAAACTTTATAATGTCTATCTTCCTCGTTATCTCCCCTTAGCCAAACATCATTAACTCCAAAAAGAACTGTAAAGATGCAAGTAATTTAATATATATTTACTAGACATTGTAATAGGTATTGAATCGTGACCGAGAAGAGATACGATGCAGAAATTTTCTCATGAAATTGGAGTGTTTATTGCAGAGGCAGGATACGAACAGTAGAGAGGGAGTATTTATACTGTTGAAAGAAGAATTTGTTATCTGGGCCCACATGGGTATTAGAAATAGGATTATAGATTACGATACCATATGGGTATGATATAGATGTTGATTCCCATAGGGAATCTGAAATATTTGTCCCGAATGAGTAAATTTATAATACCAATATAAATGGTCCGTTATTGGACATTATAAATTTTCCAGCTAACTCATTCCTGGTTGCCAGCGTTTCGCCCCCGTGTGCTAGGCTGGGCTCATCAGTTGGTACCTAGCACACCTACCAATACGCTGGCTAGTGCATACCGTGGAGGCCACTGCGTAGGCTAATTGTAGCCACCGGCAATGCCAGTGCACTATGAGAGACCCTGTCTCACTACTAAAAATTGACCCACTGTCGGCAGCCCTGAAAATGGTTTTCCGTGGTTTCCCATTTTCACACCAGGCAAATGCTGGGGCTGTACCTTAATTAAGGCCACGGCCACTTCCTTTCCACTCCTAGCTCTTCCCTGTCCCATCGTCGCCATAAGACCTATCTGCGTCGGTGCGACGTAAAAAGCAACTAGCAACTAAAAATTGATGCCTGCCTGGCCATCAGATGATATAGATGTTGATTCCCATAGGGAATCTGAAATATTTGTCCCGAATGAGTAAATTTATAATACCAATATAAATGGTCCGTTATTGGACATTATAAATTTTCCAGCTAACTCATTCCTGGTTGCCAGCGTTTCGCCCCCGTGTGCTAGGCTGGGCTCATCAGTTGGTACCTACCACACCTACCAAGACGCTGGCTAGTGCATACCGTGGAGGCCATTGCGTAGGCTAATTGTAGCCACCGACCTAACAGCACGGCCAACTCGCCCGGTGCACTCTGTCAAGAACGCTACATTTCTGGAGGGTGACCTTCCCCATAAAGTGACATTTCATAGCCTACTGGTAAATAGACCCCAGTCGAATTTCTACTGACAGCGAGCATATTGTCACTAGCCAATGGCTTAACCTATCCAGACCAATGGTCTGGTTTCCAGCCCCTACTGTCGCAGTGGATACTAGAAATATGTGGACTGCTTCCAGTAATAAATCCAAGAAAGGTACCAGAGGGAAATATCTCCCCCACACCCCCTCTTCAAGGTAATGATTAAGTGTTCTCCTAGCTAAAACTATTGTATTTATATACACTGACTGACAGAGCAAATGCAACACCAAGAAGGAGTGGTTCGAAAGGGATGAAAGTTGGGGAAAAAACAGAGCCGGCACGGACGAATAATTGATGTTTATTTCAAACCGATATGCAGGTTACACAATGCGCACGGCATCGACTCAGTAGGATGTAGGACCACCGCGAGCGGCGATGCACGCAGAAACACGTCGAGGTACAGAGTCAATAAGAGTGCGGATGGTGTCCTGAGGGATGGTTCTCCATTCTCTGTCAACCACTTGCCACAGTTGGTCGTCCGTACGAGGCTGGGGCAGAGTTTGCAAACGGCGTCCAATGAGATCCCACACGTGTTCGATTGGTGAGAGATCCGGAGAGTACGCTGGCCACGGAAGCATCTGTACACCTCGTAGAGCCTGTTGGGAGATGCGAGCAGTGTGTGGGCGGGCATTATCCTGCTGAAACAGAGCATTGGGCAGCCCCTGAAGGTACAGGAGTGCCACCGGCCGCAGCACATGCTGCACGTAGCGGTGGGCATTTAACGTGCCTTGAATACGCACTAGAGGTGACGTGGAATCATACGCAATAGCGCCCCAAACCATGATGCCGCGTTGTCTAGCGGTAGGGCGCTCCACAGTTACTGCCGGATTTGACCTTTCTCCACGCCGACGCCACACTCGTCTGCGGTGACTATCACTGACAGAACAGAAGCGTGACTCATCGGAGAACACGACGTTCCGCCATTCCCTCATCCAAGTCGCTCTAGCCCGGCACCATGCCAGGCGTGCACGTCTATGCTGTGGAGTCAATGGTAGTCTTCTGAGCAGACGCCGGGAGTGCAGGCCTCCTTCAACCAATCGACGAGAAATTGTTCTGGTCGATATTGGAACAGCCAGGGTGTCTTGCACATGCTGAAGAATGGCGGTTGACGTGGCGTGCGGGGTTGCCACCGCTTGGCGGCGGATGCGCCGATCCTCGCGTGCTGACGTCACTCGGGCTGCGCCTGGACCCCTCGCACGAGCCACATGTCCCTGCGCCGGGACACATCCCTATGGGTATCGGCTGCGATTTGAGGAAGCGACCAACCTGCCCTTCTCAGCCCGATCACCATACCCCTCGTAAAGTCGTCTGCCTGCTGGAAATGCCTCCGTTGACGGCGGCCTGGCATTCTTAGCTATACACGTGTCCTGTGGCACACGACAACACGTTCTACAATGACTGTCGGCTGAGAAATCACGGTACGAAGTGGGCCATTCGCCAACGCCGTGTCCCATTTATCGTTCGCTACGTGCGCAGCACAGCGGCGCATTTCACATCATGAGCATACCTCAGTGACGTCAGTCTACCCTGTAATTGGCATAAAGTTCTGACCACCGGGCGAGTTGGCCGTGCGTGTAGAGGCGCGCGGCTGTGAGCTTGCATCCGGGAGATAGTAGGTTCGAATCCCACTATCGGCAGCCCTGAAAATGGTTTTCCGTGGTTTCCCATTTTCACACCAGGCAAATGCTGGGGCTGTACCTTAATTAAGGCCACGGCCGCTTCCTTCCAACTCCTAGGCCTTTCCTATCCCATCGTCGCCATAAGACCTATCTGTGTCGGTGCGACGTAAAGCCCCTAGCAAAAAAAAAAAAAAAAAAAAAAAAAAAAAAAAAAAAAAGTTCTGACCACTCCTTCTTGGTGTTGCATTTGCTCTGTCAGTCAGTGTATTTATTTATACCAAAATCCAGTAATGTCTCTAATCTAACTAGACTTTTAAATTTTCCACCGAGATTTAGTATGCATTTAATACATATCAATAGCAAGAGAAAATGTTTACAATATTGGCATTACGGTGCCGATAGTATTACAATTTATGCCTATGACATTTGGATTTCCCCTCCCCTGTTGAGGTTGGTATGATAGTGTATGGCCTCCGGAGAGGCCTGGTGCAAGACCTGTGCACCTGTGAGGATGAGGCCCTACCCACTCTCCAAGCCAACTAAATTAACCAATAAAAATTATAACCAGCGACCTGGTTGGGAACTGAACCCCAGATCCTTTGAACAAAAGGCCAGCATGCTAACCATTTAGCCATGGAATCAGATGTTAAGCTTGATATCATCCCCAGGCGAAAGTGGCTGGGTTCAACACCGGCCGCTTTGCATCTCTAACCTGACTTGTCTAAAAACTCCGACCAATGGTCTTGTCACTGGCCAATGGTGTAACCTATCCAGATAAGTGGTCTTAGCACTAATCTTTAATTCCATGGAACACAACCATGTGTTCAATTAGGTTAGTTCAAAATGTGAAGGGATGAATAAAAATGCATCATACCGTATCCATTTCTCATTATGACAATCGCCAGGTTATAAAAAATCCTAACGTCTACATTAAGGTTTCCGCTACCGGTAACATCGACCTACAAGCCCAAAAAATACAGACACTGAAAATAATGTCGGTGTTTTTACAACCTGTCAGGTTTTCTCATCAGTTTCACGAATCACCGAATACTGCGGAAACCGCTGTCCTTCGGGTGCTGGGAACAACTCTTTAAGAAAAACACCGATTGCTGGCACATCAATCATTAACGGCTGTGCTATGATAATTTTTTCAGCGTGATATCACACATCGTTCAAGAACAGCCTACTAAATAATGAAAATTAAACTTATAAAGCAATGGTTATAAAATACTTACATATTGACACTCCAAAATCTGATCACGCAAGGGCGAAAGAGTTTCAGCACAGGATAATAAGTACCAATACCTGAAGACAAAAATCACGGTGCACAGAAAAATTCGTGAACACAACCAAATACTGTATTTGACACAACTCATTCAACTCGTTGGGATGCAACCACTCGCAATGCACCAGTCTGCTGTTTAACAGCAGCGTTGCCAACTCATGTTCACAAAGTTAAAAATAGCTAGAAACCGCTAAACAGCAGATTACATACAATCAAATAAAAAGCTTAACTAACTAAATGAAATACCAGTGGAAGTCAAAAGAATATGTATTCGTCGCCTTATCCCTCCAAACCAGCATTTGGACCGCCAGAAGAACTGGAAATTATTGCCGGCACTGTATTGAAGAATAGATAGACTTCGTTCCTATCAGTTTAAGCACATTTTCCGAAAGGTTGTAGGAATAGCAGCACTTGTTGATTTTTTAAGGCCGCAAGGCTCAAGAAGAATAGCATTTAATGTTTCTGTTTGCATCCGATTTCGAAGTTTAGATTTAAAAATAATTAACTTAACACACGCTCCACGTCTGCATTGGAATACGGCTTCTTCTTTTTTCTACTCTTATTTATAATTTAATGGGCTTCGTTGATAGCGGTTTACCGAGTCACTGGCTGGAATACGACTGACTAAACACAGAAATAGCTAACGACAGTAACGACACATTATTTCGTCTGTTGCTACGTATCGTAACTACTTTGAACTACTTTGCTATATTCCAGCGAGCACTCTAACGCCGAATCCTGTCACGGTGGCAATGGTACATTGTCCGGCTCCATGGCTAAATGGTTAGCGTGCTCAAATACAATAGAGACGCGTTCTGGCCTTCGGTCACAGGGGTCCCGGGATGGATTCCCGGTAGGGTCGGGAATTTTAACCATCATTGGTTAATTTCGCTTAATTTCGTCTTCATAATCATTTCATCCTCATCACAACGCGCAGGTCACCTACGGCGTCAAATCAAAAGGCCTGCACCTAGCGAGCCAAAGTCCTCGGACACCTCCAGGCACTAAAAGCCATAGGCTATTTCATTGCCACTTGAAAACGTGATCAGCCAGGCGGACTGAGCAGTGCCTCGTAAGGTTTCACCTCGGGACTTCGCCTCTTTTCCTCGGTTCACTCAATTTGTTGTTGGGGCCTAGGCTAGGTGATTCCACCCCATCTCTTCTTGACGCCTAGGTTCGAGGGTAGAATCCCCATTTCTTCTTCGAAGTTCCCAATTCCACTATAGAACACTTCTGCTCATTTGAGGACCGTTCTAGCTCCCCTCCACCAGACGTCTTTGTTCACGATGTACCCATACTGCCCGCGTTAACCAATCGACCTCAATCTCAGTGGCGTATACTGACGGCTACCAAGGCTATCGGTGAAGCCCAAACCTCAGTTGAGAATGACGGAAGTCTAAAGCACATTATAATGTAAACATCTGACACGTTGTTCCATTTTCAAAACTTGAAAGCAGGGAGAAAAAACGTCGTTCGTATTTCTGAGAGCTAAGCATCGGAGACTGATATCGCAGCCCAGACTCTCCCCTCTCCCCTCTTCTCATCCATAGCGGCTTGCTGCTTTGTATCGGCAAATACAGTAGAGACAATACGGAGCACTTACGGATTTCGCCTTGCTAAAATGGGAGACAATTCGATGGTGGCGCTCCTAGTGACTTGACCTGAACAAATCGCGCTAAATTCAAATATCAATGGAAATGTATATACGGAAATGGATAAATAAATTACGTCTAGAAAGAAAGTGGTACTGAGATATTAACTTCGAAGTTGCTAAAGCAATTCTGGATAAATGAATGAAGAATTATTTAAAAGGTTATTATTCAAAGACGGAAATTAGACACATAAACAAGATATGAAATGGGCTGCTGTGAAATGGCTTGATCTTTCATTTGTGCATTACTTTTTTAGCTTTAGCATTCCTGCCTGTACTTTTACGGTTGGATTGGTCTTTTTTCTCATTTAAAAAACATTGTATGATCACATTAAGACACTTGTCAATAAAAATAACGGCACATTCCTTACACACATGATGCAATAAGCTGGACAATTTACCTCTTAACATGAAGCCTACTAACAGAAAGAAAATCTATAAAATTCCGGCTTTAATCTAAGAAGAGGGATTAAAGAAAGAAAAGTATGAAAATGTTGTCGATAGTGATGCTATGAGGAATATTTACGTACAATTAGAGTAAAAATGTAACATACCCTTGGCTGTATAGTCGAGGATTTTTAAAGTCGCTGGCCTGGAAATGATCTGAACAGATCTTATAATTCTTATATAAGCGTAACGTCCCTTCTTTCTTGTACACCTTATCCAAATCACTTCTGTGACATTTCAAAACCCACAGATCACACCTACAACAACACATCGGTATTGAAGGTTAACTGCAGCACTATACAATAAAATATGGGTATTACATTTTATGCCAGTCAAAATATGGGTCGAGCAGGTCAGAAGATCATGAAGTACTATAAAAATCTCTGTCACTCGAAGAATGCAAACACAATATTACTTACATGTTCTTGTCACGAGGGAACCTGAAGAACGACCGCGCATTTTTCTCTACTTCGTAATTACTGCAGCCAAACACAGCACATACCTTTCCCCTCATGTTGAGAGGAGATATCAAGGAATGACACGCGCTACTATTTAATTATGCCAACTCACTGAAAACGCATAAATAACACCAAAAACTTTACACAAAAATACACGTGCTCTTATGAGAGAATCAGTACTGTTCAGGTCTATCCGCTAGAGTGAGCTCCAATAGCTGTCCCTCGATATCTCGCTCAGTGTCGCGTATTGTCTCTACTGTATTTGGTATCGGATAGGAAAGTGGACCGGGGGGTGGGGGGGAGGATAGGTGTGCTAGGCTTCGATCCGTCAGATCGCCACTGCTATCAACCATGCGTTAATCATCGTATTTGCTTCCTCATCTCATACGTCTGACTTACTCATATAGATAACATTTCACTCACGTTTCCTTCTATATCCTTGTAGGAAGACATTGCAGGGCTGCTATTATAGGAGCAAGATAATTTTTATTTTTACAGGTACAATTGCTAAAATGAAATGCGGTTTTTCAGGTTCTCTTTTATTGGTTGGAATCGAACCCGTGAGCATGGATCAGACACCATCACTGATCTCCCGAGGAAGCTAATAAACCAGTGAACGATGGGTACGACCGCTGTAAAATTGAGCATTTGTATTTAATAATAATAATAATAATAATAATAATAATAATAATAATAATAATAATAATAATATTGTAAGCCTCCGTGGCTCAGTCGGCAGCGCGTCGGCCTCTCACCGCTGAATACTGTGATTCAAATCCCGGTCACTCCATGTGAGATTTGTGCTGGACGTAGCGGAGGCGGGACAGGTTTTTCTCCGGGTACTCCGGTTTTCCCTGTCATCTTTCATTCCAGCAACACTCTCCATTATCATTTCATAGCATTTATCACTCATTAATAAATCACCTTGGGAGTGGCGACCCCACTGTAATAACAACCTATGTATGTTTCATTCATCACATCCCTGACCCGGTCAACGACTGGAAAACAGGTTGTAGGTTTTTATTCAATAATAATAATAATAATAATAATAATAATAATAATAATAATAATAATAATAATAATAATAATAATAATAATGGTGCATGGCCTCTGTGTAGACTTGGTGGTGTTCTAATGAGGATAAAATTAATGGGGAACACGTCATAAACATCCAGTCCCCAAGCCAGGGGAGATTGATTCTGAAAATTGATCCGGGGCCATTGGTTCCAAAGGCAAGCATTCTATCCATATAGCCACAAAACCGGACTTTAATTTGCTAATCCTTCGGCTACCAACTCCACTGATCAGGTGTTGAGCATTGACAGTAGCAGAGGCCAGGGCAGTAGCTTGTGAAGCAGCCTTCACAACAGAGCAGGCTCCTCCGTTGGCTTTTGGCTGCAGCTCAAAACGCTGAAGGCTTGACGTTCACTAAACCAACCATCGAGAAAGGGTACCCTAAGTCTACTGCCAGCTCACGTCTTGATTCCAGCATACGCCAATGCTCAATTACAGCAGCTGTTGCTTATCACACTGCTCTGATGTTCCCTCACACCAACCCTTCATATTACGTTCGCTATCTCCCAGCTGTACCTCCCCCCCCCCCCCCCAATGTGACGACTTGCGGGTGCAATACAAATGCACCTTGTCACAGCTTCCTCCCGAAGCAGAGCCCGCTACACTTCGCCTCGCCGTGGATTCCCCGGCCCAGCTGATAAGCGCCCTTCCGCCACTCCGATCTCCTCTGCTACATCTCAACTCTCGATATCGGGGAACAGGTCGCACTGTCTCAGAGCCCCGTACTCTTCAGTTAACTCCAGAAGGCACTCATTCCTGCCTCCTCTTAAACCTCACAGCAGAGTTCCCTTCACCGTCCAAGATCTTCACTACCTTGTACGTTACAATTTGAGGAGGGAGGAGGTGGCTGACATCCGTCCAACACCCAATAGCGTGATAATTAAAGTCATTGGGGAAGGTGTAGCCGAGAAGTTAACTCAATCGATAGGCTCAGCACAACAGGGCTCTAGGGCACCATTCCAACCCCTCTCACAGCCAGGACCTACCGCCACCACCGAGGCAGAACTTATTCAACTGTGTGATCCGGGGAAGAAACCGTTCTCAAGGAACTCAACGAGGAAGGAATTTCCGCGAGGAAGGCTTTCCGCATAAAGAGGAGCTCTGGGCCCACTTATATGGCCAGGATACATCTTCACACTTGCGAGTGGTTGCAATTCATCGCCACCACCGCAAAGTGGAAGCCTATCGTGCACCTGCACCACAGCCTATTCGCTGTGAGCGCTGTTTATCTTACAGCAGACATACCACTTCACACTGCAATTCTGAACATCTTGTATGCGGTCACTGCACCCCGGTGCGGAGAACAACTCGAGGCGTTGCAAAGCCCGCCTTACCCCTCCGAGAGACAGACCAGAACTCGTAGCGCCTATGCGCACCATTGACAAATCCACCACCCCAACACGTTCATTGTTTCCTCCACCGACCATCGAGAACATGATAAGATTTATTACAATTGCCATGTATAACATCCACCCATTTCAATACCCCCTGGTACTCGCTCATTTACAGGCAGCAGCCAACCAGACTTTGAATCTACATTTTCGGACATCGCACTCAGGACTGAATACACATTTCGCTTTCACACTGCTTGAAACTCTGTTATAAAAAAATATTCCCCTTCCCTCCCCTCCTCCAGACCCTTGCCCCTTATGTCATAAATTAAGCTCTGTACTTCACCTCAGCGCCCGCTCTATTTACAGCATCTTTTGAGCCATCCATACATATAATTTTTCTAAGTAAAGTGGGTAATCTGGGAGGGTGTCTTGACTTATTTCCTGTGGCTCCTTCAGGAGCATAGGGCTTCGATGAATTTTCGCCAGCGGACTCTGCTGCGGGCCATCCGACGTAGTTCTCCCCAGGATTTTCCTGCCTCACTTGCCTCCTCCAATACGGATCTCTTCCAGGTCTGCCGTGGTCGATCCCGCTTTCGTTGTCCCTGCGGATTCCATTCCAGAGCTTGCTTCTCAATGACTCCATCCTGCTTTCTCAACGTGTGTCCTATCCACCTCCACTTCCGCTGTTTGATCTGATTTCCAATGGGTGTTTCACCAGTCACTTCCCATAGATCTTCGTTACTAATCGTGTCTGGCCAATGAATGTTTAAGATCCTGCGCAAACACCGGTTTACAAAGGTCTGCATCATCTTAGTAATTCCTGTAGTGACTTTCCAGGCCTCACATGCATAGAGGAAGACTGACTTGACGTTACTGTTGAAGATCGTCAATTTCGTTCGTCGAGATATGGCACGGTTTTTCCATAGTGGATAGAGCTGCACAAATGCCCCATTAGCCTTCCTTATGCGTGACTTAGCATCCTCTATAGCCCCGCCTTGTTTATCTACCATACTTCCCAGGTAGCAAAATTGATCTACATTTTCAGTTTCCTGTCCATCTAGACAAAATCGTTCTTGGTTATTTG
This sequence comes from Anabrus simplex, assembly GCF_040414725.1. Taxonomy (NCBI): domain Eukaryota; kingdom Metazoa; phylum Arthropoda; class Insecta; order Orthoptera; family Tettigoniidae; genus Anabrus; species Anabrus simplex. The sequence continues at coordinate 33,079,685 of NC_090265.1, read as the reverse complement.
AGAACAGCCTCATATCTTTGGTCTTACTGGAATTAATCTTGAGTCCTTTTTCGTGCCTCAGTTTCTAACTCTTTGAGTTTCTCTTTCATATGCTGAAAGGTGTGTGTCAGCAAGCAAATATCGTCTGCATAGTCCAGATCTTCCAGTCTCTCTAGCAGTCCCCACTGTAAACCCCTTCTTTTCTGCGTACACTTCCTCATGATATCATCTATCACCAGAGGGAAGATGATAGGCGACAGGACACACCATTGCCTAACTCCGGAGGTCACTCCAATTGCTTCAGTTAGCTTGCCTTCATGAACCACCCGGCATTCATAGCCATTGTATGTCTCCTTAATCAGGTTGACTATCTTCCGTGGAATTCCATACTTCAGTAACAGGCGCCACACGACGTCCCTGTCGACTGAGTCGAAAGCCTTCCCAAAGTCCACAAAGAGCATAGGCCTATACGTATTAGAGTTCCATTCACAACTCTGCTCAATGATGATCCGGAGAGTGTTGATCAAGTCTACACAACTACGACTCTCTCGGAAGCCAGCCTGCTCCTTCCTTAGCTTCTGCTCAGTTGTTGTTTTAATGCGGTTGAGGATGATACGGGAGATTACCTTACTGGGAATAGATAGTAATGTAATTCCTCTCCAGTTGTTGCAGTTACTTATGTCTCCCTTTTTAGGCAGTTTAACTATGAGGCCGTTCCTCCGTTCCTTTGGCATCTTTTCCTCCTGCCAAATTTTCTTGAATAAGATATATAATGCTGCAGCTGTTATATCTATTTCAACTTCTAAGGCTTCAGGTGGAATGTTATCCAGCCCAGGAGACTTCCCGCTTTTAATCTGTTTAAGTGCTTTTCTAATCTCTTCTATCGAAAGCTCATCAACACAGATGCGAGCATCACCGTCTCGTTCCTCTTCCTCGACTTCATCTACCTGATCATTTCCTGGGCTGAGTATTTCCTCAAAATGCTCTTTCCATCTAGCTAATTGTTCATGTTCTCCAGTAAGCATAGTTCCTCCTTTACTACGAATGGGACGCTTCTGTCTATAACTCCTCTTCGATAATGTCCTCGTTATCCGATACAGTTCCTTCACATCACCTTTATTTGCGGCTATTTCGGCTTGGCTTGCGTATTCTTCGACCTGCCTACGTCGGTCATTGCGAGCACTCCTCTTTACTTGTCTGTCTAACTCACTGTATTTCCTCTCAAGTTCTCTTTTAATGTGCCGTGTCCTAGAGTTGAGGATAAGTTGCTTCGTCTCCCTCCGCTGTTTAATCTTCTCCCATTCTCTTCTGACATCCAGTCTTTCTTCAGCAACTCTCTATGACCTTATGCCCCTTCGCAGTCTCTTTTAAAGTCTTTATAATGGCTTCCCATGTTTCCTCTACTCCTTCCACTGCTTCTAGATCTAGGACTTCAAACCGGTTTTTCAACTGTGACTTAAAGTTTTCTACTATCGGTTCCTTCTTCAACTCGCCAATGTCATAAAGTCTACTTCGCCTCTGGAAAATTCTTGTGTTTGCTGATATCTTAAACCAAGCCATCACCAAGTGATGATCAGATCCAACATCCGCTCCTCTCTTATTTCTCACATCGTGAAGCGAGCCCCTCCATTTACGACTTACTGCCACATGATCAATTTGATTCTCTGTGCGATGGTCGGGCGACACCCATGTGACTCTATGGCACTCCTTATGTGGGAAAAGCGTCTCTCCAATAACCAGATCATGTTCTGCTCACCAAGCCCACGCTTTCCCATAATGTATTCCACTCCTTCATTATCTTTTCTCACTTTTGCGTTAAAGTCTCCCATGCGCAGGACAACTTCTTTCCGTTTTATTTTCTTTAAAACGCCTGTTAATGTGAATAGAATTCCTGCTTCACTGTCTCTTCAGACGGCTCGGTTGGGGCATAGCACTGCAGTACGCAGATATTCCATATGTTACTCTGAAAACGAGCTATGATAATTCGCTCTGATATAGGGTGCCATTCCAGGAGTCCCTGCTTTGCGTTCTTACTCAGTAACAGTCCAACACCGTCCCTTGCAACCTCTCCATGTTCTCGCCCTGAGTACAAGAGGGTCATTCCATTCCGGCACTTCATTTCTCCAAAGACCTCACTTCACTTAAACCAAGAAACTCCAGTCGTTAATTCTCAATTTCTCTGATGATCTGTTTCAGCTTCCCAGGTTCTCTCATTGTACGAACATTCCAACATCCAAATCGTGTTACCTGTTTCGCGCTAAAGGCCTTGGCACACAGAATGCGGGCTGCGACCACGTTCTGCGAACTCGGCCCGCAGCGGGCTGGACGCCAAACAGAGTTTCGTAATATTGTATCATCTCCGTCACACACACTCCGGTCTGCGACAACGATCTCATCCAGGACGTAACGGGCTGCGATCAGTTGTGTTTCGAGTCTGTTGCCCGCATAGTGTATTGCGTTCTTTCTTGAAATGGACACGGAAGGACTTATCGAAGAGGTGAAAAAATACCCATTTTTATATGAGCGAGGACATGTTGAATACAAAAACGCCGACAAGAAGACAGAAAAGTGGAGGGAGATAGGACGTGCATTGAACTCAGACGGTAAGTACAATGAAAAAATGTATTATATTTTCAAATTTAAATTTTCATAACAACTTGTTTAATTATCATTGTATGCAAATTGTCCTACCATATAATTACTAATAATGTAATTATTTTAACTATAAGTAGCCTACATCTTAATTTAGACCGGATAGAGGTGCAATGTTTTGCCAGGTTATCTAAAAGCGAACCCTTTGGTCAAATCATTTTTAAAAATATTGTTCCTTTCATTATTGCTTACAATAGTTCACGTGTCTTTCAATTATTGATGAAATAGTTCACAAAGTGTTGGCGAACTTCCAGGGCAGCGTTGCTTGCTCTACGGTTACTTGGTGTTTGAGGAAGTAAAGCATGTGGTTGTCCGTTTTCCTCTTGATTTTGTACTTCAGCGGTTACGTCCCAAGTCATATTTATAATAAATTAATTATGTAGACAACAACAGGCTTTGTCGACGTCAGTTTCTATAGGTCTGTAAAAGATACGCCATTTTTGAACTAATATATCAAACCGTTTTCCACAACTCGTCGAGCCCTAGAGAGTCGTCAGTTGAATTGTTTTTTATGTGGGTCGTTGTGAGCAGCAGTCTTGGGAAAGGGGCGCGTTAAGAATGTGTGTAATCCAAACCCTTCATCTCCGACTAATACGTGAGGGACTGGTAAGTTCATCCCTGGTAGAGGTTTTGCAGGCAGAATTGTTTTTCCAACAAGGAAATCACGGTAAAAGGACGAGTTTTCAAAAATACCGTGGCCACTCAGCCTCCCGTAGCTGCCAATATCCACTACTAGAAATTTGTATAAGGGGTCAACTATAGCCAGAAGAACTACGGAAAAATATTGTTTGTAGCAGAAGTACGGTAATTTGAACCGCTGTTGGGTGGACATTTTATTTCTACATGTTTCCCGTCGATGCTCCCTACACAATTGGGGAAGTTCCACATTTCTCGAAATCCGGTCTCAGCTCGTTTCCACGTTTCGTCGGTTGGCGTAGGTAGGTATAAGTGCTGCAGTACATTCCAAATTTCTTTGCAGACTTCCATTACAATTGTTCAGACAGTTGAACGCCCAACTCGAAAGGAAAACGCAATAGTTTGGTAGGAATCGCCGGTTGCCTAATACCTGAAAGAAAAAAGTCTGTATCAGAAGTGGCAAAATATTCGTTTATTTAGTATTATATTAAGAAATATCATCATCGTACAAAATATAAGATGAATCGTCAGGAAACGACGGAAGTCAATCAATGATTAAATAGTAAAATTTTTAAGTAGGGTCTTGTCTGCTCTCCACCAAATTAAATGAAAACAAAACATGCAATAAATAGATAAAACAAAAACCCAAGAACTTCAATGCGGGTTTGAGGGTCCCCAAACTTGCGACTGAGGTAGTTTATTTATTTTGGAAATACAACTTTACAAATGTGACGAAAAATGAATTACCCTATTGCAATTTTATCCATTTTCCATTGTTTCAGGAGATTCCGTAAAAAACAAGTGGAGAAATCTGAGAGACTGCTACATCAAATATAAAAAGCTGGATAAAGGAAGTACGGGTTCTGCTGCATATACTAAAAATAAAAAATGCCATGTAGCAGCCACCTTCAGTTCCTGGATGATTCATTAGTAAGGCCTTCAACAAAATCAAATGTTCCATCCCAAAACCCAACATCAGAAATCGGGGCTATGGAAGTTTACCAAACGAATAGTGCAGCCCCTTCAGGGAGTAATGTTCCTGTGACTGAAGAACAGCAATCACTCTCTACACAAACGCCGCAACCTCCTAAACTGGAAGAAAAATTCTAAAGAGCAGAGTGATGACGTCAAACAACTAACAAATTATTTTGATACGAAAAACGTTAATCTGACGAAATAGATAATTTAAACGTTTTTTGCCGAGGAGACAGGTTAAACTGGGCTATTTGGTAAGGCTGAACTGGAAGAAATCGATGAACATTATTCATATTCTTCAAGTACTTCCTGTTGGAGTTCACTGGGCTCAGATGAAAGATTCTATCGTGATTACAGCAGCAGCAGAGATACCAGTTCAACGGTTCGTAGGTTCTCCAATGGTCAGAGCACTTCTGCGGCTACATAACAACCTGTTTGTACGGAACAATTTCAACCGCAGGAAGCTGATCCTCCTACATCAGCAATGATCGGAAATCTAAATACAAGAGTCATATACGAAGGTGGAGCTAATTTTTTTGCTCAGCAAACTGCAAACCCTCTTACTTCACATCAGCTATGTTAGCTTGCCAATCTAAACATTCCATTTTATGACATGAGACAAAATATTTGTAATTTTTATCATTAACAATTTATAATAAATTTTTTTCATACGGTATATTCTAATTATTTTAAATAACTTACCTTAAACAAATTGCCAGCCTTTCTCTTGCAGGAATAGGTCTCCTCCAGTTTATTGTGAATTTCTTTATAGTCGGTTCCAGTAGATTATATAACATTTCGAAACACTCACGAGACATTCTAAAGTAAGTAAAAAATCTATCTTCAAAACTCTCTAATTCTCGACGTGATCTGTCATAGTCGCCTAATTGTTCTCGTTGCGAATTTATTTCGTGAATCCATTTCCGCTTCTTATTCTTTCTCATAAGGACAAATAATGCTAATATTTCCCCTTCATCAGAAGAACACCACATATTTGAATATGTTTCTCTTCTGCTGACAAAACTCAAGTGGCCTTCCTAGCTGTCCGCACGCTCTAGCTTGCCGCAATGTATGTGACATCTCCGGATCCAGACCGCATTGGGTTTCACGACGTCCTGCCCGTGGTCGCAGCCCGCATTCTGTGTGCCAAGGCCTTAAAGGTTGTCAGCTTTTTGTCCGTCCGGCTAGTTTTCATCTCTGTTTCTTTAATAGGTTTATATAAGAGCTTACAAGTTATTGGCCCATAAACTCCGAGTGCCTTGGTGGGGATGCCACCTTAAGGCCAAGGCACAGGCCCTTACACGGATGTTGGTGTTTATACTGAAGAAAGAGCATTTCCTCTCCTCTTCTTAACAGTGTATACTTCGGTTATACCGCCGGTCCTCGGTCGCCATTTACCCAGTCTGTGATAACAGGGAGCACCACGAGAAGGTTGGGTTTGACATTTGGCTGAGAGAGGCTATGTATTACGCATCATCAGCCCTTGCTCCCTTGGGAGGGTGTGGAGGGATATTATATTCATTATCTTTTGGTTATCAGCTAAAGGGACTTGGGTTGGTGGGTGGGTGGGTCGAAGAATAAGAATAAGAAAAAGAAGTGAATAAAATGCTCACTCATTCCTTCTTCTCACCTCCAACCACTTACCGTGTTTCCTGATTCACCACCAAATAATAATGATGATGATGATGATGATAATAATAATAATAATAATAATAATAATAATAATAATAATAATAATAATGTCCGCCTGTGTGGTGTAATGGTTAGCGTGATTAGCTGCCACCCCCTGAGGTCCGCGTTCAATTCCCGGCTCTGCCGCGAAAATTTTGAAAAGTGGTATACGAGGGCTGGGACGGGGTCTACTCAGCCTCGGGAGGTCAACTGAGTAGAGGTGGATTCGATTCCCTCCTCAGCCATCCTCGAAGTGTTTTTTCCTGGTTTCACAACAGGTGAATACCAGGCAGCCGTTCGTCTGGCGAATACTGCATGAACATAAATTTCACCCATACCATCTTGAGCTACACCAAGAGCTCCATGGGTGGGATTTCGAAGCTCGAATGGAGTTCTGTCGGTGCAATTAGGCAGGCTGGACAATGATGCAACATTCGTATCGCACATCTTGTTCTCGGACGAATCGCGCTTCCACAATAATGCGAACGTCAATCGCCACAGCATTACACTATTGCAGTCCGGATAATCCTCACTGGGTGCAACAGGCGGCCCATCAAGTACGATGGGGAGTCAATGTGTGGTGTGGAATCTAGGGGGATCGCCTCATTGGACCTTATTTCTTTGAGGACCATCAGACGGGTCCACGCTACCTGCACTTTTTGCGTCAGTAACTCCCACTGCTGCTGGAGGATGTGCCCTTGCACGATCGTTTGACGATGTGGTTGCAATAGGATGGAGCTCCGCCACATTCGATTTTATTCGTTCGTAACCATCTGAATGAGGAACTGCCAGGGAAATTGATAGGACGAGGAGGCCCTGTTTCTTGGTCCGCCAGATCACCGAATTTAACGCCGTTAGAATTCTTCTTGTGGGGGAATTTGAAGAACGTCGTTTACACTCTTCTTCTTCTTAATCTGTTTACCCTCCAAGTTTGGCTTTTCCCTCGGAGTCAGCGAGGGACCCCACCTCTACCGCCTCAAGGACAGTGTCCTGGAGCTTCAGACTCTGGGTCGGGGATACAACTCGGGAGGATGACCAGTACCTCGCCCAGACGGCCACACTTGCTATGCTGAACAGGGGCCTTGTTGGGGGATGGGAAGATTGGAAGGGATAGTCAAGGGCGAGGAAAGGAAGCGGCCGTGGCCTTAAGTTAGGTACCATCCCGGCATTTGCCTGGAGGAGAAGTGGGAAACCACGGAAAACCACTTCCAGGATGGCTGAGGTGGGAATCGAACCCACCTCTACTCAGTTGAGCTCCAGAGGCTGAGTGGACCCCGTTCCAGCCCTAGTACCATTTTTCAAATTTTGTGGCAGAGCCGAGAATCGAACCCGGGCCTCTGGGGGTGGCAGCTAATCACACTACACCACAGAGGCGGACCGTTTACACTCAAGCGCCGATAAACCCCGACCAGCTGCGGCAAGTCATCACGGACGCCTGCCCAGCAATTACACCTGGAATGCTTCAGCGCCCAAGACGATCTGTTGGACACCGAACCCGAATGTGCATAAACCAAAACGATCATCACATCGAGCATTTGCTGCGATAAAACATTGTCAGGGAAGTTGTGTTTCTATTATTTCCGGTGTGTATGTGTCCAGTCTGTTAGCTAATCAGCCCTTTCATTCACACACAATTTGCATGAATGTGGGTATTGAACTTACATTACGTGCGGTACGTATTAAACAGTCCGCCTCTGTGGTATAGTGGTTAGTGTGATTAGCTGCTCCCATCCCCCGCCCGAAGCCCGGGTTCGATTTACAGCTCTGCCGTGAAATCTGAAAAGTGGTACGAGGGCTGGAAAGGGTTACACTCAGCCTCGTGAGGTCAACTGAGTATAGGGGGGTTCGATTCCCTCCTCAGCCATCCTCGAAGTGTTTTTTCCGTGGTTTCCCTTCTCTTCCAGACAAATACCTGGATGGTACCTTACTTAAAGCCACGGCCTCTTCCTTCTGTCTTCCTTGTCTATCCTTTCCTATCTTCCCATCCCCTAACAGGGCCCCTGTTCAGCATAGCAGGTGAGGCCGCCTGGGCGAGGTACTGGTCATTCTCTCCAGCTGAATCCCTCGACCCAAAGTCTCACGCTCCAGGACACTGCCCTTGAGGCGGTAGAGGTGAGATCCCTCGCTGGGTCCGAGGGGAAATCCAACCCTGGAGAGTAAACAGATCAAGAAGAAGACATATTAAACAAATATTTCTAAAACACGGAATCTTCGCTCCGGACTCGAACCTACCACCTCACTCGTATGCTCTCTCCGCCGCGCCTTTACCAACTACGCTACTGTTCCGTCCGGCCTTCCGTGCAGCTTATAGCTTGTATTACAGTAACCGCGGTCGCAATATCAATTTAGTGTTTCTTCGGCGAGCCAGGTTCATATGATCTAGAAGGCACACGCATACCTCCCGGTGTTAACACGAGTATAATATTACTGTGCCAACATATCCGGTTGTGTTGTTTGAGCATACCAGCAGGGCAGATGTTTTCAAGACGGAATTCATATTGCGGGTTACATAAAAATTACATTGGGAGGCGCGGCTGAATCACACGGTATACTGCATGGTGCTATTAACATACCAGAAAAATAAATATGAAACCAACAATGATTTCCTCGGCGTGCGGGGGGGTCACAACGGTTTTAAAAACCCAGCTTTATTAAAACTTCCCAAGGGTCTTAGAATATGAGATATTTTAAATAAGAGTTTTAATGAGATTAGAATAGTGGCAAGATCAAACAGCGGAAGTGGAGGTGGATAGGACACACGTTGAGAAAGCAGGATGGGGCCAATGAGAAGCAAGCCCTGGAATGGAATCCGCAGGGACAGCGAAAGCGGGGTCGACCACGTCAGACCTGGAAGAGATCCGTATTGGAGGAGGCAAGTGAGGCAGGAAAAACCTGGGGAGAACTACGTCGGATGGCCCGCAGCAGAATCCGCTGGCGAAAATTCATCGAAGCCCTATGCTCCTGGAGGAGCCACAGGAAATAAGTCAAGTAAGTAGGCCTAAGTAAGTCAAGAATAGTGGCAAGTTCTGTGTAGAAGGATTGGGCAAAATGGTTTCTAACGGAGGAAGGGCTATAAAACTGGACTTTATTTGATGACGATGAGCATAGTCCGCCTCTGTGGTGTAGTGGTTAGTGTGATTAGATGCCACCTCCAGAGGCCCGGGTTCGATTTCCGCCCCTGCCACGAAATTTGAAATGTGGTACGAGGGCTGGAACGGGGTCCACTCAGCCTCGGGAGGTCAACTGAGTAGAGGTGGGTTCGATTCCCATCTCAGCCATCCTGGAAGTGGTTTTCCGTGGTTTCCCACTTCTCTTCCAGGCAAATGCCGGGATGGTACCTAACTTAAGGCCACGGCCGCTTCCTTCCCTCTTCCTTGCCTGTCCCATCCAATCTTCCCATCTCTCCACTAGGCCCCTGTTCAGCATAGCAGGTGAGGCCGCCTGGGCGAGGTATTAGTCATGCTCCCCAGTTGTATCCTCCGACCCAAAGTCTGAAGCTCCAGGACACTGCCCTTGAGGCGGTAGAGGTGGGATCCCTACTGAGTCCGAGGGAAAAACCGACCCTGGAGAGTAAACAGATTACGAACGAACGAACGAACGAACGAACGATGAGCATAAAGAAGCTACCATATCGCTAAAATCAAGGTATTTTATAGCTAAACGTGTAGCTAATAACTGACTTGAAAATTATATAGCAATCGAACAGAAAAAAAATTACTCGCTAGGTTTAGCTACAAAATAGAGAAGTTGGCAACACTAGTTACCAGTTCCAAAGAGTATGCCAGGGAACATGTAAGAGAAATGGAAATGAGTGTACGCCCGGCCATGGTGTACGTTGTTGTTCTTTCTAGCTCGTTGATGCATACCACAGGTATATAGATTTAGACTGAGCAGCAGGATTCTGAAGCCGGGAATGTGTGGCCTCCGCCATCTTACGTCGTTACACTACCCCGATGAATTTATGTAAAATAGTAGACGAAACGGGAATATTGGTCAGGAGATAATTCAAATAATTAAAAACACAGAAATAATTGTGATTAATTAGACCTATTAGGTCCTTTATTTTACTGTTAAGAAAAGGAGACACGGGTGTTTCAATTTACAAATGAAAAATAACCACCTGTTTTAGACCAGTCTATGGTCAAATATGTTTCCATTCAAGTCTCTCACAGCATGATTCACACGTATTTTCAAATACAGTGATGAAATTACACTAATAAGGCGATAAGCGTGCGCGTCCTTTGGGTTTATATCTAAAACATGTGAGCTTCGAGCCGCACCTCATTAACTCCATATATTCCTTTTGTACTTTACAGATATCGCATTCTTTACGATGTCATAGATCAGTCTGTTATGGCTGCTTAGTGTTCTCTATGCCTGACTTGACGTGTACTTCGTCCCGCTTAGACAGATGGCAGCTCATGTAACGAAGGATTGCCAAAGCATTTCTTTCTAGCTTATCTTTGATTCGAGTTATCTCCGTTCTTCTGACAATAACGGTTTTTAAAAGATAGAGACTTGTCTCCTTCCGCTTGAGAAGAGTCTCGTACACTGGCTCTGGTATCTGTCAGCTGACGAGTGAATTACTACAAAAATTGGTTTTGTTGGAACAGATGGAAGTGTTAGAAGTGAAAAAGATTGAAAAGCGACAGTGTGTTCTCGAAAAAACAAAAGAACTCATATCAGTGCAAAAACAGATTTTGCAACTGCAAATGGAAAATCTTTTACATGAAAGGGAGAAACGAGCAGAACAAACAAGTACAACCGAAGTGGAACACCCACCGATATTTTTTTCATTTAGAATAGTTCTTGACAGACTTTTCTTCTTCTTCAGTTGTGTTTCACTTGGGAGCCTATTCTGCAAACTATAGGCTACCTTTCGTATTAATCAATATTCAATAATCACTAGTTCTTATTTCAATTCTTTCCAGGCTTACATAAACGTAGTGGCTCGTACACTTGGTATACTTGAACCCCAGCTTGTGAACGACTGATTTAAGGTTTCTTTTCTTGTAAGTTTCCTTCAAGATATTGTGTAAGAAGTTACATTGTATTTATCATCACATTCAGGATCCATATACAAATGCACAATTTTCTGCGGTCATTGAAAATTACTCAAACACTTTTTAGCACACGCTTCGTACTTCATTCTTCACGAATATGAAGAGTTTATTGACCATACCTGTGCATAGCTAGGGGTGTTTCTGCATATAATGTACTTTTTCTACAATTTGTTTTACGTCGCACCGACACAGATAGGTCATATGGCGACGATGGGATAGGCTTAGGAGTGGGATGGAAGCGGCCGTGGTCTTAATTAAGGTACAGTCCCAGCATTTGCCTGGTGTGAAAATGGGAAACCACGGAAAACGATATTCAGGGCTGTCGACAGTGGGGCTTCAACCCACTACCTCCCGGATGCAAGCTCACAGCCTCGCGTCCCTAACCGCACGGCCAACTCACCCGGTATATAATATACTACCAATACCTATATACTGTTGTATAAACTGTCTAAATTGCAAACTTAGAAACAATACAAAATGCTATCCATATTGATAAACGAAGGGAGTTGTTTGATTTGGACCGGACAAATTGCAATGAAACTTAGTAACATGATGAGCTAAGACATCCGGAACTCAATGGTGAGAACCGGTATTTATTGACAGTAAATTTTTGCTCCAGTTTTAAATGGAACGTGATGTGTAGATGGCAGCGATTTCAATGAAACATGGTAGGATGGTCAATTAAGACATCAGGACATCGCTGCATGACGTTGTTATATAGGTTACCCGCAGTGTGACAAAATTAATCACTTTCACCAAGAATCCGAAAGTTTAAGGCTATTTGTAGCATGCAAGTTTATATACAAATGACGATAATTTCATATTACATATTTTAGCCTCAATTGTAAACGACAAAGAAGTATTAAAAGCCTAATATTTTGAAATATTCATATACTGTGCATGTTAGTAAAATGGATTTGACGAGCAAAATCTAATTTTCACTCTATAGCGCACTGTTTAATGTAACTTTAAAGTATAACTATCACTGCATTTCTACAGTGCATACACGAGGTCAATACAGCTGCAAACCACCCAGCTGTTCTTTAGCAATTAATTATAACCATGTCGTTGATTTTATGACAAAGTGAATATCAGCAATAAATTTAAGACAGGTAGATTGACAATTCATGGAAGTTTCATCGAAATCTGTCTGATCCAAACCAAATGCTTCCCTCGTAGTATTCGGCGCAAGTGAGATTTTGGTGCGATGGTTGAGAAAGAGCAGCACTCATAGAGGCAGTAAATCATTGGCTGAATAACGTCATTATGCGAATTTGTTAAATGTTGTGAAGCCAGTTACAGCATATTTTTTTCAAGGGCACGAGCCGCCGATTGAAACTTTTAAATAAACTTAGAAACAGTGCAATCGAAAAAGGCATGGGCAGGGAATTTTACGGCACTTAAACATAAATGGGATAGCTTACACCAGGACCAAGGATACTCGCACATTCGTTCAGTACCATTTGGCCAACATGTGATAGAGAGCGATAATTTTCAGACTTGAAAAAATATCCTTCCAGATATCAAAATGTGAATAATAATAATAATAATAATAATAATAATAATAATAATAATAATAATAATAATAGGTAATAATTTCGTGTGGCTATTTCTAGCCCGGTACAGCCCTTGTGAGGCAGACCCTCCGACGAGGATGGGTGTCATCTGCCATGTTATTCTAGTGGAGGATAGTGTTGTGTGTGTGTTGCAGGAATGTTGAGGATTTAACGTTAAAATCTCTGACCCGACAGCGAATCGAACCCGGAGGCCTCCTGAACCGAAAAGTACCACGCTGACCATTCAGCTAAGGAGCAGGACAAAGTGAATAATGAAAACCTTGAATAATTGTAAGTCATATCTTAAACATAGGTATGTTTCGTTTCGGCCTTTTCCGTGATTGTGAATTAATTTTATTTATAAAATGTTAGTCGTGTTGTGAATAGAAAAAATGTCAACGTACAGAAAAAAATCACAAATGTAGAATAGATTAAGAATAATTAAAGTAATGTAACAATTACTAAGAAAATTATTAGAAGTGTATGTTGCACGGTTTTGCATATTTCTGGTTTGATTTTGAACATTTTAGACTTTATGATGGATGTAAATCCTATCGCAAATGGCTATCATCGTCATCATCTTTATCATTATTATTATATGAATGTCTCGTGTATTCGCTCCAGAAAATGTGCTAAGCATTCCACATTTTCTTTCCGGTAACGGTAGAGATATTTATAATCATGTTCGAGAGAATTTCTTCGTGGTTTATAAATTTTTCTTCTCCGTTGTAAAACCACCATAAACTCCGCCATCACGTTTTCAGCCTGATTCTATCGGCTTGAGTCACCTTCTGGGCTGTCTCAAGAAATTCTGAGACCAGTCTCCATTCAGAGAGACTAAACTCCAGTTTATTCATATACCTTTGGAGTTGTGTCTCCGAGAGAATCCGCTAACGAGCTGTGTCACAAGGAGGAAAGGTCACTGCTGAGACATCGCTTTTTTATTCATATACATTTGAGACATGTCTTAATATTTATGAGACAAGAGACACGTCTCCGGTTTATTCATATCGCCCAATGAATATGCCTACTTAGAGTCAATGAATATGACTTCTACAATTTCGAGGTATTTATCCTATTTATCCTTTCTTGTCTTGCCATAGTTATGTTCGTTTTTTCTGAGAGATCTCTGTTTAATGCGTTATTCTTTTATTATTTAGCTACAGACTTATTTCACTGTCCTTTCTTTTCATGTGTGCTTGTTCAGTAATCGTTCCTACATTGATGTAGAGCGAAAGGTAGTACCGATCCGACTATACGTGTGTGTGATGAGTAGAAATGGGAATTTGCCTATTTGCCTATTTTATTCCTGTGTTCAGAAATGTAGGCTTTTTGTATAAAATCCATTTGAGGTTCTTTTTAACTAGATGTTGTTGGTTTTATTGTGCCTGTAAGTGCCTATTTCAGGGGTATGTGCCTATTTGGATTATAATTGCATTTTTGATGTCTTTTGACTGTACTTTAAATAAGCCTATTTTATTTCAATGCATTATATTGTAGCTGGTGTGCTCGACAGAAATTTGTTCTCATTTCTCAATATCTGTTTACCCCACCAACAAAAATGGGAATTCTAGGAAGTCACTAGGAATAGTGGTTGGAAAATTTCCATCAGGAGAAACAAGGAACAATTTGATATCGAAGCTTTCAGCCCCTCCAACCTCCTAAGACATATGCCAGAACCAATCAACGTCGAACTATGTTGCACAACCCATAAGCCCTATACCTCCCTCTGGATGCGAAATGTTGTACGCGTACGCTTTATCTTCAGAACGTGTTGTGATTTATTGTGAATAAGAAGAAGAAGTGTGTCTGCGGCAATACCCAAAGAAAAATCGTAGAAGTCCTACTGGATGAAGCAGTGGATCACAGGGAATCCCAATTTCACTACGGATGAACGGATAGTCTTCCGCCAAGCTTGCTGTTAGGAAGTAGGTTCGTTTGTCCCTTTTTTCTTTTTTGTGTGATTGAAAACTGTGATCTATTTCATTGTAGCATTAATTTATGTATTGTGGCAAATCGTTTTGTTGCAATGTTGTATTAGTCGTGAACTTTCAATATTTTTTTATTACTAAAATCATTCTATTACTGAACGAGGAATTAGAATGTCGGTGGTCTCTTGTCACAGATGGATGAAAATTAAAAAACGGTTTTTTGAACTGTGATTCACTTCCTGTGAAAAGAGAGATACAAAACTGAAATGCAATTTTGAAAGAAATCGTGAGTAACTTTCACCAGCGCTATGCGTAGGCTATAGTGACCCCTATTTTACTTCCGCTAAGCCTCCGCGAAACATAGGGTACAGATCCAATGTGGCGCGGCTAGGACGAGTCACAGAGGCTAGACATACAACATGGCACAGCTCGGACGATGTCACAGCGTGTTTTACAAGGCTGCCAAGACTATCTCTACAAGACCAGGCCAGTCAAAAGACCGTTGGTCTGGATTGGTGAGGTCCGGTTAGTAACCGTTGTGCTGGTGGGGGGAAAGCAAATAGAATCTGGGGGCGTGAGCTCCCATCAGGGCCGCGAGCGGCCAACAAGCCTCTAGCAACCCCTCTAGAGTCTTGAGAAATTGTGACAAAAAGTAAAGTTTTGGGTGCATACCACGACAATTTGAAATTACGCGGTTTTTTAATTTTCAATGAGGGTGGCAGCCTTGTGGGCACACATGAAGCAGGATCTATTGCAGGCAACAGAAGATATCTTCATGACAGCTGACATAGCTGACCAAAGCCGGAGAATAGCAACAAATGTTAACAAATCAGATTTATAGTGCCTCCGTCTTCAATCAATCAATATCAATCAATCAATACTGATCTGCATTTAGGGCAGTCGCCCAGGTGGCAGATTCCCTATCTGTTGCTTTCCTAGCCTTTTCCGAAATGATTTCAAAGAAATTGGAAATTTATTGAACATCTCCCTTGGTAAGTTATTCCAATCCCTAACTCCCCTTCCTATAAATGAATATTTGCCCCAGTTTGTCCTCTTGAATTCCAACTTTATCTTCATATTGTGATCTTTTCTACTTTTATAGACGCCATTCAAACCTATTCGTCTATTAATGTCATTCCACGCCATCTCTCCGCTGGCAGCTCGGAACATACCACTTAGTCGAGCAGCTCTTCTTCTTTCTCTCAATTGTTCCCAACCCAAACATTGCAACATTTTTGTAACGCTACTCTTTTGTTGGAAATCACCCAGAACAAATCGAGCTGCTTTTCTTTGGATTTTTTCCAGTTCTTGAATCAGGTAATCCTAGTGAGGGTCCCATACACTGGAACCATACTCTAGTTGGGGTCTTACCAGAGACTTATATGCACTCTCCTTTACATCCTTACTACAACCCCTAAACACCCTCATAACCATGTGCAGAGATCTGTACCCTTTATTTACAATCCCATTTATGTGATTACCCCAGTGAAGATCTTTCCTTATATTAACACCTAGATACTTACAATGATCCCCAAAAGGAACTTTCACCCCATCAACGCAGTAATTAAAACTGAGCGGACTTTTCCTATTTGTGAAACTCACAACCTGACTTTTAGCCCCGTTTATCAACATACCATTGCCTGCTGTCCATCTCACAATATTTTCGAGGTCACGTTGCAGTTACTCACAATCTTGTAACTTATTTATCACTCTATAGAGAATAACATCATCCGCAAAAAGCCTTACCTCCGATTCCACTCCTTTACTCATATCATTTATATATATAAGAAAACATAAAGGTCCGATAACACTGCCCTGAGGAACTCCCCTCTCAACGATTACAGGGTCAGACAAAGCTTCACCTACTCTAACTCTCTGAGATCTATTTTCTAGAAATATAGCAACCCATTCAGTCACTCTTTTGTCTAGTCCAATTGCACTCATTTTTGCCAGTAGTCTCCCATGATCCACCCTATCAAATGCTTTAGACATGTCAATCGCGATACAGTCCATTTGACCTCCAGAATCCAAGATATCTGCTATATCTTGCTGGAATCCTACAAGTTGAGCTTCAGTGGAATAACCTTTCCTAAAACCGAATTGCCTTCTATCGAACCAGTTATTAATTTCACAAACATGTCTAATATAATCAGAAAGAATGCCTTCCCAAAGCTTACATACAATGCATGTCAAACTTACTGGCCTGTAATTTTCAGCTTTATGTCTATCACCTTTTCCTTTATACACAGGGGCTACTATAACAACTCTCCATTCATCTGGTATAGCTCCTTCGGCCAAACAATAATCAAATATTATCATTTAGACTTTCACGGCCCCTGTAACTATTCATGAGTTCTATTTTTGGGCTTATGCCGTGTAAATAATTATAAACACACTCAACGTTTCAAAAGGAACCTTGCCTTTCTTCATCAGGAGACAAAAGAGAAGAGAAACGACGTATTGATGGTTGCTAGGAGAAAGCAACAAGGAAGCTACAAATGGTGGCCAAAGATGTAAAGGGGACGCCATTTTAGCCCAATGCTAGAGACAATGAATAGTGGCAGCAAAGCATTACTCTCTAATGGTTCTGATTATAGGTAGCCATGATTCACTGAGGTTGTAACCTGTATCGCGGTTGAAATTATCTGGATGTTTACGTATTTCAACCGCCTCCCTGATAATTCTTGGGCGATATTGCTTTATACGGGCAAGAACATCCACTTCTTGGAACAAGACATCATGACCAGGTGTTAGGGCATGGTCAGCAACAGCTGATTTATCAGGTTGGTTGAGTCTGATACATCTGGTATGTTCTTTGATGCGAGTACACACCGTTCTCGAAGTCTGCCCAATATAAACCTTGCCACAAGTACAGGGAACTCTGTAGATACCAGGTTGTTGTAATTTAGGCAAACTATCCTTAGTTGGTCGCAGGAGTTGCCTAATTTAACTGATGTTCCAAAAACAGTTCGTACATGGTACCTACGTAAGATTTTAGCAATACGATCCGTCGTGTTATGTATGTAAGGTAGGTAAGCAGTTCCTTTTACATCTTTTTTCTTAACAGACGTCCGATTCTGTGCCGATTTCAGAACCCTTGAGATCAAAGCTCTGCTGTAACCGTTGCTCTCAAAGGTGGTTCTCAAGGTGTTAATTTCCTCTTGTAGATCTGACGCTTCACAAATCCTCCTGGCCCTGGTAGTCAGAGTTGTAAGGATACCATGTTTCTGGGCAGGGTGATGGTGAGAATCTGCGTGGAGATATCTATTGGTGTGTGTGGGCTTACGATACACGCTGTGTCCTAGAGATCCATCCTCTTTCTTGGTGACGAGAACATCCAAAAAAGGTATCTTGCCGTCAGATTCCATTTCCAAGGTGAAACAAATGGAAGGGTGCTGGCGATTAAGGTGATCCAGAAAGTGACCAAGATTGTCTTCACCTTCCGTCCATACGACGAACGTATCATCCATAAATCGCCACCAGATCTTCGGTTTGCAAGGTGCCGACGACAAAGCTTTCTCTTCGAAGTTTTCCATGAAGAAATTGGCCACAACAGGAGAGAGAGGACTTCCCATGGCCACACCATCTGTCTGTTCATAATATTTCCCATTCCATAGAAAGTAGGAGGAGGTCATGCGGTGATAGAAAAGCCTTGCGATCTCTTCAGCAAAAATATCATTAATGAGAGACATAACACCATCAACAGGTACTCTCGTAAACAGAGACACCACGTCGAGACTCACCAAGATATCGCCTGGCTGAAGTGATATAGTTTTTAACTTCTCAATGAAGTGTGTGGAATCCTTAATATATGAAGGGGTGTTACCCAGGTGTGGTTGAAGAAGACTACCTAAATATTTCGAAAGGGCATATGTCGGGGAACCAATCGTACTGACAATAGGCCTAAGAGGAACACCCTCCTTATGTATTTTGGGAAGGCCATACAGTCTCGGAGGAATAGCATCCCCTGGAAGGCGACTCTTTGCTGTATCTTCTGGAATAGATTGCTTGACCAATTTGACGGTCATTTTTGAGTAGCGAGTTGTGGGATCACGACTGTTAGGGCATGGTCAGCAACAGCTGATTTATCAGGTTGGTTGAGTCTGATACATCTGGTATGTTCTTTGATGCGAGTACACACCGTTCTCGAAGTCTGCCCAATATAAACCTTGCCACAAGTACAGGGAAATCATATCTCATGCATTCTTTCGTTGACGTAATAAACTTTATTTACGTACACGTCAACACGGGGTGTTTCTGCATACGGCGAGTTGGGCTCCCAAGAAACCACGTAAGCAGTTCGACAAAAGCACTAGACCTGTCACGTGCTGGTTTGGTTGTCTGCTGTTCCTCCTAGCGACGGGGATGTGGCTGGACGTGTTCCCTGCCCCCAACATGAAACCGGACTACAGGTATGAGCTGTCTGTCGGACCTTGACCTGAATAATAGCTGTCAGAGATGCGAATTATCGTCCGTACTAGTACGCGAGTTACTTCGTAGTAGTAGCATCAGTAGTAGTATTTGAATAATGCCAGTGTATGAATATCACGAATACCATGATATGCTGCTAGTGTATGGTGTGGCAGAACAGAACAAAGGTCGCACTCCATGAATCTATCGGGAAAGGCTTCGAGCAATTTACATTTTGTTTCTTATTCACTACGAGTTAAAACAGAAGACACTGCGTTTTTAAGGGCCGATGACCTTAAAACAGCAATCATCCTCCTCCTCATCATCATCATCATCATTATCACGTATACAAATTCAATAAAATGATTGTTTTATATTCACCATTACTGAAATAGGAACTATAAGTTAACATTTAACTTAAGAAGGTTGCCTAGAGTGTTTTGTTAATTTACAAAAGAAAGTTTAAAATTTCTTTTAGTGTAAGGCAAACTGTATGTTTTTGTTTTCTAAACTGTTGTACTGTAATGTTTAACATAGGTACATTTTTTGTTCACAGGCGTTTTCGTGTACGTTCGTAAATCCGTGCTTTTCTATTCGAGATAGTCTTGTTAGCGTCCACCTGGAATTACGGAGCGCCTACTGTATGTTAGTTCATTCTATTCTACAACAGAGTGTTACTAATGCGACTGTAGTTCCTATGACCACGCCACTCTTATGTCTGTGTCACTAATGTGCGCCATGTTCGGCTCTGTTCTGCTTGACTATGTGGCTCTCGTTAACTTCTTCTTCCTCTTCTTCTACTGCAGCCTTATGTCATAACAGGTATACTGTATTCTACCAACATCATCTTAACACGCAGTAGCGTAATCTGCTGCGATTTACTGAGCTCGATAGCTGCAGCCGCGTAGGTGTGGCTCCATGGCTAAATGGTTAGCATGCTGGCCTTTGGTCACAGGGGTCCGGGGTTCGATTCCCGACAGGGTCGGGAATTTTAACCTTAATTGGTTAATTTTGCTGGCACGGGGATTAGGTGTATGTGCCGTCTTCATCATCATTTCATCCTCATCACGACGCGCAGGTCGCATAAGAGTGTCAAATCAAAAGACCTGCATCTGGCGAGCCGAACTTGTCCTCGGACACTCGCGGCACTAAAAGCCATACGACATTTCATTTCAATGCGGCCAGTATCCAGTATTCGGGAGATAGTGGGTTCGAACCCCACTGTCGGCAGCCCACAAGATGGTTTTCCGTGGTTTCCTATTTTCACACCAGGCAAATGCTGGGTCTGTACGGTAATTAAGGCCACGGCCACTTCCTTCCCAGTCCTAGCCCTAAGGTCTATCTGTGTCGGTGTGACGTAAACCCAATAGCTGCTGCGATTTATTAGCACCGTCATAGTAAAATGTAAGATGTATTTGTGGCGGAATCTTCTTAGATACGTTCGATATCTGTGAATTGTTTATAATTTGATAACTCATCTGTACTCATGAAAGCGACCGTCGGCCTGGCGTTCAGGTTAATAGCTGCATGTCTCTAATGTGTAACCTTGTTTATGTTTCTTATATTTGTTGATGTGTATGTTTGATGTTTATACACAACACGAGATTACAGCTGACTCATCCCCACGAGCTTGACCTGGTTCTCGTTTTACGCATAGTAATCTGTAGGTAACCACTGCGACCGATGCTGCCTCACGTGACGTTCATTTCATCTTGTTTCCTCTTATACCACGCATATCTTACTATTTTCTTCCACATATTTCAGCTTTTAATGACACGATAATAATAATAATAATAATAATAATAATAATAATAATAACGTTAAGTGCTTTACTTCTACGGTTTTCTGAGACGCTGAGGTGCCCGAATTTAGTCCCGCACGAGTTCTTTTTATGTATCAGCAAATCAACCGACAAGAGACTGACGTACAGTAATTGAGCACCTTCAAATACCACTGGACCGGGCCAGGTTCGAACCTGTGAAGTTGGACACAAAAGGCCTGCACCTCAACCGTCTGAGCCACTCAGCCCGAAAGGAGGCACGAAATGTAGATACGTTTAATTTATTTAGTTGTAAAAATGGCCATTATTCCTTTGAAACTAAACGTTCGATGTGTTTCGATAATTCATTTCCGATGCTACTCATTTGGACATCCCATGACTGCTTTCGTTGGCGTAAGGAACTGCCATCTTTCTTCTACCTTTACGCAATTCACAATGGGGATCGTACCGTATTTCAAGTCCTGGCGCGCCTATCCCAACCAATAATTATATCACACGCTCGTACAGGTCCTGCACCGATACAGGTTTTCAGGTCATTTCCATACTCACTAGACCACGGGGCTGATGACCACAGATATCCCAATTCCCTAAAGGACGTAACAGCAAATGAACCAGTATTAACGCTGAGAATTCGGTACATCTCCAGGGTCCGAAACCGATGACCAGGGTTGTCTGAAGCCCCTAAGATGGAAACTAAATGCCAACAACAACAAAACCAGTCTGGCAAGAATGTAACGTAACATGGCATACACTATTGTAGTAGCCGCCTTCAGCTGTTATCGTAGTTCAGTTGCTCTTAAACATGAAACCAGTTTGACAAGTATGTTACGTAACATCTCGTGCATTCCATAGGTAGCGTTCAGCTGTTACGGTAGTACATTTGCTCGTAAACATAAACAGATCTAAAATATCGTATCTCTTTGCTCTCGAAAATAACTTCCGAAGATTACTAAAAGTTATATATATAGTGGTTCGTCACATCGTTCTCTGTTGCTAGAAGAAATATCTGTAGGTATATTCCTAACACCCTATATATCGAAAGGAAGTGATCTCTGTCTCTAACATAATTAGGCACCTTTAATAGCAAATTTAATTGCATTAATAAGTAGACAAGTGTACATGAGCACATGTAAGCCACTTACCGTTGTATTGCAACTCCTATTCCTTCCTTCTTCTTTCGTCGTGTATAGGAAAAACTACACCCAAACAGTACGCACGTATTCACCATTCTTCCACACAGTAGTTTGCTGAAACATTAATGTGAAATGTGCATAAAAACAACATAAACAAAACTGCACGGAACACAGTAACATACATGTTTACAGTGGATCTGTAGTGACGTAAGATGGCGGCGGCCGCTATTTTCCGGCTTCACTTGCACCAATGCTACGAGGTAGGGCACCGCCTGACAATCTATATAATTAAAATTGTAGGGGGTCCGCTGTCTGTAATTTCTTTTGTTTTGCCAATTTTTCAGATATTCATCCGTTTTAGGTCAACTCAAGACCGAATCGATGGTTTTTACTTTTCTTGTCTGTTTGTTTGTCTGTTTGTCTGTTCCACCATCACGTCAAAACGGCTGGATAGATCTCAACCAAACTTCATATTTAGAGTATACTCATCCCGGGGAAGGTTTAGATATGCATGTTATTTTAAAATCTTTGAATAGACGGGGCGTTTATAGGAAAACCAGAATGGTTTTTCCACCATAACGTCGAAACGGCTGGATAGATCTCAACCAAGCTTCATATTTAGAGTATAATCATCCCGGGAAAGGTTTCGATGTGCATATCATTTCAAAATCTTTGAATAGACGGGGGGTTTACAGGAAAAACAGAATTTTCTCGTATACTATTGATTTTCTGTAAACTCCGTTTGCCGTACGTGAAACGTCTCTTCATTATAAACAACTTTCGTTATGTTCATAATTTACCTTACTCTTCACATGACGGAGAAATTTACAATTTTGTGCTGGTACCATGCTCTGCATTGAGTGACCGACAGACCGACAACGAACCTACAGGTTACCATGGCAACGTCTCTGACTGCATGCCAGCAGGGAAGTAACGTATTGCCATTTTCCTCATCATGCTTTTAAATTCGTGGTTGTTCCTTGGGTAGAAGGCAAGAGAGGCGTCAATCGGCCTATCTGCGGGATATTGGCGGAATATCGTTGGAGGTTATGACCGCCCTCGAATAGATTAAAAATAACACCATTAGTCATCATCTTATTATTTGTTTACCTAAGAATCACTGCACCTAAATTTCTCCTCTGTTACCGCTATTGACGTCCGAAACGGGGGAGGAGCTTACGGTCAGCTCTTTCCAATATGGCGGCGAGATAGTGACGGGAAATAAACACGACAGTGATCGGGTGTGGGTCTGTAGGATTTATTAAGTGTTCAAAATGTCTTTGGTGTCGTATGCACAACTGTTGAGAGTTGTCGGAGATTTCACGCGTCCATTAGTAGAAGGGGAAGAAATATTCAAGCGTAATTACTTGATATGTGTAAGTAAAAAGTTTGAAACAGAAGATGAAACTGGTATTGTAGCGTTGTGTTTACAATCATCCCACATCGATTCAAAACCCCACAAAGTTAATGTTGTCGTGAACAAAGGGAGTGAAAATGTGAAGTGCAACTGTACATGTAAAGCGGGTTTGTCAGATAAATGTTACCGTTGACACACTAATTCACCTTAACAGTTAAGCTACTGTAATTTTCCACTATTAGAGGTTATGGAGTAATTTCTTGTTGGTCTGGTCCATGCCAAAGACTTAGCCAGGTGACGGGGGAGTTACCTGTCTTGTAAACTGTAATCTTGGGGAAGAAAAAAAATAATAATTCTACTAAGAAAATGTCGTAAAGCAAATAAATCCTAGGCTTTATACAGGCTTGTGTTGGCACAGCCCACATCCTAATCTTAATATTCTTCCATTTTTACCATCAGCACAAAAGTTAGAACTTAGAACCGACAATAATAAGTATAAAAATTATAACTACCTACAGAATATGCAGAGCAAAGTTTGAAAATTATAATTTAAGAGTACTATAACCTCTACAGTCACAGCTGTTTGGGGTTGAAGAATACTTGGTTTGTCCAATTCTACCAAATAATTAGGTTATGGCTTCTAATTTATGATAACCGGATGAGTTGGCCGTGCGGTAGGAGCGTGACAGCTGTGAGCTCGCATCCGGGAGATAGTGGGTTCAAACCCCACTGTCGGCATCCCTGAAGACGGTTTTCCGTGGTTTCCCAAATGCTGGGGCTGTACCTTAATTAAGGCCACGGCCGCCTCCTTCCCATTCCTAGACCTTTCCTGTCCCATCGTCGCCATAAGATCTAACTGTGTCGGTGTGACGTAAAACAAATAGCAAAAAAGCTCATTTATGATGGCAAAATACTACATATTTTCTTTCATTGATAGAAGTATTTTATAGGCAATTTAAATGCAGTGCTTAATTACTACCAGTTAAAGATATTACTCACACGTAGGTAGTTAATTTACTGTCTGCTGTTACACATATGAAGAAGTTTACAAAGAGCGGATTACATTCTATGTGCGGCACAGAAGTATTAGGCTACAAGTTTGTCAGTATTTTTGATGTAGCTAAATCTTTGTGAATACAAATTAGAGACAATAATTATCAATGAGTACAATAAACAGTATCGGTACCTACACTGTGGAAAGAAGTCGTTTTCACGAGAATGTAGACTGCACATTGTCATGTATCGCGTAACGCGTTTTCCAATTGACAGCGCGGAAGCCCATCTTTCTCTCTGAACTTTTTGTGCAGGAAAGTAGTGAAGAGATTTCGCATCCGTTTTATACGATTTGCAACCATATACAGAGCAGTACCTCCTCAAATTTGACAATTTTCTTTCTGTTTCCATCACGACGTCAATGCTCGCCATGTAAATAAACCACACCAGTCACTATGTTGCAGCTTCAACATTCAACCGCGTGGCTGCGCCATCCAACTTTTCTGACGTCAATAGTATATCAATAACTCACACCAGCATGATTTATTGAGGAGCATTTGATTTTCCAATACATTCACTTGGCATTTACACATTTGTCGTTATCCGGCTGTCCTCAGTTATAATCCATTTTCTATTACTTTCGACTTTCTTAACTGTATTATTTTCTTCCTTAATTACGCCGTATGTACGCGAGTGCTAGAAACTACTGGATGTATTTCCACCAAGATTCATATTTAGAATACACCTGTCCTTGATCGGTTTTAGGGCAAATATTTTTTCTAAATCCCTGAACTGACTGGGGGTTTATACGAAACCGAAACAGTGATTTTGCACTTCCACAAAATATACACAACCAAACTTAATGGAAATCTACCTACATTGGTAGAAATTAATTTCTTTCTCATGTGCATCATTTAACTCACGAGCAGGTGCGTGTGAAGCGTATTCGTTACAACTTGAAAACTACTGAAGACATTCGAAACAAAATTTATATTTAGCATCCACCTGTCCAAAGGTAGGTTTCAAACCTAAATAACATTTCATGTTCCGGAATGGACTGGCGGTTTATAGGGAACCGTAATGGTGATTTTACTCTTCCACAATATATACAGAACAAGACCAACCTGACTGAAAATTGACCAAACGTGATGGAATGCCACCTCTAAACCTTTTTTCATGTGCATTTTTTCGTCAGGAGGATTAATAAGGGAGATATCATGAATGGTCAGTTTTGCAGGTTAAGTCCAGCGGACATAGCCCAAAAGATGTTTTACATGAAGCAGATTCCTTATCTATATAAATCAAATCGTAACGACTGTGTGCCTCTACACTGACTATTTTGGCGAAATTTTCGTACAGCTTTCCGTTTAAGGGGTAATAATGACCATCTCCGTAATTTTTGCTTTAGTTTCCTGAAAGTCCTAATTTTTACCCGCCTCGTCCAAAATCCAGATTGCGGCATAATCTACCAGAAGAAAAAGAAGATAATTGGAATTTGACAAAATTATACGTTTTAGCCTGTTACGAACAGAAAACACCCAAGATCATTAAATGTTTCACTTTTTATCCGCGAAGAATATCGAAATATGCAGGCAATTTTAATGATGGTGCAGATCTTCGGAAATTCCTATCACATAACGGATTGCACAATCTCCGTTCAATTTGGAATGATCTACAACCTTGGTATTATGACTTTTGCCGTATCTGTATCCCTTTTACGTTTGATTTTTCTCTATTACTCGATCTTAAGTCAATTTGGAATTTTCACATGCATAATTCATACTTTCAATTACTTATATCAAATACAGAATCATCAAACTCTTCACGAAAATTGGCCCACCCAGTAGCCATATTTGAGCCAAATGCTATGTATGTAGCTGTCACATAATTATCCGAAAAGTAATGTAATGTGAGATAATCTTACAAAACCTTTACCCTGTTCCACGTTTCTAACTCAATCTGACCCAGGAATAGATGACATATCATAGGACCAGCCATTTAGGCCACTAAATCCGGCGTGTCTTATGGTATAATCCTTTGTCGATATGACGTACGTTTAGTAGCAGTTAATCTGTAAATGAAGGTATTCAATATTGTAAACACGCATATACTTTCGTATGTCGATCTATATATATTCACTGATGTCGATTTGTAGCGATCGAGAAAGGGTGGGTCTGCTATTGTAATCAGTACTCCCCACACCGACTTTGACTGGCAGTAGGAAAGGGTTCCTTCTCCAACTCCTGTGTAACTGTCATTGGTAAGGCCACTAAATCCGGCGTGTCTTATGGTATAAACCTTTGTCGATATGACGTACGTTTCGTAGCAATTAATCTGTAAATGAAGGTATTCAATATTGTAAACACGCATATACTTTCGTATGTCGATCTATATATATTCACTGATGTCGATTTGTAGCGATCGAGAAAGGGTGGGTCTGCTATTGTAATCAGTACTCCCCACACCGACTTTGACTGGCAGTAGGAAAGGGTTCCTTCTCCAGCTCCTGTGTAACTGTCATTAGTAAGGAAGGCCTACAATTGTAATGAATAGTTCACTTCTCGAATTGACTTGCAGAAGGCAAGTGAGCATGCAGTTTTGTTTAAAACTCCCCTACCCGATTGTGTTTGGCAGTAGGCAAGGGTGCCCGCCATTATAAAGAAATGTCCTCATCTAAAATGTGACTGGCATTAGGCATAGTGGCCTGCTATTTTGATGGAAACTCACCAACTTGGTGTGACTGGCAGTAAGCTGGCTGGCAGTAGGAAAATGGGCCTGGCATTATAATGATAACTGCACAACTCAATTTCGAATGATAGTAGGGTAATTGTCTGCCATTATAATAGAAACTCCTCAACTGTAATCTGTCTGGAAGTAGGAAAGGGGGCTGCCATTTTAACGAAAACTCCCCAAATCGATTCTGTCCGCGTAGTAGGCAATGGGGCCTGCAATTATAATGTAAACTTCCCAACTCGATTGTGAATGGCAGTAGGCAAGTGAGCCTGCCGTTATATCACAAATCCGTAACAAACACTTTATATTGGAAACAACGTATGGGGATATCCCCATGCTCTTTCTCGGATAACGCTAAGAGACATGCAATTTTAAAACAATCTTATTTACTGTATGTACACTATTTACTTCGATATTCGAATACAATGTAGAATACCGTAGCGAAGCACGGGTACATTCGCTAGTAATCTATATAAATAAAATTGTAGGGGGTCCGCTGTCTGTAATTTCTTTTGTTTTGCCAATTTTTCAGACATTTATCCGTTTTAGGTCAACTCAAGACCGAATCGGTGATTTTTCCTTTTCGTGTCTGTTTGTCTGTTTGTCTGTTCCACCATCACGTCGAAACGGCTGGATAGATCTCAACCAAACTTCATATTTAGAGTATAATCATCCCGGGAAAGGTTTCGATGTGCATATCATTTCAAAATCTTTGAATAGACGGGGGGTTCACAGGAAAAACAGAATTTTCTCGTATACTATTGATTTTCTGTAAACTCCGTTTACCGTACGTGAAACGTCTCTTCATTATAAACAACTTTCGTTATGTTCATAATTTACCTTACTCTTCACATGACGGAGAAATTTACAATTTTGTGCTGGTACCATGCTCTGCATTGAGTGACCGACAGACCGACAACGAACCTACAGGTTACCATGGCAACGTCTCAGACTGCATGCCAGCAGGGAAGTAACGTATTGCCATTTTCCTCATCATGCTTTTAAATTCGTGGTTGTTCCTTGGGTAGAAGGCAAGAGAGGCGTCAATCGGCCTATCTGCGGGATATTGGCGGAATATCGTTGGAGGTTATAACCGCTCTCGAATAGATTAAAAATAACACCATTAGTCATCATCTTATTATTTGTTTACCTAAGAATCACTGCACCTAAATTTCTCCTCTGTTACCGCTATAGTATATCAATAACTCACACCAGCATGATTTATTGAGGAGCACTTGATTTTCCAATACATTCACTTGGCATTTACACATTTGTCGTTATCCGGCTGTCCTCAGTTATAATCCATTTTCTATTAATTTTCAACTTTCTTAACTGTATTATGTTCTTCCATAATTACGTCGTATGTACGCGAGTGCTAGAAACTACTGGATGTATTTCCACCATGATTCATATTTAGAATACACCTGTCCATGATAGGTTTTAGGGCAAATATTGTTTCTAAATCCCTGAACTGACTGGGGGTTTATACGAAACCGAAACAGTGATTTTGCACTTCCACAAAACATACACAACCAAACTTAATGGAAATCTACATACCTTGATGGAAATTAATTTCTAAACCTTTTTTCTCATGTGCATCATTTCGATACGAGGATTAATAAGGGAGATATTATTAACGGACCGTTTTTCGGTACAAGTCCCATCGGACTTAACTCACGAGCGGGTGCGTGTAAAGCGTATTCCTTACAACTTGAAAACTACTGAAGATATTCGAACCAAACTTTATATTTAGCATCCACCTGTCCAAAGGTAGGTTTTGAAGGTCAATAACATTTCATGTTCCGGAATGGACGGGCGGTTTATAGGGAACCGAAATGGTGATTTTATTCTTCCACAATATATGCAGAACAAGACCAACCTGACTGGAAATCGACCAAACGTGATGGAATTCCAACTCTAAAACTTTTTTCATGTGCATTTTTTCGTCAGGAGGATTAATAAGGGAGATATCATGAATGGTCAGTTTTGCAGGTTAAGTCCAGCGGACATAGCCCAAAAGATGTTTTACATGGAGCTGATTCCTTATCTATATAAATCAAATCGTAACGACTGTGTGCCTCTACATCGACTATTTTGGCGAAATTTTCGTACACCTTTCGTTTAAGGGGTAATAATGACCATCTGCATAATTTTTGGTTTAGTTTCCTGAAAGTCCTAATTTTTACCCGCCTCGCCCAAAATCCAGATTGCGGAATAATCTGCCAGAAGAAAAGAGATAATTGAAATTTGACAAAATTATACGTTTTAGCCTGTAACGGACGGAAAACATCCAAGGTCATTAAATTTTTCACTTTTTATCCCCGAAGAATATCGAAATATGCAGGCAATTTTAATTATGGTGCAGACCTTCGGAAAGTCCTATCACATAACGGATTGCACAATCTCCGTTCAATTTGGAATGATCTACAACCTTGGTCTTATGACTTTTTGCCGTATCTGTATCACTTTTACGTTTGATTTTTCTCTATTAATCGATGTTAAGTAAATTTGGACTTTTCACATGCATAATTCATACTTTCAATTACTTATGTGAAATACAAAATCATCAAACTCTTCACGAAAATTGGCCCACCCAGTAGCCACATGTGAGCCAAATGCTATGTATGTTGCTGTCACATAAATATCCGAAAAGTAATGCAATGTGAGATAATCTTACAAAAACTTTACCCTGTTCCACGTTTCTAACTCAATCTGACGCAAGAATAGATATCATAGGACCAGCCACTTAGGCCACTAAATCCGGCGTCTTATGGTATAATCCTTTGTCAATATGACGTACGTTTAGCAGCAGTTAATCTGTAAATGAAGGTCTGCAATAGTGTAAACACGCATATACTTTCGTATGTCGATCTATATATATTCACTGATGTCGATTTGTAGCGATCGAGAAAGGGTGTGTCTGCTATTGTAATCAGTACTCCCCACACCGATTTTGACTGGCAGTAGGAAAGGGGTCCTTCTCCAACTCCTGTGTAACTGTCATTAGTAAGGGAGGCCTACAATTGTAATGAATAGTTCACTTCTCGAATTGACTTGCAGAAGGCAAGGGAGCATGCAGTTTTGTTTAAAACTCCCCTACCCGATTGTGTTTGGCAGTAGGCAAGGGTTCTCGCCATTATAAACAAATGTCCTCTTCTAAAATTTGACTGGCATTAGGCATAGTGGCCTGCTATTTTGATGGAAACTCACCAACTTGGTGTGACTGGCAGTAAGCTGGCTGGCAGTAGGAAAATGGGCGTGACATTTTAATGATAACGGCACAACTCAATTTTGACTGGTGGTAGGGAAGTTGCCTGCCATTATAATAAAATCTCCTCGACTGTAATCTGTTTGGAAGTAGGAAATGGGGCCTGCCATTGTAACGAACACTCCCAAATTGATTCTGTCCGCGTAGTAGGCAATGGGGCCTGCAATTATAATGTAAACTTCCCAACTCGATTGTGAATGGCAGTAGGCAAGTGAGCCTGCCGTTATATCACAAATCCGTAACAAACACTTTACATTGGAAACAACGTATGGGGACATCCCCATGCTCTTTCTCGGATAACGCTAAGAGACATGCAATTTTAAAACAATCTTATTTACTGCATGTACACTATTTACTTCGATATTCGAATACAATGTTGAATACCGTAGCGAAGCACGGGTACATTTGCTAATTTACTATATGTCTGTGATGCACACCAACGAGCTAGAAAGAAGACTGTAGAGAGGCTAGCATATCTGCTACAGCGTTCTGGGTGCTGCCATGGCGAAGTAGCAACGCCATAATTTAAGCGCCATCCATATGGTTCGTCCACTTATAGCGCGGTACGTTTAGTTGATTTTCAGTGGCAAAGCATGCTATGAGACATTGAGGCAGTGCCTATCCCAGAAATCGGGGGAATAACGTGCTTCGTCATTTAAAAATTACACTTCAGAATAATTCTATACTATATACTATTACTTTTTTAAGAGCCTCCGTGGGTCATGTGGCAGCGCGTCGGCCTCTCACCGCTGGGTTCCGTGGTTCAAGTCCCGGTCTCTCCATGTGAGATTTGTGCTGGACAAAGCGGAGGCGGGACAGGTTTTTCTCCGGGTACTCCGATTTTCCCTGTCATATTTCATTCCAGCAACACTCTCCAATATCATTTCATTTCATCTGTCATTCATTAACCATTGCCCCAGAGGAGTGAGACAGCCTTCGACAGCCGACACAATTCCTATCCTCGCCGCTAGATGGGGCTCCATTCATTCCATACCTGACTCGATTGAATGACTAGAAGCAGGCTGTGGATTTTCATACTATTTTATGTATATTTCTACGTGTCTTTGGCTCACTAAAGCAGCAATCAACGCTTTAAAATTACGCCCCGCTGCGACCGCATTGCGCTGTTGAGATGCAAGCTAACTATTTTACTATCATTGAGACGTTTGCCGTATCGACTCAGCCACAGGGTTCCAGCACTCGAGCCTCTCACAAAGAATTGGTAGCAGGTGCATGCGCAACAGTGGAAGCAATTCGAGGAAAATACCAATAAATGAGACGTTCTCTTCAACGTCTCTCGCTGCTCAATTGTGTTCACAAACCTCCAGTTAGTTTTCTGTGCTATGTAGCCACTTGTGTTTCTCGCTAGCTAGTATAGTGCAGGTTTTTGTGAACGCGTTATTTAGTACCTATTTTGTGTAAGTGTTATAGTGCTATGCTTATGATATTTTAGGCTTTCTTCCAGTTGCATTATTCAGAATTAGAAATGTGTGATTTAGGCCCATATGACCTTGCTGACAGTTTATTAATTCAAGGATATTCCAAATGAACATATGAAGCGAAATGTGAACTGAAAAATAAGATACCTAATCCTAATCTAATGTTAAGTCAGCAATATGGCAAAATAGGTAGAAAATTCAAATCTCAGTGGTATTCGAAATATGACTGCTTGACGGAAAGCATCCAAAGAAACAAACTCGATTGTTATGCTTCTCTTATTTATAGTGGTGAACCTGAATGGAGCAAAGAGGGCATTTTGACTGAAAAAAGGAAAGAAAGCATGTAGTCATCAGGCTTCACAGAACTAAGGAACAGGGAATGTTTCACATGCTAGGACTAGATCGATGTCAAAAAGAGCATGCAGTTTCTAAAAGCTCGCGCCTTTTTGCTGTTAAATATAATGTAACGGTGTCTGCAAACAGAAATATTCTAGGTCATGTTTAGGTTATCACTTTCCTTGGTAAACAGGAACTAGCCCTTCGTAGTCATCGCGAGGATGAAAATTCAATGAACAAGGGAAATTATCTGGAGCTGATTGATTTATTCGCTCAAGAAGAACATGAACCCAAGGTACATTTACAGTTTATAGCGACATTTAATAGCATTCAGAATGACGTAATTGAATGTGTGACACATGCATTACAGGAAACAATAAGGAAGGAGACTGCAAAGGCTTAGTATATTTCAATTCAAGTTGATGACACAACTAATGTTTCGTGCAGGGCAGAAATGAGCATCATATTTCGATATTCAATCGGTGATGGAATTGAAGAAAGATTTATCGATTTTTTATATTTCCAAAACTAAAAGTGCAGCAAATGCACAGGCAAAATTAGAAAACTTTAAAAATGGGTTGAGAATAAGTTAGTCTGTCAGACCTACGAAGGTGCTTCGGTGCTTGCAGGTGACCGTAATGGTGTTCAGCCTATCATACAGAATGAATCTAGTGCTTCTCTGTGGTCCGAAGTACATAAAGCAAATTACGCTTTTTACTAGTGACTTCACTCATTTTAGCAGGTCTACTAAAAGAAGTGAACTTCTGTGTGAGCAAGGCTTCTGGCTTCCCCAACAGAGCGATGTACGTCTCTGTACCGTAACGGTTAGCTACGGGGCCCGGGTTAGGTTTTCGCTACTGCCAGAAAATTTAAGAATGAAAGGTGCGCTGTATACGGTTAAAATGTTATATGCATCTCACACCCATTGGGGCGTGTCTCAAAAGAGTTGCACCACCTCGGGATGAAGACACGAGTTAACTTTTACGAGAGTGATGCTTGGTGGAATTTTTCGATCTCGAGCAGCATTAACAATAAACATGTATTTTCAAGAACTCAAGAAAACAATACATAGTGTCACTCAAGATGAAGACGACAATTAGGATCCGGTTTCTGCCAGCTCTCAATACGGTCTAGCAAACAAATTAGGAGATCACAATTGTTTTCTTGGTTTGACTTTTCAGCAAAGCCTCCCTGTTCACAGATACTCTGTTCAACATTCTTCAAGTAAAAGAAACCTCCGACATTAAACTGTGTAAGAATGATACAAGGTCTACGTTGGAAAGCTTCAGGAAGATGAAAAATGAGGATGCCGGTACCATTTTGGCATGTTGTACATAATATATTTATAAGGAGCACTCGAATGAGTATTAAGTTTGTTGTACTAATTTACATTTTGCTGTATTCTGTTAGAGTCCTTATTCTGTTTTTGCACTTTAGCAGATGGTAGCGGTCGCACTTTTCCTTACACAGTGTACAAATACAGTCATCCGTTGGGTTGTGGAATTTTGTCTTTGCGCATATTTTGTGGTGGAAGCCATGTATTGCATATCTTGTTATGACATGTCTTTGCTCTTGGAGTTGTTTGGTCCAGTTTCGATCGATCATGGCGTCATTTCCGTAGAATTCGGGGTCTATTTCCGCGCGTTTCTTAAGAACTTTTTTTTGAAGCTCTTGGAATGGACCGGTAGATGACAGTGGTAGGTTGAGTCGTAGATCCTCAATGAAGTAAGTTTCCCGTGCCAGTACATAAACAAGTCTGGAGGGTGCCAGTTTACCTACTCCTAGGGCCTACTTCAGGAACCTTGCTTTGACCCTTTCTATCCTTTCCAAGTCACCGATTGTCAGATTGCCCCATATTATTTCGATTCCATATGACACAATTGGGGTTATTACGGTCTTGAATAAAGTCATCGCTGTGTTGAGGGATAGCATAGATATTTTCTTGATATTGTGGATGGCTCTGATTGCTGCTGTCGTTCTGTCTATGACGTGGTTATTGAAGGATGTCATGCTCGTTTGGAACGTGATGCCCACGTATTTAAATTTCTTGACTATTTCTAGTGGTTTATTATTTAATGATATAGCGTCGTCCTTGGCGGCCTTGCCACCTTTTCTGGACACCATCTGTACTGTCTTTTCCTGGTTAATTTCAAATTTGTTATCTGAAGTCCAAGCTTCTAACTTCATCACTGTCGACTGTAGTTCTGTCTTTGGGCTCGATCCCAGGGCCATGTCATCAGCGTACATTATTAGAGCAGTCTCAGGGGAGCCCGTCATTATTTGTGTGATATATGCCGTTGCTACGTTGAATAGTAGCGGACTTAGTGGGTCTCCTTGGGGTACCCCATTTGTTTGAATTAATTTCCCGGATGAGGATGCTCCATCTTCAATTTGGATAAAGTTGTAGTCTAGTATGGTCTCAACGATTCTCACGAGCTTGTTGTCACCAATCATTTGTTTCAATTTTCCTATCAGGATATCTCTGTCGATAAGATCAAAAGCCTTCTTATAGTCAACAAAGACGACGTAGTACTTCCCTTTTGGGTGCCTCAGTGCCTCTTCAGTTTTTTCTTTCAGGCATGCTGCGGCTTGTAACGTGCTTTTTCCTTTGCGGAAGCCTAGTTGGCATTCTGATATGAATGGGTCTATTTCATTGTTCAGGCGATTCGCTACAATATTTGCAAATGCTTTGTATAGATTGCTTTCTAGAGCTATACCTCTATATGAGTCGGGGTTGTCAGTTTCTCCTTTCCCTTTGTACAAAATCTTCAGCATTGCCGTTCTCCAAACTTCCGGTATTTTGCCTAAATTTAGACATTTGTTGAATAGTTCTGTCTAAAGCTGTAGTAAGTGGTCTTGAGTACTTTTTAAGTGTTCTGTATATATGTTGTCCGGTCCTGCTGCCTTTCCCTTTTTTTCCTTTGCTGATTACCATTTGTACTTCCCCCGTGGTTAGTCTAATTTCGTGTTCTGGATCGATGGAGTGGTTTGCGGTGTCATCTTTTGCTCTGCTGACCCTGTTTAGAAGCGCTGAGAAGTGTTTTTCCCATGTTTGCATTAGTATTTCCCTCGCTCCACACTCTTGCTTTTTCTTGAGGGCCCGAAATGGGTCCATTTCTGCTTCAACCACAAGCTTTTTTGCTTCTGCTTCCAGGTATTCAGCTCGCTTTTCTTTCAGAAGTTTTCTGTAATTTCTTCTTTTGATGGCATATGCTTCCAAGTAATCAGAGGTCTCCATTTTTCTGGCAGAGTATAACGCGCGTAAGGTATCTTTTCGTACTATGTAGCACTGTCTGTCAAACCATTTTTGTGCTCTCCTTTGTTTCACAGGCAAAGCGGTTTCCTGTATCAGATTTGTAGCGACTTCTAGTGCTTCATTTAGGTGTCCTCGAGCTACAAGTGCTCTTGCTTTTTGTATATTCGGGTGGTCTTGCAGTTTCGTTGCATCAATATTTCTTGAAAGTGTGATGTCCTTATTATCGCGAATTAGTGTTTTCCGTGATTATTTCTGTTCAATTTCTGTGCAGATGGGTATATGTTTTCTGATTAGCGTTGACCCTGAGGACCATAGACCTTCTTGTTTCTTTATCATAAATCTATCACCTCTGTAGAATAAAAGATCAATTGCGCTGGAGCCATTTGGAGCAAAGTATGTTTTAAGGTCTTTTTTTATTTATCATTGTGAAACCTTCATCCCTCAAGATCTGAATAACTAACTCTGATTTTACGGTCGGCTTGTCTCTCCTGCAGTTGAGGTCACCCGCGATTATCACTTCTTCCGCAGTATTTACTTTCCCTATTGCATTAAGTACTGATTCTACTACATCTTCTATTGAATTATCTGGTGCGACATATATTCCTATTAATGTTAGGTCAGTGGTCTTTACTATGATTGTGTTTTCACTTCTCTGGATTTCATGTACTCTTCCAACAGTTGGTTTGAGGAAGCATGAAACTCCTCATGCCTCAGATCATATCAACCGCGCGTCCAATCCCTATTTATCATCGCATCAGTTGAGTAAAACTCATCCCATATCATAGTCCTCTTTGATTGCGTTTCTTGTAACAACTCCCTGTAACTCCTTGTCGCTGAAAGTAACAATCTAAATCTTATGTCTTCAATGAAGTACGTCTCCTTTGTAAGAACGTAAAGTAGTCTTGATGATGTATATTTAGAGACACATAGAACTCTCTTCAAGAATATAGCCTTCAGACTTTCCAGCTCTTATTGTTGTCTTTTCGAGAGATGTTCCCATATTAGCTCTAGACCACATATGGCTGTTGGAACAACTTTCGTATTAAAAGATAGCTGTGGAAGGTGTTTAATATCACTAATGCTTCGTATAGCTGCGATGACTCTCTCCTTTAGGTGTATTGTGAATGTTGTTCCTGTTACCTGTATTGTAATCCCCAGATATTTGTATTGGTTATTAATTCGTAACTTTTGTCCTTTACATAGTATATAATCATCCTTAGATAATTTTCCTCCCCTCCTTAAAACAACCAATACGGTTTTGTTCTCATTGAGGTCCATTTCATTTTCTTCTGCCCACTCCACGATTAAGTCCATGGCAACTTACTCTCAGACGCATTAGCCATGTCGTCCGCATATACGTATGCGTTAACCTTCCGTGTTTGCTTCTTGATTTCTTTGATTGCATCCTGTGTGAAGATATTAAACAGCAGAGGACTTAGTGCCCCCCCCCCCTGTAATATCCCATTTGTCTGCCGGATCCATCTTGATGGGCAGAGATAGTTACTTATTTGAATATAGTTCTCCGATAGTATGTTGGTAACTAGCCTTGTGAGCCAGGTAGGCCAACGATTTCCTATAGTTTTCTGACAAGTTTCCGCCTATCTACTGTATCAAAAGCCTTGGAGTAGTCAATAAATATTACGAACATTTTGCTTTGCTTTTTCTGGTTGTTTCATGAATATCTTGCAGGAGGGATTCCACTGCCATCAGAGTCGATCTCCCGGCTCTAAATCCGAACTGTTCGTTTGGGCGAAGCGGGTCTGCTATTCTGTTGACTCTCTGAGTTATCAGTTTGGTGAGAATCTTAAAAGCTACTGATTCAAGAGCCACTTCGCGATATGATTCCGGTTTGTTTACTTCTCCTTTCCCTTTGTAGAGCATCTTAACGACTGATTTCCTCCATACATTTGGAATGTTTCCTATTTTCAGAGACTTGTTCGTCAGTTCTAACCATACTGTTTCTAGGTGAGGGAGAGATGTCTTCAGATATTCGTTGTAGAGGCCACCTGAGTCTGCTGCCTTGTTAGATTTTGCACTTGAGATCACTTTCTTTACTTCTTCTTGAGTCAAAGGACTGCATGGTTTAACGTCTCCTTCCATTGTAGGTGATAAGTCCCGTTTACATAGTATATTTTTCATGGACACCTCCCAGATCTCCAATAGTATGTCTGCTGGGAATCTTGTTTGGCGTGGACGCACTGCTTCGTAAGGCTTATCCTTGATTTCCTTCATTAGCTTCTGATATTGTACTTCTATGTAAATGGCTTTCTTTTCCTTCAAAAGAGTTTTGTATGCTTTTCTATCAGATTGATATTCTGCTAGGTGGACGAGGTCCATATTTTGTCTGGCTACTCGCATTTTCTTCAAAGTTGCCTGCCTTATTCGGAAGCACTCACTGCCGAACCACTCTTTGGCTTTGCGGTTACCAATCCACGATTCGGCCACTTCTTTTATGTAGTCCTCTATGAGAAGTGTCGCTTCGTCGATCTCTCCTGCTCTGATTTCTTGGAGCATATGCTCCCTTTCATTTGAGTTTTCCTGTAGTAGAGATGAGTTTAGACATCTCTTTAGTTTCCTTTATTACTAGATCTAGTCTCTCTAGCTGGAATGCAGTACACGTTTGTGATCACTGGAATGGGCTTTTTCATAAATGCACCATCAGTTTGTGTGTGAAGTGTTTGGGACTGCACCTCTATGTCCTTTACTAGAACTAAATCTATTGCGCTTCCTCCGTTGTGCAGATGTATGTATGCATTTTCCGTCATTCACTAATGTTAGTCCTACTTCAGTTAAGTATTTCATAACTAAATCTGTCTTTCTGCTTGACCTGTCTAAGGGCCAGTTAAAGTCTCCTGCTAAAATTACATTGCAGTTGTTAGCAATACTATAAAACGTTTTCTGTATGTTCTGCATGTTGTCTATTATGTTAAGGCCCAGTTTCATCAACGAATTTTAAGCATTAATACCAACCAGCCAGCCAGCCAGCCAGCCAGCAGAAGTGACTGCAAAGACTGTTTTTGATAGTTGTAAGACATCATTTTGTAAGAAGCAGAGGCTGGACTACAGTAACCTTCTTGTGCTAAGAATGTAAGTAAGTGGAGCAAATGTGCTCTTGTAAATAATGTACCTTCGGAGCTACAAAGCTCATCCCTTGTAAACTACTGTGTCGATAATTTTCTCTATTGTACCTGATTTTTGGACATCGAGCCCGCGGTTGTTACCCAAGCTGACGAGCTCATCAGAATGTTGTTCTTATTGTTCATTCAAATTATCTATCAAGTTTTAAAATTAAAACAAAAGAAGAAGTAAATAAATTACATTTCAAAATTTAGTGTTTTAACTTATGCTCTGGTCATTTCCTTGTCCTCCCATTCACCTTAGCATCTTCTTACACTTCTGCTTTCAACGTAATCTGCGTAACAATTATTATTATTATTATTATTATTATTATTATTATTATTATTATTGTACCGGGAGGTACACCTCTGCACCGCGCGTTCAAATGAGCGCCTAAAATAACTCCTCTTATCTACCAAATGTGGAACCAATAATACAACAAGTTAGAACTTTACTCTGAAGGTGTCACCACTAAAAAACGATATAATTTTGTTATTGTGAAGTTTCCTGAACTGTGTGAATTTCTACTTGCTTTGTTTTCCATTAATTAAGAAGTTTGGACATTCTCTCATAGATGTCACTGCTAAAAAATACTATGACCATGCACCCTGGTGCGAAGTGAAAGAACTTTTGATTTGAAGAAGTTTTGTATTCGTAAGTTTTTTTACTAATTGATGTTCATTTATTTGTGGGTTGGCAATATTTATCTTTTCTTTTCGCCAGTTTTGAATCCAGCCAATCCCTAATTTCTGTAATTAATTTTCAACCTATCACCTTATTCTTCTTCTATTTTGAGTGTAACTTTTGAAGGGACCAATAAACGTGACAGGGTGTGGCTAGTTTAATCTGAAAATGTCTCGAACTTTCCCGAGGGTTTATAAACTGCGGATTTTCACGTCCCTTGGCCATTTGATCGTCATCTAACAAAGTGTGTATGTCAAGCAGGAGGCGGATGGCGCCTCTTTCACCAGGCAGCAGTTCTGCGACAAGATAATGGCCACATAACATCTTTCTTGTTTAACCCAAGGAAAAGGCCCGATTCATTAACTATGTAACCTACCTTTTTAAAAATGTAACTTCTGCCGGCTAATGTAAAAACTTCATAAAATCTTAAACTGTAAATCGGGGATAGAGAGTGATAGACCCTCTCAAGCTCCCCTTCATCTTGGGTTGAGGTGCCACGCTTTTGGTTCTGCTATGCGTTAAAGTTATTTCCATGCGTGCAACCTCAATAGTTTGGGAATAGCCCCTGCTTCGTCGGCCAAGTGCCCTATAGGTCGTATTTTTGAGCTCAATCTTCGACTCCATTCAAATTGTACTCGGGCCGTTTATTTAACCTGTTCTTTTCACTAAGGCCCTGTAGGTTGGGTACTAGATACCTCTGTGTAATAAGATTTCTATGATAGTGCCTTGTAAGGCCAGTGATTATTTGATTTTCATGTTGTGTTGCCTTGAGTAGGCTTGGAATACCGAGAGCACCTTAGCTCTTTTCCAAGTGTTGTAAAAGTGCCTCTGGGAGGCCTGATATTGTAGTTTAAGGAGCTAGTGCTCCATGTATCAGGGGATTTCTGCCCGTGTGTAAATTATGAGATTTGTACATTTCAGCTAGGAGCTCAAGAATTGTAAAGCTAGGGGCTTGTAGCCCAAGAGAGTTAATGTTCTGAAAACATGGATTGTCCTAAGTCTTGTACCTGAAATGTCATTGTTATCTCACTAAGTGAAAAGTTGTTCAGTTTGTTGTTTTTCAAAAATATAACCTTCAGTTTAAGTTTTAAATTCTTTTCTTGACATTGTAGTTAGACCCATTCATCCCGGCACCTTCTTTCACCTCTGTTGGTCCAAAAATACCCCGGAACAATTATTATTATTATTATTATTATTATTATTATTATTATTATTATTATTATTATTATTATTATTATTATTATTATTTGGAACTGTTCAGTAATACAGTACAGTAACGTTGTTTATTTAGTATGTCAGTTCGAGTTAACAACGCGCTTGTGGCAGTCATAAAGATTAAATAATTTAATGGAGTTTACTGGACTTGGTTATATAAAATTCAATAAACGCGGGTATGACCTTCAGGAGACTTTCGAAGATATTATTGGGAGAATCGGACGTTGTGAGGCGTCATCGATTGTTTGTAAATTAAACGAATAAGAAAGTGGGATTATTTGATTCTGTGTTTAAGGGGAAGGTTGTTCTTCTATTAAAGGGCAACGTAATAAGTTATGTGCATGCATATTTACTTGCCTTGGGTAGTTATGATTTGCAGCATTTTTGTGTGGGCATATACCCGTGAGGCCAGTGCGTCATTTATACATTTGGGGAACTGGAATCCCAGTTTTATTTAGCTGCATTAGCAGCGTGGATCTCCGAGCTGGTATTCCGCCGTAGGATTGTCCGGCGAGGGTAATATTTGTCTACCAAGGAGGGTTTTGTTTGTTTTAAGCGACCGATTTTATGTTTCACCCATGTTCATAGATATTGCTGCGTTTAGTGATTCATTACTGCGGTATTCACGATACTCTATTCGCCCCAATTCAGTGTAGTGTGTTATTTACTGTATGTACCTATTCTATTCGTACGGGCTGTTTGCGTTAGTACCTCAACGCACTGCCAGAAAATAATAAACTCAAAAGGATTTTATTCACTGAACATATATTCAACAAAGCCTTCAGAAAACATATATCAACTATATCTGTTTACAACAATGTTTACAAATCATACAGCTTCTAATAAAGAAAAGCGCGTCCATAATCTTGTATCTCTCCTATTCGTACAAGCAAATTGAACACTTGAAGTAAACAAAAAGTAAAGAGTGTCTGGAACATGTTAGTATCTAGTGGAATGTCCCTTAGCCTTTATAACTGCCTGACATCGTCGCCACATAAAATGCGCTAATTTTTTGCACATGTCCGGGCTGATTTTCTGCCATTCCTGAAGAATCACACTTTTAAGTTCCTCCTTCGTACCCACACGTTACCTACGGATATTCCTCTTCAACGTAGCCCAATGATGTTCGATGCGATTTAAATCCGGAGACTGGGGAGGTGTTCTTAGGAATGTTCCAGATCAACCATGTCTTATTAATGTCAGCAGTGTGTTTTGGGTCATTATCATGCTGGAACATATAAACAGGTGGCATCCCCATTTATTCGGCACTCTGCTTCACGTTTGCCCACACGATTGCATTGTAGCCCTCCTTGATCATTATTCCGTCAGTGAAATGTATGTTACCCACATCTCTGGCCGACATACAGCCCAAAAGCATTACAGACCCACCACAGTATTTTACCGCTGGGAGTGTATTTGCCACATCACCGCCGATACCATTTTTTCTCCATATTCTGTGGATGCCATCTGACCCGAAAAGGTTTACTTTTGTCTCATCAGACCAGATAACATCATTCCAGGTTTCGTTCTCCTTATTTATAAGCTCCTTAGCGAATGTCAGTCTAAGCCATATGTTTTTTCTACTTACGTATGGCCTTTTCCGAGGGAGTCTTCCATAGCACCCATACCACTGCAGGATCCGACTGATGGTGGAGTTGCTGATCTTCTTTCCA
The DNA here is from genome assembly GCF_040414725.1 of Anabrus simplex. Taxonomy (NCBI): domain Eukaryota; kingdom Metazoa; phylum Arthropoda; class Insecta; order Orthoptera; family Tettigoniidae; genus Anabrus; species Anabrus simplex. The sequence goes on along the minus strand of NC_090265.1, from coordinate 33,037,828 downwards.
GTTCGTTCCTCCGTGAGTTGCCTCAATACTGGTGCATTTAATTTGGAATCTGACTTTATCAGCCGAACAACAAACCGTTCTTCCCTTTCAGTTAAACACTTTCTCTTGGGTTTCCTTGGCGTGTTCTTAATAGTGCCTTTGTATTTACATTTATCAACCACATATTACATCGTAAAATATGTTCTATTGAGCTGCTGTCCAATCTTTCGTATTAAAAATCCTTAAGTGCCAGTTTAAGTATGGTGTTCTTAAGCTTCGTACTTAACTTTGGACCCCTACCCATGTCCATCACAGATACACTAGGAAAGAGGCTAACGCACTTGACCAGTCGTATGTCGTCACTGAGACTTTTCCGTGCATCGCAAACAAACGGTGCGCATCAGTCTGTCTATGTATACGAATACAACTGTTACAGCCGTTTGCCGATGCCGGCACATTCATATAAATCTTCCTGCCTGTGTGTAAACAAGTATGGTTTTGACTAACGAGTTATCATTGACAAACAATACTTTTACCCGTAATGTACGTTTTATTTCAGTTTTTCAATCGTTAATGTGAATATACGAGACTTGATAAGAAATTGAACCCTGTACGAATAACAGAGTCACATACCGGTTGTGTCATGTCACCAACGTTGAAGTAGTTGTTGAATGTAAGTTAGCAGGGAGACATTTTATTTCGAGTGTCATGTCATTTATTCCAGGTAACAACATTGTAATTATGGTTGGATTGAGGTCCAAATGTCTTACACATCTCGTGTGTCATGTACTTTGTTACAGTGAACAACTCTGACAGTTAATGTACCGGTAGTCTACTCGATTTCCTTCCACGGAAATTTGGATTGCTTTTTGGTGTGAAAGTGTATCTTTTATTGTGTGGGAAAGTTTGACAAGATGTGTATATTTATTTCTTGTGATGTTTACTTGATATGGGTTTTTGTTGTATGTGGTTTCAATCCACGAGTGATTTATACTTGTTTGTTTACTCCAGTGGGAGTTGTGTATATTTGTACTCGCTACCCCACTGTTGTGTTTAGTTTCTTTAGGATTTTCCCCGAAGCGATTGCGTAAGGTTTTAGGCTAGTGTTTTCACTGGGGTGTTATATGCAGGCATGCAATATGAGTGCTCATTCTAAAGTTGAAATAATGTAAACAAATCGCTAGTCTTAAAACTGATAATTCAAGCCCAGTTAATATATTAAATGCGTGTGTCGTCACATGAAGAGCTTGTTTCCAAGATTGACTTTATCAACAGAAGATTAGAAAGGTAATTACATTTATGTAAATTTGGTCCAGTTTCATGACATGTCTTACTTAATAAATAATTTCACTAATCCTACATCGTGGTATGCCTATAATCATTTACAATATTAGTGTCCTTGTCTTCTCCACTATTAAGAATGTATGTTCCCTGTCAGAAATCGTCAGGAATAAAATTTGTTTACCGCGGACTGAGCACTTGGGATCCACTGAGCAGATTGGGGCAGCATATTGTTGATAGCTGACGGTTTTGTCGCCGTAAGACCTATCTGTATCTGTGCGACGTAAAGCCACTAGAAAAAAAGAGCTGACGGTCGGAATAAAATATGGATGAGCTGTAATACGTATCGTAATTAAACGACTCTTAATATATCACATCACGAATCCCAACATTATATATTATACCCGACCTGTATATGAACAGAGGAATTTGACCATTTCTTTATGATTTTTCGAAGCCAGGATTAGAGCAGACGGCCCGCCACCCCCCTGTGCCTTTCGGGCTCCCCACGGGAGCAGCTGTACTCACTAGGCTGCTAGATAGGGTCTTCTCCGACATCAAATTTGAGTACTTGTATCACTACTTGGATGATGTCGTATTTTCGGAGACCTTTGAAGAACATCTAGATCATCTGCGAGAAGTTCTCAATCGCCTTCGTAAGGCTGGGTTAACTGTCAAGTTGTCCAAGGTTGCCTTTGCTAAGCCCTCTATGTCATTCCTAGGGCATATTGTGTCACCTGATGGTGTTGCCGTCGATCATTCTAGAACACAGGCCATCCGTGATTTTAAACCTCCCAAGGACATTAAAGGTATCGCCAGGTTCATTGGTATGGTGAATTTCTTCAGGAAGTTTATTCCTAACTTCGCTAATAGAGCGGCGCCCTTGAACCTTCTTCGTAGGAAAGGCATCAAATTCGAGTGGGGACCTTCTCAACAAGCCGCTTTTGAAGATCTTAAATTAGCTCTCTGTAATGCCCCTGTACTTGCTATGCCTGATTTCTAAAAGAAATTCATCGTCCAAACCGACGCGTCGTCGTCAGCAGTAGCTGCAGTCCTTCTTCAAGAGACTGAACTAGGGAGGCGACCCATCGCCTATGCATCTAGGACTCTATCGGCTCAAGAAGCCAAGTATTCTATCTATGAGCTCGAAGGGTTGGCAGTCTTATTTGCCTTAGAGAAGTTCCGTCTCTATCTGGAACATGTCAAATTCGACCTGGAGACAGATAATCAAGCCTTAAGCTGGGTCTTAGGTAGGCCGCGTCGTACTGGTCGTATAGCCCGTTGGGCCATCCGTATTTCTGCCTTCCAATTCGATGTCAGGCATATCCGAGGTACCGAAAATGTTGTCGCTGATGGACTCAGCCGTATGTTTTCCAACGACGTCGAGACCCATGAACCGGTCGACAGTTCATCACCTCCCGAGTCCATACTATCTGATGTTAATGCCATCTTAACAGATGCTCTCATGCTCTTTAGGGATATCGAGAAATACCAACGTGAAGATCCGACGCTGGCTCCGATAATGGAAACCCTTTCTTCTGGGGATCATGTCGTCCCTTATGTTCTGAGGAATGGTGTTTTATGTTGCCCATCCGGGCATGATAAGATGATGAAGGTTGTCGTTCCAGCGGTTCTTGTACCTATGATCTTCAAGTATTATCATGAAACCCCATTAGGAGGGCATCTAGGCATCTTTAAAACTCGTGAGAAGATTCGTGAAATGTTCATCTGGAAGGGTATGGACGGTGAAATCCGTGAACTAGTAAAAGCTTGTAAATCTTGTTTGCTTAGTAAACCAACTATGTCCACCAAGGTAGGCCTTTTGTCTTCGCATCAAGCGTCGCGCCCCATGGAACGCCTGTATATTGATTATGTAGGACCCTTCCCCCAGTCAAAGGGAAATGCCAACAAGTTCATCTTCGTATGCGTAGATGGTTTTACAAGATTTTCCTGGTTATTTCCGACTAAGCTGGCTACCGCTCAGTCCACCATTACTTGCCTAAATTCTATTTTTGCTTCTTTTGGTCCGTGCCAGTTCATTGTGTCTGATAATGCTAAGGCGTTTACATCAAATCTTTTTCGTAAATTCTGTTTTGACTTGTCCATCTCTCATGTGACGACTTCGGCTTATTACCCTCAACAATCTCTGGCTGAACGGGTTAATCGTAATCTCAGGTCCGCGCTTATTGCCTATCATCATGAAGACCATTCTAGGTGGGACACGTCCCTGCATTGGTTAGCTTTTGCTTTGAATTCGGCGGTTCATGAATCTCACAAATTTACTCCAGCTGCTTTGATGTTCAAGTTCGTTCCCAACACGCCGCTCTCTAACCTCTGGTCTCTGAGTGACATTCTACCTGAGACAATAGATCCGGATAATATCAAAGATCTTTGGAAGAAGGCTAAAGCCAATCTTAAAGTATCTCATGAAAAGGTTAGGGAAAGATATGATCGTGGACGGAGACCCACCAATTTGAAGGTAGGCGACCAAGTGATGGTCAAGAATTTTGTTCCCGCGGGCAAGCTTGCCCCCAGATTTCATGGGCCGTGTATCATTCTCGATTTCCTTACGCCGGTTACGTTGTTATTAAGCAATCCAGCCACCGAGAGGATATTTAGGGTTCACCTGTCGCAGGTGAAACCTGTATAATTTCTGTGCTAACTTGCCTCATATTATCTTGAAAGGATTATGAAGGTTATATATTTTTTTGAGTTTTCACTTTTAAGGCATTCTGCCCCTTCTATAATATTTTGTTTTATATGTAAGCATTTTTTGTAAACCTCCCCCGATTAGTTAAACTGCCATTCTGTCCTTACCTCGGCCATTACCACGCTCCCGTCTCCTGCTCCACTACACACAGTGGCTCGCATCTGAAATGAATTGCTGCACGCTGCTGGCCCCTCAACCTCTCCACAACGAATGTACCCTACTATTATTCTGGTCCAACAAAAATTCTGCCGCCTAACTTTAATGTTTCAGTGCCCCCGCAGCCGCGCGGCACTGCGCCGCGTCTGGGATAGAGGAAGGGCCCCCTCGACCCCAGCGAGGACGACATGTGCACGGCGAGCCGGAGCTCTCCTCCCGGCCAAGGCTGATGTGCGGCGCACGACCTGCTACTGGCCCGCAGCCTGTATATGTTCACCGCGGGCGCGGCGTGCTTCAACACCTCTGCTCCCCTCATAGTGCGGGCGAGCGGTATCTCAGGGTACTTGAGGGGCCCGGGCGGCCTCCTCTGAACGCAAGCAGTGGCGGCTGGTCTGGCCGTTAAAATCATCAACGTTTGAAGTACATATCCAGCTATATGGACATTCCAGTTCAACTTTACTACCTTTTCTCGGGTATTCTACTGCAATATTTGGTGGACTTAGAAAATTTTCCTCAACTTTAAAAACTAAAGTTTTCCTTCTGAATTTAACTTCTACAAACATAAAGACTTTACTTCACCAGTAACTACAAAATTTTGAAACTGAATCAAACCAAATTAAGAAAATTTTATAAATAATTCTGCAGTTAATCTCCATATCAACATCAAAACTTGGACCTGGTTTTCAAACAAATTTCATGTGTCACCCCTGGAGGGACTTTTGGGGGGGGGGGGGGAGGTCTGTACCGGGCGGTACACCTCCACGCCGCTAATTTAAAATTTGCGCCAGTTGAAACTCCTCTGCTGGAGGAAGTCTGAACTTTATCGACGGTATTAATTTTCAAGTTTCTCAGAAGATGTCACTACTTGGAAATTTTGGAGTTTTTGAACTGTGTCACTTTTGATGTATTTTTGTTTTACCGGTAGTAAGAAGTGTGAACTTTCTCTTGTAGAGGACACTACTGAAAAACTACAATGGTGCACCCTAGTGCGATGTGAAAGAACTGCTTTTTGGAGAAATTTGTATTTCAAAAGTTTGTTTCTTGTTAAATTTCTTTCTGTTATTGTTTAAGTTGGCTGTATACCCCTCTCTTTCCCCTTGTTTTGTATTTAGCCAATCCCGAATTTCTTTAATTAATTTCTGACCAATCTGATGTATCTTCCCCCAACTTGAATATGCTGCTTATCCCTAACCAATAAAGTGATTGTGGGCGGGTGTTTTCTTCCCTGAAACGCCTCGAACTTTCCGCGAGAGTATATAAACTGCTGATTTTAGGGTCTCGGTGCCACTTCTGTTCCATCTTTTAGTGTGTAAAGTACATAGCAGGGGGCGGGAAGCGCCTCTTTCTTCGGGCAGCAGCTCAATAACCAGGTAATGGCCTTTTAATAACTTCTTTTCTTGCTAGCTCAGCAGTTTAACTCTCGGGGCGGGTCCGAAGCGTTTCTATCATGTAACCTTTTCCTAAAATGTAACTACTCTTAGCATCTATTATCTTTTAAAGCTACATATTGGGATAGAGAGTGCTTACCCCTCTCGAGCTCCCACTCATATTGCTTTGAGGTGAACTTATTTCTCACAACCGATTCTTCCTTAATGTAATGTATATTGTTCTTTCTAAAGTCACCTCTGTAGTGTGGGATTAGCCCTTGCATCAGTGACCTAGAGCCAAATTAGGTTTTGAAACAAATACATTAGGAGTGCAGATCGCCTCCTCTCAAATTGTTATTTTAGAGGTCATGTAATTAACCTTTTTCACTTAATAGACCTCAGTAGGTTGGGTATGTTACCCCTGTGTCTATGTCCTGAGAGAACAACTTGAAGGTGGAGTTTGGTGTGGCCTTTGAGAGGCTTAAAGTTTGAGAGCGTGTGGCTCTTTCTTGAAAATTGAGTGTTGTATGCCTCGAGGAGGCTTTTCTGTGTAATTTGGAGCAAGTGCTCCTGAACATGAATGGGGTTTTCTGCCCCTCTGGTAAAACTTATTTTGGAGTAAAGTTGGGCTAATTGCCCTAGAAGTGTGAATTCGGGGCTCGAAGCCCAAATACTGTAAATACTGTAATTGCACCTTTTGTTGCCTTGCTACTCTGTACCTGCCGTACTTGTTATTTATTAATTTTGAAAAGAAAATATAACCTTGTTAAATTTTACATTAACTTTGATTCCGTAGTTTGAGACCCGTTCAAGCCCGCACCTTCTTTCACCTCTACCTACCGCAGAAACACGGTAACAATTATAATAATAATAATAATAATAATAATAATAATAATAATAATAATAATAATAATAATAATAATGCTGGCGAGATGTAGTGTTTACAGTGCACTATGTCTTCTGGTATGGACTACAATAATTTTGTTACTTTCATTGATCTGTATCAGTCTCATCCTTGCCTTTGACAATGTGCAAGTGACTGAGGTATGAGTGATGCTAGTAGTACCATTCCTTATGCAGTCAGTCCATGTTACGAACTGTGTGAAAATATCGCTCATAGGGTCGGTTGCTGCATGCATTTCAGTGGGCTTGGCAGGCTGATACGTAATAGCAACTTCTGACTCGGTCAGGAAAGCAACGGGAAATTGCTTCACTCTTCATTTCCCTAGTACGCCTCTTCAGTGACGCCTACGTTAATTATGACAGCTGTTGGCGGATCTGTGGAGGATCAAACCAGGCTTCGGGCTGAATACCCAACATACATACCAGGGGTATACTTTCCCTTCCTGTTTGTTTTGTGCGCCTTTCTTACTATGGCTATCTCTGATAGTAACTCACAGCTTTTGCACTGTTGTCAAAGTTTTTCCGTCAATCGTTAGATGGCTCTAACGTACATCTTAGAATGTACTCTGGAGACCCAAGCCCAAACTAATTTGTGAGAAAGTTTTAGTGTTGAAGTTAGTAAACCTGTCGTTATGTTGATGTTATAGTTTGAATTTTCAAAGTTGTCAATAATATCCCTGACGCCTCTTCCCATTCCACCAGCCTAAGGCAATCTAGAAATTTACATTATTCAGAAACCAGGGATCTGTTTTGTTAATTGTGGCTGCCCGATCATATCCTTGGATTGTAAAGACCTAGATGTTTCTCCGTTCCTTTTTTTATAACGGGAGAGATTTTTGGGCACCGTGTCTTCTCTAGCTAGTTCAGTGGGTGGGTGGGGGGGGGGGGGAGTGACCACAGACATATAGTAAATAGACAGGCAGAGCCGTATCTCGTAGCATTGGTGGTTGTGAAGCCGGAAACTTGCGGCCGAAGCCATCTTACTTCACTACAGATTCACTGTAACATCCATGTTACTATGTTACGTGCAGTTTTGTTTTATGTTTATATACATTTCACATTTTAATTTTTGGAAACTACTGTGTGTCCGTGTAGTGTTTGGATGTGGTTTTTCCTTTTCGCGGAGAAAGAATAAGGAAGGAATAGGAGTTTCAATACGCCGGTAAGTGGCGTACGTGTGGTCATGTACACCTGTTGCCTACTTATTAATGCAGTTAAATTTACGATTAAATATGCCTAATTCACTTCCTTCCGGTGTATATTTGTTGGCGTTAGTCCCCTTGTGATGGAGTGCGGCATAAGGCCTAATAATAGTAGTAATAACAATGTTACTACAACATTTGGTTACAAGTTAAGTTTTTGTTTTGCTGGTGTTAGTAATTGAATAACAGCGATCTCGGTCTCTTCTAATCTTTAAAGATATATTATAAGGATGTCAAAATTACTGTTAAAATTAGAGAAGAAGGATTGCCAAGCTTGCATCAATCGAAATAGGGTGTTAGGTTTATTATCACAGAATGTTATTGACTATATCTCAGGATTTGTGGTAAAGATGTTAGCCAATTCTATACAATGTGATACTTGTAACGAAGCTCTTGTACAAAAAGATATTCCTTAGCCGAGCTGAGTGGCTCAAACGGTTGAGAAGCTGGTTTTCTGACCGCATGTTGGCAGGTTCTATCCTGGCTTAGTCCCGTGGTATTTAAAGGTACCGGTATTCAGATATGTCAGCCTAGCGTCGGTACATTTGCTGACACTTTCAAAACCTGCGGGATAAAATTCTGGCACCTTGGCGTCTCCGAAAACCGTACAAGTAGTTAGTGGGACGTAACATAAAACATTATTATTTGAAAATCCTTATGCATTCATTTCTTTCTTAAGTATTAATTACTAATTTTCTTAATTGTTATGTTCTTAATTTTAGTTGTTATCTCATGTCATGCACGCATAAAGTGAGTGAAGTGCTGTCCTTGCTGCTATGCCGCCGAGCGGGCAGTGATGAGTCAACGGGAGGCACATAAGTTGGGCGCGCGAGCCGGCCAGCCGACGAGAGAAACTCATTGTAAAACGGATAACAAGAAAATCATGCATGAATAAAAAATAATTTCCATTGCAATAAATGTTTGCTCTCTCCCCAGTTCCTGGCGATCTGGAACGAGGGGATAGGAATATTCTATTCTCTTAATTTCATATTATGGACCTGTGCCATAAATAAGAAGCAAATAAACTACACATATTGTGAGACAAAGACAGGCTATAACAAGAAAATCGAGAATGTATATATTTTGAGCTACGTTAAAATAAGGATAGGTTGACGCTCAGGCTGTGGAGCAAGCAATCAGGCGGCACCGTGTTGCGCGCGGCAATTATATGCAAATCGTTGTTGACCTGGTTCAGTCGCCCTTGTGTGTACTCAACCGCCAGAGAGATCAGTCGTGCATCTGGCTTCATACTCTCTCTTTAAGAGTTCGTACAGCCTCGTTCATATCTCCAGGACACACAGTACAGCCAGAACGTAGACTATACGACTTGCTAAATTCACAAAAGGATGGGTGCTCGTAAGGTAATTTTTGATCCTAAGAAATACTGGAAAACGAATTAGGTCTCTTGAGTAAATAATTATCTGGTCCTGTAATAATTAAGAGGGGACTTTCTCAAGGCAGTATTATTGGATCCTTATGTTTTCTTCTATATACAAATGATATAAGTAGAGAACTGGAATCAGAGACAAGGCATTTTTCGGATGATGTTATTCTGTACAGAGTAATAAATAAGCTATGGGATCATGAGCAACTGAAAAATGTTATGAGATGGACGGTAGGCAATGGTATGATGATAAAGGGGGTTGGACGTCAGGTTGCGGGTTTCACAAATAGGAAAAGTCCTCTCAGTTTTAATTGCTACATTGATGGGGTGAACGTTATTCATGGGGGTCGTTGTAAGTGCCTGAGTGTGTTAATGTAAGGAAAGATCTTCATTGGGGTAATCACATTAACGGGATTGTACATAAAGGGTACAGATCTCTTTATATGGTTATGAGGGTATTTAGGGGTTGTAATAAGGATGTAAAGGAGGAGAAATATACGTCTCTGATAAGATCCGAACTAGAGTATGATTCAGTTTATAGGGCCGTCACCAGGATTACTTGATTCGAGAACTGGAAAAAATCGAAAGGAAAGCAGCTCGATTTGTTCTGGGTGATTTCCGACAAAAGAGTAATGTTACGAAAATGTTGGAAAGTTTGGGTTGGGAAGACTTGAGAAAAAGGAGACGAGCTGCTCGACTAAGTGATATTTTCCGAACTGTCAGTGGAGAGATGGCGTGGAATGACATTAGTAGACGAATATGTTTGAGTGGCGTTTTTAAAAGTAGGAAAGATCACAATATGAAGATAAAGTTAGAATTCAAGAGGCCAAGTTGGGACAAATATTTATTTACAGGAAAAGGAGTTAGGGGTTGGAATAATTTACCATGAACGGTGATCGGGAAATTTCCAAATTCTTTGAAATTAAAGAAATATTAGGTCAACAAAATTATAGGGAATCTACCACCTGTGCGACTGGTGAAGGATTGATCGATGAATTGATTGATTGCTTGCTTACTTGCTTGACTGACTGACTGATTGATTGATTGATTGATTGATTGATTGATTGATTGATTGATTGATTGATTGATTGATTGATTGATTGATTCATTCATTCATCTAGTAGTCACCCTGAAGCAACTTCCTTGGCTCGAGCGAGAGGGGAACGATTGGATGAATTCTTCGATCTTGAGGAATTTGGACACAATTTAGTTCCCGTCAGAATATGCAACGTAGATGGAAACTCATTTTCGTATACTGAAAGCTGATGGGGAGTGATGGTGGTGACATCATTAATAAATAACTCATTAAAGTACACGTTCGTTGCAGGAACATAGGCTTCGTGATACATTTTTCGATTCAGGATAGTTCACCTTTTAAAATAAATCAAAAATCAAAATATCAATTGTTTATGACTTTCCACGTCAATAATTAAGGTACAATTTCCTGGCCTAAAAGTGGGCAACACTAAAAACCATCTGCAGGCCTGTCAATGCTCGGGTTCAAACCCACCACCTTCCGAATAGATGCTTACCCTTTCACGGCCAGTAGCGCGTGTTCACACATGTACAGTAGAACAGGAAGGCGCTTCTTCATGTACGTGGTAACTGCCCAGCAAGTGATAAAACTCTTCCACTAACCAATGACCAACAGTGTTATTGAAGATACATCTCTGGTTAGGTTTGTGTGTCCACGCGGCCGCCAAATTGAGTTACTCCTGCCAAGTGCGCCTCATTTCATTCGACCGAGTCCGTAACACAATTTCCTGCGTCGACGCTGCTTAGGAAGGTGGAAGTTGGTTTCCAAGTCCCGTTCACTCTAAGACCACAGCTGAGAGAATACCAGAGTGGACGTGGAGGGGCCTAACATCCAGGTGATCGGATCCTATGCCTAAGAAATCTATAAAGGAGCATATTTGATGTGGTGTATTTAATACAGGAAAGTTGCCCAGACGGCACGATTTTTTAACACCGATATTTTAACGTAGACTTACGTTCCTCAATAACGGGTTTAAGGAATGAAGAAGTTTGAGACGCTTTCATTGTTTGAGTAGAACGCGTATGACGCCGAGAGTATTTAATTTACGATTATGTTTAATGCTTCAATCCACAGATAAAAGAAGAGGCTACCTGTTGCAATAAATAAATAAATAAGTAAATAAATAAATAAAAAAAAAATAAATAAATAAATAAATAAATAAATAAATAAATAAATAAATAAATAAATAAATAAATAAATAAATAAATAAATAAATAAACAAATAAAATAAATAAATAAATAAATAAATAAATAAATAAATAACCCACGAAGTGAAGGCATCGGCTCTGTGGATGATTCTCCAAGTACAAAATGCGAATAAAATTTACAGGCTCAAGTGGGATTCGAACCCACCTACCAAACGCATCTGTATTAACACCACGGCGACTCCAGTTAGTAGGTTTCCAGAAGGCCTACTAGATGGACTACTACTTCCGCTTCACAAATGCAGACACGTTTTCTATCAGTATGCCATCGCTTTTAGCGTCTATTTCGTACCCTACGGAAAGCTCATAATTGGCACGTATTTTTTTACATAAACGTATGACAGTTTGATGTGATTTTTGTTTGGTATGCGGCAAAGGAGAATAGAACATAACGGCACCAGTGACGTTCGGTGGTATGCCTAACGGCATAAAACTGCTGAATATAAGATCAGGGTTATAACCCCGTCTCCATCTCCCACTATTGGAAGATGCTGGGAGCTTACAGTCGTATATGAGAGGAAGGTGAGTTACTTCTGCCAAGTCCTGCAATGTGATGCCACTATAAACATTGGATTCGTAGCCCCATACAGGACGGTGGCAATTCAATTCGTCAATAAATATCATAATACACAATAAAATGAACATTAAAAACACACGCAATGGCACATAAAATAATGTGCTACTTTTAAGAAGTCGCGTGAAATGTTTGTTGACTTAAATTGTTCTAATATAGTCTTTAGGGAAATAATGTTGATGTGAAGACGCCACTGTATATTTGCGACATTTTGCACCCGTCCACCTCCCGAGTCCCAGACTAGCATTTATCTCAGGGGTGTCGGTTCATTATTTTAAATCCACGAATATATAAATATAGAGGCATAATAGAACACGGGAATGAACGGAGCAATTTAAAATTAAAATGGGGAAAGCTCGATTGTAAACTTGAATTTAAGGACTCCATGATAGGACTAGGAAATGACTGTTAACTTTAAAAAGGGTCTCATCTAACTACAATAAAAAGATTATGAGAATGGTTTCCTTTGAAATAATTGCCAGAAGGAGCAGTTTATTACGCCACCCGACGTACGAAACTTTGATACATTTGGCAATGATATTTAAATTTCCACACATGTTACATAAACAAATCACTTGCTATACCGCAAGTGGTATCAATATCTTGCTGGGTTGCTTCTGAAAGAAATTACAATTGGAGTATAACTTATGGATCGATTCCATTTGAATCGAACCGTTGTTCAAGGATATAGCTTCCTTCTATCGGGAGCCCGAGCATAACCCATGTTACGGTCGGCTTCCCGATTTAACTAAGATGATGTACCCCGGCTATATAAATTTTTCCGAGACCGGTACTCGGACTGGGTAATGTTTCTCGTGAATTACGAAAAATGGATTACACGGACAGTTCCTATCTTACGATGTCTAGCTGATGCCATACCACTGAATTAGCATTTACATTTTTTTTTACACATGATCTGAGATGGTACAAAGTAGCCTCAGTAGACTACTGCCACAGATGAGATAACGAGAAGCGGTGGGAAATACCGTGCCGATGACCTCCCCTCGCATCGCGGGCGAAGTAAACAAACACACCAAGTATTACTGTAACTCGTCCCGTGCGGAAACCGTATGATAACGAGGTAACAAATGACTATAATATTTATCATTCTTATTATTCAAACGTACGAATCGAGGGATGTTGTCACCAATTAATTAATTAATTCACTATCGTCAGAATATTCATTTATCCATGAAATTATCACCCTTGAAATTATTATTATTATTATTATTATTATTATTATTATTATTATTATTATTATCATTATTATTATTATTATACTCAACGGTTCCTGGCACTGTCACGCTTGATTAATATCGTCATTATTATGCGGGACGCAAACACAGATGGTTATTACTGTTATTATTATTATTAGTATATCCCTCTTGGTTTGAATCGTTCTTGAAAGGGAGATCTCAGCGTGTAGTATTTGACAAACAAAATTTTTCTAAGTGGTCTGGTGTGCATTCTGGCGTCCCTCAGGGTTCCGTGTTGGGTCCCGTTTTGTTTTCGCTGTATATAAACGATCTGCCTGGAGTTTTACGCCACACGAGACATCATATGTATGCCGATGATTTACAGATCTATTACCATTTTCCTGTGAATCGTGTTGTCGAAAGTATTAGTAAAATAAATCTAGATATAGAAAGATTACATCAATATACACTAAGTCATAATTTACTATTAAATGAAAACAAAACCTTGGCTATTTTTCTAGGATATCGAAGAAACTTATCAAATCTTTTAAACAGGGACATTCCTCCAGTAATTGTAAACGGTTCAGTAGTCAAGTATCAGGAATGTGTTAAGAATTTAGGTATTCTAATGGATAACACTCTGTCCTGGACCTTTCATGCCAAGCACTTGGTCAAGAAAGTGTCTGGCATATTGCATCAGTTTCGACGAAACTTGCCATATCTTCCTTTCTCGGTGAGAAAGATGTTGATCCAAACTATGGTATTTCCTATTTTAGATTACGGCGCTGTAATTTACAGCGATATCTCTGAGAAATATAATAGCAAACTCCAGCGTATTCAGAATGCCTGTGTTCGATTCGTCTTCAATATTCGTAAAGACTGTCACGTAACATCTTACTACAAAGCTGCAGAGTGGTTGAAACTCAGGGATAGACGATCATACTCAGCTGCTTGTTTACTTCTGAGAATTTTAAAATCTAATGCTCCCTCATATTTGACCAAGTCCTTTGTTCAGATGAGTCAAGTGCACGACCGGGACAATAGGTTTACAGCTAACACCCTTCAGGTTCCACAGCATCGTACGGTAAAGTGCAGTAAGTCGTTCATTGTCACTGCCTCTCAATTATACAACGATCTTAAACTATATGAAATTCAGCAAAGTAGTGTTGGAACTCAGAAAAAATCTCTTAAATACCGCTACCTTTCCACTTATTAAGCCATGTAAATGAATTTTCACCAAATTAATTAAATAGTACGAAATATCATTATCACCTAGATACATTTTAGATGCTCAGTTTTACTCTTAATTCATCCTCGGCTTTAAAATTCTTAGGTTTCTCTCTCGTCTTCTGCTCCTTGATAGTATAGTGTATGTTTATGAAGTCTTCTCTTCCTTGTTAGTATAGTGTGAGTTTATGAAATCTTAAAAGTATTATTGTAACCTCCTAGATGTTTAGTTTTTAATCTTATTGTTATATCATCAGTAGGAAAATGTATCTTACGCTTTTTATGTATTCTTTTGTTAGATTTTGTATGTTAGGTGTTACATTTAAGTTAAAGTGGCAGTTAGTTACAGCCAAAGGGACCTCTGGTCCTACTTATAATTAACTTTAAATAAATATATTTCTATTTCTATTTCTTGTGGTTATTATTATTATTAATGAATAGGTGACCCAAGATATTATTATTATTATTATTAACGTCACTCAAGATGTTATTATTATTATTATTAATGTTACTCAAGATTATTATTATTATTATTATTAATGAATCGGTCACTTCCGCCAAAAATGCATTAGGATATCGCTCGCGATCACAATTATTTCACTGATCAACCAACGTCATCATTACTGTTATTATTATGACAATTTATTATTAATCTGACCGCGACGATTTGACATCGTCCTAACATTGTTATTATGATTATCGGTTGCATATTATCCTTTAGATTCCCGTTTAACATCTTTATCAACGCTCATTTAATTAAGGCGGTCCAATCCTTTATCTGCAATATTTATTATTATTATTATCACGACATCATGATTGTCATCACTCGTCATTACAATGATTACAATATACGATCATTTATGTGGAATCTGAACTCTCATTGTCCTTAAATCCGTAGTATCTCGACGAATAGCGGTGCAGTCTATTTATTTCGTACATGCTGTCACGGGTTCGAATTCTACCCGCTACGTAACTCAGTATTTCTCTGTGACACTGCCCGTACATTTTACACTCATTTATATCCTAAGTGTCTCTCGTACGGAATTTATTTCCCTTTCTATCTCAATATTCCTTGATTCATTTATTTCTCACAGAATTATCAACTGACTTATTTATTCCACTTCTGACATCGTACGACCTTTTATTATCTGACTGCCGATTCTTTAACACTTTTCTATCTCATTTTGATCTACGCCTCAGTTCGTTCTCCACAAATAATCGTAACATTTTGAAATTATATTTACCAAAATTTGACAATCATGGTTTCGTAATATTAGTCCTACGTGTTCCGGCTACTGAATTGCAAATTTAAGACACGACATTTATTCGTAAAGAAAAATATTGGACCGTAATTTAAACCACACGTTCATTAACATGTACGGATTATTAGCACCGATCTTAAATTTCAATATTATTAATTTATCAAGTTAAATTACCACACACTTTAATTCCGAATTAAAAACGACATCCCGTCATTAAATGATTTCCGACAAACTCAACACCTGATCACTTAAATTTTATTATTACGCACTGATCACTAAAAATTCCAATATCTCATGAATTATTATTATTATTATTATTATTAATATCGTTTCTCACAAATTTAACAACTTCACTTTGGTATGACAAGGCTGGACTTCCCTTCAATGTCATTACATAACTCGTCAAAATGACTAACAGAAAAATATAGATCGGGTCTATTTGATTCTGATAACGAAATCACATGTAAAGAAAATTATTCTTGAATACAAAGAAAATAAGAATGCATGCATGACTTAACGTACTACCCTATATCTACAAAATTTACATCTACAACAAACTGAATACATAAAAGGACCCGATTATTTACATTGTTATTATTTAATACTGTCCGAGCTACAAATTTAGGATGGGGTCGTTAAGCGACTCATCTTGTTACAGAAGGTAACCAAATCTAATCAAATTATTCCCATTTTTCCAGTCACGCTAACATTTCCCAAATATTATTTACAGTTTAGTACTCATCTTAGTTATCGGTAATCCATTGCAGCTTGGCAGATGAGAGGCTCCTTTCGGCCCCTATCCGCCGTTCTTACTCCTCCATTCTTGATGGCGTAGTTCCACAAATGATTTCCTGGCACATTACCATTTTACACTAATACCTTAATTATCACAATAATTTACCATTGACAAGGTTAACACTGAACATTTACTTTTATAAAACAAATTAATACCCTAGACCCAAATATTTAATATTTTACACTGCTTTAAGCTTCGTCCAATTACCGCACAATGGACATGGACACGTACGGCGGTGTGTCAAATTCTACGCCCGTCGCGATTTATGTCGTCCGACGCGATACGTCTGTTTCATACGGACCTCTTGAAGTGTTCATGATGTCGGTTATATTCCAAAGTACAGGCTATTATTCCCTCAAAGTACTGTTCGTCACACAGTATGTTATTTACGTACTTATTGCGGTGCAATTTATATTACTTACTCTTACAATGCAGTTAACTGACTTCACTATGATATTTATAACTGACAAACACTGTCCTAAGTTAACTATTTCCAGTTCATGTTGCTTGAGCGCGATCACATTTTATAAGTACTGGCGGATGCTCGCGCCATTAAATGTTGAGTTACTATACGCCCGACGGATTTGAAGTCGGCTGCCAACGACGGTTCAGCTCCAGAGATTCACTTCAAGTGTGGTGACGAGTATCCCTTGCGCTCGTATATATGGATGAAGCTTTCCCTCGCGTATTCATTGACGTCATCCCACTGAGGGAGGGGGTGAATTTTTAATATCGGCACTTGCACTCCGAATTTGACGTTAAAATTTGTATCAAATTAACCCACTCCGCTAGCATTTTTGCTGGATTAGATATGAACTCCTGGCGATCACAGATTTAGGAGATACGGGTGGATTTAGCTCCTCACATTTCGCGCCTTTGGAAGCGTCCCTTACAACGTGGTTTTCATCCAGCCAATGACATTCAAGCTGTCTGGTTTCCAAGAAATCCAGCCTTCAATTTATTTAATTTGCCAATAATTATTGATTATTTTTCCATGCGTGACATCTAATAAATTCATTACATTGCTCCGTGTACTCACAATAATTTATTACTGATTACTTTTGAAGTTACGAGAATATCTCATCCATCATCTCTTAAGATGGTATCTCTGAGTCTTCCATCAATTTTTAGCGATTGGCCGGCAAGTGGTCACGTGATTTAAATTTCCACCTGCCCGAACCTAGGCTAGCGAATGTCCTCGCAACCGCTGTAGTTTTCCATGACGTCACTGAAATCTCCGTCCGCCAAAAATATCCCAGCGCATTACTCATGTTGCGAGCTTCCTTTGTGTCACCTACCCCCTTCTCTTTCTGACCAAGACTTATTTGTGGACTTGAACTAATGAGATCCCCTGCTGTGAAGTAGCTAAATGTTGTTGTGTCGAGCTAAGCCTCACGGCTCCAGTTTGTCGCGTACTCAACCTATTATTTCAACAAAGCTTGTACGGAATAAGTTTTCTGTATTTCAATAAATGTACCATATATTATTTTATCAATCAAATCATGACTGACTATGGACCTATGTCACTCGGGTTCAATATGTTGTAGTGGATGCCGGGCAAAAGGTGCTAGAAGTAGTACATTTGGTTGGTTTGCTGTCAGTCTTGTGTATGCCAATGTATGTTATTTTGGTTGCCACTATAGAACCTGTGGAAGTTTATGTTATACTAGTTTAAATTGTAAAAATCTTCATCAAGAAGTTGTCAAGATCTAAAAATATGAGAGATAAAGCGATGAACAAGCAGTCGTTCTGAAAGAAATGTTGTTGAAGAGTTGTAAGAGACATTGAAAAACGTTTTAGTATTAGTCAATCCTGTGGCGGGTTCCGCCATTTTTTGGTGAGACCTGGGGAGGCGTAACGGAGCCTGCACCGGCGAGTGACGTCACAGAGCTAGGGCCTGGCCACTTGCCACACGGGGAGCAAGTGCAAAAGACTTCGACACTGTTGTGAGATGGACAGTAGGCAATGGTGTGATGATAAACGGGGTTAAAAGTCAGGTTGTGAGTTTCACTAATAAGAAAAGTCCTCTCAGTTTTAATTAGTGCGTTGATGGGGGTGAAAGTTCGTTATGGGGTTCCTTGTAAGTACCTAGGTGTTAATATAAGGAAAGATCTTCATTGGCGTAATCACATAAATGGTGTTGTAAATAAAGGGTACAGATTTCTGCACATGGTTATGACGGTGTTTTTGGGTTATAGCAAGGATGTAAAGTAGAGGGCATATACATCTCTGGTAAGACCCCAACTAGAGTGTGGTTTCAGTGTATGGGATCCTCACCAGGATTTCTTGATTAAAGAACTGGAAAAAACTAAAGAAAAGCAGCTCGATTTGTTCTGGGTGATTTCCGAAAAAAGAGTCGTGTTAAAATGTTGTTGCAAAGTTTGGTCTGGGTATGTTCCGAGCTGTCAGTGGAGAGATGGCGTGGAATGACATCAGTACACGAATAAGTTTGAGCGGTGTTTTTAAAAGTAGGAAAGATCACAATATGGAGATAAACTTGGAATTCAAGAGGACAAATTGGGGCAAATATTCGTTTATAGGAAGGGGAGTTAGGAACTGGAATAATTTACCGAGGGAAATGTTCAGTAAATTTCCAATTTCTTGGCCATCGTTTAAGAAAAAGGTAGGAAAACAACAGGTAGGGAATCAGTAGTGATTGATTGAAGTTGATTGAAGCGAACCAATCAGGACCAGCACTGTTGTCATACCTCTGTTATCTCATTGGAGACCTCCGGCGTCGTGTTAAGTACCTCGAAGTCTTCCTCTGGTGATCATCAAAGCCTAGTTTGAGCTCAGTAAAAGTCTCCAGAGACAGCTGATCCAGCATCAAAGAACGGAGGATTCGTGTTCAAGTACCGGACACTCTCATATTTTCACATCTTTTACTTCAGAGCCAGGGTAATAACATTTCATTTTATTCTTGGTTCTGAACTCAAAGCAGAGAAATGATTAGATACTGGAAAAACTATGTGAGATTATATTTTGATTGCGAAATATGACTGTGTACTTTTCTATGACGAAACGCATTTCTCTCTGGTTCTTGATTCAATTTCATGCTATCAACAAAATTTATTTGGAATTTTAGATAAGTACATAGAGATAGCTACCAGTAGAGGCGATAGGGAATTAGAACGGCAGGGGGGGGGGGATATGTACAGACAACAAAAATTACCCGGGTTTTGGGGATATATATTTGTGGGATATGTTTGTGAAATTAATAACTGGTTCGATAGAAGGCAATACGGTTTTAGGAAAGGTTATTCCACTGAAGCTCAACTTGTAGGATTCCAGCAAGATATAGCAGATATCTTGGATTCTGGAGGTCAAATGGACTGTATCGCGATTGACCTGTCTAAAGCATTTGATAGGGTGGATCATGGGAGATTACTGGCAAAAATGAGTGCAATTGGACTAGACAAAAGAGTGACTGAATGGGTTGCTATATTTCTAGAAAATAGATCTCAGAGCTTTGTCTGACCCTGTAATAGTTGAGAGGGGAGTTCCTCAGGGCAGTGTTATCGGACCTTTATGTTTTCTTATATATATATAAATGATATGAGTAAAGGAGTGGAATCGGAAGTAAGGTTTTTTGCGGATGATGTTATTCTCTGTAGAGTGATAAATAAGTTACAAGATTGTGAGTAACTGCAACGTGACCTCGAAAATGTTGTGAGATGGACAGCAGGCAATGGTATGTTGATAAACGGGGTTAAAAGTCAGGTTGTGAGTTTCACAAATAGGAAAAGTCCTCTCAGTTTTAATTACTGCGTTGATGGGGTGAAAGTTCCTTTTGGGGATCATTGTAAGTATCTAGGTGTTAATATAAGGAAAGATCTTCATTGGGGTAATCACATAAATGGTATTGTAAATAAAGGGTACAGATCTCTGCACATGGTTATGAGGGTGTTTAGGGGTTGTAGTAAGGATGTAAAGGAAAGTGCATATAAGTCTCTGGTAAGACCCCAACTAGAGTATGGTTCCAGTGTATGGGACCCTCACCAGGATTACCTGATTCAAGAACTGGAAAAAATCCAAAGAAAAGCAGCTCGATTTGTTCTGGGTGATTTCCGACAAAAGAGTAGCGTTACAAAAATGTTGCAATGTTTGGGTTGGGAAGAATTGAGAGAAAGGAGAAGAGCTGCTCGACTAAGTGGTATGTTCCGAGCTGTCAGCGGAGAGATGGCGTGGAAACATTAGTAGACGAATACGTTTGAATGGCGTTTATAAAAGTAGGAAAGATCACAATAAGAAGATGAAGTTGGAATTCAAGAGGACAAATTGGGGCAAATATTCATTTATAGGAAGGGGAGTTAGGGATTGGAATAACTTACCAAGGGAGATGTTCAATAAATTTCCAATTTCTTTGAAATCATTTAGGAAAAGGCTAGGAAAGCAACAGATAGGGAATCTGCCACCTGGGCGACTGCCCTAAATGCAGATCAGTATTGATTGATTGATTGATTGATTGATTGATTGATTGAGGGAGGGGATTTAAACATCAAAACTAAACAAAATAAAGTGGTAATTTTTTGATATTGTATATTCTAAGCAAATTTCAACAGAGTGGTAAAGGTTGATAATTTACCAACTGAAGTGAGGTAATAATATTTTCTTGAGATTTTTTCCATAATATACAATGAGAGTTTCATTGGAGAAATGGTCAGCGTTGAGGCCTTCGTTTCAGAGGGTCCCGGGTTCGATTCCCGGCTGGGTGGGGGATTTTAATCGCCTCTGATTAATTCTTCTGGCCCGGGGACTGGGTGTTCGTGTTTGTCCCAACACTTTCCTCTTCATATTCACACAACACACTACACTACCAACCACCACAGAAATAAGCAGTAGTGATTACATACCTCCATATATGGTTGGCGGCAGGAAGGGCATCCGGCCATAAGACAGGGTCAAATCCACATGTGCGACACAGTTCGCACCCGCGACCCCACAGGTGTGTTGCTACTCGCCCCGCCCCCCTAATCTCCGCTACTGATAGCTACCATTACAATTGGCGTAACTCTATTTGAATATTTAGTGATACGCCTCATTCACACTGAATGTGACAAGCCAAACCGATTGTCAATGCGCTCTTTAAACAGGAAAGGTGTAGAAAAATGGCTTTGTTAAAGAAAAGGTGGCGCCTTAAGCATTGGAGTAACGCGCGTATTACGTATTCGAAGTCTTGTAAAGTAGACAAGAATATTGCTCAATAACAGTGGGATAATGGATTCTCTCTCAATGCTGAAAGGGTATAATGACTAATTCTTGATTCGAATCTCGATAGTTTTGGAGGGAATATTCATAAAGACAAGCGCGTGGTGACAGTAAGATCATCCGATCTTAAAATCTCTCGCAAGTCCTACATGGAACCTGAAAGTTGTGTCGCAGCGTAGAAATGAATAGTTGGTGTTGAAGGAAACAAGTGTTAGAAACTAAGCTGTTTCAGGAGTGAGAACATCTTATGTGAGCCAATAAATAAATAAATAAATAAATAAATAAATAAATAAATAAATAAATAAATAAATAAAAAATCCGGAATGGCAAACAACATGATGGTACAAACCTGGTGGTCCTCGGCTTATCAAGCTAGCACTGCTCATCCCGAGTACTGTAGATTATGAGGAAAGCGTGATCAGCGTGACACCTCCTCTCGGCCGTTGTTATTAGCTTTCAAGACCGGCCGTTATCTTATTTTCAGGTAGCTGTCCAATTGTTCGAACTTGTTTGACCTCTCCGGGTGTCGAACCCAGGAGCTCCCAATAAGAGGTAGGCTAACTACTCCCACGTATGTGGTGACAAATAGACTATCATCATAGGTTATTCTGCCATCCGGCAGGTCCAATCATGGCTGTGACCTCCATATCTCCCGTGCCCTTTTCTTCACTTCTGCATAATCTTCCTTTCTTTTTCTAATGCTGTCTAATAACTGATATTGTCTCCTTTCCCTTCCTCGTTTTCCTTTTATCTGCCCTTCTATTGCTACTCGTAGTAACGTGTTTTGCCCTATCCAGTTTTCTTCCTATTTTGGATTACGGTCAGCATTCTCCTCACTTCTCCCATTCTCTTCAGAACTTCCTCATTTGATATTTTATCTTCCCACTTTACTCTTCAATTCTTCGCCAAATCCACATCTAAAATACCTCTGTTCTTCCTTCCTTAATGTCCACGTTTCAGCGCCATATAGAGCTATACTCCATACGGAGCACCTTGCAAGTCTCTTCCTCAGATCTTTCTCTAGCGGGCCACAAAACAGTTTTTGTCTTCTTGTTGAAGCTTTCGTTGGCTAAGGCAATTCGAGCTTTTATGTCTGTTATAGAGTGAAGGTCTTCAGTCACAATACTTCCAAGATACTTAAACTTATTCACCTGTTCAATAATTTCTCCCCCTATCTTGATTGTCGCTTTTTCACCTTTACCTCCAAGTATCATGAATTTGGTTTTCTTTTTGTTTATACTCATTCCATACTCTCCACACTTTTTGTTTCTCTCAGCATTTTGCGGAGGTCCTTCACATTTTCAGCTACTGCTGCCAAATCATCAGCAAATCTGATACATTCAATTCTCTCAACTCCAACGTTAACACCTCTTTTACCATCCAATCATTCATAAATAATTTCCTCCAAGTAAATATTAAACAAAGTTGGTGTTAAGCAGCAACCCTCTTTAACACCTCTCCCCAGTCTGATTTCTTCTGTTAATTCTCCTCTTATTCTCACTCTTGCTGTTTGGTTGTAATATAATTCCTTGATCAGTCTTCTCTCTCTCCATTCCACTCCATGTTTTTTAAGTATCTCCAAGATGTTATCCCACCTCACTTTGTCAAATGTCTTCTCTAAGTCTACAAGGACTGTGTATACTTTTATATTCTTCTCTATGTACCTTTCTCCTATGACTTTCAATAAACCAATGGCATCTCTTGTGCCTACTCCATGCCTAAATCCATATTGTTCTTCACCAATATAATTCTCCATTCGTCTGTAAATACTTCTGTTTATTTCTCTTAATATTATTTTAGCTGCATGAGAAATTAAACTTAGTGTCATGTGTTCTCACATTTCTTACTATTTTTCCTATTTGCTATTGGTATTATTATATTTTCCAGAAAATCTTTTGGCCATTTCCCTTTTAAGTATATTTTTTGACAAAGTCTTACAAATAAATCTTGTCCTTTCCCCCGCAGTACTTTGAGTAGTTCAACTGGTATTTCATCTATACCAACTGCCTCACCATTCTTCATTTCCCTAATAGTTGCCTCTATTTCCTCTTCTAATATACTGAACCCAATCTGATCTTCATTTATTTCATTTTCCTTCTTCAAATTTATACTACTCTCATCTGGTCTGCTGTTCCAGTCATATAACCATTCTATGTACTCTTTCCATCGTTCCTTAACTTTTCAGACTCACTTACTAACTGCCCATCCAATGTTTTAATCTCAGTCATTCCACTTACATTACTTTTATCCTTGAATGTTAACTCCATAGCTTCTTTGTACATCATGTCATACTTACCTTCACTTTCCAACCGTTCTATTTTACTGCAGGTTTCTCTGATACACTTTTCTTTAGCATATTCAGTCTCCCTTCTTAATTCATTATTTCATTTTCTATACATCTTTCTTCCTTCTTGAGTGTTTACGTTTTTCCATTTTCTCCTTTCAACATTTCTTCAGTTACCCATTCCTTTCTTACTTTTCTCCTCCGTTTTGTTTCCTGAACTTCTTTTGCTGTCTCTTTAAGATTATTTCTAAATCTATCCCATTTTTCATTAACACAGTTAGCCTTATTCTCATTTTGTAATCTTTCAACAAGCCTTTCTTCCAACTCTACAAAATTCTTGTTTTCTTTCAAATTTTCAAGGCATATCACTTCATTGCTCTTAGTTATCCTAACTCTTTTTAATTTAATGCACAGTTCTGCGACAACTAGGTTGCGATCAGAACATATGTCTGTTCCTGGATAACATTTTGCATTTTTTAAGCCATTCCTATATCTTTGTTGTATCATAATATAATCTATTGGGTACCTTTAATTATTAATACTAGATGTCCAAGTATACCTCCGCCTTTTACTGTTTTCAAACAATGTATTGCCAATAACAATGTTTTTTTTTTACAGATGTCAACTAACATATGGCCTCTGTCATTTATAACTCCGAGCCCATATTTCCCAACTATTTTGTCTTCACGTCCTTCTCCAACAACGGCATTCCAATCTCCCATTATGACCACACATGCATTCTTAATTTCTCTTCCTATAATCTCTTCTATTTGGTCGTAACATTCCTCTGCCTCCTCTTCTTGGTGTTGACTGGTTGGCATATAAACTTGTCATCATAATTGTTCTCTCATTTACATATTATATCTTCAACACTCTCGGATTTATATCTTTCTTAATTAGTATTCCTACTCCATGTTGTCCACTACGCCCAGCACCTGAGTAATATAGTGTATATTCTCCACTATCCAGTTCTACACTACCTCCCCATCTCACTTCACTCATGCCTAGTATGTCAAGCTTGTTTTTACCCATTTCTTGTTTAGCATTTTTCCAATTTTCCTTGCTGTAATAAAGTTAGTACATTTCGTGTACCTATCCTTAAAATCTGTTTACTTTTTCTAGGGCTTTTATCATCTTTCCTTCATCTCTATTAGAAAACCTCGATGTATTCCCCAACCCAATTAAAAATTAATTCACATGGCAAATACATAACTCTTCAACTTTCTTGTTTCAGGAAAAAGAAATTGTATCGTCTCTTAGGAGATGTATGCAAATTCAATGAGGAACTTTGATGACGTTCTTTCTCGCTGACTCGTAGTCAGATTCCCAGTCCATCTCCACGAGGGATATCGAACTGTTATTTAATTTCTCATGTAGAATGTTGGGAGCGAGCAGGAAATTTTCCATAAAATCCATCTTCTTCACAGTGATAGCTTCCTGGCACGCAGGGACGGCTATTTGAAGGCAATTGAACATTTCTGCGAGCGTAAATTATTAAAGAAGTTCATACAGCATGTAACTTCTTTCCAGTATGGTGGACGTTCTGTGAGAACAAAATAACATAACCATCATCCCAAGTTACTTCCTGACAGGAAACTAAATCATGTGACCTAGCCTTCTTGGAAACGGTTCAACATGGAATTGCGGAAACCATCCAACAATTGCGTTAATACAACTTGCAAGCAAAGTATTGCTACACTTTCTGAATCAACGCT
This sequence comes from Anabrus simplex, assembly GCF_040414725.1. Taxonomy (NCBI): domain Eukaryota; kingdom Metazoa; phylum Arthropoda; class Insecta; order Orthoptera; family Tettigoniidae; genus Anabrus; species Anabrus simplex. Next base: position 33,012,343 of record NC_090265.1, on the reverse strand, counting down.
TGAAACCGAATGTTCAGTGTCACATTCACTTTGAGTAGACTGGATTTGTGTGAGGATGAGAAGCAAGGGAACATACTATTAAATCAAAATCTCTTTATTTGCAAATGAGGTGTCTACCTCGGTGGCAAATGGTACACTAAAATACATTATTGTCAAGCACTAAATATTAAATTAACAAGAGAATAAAATTTTCATATAATACAATATTATATAATTCACGCTAACAATTTTTTCTATTAAACACACAGCTCATCCTTAATAAATTTACATTGTTTACAAAATTCTACTTATAATATCTCCTGTACTACTTACAAATATAGTCAACTGATTTACAGTATGTGGAATTACTTCAAATTATACTGTACAACTGGTATAAGATTAAAATTTACATTACATTTATTTACTTTTTCTTTTCTTTACCCATTCTGGAACCTAAGTAGCATAATGACCTGCTGCGTCTTAACCAGAGCCCCTTTTACCACCACTTTTCAGAGTTCCTGAAGGGCCTTCACAGCTAACTTAGCGGTCCCAGGGCCCTCGAAGTCCCCACTGTACTTCACCCCTACAGGCAGTCCCCTACTTTGTCTGTCCAAACTCCTTAGACCAGGGGATGGAATTAATTTATTCACACACATTTTTTATTTATATTAACCTGCACTGGTCGAATGCCCTCTAACATTTCATTTATTTTCTCTGTTGCTGTTTATTCTCTTTTTGAATATCTGTACAGATTTTGGAAAAGGATCAAACACTACCCCTGGTAAACTGTTCCACTCCTTCACACCCTTCCCAATGAATGAAAATTTACCCCAATCGCTTCGGCTAAAATTCCTTCTAATTTTATATTTGTGGTCAGTCCTGCCGATATAATTATTTTCCAACTGAAGCCTCTCACGGATATCTCCCCATGCTTCTTCTCCTGTATAGGCTCTATATAATCCTATAAGTCTAGTTTTCTCCCTTCTCTTACTTAAAGTTTCCCACCCAAGTTCCTTTAACATTTCTGATACACTACTCTTTCTCCTGAAATCCCCTGTTACAAATCTTGCTGCTTTCCTCTGCACACCATCTATTTCTTTTATTAGGTATTAGGTATTAGGTATTACCATCCGGAAACTTACTCAAAAAGCCTTCGAGTTTGTTAATCACATAGTATCCTCTTAGAATTTTTTTGCAAAGTTTAAAGCTTATATCGAAGTATAATAGTTGAAGGCATATCCTCTTGAGACCCAACGCAGTTCAGGTTGAGAGATTTTGATGAAATGTGTTGATACATATTGAAATATGTTAATTAAAACGGTTATGGAGTAATTTTTTTATATTGATGCCCAAGGGCTTAAGTGAGAACTGTTCATTTAAATGGGCATTGGGTCTTCTTTCAATAAAAATGTAAGTGAACTTATTTATTTTTCAATTTTTGATATTCCACTATTTATTGAATTTCAATATATATATATCAATCAATGTACAGGAAATAACGGGAAATCAAGTAAATATATACAGAAACATAAACATTAAACAACAAAATGTGAAACAAAACATTTGCCAAAAATACATAAAAATTGGGAAAAAGACATTTGGACCACTTTCATAGTTGCTACAAATACTTGCTATTATAATGAATATTTAAAAATAATCAATTAGAATGTAAATAATGGCAAAGAATACACAAATATTACATAGAGAACATGATAATATGATGTTTTATGACTTGCTTTTCCCTTCAGTCAGTCATCACTTTCCATGGAACTCTGAGAAACAGTTGTTTTTTGTAGTGATGCAGAAGTACTTTTAACATCTCCAGCACATTACTTTTGTTTATCATCTATTTATTGGGTTAAAATCTTACAATGGCTACTAAAAAATTCAATGTACAGTGAAAAAGTTGAGGTTATGGCAGAACGACAAATAACCGCACCATGTCCAGTAAAATGAACATACATTTTAACATGTATTTTAATCAACTTACTGCATTAAAATCTCATAGTGATTACTAAAATACTAAAATATATACCGGTAGTTATTAGTTTCATTTTATGCCAATACACGTATTTTAGAACCATGAATATATTTTTAATTTTGTAATTTACCGGGCGAGTTGGCCGTGCGCGTAGAGGCGCGCGGCTGTGAGCTTGCATCCGGGAGATAGTAGGTTCGAATCCCACTATCGGCAGCCCTGAAAATGGTTTTCCGTGGTTTCCCATTTTCACACCAGGCAAATGCTGGGGCTGTACCTTAATTAAGGCCACGGCCACTTCCTTCGAACTCCTAGGCCTTTCCTATCCCATCGTCGCCATAAGACCTATCTGTGTCGGTGCGACGTAAAACCCCTAGCAAAAAAAAAAAAAAAAAAAATTGTAAAGAAAGTAGAACACGTACCACACATGATGATGCTTCATGGAAACACGTTATTCTTAGTTTGTATCGTTCCATACTTCAAATTTTCTGCAACAGATAGCAGCAGCATACAGTCCATTTGGCTGGACACTGGGCCTCAGTGCCAATTAACGACTATTATGAATAATAGAAGGAATACGAAGATGTCCATTCAAATGGACAGGGGGTCTCCGGAGGGTAAGTAAAGACACCTGAACACTTTGGTACTTGACAAGTGAATGATGATGTGCACGAAATCAGGTAATAGTGGTAAGCTACTAAGATACTGTAGGTCTAATCAGTCATCAATGATGCATTTAGATCTGTCGCCCAAGTGGCAAATTCCCTACTGTATAAATGATTACAATAACTTGTTCCTCGTCCTATAAATGAATATTTGTCCCAGTTTTGTTGTCTTGAATTCCAACTTTATCTTCATATGATCTTTCCTACTTACAGAAGTACCGAACTCGATAGCTGTAGCCTCTTAAGTGCGGCCAGTATCCAGTAATCGGGAGATAGTGGTTCGAACCTCACTGTCGGCAGCCCTGAAGGTGGTTTTCCGTGGTTTCCCATGTTCGCACCAGGCAAATGCCGGGGCTGTACCTTAATTAAGGCCACGGGCGCTTCCTTCCAATTCCTACGCCTTTCCTATCCCATCGTCGCCATAAGACATATCTGTGTCGGTGCGACGTAAAGCAAAAAAAAAAAAAAAACAAAAAAAAACAAACAAACAAAAAAAAACCACCCAAAACCTTACAAAAGCTCCACTCAAGATTATTCGTCTACTAATGCCATTCCAAATCATCTCTTCACTGACAGCTCGGAACTTATCACTTGGCCGAGCATCTCGCCTCCTTACTCCCAAGTCTTCAATCAATCAATCAATCAATCAATCAATCAATCAATCAATCAATCAATCAATCAATCAATCAATCAATCAATCAATCAATCAATCAATCAATCAATCAATCAATCAATCAATCAATCAATCAATCAATCAATCAATCAATCAATCAATCAATCAATCAATCAATCAATCAATCAATCAATCAATCAATCAATCAATCAATCAATCAATCAATCAATCAATCAATCAATCAATCAATCAATCAATCAATCAATCAATCAATCAATCAATCAATCAATCAATCAATCAATCAATCAATCAATCAATCAATCACTACTGATCTGTATTTAGGGCAGTCACCCAGGTGGCAGATTCCCTATCTGTTGTTTTCCTAGCCGTTTCTTAAATGATTGCAAAGAAATTGGAAATTTAACATCTCCCTTAGTAAGTTATTCCAATCCCTAACTCCCCTTTGCCCCAATTTGACCTCTTTAATTCCAACTTTATCTTCATATTGTGATCTTTCCTACTTTTAAAGACACCACTCAAACTTATTCGTCTACTGATGTCATTCCACGCTATCTCTCCAGACAGCTCGGATTCTCACAAGTCTTCCCGCCCCAAACTTTGCAACATTTTTGTAACGCTACTCTTTTGTCGGAAATTACCCAGAACAAATCGAGCTACTTTTCTTTGGATTTTTTCTACTTCTTGAATCAAGTAATCCTGGTGAGGGTCCCATACACTGGAACCACACTCTAGTTAGGGTCTTATCAGAGACTTATATGCCCTCTCCTTTACATCCTTACTCTTCTTCATCCATTCCCTTTTCCAGATTCTCTTTGGGTAGGGTAGTGTACCAAAGCCCTCCACCTTACTCAATCTTTCCACCATTCCTCTTCTAGTACGTTATTGCTATCGACTCCTCTATTTGCAACACAGTCCACAACAGAGCTCCTCTATCTCATTCTAGGCCGTCCCTTAGGCCTCTTGCCAGTCTCTCTATCCATGAATGTTCTCTTTGGTATTCTCTCTCCTGGCATTCTCATCACGTGTCCAAACCATTTTAGCTTTGCTATATCAATCTCTTCTTGAAGTTTACACACTCCCACGCTTCTCCCTATTTCCTCATTTCGTATTCTATCTCGTCTTGTCTTTCCTTGTATGCTCCTCAAGAACCTTATTTCAGCTGCTTATATCTTACTTTGGTTCCGCTTAGTTAACGTCCAGGCTGCTGAACATATCAGTATAGGTTTATAATATTACGAGTATAAAACCGTCTTGCACTTCATTGGCACATCTTTGTTCCATACAATGTCTCTCACACACTGGTGGAAACTTGCAGACTGCTGTATTCTTAAATCAATTTCTCCATCCAAATTTCCATATTGTGACATCATGCTGCCCAAATATTTAAAATTTTTCACTACCTCAAGAGGTTCATTTCGTATTTATATCACTCCGCTGGATTTTCTGTTACCTCTTGTCATGACCAAAGTCTTACTTTTCGCTGTGATAATCTTCATTCCAAAACTTCTCATCACCTCATTCCATAAATCAACTTGCGTCTGTACTTCCTCTTCATTATCTCCCCAAACTACAATGTCATCAGCAAAGAGCATAGACTTTACTTGATCACTCATCATCTTCTCCTTGATATTATGTAGAATTCTATCCATGATGATAATGAAGAGTAAGGGAGACAATACACTTCCCTGTGTCAACTCTGAACAATTCTGTTTGACCCATTTTTGTTCTAACACAGCTTTCGCAATTTTGATACAATTCTATTACCGTCTGCATTGTTTCATTCCCAATCTGTGCCTCTGTCAATGTTTTCCATACCAAATTCCTTGGGTCTTCTCAGCCCAAACTGCGGAAAATTTTTGTAACGCTACTCCCTTGTGGGAAATCACCCAGATTAAAGCGTGTCGCTTTCCTTTGGGTCATTTTCAGTTCCCGTATCAAGTAATTCTGGTGTGGTCCCATACACTGGAACCATACTCCGGTTGCTGACTTACCAGAGACTTATACGAACTCTCCTTTACATCCTAACTACAACCCTTAACCATGTGAAGAGATCTGAAACTTTTCTTTACAATCCCGTTAATATCATTACCCCAAAACATGATTTCTTATATTAACTTAGTTGCGACTTAACAATTACTTCTTGACGAGCACCGGGGTCAGTGGTCGACCAGTTGTTTCTTTTTCAGGTAGTTCAAAAATATACTTATTATACTGCTAATAATAAGAGTTGGCGTCTGACAGGTAAGGTTGGAGGGAGGAGCACTGCACGTGCCATTTCACGATGTTGCCACATTCCAGCATTCCTTTCTACATACTCTTACCCCTCGCTTCCGGCTCACTTGTTCCCTCCTTCATTCTGATCTGTTGTAGACTACCTGGCCAGGCGGTGTCGTCCCATTTGCGATCACTCTTATACAAACAATCCGGTTCTTATCAGTGACTATCAGGTTTGGCAACTCCCAGCAAGACGAGCTGCCCTGAAGTGTTATCTCCATATCAACCGCAGTCGCCCCACCCTCGTTTCCATGGCAACCACACAGCCACTCCCTTTATCCCGCCTCGGCAGGCAGTAAACGGACCTCCCTCTAAGAAATGTCAGACACCAACTCTTATTATTAGCAGTATAGGAACTAGCATATGTACCCGTTCTTCGCACGGGACTTGGTGATCGATTTCACGATTTCTTCTTGAATTCATGCGAAGTTACCTGCCTGTATTCAAACGTTCAATACGGTATGTTAATCTGATATTCTTCTACGAAAGCACGTGGCGGTAACGTAAAGTACGATAAAGCTGGAGACAGAATGGGCTAAATCACAGAGTTCATTGAACGATACAGTTCCTCATTCGAAGTTGTGGGTAATTCTCCCTATTTCTCGGTTACTTATTGTTGTTCATTTGAAAGCGGGAGTGGCACTTTCTTTTCTTTTTTTGCTAGTTGCTTTACGTCGCACCGCCACAGATAGGTCTTATGGTGACGATGGGACAGGAAACGCCTAGGAATGGGAAGGAAGCGGCCGTGACCTTAGTTAAAGTACAGCCTCAGCATTTGCCTGGTGTGAAAATGGGAAACCACGGAAAACCATCTTTAGGGGTGCCGACAGTGGCACTGTGGCTGAAGACTCATGAAACAAATCGTTGACGATAACCTCCCTTGTTATCTGTTCTATCGAAAAGAGTAAAATGGATCTTTAGTTAAATCATTTAATCCTTCTTGAAATGGCATGACTGCCTGTAGAACAGTCCGTCAGTGATAACTCCCTTGTAATCCTCCTAACGAAAAGGTGTACATGAGAAAAACATTTTCAACAATTGATTTCCATTAAGGTTGCTCATGTATATTTTCTAGGAGGATAAGAATCACTGTTTCGACTTCCTATAAACCCCCAAACTAATCCGGGATTTATAAGTAATGTTGATCCTAATACCTACCCAAGAACATATACAGGGTGAAGCGTAATTCGCGCACTCGGGCGTCGCAGCGCAACTCCTCACATGCCAGCAATAAAAAAATGTCTCTTACAAATTTTCGTTTTGCGAGTATATCTGGTAGAAAACGGACGTTGAAGAGTAACAATCAGGCAACACTGTAACCATATGTAGGGTAACTACCGCTGTCAGCACGTTCTCGCCGTGCTGCACAGTTGGTGCAGTGGATAGAGTTTTTGGTTGGCATGCAGGAGGTCGATGGTTCGATCCTGGGTTGAGGCGCATTTTTTATTTGCTAATTTCCATCTGACATTACCTACTGTAATACAGTAAGACACCGTTTCTGAGGTCACATGTATCCTACATTTACAACATTTTGTAACGCTGAAACAACAAATGTCCGCCTCTGTGGTGTAGTGGTTAGTGTGATTAGCTGCCACCCCCGGAGGTCCGGGTTCGATTCCCGGCTCTGCCACGAAATTTGAAAAGTGGTACGAGGGCTGGAACGGGGTCCACTCAGCCTCGGGAGGTCAACTGAGTAGAGGTAGGTTCGATTCCCACCTCAGCCATCCTGGAAGTGGTTTTCCGTGGTTTCTCACTTCTCCTCCAGGCGAATGCCGGGATGGTACCTAACTTAAGGCCACGGCCGCTTCCTTCCCTCTTCCTTGCCTATCCCTTCCAATCTTCCCATCCCTCTACAAGGCCCCTGTTCAGCATAGCAGGTGAGGCCACCCGGGCGAGGTACTGGTCATTCTCCCCAGTTGTATCCCCGACCAAGGGTCTGAAGCTCCAGGACACTGCCCTTGAGGCGGTAGAGGTGGGATCCCTCGCTGAGTCCGAGGGAAAAGCCGAACCTGGAGGGTAAACAGATGATGATGATGATGATGATGATGATGATGAAACAACAAATACCTGGTTAGACTAATCGAAATAGACAGCTGAAACAAACAGGTTTCACATCTAGTAGATGAAGTGCTGCGAATAAATTCACGCCCACGACGTGACCAACACGATAACCTCGTCCATTTCTAGGATCGTAGTATGTAAGTGCAAATGGTTTCTAGAGGACCCACTGCAATCGCTGTTGACGATTAAGATGCCAGATACCATACCACCTGGACTACATTTCATCATCATCATCATCATCATCATCTGTTTACCCTCCAGGTTCGGTTTTTCCCTCGGACTTAGCGAGGGATCCCACCTCTACCGCCTCAAGGGCAGTGTCCTGGAGCTTCAGACTCTTCGTCGGGGGATACAACTGGGGAGTATGAGCAGTACCTCGCCCAGGCGGCCTTACCTGCTATGCTGAACAGGGGCCTTGTGGAGGGATGGGAAGAGTGGAAGGGATAGGCAAGGAAGAGGGAAGGAAGCGGCCGTGGCCTTAAGTTAGGTACCATCCCGGCATTCGCCTGGAGGAGAAGTGGGAAACCACGGAAAACCACTTCCAGGATGGCTGAGGTGGGAATCGAACCCACCTCTACTCAGTTGACCTCCCGAGGCTGAGTGGACCCCGTTCCAGCCCTCGTACCACTTTTCAAATTTCGTGGCAGAGCCGGGAATCGAACCCGGGCCTCCGGGGGTGGCAGCTAATGGCAGCTAATCACGCTAACCACTACACCACAGAGGCGGACTCTGGACTACATTTACGAAATAAAAAACATACGCCTCAACCCAGGATCGACCACTCGACCTCCTGCATGCTAACCCAAAACTCTATCCACTGCACCAACTGTACAGTACGACTAACTTCTGCTGACAGAGGTAGTTACCCTACATGTGGTTACAGTGTTGCCAGATTGCTACTCTTCAACGCCGTTTTTTGCCGGATATACTCGCAAGACGAAATTTTGTAAGAGACATTTTTTTATTGCTGGCATGTGAGGAGTTGCGCTGCGACGCCCGAGTGCGCGAATTACGCTTCACCCTGTATAAAGTTTGGTTAAATATACCGGTATATAGTAGAACTCAACAAACGGACGAACAGATAAATCGACAAAAAGCTTTAGAAAAAGTCCACTCGAAGTTAGACTGAAAAACGGACCGTTAATGATATCTCCTCGTATCGAAATTATGCACACGAGAAAAGGTTTTAGAAATTGATTCCATTACGTTTTGTTGTGTATATTTTGTGAGAGTGCAAAATCACGGTTTCAGTCAATTCAAGGATTTAGAAATAATATTGGCCCTAAAACCTATCCAAGGACAGGTGGATTCTAAATATGTTGGTATAAATATATCCAGTAGTTTTAAAGTTATAAGAACTCAGACAAACAAACAGACAGACACCAAAGCTTAAAAATATGCAGATGATCATTATTACACTTGAAACGGATAACTGAATGAAAATTTCGTCAAAATAGTCAATGTACAGACACACGCTCGTGACGATTTTATTTTAGTTTCAAATGACATGGAATGAGATTTAAATCCCTTTGTCTCTCTCCTACATTCCTATCCTAGAGGACTGAATACTGCCAAGGAACCGAATGATACATGAACAAACAGTCATTGATGTTGTATATCTGTGAAAATGACTATTTAAGACTTTATACTTGTCAAATATGTTTACACAGATTTACTTATACATTGTGAAGTTCTTATGATCAGCCCCGTACATTTTCTGTAAGCTTCTCTCCCGAGCACTTGTCTCATTGGTAACTGAAGAAAGCACCGAATCGTAACCCGTTTATCGATAACGTGTCTCGAACACAGCCATTAGTGAGGCTGCGAGGACTGCAGGAAGTAGTGAATGTAGCCATGCATCAAGTTTAGTAGAGCGATAAAGTGTCGGTAAGTGTTTTCTGATGACCCCGATAGCGTGTTGATACACCGTTATATGTGTGTAGTGATAGCAGAGCAGTTCCACCTGTCTTCAACAAGAGACCTCTAGCCAATTGTGCAGATGCTGATTGTTCTTCAGAGGCACTAAACAAGGGGATAATCGGTCGCTGGTTGAGGAGAACAAATTAAATCCTCTCCGTCGGACTAGGAGGAGGACATAATCAACATAAGCTGGATGACAGGCAGGTCGTAGATTTTGATGACATACCATCCAGTGGCGTATACTGAGGGCTACCAAGGCTATCCGTGAAGCCCAAACCTCAGTTCAGAACGATGGAAATCTAAAGCACATTATAATGTAAGCATCTCACGCATTGTTCCATTTTCAAAACTTGAAATTACTGAGAAAAAACGTCGTACGTATTTCTGAGAGCTAAGCATCGGAGACTGATATCGCAGCCCAGACTCTCGTCCTTCTCCCCTCTACTCACCCCATGCGGCTTACTGCTGTATATTGGATAGGAGCTTCGGTCCTTCAGATCGCCCTTACTAATTATCAACCATGCGTTACGCATCGTATATACTTCCACATCTCATACTTCTGACTTAATCATACAGATAATAGAGTGCAGGTATTTCACTCCCGTTTCCTTCTACATCCTTGTAGGAAGACACTGCAGAGCTACTGTTATAGGAGCAATATAGTTTTATTTTTATAGATACAATTGCTAAAATGAAATGCAATCTTTCAGGTTCTCTTTTGTTGGTTGGAATAGAACCCGTGATCATGGGTCAGACACCACCACTGATCTCCCGAGGAAGCTAATAAGCCAGTGAACGATGGGTACGACCACTGTAAAACTGAGCATTTGTATTTAATAATAATAATAATAATAATAATAATAATAATAATAATAATAATAATAATAATAATGGTGCATGCCATCTGCGTAGGGTTGGTGGTGTCCTAAAGAGGATAAAATGAATGGCGAAGACTTCATAAACACCCAGTCCCCAATCCAGGGGAATTAACAGTATGACGAGGTTGATTCTGAAAATTGATCCGGGGCCATCGAACCAAAGGCAAGCATTCTATCCATTTAGCCGCAAAGCGAGACTTTAATTTGCTAAACCTTCGGCTACTATCTCCACTGATCAGGGGTTGAGCATTGGCAGCAGCAGAGGCCAGGGCAGTAGCTTGTGAAGCAGCCTTCACAACACAGCAGGCTTCTCCGTTGGCTTTTGGCTGCAGCTCAAAACGCTGAAGGTTTGACGTTCACTAAACCTACCATCGAAAAGGGTAACCTAAGTCTACTGGTAGCCCACGTTTTGATCCCAACATAAGCCACTGTCAATCAATCAATCAATCAATCAATCAATCAATCAATCAATCAATCAATCAATCAATCAATCAATCAATCAATCAATCAATCAATCAATCAATCAATCAATCAATCAATCAATCAATCAATCAATCAATCAATCAATCAATCAATCAATCAATCAATCAATCAATCAATCAATCAATCAATCACCACTGATCTACATATAGGGTAGTCGTCCAGGTGGCACATCCCCTAGTCTTTTCTTAAATAATTGCAATTAGTTTGGAAATTTATTGAACATCTCCCTTGGTAAATTATTCCAATCCCTAACACCTCTTCCTATAAATGATATTTTCCCCAATTTTTTTTCTTGAATTCCAACTTTATCTTCATACTTCTTTCCTACTTTTAAAAACACCACTCCAGCTTATTCGTCTACTTTTATCATTTCAAGCCATCTCCCTACTGACAGCTCGAAACATACCACCTAGTTGAGCATCTCGTCTCCTTACTCCCAAGTCTTCCCAGCCCATAACACTACACCTTTGTCGGAAAACCCCCAGAACAAATGGTGCTGCTTTCTTCCAGTTCTCGTATTAAGTAGTCGTGGTGAGGGTCCCATACACTGGGGCAGATAATTACACGCCCCCTCCTTACTTCCTTACTACACCCCCTGTCCGGCCCCATGGCTAAAAGGTTAGCGTGCTGGCTTTTGGTCACAGGGGTCCCGGTTTCGATTCCCGGCAGGGTCGAGATTTTAACCATCATTGGTTAATTTAGCTGGCACGGGGGCAGGTTGTATGTGTCATCTTCATCATCATTTCATCCTCATCACTACTCGCAGGTCGCCTACGGGAGTCAAATCGAAATACCTGCACCTGGCGAGTCGAACATGTCCTCGGACACTCCCGGCACTAAAAGCCATACGGCATTTCATTACACTGCACCCCCTAAATACTCTCATAACCATGTGGAGCGATTTGTAACCTTTCGTGACAACCTCTTTAACCCTAGAGAGCTAACGCTTTGTCAAAATGACGACGGCCATGATGAAATTTCTCTCCCCCACCCCTTCTCGCAACTTCAGCCGCTTGGCTCCTTCAGTACCTTCATTTGTCCTTGAACTGTGGATGATGTTATATCGGTCGCGTCGGAGACCTGTCTCGTTAGTGTGTTATGTGCTGTGCGTGGTCTTTCTGACGAAGCCTTAGCTTTGCCGTAAGTATAATTCGCTATTCGACTGAAGTTGCTGAATTATGTTTGCTGTTTTATTTGAACCTAGTTAACAAGAATCCTTCCTGCTCTCTGTCTAGGTACTGAAGCACACACCTTTTGGATATTTTCATCTGAATTTCCTGTAATCAAATGAATTGTAGTAGAAAGACAAGAAGATGGCCACTTTCTGTCTTCTTTCGTATGCTGAATATTATTCTAGTGAACTCTTGTGTGATTTATGTTCACAATAAGTTCAACAATAAGGAAAAGCCTTTGACTAGGAGGCAATTTGCAAAAGAGCTGCAGTATGAACTTATGGGTGACACATCACCTTGGAATGCGCAACTTGCCGCGCATGTTGCGCTCATCTCTGGCAGAAATACTTCACGTGAATATGAAGCAGAATGTCCTGAACCAAGAAAACGCAAGATATGTGGCTTTTGCCCAAGCAAGAAACGGAGGATGACAAAAGTGTATTCTTATCATTGCTCCAGAGCTGTACACGGGGAACATCAATCAAGATAGTCCGACTCGTTGGCTGAATGGTCAGCGTACGGTTCAGAGGGTCCCGGGTTCGATTCCCGGCCGGGTCGGGGATTTTAACCTTCATTGGTTAATTCCAATGGGGGCTGGGTATTTGTGCTGTCCCCAACATCCCTGCAACTCACACACCACACATAACACTATCCTCCACCACAATAACACGCAGTTACCTACACATGGCAGATGCCGCCCACCCTCATCGGAGGGTCTGCCTTACAAGGGCTGCACTCGGCTAGAAATAGCCACACGAAATTATTATTATTATCAATCAAGATGCTGTTTGGAATGTAACAATGGACGATGAATGTAATCGGAATGTTTGTGTATGGTGACAAGACTCTATCAAAGAAATGTATCATGTAAAATACATAAATATGTACCAATAAATCAATTTGTTCGTCAAAATGACTACGCGTTAGCTTTAACGTTACTTGTATACCACGTTAGCTTTCTAGGGTTAATATGATTTCCGCAATATACCTTGCCCTGTACTATTCCTTAGTATCTGGTCAAACAATCAACAGTAACAACGTTAATATTAGGGGGAATTATCTCCAGAAGACCAGATATGAATGCTAGTCCAGATGTGATGCTCGCCATGCCAGTTATTTCTCTTCTACCAGCCGTAAAGTTTGTAGGAGCTTTAATGAACAGTACTTTAACTTGCCTTCTGGGTGAGGGTAGTAGAATAACACCCATCTCCTGCCTGTCGCAAGAGGCGACTAAAAGGGGCTCCAGGGACTCAACTTGGGAGCGTGTGTTGGCGACCACGGGGTCTTCAGCTGAGCCCTGGCATTGCTTGTGCAAGGCTCCTCACTTTCATCTGTCCTACCCGACCTCAGTTGATCAACTCTTGTTCATTTCAGACCCCGACGGTGTTAGGTCACGAGGCCTAGGGAGTCTTTCATTTTCATGCCCGTAGTGGATTTTGTCTTTCTTTGGCCGATACCTTCCTTTTTCTAATTGTCAGATCCCTTCCACTCCCCCCCCCCCCCCTTCTGATTAGTGTTACCGGAGGATGATTGCCCAGTTGTACGTCCCCTTGAAACAATATTCACCACCACCGCTGTGACAACAATGGTGCGGCACCACATTCTCTATGCGGTCCGTCCTTAATGTTATAAGTGGCGGCTGCAATAATATCCTACTTTGAAGGGGGTATGCGAAGTAGCTCCTTTGGGAAGAGCTTTCGCATTACTGGCCATCCGCATGGTCGTTTGCAAGACTACTTTTTATTATTCTCTTTCGACCGCGCGTCAAAACTTCTTTTTTATTTTATTTTCTCCATGTTCTATGTTGAAAGCCTTGCAGGCGGCCATGGACCGGGGGTGACAGTGGCTCTTGAGCGGCAGTGGTCTAGCGCCGGGGATGTCTTGGTATGACCGCGACAGGGTAACCAGTGCCGAAAGGAGATATGGGATTGCCTGGTGGGTTTAGGGAGGTTTCTCATAACTTCTCCTTTACGGAGGGGTGGAAGTAGCTGGCAGAAGACTAGCCTTTGCACCTCAAGTTATTCTGTAATCTTGTACTAGGCTATGTTCCTGCGTTAGTACTCGCTTGTCGGTCATTTGTCCAAACAGGTAGGTCACCACGGGCTGTGAGGCGGGGCGGAGCCTCACGGCACCCTTCCCCCCCAAAAGACATATACTAACACAGCACTATTCTCTTTATCTCACATGGAAAAAGGCAAACCTGTCGGGACGGGCTGAGCGATGACCGTCCGACCAGGCCTCCAATGATTTCCATCTCTTCGGATCGTTGATGAAGCACGAGGATGGACGTCATGACGTGGCATCAGAAACTGGAAGCAGATTTCTGTCTTGCCAACATCGATATAGAGGAACAAGAGCTTGGATAAGAATAGTGAGTATGTTGAATAGCAATGTGTACTACCATGTATTCTTTTATCTGCCTGTAAAATAAAGTTTCTCCGTGCAAGAACTTGTTTCCTTAATTTTTTTAAAGGTAGATTGTACTTATAGCACACGGTGCCCATCGTCGTTGAAAGGTCTGCCTTACAAAGGCTGCACCACTCTTAGTAATAAGCCATACAAAACACATCCGGGGGTGTACAAAATTCCCTGTACTTGCGGCAAGGTATACATTCGCCAAACATTCCGGTTCTATTGGTACTCGTATAACGGAACACCAACGTTACATCCGTTTCGAACAGCCAGACAAATCAGCAATAGCTGAGCGCGCCCTATCAACGGGTCGCGTTCCAAGATGTTCGACTGATGCTAACATATTTTCATTTCTTCATTAAAGAAGGAGGTGAGCCTCTTAGGCGGTCATGCTCTCTCAGACCAAGAGATCCTTGGAGAAAGTGAGGGGGTAGGCGTTCGTTGCCTATACCAGGAACTGTCTCGGCATTCACCTTAGTGCAGGAGAATGGAAAACCACGGAAAACAATGTTCAAGACAGCGAAAGGTGGGGACCAGCCCCTCTCCATCTCCAGAATTTATAGGCGTGGCCATCCCTTGCCTGCTCAATTGGTCGGTCGGAGTGCAGAGCTGTCGGACCACAGACCAGCAGTGGCCACTTGTGGGCCCAAACTCACCCTGCATCCGCTGACCAGATGTTCGAGCTCTTACCCACACTAAACACTACAGGTCTGGGAGGGCGGGGCATCTCTCCTTTCTCTTACAGGTAACTTCTCCTAGTGTGGACTACTCAATTCTACACATCAACATCTCATTTTTTCGCTGGCCGGGTGACGCCTCAACTCTAATTCGTACCTAGCCGGCAGCAAGAAAGCATATAGGCCTGACGCCAAGAAGGCAGTCGGCCTCCCCAACACTAATATGTACACCTGTATAGCCCATGACATTCCTCCTGCAATTTCTGACCTCGCAATTGAAAGAGAGCTACGCATTTCCGGCGTTTACCGTTTACAGTGCTACTAGGCTCCTCGCAGGCTCCGAACCATCCAACGAAGTACTGCTACACATCTCCGAGTCTCATAATTATCAGTACATCCTAAACAACGGAATAATGCTCCGTGGCCGCCGTTATAGGACTGAATGCAGTCCGCAGAATATCCTAGCTCAATTATTGGACTCCTCACCAGCTCAACATGCGACAGCGCCACTGCAGGAACCGCTGCAACAACAGACGCCGCCCTCTCTCCCATTTTCCCCAGTAACCACTATTACTATCACCACTACTACCACTACCACTACCCCCACCATCACTACCTCTACATACAAATCTCCTCTCCCGCTCCCAGCACCACCATGGTCACGACCCATCCATCCTCCCTCATGACTACCTCCCACCCCTCAGCAACCTACCCCACAGCAAGAACCCCTGCACCCACCTGGAGAGGAAACTTCAACGGCTACTACTGACACAGCAAGACCACCATCACCCTCATCAATATCGGATAACAACACCATCCATAGCTGCTTTATACGCGGAGTGGACTCCAGCATCCAACCAGAAGACATCGCTGAAGACTTACGGAAGACAGGTATCCCCGTACAACGAGCCTTCAGGATCCGGAACGCAGATGGCCCTACCTTCTTAGTGCGTCTCCATCTTCCGAGGTACGAAGAAGTCCAGCACCTAGTTGACCACGGACTACACCTGCACGGTCGCCACCACCGAGTGGAACATTCCTGTTCCCCTATTCGAACTATAACTCGCCCCACCACATCCCGACGTCGTCTCCGGCTCGCCCCACCACCACTAACTAGTTCACCTCCTCGCTATCACCTACCCCCCCCTGGCTACCTACCAACCACACCCCCTAACTCCGAACTTCTCCATCTACTTCTTACCTCACCCATGAACTTCTCCTCACTATTCCATATCTCCGCACTCCACATACCTTTCCCAGACTATAAACAACACATGTCTTTGTAGCACCATTGTATAATCACGAATGTAAAATCAAATCTGTGTATGTAATGACTGTATATCTCAATAAAAACCACAGAGTAGACTACACCCCTTAGCCAAGAGGCGAAATCTTCACATCTCCTTAATACATATTCTCTTTTACCATCTCCTAACTCCATCAATTCTCCACAACACCGTCACCTTTCCTGGCCAGAGAGAGGGCGTCACCCTCTAAGTGGCCCGCCGGGAAGGGGAATGAAAACATCCCCCTAGGTCCTAGGTTATACGCGAAGCTGTGGAAATACATATAAATCCTGACAATTTCAGCAGGGACACTCTCTGTCACTTAAGTAATACGTGGTTGCCAGCCATTAAGGATTTTTATAGGTATTTCTCTTCCCTGTCCTTTCACTATTATTATTATTTCTTTCCGATTTTTTTTCCAAATTAGTATTATCCTCAACACGAGATGGTTCACACTGCACACAGGGAGCCGTCTAGTGGCGAACGAGAGTACCGCTTACTATAGACCACGGTCGACTTGATGCGTCGCTCTAGCTAGCTCCTTACCGGCCTTGACAATCGGGTCCACGCACTGTAATCGGAGTAGTTACACAGCTCGACACGTGGCGCTGGCGGCCGACCTATTTGCGGTAGAAATGCATACTTCTTTGTGGAAAATATATTGATTTTGATTGCCAATTTATCGTAGTTTAGAGTTATGGAGAATGTTACATAAGTTAATACTGTTAAAATGATTAAGCCTAAAGGTTATTTTCGTTGATATTTGCCAAAATGATGTCGTGAAATCAAACTGCGGGGAGATGACTTAGTCCAGCTGACGTTCTGATATTGACTCTGATTGCCGATGTATCTTAATTTAGGGAATAAAATAGTATGTTACATTGACTAATATTGTTAAAGTGATTAATCCTAAAGGCTACTTTCATTGATATGTGCCAAAATAACGTCGTGAAATGAAACTGCGAAGGATGGAGTAGTCCAACTGACGTTCCTTAATTGTGAGGAATAATAGTAATCGTTTTTATATCATGGCATTCAGATACATAGCAGAACTTACCACAATACTTTTGTCTTCTGATGTTAATATTAAGAGTCATTGTTCAATTAGAGTTTTAAAATTCTTCAAGTGCTGTGAGTTTGCATCCGGGAGATAGTGGATTCGAGCCCCACTGTCGGCAGCCCTGGAGATGGTTTTCCGTGGTTTCCCATTTTCACATCAGGCTGTACCTTAATTAAGGTCACGGCCGGTTCCTCCCCACTGCTAGCCATTTCCTACTCACCGGCGTCATAAGACCTATCTGTGTCGGTGCGACGTAAAACAAATAGTGAAAAAAAGAACAAGAATTTAAAAAAAATTCAGTGAGAGAAAAGTATTTTGAGTAAATAAATTGTAAACTGTTCTCTGCTCGATGATGATGATGCTTGTTGTGTAAAGGGGCCTAACATCTAGGTCATCGGCCCCATTGCTCAGGTAACAACTCTTCATACGTTGGCCTTACCGTCATAGTAGTAGTGATTCTTACTTGTCAATGTTTAAATGTTAAAGTTCAGATTATCTTGGATAAAAATGTGTTGTGTTGCTGTCACATGGCAAATACGACACCGCCTCAAGGATTATTCTATGAAAGAAAAATCATGGGTAAAAATACCTGGTTAGCGTGATTAGCTGCCACTCCCGGAGGCTCGGGCTCGATTCCTGGCCCTGCCGAAATTTCAAAAGTCGTACGAAGGCTGGAACGGGTTCCACTCAGCCATGGGAGGTCAACTGTGTAGAGGGGGTATCGATTCGCACCTCAGACATCCTCGAAGTGGTTTTTCATAGTTTCCCACTTCTCCTCCAAGTAAATGCCGGGATGGTAATTAACTTAAGGCCACGGCTGCTTCCTTCACTCTTCCTTGTCTATGCCTTTCAATCTTCCCATCCCCAACACAAGGCCCCTGTTCAGCATGGAAGCTGCGGCCGCCTGGGCGAGGTACTGGTCATCCTTCCCAGTTGTATCCCAGACCCGCAGTCTTACGCTCCAGGACACTACCCTTGAGGTGGTAGAGGTGAGATCCCTCACTGAGTCGGAGAGAAAAGCCAAACTTGGAGGGGTAAACAGGGTAAGAAAGAAAGAAAGAAAGAAAGAAAGAAAGAAAGAAAGAAAGAAAGAAAGAAGGTAAATACCCGAAATAGAAACGGAAAACTGAGAGTGCTACCACCTTTTAGCCACTCCGTAGTTTTGTCCTGATCTGCAGAGAATTCGTGAAATGATAGTGTCCCTTTGCTCTTTTTTTCCTGCTCAGAATACAAAAAAGGCACACAGCAATATATATTCGAATATTTCCTAACACAGTTAAAGAAAAGTAAATCACCACACCATTAAAAAACGAATTAGCACATAAATTAAAATCCTTGTTCAGTACTAAGTTACAACGAGAAATCACTTTGTTCTTGTTTCCATAAAATTTCTGCTCGAAGTACGAAAAGATGCACAAGAATGTCACAGATTCCAAGATTAACACAATTTAAAAAATATAATCACCACACTACACAATAAAAAATAAGCTCACTAGCGCATAACTATCAGATCTCAACATCAAGCCAACAAGCACCTCATTGCGAACACATTGCCAACATTTACGACAGCAAAACCATATAAATAAAACTGGAAATGCGGCAATTTGCGGTGTACAGCTTCCTGTCAGTGGGTAGTAGGCCAGCGCTCCAGCGGCGTTACGGTGAAACTTTCCAATTACAGCTTTATGCTGGGCTTCACAAACGATTGTCAAGGCCGGTATAAGGAGCGCAGCGAGAGATCCAGTCGGCCGTGTATAGACAACGGTAAAACATTCTTAAGTTCAAGTGATTCAAACCTTCATTCATTTTTAGAGAAGTCTTGCTCGTGAACAGACGAGATTATCTTTTAAAGACGCAGAGCAAAGTTCTCTGTGAAAAAATAAGCTTATTATCGTATCTACATAGCCTACACACTATTATTATCTATGTAATGTTATCATCATTCATTGTGCAAAATTTGAATCACCAGTAGACTGCATTTCAAGGAAAGTGTGTGTTTTGTGGTTACTTATACTAATGTCTGTATTTTATGTACATAATCCTTTAATTGGTCAGTTTCATTTGTAAATGGTCGGAAGGAATGCAGTTTATCAAGTTCCTATTGACTCAAGGGGAAGTATGACTAGACAACCACACTAGGCAAAATTTGAAAAGTTAAAACAATGCTTAGAATGAATGTATTGGTCAAAGAAATACAAGCACCATAAAGGGCTTGACAATGAAACCTAACGCCGTTGGGACAGAAAAAGAACAACAGTTGACCAAGGGAGGTCGGATAAGAAATATGAAAGCGAGTAGCCTGACACAAATAACTGGAAGCAATGTCAGGCTCAAAAATGCTACAAAAAGCCTCTGGGACACCTTTTAGTCGCTGGTTAGAGGTACTGTGAGTGTATTCTACCGGCCCCACCCACAGGGGGAAAGTAACATTATTATTGTTATTATTCCAGTCCTATTACTATATTCATTAGGGCGGATGACCTTCGATGTTAGGCCCCTTTAAACAACAAGAATCATCATCATCATCATCATCATCATCATCATCATTATATTCATTAGTCAGCCCGTACCGTAGTTAGGTCTAGTTTTATGGCTGAATATCCTTCCTGACGCCAACGCTGTGTGGTGGGACGTCATCAGTATTACGTGTTTCTGTGGTGCATAGTAGTGTGATGTGTTTATTGCATATGAAGATAATAATAATAATAATAATAATAATAATAATAATATAATAATAATAATAATAATAATAATAATAATAATAATAATAATAATAATAATAATAATAATAATAATAATAATAATAATAATACCAGGGGTTCTCCGGCTACTTAAACTGTGCGCCTTCTCAAGGCCATCTGTGCCAACGGACTTGAACTTGTAAAATCCCAAAGAATTTCGTCTTTTACAGTTAGATGGCTCTAACATCGATTTGCTAGCCCACTCTCACGCACTTAAAACGAACCTAGAACTTAGGAAATTTAATTTTTTTAGTACACCTTTTTCTGAAGACTATTTTTTGTACCGAAGTTGTCAACACTTCAGCTGGTTCCTCCTCTGCTGTAATCTAACTATCAGATGCTTGTAATTATGTTCTCTAGCCAATCAAAACCGGGGTTGTGTACAGGAATTCAGCCTATCAGCAAAGTGTAGTTCAATTTAATCGGGAAGCTTCCTCTTACAGAACCACTTTAGGGCCGTCTTGTCTGAATTGCTCCAGTGCCTGGAAGTGTGACTTGACGGAGGCAGAGGCGCGGCCTGCTTGAATATCCAGCGATACAAGGTAATGGCAGAATTTTCCTAAACATGTGATAGCGCCTGCGGGTAGTTTGAGGGGAAGGTTTTAGCCATTTTCTTTCAATGTAATTTTGGGAACTGGTGGTTTAAATGTAGGATTTCCGGCGAAGTCATAGGACTCTGTTTCTATTCCCTACCGGGAAATATGTAATGTAAGGGAAAGAAGGTGGTGACCCTCTGCAGTCTCCAATTAAATCTTGCAATTGGGTGACTAAAGTTTTCAAACTGTAAATTTTGTAAATCTCGTCTTGGCTTTAAAGGTTCCTCCTTTAGTAACCCTCTTGTACTATGGGATTTACCTCTGTATCTTTGGGCCGTAAGCCCACGTAGGTTTTTAGTAATTTCTATAAGGAGTGTTGGAGTTTCGCCTCCTTGCCCTTTGTTAATGGACAGTTATGTGCAAACTTTTCTCTTTCATTTTTAAGGCCATGTAATATGGGTAATAATGCCCCTATTTATCCTGTATTATCCATAAGGCAACTGTTCTTCGTTGCGGCTCAAAACGCTTAAAAGGCTTGACATTCACTAAACCAATCATCGCAAAGGGGTAACCTAAGTCTAGTGGTAGCTCACGTCCTGGACTCAGCATACGCCACTGATGCCATCCTTTAATTGGTGCATTGTACGCTTTACTAACTTATATGTAAATTGAATTATGAGCTACAAGTCCACATACATGGCCTTGAAAAGGCATTTGGTAATGTTGATTGGACCAAGCTATTTGAGATTCTAAAGGTGACCGGGATCAGGTACCGAGAAAGAAAAATGATCTACAATCTGTATAAAAGTCAGTATGCAGTGATAAGAATCGAGGGTTTTGAACAACAGGAAGCTATCCAGAAAGGAGTGAGGCAAGGTTGCAGCTTGTCCCCCTCCTTTTCAGTGTTTATATAGAACAGGCAGTCAAGGAAATCAAAGAGGAATTTAGATGATATTGTTATCTTATCTGAGACCACAGAAGATCTGGAGAAATTGATGAATGGTATGGACAGAGTCTTGGGTAAGGAGTATAAAATGAAAATAAATAAGTCCAAAATAAAAGTAATGGAGTGCAGTCGAACGAAGGCAGGTGATGCAGGAAATATTAGATTAGGAAATGAGGTCTTGAAGGAAGTAGATGAATATTGTTACTTGGGTAGTAAAATAATTAACGATGGCAGAAGTAAGGAGGACATAAAATGCAGATGAGCACAAAGACGGCTTTTTTAAGCAAAGAAATTTGCTCACCACGAACACTGATATAGGAATTAGAAAGATGTTTTTGAAGATTTTTGTCTGGAGCAAGGCATTGCACGGAAGTGAAGCATGGGCGATATCTAGCTCAGAAAGACAATAGAAGCTTTTGACATGTGGTGTCACAGAAGAATGCTGAAGGTGAGATGGATAAATCGAATCATGAATGACGAGATACTGAATCGAACTGGTGAGAGGAGATCGATTTGGCTAAATTCGACCAGAAGAAGAGGTAGAATGATAGGATACATCTTAAGACACCCAGGACTTGTTCAGTTGGTTTTTGAGGGAAGTGTACGCGGTAAGAATGGTAGGGGTAGACCAAGGTATGAATATGACAAGCAGATTAGAGCAGATGTAGGATGCAGCAGTTACATAGAAATTAAAAGGTTAGCAGAGGATGGGGTGGCATGGAGAGCTGCATCAAACCAGTCTGTGGGCTGATGACTCGAACAACATATAAATCCTGATCATCGCCGCCTGATTACAGAAATGCGTGTTTATAAAGTAATGTTTTCGTCATTTCGACATAAATACGGGGTCTCTCATATTAACCAAGACCGCCGAAGCGGCGTTGTTACTCAGCCATACCCTAACCTGCAGTATGGGAGGCGCGCGCACAGTTTTTGACCTTGTAAGCAGCCTGCACGTGTACGACCTGGCAAGCCTGAGTTGCCAGTGTGAATCTTACTTGTTAACATGGTGAAACAGTTATAATTGCAACGCCGTATTTTCTTATGTAAAAGTTCTGGTTTCATCTTAATGGTCGCGTGAACAGTCACAATTCTAGCTATTGGTGTGCAGGAAATCCTAATGGTAGTTACGATGTCCCTCATTATGATAGAAAGATTGGTGTTTGCTGTGCTGTTAGTGCAAGACGAATAATTGGGCAGAGAGGTGCCAAGGTGACATTCTGATGCAGTTCTTCCACCAGTTAGCGGAAGAAGAAAAATCGCGTGGGTGGTTTCGACAAGATTCAGCACCTGCTCATACAGCAGAAGATTCCCTTCTTATATCTTCGTTGATCTGTCCCAGTATCTTTCTCAAGATCTTCCTCTCCTGGATCTCCAGTTTGTCCAAGAATCCTTTCCTGTTGAGTATCAAGCATATGGAAGCCTCTGTAGTTGTCGATCACTGATCTATATTTTGTTCGGTTTAGGAATGTCTTCTTCATTTGATCCAGATTGCTTAAGATCCCTGAACCATTTGCTGGAAACTTTAGGTCCACTGTCAAGCGTTAAAAAAAATCTATTTTGTCAACCTCTTCTCAACCATCCTAAACAGATGTCCATAAATTCGAGTGTTCGTTTCCTCATTGACTCAATCAATCTTTCGCTTTCTTGGTATAACTCTCACCTTCTTCATAACCTAAACTGGCCATCCTGGCCATCCACAATTTTTGGACCCATTATCTTGCGGATAAACTTTCTGTCAAATTTTTTCGCTTTTCTTAATCCAGGTATTATTATTATTATTATTATTATTATTATTATTATTATTATTATTATTATTATTATTATTACTATTTGTTTGCCCAACCCTTGTCCCATTTTGCTACGGGGCCAGGGTTAAGGTATCATCAATCTGTCTTGGCGGGTTTTTATGATCGGATGCCCTTCCTGACGGTAACCCCATCAGAGGAGTTAATCAGATGAAAAGAATGACGTGATATACGACAGTAGGAAGGGAGAGGATGAATCCCGGTCCGGCACATAGACTACACGTGTCAAGTAGCATAAGAGGTCTGCTGAAGGCTTAACGTCCCCATCCGACGGACGAATCGGCATCAACAGCGTCAAATGCCCTGCGGAGAGGTTTGGAATTTAATCCAGGCTTTTGGCACGCTGTGTAGTGATTACAAATTGTCTACCACCACGTCCCCTACTCTGCCGGCCAACTTCGTGATGGTGAACATTTCTTCGACCAACGGGACTCAAAACGGCTAGCGACGGTAACAGGCCGTTTAGACTTCAGCGCCTTATCGATCGTGGGCCACCAGGAGGACTTCTTCTTCTTATTATTATTTGATGACACTTATTAATTGTATTCACTGCGTTACGAGGTAACGTGTACAGTACTCATATTTACTATTTCGGGTAAACATATCTTTTGCTTAATTTTTTAGGTGTCCGACTCGTTGGCTGGATGGTCAGTGTACTGGCCTTCGGTTCAGAGGGTCCCGGGTTCGATTCCCGGCCGGGTCGGGGATTTTAACCTTCATTGGTTAATTCCAATGGCCCGGGAGCTGGATGTTTGTGCTGTCCCCAACATACTTGCAACTCACACACCACACATAACACTACCCTCCACCACAATAACACGCAGTTATCTACACATGGCAGATGCCGCCCACCCTCATCGGAGGGTCTGCCTTACAAAGGTTGCACCCAGCTAGAAATAGTCACACGAAATTATATAATTTTTAGGTCATTTTCGGGCTCATATTAAGACATTTTTGAGCGTTTTTAGATAAGTTTATAGGTCATTTTTCTGCATTTATTAGGAAACCAACATTAAGCAACGATGCCTGTTATGGTAATGTACGAACGTAAAGAATGAAGTGTACTGTTTGAATCGACGTAAAGCATTGCCCTCTAAGCGAGGTGGTTTAGGACATACAAAAGTATCATTACCAATACGTCAGCAATGGAATAACTTTGGCTTTGGTTCATTTCACTGTGAAGAACTCGAAACATTTAAGACTTCCACTTCTGAGCAGTACATGACCCTGAAGTTCACGCAGCCCACAAAACAGACATACAACAACATGGACAGGGTGCGTAGGTCATACTGATGAGTAGAGCCCGGATGTTAGGCAGAATGGTTTTTGTAATTGCATGCTTATGTCGAAGTGTCAAGTATAAAATAATATATTTCCATACATTTGGGAACGGTAGGACCCGTTATTATTTTGAATTTTTTGCCTATTTTAGCTTCCGTTGTCTGTTTGATAGTTTTGCCTTTTTAGAACCTATTTAAGACTCTAGTTTAGCACTAAAAGTCCGAGATCCAGTAATCACTATTGCATGCTTTTGTGGTGGTTGGAAGTATAGTGTGTGGTCTGAATATGAAGAGAAAAGTGTTGGAACAAGTACGGACACCCTGTCTCCGAGCAATTAGACGCTATTAAAATCCCCCCGATCCGGCCGGGAATCAAATCCGGGACCATTTGAACCGAAGGCCTTAACGCTGATCATTCATCCAAGGATAAGGACAATACGAAATCATTATTAAATCTGATTATTTATATCAGTATTGTGCCCTTTTCAAGGCTACAACTGCGGTGAACTTTTCCTTCTTCTGTGCGCCGGCTGCTCCTGTAATAAATGACATGTAAATAATACTCACCGCTGCATGTAGACTCTTCTTCCTCAGTCGTGACCGTCCGCTATCCCCGAAGAGAGGCCACCCGTCGAATCAAGGAGTGAGGAAATGAAAAGATGGGGTAAACTAACTAAAATGACGGTACCCAAAGACTGAATTAAATTAAAATAAAAGACTAATTTATTGAATAAAAATGCAAAATGCCAAAAGGAATGAACGTAAACTGAACTAGACTGGTGAAAAAATGTAAACAAATGAAATAAATGAGACTAAGAAAAATTAAAGATTGAAGATCTGCCTTACACTAACACCATAATCTGCCTAATAAACTGACTGAAGGTCAATCACCTTAATTAAAATAATTCCAGACTATGTTGACACTGTCTTCAAGTTGATAACATAACTCAGTTTAAAACTCTGGTCAGAAAGACCACCTTCTTGAAATACAGAATTATATTACGTAGAAAATATCTCTCAAACTAAACTAAACTAGTTGAATCATAATAAAATAATTAGTTACGTCATCAATCCACTGACTCATAGGAGTTATCAAATATTTATCACATGTGGCTCATTTGGTAAAATACCCAACTTTAAAATAATCATGGACTGCACTAACCAAGTGTATCACATAAGGAAATAATTCGAAGAAAACAGCCATGAACATCACCCTTCATTTCCTACATAACCATTGTCTTATTCAAACACCTCATGATTAAACAAATAAATTATTGAAACATCAATCTGAGTGTTACAACCACTCATCTAATTTTTAAACTTCACTTGCATAGCTGTGATAGACTGGACTGCTTAAAAATAATCCAAAGATTAGGCCAAGTGCCTGATGTTAACATTTTAAATGATAGCGATCCTTGTACATTGAAATTTCTATTGAATTTGCCGCTCACTGCATTTCATTATCAACGCATTATTTGTGGTACCACCACTCGATGGAGGCAGATGCCATCTTGTTTACCTCATTCATTGCGGCAGTTTTATACAATTGGTTTATTAAAGATCGCTTCATTTCTAAAATAAAATGTAGTGGATTTTAAAAGTTTGGTAATTACTTAAATGCCTGGTATGAGCATACCACTACTATCGATTCGACTGTGACCTAATCGACGATCCATTAACCTAACATCTGAGATCTTATTTACATCACAAAATCTGTTAAATGGAGAAACACTGCTCCGACAAAGAAAATATAAAAATCAAAACTAGCCTATCTACACCTATCTATTTACATCACATCAAATATAAATAATTCACATACGCTTACGTCCTACAAATAAACGGTAATAAAGTACACTCAGAAAGAAATAAAATAAGCAAAACTAAATCCCACCATCGCGGCCTACTGGAAATTAAATAAGGATGGAATGCGCAAAATAATCTCGGAGTCTCCATAAAAATATACCCCGCTGCGAGTAGCAAAACATTGCGAATTTGACGGCAATCTCTAACCTCAGACGATAAATGTCTGGCCACGATACTATTTAACCTTTGTGGACAATAACTGTTATTTCATGTCATCCATGACTCTACATGATTATTAAAAAAAAACACCACACATTGACTCGTCGCTCTGCTCACATTGTACAATGGCTAGCATATTTGCCGAGCATCTAACTTTCCCTGGAATTATTTAAACAAATACAGGCTTCTGCCTACAATCATAACCCATGTCGTAACACATTTAACACTCTTGGTTAAATTATTCATTTCACAATTCTCTTTGCTCATTAATTCTCGACGTCTTTATTATTCATTATTCTCACAACACGGCCTCGCTCGTATCCGGCGGGCAAAATATCTGTCGTGCACATTACGACTTCTTACGACAGTTCATGACATGGTCCAAATATCATATTTCCATTATCAACGTAGATCATCAGGGATATTAATCATCTAGCTCGATCTCTTGATCGTTCTCTGCTTCACATATCACAAAATATCACAGCTGACTCATCAATGGCTTCCTAGCACTCACTGTTTCTATATAAAATAAAAAAAGTGACGAGATTGCCTCTCAAAACACAGATGTTGAAAGATGTGCGACCGCAACTACACGGACATAAATACTCGCGTCTACCAAAAATCGTCGCTAAATACACGGGATAAATACTATCAGACGCGGTCATCTGAAGGATGATCCCACAACATAAAACAAGCTGAATGCGCATAAAAGCAAAAATAAACATTAAAATCATCTAGGCGGCGTTTACAAGATCAAAACTCCAACAAAAATATGACTCAAAAACCAGCGATATAATAACATGATGAATATAATAAAAAAATTACTTATAAATCGGCATTACACTCATAGATCAAATATCATAGCTGCCTAAACTGTCAAAGTGACATACTACAGAAACAATCCATAACAACACGCAAACAACATCTACCTAAACGAAGTGCACACATAACTCGATTATTATTATTGTTATTATTATTATTATTATTATTATTATTATTATTATTATTATTATTATTATTATTATAGTTACAATTATGATTATTTAAAAGATGTGAACTATTTACAATCCTACCTAATACTTTAAGCTACATTGATTATCGATTAGTCACGGTCCTACATTATTTATTTACATTATTTATTGATGCTCATACCTGTGTGATGGAGGCATGTTGACTCACCCTCCGGCCTCGGTCATGGTGAATTTAGAATTCCATCTTCAAGCTGATGTGGTATTCCAAATTTTTACACACGCAAATTTGACACATATTTGCCATGGCGTAACACACGCTTACGTTGACAGAAAACACTCGCATTTCTCGCACTCCACTGCAGACTTCTGTCGTGAAGTTAGACGGTCGTCCCCGCTACCAGCATGGAAATCACCTGTTGGTCTGTCACCGTTCTCTCAGCTTTGTTTACCTAGCAGCTTACCGTACATTCACCCCAACGGACATAACTGTTTGTCAAGGTCTACCACTGCGGCCTTCATTAAAGAAAAGTCATTCTCCTCCCTGTCTGCCTTTACAAGTTTCTCCCCGTAAACATCTCGCTTGCCAAACAGTTTATTAAATGGTAAAAGCAAGCTAAATACAGTTCCAATGTTGTGGAGAAATTTATGCTTATAACAAATGTGAAACTACCCGTGGATTAGAGAGGTTTTATGTAATTATGCTGAAAACATGGACTTGTTCCTCTCGACTCGTAATGTGAGTTTATTTAAGCCAAGTGTAGAAAGTGTAGTTCTTGTCTGTTGTTTCTGCATAAATAGCAAAAGTTTGTTAAAGTGTTCATTTCTGAAATGTTACTCTCCCAAGTGAAATAATACAAGGCCTTCTCAAAATGCCTATAAGTGTCTCTAATCACTTTCTTACCAGCCAAAAATAAAGCTGACTAACTAAATTAGCTCTCGCACTCTGTCACACTGTCGCTCTGATTCACACTGTCAAACCGAAGTTTCACTGAGACTACTACAGAATCACTGAGAATTCTGAAGAAACACTGAGAATTCAACCCCCTGGTCGCTGGGTTTTGTAAAGAGTTCTCCCCCCACCTAGAAAATAGTTCCGTGGAAGGGATGTGGCGTAATGATCTAGCCCTCAGGAGCGCATTATCGTACATCCGTAGGTTAGAGTTTTCAAAATTTATGTACAAATCTCCCTAATTTTTGTCTGACTTACATGTAATATTGCGCCGTGGGAAATGATCACAGGATGATCCACACAACGGCGCGCGTCACTGGCGTTATTTTCTTCCGGTGAATGGCTCCATCCCGCCATGACACTTCATTCTGCTGGGCCCACTTACTCCTCCATGTGAAGTTAAATTTTATTAATTAGGCACTAATTAACCACAGATTCGCACTGATAATTTTCCAAATATTAAAAAGAAGTCAGGACACTGTTTTTCACCACCACACCGGGCTTCAGATCGCGAAATACTGATTATAGATTCCCGCTTATGACAGTTCATTCAAATTTAGAATTTTGTGATTGGCTGAGACTTTCGCGCTCTTCGTAGCGTGGATACTTCCATTTCCTCCCAAGGATTGGCGGGTATTGTCGTTGTCCCTTTTGTCCTAGCTAAGTAGGTCAGGCCTCAACGCGTGATTTTCTCGTGAGAACCAGAAGAAAGTCGCCACTCCTAGGCGGTGTCATAAAATTTATTGGAAGGAGTACTCAGGGTGGTTTACAAGTTGGACGTGCTCTAAGGAGAGTTTTGTGGATTCTACTCGCCGCCTGACTGGCGCCAGAAAGTTCCTTTGTGACTGCTGGATTGCCAGCCTACTGTAGTATCCCATATGCGAAATATTCAACTTTTAATTTGTAAATTAATTACGTAAATTCGCTTATGGGTGCAGTATTAACATTCAATTTTCGTATTAGAACAAAGCAAAAAACATTATTTAGTTTCATTATTTCTTTCAATTATCATATGTAACTTATGTAGTTTCGATCTTGCCGCCTGATTTTTAAGGTCGTACTGTAAGTTTCCTTACTTGCTGACTAACTTTACAAACATATAAATCTGCATTTAACTTGAAATTATGAAAATTAACATTCATTAAATAAAATACATACTCGTCGGACCTTGTACTCACACTTACTTGTTACCTGCTTACTTACACATACGTTATTTGAAGGGCGCCAGCTGCCACTCAGTGCAGCAATAATAGAATGAGACTCTTGAATATCTCTAAGGTGTGGGGTAATAAGCTTACTTTTGACAACATACCATATAAGTTCTGGGAAAAGGAGATTGGCGTTCGGTTTCCCCATTCATTTTGAGGTTAAGATATTTTACTTTCATTGAAATAAAACCATGAATTCGTTTGATAGAACAATATATATTCTTTAAATAATATATAAAAAATAGTGAGTCTTGTTGCGATAAAACAGATGAGAATATGAAATTATGACATTGCAACTGAAAGAAACTAGGCATGAATTTGAATTCTTCTTGACCGGACATTTAACAATTTATACGAAATATTTCCCTCACTGATTCACTTGACTGTACCTTCAACACTTTTAGTGTAATTACGACGTATTCCTTTGATCTGGTGTTTACTGTAGATGTGTCACGCCTAACTTGGTGATACATCCTTGTGACTGCTTCTTCTCCATCTCATCTGACTTCTTTGTAAGTCAATATGGTATTACCTCTTGGTAGGTCCTGGGTTGCCCTCTCTGACTTCATGGTAAGCCCTTGTGTCCGTGTCTTCCACTAAGTGACGGACCAACCATTTGGTCTCACTCTCTCAATGACCAATAATTAATGGCTCACTGAGTCTTCACCATCTCTCGTTCACACTGGTTGACTGACCAACTAAGGCCTCTTGATCTAGTAGACTTCTTCACTGTACTGCATCCGTATAAGTAATGACTGACGCTACTACTGACGTTGGTTGACACCGCTACGTAATCTCCAGAAATAACAATGACATACTCCCACCTACGCGACAGATATTAAAAATAGTGGTGAAATAGCCCTGGGGCGGTCGACTCTCTAAGCGCATATTCTAAATAAATACGATGACATAGCCATGGCTCGGCGATGAATTGGCAGAATCGCCACTAATCTTGCACAATCCACCAACGTCACACCCAATCTCTGATATATACAACAATTCTCACTGTACAGGTGTTTAATGATAATCTACACATACGTATATATGCATACATCTAAGTACAATCTTGCAAGCAACAGGCAATTGCAAAATCGAATTGAATAAAACGGATAATTACAATAATAGTAATAATATCACAGATAACATAATAATACGGACATAATAATAATAATAATAATAATAATAATAATAATAATAATAATAATAATAATAATAATATTAATACAGATAAAATAATAAAAATACAGATATCATCTTGTAACGAGATTTGAACCGTTACAATTCGCCTCCCTCATAAATAAATCGAAGAACAAAGAATCGATTGATTTATGAACAAAATTATATATATAACACTGACACATATAAACACTTTAAATGAGTATACAACAATAATTTTCTTTTTCAGCATCCATACATTTTATAATACATCAAAGGTATGAGAATTTTTCTCGCACATTGTCATCGCAGTTAACTGTCCAGTGTCCCATTCTCATACAATACACAAGAGCATAGCCCTTAATTTAACACACACAAATAATTTTCAATCAATATACAACATTCTTCTCCTTTTTTTAACATATCAAAATATTTTGTGAAAATTTACTTATATGAGAACTTTTCTCGCATATTGTTATCGCAGTTAACTGTCCAATGTCCTGTTCTCAGTTTTGTCACACAGAACATGACAATGTAGCACTTATTCTTCCAATGCACCAATACGACACTTGGTTCACACGCCAATCGCAGATGTTAGTTTTATTTTGCCGGTTTCTTACAAAAATTAATCATCTTAATCTTATCTCAACAAATCTCCCGTGAAGTACTTCTTTACATATATAATACTATAAATACCGACAATATCCCTTTCCTGATCTATTAAAAAATATGCACACTTCGCGATACGGTTCACAATAGTGAAATACCCCTGATAAAAAATATAACTTCAACATATTTTCCGCCTCTGCAGATGATAAAATGGAACTCTGAGTAGCACTCTGTCACTCAAACTGAATCAATTTTGCCCTCACTAACTTACAAATCAATAAATCACATCCTTCCTGGCAACAATAATTAAAGAATCAACACTATGGCTACAAGATGGTTAAATTATTCCGTAATCCAGCATAATGTTTATTTGTTCTTTGACTTCACTAGCATTTTTAAGTTGAATGGGGTACTTACCTCCCATAATTGATGAATGGTCATGTACTACAAATTTATGTTCATATACGTGTTCTTCCTCACTTACCACTAAATACATCTCGATGCTTACCTATCATCGAACACAATTACTCCTCCTGCAATTCACCCAAATTACCTCACGTCACTGCCTCATACCGACTATCCCTCGGATACTGGTCGTACAGGCACGTAACACACCCAACAAAACATTTCCTCTCACTAGGAACAACTTCACTTACCTCTCATATATTTCAAAGAACACACGTCACCAACACACTTACCTCAGACCATCATAATTAACACGTACTTCTTTGCTAGTTTTCTCATAGAACAAACACACACTACCTAAATTAAAGTCTACTCTACTTCCATGATTTGCAACCACGTCAGCTCCTAAAACAACTGAATACACAAGTTCTGGTACAACGAGGCATAGTTGAAACTTACATATATCTTCAATGACCTCTACGTCATCTTTGTAAAGTGCTGCGCAATTACTAACGGAATAGAGTAAAACGAGCACGTGGTGCAGTCCTGCGCGACAATTCAAACGTGCGAACTTCAACGCTTTCTGTAGTTCGCATAAGTTAATTTCCGAAAGAAATATTTTGGCGTTGTGTTATTATTGGCTCATTCAATGTGTGTGCAAACTTTTTGGAAGATCCCTGATTCCCTTCCCTTGTAAGTAAATACCTCAAATAGAAAACATATGGTAACAGAATTTAAACAGAAATAAACATTATTTATTTCTAAATATTTGTGTGTGATTTGATATAATCTAATGAAGTTCTTTCAAGAAAAAGACATGTCATCCTATTTTATTAAGAGGCTCCGGGAGAATGTATCTTTCCCGTGCACATTTCACACATTTCATTGCACCTTTTCTCATGAGCCAAGTAAGGTACATTTCTAAAAAATAAAATAAAATATAGAGTGTGCCTATGATAGTTATTTAATATATATATATATTTTAGAACTGGCTTTACGTCGCACCGACATAGATAGGTCTTACGGCGACGATGTGATAGGAAGGGACTAGGAATGGGAAGGAATAGGCCGTGGCCTTAACGTACAGCCCCAGCATTTGTCTGGTGTGAAAATGGGAGACCACGGAAAACCATCTTCAGGGCTGCCTACAGCGGGGCTCGAATCCACTCTTGCGGATGCAAGCTCACAGCTACGCGCCACTAACCGCATGGCCAACTCGCCCGGTTATTTAATATTTCTGTAACGATTGTGAAAAACTGGGTAACTGACAATGCACTTCCTAACCATTATTTTCCTTAAGACTGGTCACGCCTCTCAGCCACGTACGGATATGCAGTCCATCAGAACAATTGTAGTAGTGTTCATTTTCATATGCTTAAGTATATAGGAAAATGAACCTTACATTCCTTGTAGCATAGGCCTGCTGCTGAAATGTATACATGACTCCTTACTGCAGTATAATGCATGTAAGGTTGATTTTCCTGTACACACCGGCATAGGAATATGAACACAAGGATAATTGTTCTGAGGGATTGCATATCCGTACGTGGCTGAGAGGCGTCAACAGTCTTAAGGAAAATAATGGTTAGGAAGTGCATTGTCAGTTACCTGCTTTTTCATAATCGTTGCAGATTTAACACAGGGGTTTCCAAAAATATCAATTTGTTTGCCAGAATTTTTGTTTTAGAAATACTTAATTGTTTTTAACTTAATAAGGTGCTCTCCATTCCATAATTCACCAAGTACGAGATATAATACAATATCCCTATGTTAAACTATTCACAGACATATAATTTCAAAGCTGTAAAAGTCTCAGTGAATTCATGTAAGTAGTTTTAAAGAAAAGGTACCAAAGTCTTTAAAAAATACGAACTTGCGGGAAACTACTCTCAATGTTTCTGTGCATATAACTTGGAACATTTGGATCCTACCGGTAGGTTTCTTCCGGCATTCTCTTTAGTTTTCCTCTTGCCTTCTATATCACTTCCTTTAACGCTTTCTCTGAAGCCCTAACACTTTATTTGTCAAGCTTGTACATGGCTTTTACGATGTGATATTCAATGGTGTGAAGATTGCCACACCCACACCACTTCCGTTTAAATAATTTATTATGGGAATTTATAGGAAACAAAGCTGTATGTGTTATATGCCAAATTAAAGAGGACACCTTGAAGGTCAAGATTCAGTAAAATTTATCATCTTTTCGTTACTGGAGCCCCTTAAGTTGTTTCTTTTGCAGGTGTTTTCTCTTTCATGTACAGTCGAACCTCGATATATCGAACCTCCTTTACTCGAATTTTCAGTATCTCGAAGTAAGTTAAATTTCCCGGTCGTTTGTCCCATTCTTCACGTGTATATTCTGTTACACGAATTTCTCGAATTCTAGAAGCAAACATTTCCTCCCTTGAAGCAAAAATACTCTGTAACTGTGCGATACGGCATTTGTGGTTTGTGAGGAACAGTAAAGAAAGGTTTTCAGTGATGATGGGAGCTAATATGACGGGAACCGAAAAACTAAAACTTGTAGTGATCGGAAAATGGGCGAAGCCTCGCTGTTTCTCGGGTGTGAATTAATTACCGGTCACGTAGGAAAGCAAACCCCGAAGTCGCGGACGACAAGCTCCATTTAAGAATCTCGGCTGCGTGGTATTGACGAGAAGTATATACATTTATTTACCCAAAGTTAGTTTCGACAAATTGAAGAGAGTAATACTTATAAAATAATAGGTCACTTGCTAAGAAATTTAAATTGTTGTTCAGATCTGATGGAGGGAAGGATGAATGCGTAAAGGAGAAGGGGAAGACCAAGAAAAGAATGGGAGAGCGTAGGCAACAGTAAAGAAGAGAATATCTGTAACACGAGGATCGCAATGCTGCCCAGCAATCATGTAAGGTTGAGGAGATAAAGAATAAAGCCTATCACTCCTCAGCCTGTCAATTGCCAAGTTGGGTTACGTCGCGCATTCCTATCTACGAAATGTCCGACTCGTTGGCTGAATGGTCAGCGTACTGGCGTTCGCTACAGAGGGTCCCGGGTTCGATTCCCGGCCGGGTCGGGGATTTTAACCTTCATTGGTTAATTCCAATGGCCCGGGGGCTGGGTGTTTGTGCTGTCCCCAACATTCCTGCAATTCACACACCACACATACCACTATCCTCCACCACAATAACACGCAGTTACCTACACATGGCAGATGCCGCCCACCCTCATCGGAGGGTCTGCCTTACAAGGGCTGCACTCGGCTAGAAATAGCCACACGAAATTATTATTATTATCTACGAAATGTCACTGTAA
The DNA here is from genome assembly GCF_040414725.1 of Anabrus simplex. Taxonomy (NCBI): domain Eukaryota; kingdom Metazoa; phylum Arthropoda; class Insecta; order Orthoptera; family Tettigoniidae; genus Anabrus; species Anabrus simplex. The sequence goes on along the minus strand of NC_090265.1, from coordinate 32,976,939 downwards.
AATTTGTCACAAATGGAACATAATAATTACTTTTACACAGTTAAAGTCTGAAATCTGCGGTAAATTAAGAAATATTTTATTTTTGGAGAATATTATGTACACCTACTTTGCTACTTTACAAGTACTTTTGGTACTACGCTCACAGTAACACACGTATGTCTTTTGTTTGTCTTACAGTTTCAACAATTTCGTGTGTGATGTCTGTGTTCACTAAAGTTCTTTGCTTTCGTTTCATTGCTTCAGTTGTCAATGACATCATTTCCTGAATTGTACCGCGATATGCAAGATTTAATAGCCGACGGAAAGCTATGGCCAATTTACATAAGAAAAATTCTGTGGACTAGCGATTTATTGGTCCAGGGATCATGCTATTTTCATTCGAACAAAAATAAAAAATATTTATTGGTCCAGGGATCATGCTATTTTTCTTTCAACAAAAATAATTTTTGTGGTACTTACGATATTTCTCTGTAATGTGCAGCACCAAGTTCTTGAATGCGTCCTTACTTGTATTTCCGTAGAGTTCCAGCCACATCACTATAACATGGTCATTTCCCTCATTGAAGAACGAAATAACATCGTGAATGCTGTTGACCTCCATTTTGCTGTTTGAACTGGCCGCCCTAGTCATATGGACAAAGATAATGAGAATCCACAGACATAGCACTCCCATTCCTCGGTGCTAGGCCTGGACCTCAAGAAATTAACAAAAGACGGCACCAGCAGCGGAATACGACATATAGGTGTCCTGTCTACAGGCCTTAAGTTTGTATTCATTTCGTAGATAGGAATGCGCGATGTAACCGCCAACTTGTAGTAAATTTTTAAATGGAATATAATCAAACAAATTTAATTCGTCTGGTTATTATATCATGACGTGCGGTTACAGCGGATGTTCCGTACAAAACTAAGGGCTTTCAGACATACGTTTGAGATACTGTAACAGATAACCAATTGATGTACTAACCTAATGCGCACTAGCTGAAAGGCTGACTGAATTGCATTTGACAAGCATTAGAATTGTTTGAAGCACACAAAATGACATGAAGATATTGTCCGTAATGTGATAGCTAGCTCCTGTTGGAGATTCAGAAAGGGACTCTGTGTTGCAATGTGGTTATGTCATGCACATTCTCATACAATAGTAAACTCTATTACCTTCCACTCTTTTCACTAGCCATTGGATATAGCACCGGCCTCTATGACGTCATGCCACTGCTTTGCACAGCTCACAGAATGCAACGAGGAGGGGATTAATTGAAGAATTGAATACAGGCCTTGCAGACATTGCCAGAAACTCCCGACGACTTCCAAGTAGCAAAACTAAAAATTAAAAAAGAAATCATATCCGAGAGTCGGAAACACTTCCAAGAACTTCTCTGGCCCCCTATTTCTCCAGATGTGAGCCCACCTGAGCATTTATCTTGCTATGAGTCTGGCGTCTCAGCTCATTTCTTTCGACGGCGATGGGAAAGGAAAGGGACAGGATAAGAAACGAGTGGCCTTGGCCTTAATCAAGATACAGCCTGGTGTGGAAATGGTAAACCACGGAAAACCATATTCAGGGGAGACAGTTTGCCACTACCCGGGCTGTATTCGCTCGGTTGTTTTCTCCATATGGATCCTATTGGACCCACTGAGGATCGGCAGTAGCGTGTCAGCTTCAAACTCGTCACTCTGAAGTGGGACTTTTAAGGGCGGAAAACTGTCCATTTGTCCATCCATCGTTTGGTCGAAACTTACCGTATCTTCCTTTTTCGGTTAGAAATATTATGTTGACCGGGTGAGTTAGCCGTACGGTTAAGGGTGTACAGCTGTGAGCTTGCATCCGGGAGATAGTGGGTTCGAATCCCACTGTCCGCAGCCCTAAACATTTTTTTCTGTGATTTCCCATTTTCACACCAGGATGTACCTTAAATAAGGTCACGGCCGCTTCCTTCCCATTCTTAGCCCTTTCCTATCCCATCGTCGCCAAAAGACCTATCTGTGTCAGTGCGACGTAAAGCGACATGTAAAAAAATAAAATCTTGATCCATATTATGGCCCTATTTTAGATTACGTCGCTGTAATTTACAACGATATTTCAGGGATATAAAATACCAAACTCCAGCGAGTTCAGAATGCCTGCGTGCGTTTTGTCTTCTACACTCGCGGAGACTGTCATGTAACATCTTAGTACAAGGCCGCAAAGTGGTTGAAACTGAGGGATAGACGTTCATACTCAGCTCTTTCCTTACTGCTGAGAATTTTAAAATATAGTGCTCCCTCATATTTGGCCAAGTCCATTGTTCACATGAGTAAAGTGCATGATCAAGACAACAGGTTTACAACTAACACTTTTCAGGTTTCACAGCATCGTAAGCTTAAGTGCAGAAAGTCATTTATTGTCACTGCCACTTAATTATGCAATGACTTTAAACTATATGAAATACAGGAACATAGTGTCAAAAATCAGAAAAAACTGTCTCAAGTACCGTTACATTTCCACTTATTAAGCCTTGTAAGAGAATTTTCACCAAATTAATTAAATACTAGAGGACTCATACTGCTCCGCATTATTCGTTATAACTAGGTAAGACGACTCGTCTAAATATGCCTGTCGTGGTAATATTGTTTTGCCTGCCCTTTTCTGTCATTGTATGAACATTTAATAAGAAGTGTGTTATGGTATGTCACAGTTTGTAGTCAAAATTCATCCATTCTGACGTCAGCATGTTTGGTAAAATTCTATCCATATAATAGCTTTTTTATCTTGCAGTTTTTTATATAAATCTTGGTATTGTGTCGCAGAAGGTAATACTATTTTTATTGGCAGTTCTTCTGTATAGAACGGTTGTCTTTTGAGCTCACAGTTTAGTCTTTAAGGGGCGTTTTGTGGCACGCAGAGAACTTCTTTAAGAAGGTTATTCTTCGATAGGTGCTCCCAGATAATGTCTAAGGCGTATGTCATGATGGGGTCTGTTTGTACGCAGACTTTTTTCTCTTAGCAGCACGTAAGTTATTAGGAACGCTCTGCCATCTGTTGAACATATTTCGAATCTGAGAAAGGTTAGAGAATCAAGGAGTATCTAGGAGTGAATAGTATTCTTCTGTGATCAGAGGACGTGTATACTCTCTGGCTTGAGAGGTAGCAATCAAATATGGCTGCATGCAATGCCATTACTAAGGATGAAAATTACATATAAGAATTTTAATGGAAGTGTTAGTCGCTTAGCAAGCTGATAATACATAATGTATTACGGGTTAGGGTAAGCCTTCGCCTGCAATTATTGGAGTGATCATTTTATGATTTTGTTTTATAATCACTCATAGTTGGATGAACTTACAGGCCTATTAATGCCTCACAACTCATTGGCAGGTAATTCCAGAGAGGATAAAACAAAAAAGAAGCAAATCAGTCCAGTAGAACGGATGGACGGATTTGCCAAGCTGTTTTAGTAAACTCTTCTAATATAAGATTATACTTAAGGTGTTCGTTTTAATCTTAATATCATCTCCGGGATTAAAGTGTGCCTTAGGTTTTTACTATGTGTCCTCTTCCCTGTTAGTATTGTGTATGTTTCTGGAACGTTAAGAGTAATATTATAATCTCTAGATATCTCTATATTCAAAAATATCATGAAAACTAAAGTCAGTCAGTACGGCCATTCTATCCGGTCGATTTCTTTCATTTTTTTTAAACTGAAAGGTATTTATGCACAGATTTGTCACCAGGGAATATAAATAACTTGACTTCCGCCTTCCTCAAATTATTTGATTTTTTCAATTTTTCGTCTGTTTAAAGCAATCTTATCTTTCTTTCTAATTGAGGTACGCAGTTCATTTTGGTCTAAAAACACTCAGTGGATCAAGCGCTTTCTTTTGAGGTAACAACTACTTAAAATGATAGATTCTGACAAAAGTTATGAGTACCTTTGTCTCCATGACGAAGATCTTTGAAGGACTTTTTAACAGTTCGGCGCGTAGTGTTGTTCCAAGGAACGTTTAATTCAATTTCTTTGTGTGATATATTTTCAAGTGTTTTGTTGACATAATATTACATTCTATTACCACAGCAGATCATGTGCTTTATTTCATTAACTGGAAACTTTGCAAATACATCCGTGAGGATAGTAACGAACAACACCATACTTTGTACACTGCGGGCGGAGCCAGCGCAAAACTTCTAGTTTAGTTTTAAGTATTTTTCCTCGGTATGAAAATGTATCTTAGGCTCTTTTATGTGGGGTAGGAAAGAGCTAGGATTGGGAAGGAAGCGAGCGTGGCCTTTAATAAGATACATCTTCAGAATTTGCCTGTTTGAAAATGGGAAACCACGGAAAACCATATGGGGGTTCGAACCTACTATCCTCCGAATGCAAGCTGACAGCTGCGTGTCCGAAACAGCGCATCTACTCATTCGGCCCTTTCTTATAAACTGGGTGATGCTGCAGGACAGAAAAACTTCAACCATGAAGATTATTAAACTAAACTAAAATGCTATTAGTTAATTATAGCGTCTCTCTTGCCTGTGCGAGGTGTGCGACGTAGTGCAAGGGCTGCTGACTTGAAGGCTCATTATTTTAGGAGACGAGTCTCGTGGACAAAGCGGGACTATTTCTCCCGCTGAATAGCACATACTTCCTTCATCAGTGTGTGTCAATATTGACTCGCGGAGGTCGTTAAAAATGAGGACCTTACATACAGGGCACGTTTATATTTAGCGCGGCCATATTTAGCAGTCATGCTTCCAGCCGTCGCGTCAATGGGATTATCGTATCGTACCAACAAGAGCTGAGCTCTCGCTGACTGGCGTCAGGCGATCCAGGGGAATAATCATAATAATAATAATAATAATAATAATAATAATAATAATAATAATAATAATAATAACACCGTAAGTAAAGTTCCTGCAGTCAAGTACTTAGGAGAATGGATCTCAGCAACACGTGAGAGCAAAACTTTGGCCGTAGACACCAGGTTAAGAGAGGGCCTAGCATTCCTGTAAAAGCATCTAAACCTTCAAGTACCTTTCCAAGAACCTAAAAGCTGAGGAACTACAACTCTGTAGTAAGAACATCTGTACTCTACGCCTCTGAGTGCTTATTGTTGAATCGAAAGGGTCCACTCAGGAAAGTACAACTTAAAGAGAGGAAGATCTTAAGGAAGATACTAGGACCCATAAGAGAAGAGCATGGTATCTACAGGATCAGGCACAACAAAGAGCTCTACGAACGGTGTCCGGACATTTCGTACCACTTGGTGTCAAATTGGGATTTCATTTCCACGCCAGCGAGCATAATGAGCCTACAATCAGAAACTAAAATAATTTACAACATTTGCTGAAGAAAACTTCTACTGTACATTATTTTCATAATTGTCGTTTAAAATATACTTATCACTTTTGTTTACGTAAATATTATCATAAGAAAGTTGATTTTTGGAAGTATAAATCCTGAAACAAAACAATACAATAGAAATACACATGGTATTCGGGCGCAATCTGCCTGACGAACACATGGATGGATAATATTACTATTATTGTGAATATTACCTAAGTAAAATAAAATATTGTGATGAACTGGATGATATGTGCTTGAAGGTCACGCGGGAACAGGAAACTACTTGAAGGTGAAAGTAGCTAGATCCCCGCGAATGACGAATACCAGATAAGAATTAACACGTGTGCCAATCAGATCGGTTACGCCCGACGGAAACTTAACACCAGTAGTGGTGACAACGTTCGGAGGCTTCTGCGCCAGCAGTGGACAAGGGATACATGCAGTAGGATATCGTTTTTATTTTGCAATATTCCCCACTCTTTCAAGTGGTACGGAATGTCCTCTTCTTAATATTTTAAAGTAATTAACTGACACTTCGCAGGTAATCAGCCGGTCAAGTGGTACGAAATTTCCTAGAACCCTACGAACATCAGGAAGACATAGTCACATGTATGAGGAAAAGGCGACTGACTTTCTACAGGCACATGAGCCGTCTGAAGCCCTGCAGGCTCACCAACTCACAGTGACAAGTAGGGGAAAGACTTCCAAGACCAAGTAGATCACATCAGTAAAATCAGACCTAGAGAACTACAGATCCCATTAGAGACCATAGAGAACTGACCTCAGTACCGACAGGCCATCCTACAAGGAGTCTTCCCACTGCCCCTCACAAGCAAAAAGAGTGCAGGGACCACCAGACCAAAGTGGACGGATGGAAGGAAGCAGGCACACAACCGGAAAATTAAAGTATACTGGGCCATGAAAAATCAGAGGACCGTAACTAAGAGTTTAGGTGAGCCTCGTGATCCCTAGTAGGCCAAAACAAGCCAAATAATAATAATAATAATAATAATAATAATAATAATAATAATAATAATAATAATAATAATACTCGATATAAAATATGGAGAAATCAAATACTGAATTCACATAAAGTATCTTAGAGAGTTCAGTCCCTTTAATCAGGGAAAGAATTCCTGAAATTTCTGACCAGCCGGGCTGAGTAGCTCAGACAGTAAAGCGCTGGCCTTCTGAGTCCAACGTGGCAGATCCGGTGGTATTTGAAGGCGCTGAAGTACATCAGCCTCGTGTAGGTAGAATTACTGGCACGTAGAAGAACTTTTGTGGACAAAATTCCTGCATCTCGGCATCTCTATGTAGTTAGTGGGACGTAACATGATATTATTCTTGTTGATTCGTTATGCCCAACTAAGGAGTTCATATGACTTATTAGTACTTTTTTGAGGTTTTTCTACTTCTTTTCCAAGTATCCCTTTATTCTCTCGCTGTGTTCATTTTACGTTGTTCGGTCCATCCTGTATTTAGTCGGGTGAGCTTTACAGAAATTTTATTTTTTTTAAAATTTATTTAAATGACCTTTGTTGGTACAACATTTGGCCATCCTCTATGTACAAGGAACACTCACTGCACACATATAAAAAATAAATTGTCAGTGTAAAGGACATACAAGAATGAAAATCAGATTGTCACAGTCTTCAAGTAGAGAACACGACACTTAAGCTCTCTTCCGGAAGAAGAGGGGGAGAACAAACAAAACACAAAACAAAACAAAACACAACACAAAATACTACCCAACTCTGGCAACAATGCGGAAAGCACAAAGTCAAATTCTTATTTCTGCGGTTCTCAAAAAGTTCATCACAGCATTGAGAACTGAATTGTTTTCACCGTGCAACACCAATGCAGCGCTGGTCGGGAACGGCACTTGTAGAGCAGATAGTTCAGATAAAAAGCGGCTGCGAGAAGCTTCATAAAGGCCACACTTAAACAAAATGTGGTTGAGATCGCCATCCTCCGCATACTGACATCGACAGCGTGGTGAAGCCAAAACTCCTATGCGATAGAGATGTGAAGGGAAGGATCCATGATTGAGCCGCATTCGGATGACGGATACCGTTAGACCTCGTGACCGATGAAACTTATAATACCATGGCTTAGGAGGAATGTTGGGTTGTACGAGAGCATAGGCTCTACCTTTATGCAGTTGAGATGTTTCCCATTCCGTAGACCATTTGTGACGAATTTGTTGTCGAATAGTGGGAATAAAATCCATCCATGGAAGTTGCAGCGCTGTAAATAGCCCTTCCGATGCACCACGTTTGGCTAGTACATCAGCTTTTTCATTGCCGAAAATTCCAGTATGTCCTTTGACCCAAAGAAATGCTATGGAGCAACCAGACGAGTAGATGTTAACAGCTCGCTCCACGATGTCATACAAGTAACCATGCGTTTGGAGATTCCACTTGAGATTTTGTAATTTCTGCAGAACACTTTGGGAGTCCGTAATGATGAGAGCAGAATCAAATCGCTTGTTTTGACAAAAACGAAGTGCAGCACATATAGCTAAAATTTCCGCTGTATATATAGAGGTTTCGGGCGGCAGTTTGAAGCTACCACATTCTCCCGTTTGTTGGCAGTAATATGCATATCCTACCGAGTCGGCGAATTTGGAACCATCCGTAAAGATATAAGTACTATTGGGCCACATGGAGCGAAGCAGAGCCGGAATGCAGTTCTGTGTACGAGGTTCTGTGGTGAGATATCTAGGTAGATAGTATATCGGCAGTCGATATGAAGAACACTGAAAGCTGGCTTCAAATCCGGGCATGGTTCGTGTTTTGAGAGTTAGTGCGAAAATCATGTTCAGTTCGTTGTAGCAGCATAACAGAAGCTGTGGCTTGTATCGTGAGCGTCGACCATGTCTCTCCGCGATAACGGTCAATCGTTGAAGTGCAATAAGAATGGGATGCTGTGAAATAGCAGAACGTTGTAAAAGAAATTTCTTGCCTAGCATTTCTCGGCGCATTTGCAAAGATAATTCTCCAGCTTCTATTAAGAGAGCATTTGTTGGTGTGGATCTCATAACACCCAAACAGATGCGGATCGCCCGAAATTGTATGGTGTCGAGTTTCTTCGTGACGTATGCAGGAGCATTCCCATACAAAAAACACCCATAATCAATCATGGAGCGTATCATAGAACGATACAAAGTCAAAAGTATTACAGGATCTGCTCCCCACCAGGTACGGGTCACAAAGCGGAGAATATTAATCGCTCGTTCAATTTTTGGAAGAAGGTGAGCAATATGGCAACTCCAATTTAGTCGGCTATCAAAGTGCATACCCAAGAGGCGGAATGATGATTTCACTGGAAATGTGAATGGTCCTAAATGGATATCACCAAGCTGAGGTAAAGTCCTCTTCCGGGTAAAAGTCACCACAGTAGATTTCGATGGAGACAATTCAAGTCCATTATTATGCAACCATTTTGCCAGTTCGCAGGCCACGTAATGTAAACGGAGAGATGTAACCTCGAAGCTAGAGGAAGTAGTGTAAATACAGACATCATCCGCATATTGTAAAACGTGAATCGAGGGGCTGAACAGATGCTCAAGATCAGCAGTATAAATTGTATACAAAAGCGGGCTGAGCACAGCACCCTGTGGGAGACCTTTACACACGCGACGAGGGCCATGTAAACGACTGTGTCCATCTCGTACGTAGATATATCGTTCGTGTAGCAATGTCTGAAGAACATATATAAAAGCTGGAGGGATATGGAATGCTTCAAGCTTACTGAAGAGAACCGGAATACTGACGTTATCATAAGCTGAGCTGATATCCAGTGAAAGAGCCGTAAGATATCCATTAATCGCAAAAGCATGTTCTATTGCAGAAGTGAAGATACTGAGAGGGTCCAATGTTCCTCTCCCACGGCGGAATCCATACTGCGACTGAGGAAGCAGCTGCTGGTGTTCTAACCACCACTCAAGTCGTGTTTTCACCATCCTTTCCAGAGTCTTTACCACACACGAGGAAAGAGCTATTGCTCTGTAAGAAGAAGGGTCACTAGGGTCCTTTCCAGGCTTCAGAATAGGGATGACAATTTGATAATCCAGTCCAAAGGTAATTCTTCCCGTGTCCAAATGTTGTTAAAAATGTCTAGTAATAGAACATGGGCTGTGCGAGGGAGATGGGATAACATCGAATACTGGATGTAGTCCTTACCAGGGGCAGTGTTATTGTTACATTTTAACGCCTGTTGGAGTTCCGTATAAGTAAATGGCCGTAACAGAAAATGAGTGCGATCCCAGTTCGGTGAAAAGCGCCAACCGGGCAACTGCGGTACAGTCGGTGGAGCAATGTGACTATGAAAAGTCTCGACGCAATCAGACGGAAACGAAGAACGTGGGGAGCTACTCCCCACCCCTTTCAAGGATCTTACTTTATTCCAGATTGTAGTAAGTGGGGTTTCTCTGCTAATTTCTTCACAGTATCTTCGCCAACTGGATCGCTTTTTCTGTTTTAAAAATCTTTTGACCTGTGCGTTGATACGTTGATAATTAGAATAATTCTCCCAGGAAGAAAGGCGTCGATATTGTTTAAAAGCAAGTTTCCTTCTTGCAATCATTCGGGAACATTCTGTGTCCCACCACGGCGTAGGGGGATGTTTTGGAAAACAAGTAGGCTGTTTCACTGGGATACTAACCGAAGCTGCCGCATTTATGATGTGTATTAAACTGGCGTACCTTGGAAGTGGATCTTTAGGGAGAGTTGCAGTACGAAGTTCGGAGTCTATGTTCTCGCTGAAGGCAATCCAATTCGCTCGTTTGGTGTTCCATTTTGTGGTTGGGTAGAAGGTTGTAGGTAAGGCGTAGCTATTTTGTAAATGAATTTCGATAGGAAGATGATCAGATCCCAGGGAGTATCGTCGTGCTTCCCAGGTTAGGTTGGCAGCGATGGCTGGAGAACAAATAGTTACATCTACTGCCGAAGGGCGATGTCCAGGCCGAGATATTAGGGTAGGACTACCGTCGTTGAGTATGACCAGGTTGTAGTCATCCATCATATTTTGCAGGGCTATTCCAGCACGGTCCGTATAAGCACATCCCCAAGCTACACTATGGGCGTTCAGATCTCCACATATAATGTATGGAGGCTCCAGTTGGTTCATTAAACCGTCCCATTCGCCTGGTTGAATTACAATACGTGATGGGCAATAGATAGATATTAATGTAAATGCCACCGTAGGGAGGAAGATACGAGCCGCTACCACTTGGAATGAAAGAGCTCCGGGAAATGTAAGGGGTATTGCTCTGTGACGAATATTGTTGCCTATTAACAGACCACTTCCTCCATATCCATCATCTCTGTCTGAACGCAGAACACTATATCCAGGAAACCGAACTGGTATACCAGCGCGAAACCAAGTTTCGGATAAAGCTGCCAAGTTGATGTGCCGATCATGTAATTCTTTTTGAAGACTGTGTTTATGAGCCAGCGCTGATTGGCTATTCCACTGTAATATTTTAAAAGCTTCCATGAATGTTCTGTGTTATCATTTCGCGAAGTTCCGATGCCGAAGGGATACCACGATTGGATAGGAGAATTCCGTGTAGAAGCTGTGTAACTAGGTTAAGGATACCAGTAATAAGGGATTCTGATGAAGTAAGTGGTGGTTGAGAAGAGCTGCCAGGCAAGGGACTTGCACTGCGGGGTGCTATTAAGTGCGGCTGAGGTGGATAAGGGTTGGGGCCCACTGGACCCCCACTGACTTCATGGGGATGGTAAAATACTGGTGGGTGGGGGATAGATGGTCTGGGTAACGTCGGAGGAGTTCGCCTAGGTTGGAACACGGTAATTTTGTGATTTTGGTGTCTTGGTAATGGCGGAAAAGCTTGCTCATGTGTGAGAGGTAATGGCTGAACGACTTCAGCATATGACTTTTTCATAACAGCTTCCTTAGCTTCCTTGAATGGCATGTTATATTTGGCCGAAACCTCGTTTATCTCTAATCGTTTGTTATACTCCGGGCACTCTTTACTGAGGGCACTGTGTTGACCTTGACAGTGTACGCATTGAGGCTGAGGCAATGAGCAGGGGTTTGGAGTATGCGACACACCACAGTTACTGCATCTGCCCTGTGAACGACAGTGTTTACTTATGTGGCCGAAGCGCAAGCATTTATAGCAAATACGTACTGGAGCCACATATGGAGAAACCTCACAACGTGCCCCATATATTGATACACTGTCTGGCAGCGTCTGAGAGTCAAAAGTAACCACACAAGTCCGTATTGGAATTTACAGAAAATGTGTGTTTGTGAATTAAGGTTCTGAATTTTGTTCTCTCTTGAATGGTTTCTTCGTTAATAAATATTGTGATTTTTCATTGCTAAGGCTAAGTTTAAACATTTCTTTGCGAGCCTGTTATTATCCATTCTATACAACTGACCATAAAATTGTAACTACGACTTCCTGATTGAATCTGTGTTTTTCTGTAACTTGATAGATTTCATGTGATTTCTTTTTCATCCAAATTCCATTTTCGCATTTTGGTCCTAAGATTTTCGTAAGGGTTTTTCTTTCTTGTTTTTCGATCATCGTTATTCGGGATTTGCCACCAATTGTAATAGTTTCAGATGTACGAAGTGCTTCCGTTTTAACATTCTTTCTTTCTTAATCTGTTTACCTCCCAGGATTAGTTTTTACCTCGGACTCAACGAGGGATCCCACCTCTACCGCCTCAAGGGCGGTGTCCTTGAGTTTCAGACTCTGGGTCGGGGGATAAAACTGGGGAGGATGACCAGTACCTCGCCCAGGTAGCCTCACCTGCTATGCTGAACAGGGGCTTAGCGGGGGGATGGGAATATTGGAAAGGATAGGCAAGGAAGAGGGAAGGAAGCTGCCGTGGCCTTAAGTTAGGTACCATCCCGGCATTTGCCTGGAGGAGAAGTGGGAAACCACGGAAAACCACTTCCAAGATGGCTGGGGTGGGAATCGAACCCACCCCTACTCATTTGACCTCCGAGGCTGAGTGTACCCTGTTCCAGCCCTCGTACCACTTTTCAAATTTCGTGGCAGAGCCGGGAATCGAACCCGGGCCTCCGGAGTGGCAGCTAATCACACTAACCACTACACCACAGAGGCGGACTGACGCTGGAATCAACCAGAGAAATAATCGCAATTGACCGAGGAAAGGACTGTGCGTATATTCTGAACCGCACCATTAGATATGAGGTCGACTCCAGTCACCCAGCAGACGGAGAAGCGAGCCATCAGCTATTTCAAAGAATCATACAACATCTCCTGTTTAAGGGTTAAAGGACTTTTTATCGGAGGAAGAGGAGCCATGTCAAAATTCTTAGTTGAGTTTTTCAAAAGTGTAGGCATTCCCAAGAAGTTATACTGTTATTTAGCCATCTTGGCCATTAAAGGCTCCGCCCAAATTGTTACAAACCACTTCTGTAGTACTGCACACGAGAAAGATTAACTGCAGAAAACTCTTCATAGTTAGACATACATTCAATATTTAAGTGTTGTGGTATACTTTGACAGATTTGCGCAGCCTATCATTGTAGGAAGTACACATAACAAATAAATAAAATTAGAACGAAGGGAAAATGAGATGTATGGAGTTTTGGGTGAACGACATTGAACATGTCATTGCGAATCCTACAGCAGTTTTATGATAGTTGTTTAACGTTGCATTAACACGTCGTAGGTATTGTCCGACTCGTTCGCTGAGCGTTCAGAGGGTCCCGGATTCGATTCCCGGCCGGGTCGGGGATTTTGACCTTCATTGGTTAATTCCACTCGCTCGGGGGCTAGGTGATTGTGCTGTCCCCAACATCCCTGCAACTGACACACAACACATAACACTATCCTCCACCACAATAACAGGCAGTTACCTACACAAGGCTGATGCCGCCCACTTTCATCGGAGGGTCTGCCTTATGGGTCGCGCCTGGCTAGAAATAGCCACACGAAATTAATTATCGAAAGTATTCGGCGTCGCAAGCAGGGGAAGGGCTAGGTTTGGGAAGGTAGCGGTCGTGGTCTTAATTAAGGCACAGTCCCACCATTTGCATGGTGTGAACATCGGAAACCTTTCAAAACCATCTTCAGGGCTGATGACAGTTGGATTCGAACCCACCATCTCCCGAATGCAAGTTCATTGCTATGACACCCTAACTGCGCGGCCAGCTCACTACCATCCTTACACACGAGCTTAGGGATTTGCGTTCTCGTATGAGATTTAAGATGGATTTAATAAATCACTTGCTGAATACTTCTAGCTGACTTGTTCCATTTTCATAAAAATTAGAAATGTATTTTTTAGCTATAGGTTTTTACTGTGTTTCCTTCTTTTATTATTACTAGAGTTAGTTTTAATTATTATGATATTCTTTTAAATTGTCATGTTATAATTCTATAATTTTTTTTTACTATCTCCATACTTGTTAATAGTACTATATTATTACATTTTTGTTGTATTTAAAATTATATGTCTGTTAATTATTTTAAATGTTGTGGTTAAGTTTAGGAGAGGGCCTTGAGCCCTAACTTCGCCACGAATAAAGACGAATTATTTACTTACTTTCCTGCGAGTCTTGTTGAGGAGCAGCCGGTACTTGGATATTGAAATAAGGTCCAAGGGTAGACCAACTACTTCCTTGACGGTTTCCTTGAGTCATGAACTGAGCATTTACCAGCCAATGCTGGAAACAAGCGTGCGTGCGTGCGTGCATGCACGATCCTCTAGTATTTATACTCTGCGACGTACATCCGTTCTTTTGAGTTCGACGAGTCAGCAGAATAGATTTCATGCTAAAATTATGATCAGAATGACGGAAGAACTTTTCTCTTAAACTGTTACTTTTTAGAGAGCAGTTCACCTTGTATATTGTATATTATCACAAACTAGTTCTATTCGTTCAACTTAAACTCCGATAGGGCATTTAAAGAACTTATCAAAAATAGCTTGAAAAGTTACATATATATAGCACCAGATTGATTACCTACAGCTCTTGCTCAACAAAATCAATCTCGTAGAAATTAAATGGAGCCTGATTTTCAATACTGCGGAGACAAATTTCCTAGCCGTCAGTTTGCAGCTGCACTGCTGCTTTCAAGTCTGATTATTATGAAAAAGAGTTATTTGAAATAATATGGGATTCATGATCACAGTTATCTCGGATTCAGGAGGTCAAATGGACTGTATCGCGATTGGCCTATCTAAGGCGTTTGATAGGGTAGATCATGGGAAGCTACTGGCGCAATAGGACTTGACAAAGGAATGACTGAATGGGTGGCTATATTTCTAGAAAGTAGATCTCGGAGAATTAGAGTAGGCGAAGCTTTATTTGACCCTTATATATGCGCAAAGAAGTGGAATCAGACATAAGGCATTTGCTAATGATGTTATTTTGTATCGAGTAATAAATAAGTTACGATATTGTGAGCAACGGTAAAATGACCTCGATAATGTTGTGAGATGGACAGTAGACAATGGTATGATGACAAACGGGGTTAACAGTGAGCTTGTGAGTTTCACAAATAGGAAAAATTCCTCTGTGTCTTAATTACTGCGTTGATGGGGTGAAAGTTTCTTGTGGGAATCATAAGTACCTAGGTGTTATTATATGGGAAGACCTTCATTGGGGTAATCACATAAACGGGATTGTAAATAAAGTGTAGAGATCTCTGAGCGTGGTTATGAGGAGGAGTTCTAGTGAGGATGTAAAGGAGAGGGCATATAAATCTCTGGTAATACCCCAAACAGAGTATGGTTCCAGTGTATGGGACCCTCACCAGGATTACTTGATTCAAGAACTGGAAAGAATCCAAAGAAAAGCAGCTCGATTTGTTCTAGGTGATTTCCGACAAAAGCGTAGTGTTACAAAAATGTTGCGAAGTTTGGGCTCGGAAGACTTGGGAGAAAGGAGACGAGCTGCTCGAATAAGTGGTATGTTCCAAGCTGTCAGTGGAGAGATGGCATGGCATGACATTAGTAGACGAGTAGTTCGAGTGGTGTCTCTGAAAGTAGGAAGGATCAAGATATGAAGTTAAAGATGGAATTCAAGGGGAAAAAGTAGGGCAAATATTCGTTTATGGGAAGAGGAGTTAGGGATTGTAATAGCTTGTTTCTTTGCAATCATTTAAGAATAGTCTAGGACAACAACAGACAGGGAATCTGCCACCTGGTCGACTGCCCTAAATGCAGATCAGTATTGATTGATAACTTAGACACTGATATAGGAATCAACTTTCGAATTGAATTAGGCAAGAAGGGTTCATAATTACTGAAATTTAGCCTCTGATACACAAAAATAGATATAAGACTGTGAGGAAGTGCAGAAAAACCTGGACGAAGTAGTGAGATGGACAGAAGACAATGGTATGATAGTTAACGTGGTAAAAATTCAGGTTGAAAGTTTCACAAATACGGGAAATTTTCTTAGTTTCATTCACTGTGCTGATGGGGAATAACATCTAGCAGGGACTGGAAGTAACTAGGTGTTAATACAAGGAAATATAAACACTGGAATTGCAAATAAGGATTAAAGGTATTTTCACACACCGGTAGTTATGACAGTATTTAAGGGTTGTAGAAAGGATGTAAAGGAGAAGGCGTATAAGGTACTAGAAAGACCCCAACTAGAGTAAGTTTCCACTGTATGGGACCCCAACCAGAACGACTTTATAGGAGAACTGGAAAAGATCCAAAGAACTACAGCTCGATTTTTTCTGCCTGATTTCCTACAAAAGCGTATTTCACGAAAATGTTGCAAACTTGGGCTGGGAAGACTTGAAGGTAAGGAGACAAGCTGCTCGACTAAGCGGTATGTTCCAATATGTCAGTGGAGAGACAGCGTGGAATGAAATTGGTAAACGAATAAGCTTATGCGAATTTTTTAAAAGTAGGACAGATCATGAAATGAAGGTGAAGTTGAAATTCAAGAGGACACATTGATATTCGTTTTTTAGGTCGAGGAATTATGGACTGGAATATCTTATCGAGGGAAATGTTTGCTACACTTCTGACTTCTTCAAAAAATAATAGAATAGGTATAGAAGTGATGGGGAATATTCCAGTTAGGCGAGAGGCCTAAAGGAAGGTACATGGTGGTGGATTGATTGATCGATTGAAATCCATTGTCGAACTGAAGTACTAAGGTATGGTGCATGGCTACAGAAGTTTAGCCCCTATTCCTCTATGGCACTGCTGACGGCACCAGTTGACGCGGGCACCTGTTCGTGACCCGCTTTTTCCTCAATTAGTTCCACTCAAACTGTTCTCTTTTCAATATTGTGCTCATGATGGCTGAGGGAAACGTTAAGAAGAAGAGTAGTGCTGGGGATGAGAAGAAAGAGTTTGCTAATTTAATACATAAGCAAGTGAATACAGAGGAATTAACAGCCCAAGTTGAAAAATACCCAATAATCCGCAACAATGATACCGATGAGTACACTGATATAAATGCCAAAATAAATGAGTGGAACGAAATCATGGTGTATTTCTTACCCGATTTTCTGAAAAAGGATGTTGCTGACAAGAAAATTTTAGGAATGTGTAATTTCGCACACAGCATTCTGACTTGAGGGCAGAAAATTTCAATTTTGGATAAATTTCTCTATGGCGAACGGAATGGAATTCAATGGGGAGCTGTCAGTATTAATGAGGCTTATGAAAGGAAGAAAGTAGAACTGGCTGAGTCAGCAAAGAGGATGCACCTGGATGTGCTAGGAGTAAGTGATATTCGGATAAGGGGAGATAACGAGGAAGAGCTACGAGATTATAAATTGTACTTGACGGGTGTCAAAAAGGGGAGGGCAGAGTATGGGGTTGGAATACCATTAGACGCAACATAGTTTCTGTTAGGCACGTAAATGAGGGAATGATGTGGGTAGATTTGGCAGTTGGAGGAATTAGGACGAGAATTTTCTCAGTGTATTCACCATGTGAGTGTGCAGATGAGGATGAAATCGACAAGTTTTATGAAGAATTGAGTGACATCGTGGTCAGGGTCAACAGCAAGGATAGAATAGTGCTAATGGGCGATTTCAATGCGAGAGTTGGGAATAGAACTGAAGGATACGGAAGGGTGATTGGTAAATGTGGGGAAGATATGGAAGCTAATGCGAATGGGAAGTGTTTGCTCAACTTCCGTGCTAGTATGGGTTTAGCAGTTACGAATACTTTCTTCAAGCATAAGGCTATTCACCGCTACTAATGGGAGGGTGGGGGTACCAGATCCATAATAGACTAATTTTTTTCTTTTTTGCTGGTTGCTTTACGTCGCATGGACACAGATAGGTCTTATGGCGACGATAGGACAGGAAAGGGCTAGGAGTGGGAAGGAAGCGGCCGTGGCCTTAATTAAGGTACAGCCCCAGCATTTGCCTGGTGTGAAAATGGGAAACCACGGAAAACCATTTTCAATTTCCCGAATACTGGCTGCACATAAGCGATTGCAGTTATCGAGCTCGGTGTATCTGATTTTTATTTCTAGTGTAATATTTTCTTTTATTAAGTTAATACACTGAAGAAAATGGAAATTGCAACCCCCAGAGAGAGTGGTGCTACATTACTGCAATTGAACATGCAGGATGAGTGTTCGGTTGTGATTCGATGATTACACTTTCAGGTCCCTCTGACCGCAAGTTTGGACAACAAACTATACAGGATTTGCCCACCACGAGCTGCAATACATTGATGAATTCGTCGAGGCATAGAGTCAATAAGGCCCTGGATCACTTCCTGAGGAATTGTGGCCCATGCTTGCTGCACTGCAACGGGTCAGTTATTCCAGAGTTGTGGGTGGCTGAGGACGGTTGGCCAGTTGTCGACCCATCATGTCCCACACATTCTCAATAGGACTGAGGTCCGGGGATCTGGCGGCCCATTCTAAGGTTGTGATATCGTGGAGAGCTTCTCTGACCGGGCGAGTTGGCCGTGCGCGTAGAGGCGCGCGGCTGTGAGCTCGCATCCGGGAGATAGTAGGTTCGAATCCCACTATCGACAGCCCTGAAGATGGTTTTCCGTGCTTTCCCATTTTCACACCAGGCAAATGCTGGGGCTGTACCTTAATTAAGGCCACGGCCGCTTCCTTCCAACTCCTAGGCCTTTCCTATCCCATCGTCGCCATAAGACCTATCTGTGTCGGTGCGACGTAAAGCCCCTAGCAAAAAGAAGAAAAAAAAAGAGCTTCTCTGGAGATGCGTGCAGTGTGAACCCGGGCATTGTCCTGCTGAAACATCCCATTAACAATGTTCGCCATCATAGGGACAACCACTGGATTGAGTACCCTATCAACGTACTATCGAGCAGTCATAGTGCCCTCAACAAGCACTAATTGTGATTTCACATTAAAGCCAATAGCTCCTCAGACCATAATGCTTGGTGTTGGCCCTGTGTGCCTCTCGACAATAAGATCTGGGCGGCTACTCTCCCCGGTACGTCGGCGCACACGATTCCGGCGATCACTGCGGGTAAGACAGAAGCGCGATTCATCACTAAAGACGACCCTATGCCATTCGTCGACCCACGTCGATCTTTCTCGACACCAGGCCAGCCTTACACGTCGCTGTTGTGGGGTCAATGGAACACCTTCTGCAGGGACATGGGCTCGTAAGCCAGCTGCACGCAGGCGATTACCAACTGTCTGTTGTGTAACGTGGGGTGTGACAGCTGCTGGAATTTGCGCTGCTGTTGCATAGGGTACCATCCGGACCATGCGGCGATCCTTCCTCACAGTTGTCTGTCGCGCTGGGCCTGTGCCAGGTCTACGAGTGTGGGTACCTTCATTTAACCACTGCAGCCATACACGTTGTACCGTAGATGCCTGTCGGCCAACACGTGCAGCGACAGTTCTTAGCGATAATCCAGCCTTACACAGCCCAATTATCCGAGCCCTCTCAAAAGGCTACAGTTGTTGACAGCGTGCTCTTCTCTGTCCTCCAGGCATGTTTGACGGGGAACACTTCACTGCACAGACTGCAAGTCAACTACGCTACACCAGAGTCCGTATACTGGAGTTGATTCCTCCGCGACCAATCACGTGGGGAGACCTGTAGCAACAATCCAATGGGTCTGAAACTTTGATCGTTTACATACCTACATGGCATCGTTCCATATCTTGAAAATCAACACAAACGACCAATGCCTTAATGGTGTTGCAATTTCCATTTTCTTAAGTGTATTTTAGTCGTCTTAGGTAATTGACTTTGTTTTATTGAAATAAGTTTTCGGTGAGGTTTTGTTTAGTCTGTTGAGTTTCGTTCAGTATGATTTTAATTTTTGTGTTAGCCGAATATTTATTCAGTTCCAATTGGTTTGCTCTATTATATTAATTGAATTTTGTTTTACTTTCCTAGTTTTGTTTAAGTTTTACTTTCTTTCTGTAATAGCAGGCATATAAAATTTCCATTTTGTTGAGTTTAATTTTTCGTACTTTTTTCGAACTGAGTTTCTATGGACTGCATGTTAAAAACCAATCTCATTTTCAGTGCCTGTGTCTTGTTCGTCTGCCGGCTTTGACATCCTGCCTGTATCTCTTGAGCCCATCGATCAGTGCTTTCTTCCGCTCCTCTGGTAAAGGGCCTCCGCCTTTTGGGTTCTGTCCCCATCATAAAACACTGATAGCTTTTGACCATCTTTCTGAAAGTACCCCTGTCATAGGTTTTATCCTCCTCTCTCAGATCTTTCTCACACTCTTGGAACCATCTCAACTTAGATGACTTTGATTTTAGAAAATTTCGATTTTTTTTGTGAACCGATCAATATTTATACGGATGATGTGTCCAGAAAACAGCAAATATCTCTTTCTAATTTCTGATTCATATTTTATTTTACTAGTTTAGATTTGATTCATTTTGACCCTTAGCTGATTATTTTCATTGATTTTGATTTTTGGATTTGACTTTCAGTTTCCAATAAGTTGAGTTCATCATTCAATTACTTTTTGTGTTTATTCTGCTTGTTTTCTAGCAAGCTGAGGGAACAGTCTGGAGATGAAAAATAATATTTCAGTCATTTTGGTAGAATGATATGTTTGTCGAAACTTCGAGGTGAAATCTACATCTGGCTTTATTCTACTTTTTCCGAAATTTCCAATATTTATAGAAAGCCAAGAATAATGACCGAGAGGATTCATCGTGCTGACCACACGACACCTTTTAATCTGCAGGCCCTCGGGCTGAGCAGTGGTAGCTTGGTAGGCCAAAGCCCTTCAGGGCTCTAGTACCATGGTGTTAGGTTAATAGGGGTATGCTGTTGAAGGTCGTCTCTCAATTTCACAACTGCAAATTCTAGGCTGTGTCTTAATAACGGGCGAGGTCGTTTCCTTCCTACTCCTTGCCCTTTCCTCTCCCATTGTCGCTATACGATATATCTGTGCCTGTGGATCGCAAAGAAAAAATATATAAAGAACAGAAATTTTAGATCGCAGAACATTTTTGGATAGTAGGGATATTTATGCCCTAAATTTTGGTACAAAGAGAATTTCCTTTTTTTTTTTTAGTACAATGTATCTTCGAGTAGAAATTATATAAAGGAAAATAAATACATTTTGCTTTTTAAATATGCATTTTTATTTCATACCAAATTTTCAGTGAAATTGAAAAGGAATAATTTTCAGGGATACCTGTTCTATTATTTAGAAGGCAAATTCCAGACGTTTCATGAAAAATCAAACATTAGTAAATAGATCTGCTCGTTTCTGGACTTTCCCTTTAACTTGATAAGTCTTTTACGAAGTTTGGCTGTTGTCTAATGCTACTTGAAATCCTACATGAACTACACTTGATCAGGAAGCAGCTTCAGGCAGTTAAGGATCATAATCACTGTAATACAGTCAGTTGTCCGACTCGCTAGTCTGGCTAATGTTACTGATGAGAGTGTCATGTTCGTGTAGCTAATTGAGGAATAATTATGTACAACTTGATACGCAGCCAGCAACACCTGACTCACTGACCGCTTTCTGTTCAGGTGACTGATGTTCCAGGTATACATTTCTTATTCTGGTAAATATTTCCTTATGGACAACAATACGTTCTTCTTTGCAACGAACGCCGAAACAAAGTAGTTTCTTCTCACTTAAGTAGATTATGCAGTCTCGAGATAACGAGAACGTGTACCAGAAAATTGTTTCGAAGAAACCCGTAATAAATATCCTGGGGAGAACTTTGGATAATTCGAGTAATGCGCACCCGTGTTTAGTCAGATGGACTACGATGTGTATTTATTTATTTATTTATTTATTTATTTATTTATTTATATCTTATATATTGGTTAAGTTATGGCATTTTGCCCTGTCCTACACCTAACCACATAAAATATTTGGGACTTTCTCTACATTAAATTTCAGTATCAAATAATGATGAAGTTATAGGGAGAAAATAGGGGCTGCCTGGCCGAGGCGGTAAAGGCGTGCTCGGTTCGCCCGGAAGGACGTCGGTTCGAATCCCCGCCAGGAAGTCGTAACATTTAATAAACGAGATTTCCACTTCAGGAGGTGCACATGGCCCTGAGATTCACTCAGCCTACACCAAAAATGAGTACCAGGTTAATTCCTGGCGGCAAAGGCGGCCGAGCGTGGAGCTAACCACTCTACCTCATCAAGTGCCGAGGTTACAAATAGTGGAAGCCTTTACCTTCTACCCCTCCAAGGGCCTTCATGGCTTGTACGGAGATGACTTTGCTTTTACAGGGGGAAAGCAATATACAATAAATGCAATGAATATATAATAATGGAATGTGGTCTTCGGAGTCACCTGGTGTAGGTCTTTCGAGTTGACGCCCTATGGGCGTCCTGCGCATCTGCAAGGGTGAGCTCTACCTAGGATGAATTTTATTCTAGTGCTAAAGACGGCATATCACAACCAGCTCCCGAGTCATAGGAATCAAATAATGAAAGTTAAAATCCCCGAACCTGGCCCGGAATTGAACCCTCGATCCCTTCATCCAGGGGCCATTATGTTAAATATTTAGCCCTGGAGTCGGACATTGCATTTAATGAAAACATGTAAGTAGAACAGTTAGTTAACAAATGTACGAGAAATACAATTGCAATCAATGCAAGAGAAATTTTAAATATGGAATAAACAGCAATAGAAAAATGTCAAAATTATTAACCGAAGTCCGTTTCTGTGGTGTGGTGGTTAGTGTGATTAGTTGACAGCCCCGGAGGCCCGGATTCGAGTCCAAGTTCTGGCACGAAATGTTTGAAAAGGGGTAGTAGAGGGGGTCCACGGTTCCAGTTCCTTACTCTTATCATTTATATGTACAAGAAGACATGGATCTCCAATAATACTGCCCTGCCTCTTAAAGAAGTACAGGTTCACCTATTCGAATTATCTGAGTTCTCATATCGAATGTGGGAGTTCTATACACGTTGTAGTTTTACCTCTTGTTCACACATTTAGGCCAGTCAGTACACTGTCACAATAGTCAAATATTGGGAATAGAAGTGTTTGTGTAAGTTTTAATATAAGGTTTAGGGGAAGAACCTTTTTATGATGTTTCAGAGGATAAAATGATGCATGCATATTCCCGCACACATTAGCTATATGTTCAGTCCAGGTCAGGGTCTCGTTCATGGTGTACTGGCTGTCACATCTAAATATCAAAATTTTCTGACGTCCCGCACCTTATGAAATAGCACATAACTAGTCAAATTATATTGTACAGTTTTCAAAATTATATATCACAAATAATTAAAGCAGGAATGATCTAATACAGAGGAGAAGATCAAAACAGGTTGAGGCAATGAACTGCGGAAAATGGAATAAAGATTATATGCGTACCGTAATGTGTATGGCGAATAAAAGGTACTTTAACGAGCAGTTTGAAATTGTCTGGTACAATACAGGAACACGTCTGATCGTATTGCTGTAAAAGAGACAACTGCCGCACATGAAGCTCTTGTATACATTCATTTGCACTACTACAGAAGGAATTCATGCATTTTACTGAATTTTCTTTGAATGTGATAATGTTTGATATTGCATGGAGTGGCCTATGGTCCAGGTTTTGTTGAGGATATCCCTTCTTTTTAGCAACGTTTCAAATAGCGAATGAAACACTTTGGTGCTATTCAAAATCATCATCTTGATAGATCCTATAACCATTAGAATATCTTGGCAGAGTTTTAAGATAATTTTGGCAGTATTCAAAATCTTCATGCTGGGAAGAATATGGAAATGTGGAATCAGAAACAATAAGTGTCTCAGCAGATTAACGCCGGTCATGAGTTTAAAGTATTTAAACAGAAACTCTACTTTGCCTTGCCTATTCTCATGAACGTGAATACTACAAACACCAGGCCTGTATTCCACTGTAGAATCATTGAGCTGACGTTGCCATAGTAACGGCCAGTCATTGCTTCATGTGACTTCTAGAGCGGAGGTAGTGGCGTGCCAATATCTCAAAAACGGTTGGTTTAAGGGCCTTAAACCGTTGTTTTCGGGGTCACCGAGTTTTGTCCCTCGAGTCGCGAGGTTTGAAGTTAGCTTTGTCTCATCTTTGTACAACAAAGTCGACATTTTGCCTATACTAATGTGCCAACGGGGCAAAATCTAGGAAAAGGAGAGGGCTGTTTAAACTTCTTTTAAACAGTGTTACCCGCAGTGCCCAAAACGTAAGTATACAAACATTGGTTCATCTGAATTGAAAACAAAATAGGTGAGGTTGAAGAATTTTGTTATCTGGGTAGTGTTATTACCAATGATAATCAGTGCCTGACAGAAGTCAAAAGAAGAATTCCTATGGCAAAACAAGTGTTTCAAAGCAGAAAAAAATCTATTTTTAAATGAGCACATGGGCATTGAAACTAGGAATAAATTTGTTAAAACCTTTGTTTGGAGTGTGCTAACTTACGATTGGGAGACCTGGACTTTGGGAAAACAAGCACAGTCAAGACTAGAATCTGCAGAAATATTGTTCTGGAGAAGACTTACAGGGACGAGTTGGACAGAAAAGAAAACTAATATCCAAATCTTGAATGACGTTAATGGGAAACGGACCTTAATTTATTCAAAAGAGCAGAGCTACGTCGTACGACATTACACCTTTCTCCAGAATGTCTTCGAAGGCAACGTCCTGGGGAAGAAGTCGAGAGGAAGACTGCGTCTCTCATACCTTAGGAACATAATCACTCAGCTGGATTTCGCTTCCTACGTCACGGTGAAAAGGACTGCAGAAGACCGTGGGATGTGTCTGCAGCGACAAGGCTTAGCCTTCAGATAATGGTTGGATGGATTGGTAAAGCAGTGTAGATGTTTATAAGATAACACAGACAGACAGACAGACAGACAGACAGACAGACAGACAGACAGACAGACAGACAGACAGACAGACAGACAGACAGACAGACAGACAGACAGACAGACAGACAGACAGACAGACAGACAGACAGACAGACAGACAGACAGACAGACAGACAGACAGACAGACAGACAGACATTCTGCTTTATATGTATAGAAGTATGTTATATGAAATTCTTAAATGACTGCAAAGAAATTGGAAATTTATTGAACGTCTCCCTTGGTAAGTTATTCCAATCCCTAACTCCCCTTCCTACAAACGAATATTTGCCCCAGTTTGTCCTCTTGAATTCCAACTTATTCGTCTACTGATGTACTGATGTTCTTTTCTTATTGAGTCTTCAAACCGAAGACTGGTTTCATTTCAAATTTCTCCGCTATTGGGTGTTGCTTAATTAAACCAAACAAACCGAAGTCCATGCCATTAGAGACCTGTTGGGTCATGGCTTGCCCAACTCGAAGGCCTGCAGATTACGAGGTGACATGTGGCCATTTTCCTTGGCTTCCTATTTCATCGTCGGATAGATTATCAATTGTTCTCAGATCCAGATAAAGATCTCTGAGTTTCCCATTGCTTTCCTCACCGAGTCAGGAGCTGTTGTTGCATATTGGAAGATGAAGCCGACTACAAGTTACACTCCGAGTGACCCCATGAATGACACCTTCTCACCATTTATCTCAGAGACTGACTGCTTAAAGAATCGATTTATTAGCACACCCTAATTCCCAGTCAATTTCATATTAACAAAGACAGTTTCACTATAATCAGCAGAAGTGGCAGAAAATTGGGTGATATTTTACAGTACTAAAATTGTAATATTAAAGTTTGTATTCTCCAATTACTACGTCTATGCATAAGTCTTTTCCGGTTTCACTAAGAGATGGCGCCAGCGAACAGGACGCAGCGTATGAACTTGATACATACCTCAGTTTTGTCGTCTAATATGAACCTACCAACACACACAAGTTGAGTCCGCCAAACACTAGCGTCTGTGTTGTATCAGTCAGTGATCGTGTCGACGTTTGTGCTTGAAAAATAACATTTGCAGCACGCATTGCTTTTCTTATTTAATCAAAAGGGAAAAGGCTGTGGAAAGTCGTCGTTTGCTGGTAGACCACAAAAGTGAGAGGACGAGCAATTGCAGGTGTTACTGGAGGATGGCCCAACTCAAACTCAACTATCGCCAACAAATGATTAATTTAAATCACGCATTGATCGAAGGACGACCGGAATTGGCCAGAAGACATGACAAAGTGATTCTCTTACAGGAGAATGAGCCGTCTTTCACAGCAAAACTAGTGAGAGAGACCTTGAAATTACTTGGATGGATCATGCTACCGCACCCACCGTACTGCACTTCAGCAATTTCGAGGAAATTGGAAAATGGTTCGACGAATGGTTTGCCGCAAAAGACAAGCAGTTTTTCTGGCATGGTATTTATAACTTATCTGAAAGATGGACGAAATGCGTAGAAACCGATGCCCAATATTTCGAAAAAGAGAACGAATTTCCCTTAAAAATTACCTGTTTTCTTTACCGCAAAACCGGCAAAAACTTCATTTAAGTGTAGCATCCGGTGTAAGAAGTACACAGACACAAAGAGCAAAATAAACATGGCAACTGAATTATAACCTACTATCTCCCGGATGTGAGTTGTATAATGCAGCTTGTGAGTTTCGTACTTGTGGTTGACCAGGTGAGTTCTCCTGTGGATTTAGTTGCACTTCACTCAGAGCGGCGTCCGTGGGTTTTTCAAACAGTTATGTTTGTTCTGTAATAGAATGTTTTGAACTGAGGCAGTGAATGAGAGAGTGGACTATGCCAGAGATGGAACGGAGATATTTTGATCTTTGTGTTTGCCCTAATAAAGAGAAAATTAAAATTCTTTAGGAAAATTATTTGTAGGGTATAATTCCATCATTTAACCGTCTACTTAGGCCCTTTTCACCTGCAAAAAACAAAATAGCCTTGCAATACAATACATTCATCTGCTCTGGAATCCTCTTCCGTCCCTTTCTTTCGTCACAACGTTTCCTTTCCTTCAACTAATTACGATGTCACATGAAAAAAGCATCATTTCACCTTTCCGTCCATCTACCCACTTTTCTATCAGCCTAAATTCAGTTCTTATCCAAAAATTACCTTCATTACGCGATTACTATAGATATATTTCCCCTTCAACTAGAGGACCCGCGCAGGTCAGAAAACTCGTCTTGGTACGTCTGTCGTACTCATATTCTTATGCCTGTTCTGTTCTTTGGTGGAACTGTGGAGGATCTTTTTTTTTTTGGTAGGGGCTTTACGTCGCGCCGACATAGATAGGTCTTATGGCGACGATGGGATAGGAAAGGCCTAGGAGTTGGAAGGAAGCGGCCGTGGCCTTAATTAAGGTACAGCCCCAGCATTTGCCTGGTGTGAAAATGGGAAACCACGGAAAACCATTTTCAGGGCTGCCGATAGTGGGATTCGAACCTACTATCTCCCGGATGCAAGCTCACAGCCGCGCGCAAGTGGAGGATCAGACCAGCCTTCGGACTGAATACCCAACATACATACAATAAGAAGCGCATTATGGTATGCCACAGTTCGTAGTCAGAATTCATCCATTCTGACGTCATCATGACGTCTGTTTGGTAAAAAATTCTTCCATATGTACGTTTTTTTTATCCTGCCGTACTTGATGAAAAGCTTGGTATTGTGTCGTAGAAGGCAGTGGCATTTTTAATCGCAGTTCTTTCTATACAGAACGGTTATCTTCTGGGCTCATAGGTTAGTCTGGAAGGAGCGCTTTCTGGCAGGCAGATAAGTTTCTTAAAGATTTATGTCCTTCATTATTCCTAGTGTAGCTAAATTATCTTTCGATTGGTGTTCCCAGATAACTGCTCTGTCATCCGTTGAATATATTTGGAAGCTGGTAAAGGTTGAAGAATCAAAGAGTATCTAGCAGGGAATAGTAGTCTTCGTGATCAGGAAAAGTATATATTCTCCGACTTGACACGTAGCAATCAAGCATGGCAATGACATTACTAATGATGAAACAGACATATATCAGAATATTCATCAAAGTGTTAGTCGCTTAGCAACCTTCTAAGTACAGAATGTATTGCGGGTTAGGGTAAGCCTTCGCCTGCAATTATTGGAGGGGATCATTTAATGATTATTCAAAGCTGGCTGAACGTTGATGTTGTTTGAGTCATCAGTCCATAGACTGGTTTGATGCAGCTCTCCATGCCACCCTATCCTGTGCTAACCTTTTCATTTTTACGTAACTATTGCATCCTACATCTGCCCTAATCTGCTTATCATATTCATACCTTGGTCTACCCCTAGCGTTCATACCACCTACACTTCCTTTAAAAACCAACTGAACAAGTCCTGGGTGTCTTAAGATGTGTCCTATCATTCCATCTCTTCTTCTCGTCAAATTTAGCCCAATTGATCTCCTTTCACCGATTAGATTCAGTATCACTTCATTCGTGATTCGATCTATCCATCTCACCTTCAGCATTCTTCTGTAACACCACATTTCAAAAGCTTCTATTCTCTTTCTTTCTGAGCTAGTTATCGTCCATGTTTAACTTCCATACAATGCCACGCTCCACACGAAAGTCTTCAAAAACATCTTTCTAATTTCGATATCAATGTTTGAAGTGAGCAAATTTCTTTTCTTAAGAAAGCTCTTCCTTGCTTGTGCTAGTCTGCATTTTATGTCCTCCTTACTTCTGCCATCGTTAGTTATATTACTACCCAAGTAACAATATTCATCTATTTCCTTTAAGACTTCGTTTCCTAATGAAATATTTCCTACAGCACCTGCCTTCGTTCGACTGCACTTCATTACTTTTGTTTTGGACTTATTTATTTTCATCTTGTACGCCTTACCCAAGATTTCATCCATACCACTCAGCAACTTCTCGAGATCTTCTTCAGTCTCAGATAAAATAACAATATCATCGGCAAATCTCAAGGTTTTGATTTCCTCTCCTTGGATTGTGATTCCCTTTCCAAATTTCTCTTTGATTTCTTTTACTTCCTGTTCTATGTAAACATTGAAAAGCAGAGGGGACAAAATGCAGCCTTGCCTCACTCCTTCCCGGATTGCTGTTTCTTTTTCAAAGACCTCGGTTCTTATCACTGCAGACTGATTTTTATACAGATTGTAGATAATACTTCGTTCTCGGTATCTGATCCCTATCATCTTCAGACTCATAAATAGCTTGGTCCAATCAACATTATCGAATGCCTTTTCTCGATCTACGAATGCCATGTACGTGGGATTGTCCTTCTTGATTCAATCCTCTAAGATCAGACGTAAATTCAGGGTTGCTTCACGTGTTCCTACATTTCTTCTGAAGCCAAATTGATCTTCTCCCAACTCAGCTTCAACTTGTTTTTCCATTCTTATGTAAATAATACGTGTTAAAATTTTGCAGGCATGAGATACTACAGTAAACTAATGGTGCGGTAGTTTTCACACCTGTCAGCACCGGCTTTCTTCGGAATAGGTATAACAACATTCTGCCGAAAATCGGATGGGACTTCTCCTGTCTCATACATCTTGCACACTACATGAAATAACCTTGCTATGCTGGTTTCTCCTAAGGCAGTCAGTAATTCAGAGGGAATGTCATCAATTCCAGGTGCCTTGTTCCTATTTAGGTCACTCACAGCTCTGTCAAACTCTGGCCTCAAAATTGGGTCTCCCATTTCATCAGCATCAACAGCCTCTTCTTGTTCCAGAACAAAATTATCTACATCCGTACCTTCATACAACTGTTGGATATGTCCCTGCCACCTTTCTGCTTTGTCTTCTTTGCCTAGAAGTGGCTTTCCATCTGAGCTCTTAATATTCATACACCTAGATTTCCTTTCTCCAAAGGTTTCCTTGATTTTCCTGTATGCAGCATCGACCTTTCTTAGGACCATGCCACCTTCGACATCCTTGCACTTCTCCTCCAGCCAGTCTTCCTTAGCTAGCTTGCAATTTCTATCCGCTTGATTCTTTAATCGCCTGTATTCTTTTCTGCCCTCTTCATTTCTAGCATTCTTATATTTTCGTCGTTCATCAATCAGGTCTAGTATCTCCTAAGTTATCCACTGATTCTTAGTTGATCTTTTCTTCATTCCTAACATTTCTTCAGCAGCCCTACTGACTTCATTTTTCATGACTCTCCACTCTTCCTGTATAGTGTTTCCTTCAGTCTTTTCATTTAGTCCTTGTACAACATGTTCCTTGAAACAATCCCTTACGCTCTTTTCTTTCTACTTGTCTAGATCCCATCTTTTTGCATTCTTTCCTTTCTTCAATTTCTTCAACTTCAGATGCCATTTCATGACCAACAAGTTGTGGTCAGAGTCCACGTCTGCTCCTGGGAAAGTTATGCAATCTAACACCTGGTTTCTGAATCTCTGCCTAATCATAATGAAGTCTATTTGATACCTTCCAGTGTCTCCAGGTCTCGTCCACGTATACAGCCGTCGTTTGTGGTGTTTGAACCAAGTATTGGGAAGGACTAAATTAAGATCAGTGCAGAATTCAACCAGCCGACTTCCTCTTTCATTCCTTTGTCCCAATCCAAATTCTCCTACTGTATTATCTTCTCTTCCTTGGCCTACCACTGCATTCCATTCTCCCATCACAATTAGATTCTCGTCACCTTTTGCATATTGTATTAAATCTTCTATCTCCTCATATATTCTTTCAATTTCTTCATCATCCGCTGAACTAGTAGGCATATAGACCTGCACTATTGTGGTGGGCATTGGGTTGGTGTCTATCTTGACGACAATAATTCTTTCACTATGCTGGTCGTTGTAGCTTACCCGCTGCCCTATTTTCTTATTCATTATTAAACCAACTCCTGCATTTCCTCTGTTTGATTTTGTGTTGATAATTCGGTAGTCACCTGACCAAAATTCTTGTTCTTCCTGCCAACGTACTTCACTTATACCAACTACATCTAACTTTAGTCTATCCATCTCCCTTTTCAGATTCTCCAATCTATCACAACGATTCAAGTTTCTAACATTCCATGCTCCGACTCGCAGAATGTTAGTATCCATCTTCCTGATGATCGCCCCCTCTCGTGTAGTCCCCACCCGGAGATCCGAATGGGGGACTAGTTTACCTCCGGAATATTTTACCCGGGAGGAAGCCATCATCAGTACATCATTCATACAGAGAGAGCTGCATGTCCTCGGGAGGTAGTTACGGCTGTAGTTTCCCGTTGCTTTCAGCCGTGTAGCAGTATCAACACAGCTAAGCCATGTTGAGTATTATTACAAGGCCGTATTAGTCAATCATCTTGCAACTACCGAAAGGCTGTTACCCCCCTTTCGATGAACCATTCGTTAGTCTGGTCTCTCAACAGATACCCATCCGATATGGTCGCACCTGCGGCTGGGCTATCTGCATCATTGGGACACGCAGGCCTCCACACCGCGGCAAGGTCACATGGTCCGCAGAGGAGGGGCTGGAACGTAGAAACCTATTAATGTCTGGCAGGCAGTGTTGCCATCTTATATTTTCAAGATCCGCTAAATACTACTAAAAATACCGCTAAAATTCCGTCAAGAAATCCGGTCTCAAATAACGAACAATAAAAATGAGCAATAATAATAATAATAATAATAATAATAATAATAATAATAATAATAATAATAATAATAATAATAATAATAATAATAATAATAATAACAATAATAATAATAATAATAATAATAATTAAAAAAAGTAAATGTCTGCACTCACCTGATCTGTGAGTTTCACTGGGATTAAACTCCTGCCTGCGAGCCGGCGAGCTAAAACTTGTAGGTGTTTTACTGCCGGGTGCAAACTATTGTACGTGAATCCCCTACCTCAAGGGCCACACACAGAACAGGCCAGTTCATTAAACGGTCTTCCTTCATAGCATAAATATAAATGCTACTTTCTCACAGTTTCATTATCTGTCGTCATTCGTCAACTAGGAGATAAGTACCCTTTACCCACGCATTACAAATTTATAATGCCATGTTCTCATTACATCAAACCCAAAATAACATGTTTCCCTCATGTGATTGCTAGCTTCTAACAAGAAGACATACTGGAGTACAAATTTTTGAAAAACTTAAAATGGATAAAACACTAAATTTCGCTATAATAAATCTAGAATTCCGCCAAAAATACGCTGTCCGCTAAATGATACATTTCTCCGCCGACAGTTTTCTAATTCTGCCAAGTTTAGAGGAAAATCCGTTAAGTTGGCAACACTGCTGGCAGGTAATTCCGGACGGAATAAAACAAAAATGAAGCAAAAAGTCCAGTAGAGGGATTTGACAAAGCTGTTTTCGTATATAGATACTAGAAATAATGGCATGGTAAGCAAAATAGTTCATTGCCTTCACGTATAAGGGTCTTCTCGACATCAACTATACTCGAGTCATCCGGCTGGAGTGTATGGCATGGTGATTCCGAAGTATGTACTCTAGAAGAGATATCACATCATTATATTTCCTTATATATAATATCCTTATATTAATTTTTCTTCCTGCAAGACGGGGCATTTTTCACAGAATATTTGAAAGATATGATCCTTATTCTTGAATTATCATGAATTCTTTTCTTTCCGTAAATACTAGTAATTATTGACAACTTTCAGTTCAAATAAAATACATTTTGTGCATTGTATTCAACAATTCTATAGACCACACCGAATATATATAACTAATATCACTAATATTATACTGCGATCTCTGTACATATAGGATACGTTATGTTGTTCCCATCATTACTTTCCACAAAGCAAGCACCTTCTTACTCTGCAGAGTATTTAAAAAATACACAGCATAAATTCAAGGTTTGATTCCTCACATATCTGTCTGTCTGTTACGTCATCAGCCCAGAGGCTAGTTGGATCCTCAAACAGCACCACCAAAGGTTATGCGGTTATAAGGAAACCCGAAAAACCAATGGCAGCACCAAAATAAGGCGTACTAGGCAAGATGAGGAGTGAGGTAGTTTGCCATTGCTTTCCTCACTGGGTCAGAAAGTACTATTGCAGCACGACTGACCCTATGAGCAGCACCTTTCATAACACTCAGATGCACTAGTCATGCTGTGAATGTCATTACTCAGCACTACCCATACCCCAGCAACTTCCATATTATCACAGCCATGGATGTTGCCTGGGACTTCGGTGGAAGCTACACTTCACTATGGCCTGTGCCAAGATATGGATGCAAAAGTACTGTATCCATCAAGAAATGACAGCAGCCAGTCCTCACATATAGAGAAGGAAAAATGTATATGTGAGCACGGGACCGGAAATTCGTACGTTCTTGGCCTCCACGATCTCCTGATGTAAACCCGTTGATCTTTTTTGTGTGCATTTAAGCAACGCACTTGGTGTACTCGACTGTTGTGGAGGATGAATCAGCACTTCACGGCAGAATTTTAAGGTCCTTTCAGACAGTACGTACAACAATGGACTTATTCGAGTGTTCGTAACTCCATGCGACGTCGAGCATAAACCTGTAGTATGGCAGGAGGTGGCTGTTTTGAACACCTCTTGTAAGGTAATGACCACCTGTGGTTCTAGCCTATGACAGTGTCTTATATCTCGGAAAGTACATTTTTCCGGACCCATGTTTATATACAATGTTTTTCCTTCTCTATATTTGAGGAATCAAACCCTGAAATTATGCCTGTATTTTTGAAACACTCTGTTTATCTATGCCTTAATCACAATAGTCGCTAGGTCATCCTCCCCGTTTGAGTTCTCTTTATATTATTGTAGTTATTGTCAGAGACGGAAATTTCAAGCAGTAATGGGATAGAATGCTAACGAGTGTCCAAGTCTTGTCTCCTCTAAGTTTTTGTAGGAAGAGTTGCATAAGGGGTTGGGGTTATACCAGGTCATATCTGACAGTAGAAAATCGTGTGGATTAGGGATACTCGACACTCGTCTGCATTCTACTCAACACGATTGAAGAGATCGGTGCAAGGATCAGACAAACTTAAAAAAAAAAAAATGTTAACTGTTGTGAGAAATTTGCTCTATGTATCAGTGCTTCATTGATTTGGTGCTTAGTAGTAATGGAAAAAAGATAGGGAATGAGTATGAATCATGGTCGCAGGTATCTTGGGGTTAGAATTACGTCCCGTGGGTGTTAGAAATAAGTGTATGAGGAGAATTTAGGTTCAGAAACATTATTTTACCTGGGCCCTCCTTTAGGGAATGTCATCAAAGCACAACTTTTCCAGTCTCCATCGACTCGATTACATCCTGGATGTTTTTCGGCTCATCTACCTCAATAAGCTGTACGCCACTCGACTGTGGCGTTCGACCACGTCTTACGATGGATGAGACTTAGTTATTATTCAAATAAAGTTCACTTCCTTCGCAGAGACCAATCCAGTGCATAGCCTCGAGAAATATACATGTATAGTTTCAATTGAAGACCTCCCAGAATAAAGATGTTACCAACAAATCGGTAGTTTTTCAGGAGAGATAAAATTTATTTTGTGGGTTAAACCAATTGCACATGGAAGTGTACGAATGAGTTCGTCTATTAAGAAAAATATTTTATTGTACTAACTTAACGTATTAAAAATAATGTACGACTGGAAGCGATACAATAGAAAATAATCTGCAACTATTGCCCGGCTTCTTCAATTCTGTGTTACATTTCAGTTAACCAATATTAACTAATTTTTTTTTATTAATTCAAGACTTCGTTTGAAAGTACACTGTTTCACGAAAACATTTCCACAATCTTTAACGAAACAATTGTTAAAATATAAATTAATACGTTTCCGTGAGATTTCAGAACGCGTTTGGCAGCGAGGTCTTTTGTTTCTTTAAATAAAGCGCTCCCAGGAGTGGGTTGGAAGAGTATTTTGTCATATATGGTTGACATTATTATAGGTTATGGTTGGCGGACACCGCTAAGACGTAAACATGTCAAGCAAAAGACCAAAAAAGCGTTATTTTGATGAATGCGAGACAAATGTTGTTATAGATTTTATTTGAAAGTATGCGGGTGTTCTTGAAAAATGAAAGAACGGACGGTTATATGACAACATTCAATGTAAACTTATATGAGTGCAATCTAAGGCTCCTAAAACACCGGAAAAATGTAATTATTGATATCTGTTGAATGATTTGTGGGCATTATTTTAGTGCAGGGAAAATAATCTAATTTGATAATGCTGTAATGGCAGCAGCAATTATTGGGGAATTCTGCACAATAATGTCTTGCACTCAGTCGCATACAATTGCATGAAGAGAGTCTGTAGCATAACGTTTAAGAACTATGAGCAACTGTTGCACTGGAGGCACTAATAAGTTTCAATCTGTGGAAAACTCTAACCTATTTTCAATTTTCTAGTATCTTGTCCATTATGGCTTTGGAAATTAGGTATCTTTGTAGAAAACCTTCTTCTGACAACTATAAAAAGTCCTTTATTTCTTAGTATGGGTCGTCCTTTGCCTTCTTCAGTTTATAAATAGTTTTATACAGTTTATACAGCAGTAAACTTTAGAACTTACGTCTTCTACTTGCTACCATTCTGAAATTTTAACAGGTGTTAAGAGGTTAAAGACAGGGCTACTGCCATGTTAATTTAACACAAATATTAACAATTTGTTAGTGTTGACAATTCTTGATGAGACGGTAATTTTGTTAAATTATGACTTAAGTCTGCTCAACAGAAGAGTTATTACTTAACATTCGTTGAGAAACCGGGTCTAAGTTATACATTTGCATACAACAGAAGAGATATCCACTGTTTACTCCGTGATACTTTCTTATTCGTCTCCATCACGGAGTTGCAAGAGCCGATTTAGTTCAGAAATGAACCAACTGATAGCGGGGGCATTCTAGGCGGAAGATGTAGCAGAATCTCGTAGTTGGAGACAGTGTCGTGGACTGAGAGAGTGTTTTTGTCTTTCAAGTGTGATTTTTGTGCAATTTTTGGTGGTAATTGAATTATCTATTGCATGTGCTTCACAAGACTTTTTTTAGAACATTTAAAGTGATCGTAAAACAACACTTTAAGAAGGTTTAACTTTAAAATAAATCTTACATAATAACACCAATGCTACCAACGCTTATGAAGCGTAACTAAGTTCTTATTTTTTATGTCTGAGTGTGTATTACTCACTGCACTGTTTGATAAAAAATATATATACATGCCGGAAGCACTTTTTTCTCTTTAATATGAGTTTTGTAATTTTATTATAGGTCAAGTCCAGTAAGATTTGACTCGAAGGGACTACTAGGTCATCTGCAGGAAGAAAATATTCTCAAGTACCTGTAAATATTATTTTGTACAAATCGGCATGACTTCTACTTAGCACTATTAACTGCCTATATAAACCTAAATTGGCATTAAATAATTAGAATTAAAGCATTAATTGATCGATTAATTAATTTTAATTAATTGTTTCAGAAATTCCGTCAAAGAAAGGAAAGGCTAGAAAAAGTCAAAAAACTACAGTCTGGATTTAAAGAGCGTTCTTACTCATTTCGAACCATGCAGGCAGCTTTACGTAAAATCAGAGATGAAAAGTGGAGTGTTTATAAGGCTAGCAAATATTTTTCAATTCCATGGTAAACACTGAAAAATAACATATCTAAATATCTTGCCGAAAATGTCTGAATGAATATGTTGAAGAAAAGAATTGTGTAGAATGGATTGAATGCAGTTTTTGTCATGTTTGCTATCATTGTTCGTGCCAGAATGTGAGTAATAATAACGAAGTTGTTTTTATGTCTAACGCGTGTGCAAGTGATTCTGATAGAGACTAAAGTAAATAACGAGTTGACCGGTGGACTTACCCCGGGATTGCAGGAACTGTCACGGAGTAACCAGTGTTTTACACGGAAATACAGTGTTGTACTTGTCTTATTAAGTGTAATTAGTAAAATTCTACTAACCTATTATTTGTTTGCATTAGTGTTTGACCTATCATAGCAGCCATTACTAGTTTTCAGAACAGGTGAGTATTAGTATTTAAGAGAAAAAATCTGGAACTCTCATGGAGTTACCAGACTTTACCTTACATGCACTTGGAACACAAAATATAGCAAATAATATTGGAGTAATAATAAAAATAACAAAAATAACAATGCAATTGTCAAAAAAATTTAAGATATAGATGTGATTCCGTCTATGGCCTTTATTTAAATGATCTATTACACCTGGTGATGAAATGAAATGTCGTATGGCTTTTAGTGCCGGGGTATCCCAGGGCGGGTTCGATTCGCCAGGTGCACGTCTTTCTATTTGACTCCCGTAGGCGACCTGCGCGTCGTGATGAGAATGAAATGATGATGAAGACAACACATACACCCAGCCCCCGTGCCATTGGAATTAACCAATTAAGGTTAAAATCCCCGACCCGGCCGGGAATCGAACCCGGTACCCTCTGAACCGAAGGCCAGTACGCTGACCGTTCAGCCAACGAGTTGGACACCTGGTGATGAACCAACACAAGCACTGTTGTTACATCCTCACACCATGGAGGACAAAGTTCTGCTGGCTGTAAACCGGCTTGAAGTTCAAATGCAAGACGTAAGATGACACCACAATATAGGGGCGTGATGATAGACCCAATTTCCAATGAAATATCACTTCTTAAAAATGTGCTGGCTGCATCCTTATTCCGAGGAGGTCTTCGATTGTTTCAGGGGAAAGTAGACCTCGCGCAATTTAAATTTTTGAACGACTGTGCACAGGCTCTCTTACTGCAACTCACGTACACACTGCACTTGTTAGTTTCTTTTTCTAAGTTCTAGTTGTTTAACGTTGCACTAACACACCGAGAGTTGTCGGCGACGCAAGAACGGGAAAGGGAGTACAATTCGTAAGCTAGTCCAAGCATTTGCCAGGCTTGAAAACGACAAAGCAAGGGAAACGATCTCCATGGCTGGCGAAAGCTTCGCTCGAATCCACCATCTGCCGAATGCAACCCTTGTAAGGCAGACCCTCCGATGAGGGTGGGCGGCATCTGCCATGTGTAGGTAACTGCGTGTTATTGTGGTGGAGGATAGTGTTATGTGTGGTGTGTGAGTTGCAGGGACGTTGGGGACAGCACAAACACCCAGCCCCCGGGCCACTGGAATTAACCAATGAAGGTTAAAATCCCCGACTCGGCCAGGAATCGAACCCGGGACTCTGTGAACCGAAGGCTGATCATTCAGCCAACGAGTCGGACACCATCTTCTATTAACATTACCGAGCGAGATCAGGAAACTACGGTGCGCTGGTGTCAGGAGGCGAAGAAGAACTTGAAAAAAATGAGAATGCAAGGAACGGAAATCAAGTCGAGGATCAAGTCCACCAAGAGGGTCCAAGAAGTAGTTGGATCGCGTACCCGAGCGCAGTGGAGAGCGGAAAGGAGGAGATTGCAGAGTGTAAGGGTGAAGGAGAGGTGGACGAGGAGTAAAGCTCAGAAACAGATGACGCTGAATTCGTGGTCCAGAGTCGACCAAAACGGAAGTCTATTAACACTAATCGGAAGAGGTCCGGAACTTCGAAGGACGAAGATATCGGAAAAAGTAGGATAAGGAGCAAGAAGTGAGTGAAAATTAGACACTCGCTCGGCCTCGCAAACTTAATATTCCCAAATTTCGAAAAAATCTCCGGGAAGAAGTATGGTTCCAGTGTATGGGAGCCACACGAGGATTGATACGAGAACTGGAAGAGATCAAATGAAAGCAGCTCGACTTGTTCTTGGCGATTTCCGACAAAGGAGTAGTATTACGTAAATGTTGCAAACATTGGGCTGGGAAGACTTGGGAGTAAGGAGACGAGCTGCTCGACTAAGCGGTATGTTCCGAGCTGTCAACGGAGTGATGAAACGAATAAGCTTGAGTGGAGGTTTTGAAAGCCGGCCCCGTGGTGTAGGGGTAGCGTGCCTGTCTCTTACCCGGAGGGATTTTTACCTGGACCTGAGGGCTGGTTCGAGGTCCACTCAGCCTACGTGATTAGAATTAAGGAGCTTTCTGACGGTGAGATGGCGGCCCCGGTCTAGAAAGCCAAGAATAACGGCCGAGAGGGTTCGTCGTGCTGACCACACGACACCTCGTAATCTGCAGGCCTTCGGGCTGAGCAGCGGTCGCTTGGTAGGCCAAGGCCCTTCAAGGGCTGTAGTGCCATGGGGTTTGGTTTGGCTTGGTTTGTTTTGAGGTTTTGAAATGTGGAGGAATCATAATTTTAATTTGGGGTAGATCATTCATAGCAAGACGAATGTAGGGATTGGAATAATTAACCAAGAGAGATGTTCGATAAATTTTCAAATTGTTTGCAATCACTTAATAAAATACTAGGTGAACAACTGGTAGGGAATCTGCCACCTGGGCGACATCCCTAACTGTTGAAAGTACATATTATATAAACTCACGTGGTAAATAGCGCTCTAGTCATTACATTTTTCTGCTGTAAACATGTTTTATCTCGGGAAGAAACACGATAGTTCGTACGTGTCTGCGCATAAACCGAGAACATAAAAACATTAAGCGCATATGTCTGTGAAGACCACAGTAAAGCTGTGGGAAAATTACTACCTTTTCCATCATTATTTGGACACAAATACTTTTCCAGGTTGACAAAAATTGTCATGCGTAATGAATGAACATTGTAGATTGTCATTAGCTCATTAGCTACTGGTTATTATTCATGGTTAATAGTTTTATGACAGTTCATTCCTTGAAATGTTTTTTAAGGCTGTAAATTCACTCCAAACTATCGGAGTGGTAAACTCGGAAAGTGCTCATGTGATATGAATTATATTTTTTACAGCTACTACCCACAACATGCAGGTCAAAAGTAGACAGCAATCATTATATTTGCTAAAATATTTGGTCATGAAAAATTGTCAAAAGTTTTATTGCCCTTATTTATGAAAATAAAGTGCTACATTCATGATTATAGTTGCACACTAGAACACTGTGCCGAATTTCATTTGTCTGTGATTAATGTTTTACAGGAGAGCAATACAAAGTTCAGTATCTCAGTAACTACTAATGAGAGACTCATATAATAATAGGCCATAAAATTCAACAAAATTTGAAAGCAATGTTTGAAATTTTCTTACAAAAAATCTATGTTACCAAATATCATTATTGTAGTCTACTTTGTATATATATATATATATTTTTTGCTAGTTGCTTTACGTCGCACCGACACAGATATGTCTTATGGCGACGATGGGACAGGAAAGGGATAGGAGTGGGAAGAAGCGGCCGTGGCCTTAATTAAGGTACAGCCCCAGCATTTGCCTGGTGTGAAAATGGGAAAGCACGGAAAACCATCTTCAGGGCTGCCGACAGTGGGATTCGAACCTACTATCTCCCGAATACTGGATACTGGCCGCACTTAAGCGACTGCAGCTATCGAGCTCGGTACTTTGTATATAATAGCTGTGGGTAGTAGCTGTATCATTCATTCATATCACACAAGTAGCTTCTGAGTTTACTCTGCCGACATCCTGGAGGGAATTTGCAGCCGTAAAGAACATTGCAAGAAATAAATTGTCATAAAAAGTTTAGCCATGAAGTACAACCAGTAAGTAATAAGGTAATAACAATATACCAATATACAATGTTCATTAATTGCACATTATAATTTTTTCCACCTAGAATAAGTATTTCTGTCCAAATTGTGATGGCAAAAGTAGTGAATTTCCACTACTTTACTGTGACCTTCGCAGACATGTGCCCGTAATATGTGTGTTACATTTGTCTCTAGCTTTTCTAGCTCTTGTTGATTAACTATACATTTCCAGAATTTAATAATTATTCAGTTCTATCTTACGTAATCTTTAATAATTTGGAGCTTTGTACTTCCTGTACCGGTCTCTTCAATTAATCTAAAATATCAGCCTATTTGTGTACATTTCAGCTGTTCGCTGACAATATGTATTTTCCTAAGTTTAGTTCATAATTCTTGAACAGTTTCAAGTATTGTGGTATCAACCTAATCAGTGAAAGTCTAAGCGAAGTGCTTTGAGACCACTGCTCGATATATCAATCAGGTGAGAGCACGCGTGCGCCTCGGCGCTGAGCGTCGCGTCTCTTAGTCGTGACGCTTCAACTGTCAGTTGTGCGGCGCGCTCGCTCGAAGTCGGTCTGTCCATCGCCCGCTCCAGCTGCTCCCACGCGTCTTCTAACTTCCCCAAGGCACTACCGAACCTGCCGTTCACAAGGGTCATCATTTCACTTCCCGTCGAGTTCTTTCCTTACTCACCAAATATTTATAAATTCCCAATAACGCTGAAATTCTGGTCTGCTCAGGATTTCAATTAAATTTGATTTTAATTTTAATTTCTATTTTATTCCGTCTTATGTTTGCAAGCCTTCCTCGCAGAAGCGATTAAGTTGGACCGTTGAAAAACTTACCTATTCCGAATGGGCTGTGTTTAATGTTAAGTCACTGCCTTAATTAATACAAGAAATAGCAGTTCCATAATTGCACTGTGTAATGAAGCGATTCCTTGTTCTTTAACACACGCTAAATAAAGATCATACTTCATTAGAAGATCTGTAAGACAATAACAATGAAAATAAGTCCTGAAAGTTACAACAATTCCTTTTGAGTGAAGGGTTTCTTACGTCCGATGTGCAAAATGGACAAGGAAGTAAAAGAATAATGCGATAAAATCAAATTTGTAGAGCTTATCTTTCAAAATATCTCACAGAAAACATTTGTGTATTAGGTTGTTTCGCAAGCGTTCCAAATGGCACTACGACAAGATAGTGATATCAGAACACTTCGTTTCTCTTACTGAAAACTGACCGTACTTCTGAAAATCATTTATGAATCACTAACTTTTTCTATGCACATAAAATATTTCCTCTTAACTTTATAAGTAGAGAATTTTCTATATTTCTATCTATGCCTTAACTTTCTTCTAAATCTGCCATGAGCGAATGAAAGACACGCCATTTCATTATTAGCTTTATTCTCCACTTCGAATTTCAATTTTGTGTTCTTTTCATTAAAGGATATGTAGAACAGACAACTTCCTTTACAAAGAATATTAGTTAATGTTATTTCTGCTTAAGACAATCAAGAGATAGGAATATCTCCAAGAAAACTTGGTGACGAGCTTTGTTCAAAGTTGTACTTTCTGAAACAAAACCGAGAGAAGTGGAAGTCGTGTGCGGAATGTATCATGAACTGAACATTAGTCACAGCCTAACGTTCGTAAAGCAAGTGTTCGAACTGTGAGGTGATGGAGTCGTTTTAAGAAGTCCTTCCCGACAGCCGTGGAGGAGAATTGGACATATCTTTAGCGAGACCGACGAGGTTTAAGCAGCTGCTGGAACTGAGAAAGGTAAGAAACAATCCATGACTCAAAAGCCTCATTCGTGTGAACTTCTAAATAAATGTTTCAATATTTATCATACTTTGTAGTAAAAATTAATACTTTATCATGTGTATCTTTCGAAAACAAATCTGTATGTATTATACAGTAGTTCCAAAGATTCAGCATTTCACACTCAATGCTCGGGGGCAATTTGTCTAGGAAATAGCAGTCTTCTGCGCAGTCCATTAAAATGTGGGATGTAACTTCTTAGAGAAGGAAGTAAATAATTGTCAAATATTATTTGCTTCCAAATAAAACATTGAGTATTAGTTATAACTCAAAATCCTCAACAACAGGCGGCCATTAATAGGACCAAATTCTTTTTTTAAATTTTTTAGGTCTATGCAGCATGTGGGCTACCAAATATGAGACAAGAAATTATGTGAAATCATTTGTGACACTTAATTTTACAACTTTTAAAGAAGCTTCTAACTTCTGCTATTACTTAGAAACATATTGTGTCAATTAATATTATTAGTTTTTCAATTTTATTTATTATTGAAGTATTAACTATTAATTAAATGTAAAAATTCTACACAGTTATGAATGTACTTAATGTGTGGTAAAAATGTGGAGGCAGTGGTACCAGTTCTTCGGTAGGTGTGTGTACCTATGGCCAGGGTTCAACGAGATCTTGAAAAATTATGCAAATTAAGAAACGTGATTAGAGAAAAGTAGGAGTCTGAATTCAATGAGCTGTAAGTGTTTGGAATCAATTAGTGTTTGCGAATTTTTATTTATAAAACTTCCCTCAGTTCGAAGTTGCCACACTGGACAAAGCAAAGCAAAGCAAAGTCACCTCCGTACAGGCCATGAAGGCCCTTGGAGGAGTGGAAGGTGAAGGCTTCCACCATTGTTAACCTCGGCACATGATGGGGTAGAGTGGTTAGCTCTACGCCAGGCCGCCTTTGCCCCCAGGAATTAAGCTGGTACTAATTTTTGGTGTAGGCTGAGTGAACCTCAGGGCCATGTGCACCTCCGGAAGTGGAAATGTCGTTTCTTAAAATTTACGACTTCCTCACGGGGATTCGAACCCACGTCCTTCCGGGCGAACCGAGCATGCCTT
Organism: Anabrus simplex; assembly: GCF_040414725.1. Classification (NCBI taxonomy): domain Eukaryota; kingdom Metazoa; phylum Arthropoda; class Insecta; order Orthoptera; family Tettigoniidae; genus Anabrus; species Anabrus simplex. Next base: position 32,933,908 of record NC_090265.1, on the reverse strand, counting down.
TACCGCCTCGGCCAGGCAGCCCCTACACACAATGGACAAAGCATAAAAAAAGGAATTATAATTTTGGTTTAAATTATTTTGTTGATTACTTCATTCTCATAATGTCTTTAAAATATAAGACTTTTAACAAGTAACAATAACTTCTCAGTAATGAAATGGAAGCTCGAAAGGCTATCAAAGACACAGTTTGTAGCTCCGGAAAATATAAATTAAACTACTTTCAAAAATTCACAATGAGCCGATGAATAGTCCTCGGGCTCCTAATCCCATCACTTTAATATACTTCAATCCAAATTTATCTTTATAATAAATTATGGTCGGTTCATAGATAAGATTCTTTTCCCTATCAATGTCTTATGGCTGGTTTGTGGAGATTTCAGAATGAACTGTGGGGTCTATTATAGCGTATATCCCACACCCTTTGATTCGTTGTAGGCTCTAATGTCAATTCTGTTACTGCTACCGTTATCTGCAAGTTCGGATACCTCTTCGGTTATCTTATACTTTTTCTTTCTCAGGGAATTTTCTATAAAGGAGCGAATCTTGTTATGCTTGGCAGCATCTCTCCCAAAACATACAGCAATATTAGTCTATTTGTATCGCCGATCCAGGGAGAATCCTACGCTACTAATGAACTTCATTCCGGTTCCGTATTGACTTTAAATACCTAAAACGCGTATTGAACAAGTTGACTTTATACAATTAAATTCTTCTAGAATTTTATCTTAGAAATCTTACGCTAGTTCGAGCATAATTTACTGTACGCACATAACCGTATCCTCTCAGTAAGATTGAATGTTTTAAGATTTCAAATATATTTCAGTGAGATACACTGGTATTATAAAAGTGCTTCCTGTTTGTGAAATAACAATGACAATTGACGATTAAGTTCATGAAACATTTCTTTAAGTTGCATTTCATTTTTAACAAACTTATCTTAAATTTTAATACCTGAATTAAATTGTCGTGATAGTTAACTCTAAATGGTCTGACACCGTGATTAGCCGGTTCGAATCCCGTTGGTCGAAACATATTTTCACCATCAGAATGTTGGCCGGCAGGGTAGGGGAGGTGGTGGTACACAATTTATAATGACTAAATTGGGTGCCTAAAGCCTGGATTAACTTCCAAACGTCTCCACAGTACTCATATGGAGTGAAGGCATATGCCACAGTTGATGGAGATTCGTCCGTCGGATGGGGACGTTAAACCAGCTATGTGCCGGCACCGGGTTTCACTCTCTCCCTTCCTGATATGATATATAACTTTATTAATTTCATCTCATTAACTCCTCTTATGAGGTTGACGTCAGGAAGGGCTTCCGGCAATAAAAACCCGCCATGACAAATTCGTCCCACCTAATAATACCTGATCCCGTTGAGGATTGGACAAACATTAAAATATGTAATTGTACTCTAAAGCGTGCTTTAAGAAATTTGAAATTTCTGAAATTTTACAAGTTTTATACAGATTAATCCTATTAGTTTTCTTGATTGAGTCAATGCGCTTTTGAACGTCTTACAAAGCTCCTTGTTCTGCACCTTTTAAGGCGACACTACGGAGGTAAACAGATATTTTTACCTAATGCATGGATTTTCGCGAAACATTGTGGGAATGTCACCTACATAAAAGTAAAGATATCACGAACATTTCTTTCATATACAATTAATAGTTTTTCCAAAAAGTACCTAATTTTTCTTGAGAATTTCAATTCCATTTTCTTCCACGAAATTTAATTAACATGTTAATATAAATTAGTAATTAGGTAAATAATACTTCTTTTAAAAGCACTACGTATCCGTTTTTCTGTACATAATTAATAGAAGGAGATATATCGTACTGAAGTTCGTGTTCACCGAGCTCGATAGCTGCAGTCGCTTAAGTGCGGCCAGTATCGAGTATTCGGGAGAAAGTAGGTTCGACCCCCACTGTCGGCAGGTTGAAGATGGCTTTCCGTGGTTTCCCATTTGCACACCAGGCAAATGCTGGGGCTGTACCTTAATTAAGGCCACGGCCGCTTCCTTCCCACTCCCAGCCCTTCCCTGTCCCATCGTCGCCATAAGACCTATCTGTGTCGGTGCGACGTAAAGCAAGTAGCAAAAAAAAAAGTATAAAAAAAATATATATATAGCTGTGATACATGACCATACAAATTTTGTTACATTTGGCAGCATATTATGGGAGAAAAATTGGATTTAAATGTAAAATTACAATTGGCAAACAAAGCATTACTACAGTGATGAATTGTTTGAATGCAGCGGAATAATTTCGCGAGAAGAAAAAATAATCTCAGTCCTTCAAATTTCAGCAAAATGATTAAAATATCGATTTTATCTCCGGAGTGTCGCCTTGATGTTTTATTCTAGAAAGTCTTCGAATTTAAAACACTTAATCCGTACTGACTGGCGCATCACATACAGATACCGACTGTGTTAAGTAAATGGCATTACGGAACGTAACAGGAAATGCTTTTTGTTATATAAGGCACATTTAAAACTTGGTGTATACATAAATCTATGGTACTAAGGCAGAACCCGAGATGTCAAAGGAGTTGACTTTTCAGGCGGTGCTTTGAAATGTTGGTGAACTCGCTGAAATTCATATTGACCTCTACATTAAAGTGGCATACATTTGTGAATGTAATAAAAAGAAGGAATACATTTTATTTTTTTACAATTTTACTTATGTCGCACCGACTCAGACAGGTCTTATGGCGTCGAAGGGGTAGGAAAGGAACAGGAGTAGGAAGCAATCGGCCATGGCCTTAATTAAGGTGCAGCCCCAGCATTTGACTGTAGTGAAAATGGGAAACCATGGAGAACCATTTCAAGGCTGCCGACAGTGGGGTTCGAAACCACTAGCTCCCGGTTGCAAGCTCGTATGGCCAATTCGCTCAATGAGGAGGAATAAGTTTTATTCCTATTTATTCAGCAAGTTCAGGGAACAAATCTCTAGGTTGCCTCAGTATTTGTACTAACCATGTCGAAACCTTTTTAGAGAATGGCGTATTCCAGTGGCTTTACCATCATACGCTTCTGTCGCAAAATATACCATATTGGAATAAAACAGAAAATTCGAGTGTTTAACATATTGGATTCTGCTTTAGTGCCACAGAATGTAACACTTCTGCATTGATATTTCAGGTGAAACTATATTTATAAGAAAGTGATCAGTGAGTGGCCTGGGAGACTAATTGCGGGTTAGGTAGAGTATCCATGTTCTTGGGTGATCAAATAACACTCTTTCGGAGAATATTTTCTAATTATAACGTGTGAAGTATTATTTTGGCACATTGTGTGTTTCAAATATAAGTCCTTATTGAGAAATATTTTTATTTGTGAAATTTTACAAGAATATCTATTAGGACACTGAACATAGCAGGTGGAAAATTAAATCAAAGAAAAAAATCCTAAGGGATTTGCTACCCTGTCACTTTCATGACAGAAACTGCATTCTGGGGTTGCTGATGACCCCATCACAAATCAGAGTTAAGGAAAATTTTTAAACGGTCATGTTGAAACTTTGTGTTATTTCTCTTTTTATTGATCCATAATATAGCATTGCAGTAATTGTTTTCTTGTAAACCATGAGTTTGTTCAATAACTTTTAGTAATTACGCCATCGTCCTCCTTTCCCTTTATCTTCAGGCTTTTATGGCAATTCTCCACCTTCCTTTCTCCACCTTTCTCTCTCCTTCTACCATTCCTCTTCCATCATTTTGTCCCAGTCCAGGTTTCTCCACCTTCCTCTCTCCTTACACCAGTCCAGGTTTCTCCACCTTCCTCTCTCCTTCCACCAGTCCAGGTTTCTCCATCTTTCTCTTTCCTTCCACCATTCCTCTTCCATCATTTTGTCCCAGTCCAGGTTTCTCCACCTTCCTCTCTCCTTCCACCAGTCCAGGTTTCTCCACCTTCCTCTCTGCTTCCTCCATTCCCCTACCATCATTTTGTCCCAGTCCAGGTTTCTCCACCTTCCTCTCTGCTTCCTCCATTCCTCTTCCATCATTTTGCCCCTGTGGAGATTTCTACTTCTTGCACTCCTCTTTATTGAATCTATACACCTTGTTCTAGATCTCCCTCTACTTCTCTAGAAATTAATCTCTATCATCTGTTTTGGTATTCTTTCCTCCTCCATCCTCTTTACTTCTCCAAACCACCTTAGTTTACTCCTATCAAATCTCTCATTTAGGTTTACCATTCCGAACTCCTTTCTTACGTTTTCGTTTCACAATTTGTTTTTCCTTGACCTTCCTAGGTATTTTATTTCATTGACTTGAAATCCACTCTCCTCCCTACTTGTCACTGTCCAGCTCTCAGCTAGATGTGTCAGTACGGGTGTATAATACATTCTGTACATTATCTCTTTACACTTCCTTACTCCAGACAAGGTTTCTTACACTCTGGTAGAATACATTGCCCTGTTGCACCCTCTTGCTAATATCCATGTCCAGCCTTGTATTCTGCGTTAGTTCACTCATAGGTATTTGAAACTGCCAATATTTTCAAGGCTTCGATTACCAATTTTGACAAAAAAATTTTCTTGCCTTTAACCTCTTGATATCACCACGGTATTGCTTTAATCTGCGCTGATTTCCATGCCATAGTTTTTAGTAATTACAAATGTAATTACTATTTATGAATTTTAATACCACCAAAATGGGATAGACACTAGTTGAGCATTAAAACACTTTGCTGAATAAATCATTTTAAAAGCCCGAAGATAGTAGGTTCGAACCCTACTATTGGCAGCCCTGAAGACGGTTTCCCGTGGTTTGCCATTTTTACGCCAGGCAAATGCAGGAGCTGTACGTTAATTAAGGCCACTATCGCTTCCTTCCCATTTCTAGGTGTGTCCTATCATCGCCAAAAGACCTTTCTGTGTCGGTGCGACGTAAAGCAAAAAAAAAAAAAAAACCACTTGTGCACATGAATAAAATTACAAAATAGTACACTGTTGCCTATTGGCTCCTGGATGTCCGTGTACTGAATTTACTTTCTTAGTTTCGTATCTTGAATGATGAGTTGTGGCCAACCTCGGATTAGTTCCCAATTAATTGGTTTTTCATCATCTGTGCACACTCTTTGAAACTCGTCCCTGACACGATAGTGTTCAACTGTTACATCTCCACAGTCACTATCAGGTCTTCGATCATTATATTCACCAAAATTCCTCAACTCACTTAGATTCCATGCCCTACTTTATTATTGTTTATTTATTTATTCAATCCATTTACCCTCCAGGGTTGGTTATCCTGCAGGACTCAGCGAGGAATCCTACCTCTCATCTCAGGAGCATTGTCCTTGTGCGTGGGACGTTGATCGGGGATACAACTGGGAAGGAAGACCAATAGCCAAACCAGGTGGCTTTTCCGGCTATGCTCAACAGGGACTTGTGGGGGATGGAAATATTGGGAACGAAGCGGCGGTGGTTTTGCTTTAGGTACCATCCCGGCATTTGTCTGTAGAAGAAGTGGGAAAGCACGGAAAAACCACTTCGAGGATGGCTGAGGTGGGAATCGAACCCCCCACTACTCAGTTCACCTCCCGAGGCTGAGTAGATCCCGTTCCATTGCTCGAACCACTTGTCAAATTTCGTAGCAGAGCCGGGAATCGTCCCCAAAATCTACCGGGGTGCCAGCTAATCACACCAACCACTACACCACAGAGGCGGATATTGACAATTTTAGAGGCATAAAAATCCCTTCTTAACACACAATAAGAGGAAGTAACCGATGAGAAACCCTGTTTTGTATCATATAATAAGGATAAGTGCCAGCCACTTATCTGGAGGCCCCAGGTTCGATTCCCGAACATGTCAGGGATTTTTACCTGGATATGAGTGCTGGTTCGAGGTCCATTCGGCCTACATATTTACAATTGAGGAGCCATCCGGCGGTGAGATGGCTCCCCGGTCTAGAGAACCAAGAATAGCAGCAGAGAGGATTCGTCGTGCTGACCACATGACACCTCATAATCTCCAGGCCTTCGGGCTGAGCAGCGGTCGCTTGGTAGGGCATGGCCCTTCGGGCCTGTTGCGCCATGGTGAGGTTAAGGATAACTACTTTTTTTTAAGCATCATTGATGTGGCAGCTCCATTCGTTGGTTGAAGACTAAAAATTCTCCATTTCTTCCTCAGGTTCTTGCTGTCTGTCCCATATGAATGAAGGCACAGTGCTAAATGGAAGTAAAGGCTTCCTAGATATCTTTTTAACACAGATATGTTTTCGGGCTGGGTTCTACCTGGAATTCGCATCATCAATTTCTCGACAACACTGTAACCATGATAACCAGTGTTCGTCTATGTACACTAGGTCAGTAGCGACATCTTATTACTGTGTGTTTGTAACTATAGCAAACACTGTTCGTCTATGTACACTAGGTCAGTAGCGACATCTTCTCACTGTGCGCTGTTTTCCTGTAACTATAGCAACCACTGTTCGTCTATGTACACTAGGTCAGTAGCGACATCTTCTCACTGTGCGCTTGTAACTATAGCAACCAGTGTTCGTCTATGTACACTAGGTCAGTAGCGACATCTTCTCACTGTGCGCTTGTAACTATAGCAACCAGTGTTCGTCTATGTACACTAGGTCAGAAGCGTCATCTTCTCACTGTGCGCTTTCTTCATGTAACTAAGAGCTTGAAAAACTCTCGTTTCAAGTGAACCCCGTTGTTCTGCTCAGTTCAAAATTAAAATTTTTGAACTGGCCGGAAAACGAACCCAGGGCCTTGGTATAAAGGACAGGCACGCTCCCTCTACACCACAGGGCTGGCCATTAATAAGTTAACTTAATATTACATTTACGATATCTAGAATATATATCATTTTGTCACAAATCACGAGCCTTACCATTATTTAGTTCCAACGGTTTACTATTGATTCCGAAATTCAAAATCCTACCCAAGAGGCGGAGGTTCACGCTGCCTGAAGAGGTGAAGACGAATGCAACGCGCACTTCGCGGGAAATGGCAAAAGATGGCTTGCATGACTGTTATGAAAAGTGGTACGGGCGCCATCAGAGGGGATTCACGGCCCCAAGTGGTGTTCCGTAAACTGTTTCTTGCCTTCTGCAATAACGGCTTTTACATATTCTCGGTTACTTTTTGAATCTAGGGGCATTGTTTGTAATGTATATATTTATTATCGGGTCGATTAACTGGATTTCAGACCCTTCAAGCAGCAAGCATTGTCGTCGTCGTGTCATCAACATCATCATCACCATCATCATCATCATTATCATCTTCATCATCACCATCTAACTCGTTAGCTGCAGTCGCTTACTTACGGCCAGTATCCAGTATTCGGGAGATAGAGGGTTGGAACCCCACTGTCGGCAGCCCTGAAAGTGGTTTTCCGTAGTTTCCCATTTTTACACCAGGCAAATTCTGGGGCTGTACGACCGCTTATTTCCTACTCCTAGCCCTTTCCCATCCCATCTTCGCTATAAGATCTATCTGTGTCGGTAAAATAATTTGTAAAATTCATCATTATCATCATCATCATCATCGTATGTTATTTATTTTGAATTTCCTTTAGCTTGTTGATTTGTGGAGCATATTCTAATTACTGCAAATGAGGCAATTCGACATTAATTTTACACCTGTTAGATCTTCGAATTTTCGTATTTGAAAAACAAACATATAAACATTAGAAGTGACGAAGAAATTTAAAATTATTCCAGTTTAGTTGTTAATCATTGTAGTGTTACTAAGTTACATCTAGTACTAACTACCATATGTAACGTTATGTTAGTTCTACTTCGCAAATGTGACCTCAAGGTTACTGGGACAAAATAGGACAAAACAGTACAATTATAATCAAGCAGTGCTATTAACTTTTGTAAAAGTATATTGTCTGTTACTGACCAAGCCGGCAGAGTTCATTAGCTCTAACCAAAAACGATATTGGTGCATTACGCCGGGAATATTGTATAGACATCCAATGTTTTGGCTGCCGTTGGTGTAGAACTTAGTTTTTATTTGAGGTAATTATACGAATAGAGCAGAAATTTGATTGTGTTATGATAAACAAAAAGCTCTACATGCTCCCAGCGGTCTATTTAAGCCTTGTGTAGTAACTGGTCCCATTAAAGATAGGGCTCTACTTGTAATGAAGAGATTATAGCGCACACAGCCTCACCTTCTTGTATTTGGTTGGTAATTCCGACTCTTTATTTTACATTTAGAGAAAACAAACCCTCATTGATCTCGAGCTACACAAGCGACTGTTGCGCAGCTCTGAGGCCTGTGAACAAGCTGAATCTAAAAATGGTAGATGAACAATACCATGTTGTTGTTTGGGTCGACAGTTCATAGAATTGATTGATGCAGCTCTCCATGCCACCCTACCTTGTGCTAACCATTTTCATTTCTATATAGCTACTCTAATCTGTTCCTCATAATTATACCTCAGTCTAACCCTGTCGTTCTTATAAAATACACTTCCCCTGAAATACAACTGAGCAAATCCTGGGTGTCTTGAAATATGTCCTATAATTCTGTCCCTTCTTCTCGTCAAATTTTGCCAAATCGTCCTCTCGCCAATTCCATTCAATATCTCTTCATTCGCGATTTCATCTGCCCATATCACCTTCAGCTTTCTTCTGCAACACAACTTTTCAAAAGCTTCTATTCTCTTCCTCAGCTAGATATCGTCCATTCGTCTATGTTCCACTTCCAGTCAATGCAAAGCTCCACACTAAAGTCTTCAAATTTCTTCTTACTTAATTTTTGCTATTTTTCTTTACATCGCGCCGACACAGATAGGTATTACAGCGACGATGGGGCCGGAAAGGCCAAGGAATGCGCAGGAAGCGGCCGTGGCCTTATGAAGGTACAGCCACAGCATTTGCCCGGTGTGAAAATGGGAAACCACGGAAAACCATCTTCAGGGTTCGAACCCACTATCTCCCGGCTTTCTTCTTACTAATTGCTGGGCTGAATGGCTCAGTTGGGTGCTCAAATACGTCAGCCTTGTGTCGGTAGATTTACTGGTACGTAAAAGAACTCCTGTGGGACTAAAATGCGGCACTCAGCCTCTCCAAAGGCACCGCAAAAGTAGCTGGTGTGATGTAAAGCCAATAATATTATTATTGTTTTACTAATTCCCGTACCGGGCGAGTTGGCCGTGAGTTTGCATCCGGGAGATAGTGGGTTCGAATCCCACTGTCGGCAGCCCTGAAGATCGTGTTCCGTGGTTTCCCATTTTTACACCATACAAATGCTGGGGCTGTACTTTAATTAAAGCCACGGCCGCTTCCTTCCAACTTCCAGGCCTTTCCTATCCCATCGTCGCCATAAGACCTATCTGTGTCAGTGCGACGTAAAGCCCCTAGCAAAAAGAGAAAAAGATACTAATTTCCGTATTAAAGATCGAAGTGAGCAAATTTCTTTTCTTAAGAAAGCCTTCCTTGCTTGTGCTAGTCTGCATTTTATGTTCTCCTTACTTGTTCCATCGCTAGTTATTCTGCTGCGCAAGTAACAACACTTCCTTTAATATTTCATTTCCTAATCTAATATTTGCTGCGTCACCTGAGTCGTTCGACTGCACTCCAACTCGTTTTTGCTAGTTGTTTAACGTCGCACTAATACATCGATGATTGCAGATGATGTTGTTCTGTACAGAGTAATAAAAAAGATTGTGAGCAACTGCAAAATGACCCCGATGAAATGAAATGTCGTATGGCTTTTAGTGCCGGGATATCCCAGGACTGGTTCGGCTCGCGACCTGCGCGTCGTGATGAGGATGAAATGATGATGAAGACAACACATACACCCAGCCCCCATGCCATAGGAATTAACCAATAAAGGTTAAAATCCCCGACCCGGCCGGGAATCGAACCCGGGACCCTCTGAACCGAAGGCCAGTACTCTGACCGTTCAGCCAACTAGTCGGACATGACCCCGATAATGTTGTGAGACGGACAGCAGGCAATGGCATGACGATAATCGGGGCTAAAAGTCAGGTTGTGAGTTTCACAAATAGGAAAACTCCTCTCAGTTTTAATTACTGCATTTATGGGCTGAAAGTTCCTCTTGGAGATCATTGTAAGTATCTAGGTGTTAATATAAGTAAAGATCTTCATCGCGGTAATCACATAAATATGATTGTAAGTAAAGGGTACAGATCTCTGCACATGGTTATGAGGGTGTTCAGCGGTTGTAGTAACGATGCAAAGGAGAGGGAATACAGGTCTCTGGTAAGACCCCAAATAGAGTATGGTTGTAATGTATGGAACCCTCAGGATTACTTGATTCAAGAACTGAAAAAAAAATCCAAAGAAAAGCAGCTCGATTTGTTCTGGGTGGTTTGCGACAAAAGTGTAGCGTTACAGATATGTTGGAATGTTTGGGCTGGGAAGACTTGGGAGAAGGAAGACGAGCTGCTCGACTAAGTGGTATGTTCCGAGAAGTCAGTGGAGAGGTGGCGTGGAATGACATTAATAGACGAGTAAGTTTGAGTAGTGTCTTTAAAGTAGGAAATACAGTATCGCAATATGAAAATAAAGTTGGAATTCAAGAGGACAAATTGGGGCAAATATTCTTTTATAGGTAGGGGAGTTCGGGTTTGGAATAAATTACAAAGGGAAGATGTTCGATAAATTCCAAAATTCTTTGAAATCATTTAAGCAAAGGCTAGGAAAACAACAGGTAGAGAATCTGACACCTGGGCGACTGCCCTTAATGCACATCAGTAATGATTGATATTGATTGATTGATTGATTGATTGATTGATTTTAGGTGACGGAGGGGTGGGAAACAGCTAGCACTGGGAATATAGCGGCCATGGGTTTAATTAAGGCACGGCCCCAGAATTCGTCTGGTAAGAAAATGGGAACCCACGGAAAACTACCTTGAGTGCTGCCGACGGTGGGATTCGAACCCACTATCTCTCAAGTGCAAGCTCACAGCTGTGCGACCCAGACCGCACAACCAGCTCGCTCTGCAAAATACCTTATTTGTTTATCGTACGGTTTTTAGTGCCGCGATTGTCCGAAGACATGTTTGGCTCGCCTGGTGCATTATATTTGACGCCTATAAGAGACCTGCGCTTCGGGATGTGGGGATGATGATAATCAGGTAGGGGAGTATGAAACCCGTCATTGGCACGTAGCCTATTCCTGTCGAATAAAACCAAGGAGTCTGCTCAATGCTTAACGTCTCCATACGACGGACGAATCACCACCAACAGTGTCGTATGCCCTAACTCCATGTGAATACTGCAGAGAGGTTTGGAATTGAATCCAGGCTTTTGGCACGCAATATAGTCATTTAGAAATTGTATACCACCACCTCTCCTACCCTGCCGGCCAACATTCTGATGGTGACATTTTCTTCGATCAACGGGACTCGAACCGGTTAACCACTGTGTCAGACCAGATCGACCTGACGCCTTAACGTGTGGAATTGATCGAAGAACTGATTTCACACGTCTTTGGATGTCCCTTATGTCAGCACAACGTGCGCCTTTCGGGATTTCTTTGAGACTGGGAAACAGGGAAGAATTCTGCAGACGCCAGATCCGGAAATTACGGCGGATCTTCGAGAAAAACTACGCGCTGCTTAGCCAAGTAGTTGCGAACACGGATCACATCGTGTGGCTGGGCGTTGTCGTGGAGGAGACTCCTCTTTCCAAACTTGTACAACTCCAATCGGACATGACGGATTCGTAATAACAACCGTTTCAAAACGTTGTCGTAGGATGCGGCGTTGTCAGTTTGATCCTCCAGTACGAATTCCTGCTGGTCATGGCATTATGTCGAAAAGAGCGATGCACAGTGACTTGATCCTGGAATTTTTCAGGTGACTCTTTTTGGAACGTAGGGAACTCGGTGAACATCATGACATTGATTGTTGGTACCCGGATCGAACTGTTACATCGTCTGTGATGACGGTTTTCAGAAAGGATGATCTTGCTCACACGTGTCAATAAAATCTCCAGCAATTTTTGTCCGTGTTTTACCTTCTGCTTGTCAGTCAATGCGCGCTGTGCTAATGCAGAACCGATTTTCCGTTTACCCAAAGTGTTGTCCCTGATTTCTCCGAGACAGTCGCCGATTTTGTGCCAGCCGACCTTGATCGATGTTTCCTGCACTTCTGCTTGTTGACGGTCGATGTAGACGTGGTGCATCGCCAAGAGTTTCCTGTGCATCCCACAAGTGTTCGAACCAATCATTGGCATATTTTCTGCTTACGCCTTCCGTTGCGTACACTTTCACCAACATCGCATTTTTCTCCATTTACCCCAATTTGTACCGAAATGCTCTATTGCACTATGACACGAGTGTTCACATGTATTAAGGCCGAAGCAACCTGATTCAGCTCCGTGCGGCGCCTCTCGAGATGTCCCTCTGCTCACATGCTCATGCACGCAGTGTTACCTCACGTTGCCATTGCGATATTCATCCATTCACACTTTCTTTTAGGCACGATGATTCCTCTCCGTCGATATCCTTGGCTTTCTGGACCGGAGTCGCTATCTCACAGTCGTCTAGTTCCAAGAACCAGCTCCCCCTGTGGGTAGGGGTAGTAGAATAACACCAGTGGTATCCCCTTCCTGTCTAAAGATGCGACTAAAAGAACCTCTAGGGTCTCCGAACTTGTGATCGTGGATTGGCGACCACGGGGCCCTCATCTGACTCCTGAGATTGCTTCCACTTATTTGTACCAGGCTTCTCACTTTCATCTACCCTATCCGGCCTCCCATGGTATAGCGTACTCGAGGCATAGGGAGTCTTTCATTTTCACGCCTTCGTGGCCTTATCTTTCTTTGGCTGTTACCTTCATGTTTCGAAGTGTCCCTTCCTTCCGTGTAAGAGGCAGGCTTGTTGCCCCCTATTTGTCCATTCGTATCGCCATTCAGAACGCCTGATAGGTATGCATAGCCACTTAACGGCGGGGATGCACAAGTTGCCGGCGTAGCCCCTAGCCACTCCAGTGCAAGGACACCTGTGTTATCGGCGCTGTACAGCGGGTTGTAGCCTTCTCAGGCTGAACATTCCTCCTGTATGGATTACAATGCAAACGGGTTTTTGTCCTCACCAGATATTTATTTATTTATTTATTTATTTATTTATTTATTTATTTATTTATTTATTTATTTATTTATTTATTTATTTATTTATTTATTTATTTATTTATTTATTTATTTATTTATTTATTTATTTATTTATTTATTTCACATTTTGAAGGGTAAAGAGATGTCAGTAGGGAAGAAGCCTAAGGGAACTGAGTGTCAACTCGAGAATAATAACCGGCACAGGTGGATCGGTTCAAGTACATAGGATGTGTATTCTCTCGGGTTGGTAGTACAGTAAGTGAAACTCAATCATGGTGTAACAATGCTAATGCAGCGACAGCGCATGTGAGATCAACGGGTGAAACAATCTTTACACTGGTTTGTATGTCTTTAATCGTGGTATAATTAATGGAAAATTGTTTTTAAACTTGCAACTTATGAATGTTACACCAAGAAGAGTCTTGTAGTGGTGTATCGACGATTTAATAGCAGGCGGCAGCGTTGTGGAAAAGTGTGGTAATAAACGTGATGAGTCTGCTTCTAGTCTGGGGCGAAATGCGGACTATTTCAAGATTGGAAAGGTCTAAAAAACTTCAGTAAATAAACTGTCATGATAGTTACGCTTCTTCATATTGTTACCACTGGTTGACTCTACCCATGAAAGGATAGATTTTTATTATTTTAATGGTTTTAACTTACTCGTCATCTTAGTGTTTAATTGAAAGAGGCTTGCAGAATGAATGTATGATAGCCATACCAGTTCATAATGAAGATATTTATGATTATTATTTATTATTATTATTATTATTATTATTATTATTATTATTATTATTATTATTATTATTATTATTATTATTATTATTATTATTATTATTATTATTATATGCCTGTAGAAGTAAACCCATTATTACTATGAACTACTTAGAGCTGCGAGTTTGCCTTCCCTTTCTAACCCATATTTCTTTCATTCTTTTACTGTTGGATTTCTGTTTTTGTTCAGACCAGGTTGTTCCAGTCTTCTTGTTTGGTCTTTCCTCTTGGTCAACTTGCCATTTGTGAATTTTGTATCTGAAGGTTACCCTCTTTTGGACATCTGCTGGTGTAATACCTGCCTCTTTGAAAATGGGTTTCGATATCACCACACCATTTAATCGTATCAGTTTTGGCTATACTCCTGTTTGTGTAGAATTCGACTATGTGGCTTGTAAGTTTGCATATTTACATTAATTTAATACCTCCATAGGAAAACTGCGTTTTCTAATGTCACTGTGAATATTCGTGTATTGTTTGATTTCTTATCTGCCTCTGAGTTGGTATTGCCCATCGGCGAGTTTTGAGCCTAGAATTATTTTTGGGATTTTGTGTTCGTTTTTCTCAATGTTTTTCAATGTCTGCTTTCCTGTTGAAAATTAGTGTTTCTGATCCAAAAAACCCTTCTAGTTTATTGAATGTATTGTAATGTCTTAACTTTGTGTGCTTGGAGATATTTTTATTGTTGCAGACATTTTGGGTGTTTTCAGTATGTAGTTTTCATTTTGTGACATCTAATTTCATTGGCTTTTGTTTCTAGTCCATTTTCCTGAATTGTTTCACCAAAATACTTAAATTGTGATACTCATTTAATTTTTCCATATTTTGTCTCCATGAATGTTGGTGCATGCTTGTTGCAGGTCATATAATCTTTATTTCCAAACGATGTCTGAAGACAGACATTTCTAGCAATTTCTTTCAGGAGTTCAGTTTGATTTTAGGATGTTGACATGTCTCGGGTTAATATTACTAGGTTATTATTATTATTATTATTATTATTATTATTATTATTATTATTATTATTATTACGGGGTTACCCGTGGAGCAAAATTGAATTAAAACTTTAACAAAGGTTATATTTCTTTAGAATTTCAGAAATTAACAAATAACAACATAACAGGTACAATTAGCAGTCTTGAAACAAGACTAGAACAAGTCCAAGATAAGTGAATTTTACAGATTCTGGGCTTCAAGCCCCTAGTTTTACAATTTCAGAGCTACCGGATACAGTTTACAAAACTTTAATTAAAAAAAAGGAATCCTTTAGTCAAGGGCAGAAATCCCCTAATTCAAGAGCACTTGCTCCCAAAATAAAATATCTGGCCTTCCAGAGGCACTCGTTATTCTTACAAAACTTTGAAAAAGAGCTAACAGGCTCTCAGTTTCTTACAGGCCGCTCAAGGCAATCTTACATCAAAGTGTTACACTCTCTGGCGTCACAAGGCACGAATTACAAATGGAAATTGCTTAATACAGGGGTATCTAGTACCCAACCTACAGGGCCTTTGCGAAAAAAAGAACAGGTTAAATAAAACGGCCCGAACACAAACTGAATGGAGGCGAACACTGCCCTCCAGATAATGAAATATGAAAACCTATGGGGCTCTCGGCCGATGAAACTGGGGCTAGTCCCACACTACTGAGGTGGCTCGGATGGAAAGAACTTTAACATATTACAGAAAGGTTGCAAAACCTAGTCACCTCAAACCAAGATGAAGGGGAGCTCGAGAGGGTAACTCACTCTCTATCCCCGTTTTACAGTTAAAACTTTATGAAATGTTTACATTAGTCGAAAGAAAAGTTACGTTTTAGAAAGTAATTGTTACATAATTAAAGATTTGTACCTTCCCCTCGGAAAAAACTGTGGAGGTAGCTACAGAAAAGAGAATTTATTGGCCATTACCTTGTAGATGTTCTGGCTGCCGAAGAAAGAGGCGCCTCGCCTCCTGCCTTAACACACCCACTTATAAATATGGCGATCAATTGACAGGGAAACATGAAAACCCGCAGTTTATATACCCTCGGGGAAGGTTCGAGAGGATTCTGGGCTAATTCGTACACACCCTCTCAATTTTATTGGTTAATCTCAAAAGTTACACTCAGAATCGAACAAGAAGCCTGTGATAGGTTGAAAATTACAGAAATTCCTGATTGGCTAGATTCAAAACTGGCGGAAAGAAAAGGAAGTGTTACTAACCCAAAAATAAATGAACATAGATTCAGTTATGGAAAACCTAGGAATATGGAACTTATTTAAGTTATAAGTTCTTCCACCTTGCATGATCAAAGTTTTTTGGTAGTGGCATCTGTGGAAAACTGTCCAAACTTCTTGATGTATAGCAAACAAAACCAAGAGCAGTACAACCAGTTTAGGAAACTTTACAACAAAACAATTACTTAATATTTCAGTGATGACATCTTCTGATTAAAGTTTCAAGTTCGTGTAGTATCAGTTTCACCTTTTGATCGATAGAGGAGTTTATAAAGGCGGTTATTTTGAATGAGCGGAGTTGCGGTGTACCTCCTGGTACAATTACTATTATTATTATTATTATTATTATTATTATTATTATTATTATTATTATTATACGCGTCCTTGGGACCATGTTTGTTCTGCTGTTGGGCGCAGTATCTTCTTCGGTATACCTGTTTTCTTTCCTCTAACTATGGGTACCTTTCGTTTTTCCTGAAAACCGAGGACTGTCTTCACTATCTATATCACAGCCGGTCTATTTTATAAATCTGCTACCTCTTTATATTCTTCTCAGTCCCTATCAGCCATTTAGTATGAACTTTCGTGTTTCTCTAGAAGGTTAACAGACGTTTGGTCAGTCTGTTGGGAAACAGTTTTCCCATATAAACGTAGAAAGATACCCTCATATACTTGCACAATCAGAGATTTCCTATGTCTAGGAGTAGAGCTCGCAATTGTGACGTCTTCAATTAGGGAGTGTGCAAGGCATCGAGGCCTTTTCCGGTAAACACCAACATTTTCATAATAAAGCACATGGTAGAGAAGAGAGTATTTAGAGGTTGTAATAACTAATGAGGATGCAAAAGAGAGAGCGTATAAGTCTCTGGTAAGACCCAAATTAGAGTACTGTTCCAGTGTATGGGACCCACACCATGACTACTTGATACGAGAACCAAAATTGATCCAAAGGAAAGCAATACAATTTGTTTTGGGTGATTTTCGACAAAAGAGTGACGTTAAGAAAATGTTGCAAACTTTCCTCTAAGAAGACTTGGGAGTAAGGAGACGAGCTGCTCGACTAAGTGGCCTGTTCCGAGCTGTCAGTGTCGAATTACATTATCAGAGGAATAAACTTAAAAGAGACTTTTAAAGGTACGAAAGATAATATCATGAAGGTGAAATTCGTATTCAAGATGACACACTAGGGCAAATATTCATTTATAGAAGGAGGAATTAGGGAGTGGAATAATTTATTAAGGGAAATATCAATACATTTCCAAGTTCTTTGCAAATATTTAAGAAAAGTCTACTTGAACAACCGATAGGCGACAGTCCTAAATGCAGATTAATGATGATTGGTTGAAGGAATAAGAGAAATGCCAATTGGGTTGGAACTAGATGGTGCCGCGTACAATATCGTAGGGATGATTCTCCTCCATTGCCCAACAGCCCCGAAGGGCCATGGCGTACCAAGCGACCACTGCTCAGTCCGGAGTCCTGCAGATTACGAGGTGTCGTGTGGTCGTCACGGTAGATAGGTCCTCAATTGTAATCCTGTAGGCTGAGTGGACCTCGTACAGGCCCTCAGATGTAAGTAAAAATCTCTGACCTGGTCGGGAATCGAACCCGGAGCCGGGCAAGAAGCAGGAACGCTACCCTTTCACCATGGGCCACACTTGGTGCGTTATGTACAATTTATGGACTAATAATATTGCACAAGAAATACCATTATGTAAAAGTATCACCGTGGATGGAAAGGCTCAAGATGTGTTTGAGTTACCTGAGAACTTCATATCCGAACATAAACCGGAGTTGATTAACAAGAGAACTGTTTGCGTTACAGAACATTTCAGTGAAACACGGGTGAACTATAATGAACACATTCTAAATTTAATGGCAATATCATTTTGGTTAAAATAAACACAACGTTAATTTCTGGTAAAGTAGCTGGGTGGCTCCGTCCAAACAGTTCCCTTGTGTCTGGTCTGACGGCTCCCTCTACTTTTATTCGAAGCATACTCCGTGGTGCACTGCGGAACCGCTGTATTATTGGTAGTCACCCTCCTGATCCTAAGACTACGGATTCAGACTCAGAAGACGTGTCGGATTTTTGAAAAGTGAAGTCGGTTCAACACTTCGAACAATGTCGGTGTATAAAATATGTTGGATCATAATATGTTTGATGTGCATCCAACAAAATTATTTCAAACTTCGCCACAAGGTGGTGGCCGCGAGCAACTACTTAGTGCTAGGGCCCCCGCGGCAGGATGGGCGCTGTACATTGGTTATGTGAGACTAACTTTAAGGAGCTGGGCAAGGGGCTAATTGTGATACATTGTTCTTCTAGGCGTAACTCTACAGGGCGACCTCAGGGCCTCACAACTTGTAACTTATTACGTATTAGTTTTATCAGCCTAACTTTCGAGAACTGAGGCAAGGGCTGCTATGCAAGATGGCTGCTATGCCCTATTCGTATAGACATAAGCAGAGAGCTGCCTCAGGGGCTCGCAACTTGTAACTTATGGCTTATTTGTTTAATCAGCCTAACATTCGAGACTGAGGCAAGGGATGCTATGCAAGATGGCTGCTATACTCTGTTATCATGGACATAACTCTAGAGAACTGCCTCAGGGGCTCACAACTTTTAACTTATGACCTATGAGTTTTTCTACCGTCTATTCGAGTATGAAGCATACAGAGGTTACAGTCCGGTCGCGGTAAAGAAGCTAATTAGGGATGTTAGATTTACCCAAATAGTAGACTTTCCTACTAGACGAAACAACACTTTATATGTTTATCTTGTAAGACCCGATGACCTACACATTAGCTGTATGGCAGTACCAGGCATTAGCGGCAAGTCTGCTGCAGAATTAAATATTTGATATCCCTTAAGCACTAAACTAGATAATGAGGAGAATATATCAGTATAGTAAAGCTTACCCCTTTAAATTCCAAGAGTTACCATGGCAAATATTTACCTGCTGGGCATCACTAGGCGGGCACATGAACGTAATGTGGGATAATTTCATTAATATTATTAATAGGGCCTTTGGGCAGTTTGTGCCTCTTAAATTACTAAAACTGAACCCAGATACAACAATAGGAAAATTAGTAGTCTTAAAAGGAAAGTAAGTAAAGCGTATAACAAAAGGCAATTTAGTTCGGAACATCCAAAGAACTCACTTCCGATAAAAGATGACAAATATATATGAAAGGTATACTTTTATAAAGGGAAAATGGGTGGAAAAATCTCTATAAGTATGTTAGGAAAATTAAAGGAGCCAGTCATGTGTCGATGATAATGTCCAGAGACGGTGAAGTAAATACTCACAAACTACTAATAGTTAATTAAATCATTGGTATGGGGACGTATGAGAAGAATAGCCTGGCGATAACACTGACTGTTCTCTCTTCAGGAAAGAATGAAGAAAATAAGGGAAAATAAGTCGGCAGGGCCTGGTAATATTGTTGGGGAGGTTCTGAAACTGGGAGGTAGAGCTATTCTAGGCTATTTGGAAATACTCTTTACCGTGTCTCTCAGCAATACGCAGATTGCAGATGGCAGAAAGAAAGCAACTGTAGTAAAATTTTTTAAAGGGGGCAACATGCTGCTAATGGGCACTGAAATTGACAAGCAGGCAGTTTAAATGACCTCAAATTATAATACCTGCACATGGTAGTTGAGGAAATATAATTGTTATTTTTATTCACGGGGAAACACCTGCCCATGGTTCCTACACTGGATGTGAGGTGAATGTAGCATACTTTATAAAATCTTGTCCGGTGAAAGTAAAGTTTTGAAAGAGAGCTATTGATGGGTGTGGAATCTGAGCACACCATGGTTCTCAAGTTGTAATATTTTATTGCATACACTGTAGCTGTGACAAGAAATGTACGTTATTCTCAGAGGAGGAGAACATAAGTGTGCCGAACATCTTGTGGGTTCAGACTGTTGGTAAGGCTAGCGTACTTAAGTCTGAAAAGTTAAGTGACTTCAATTGGGAGGCTGCGTCATTCGCTTTTTGCAGTCGGTAAATACAATTTCCAGAAGAAGAAAATAACTCGCCACAGTTTTTTTATCTCCATTAGTGTTGATGTTTTCAGTTTTTGCAGAATACTCATTATAACTTAGCATATGGTTTAAGACAGAGTTTACTCTAAAAATAACAACGTTATTAAATTGGCTGGGTTGGCTGTTATCCCCTTGAATTTAGAACAGGATCAGAAGGGAATGTTATTGAAGTTCCTGAGACGATACCTGGAGAACAAATTCATCAGCATGCAAGCTGTATTTTAAAGTTGAAAACATTTCTTGGCAGACAAAGTAGGAGTCCACATACTACGAACAACGTAAAATTAAGCAATTTCTTCAATTGTGCCGAAAGTTGAAGGGCTAAAGGGCCAGGAAAGTCTTGGATAGCTCTATCAAACTAAAAACAAATTTTGAAAATCAATTCTGGTCTAAATGAAGTTCCGGAAAACAGTCTTGTTTCTTTACTTGTTTTCTTTTGATTCAAATTCTAGCCAAACTAACTTATTTACATAATTCTTTCTGTTATGTGTTCATTGGTTCAATAAATTCCGGTGTTATATATGTTTTAAAAATTATCCACACGAATGTAGTTATAAGGGCTTAAGTGAAACTCTGCATTAGCGCTGAGAGTGGTAGAAAAAAAAGGCAAACTGACAATCTGATCGACCGGATAACGATGGTCAAGAGGGTTGTAATTTTTAGGAATAAATAAATATATTGCCATACTTTATTATATTTTATTTCCCTAAGATTCTTAGCTCATATCCCTAGGATGTTTTTCAACATTGTCTTGCTTGCCTGAAGGGCTGGAACTGTGGATGTTTGATAAGGATGAATACCTACATCGAAATGGTAAAGTTCACCGAATGTTATATCGATTTTGGACTCCTTATTTGTGCGCTGCTTTGATTACTGGAATCACTGTGGTAAAAATTAAATATAGGGCAAAAATAGTGGGGAGAGGAAAATGAGTATGTGTGGGTCCGTCAGTCCCACTAATTATGGTTTCTTCAAATGATACACATGTTCAGTCTATGATTAATAAGGTTTTTGTAGTTTTACATATAGGACAAAACAGAAAATCCCAAATTACGTATTGGACAAGTTTTGTTGTGAACAAGTTCCCAACGTAGCTGATAATAACAAAGATATTTGAAATTTTCTGTTTTGAGCAGTCCCCAACATTCCTACACATATATAATAATAGAAATCTGTACGTATAACTTAATGTACATAACAGTTACCTATCAAATTAACCATCTATAAATCGCGCCTATTTCTCTAACTTAGCTGTCGCACGGGGTGTAGAAAACACTACGGTTTTTGTTTAGTTCTGTACTATGAATAGCAACTGCCTTTTTAACACAAACAATTTATAACATTTAGCAAATATACCTAAATTGCAAACAATTCACATTTTTTACTTTGTAGAATAAATATGCTTAATATAAAACAAGTGTGATAGATATAAATGTCAACAACTTCGCCTGTCACGGGCGTATGCTGTGCACAAGGCTCCAACCAAATCACTCAGCAGAGGAAAAGTCGTTAGTTTCAAGAACCAAGTAGTGAAGTCAATAAGGTACAAGAACTTGCGTTAGTGGTCGTAGGAGAAAATTCAGAAAGTTCAGAAAGTTTTTTGTTAGTAGCAGTAATGTATCTATTCAAGCACAGTCACACATGCTACTAGATCAATGTCTCTCTTAAGGCAATTGAAGGTTTCAACAGCTGAAAAGATTCACATGAGTTGTTACCAACACCCCGCAGGACTTCTTGAGGGTTTTAAATGTGGAATCTCGGGAATTTCTACCTAGCATTTATAGCGCGATGTCTTAACAAACAAACAAACAAACAAACAAACAAACAAACAAACAAACAAACAAACAAACAAACAAACAAACAAACAAACAAACAAACAAACAAACAAACAAACAAACAAACAAACAAACAAACAAACAAACAAACAAACAAACAAACAAACAAACAAACAAACAAACAAACAAACAAACAAACAAACAAACAAACAAACAAAAAAACAAACAAACAAACAAACAAACAAACAAACAAACAAACAAACAAACAAACAAACAAACAAACAAACAAAAAAACAAACAAACAAACAAACAAACAAACAAACAAACAAACAAACAAACAAACAAACAAACAAACAAACAAACAAACAAACAAACAAACAAACAAACAAACAAACAAACAAACAAACAAACAAACAAACAAACAAACAAACAAACAAACAAACAAACAAACAAACAAACAAACAAACAAACAAACAAACAAACAAACAAACAAACAAACAAACAAACAAACAAACAAACAAACAAACAAACAAACAAACAAACAAACAAACAAACAAACAAACAAACAAACAAACAAACAAACAAACAAACAAACAAACAAACAAACAAACAAACAAACAAACAAACAAACAAACAAACAAACAAACAAAAAATAATATTGAGACCATTTATGATTTTGACAGTCTTCTTTATCTACCGCTTTCCGCGTAACCTGCTGGGTCGCGGGTTCGTACTGTATAGCACGTGTGGATTTAGCCCTGTTTTACAGCCGGATGCCCTTCTTGACATCAACAATATGTGGAGGGATATAATCACTATTGATTGTTTCTGTGCTGGTTGGTAGTATAATGTGTTGTCTGAATATGAAGAGGAAAGTGTTAGGACAAATGCAAACACCCAGTCCGCGAGCCAGAAGAACTAATCAGAGGCGATTAAAATCCCCGACTAGCACGGAAGTCGACCTCGGGACCGTCTGAACCGAAGGCCTCAAAGCTGACCTTTCAGCCAGGAGTCGGACATTTCTGTCTTTTACAGTATGAGGTTAAAATGCGAAGTGTGTAGACAAAATTATGACATTATACAGGGTGTTCCCAAACATGTTGGAAATGATTAGGGGGTGGATAGTACATCCCAGAACAACACAAAAAGTTCCGATGAACATATGTCCTGCGGTCGACATTTTACGAGATACGCTTCTTTTATTTATTAGACTGACGTTCACCCATTGTGTGCCCTCACTTGTTGTTGGCTGCCTCCACAGTTCTAATCCAATGCCATCTCCGCAATTGAAGAGATATTGCTGTGCAACACATGGTAACTTAGAGAAGTCTTCCTCATTTTATCAGAAAGTGAGGCCAGTCAAAATGCACCCTAGTTTCCGAAATGGCTCAGTTGATTGAGTCTCAGTTACCATTCCATGACATGCAGGTATTCTTCATATTTCGTTGTGACGTCAGTAGACGAATGACCATTCCTTAAACCTTCCATTTATAAGTAGTGATATCTTATGGACGAAACTGGTTCTTGTAACGCGGGCTCACATCATCCACCAACTTTTATGTACTGTATTTATTTTCTACATGTTGTTTGGTTCGTCAGTCCATAGATTTGTTTGATGTAGCCCTCCATGCCACCCCATCCTGTGCTAATCTCTTCATTTCTACGTAACTATTACTTCCTACATGTACTCTAATCTGTTTGTCATATCCATACCTTGGTCTACCCCAGAAGTTTTACCACCTACACTTCCCTCCAAAATTAACTGAACAAGTCCTGGGTGTCTTAAGATGTGCTCTGTCATTCTGCCTCTTCTTCTGGTCAAATTTCACCCAGTCGATTTCTTCTCACCAATTGGATTCAGTATCTCTTGTTTCTGGTTCGACCTACCCATTTCTCCTTCAGTATTCTTCTGTAACACCATATTTCAAAAGCTTCTATTCTCTTTCTTTCTGAGCTAGATATTGTCAAGGTTTCACTTCCATACAGTGCCAAACTCCAGACGAAAGCCTTCAAAAATGTGTTATTCCTATATCAGAGTTCGGAGTGAGCAAATTTATTTTCCTAAGAAAGTTCTTCCTTGTTTGTGCTAGTCTACATGTTATATCCTCCTTACTTCCGCCATCATTAGTGATTCCACTGCCCAAGTAACTATATTCATATACTTCCTTAAACACTTCCGGCATACCAGAATTTATTAGACAACACTTAATTACCTTTGTTTTGTATTGATTTTCATCTTGTACACCTTCTCCAAGATTGTGTCCATACAATTCAGCAGATATTCTGCAGACTCAAATAAAATAACAATATCATCAGCACTTTTCAAAGTTTTGATTTATTCTTCTTGGATTGTGATTCCTTTTACAAATTCCTCCTTGATTTCGTTTATCGCCTGTTCTATGTAAACAATGATAAGGACAGGGGAAAAACTGCAAGATTAATGATTCTAAACAACTGATGTGTTTCATTCTCTGTTTTATTTCTCAATATCAACTTAAATGTACTGTATTTATTTTCTATCTGTACTCTAATTATCCCTAAAACTGTCCAGTAACCTAAATAATTTTAAATACTGTCTGAAAACCTTAAGGTTATGAGCTCCAAGGAGAAAGGAACCCTGTCATGGCCTCCTGTAACTGTCCCACATCTGTTCCCCCCTTCTCTTCAATCGTGACGTTCTTTACACGTCATTTGCTTCTCACATTGTTCAGTTCGTACATAATGTAGGCACCATTTATCTTGTTCTCGTTTCATTGATCTAAGATTGAATTTATAAAGAGTTTGATGTGTCCATTAAAGCTATCGTGTTTGTTACAAATATTGATTGTTTACCTCAATAAACGTGTAGCTACAGGGAAGACTAATGTCAGTTGTGACGATGTGCTTTATATTGTTTTTATTCATTATTCAATAACTCCTGACAAATGACTTTTAATCTACCTTTTGTAAAAGAACACTGAGACGTCGCAACCGACTAAAAATAGAAAAGTGATCTGATAGAGAAAGACAGCAATAAGAGCAGTGAACACTTTGCTCTGAACTGATAACTCGAGGGAAGCTAAGTTGAATATTATAAGGAAAATGGAATTATTATTATTATTATTATTATTATTATTATTATTATTATTATTATTATTATTATTATTATTATTATTATTAATATGATTATTGCCATTGATGCTTTCACGGCCCGTACTTATAGACATGATATAGGCTTTTTGGGCTTATGCCGTGTCAAGAGAACGATGTGAAATTCTTTACATTTCTCAGAGAACTTTGCTCTGCGACTTAGGAAGAAAATCTCGACTGTTCACGGGGAAGACTTCTCTTTCTTCTGGCTCGGGGACTGGGTATTTGTGTGTTTTCCCAACACTCTCCTCTTCATATTTAGACAACACACCACACTGCCAACCATCACACAAACACACAATAGAGAAGACTTGGAGAAGACTTCCTCGTGAAAAGTCGGGATTTTCTTTTGAAGACGCAGAGCAAAGTTTTCTGCGAAACGTTAAGAATTTCACCTTATTTTCTTGACACGCCATTAGCCCAAAAAAGCCTATATCATATCTATTATTATTATTATTATTATTATTATTACTCTCTTCGTTATGCCCGACTAAGAAGCGCGATTGAACTTATTCAGCTGATGTCCTTGCCATTTTATTCTCCCAGTGTCTCATCTTCTCGCTATGCTTTTCCTGCGATCTTCTGACCAGGTTTGATTGTTGGTAGTGCTTGGATGGTTGAATAAAACGGTGATTGTCGACTAATTTTCTGAATTTAGATCTATCTGATACAATTCCATCGGTGATGAGGTTCACAATAATAATAATAATAATAATAATAATAATAATAATAATAATAATAATAATAATAACAAAATAATTCAGTCTTACTAGAGGTAAAAGAAAACATCGAAACAAACAGGTGGACATCGGAAATCCGCCAAGATCTGGTCAAATCAGGAATTAAAGTGGCCGACATCGCAGACCGAACCTGCTACAGAACGAAAATCAGCAAATGGGAAATGAAGTCAGAGAGAAACCACGAGAAGAAGACACGACTTCTAAGTAAGCTTTGCGTGATCAGTTTTCTGGTCTTTATCGCAGATAATAATAATAATAATAATAATAATAATAATAATAATAATAATAATAATAATAATAATAATAATAATAATAATAATAATAATAATAATAATACCTTGGAGAAATGACACTACCAACGGGACTAGACAGTAGGGTCCAACATAGAAAGAGCCACTAAACTCCATAAGGCGTACAGACCAACGTGGAACAAGAGAGTCATATCGCGTAATACAAAATTACGACCTTACAAGACAGTTGTTTTTCCGGAAGCTTTATACGTCTCAGAAACAATATCCCTTGGAGGTGACACTGATATTAAAGAAATTAAAAACAAGAAAATAAAATTCTCCAGAAAATGTATGCTCCCACAAGAGAAAATGAAATGTGGATTAAGAGGAAAACAGCGGACGTCTACTCATTAACTGACATGTTCACTGTTCCCGTATGCAAGATACGCCTGAAATGATATGGACATATCTATAGAATGGACAGCGACAGACTCACCAAAAGAGCACCGTGCGGTCGGCTTTTGCAGTACCTGTGATTAGTACCGCCGTATGAGCAGGTCATGGGATGATAGCTACCATGGTTCTGGCTTGCCTATGATTAGTACCCACTATATGAGCAACACCATAGGATAATGCAGGTCCCTGTGGTTATGTCTCTTATATGATGAACACCATAGGTTTGCGTTTCCTGTACATGACGCCGCAATGTGAGAAACACCATAGGTCTGTATTGTATGTTGAATATCATAGCCTGTGAGTAGTACCATAATGTGTGGAATACCGCGAGTCTCTGCTACTTTTGATTAGTACCGCAGACAAATGCCATGGTTCTGCTTTCCTAGCGATAAGTACCGTTATGAAGGGCCGATAACTTGGATTTTGGACCCCCTTTAGACTGTAAGCATCATCTATTCAGTGTTATGCTATAGCATCAGTCCCTTGGTCAGTAATACTATTGTTTTACGTCAGTTTCTGTGAATGTAAGGCATTGCGGGTCGCATCCACTGATTGTTTTAAATTCATCTCCATCCATTCGTCCTCACGTTTTGAATTCTGGTCAGTGGAAGATTTTGGACTTTTAATTTGCCATTCCATTTCGTCTCATTTCGTACCATTAGGGGCCGATGACCTCGATGTTAGGCCCCTTTAAACAACACGCATCAAAGATTATTTAATGTAATCAACTCAAAGCAGGCGAAAATAAAGTGGCTAGAAGAAACTAAGGCTGACCTCCAAGAAATGACTTCGCGAGCGACAACATTGAAGATCGTGGAGATTTTAGCACAATAGTAGGCAGCACAAATTCGTAGAGAAATCTAAAAAGAAAACTGGTAGGAAGTGGTCCACTGAATGCAAGATGCAACATGGTGCATTCATGAAGAGATTTTTGGAGGATAAGAAGGCGAAAACCATCAGGTCAAGGAACAAGTTCAAACGCGCTCTTTGAATGGGCATAACGAAGAAAGAGGAAAAAAGGATAATAATAATAATAATAATAATAATAATAATAATAATAATAATAATAATAATAATAATAACCATTCGTTCTCCTTACAAGACATCAGCACAATTCTAATGCCAAAATTAGTAGGCAGGCTGTCTATATGACACCACTTCATAAGGTCTGCAGCACGTTAGCTGAGGGTATATTATTATTATTATTATTATTATTATTATTATTATTATTATTATTATTATTATTATTATTATCATAGTGTTTTACGTGGAATCTAAGGAAGAGGGGTGTGAATATTCACTTCAAACATTCCTCGTCATTGGCCGAAATTCGAGCCGTGACTGCCTTAGTGATAAACTAGTGACCATGTCACTCGGCGATCACGTCCCTGTACTCCTTTTTTCTTTTTAATTAAAAACTTTTCTAATATTGTTTAAGAAATGCTTGATATTCTCCTCAGTTTTCATTGAGTAGACCAAAACTGGACTATCAGCTTTAAAACTTGTACCAGACAATCTTCAGTCTTGATGTCTGTCACATGGATGTGGTAGCAGTTCTACTGGCAATACCTTGTAATGAAACGTCATCACAAAGCAAAATTATTTCCACTTTGAAAGCTAAGTCCACATTCAACTTGAAGTGCTTTAATATTTCAAATACATTCACTGAGATACAGACGACACAGAAATGTTATTTACTTGCGGTGGTACAGTATGTGTTCGAAATATGTACCACCACGTGCCACACTATTCATAACTACTGTAGTGTCGGGATTCTCAGGCAGTAATAGGTCAGAATGCGTGTAACAAGTTTAGTCTACCCTACACAACGGTTATGTTATGAGTCTTGCATAAACATTAGGGGCATGGCTCATCAGAGTCCCTAGAATTTATTTATTTATTTATTTATTTATTTATGTATTTATTTATTTATTTATTTATTTGGGAAACCAAAACAGCGAGAAGCCAAATTACATATTTCCGCAATGAAAAAGTATATTTACAATGGAGTTGCACAATGTAAACATAAAAAAGTAAGTGGATGAACAATGAGAAAAATCATCTAATGACAAAAATAGAAGAAAAAATGAAAAAAATAACAAAATAACTCCAGAGACATACAAATTGACAATAAAACATGAAGGCAAAAGAAACGACGAAAATTAAAGATGAAAACAAAACGAAGAAAAAGCTTATCGCTAGCCACAGTAAGATAAATACAGACATAACACATAAGTAACGGCATAGTACAGTAAAAATAAATAAATAAATAAATAAATAAATAAATAAATAAATAAATAAATAAATAAATAAATAAATAAATAAATAAATACATAAATAAATAAATATTAAATTGTATACAATAGAGGGGACAGTAATGAGAAGAGAACGAAGGAATAAGAAGAAAATGAGCTAGGTTAAGGAAGAATCGATTAAAGGAGGCATACGAAGAAAAAACGTCCAAGTTACTGTCAGAAGATAAAGAGTTAAGGAGGGTTGGAATGCGGATAAATAACGTTCTTTAGACAAGAGATAGGCAGGAATACGTATTATGAATGCCTGTTAATCCTGGTTTTGCGAGTTGTGACGTGTACGGAAAAGAAGGACGCAGGTTCAGGAGAACGAAATAAACCGTTACTTTCGCTACATTACAGAAGAACGGGCTAGCACTTTCAACCTACACCCGTACGGGATACGGGCGCACTGTTTTCCTGGTTGTGGACGGAGCCCGTATACCATACAGCGCGAGTTTATAGTCAGCTGCACGTATCCTATACGTTTCTCGTTCCTTGCTTGGAGGTAGTGTTCATGTAGTGTCCACTAGAATGCAGCAGTCATCGGGAGGTCTGCTATACCAAAACAAACTAATCCTAAATAGGTAAATTTTGCATTTCAAATGTACGTAATTGTGTTTACTGTGGTTTATACAGCCACGTTAAATGATCCATTTTTATTGTTTGAGTAGGCTTATCGGTATAACTTGCATATACAAGTTTTTATTTCGTATATTTTTATGTATCTCATAAGACTAGTATGATTAAATTATTTTAGATATGTACTTGGACGACATCAAGAAGAGGTTAGGTTGTGACAATTAGATGGAACTGAAACGAACAGGGAATGAAAGAAAAGAGTGGTTGCATCGACAAGGCATTACTCTTTAGAATATTGATTGACTTTCTGTTTAACATCTTCATTTTGGATGGCGGACACCTTCCTATGATACAAAAATCATGTAGGCCTATGTGCTATGTTTTGCTGTTGTGTAATAATGTATTAAAATTCAGGAAAAAGACCCGCTAGTTTTGAACGTACTAGACTACACCTCCTACTAACCAAATTACTTTGCACTCCAACCCATTGTTGCTTAAAAAACCGGAGTCTGTTCATAAGTTTTCTGAAATGTTTTCCCTACTTGTTTAACGTTTTGAATGTTATCAAGGATGGAGGATGGGAAAGGGCTAGGATAGGGGAGGCAGGAACCCGGCCCTAATTGAAGTGGTCATTTGGAAAAGGGCAAATGTCCACAAAAGTAAATTTTACAGGAGAGACAAAAGTGAATAAATATTTACACTATTAAATATTTTAGAATGCATGTAACTAGTAAATGCCTTTTTATTCCCATAATGCGGATTTCAGATTCCATTCCTAAAGGGTAAAGCATCAAATTTTGTTTTCTGGACGTGTACACCTTTCCACGTGAATTAAATTTTCTTAGAAATTAAACACAAATTTATTGTTCATCCCCGTCTTTTTAGTGTTGGAAACATTTCTTGGCAGACAAAGTAGGGCTCCCCAGACCACGAGAAACATAAAATTAAACAATTTCCTCAATTGAGCCGAAAGTTGAAGAACTAAATGGCCCTGAAAGGTTTCAAATTTTGAGTCTTGGATAGCTCTATCAAATCAATAAAACACTTCCGGTCTAAGTGCAGCTCCGGAAAAACAGCGTCGTTTTCTTTTTGATTCAAATCCTAGTTAAATTCACTTATTTACAAAATTCATTCTGTAATGTGTTCCTCAGTTTCAATACCCTCAGGCAATGTTTGATTTTTGAAAAGCGTCCACACCGAATGTAGTTATAAGGGATTAAATGAACCTCTGCATTGACTCACATTAGCGCTCTCAGTGGTACAAAAAGGCAAACTACTAATTCAGGGGCAAGATATTTTCTTAGGTCGACACGCCGAATAAACAGCATTGAAATGTCTAATCTACCGGATAACGATGTTTAAGAAAAGGATTGTAAATGTTAGGAATAAATATATGGGGATTGAGTGAAACTATCAAAGCTGCATTTTGCTAATGCATACAACGAGTAGGCTAAAGGACCATATGTTACCATAATACGGATTTCAGATTCCATTCCTAAAGGTTAAGATATCAAATTATGTTTACTGGAGGTGTATACTTTTCGAAGTGAATTGAACGCACATTTTTTATCCCTATCCTTTTAATTAATTTTTTAAATATCTATTATAAATCAACTTGTAGCGTTTAGCAATCAGAAAATTACGGAAGGATCTCAAACAATGCACCTAAATCGTTTCCATAAATACAATCAATAATACTGCTGATTACATCTTACAGGATGATATAGTTTTCACATAATTTTATATTACCTCTTTGAGAAGTAACCTTATAACCATTATAATGAATATATTATAGTCACTGACTGAACAGCTTTGTGGCTAGAGGCATATTTCTCCATAAAAGTCTCCTGAAAATATTTAACTTCACATCATAATTAAATAGACGCGTAATAAATCATCAAATGTGCCTCCATAGAGGTATCACAAATGTTGTAGATAACAATTAATTTCTACAACAAGTCTCCTTCAATACCCGGAAAGGAAGTTTAAGACACAGACATCTCTTTTTTTCTTCCTATTTCTAAAATAGTATTTTATAGAAGCTCACTACTGTTTGAATGTGCACTATATATAACATCACAATTTATATATTTCTTGATACTGATTTAGAGTTTGTTGTTAGTTACAATTATTATGTAAAGTTATTGAAAAAGGCACACAGTTAAAGTAATGGTCACAATGTGCTAGGCATCTTGAGTTCAGTTAAAGCGCCATTTCTAAAGGTACACTCTGCAGGAATACTTGTATTAGGTTCATACTTGCGTCATGGTTAGTTTCCCTTTTATATTTATATTTGCTGTAACTTTACAGATTATATACAAAGTACATGGTAATTTCTTTGAAGTCACGAATCGTTTAAGTCCGTAATATCATATGCCACTCATTGCTCTTGTAATTCTGTTCGCCTGTACTCTAGAATTGCTGTAAACAGTTTCCCAGTTTGAATGTATTAGTTTTGTCTGTTTTCATGTCTGTATTACGGTAGACAGTATAGTAAACTGTAAACCACCTGTAATTGGAGTGTGATCTCTGTTGGTCGTGCAGAATAAATAAAATAAGTAAACATCAAGGATGAATAAAGATAGCTTTAAATAGCTTCTCTATAACAGGATCAGAATGCTTCCAGCTCAGTAGTTGGTCAGTTGTTCACAATGTCATGGTAGAAACTGATATGTTCATTACCAATATATTGTATACATTTCCTTATGTTGTTGATCTTTTTAATATTAATGAGAAGTTTTTCATTATAGGCTTGAAAGTCGAATAGTGTCGGTAAAGCGGGACAAATCCTAGTCGGTGTAGACAAAGCAAATGTTTCTGGAAATATATTTTGTCCTTGCTAGCACAGTTCAAATAACTTTGCCAAATCATAACAGAAAACCGTTAGTGTCACACTGAAATAAAAACACGAATAGCAATAGGAAATCAAGCCTTCAGAGATTAACAACACCTTCTATGTCAGGAGACAATGTCCCTCATCTTACATGAAATAATAATTAAATCCTATGTTTCGTCTGTTTCCTTGTATTGTGCTGAGACGTGGACATACATCAAGAGTGATAATAAGAAGCTAGAAGCCTTTGAGATACTGTGTTGGCGCCGGTTGCAACGGGTAAATTAGGTGGAGGAGAAGACCAACATGAGGTGTTGAACATTGTCCAAGAAAAGAGACAGCTGTTGAGTCAGATTAGGAAGAGAAAACTTTCTTGGATGGTACACAGGCTTCGACATGGGAATGTGTTGATGGAAATTTTGGAAGGTAAAATACCAGGGACACGCCCTCGTGCAAGACCAGGAAAGACAGCACATGATCGACTCATTTGGAGAAGACTCAGCGTAGGGGCAAGCCGGTCATTAGACTGAATTATCCAAGAGAAAAATAGAAGCAGATGAAGAAATATTTATTCCAAAATAAGAAGTTGATAACATTGATTTTTTCGTGTGGATTAATGTTTACATTTCAACTACAGGAGTATGAGAAAACGTGCAGTTGAAAACAAGTGGATATTGGCCCTTTCTCAATTGACCGATTCAATTAAGGACGGCTCCAGCATTTGCCTGATGTGAAAACAGTAGGAAACCACGGAAAACCATTTTTAGGGTTGCCGACAGTGGGATTCAAACCCAGTATCTCCCAAATTCAAGCTGACAGCTGCGTGACAAAAACCAGACAGACACTCGCTTGGTGTTTGGAACTTTAGAGGACAAATTGGGGCAAATATTCATTTATAGGAATAGATGTGCAGACATTACTGTACTGTGTGGTTGAACACAGCGCCGCAGCAGATCTGCATTTAAGCACGAGAAAGACCAATGAAATGGTCATCAGTAAGCACGTCATTCAGCCTGTTAACTTGACAGTAACTGACACCTCACTGGTGCAAGTCCAATACCTCAAGTACCTCGGCAGCTTACTAGATCACAGCTGGAACAATGATGTCCAGGATTGAACGGCCAAGAACTCCTTTCAAGAGAATGAGCAAACTTTTCTGTAACAGGGACTTTAAGATCAATCTCCGCTTCCATTTACTTCCGTGTTATGTATTTTCTGTCTCACGCTATGGTGCCCAGACTTGGACCCTAACAGAGAACACCACCAAAATTCTTCTCTCTTTTGAGATGTGGTGCTAACGACGTCTGCTCAGAATATCATGGGTTGGCAGAATACGTAACACTGAATTACTCCAATGCCTGAACAAAGAGCTAGAGGTCATGCACAACATAAAAAAGATGAAACTTAAGTATAATTTGACATATCGACTAGCACGGCTTATCATACAAGGAAGGAGAATATCTTGGCTACAGTATCTACGGGAATGGTATGGACTAACTACCCGCACTCTTTCCCTGATGACGGACGACATCCAATGAGGATATGGTACAAGAAGAAGAAATTAGGGACTTGCGTAATTTATAAAGGGAAATGTTCGACAAATTTATTTGAAATAATTTAAGAAAATAGGTAAACAAGTGATTGGCAATCTGCCACCTGTGTGACAGCTGTAAATGCAGATCAATAATGATTGACAGAGCGGCACTGCTGAGGCGTGATTATAGTGTTTGAGTTTTATCGCGCGCTAGAGCAGGCTATATTATTTATGAGCGACGGCAGTAATATCACCGAGCATGCGCGGAGTTTACTTTGCAGGTAGTGGAGACTTCACCGCTGAGGTGTTGTCTGCTGTTTCTTGGCGTGCTTACTTTCCGTGAGAATGTTGTGAATTTTGGCTTAAAGGACGTAAGAAGGTTACGAACAGAATTCGCCTTATTGTACGTGAACATCATAGAAAACGCTCCAATATTTGCATATATTTATGGCACTCCTGCTATTGCCGTTCCGAGTGTACAAGGTTATTGTTATTATGATCATTTAAATATACCTTTAGAAGTATTTGAAACCAATAAAAATGTGCTTTCCCCAAAAATACTTTTGTTATACATTTTATAATGCGTTTTTGTAACATTCAACAAATTTTGTCACTTAATGGTTTGGTACATGTATCTCAAGAACCAGCAATTTAACTCAAAGGGAATTTTTCACAGATGTTCAGCATAATCTGGTCTTAAAGGTATACTATTATTGAAATTGTAGTGTGTGAGAATTCTACAGTGTGAATTTTTGTATTTACAAGCATAAATATTGAAAATCTTCAGTAGGTGGTCCTAAATAAATATGGGAAGTATTTTACCTAAAACTCTAAGGATGGTCTACATTAATCTAACATACACTTAGGAGTTGCGTACAAAATTTCAGATCTCTGTCTTCAGTAGTTTCTGAGATACAAGTACCAACCCATCAAGTGACAACATTTATTGGATGTTTCAAAAACTCATTAGAAATTTATAACAAAACTATTTTATGTGAAAACACAACCTTTATGGGTTTGAAATACTTCTCAAGGTATAGTGAAATTATTATAGTAGTTATAACCTTATGCATTCTAAATTTCAGTAGCAGGAGTTAAGCAAATATTGGAGCAGTTTCTATTATCTTCATGTACAAGTCCCCTCGCCTTAAGGGAAGTATGAATGGACTATGTTACATTTGCTAGTTTGATGACCCATTTTCTCAAGAAGTGCTTCATGCAACTTGATGAAACGTTTGCAGATTACATATACGCGCTTCAGGTACGTGCTCCGCTAGTTTGATTGCAGTCAGCTGCATATTCTGTGAGTTACGATACATTTCTATTCCGTTGTTTTATATTCCAATTGTTCCTCACAATTTTGTGCACTTTACTGCAAATATACAAGTTACCTCTGCAATTATATATGCATAGTATTATAAAGGCATTATACACGAACTATGAAAAATCAAGAGTCTACCTTCTATAGTTCCTGAGGAAACGGGTTAAAGATAAAGTTCACCCAGTACTTCAGCTCCACACCCAGAATATCACAAGCACAACTTAAACAGGAATCACAACTGTTATGCCAATTCTACCAACTAATGCAGTAAGGTTTCCCCTAGAATTTAAATGAAACCACAGCCTTCTAGGCCTTATGGTTCTTGAGATATCAATTTTTAACTGACCAATGGTTTATTAAATAAAAAAATTTCCCTATGGAACTAATTAAATTAAAGTTAAATTAAATTAAATACACTTATTTTCAATCAAATTTAATAAATAATACACCGAATTAATAAATAAATTCCAAATAAAGTTTCTGAATAAGAAACAAAATTTCTGTTCGTAATCGTTTTACATATGTTAAGTCAAATTTAACAACACTTCACGCGAAGCAAGCCTGCCAAGGAACAGCGGAGAAGAAAGGAACACAAAATAGCTCAAAGACCTAAAAAGCTGTTCGTAATTTGGGCCTACCGATAAGACTTCCCATCGGAAACAATACATTCCTAGTGGTCTTCTTCTTTTGCCATCAACCTGCAGGTTTGTTGGCAGCAGCTCGCCCCGTCTCTCTGCTTTCAGCCTTGCTTTTGAGAGCAGCTGGTGTCTTCAACTATCTGATTGATGTATTCCACTCTCGGCCTGCCTCTGGTGTTTTTTCGCTCAACTTCTCCCTCGATGATTGTTTTAATGTGACCATCGTGCCTATTAGCAGAAAACCCATCCAAGTGGTTTTTCTGGTTTGGATGAGTTTCCAAACGCAAAGTAATTCTTGCTCTATTCTCCGCAGTACCCAATCATTCGATACTTTGTCCACCCAGGAAGTTTTGAGCACCCTGCTGTAACACCACATCTCGGTTCGGCTCATTGCCTTAACAGTCAGCTTAGTTTTCTTCTGTTCAGAGGGTCCCGAGGTCGATTCCCGGCGGAGTCGGCTATTTTAATCTTAAATGGTTAATTACCCTGCTCGGGGACTGGGCGTTTGTATAAGACGTGATCAAAAGTTTACGTTTGAGGTTGTTGCTGCAGCGGACATGTAGGCAAGGTGATTAGTGTGACAGTCGTGTCGTGTCGAGGTGCGTGCGTTAATTGCGGCCGCGTGAACTATGGCGACGTCCAAACAGGACCAACGTGCTGTTATTCTGTTCTTGGCTGTCGAAGGACAAACACCGGTGGACATCCATTGGAGAATGAAGACCGTGTATGGGGCAGCATGTCTGTCGAAAACCACAGTTGTGGAATGGTGCGCCAAGTTCCGTTCGAGTGGCGTTTCAACACAAGATGTCGGTCGATCTGGGAGGCCAGCCTCATCCATGACAGACAACAACAAGCGGGCGGTGGATGAGGCAAGCACCCGCCCTATAGTCCTGATCCCTTCCCATGCGATTATCACTCATTCGGTCCCCTAAAAAGGCCTTGAAAGGTCGATGCTTCCTGTCGGACAGGATGTGCAGCAGGCGGTTACGGACTTCTTCACGCAGCAGGACGCGGTGTTTCACCAAACGGGAATCTTCAACCTGGTGCGTCGCTGAGATGAGTGCCTCAAAGCCTGATTGGCATCCCGATTCAGGACTGTACGGCAGTCGAACGGAAAGTTTTTGATCTCAAAGATATTTCTATCATTGTAAAGCGCATTAATCTACGTATATATTCCATGTGAATTTAATACATGCTTATTAAATATATATAGGAACATTGTAATTTAAGTATAATATACTATACTCATTACCTATTTACTTTCAACAATAAATTAAAGAAATATAATATATATATATATATATATATTTATGGTAAATGCACCTGTTTAAGTGTATATATCAAGAATTTTACAAAACATTGTGATTAGATTAAATAATTTTTACTTGGGGGCAGTCAGCTTCGTGGACTACGTAAGACAAATTAACGGTCAAGGGGATTTGTGGTCCATATAACTAGAACGTGTATAAATGAATGAGTTATTAAACTTTACTTTCTGCACCATTGGCGTGTTTAAATCCTTTTACGGAACGTGTGTAGTAAAATGCCTGCTCTTTGTTTCACATCCGAAATAGAGTACGTTGTATTGCTCCTTTGTAAACCAGTGATTAGGCCTCCCATTCATCATTACTGCGTGCGGGACACTTGCATGTAAAACTTCCGCGGCTGGAAGGCCATCTGGTATATACAGTATTGAGGAGAATAGGATGTATACGTAGGTATTCCCTTATATTTACTGCAGCTGTCAAGAGAAAAACAAATAATTATTACCGTGATGAAAAAAGTTGTTGCACGAATGCGCTTGAGAGGGACATCCGTTACCCAGAGCAGTTCTGATATGAACGGAAAATGAATAATATAGTCATGAATAGAGGGCTCATTCTGGCATGTTTACATGTTTTGTTTCTCAAGATATAATATGCCCATAAGAAGTAAGGGTAATTTCTACCATTTAAAATCGAATCGCTAAGTATAATAGTGCATATTAATACATAATTGCAGTTATTATTATTTTGTATAAAATTACATACATATTAATATTCAAGAGCCTCCGTGGATCAGACGGCAGCGCGTCGGCCTCTCACCGCTGGATATCGTGGTTCATATCCCGGTCAATCCATGTGAGATTTGTGCTGGACAAAGCGGAGGTGGGACAGGTTTTTCTCCGGGTACTCCGCTTTTCCCTGTCATCGTTCAATCCAGCAACACTCTCCAATATCATTTCATAGCATCTATCAGTCATTAATAAATAACATTGGGAGTGGCGACCCCATCTAACTAATAGCCTATATCCGCTTTATTCATTATATCCCTGGCCCGGTCAATGACTGGAAAACAGGTTGTAGGTTTTCATTAATATTCAAATCGATGCAAAAATGCAAAGAAATACATATGTAAAAGTCCCATTCGCCGTCGAAAGCATTTGCAGTACTTCGTTGTTGACACTCGACAATATCAACAAGAGCCCGACACGACAGGTAATTTGTTTGGTGGCTTTTGGTATTTAGGAAAGTGTTTTACGATATCTGAAATTGTAGAGAGGAGAGATCCTTCCTCGATGTTTGGTAGGGACCACCTTGCCCGCCCCCCCCAAAAGTATTCATACTTATATGTATACGAGGGCGAATCAAAAAGTAAGTTACACTTCCAAGTTATGGCCATTTATGAAACCACCTACACATAGGCAACACAACTATGACAACATACAATATAAGGTCACTTTTCCACATAGTCCCCAAGAGACTATAAATATTTCTCGGAACGGTCAACCAGCTTTTCGATTCCGGATGCGCAGAAATCACCTCCAACTCTATGTTACCACCTGGAGACAGGTGCTTTCACCTCCCCATCGTTTCGGAATCGTCGTCCACCGAGATTCTTTTTCAGCTTACCGAACACATGATAATCGCAAGGCGCTAAGTCTGGACACGTCAACACGCAACACCTCACATGACCCGTCCGAACTGCTGCAGCGATTCAAGTGAGAGGTATGGCAACATCCTCCATACAGTCTAGGAAAAGAATCTCGGTGGACGACGATTCCGAAACGATGAGGAGGTGAAAGCAGCTGTTTCCAGGTGGTAACATAGAGTTGGAGGTGATTTCTACGCATCCGGAATCGGCAAGTTGGTTGACCGTTCCCAGAGATGTTTGTAGTCTCTTGGGGACTTTGTGAAAAAAGAGAACTTATATTGTATGTTGTCATAGCCGTTTTGCCTATGTGTAGGTGGTTTCATAAATGGCCATAACTTGGAAGTGTAACTTACTTTTTGATTCGCCCTCGTATGAATTAAAACAGAGACAACTTGAAACTAAATAATACCACCATTTTCTTTGTCTTGTCCAGACGAATAGTTTGTAACTCTAACCTACTTTTCATTTTTGCTGTTTGTCTTTCGTGTTATTCAATATCTTTAGATTATGCGCCGATGTTGGCAGGCCTGTTCATTGCATTGCGAGCTCGAAGGAGCCACCGCTATGTTGGATTTATAACCTGTACTTTAATTTCGTCGTTGTAAGAAGACCAGTGATCACTAGAAATCATGAAGAAGAAAACAACAACATGTATTATTCATTTCGGCAGTGGGTATTTGGAGAGCCAACTTTACACATAGAGGAAAAACAAGTATGTTACAGGGTATGCAATAGTACATATATTTCTGTTTTAGTGCACAAGCAACTGCCCTCAAACCATCAGATATTATTGAAGACAATGTCCTTGAAATGTACTGAAAGTCACGCGAGGCTGGAGTATATGAACTAGTAATAAAATAAAGAAAAATTGACAGGGCGACACGAGTGCCCCATGCGCCTGCTGCACAGTGACGACCAAGGCACAGTTCACGCGCTATCCGTGTTTTCAGTCAATCACATTCACTAATGATCTGCATTTAGGGCAGTCGCCCAGGTGGTAGATTCCCCATCTGTTGTTTTCCTAGCCTTTTCTTAAATGATCGCAAAGAAATTGGAAAATTATTGAACATTTCCCTTGGTAAGTTATTCCAATCCCTAACTCCCCTTCCTATAAAGGAATATTTTCCCCAATTTGTCCTCTTGAATTCCAACTTTATCTTCATATTGCGATCTTTCCTACTTTTATAAACGCCACTCAAACTTATTCTTCTACTGATGTCCTCCCACGCCATCTCTCCACTGACAGCTCGGAACATACCACTTAAGCGAGCAGCTCGTCTCCTTTCTCCCAAGTCTTCCCAGCCCATACGTTGTAACATTTTTGTAACGCTACTCTTTTGTCGGAAATCACCCAGAACAAATCGAGCTGCTTTTGTTAGGATTTTTTCCAGTTCTTGAATCAGGTAATTCTGGTGAGGGTCCCATACACTGGAACCATACTCTAGTTGGGGTCTTACCAGAGACTTATACGCCCTCTCCTTTACATCCTTACTATAACCCCTAAATACCCTAATAATCATGTGCAGAGATCTGTACCCTTTATTAACAATCATATTTATGTGATTACCCCAATTAAGGTCTTTTCTTGTATTAACACCTGGGTACTTACAATGATCACCAAAAGGAAATTTTCCTATTTGTGAAACTCACAACCTGACTTTTAACCCTGTTTATCATCATACCATTGCCCACCGTCCATCTCACAACACTATCGACGTCATCCAGCAGCCGCTCAAAATCTTGTAACTTATTTATTACTCTATACAAAATAACATCATCTGCAAACAGTCTTATCTCTGATTCCACTTCTTTGCACATATCATTTAAGTGCGGCCAGTATCCAGTAATCGGGAGATAGTGGGTTCGAGCCCCACTGTTGGCAGCCCTGAAGATGGTTTTCCGTGGTTTCTCATTTTCACACCAGACAAATGCCGGGGTTGTACCTTAATTAAGGCCACGGTCGCTTCCTTTCAATTCCTAGGCCTTTCCTATCCCATCGTCGCCGTAAGACATATCTGTGTCGGTGCGACGTAAAGCAAATAGCAAAAAAGAAACAAAACTACACATCATTGATATATATAAGAAAACATAAAGGTACAATAACACTGCCTTGAGGAATTCCCCTCTTAATTATTACAGGGTCAGATAAAGCTTCGCCTACTCTAATACTCTGAGTTCGATTTTCTAGAAATATAGCCACCCATTCAGTCACTCTTTTTTCTAGTCCAATTGCACTCATTTTTGCCACTAGTCTCCCATGATCCACCCTATCAAATGCTTTAGACAGGTCAATTGCGATACAGTCCATTTGACCTCCTGAATCCAAGATATCTGCTATATCTTGCTGGAATCCTGCAAGTTGAGCTTCAGTGGAATAACCTTTCCTAAACCCGAACTGCCTTCTATCGAACCAGTTATTAATTTCACAAACGTGTCTAATATAATCAGAAAGAATGCCTTCCCAACGCTTACATACAATGCATGTCAAACTTACTGGCCTGTAATTTTCAGCTTTATGTATATCTTCTTTTCCTTTATACACAGGGGCTACTATAGCAACTCTCCATTCATTTGGTATAGCTCCTTCAACAAAACAATAATAAAATAAGTATTTCAGATATGGTACTATATCCCAACCCATTGCCTTCAGTATATCCCCAGAAATCTTATCAATTCCAGCACTTTTCTAGTTTTCAACTTTCGTATCTTACTGTAAATGTCATTGTTATCATAGGTAAATTTTATTTCTTCATTGGCCTTAGTCTCCTCCTCTATCTCGACATTATCCTTGTAACCAACAATCTTTACATACTGCTGACTGAATACTTCTGCCTTTTGAAGATCCTTGCATACACACTCCCTTTGTTCATTAATGATTCCTGGAATGTCCTTCTTTGAACCTGTTTCTGCCTTAAAGTACCTATACATACCCTTCCATTTTTCACAAAAATTTGTATGACCACCAATTATGCTTGCCATCATGTTACCCTTAGCTGACTTCTTTGCTAGATTCAATTTCCTAGTAAGTTCCTTCAATTTCTCCTTACTTACATAACCATTTCTAACTCTATTTCGTTCCAACCTGCACCTCCTTCTTAGTCTCTTTACTTCTCTGTTATAATATAGTGGATCTTTACTATTCCTTACCACCTTTAAAGGTAAAAACCTCTTTTCACATACCTCAACAATTGATTTAAAACCATCCCAGAGTCTGTTTACATTTTTATTTAGCATTTTCCAGCGATTATAATTACTTTTTAAAAACTCCCTTATGCCTGTTTTGTCAGCCATATGGTACTGCCTAATAGTCCTAATTTTAATACCTTCCTTTCTTTCACATTTATTTTTAACTACGACAAAAACAGCTTCATGTTTCATGGTTCATGCTTGTGGGTTACTGTAGTCACGTCCTAGTTCGTGAACCATGGGCAACGGCTGAGTGGCCTAGTAAGTGGTCCTGAGAGTCGGGATACCAGTTGCTATGGAATGGGAGTGGGCATCTCGGACATATTCTGAGTCGTGGCCCTCTTTGTGCTCAGGCGGCTAGGACTATACAATTCACCGGTGGTCCATAACCCGTTAGAGGAGAGATCCTCACTTGGACTATGTGCAAGTAGGGCAGCATCCTGCTTCATGAATTTACCGAGCTCAGAACACTTTAAGCAAGCCTCGGACCTATGGGAGTAATGGAGTCCCACTCCCATTTGACAGGCGAGGGACTCCTTGGAAACAACTTGGCGAACGAAATGGAATTCGATGGGGAGCTATCAATATTAATGGGGCTTATGGAAGAAAGAAAGTAGAATTGGCTGAGTCAGCAAAGAGGTGCATCTGGATGGGCTAGGAGTAAGTGATATTCGGGTAAGGGGAGATAATGAGGAAGAGATAGGAGATTATAAAGTGTACTTGACAGGTGTTAGAAAGGGAAGGGCAGAGTCTGGGGTAGGGCTCTTTATCAGGAATACCATTGCACGCAACATAGTTTCTGTTAGGCACGTAAATGAGCGAATGATGTGGGTAGATCTGTCAGTGGGAGGAATTAGGACAAGAATTGTGTCCGTGTATTCACCATGTGAGGGTGCAGATGAGGATGAAGTTGACAAGTTTTATGAAGCATTGAGTGACATCGTGGTCAGGGTCAACAGCAAGGATAGAATAGTGCTAATGGGCGATTTCAATGCGAGAGTTGGGAATAGAACTGAAGGATACGAAAGGGTGATTGATAAATGTGGGGAAGATATGGAAGCTAATGGGAATGGGAAGCGTTTGATGGACTTCTGTGCTAGTATGGGTTTAGCTGTTACGAATACATTCTTCAAGCATAAGGCTATTCACCGCTACACATGGGAGGCTAGGGGTACCAGATCCATAATAGACTATATCTTAACAGACTTTGAATTCAGGAAATCTATTAGGAATGTACGAGTTTTTCGCGGTTTTTTCGATGATACAGACCACTATCTGATCTGTAGTGAACTAAGTATCTCTAGGCCTAGGGCAGAGAAAGTGAAATCTGTCTGCAAACGAATAAGGGTAGAAAGTTTCCAGGACGAGGAAATTAGACAGAAGTACATGGATATGATTAGTGAGAAGTTTCGAAGAGTAGACAGTAAGCAGCTTCAGGATATAGAAAGTGAATGGGTGGCATACAGGGATGCTGTAATAGAAACAGCAAGGGAATGCCTAGGAACAACTGTGTGTAAATATGGGAAAAGGCGAACATCTTGGTGGAATGATGAAGTGAGAGAAGCCTGTAAACATAAAAAGAAGG
Organism: Anabrus simplex; assembly: GCF_040414725.1. Classification (NCBI taxonomy): domain Eukaryota; kingdom Metazoa; phylum Arthropoda; class Insecta; order Orthoptera; family Tettigoniidae; genus Anabrus; species Anabrus simplex. The sequence goes on along the minus strand of NC_090265.1, from coordinate 32,890,602 downwards.
CTTATCAGCAATGGCTCCAAACAAGGGCCAAGGCAGACAGGGATTGGTACGTAGATGAAAGAAACAGAGCGAAACAAATAGTTGTTGAATCCATAAAAGAAGTTATGGGAAGATTTTGGTAATAACCTGGAAAGGCTAGGTCAAGCAGCAGGGAAACCTTTCTGGACAGTAATAAAGAATCTTAGGAAGGGAGGGAAAAAGGGAATGAACAGTGTTTTGAGTAATTCAGGTGAACTCATAATAGATCCCAGGGAATCGCTGGAGAGGTGGAGGGAATATTTTGAACATCTTATCAATGTAAAAGGAAATCATCCTGGTGGTGTTGTGAACAGCCAAGCTCACGGGGAGGAGGAAAAGGATGTTGGTGAAATCATGCTTGAGGAAGTGGAAAGGATAGTAAATAAACTCCATTGTCATAAGGCTGCAGGAATAGATTAAATTAGACCTGAAATTGTGAAGTACACTGGGAAGGCAGGGATGAAATGGCTTCATAGAGTAGTAAAATTAGCGTGGAGTGTTGGTAAGGTACCCTCAGATTGGACAAAAGCAGTAATTGCACCTATCTATAAGCAAGGGAACAAGAAGAATTGCAACAACATAATCGAGGTATCTCATTGATTAGTATACCAGGCAAAGTATTCACTGGCATCCTGGAAGGGAGCGTGCGATCAGTCGTTGAGAGGAAGTTGGATGAAAACCAGTGTGGTTTCAGACCACAGAGAGGCTGTCAGGATCAGATTTTCAGTATGCGCCAGGTAATTGAAAAATGCTACGAGAGGAATAGGCAGTTGTGTTTATGTTTCGTAGATCTAGAGAAAGCATATGACAGGGTACCGAGGGAAAAGATGTTCGCCATACTGGGGGACTATGGAATTAAAGGTAGATTATTAAAATCAATCAAAGGCATTTATGCTGACAATTGGACTTCAGTGAGAATTGATGGTAGAATGAGTTCTTGGTTCAGGGTACTCACAGGAGTTAGACAAGGCTGTAATCTTTCACCTTTGCTATTTGTAGTTTACATGGATCATCTGCTGAAAGGTATAAAATGGGACGGATTCAGTTAGGTGGAAATGTAGTAAGCAGTTTGGCCTATGCTGACGACTTGGTCTTAATGGCAGACTGTGCCGAAAGCCTGCAGTCTAATATCTTGGAACTTGAAAATAGGTGCAATGAGTATGGTATGAAAATTAGCCTCTCGAAGACTAAATTGATGTCAGTAGGTAAGAAATTCAACAGAATCGAATGTCAGATTGGTGATACAAAGCTAGAACAGGTCGATAATTTCAAGTATTTAGGTTGTGTGTTCTCCCAGGATGGTAATATAGTAAGTGAGATTGAATCAAGGTGTAGTAAAGCTAATGCAGTGAGTTCGCAGTTGCGATCAGCAGTATTCTGTAAGAAGGAAGTCAGCTCCCAGACGAAACTATCTTTACATCGGTCTGTTTTCAGACCAACTTTGCTTTACGGGAGCGAAAGCTGGATATCTTATTCATAAGTTAGAAGTAACAGACATGAAAGCAGCGAGAATGATTGCTGGTACAAACAGGTGGGAACAACGGCAGGAGGGTACTCGGAATGAGGAGATAAAGGCTAATTTAAGAATGAACTCGATGGATGAAGCTGTACGCATAAACCGGCTTCGGTGGAGGGGTCATGTGAGGCGAATGGAGGAGGATAGGTTACCTAGGAGAATAATGGACTCTGTTATGGAAGGTAAGTGAAGTAGAGGGAGACCAAGACGACGATGGTTAGACTCGGTTTCTAACGATTTAAAGATAAGAGGTATAGAACTAAATGAGGCCACAACACTAGTTGCAAATCGAGGATTGTGGCGACGTTTAGTAAATTCTCAGAGGCTTTCAGACTGAACGCTGAAAGGCATAACAGTCTATAATGATAATGTATGTATGTAAAACAGCTTCGTGATCACAAATATCATCTATTACTTCGGTTTCTCTATAGAGCTCATCTGGTTTTATCAGCACCACATCCAAAATATTCTTCCCTCTAGTTGGTTCCATCACTTTCTGAATCAGGTGCCCTTCCCATATTAACTTATTTGCCATTTGTTGTTCATGCTTCCTATCGTTCGCATTACCTTCCCAATTGAAATTTGGTAAATTGAGATCTCCCGCTTCAATCACGTTCCTTTCCTTATCGTTTCCCACATAGCTCATTATCTTATCAAATAATTCTGAATCAGCGTCAGCGCTACCCTTTCCCGGTCTGTGCACTCCAAATATATCAAGTTGCCTATTATGTTTAGAGATGAGCCTTACACCCAGAATTTCATGTTTTTCATCCTTAACGTTTTGGTAGCTTTCAAATTCTTTTTTTCAGCAGAATGAATATTCCCCCTCGCACCATTCCTATCCTATCTCTACGATACCCACTTCAGTTTCGTGAGAATATTTCTGCATCCATTATATCATTTCTCAGCCATGGTTCAACTTCTATTACAATATCTGGTAAGTATATATCTATTAAATTAATTCGATTCCTTTGTTTACAATGCTTCTACAATTGAGCACTAACATTTATATGTCATCCCCACTTGATTTCCAGTTCCATGTTCGCTTAACACCGCTCCCTAGGCCACCAGGTTTCCCTGAATGTAGCTGCCTATAACCCTTCTAAACAAGTTTCCTAACTTATATGTACCACTGCGGTTTAAGTGAAGGCCATCTGAGCGCAGATCCCTGTCTCCTACCCACCCATTAGGATCTAGAAATCTCACTCCCAGTTTCCCACATACCCACTCCATAGTCTCATTTAAATCCCCAATCACCTTCCAGTCAGTATCCCTTCTACACAGTATTCCACTGATAACAATCTCCGCTTCCTTAAACTTCACCCGTGCTGCATTTACCAGATCCTACACATTCCCAACTTTGTTGGTACATATGCCTGCTTGCCTTAAGTTGTTAGTACCAACGTGAAACACTACCACCTTCTCGTTTCCCTCTTCCTTCTCTTCTACTTTCCTCAAAATCTGCTTCAACCTGATTCCTGGATAACACTCTAAACTGGTTCTCTTTCCTCCACACAATTTCCCCACATGTCTAACGATGGAATCCCCCATGAAGAGAGACTCAACCCTAGCCACCTCATTTGAACCCCTCCCCTCCTTGTCAGCCCTATATTCTCTCACTGCTGCAGAAGCTACTTCCTCCTCCCTTCTCTCCCTCCCATGACTCTGTTCCACCTGTCTTTTCCTTTCCACTACACTACATTTCCCTTTCCTACTTTTCCCTTCCTCCTACTTCCACACATATCAGCAACAGTTCGGTGTTCCTCATCTTCCCTCGGTTGTTCTACTTGGAGTGACTCGTACCGATTTCTCACAGATACCTGTCCTGAATTCTGATCCTGAACAGAGCCCTTAGCCTGCAATCTCCTTCTCCTTAAAACATTAGACCACGTGTCTTCTACAATTCCCCCATTTCCTTCCCACCCTTCCTTTACGCATACTGTATCCTGTACATTATTTGAGGGAGGACTACTTTCCTTCCTGTCTTCTGAGATAATCCTAATTATCTCCCTCAAACTCTCCATCTCCTCCCACATACTCTTTAATGCCTGGCCACCGCCACATTTCCTACACTTGCACTGCGTAGCCATTATTTACGGAATAATGGGAAGAAAAGGAAGATAAAATAACATATTCTGTGCAAATAAAGAATGAAAGAAAAGAAATATTGTCTAGGATAGTTCACAAAGATCGCACAACAACAAGGTAATTAATATAAGCTACTACTACACTACAATACTACTTAGTTGTACGATTTTTTCTACAACACCCTAACAGAATGAAAAAAGCTGTTAATTACTGAAAACCGAAAGTAATACACAAGATTTAGGTCTACACAATTATAAACTGCAGTTAAGCCTGCCCTAATTGGGCAACAGAATTCTAGTACAAGAGTTAATACAGATGCAACAGATACTAGACAAATATTTCACAGTAATAGAATAAGCACACTAATTTATAATAAGATACCCACTATAATGCACTACAATGATTTTAAACTATGTTCAGACGTATCCTAATTATAATACAACAAGTTATTACTAAGCACAAACTGAAATGGCAACCAAATGGGTCCTACATAAAAGCGTATTTCGCATGAAAAGTCAGAGCCGTTTTGGAATTGTACGGCATTTTCGATTGAAAGCCTCTCAGCAAAACGGATTTTCGATATGTTTAAAGATTCATCATGATCAAGTACTAAAGGCAATGCCGTGGCCACATCTTCTGCTAGCCTCTTCCTGTTGCCAGTTCACCTTGGTCGTCCCCTGCGTCCCTTTACCAGTACTTTACCGTCAACAGTGGTTTGGAGAAGAGAGTCATCTCTCAGTACGTGTCCAACTCTGTCGTATTTAATAAACACAGACCCCCATTTACTTTTAATGTTGAAAACTATTCTTAGCAAAGTAGGTATCCCCATACCACGAAAAACGTAAAATGAAGCAGTTTCCTTAATTAGGCCGAAAGTTGAAGGGATAAAGGGCCCAGAAAGATTTCACATTTTGAGCCCTGGAATAGCTCTATCAAACTAAAAATAAAATCAATTTTCTAAACTCACTTCCGGCCTAAATGCAGTTCCGGTAGAACAGCCTAAAATCACTTGTTTCTTTACTCGTTTTTATTTTGATTCAAATCCTAGGCAAATTAACTTATTTACATAATTTTTCTGTAATATGTTCCTTGGTTCAATACCCTCAGGCGGTTTATTTATTTTTGGAAAATGTCCACACCGCAAGTAGTTATAAGGGCTTAAATGAAACTCTGCATTTACTCACATTAGCGCTCATAGTGGTAGAAAAATGCCAACTGCTAATCTAATCGATCGGATAACGATGATTAAGAAGGAATTGTAATTTGTATACGTAGTGTGTCCAGAAAATACGTATAAATCCGTCGGGGTGACGTATCACGTATCGTGGAGGCGCCGCCAGGTGGCACTGCTGTTGTCGCCAATCTTCTCAACGCTCAGTTCGAGTCGGAGAGCTCTGCGTGTCAGTAGCAGTGTGCGGCTGCTTGTTGAAAGTTACCCGTTTTCACCTGCCGTCGGTATGGAGCTCTCTCTGATTGAGGAACAGCGCATCAACATCAAGTCTCAGAGCTCGTGTGGCCCGAGTTCGACCGGATTTGGCACAAGGGGGCAGGTGGATCCTTCATCACGACAATGCGCCCGCTCACACGTCGCTCGTTGTGCGTGTGTTTTTGGCCCGAAGCTCAATCACCGTGACAGACCACCCGCCTTATTCACCCGATTTAGCCCCTTGTGACTTCTTCCTGTTCCCGAAATGCAAAATGGTGCTTCGGGGGCGGCACTTGGATGATGTGGAAGCCATCAAGGGAGAAACGACACGGCAACTGAACAGCATCACAACTGAAGACTTTCAACAATGTTATCAACAGTGGAAACGGCGTTGGCAGAAGTGCATCTTGTCTCAGGGAGAGTACTTTGAAGGAGACCATATTGTAATACCTGAATAATTGTCAAATAAAGTTATTATTCAACTTTTATACGTATTTTCCGGACATACTACGTAAATAAGGAATATACTTTCATACCTTATTGTCAAATTTTTTACCGAAAATCCGTAGCCCATAACCCTAGATGTTTTCAACACTGAGTTTCTTGCCTGGGGCTAGAACTGTGGATATTTTATCCATCCAACATGTTTTTTTAATTCTTCTCCAAAACCACATTTCTGCAGCCTCATGAATTTTTATTCCTGTTTTCGCGATGTCCACGTTTCGCATCCATACTCCAATCAAAGGTCTTGAGAAATGATTTTATGGTATCCAAACTGAAATTTAGCAATACGTTTTCCTGATTTCGGAACGCTTCTTTTGCTGCCACTAATCTTTTCTTAATTTCCGAAAGGGATATATTATCAGAGGTACTTACAGTATCCAAATAGGAGAACAGGAACTTGTCCTATAGGTGTGTTATTTAATTTTAAGTTTCTTTTACCTGTAGGCTTCTTTTTGTATACTATTATGAATTTTGTTTTATTTATATTTTTTTAGTTTCAATTTTTTTAAGGATTTGTTGAATGTTCTTAGCATCTCACTCACGTTCTTACGTAAGATAGCAATATCATCTGCAAAGCACCAGAATACCATTACAATTCAGGGAGTTAATTAACTAGAGAACTGAAATATCTACAGAGATGGGCTAATTAAACATTTTTTTTGCATCGATCTTTCTTCTTCTTCTTCCTCTTCCCACACATGTACGCCATCTCCCCATATGGTGTTGATTAGAACTGCAGAAAGAGTATTGCAGTTCGGATGACAAAATGACACGGGTGGGTTGCGGGCGCGCGGGACAATGGCGCTGTCATTATCGTCCGCGGGGTAATCTGTCAGCCGCGTGACACCACGGGGAACTTCAAAAGATAAGTAAGGTCCTTACCACCGAGTGAAAAGAAACGTTCGCTCGCCGAAAGCTACAGCAACCGAGCTGAATATCAGGTCAGCTCTTCATACGTCATCATCGGGGTAATAATATACACCCAATATTTTGTTCTGCCACAGCACTCGGCTGATTTCAAAATCCCCCCATATATCCACTATCACACCAAATTTGTCTTGTTCTTTAGGTCATTAGTCCATAGACTGGTTTGATGCAGCCCTCCATGCCACCCTATCATATACTAACCTTTTCATTTCTATGTAACTACTGCATCCTATATCTACTCTAATCTGCTTGTCATATTCATCCCTTGGTCTACTTCTACCGTTTTCACCGCCTGCACTTGTCAAGTCCTGGATGTCTTAAGATGTGTCCTACCATTCTCTCTCTTCTTCTGTCAAATTTAGCCAAATCGATCTCCTCTCACCAATACGATTGAGTGCCTCTTTATTTGTGATTCGATCTATCGATCTCACCTTCAACATTCTTCTGTAACATCGCATTTTAAAAGCTGCTACTCTCTTTCTTTCTGAGCTAGTTTATCTTATTTATCGTATGACTTACATGAAAATTATTTATAATTCAACATCAAGATTACAAATGTACTGAAGTGCCTGTGATGTCCCTAGGAAGAAGTGCCTTAATTCACCACTGTTTGTGGGCATTCTTGAACTAAGTGCCTAACAGCCTGTCTTACAACGCCACACTCGTAACATGGTGAATGTCTTTTCCTCCACTTGTATAGGAGATCCCCACATACACCGTGATTGGTCCGAATTATATTTAATTTCGACCATATCTTTCTAGGTTGAATGAACCCTGGTACTTTCTGAGGTATGCAGGGCATTTTTGAACTCAGTGGGGGGGGGGGGGATTTCCAATTATGAGACCATCTCTCAGTCAGATTTTATTTATTTGCTACAAGTTTCTCCGCTGTGAAAATAGGTGGATGCCTTGAACGTAATCATTTCACATGTAGATCTGCAACATCTCCATGAACAGGTAGTTGTTTGTTGTATCGCCGCAAATGAGGTGGTGGGATGTGGCTGAGAATAGGGAGCCATTGTTTGGGAGTTGACACAATTGTTCCTGCAAAATATGAGCTAGTTATCGTCCATGTTTCACTAGCATACAACGCCACGCTCCAGACGAGTCTTCAAAAACGCCTTTCTAATTCCTATATCAATGCTCGAACTGATCAACTTTCCTTCCTTAAAAAATACCTCCTTTGCTTGCGCTAGTCTACATGTTATGTCCTCCTTACATCTCCCATCGTCATGTATTCTACTACCCAAGTAACAATATCTAATATTTCCTGCATCACCTGCCTTCGTAATTGGACTAGCTCGCCTCGTGGCAATGATCGTTAACCGTGGTTAGCGGGTTCGAGTTCGAGAATGTTGGCTGGCAGGGTAAGGAGGTGGTGGTATACAATTTCTAACCTAGATTGCGCGCCGAAAGCCTGGATTAAATTCCAAACCTCTCCGCAGTGCTCACATGGAGCGAAGGCATATGACGGTGCTGATGGTGATTCGTCCGTCGGATGGAGACGTTAAGCCTTGAGCAGACCCCTTGATGTTATTCGACAGGATTAGGCTATGTGCCGGCACCGGATTTCACCCTCTTCCTTCCTAATGTCATGTATCGTGTACGTCTTTTCATCTCGTTAACTCCTCTGATGACGTTGACAGCAGGAAGGGCATCGCGGTATTGAAAAACCGCCACGACAGATTCATCTCACCTCACACACGACCCCGTAGAGAAACGGGACAAGGACTCGGCAAACAAAAACTTCTCCAGGGTTGGCTTTTCCTTCGGAATCAGCTTCAAAGGCAACGTTCTGGAGCATGGGACATGGGTTGGGGATACAACTGGGGAGGAGGATCTGTATCTAACCCAGGATGCCTCTCTTGCAGTGCTGAACAAGGAAATTGTGAGGGATATGAAGATTGGTAGGGATAAGTAAGAATGAGGGAAGGAAGCGGCCGTGGCCTGAAGTTAGGTACCATCCCGGCATTTGCCTGAAGGATAAGTGGAAAACCACGGAAAACCACTTGAGGATGCTTGTGGCGGAAATCGAAGCCCTTCTATTCAGTTAATCTCCCAAGCCTGAGTGGACCCCGTTCCTGTCCTCGTACCAGTTTTCAAATTTTGTGGCAGAGCCGAATCGGACCTAGGGCCTCCAGAGGTGGCCACTAATCACGATAACTACTAAACCACGGAATCAGATGTTATTATTATTATTATTATTATTATTATTATTATCATTATTATTAGTATTATTCCTTCCGATGTGGGCTGCTAAGGATCACGTGCCAATTTCAATTCAGTTCTTCATACTTTGTTGTTTTCTCTTCCGTTCCTTCCAATATTCTTTCATCCTTTCACTATGCTGTTTCTTTCTGTCCTCGGACCAGTTCGCACCTAGTTCCATGTTCAGTCTTCCTTGAAATACTTTCATACTTACTACCGTCTTTCTAAAAATCTCTCTGTCCATAGTTTCTTCTTCTCTTATATTATTTCTTTTTTTTTTTTGCTAGTTGCTTTACGTCGCACCGACACAGATAGGTCTTATGGCGACGATGGGACAGGAAAGGGCTAGGAGTGGGAAGGAAGCGGCCGTGGCCTTAATTAAGGTACAGCCCCAGCAGTTGCCTGGTGTGAAAATGGGAAACCACGGAAAACCATTTTCAGGGCTGCCGACAGTGGGGTTCGAACCTACTATCTCCCGAATACTGGATACTGGCCGCACTTAAGCGACTGCAGCTATCGAGCTCGGTTTATATTATTTCTTTCTAAATCTTTCTTTGCTTCTTGAATCCAGCCAGTTGTTACCTTTTTATCCCAAGGGTACTTGAAGATTCTTTTTGTTAATCTGGAATCATCCATTCTGCAAATATGTCCACAAAATTGCAATATCCTTTTTCTTATGGTTTCTGTTATATTTTCTACGTTCCTGCATATTTCGTCATTACATCTTAATTTCCATACCGGTACTTCTGTTGTTTTCACCGAGCTCATGATTCTCCTTTCTAGTACTTCAAGTTTATCTAATCGATAGTTTAGTACCAGGAATTCGCATGCATATAGGCATTCCGGTTTCACCACTGTAGTGTAGTGACTTATTTTAAGATTTTTCGTTAGACACTTTTTGTTACAAAAATTCTTTGTAATACCATATCCTCTTTCCAACTTGTGTACCCTTTCTTCTACTGCAGATTTGTCTAAACCATTTTCTTCAATTATTTCTCGCAGATATTTGAATTTCGTTACTCTTTCCACTGGACCAATATCTGTTGCCAACATTTTGGAGCATTCTTGATGTTCGTAATACATTTTGTTTTTTCTACGGAGATTCTCAAATCTACCTTGTTGGCTATTTCTTCCAAGATATTGATTTAGGTTGTTTCACTTGTTAATTTTTCTGACAATATAGCAAAATCGTCTGCAAATGCTAGGCAATTTATTTCAATGCCTTTGTGTTATCTCCCCGAAGTTACCGGCAAAATATTATGTACTTTAAGCTTTACATTCCAAATTCTTACAATTTTCTCTACAACACAGCTGAATAGAGGAGGTGACAAACCCTCAACTTGCCGTACTCCTTTATTTATCTTAATAGGTTTTGATATCTCACCCATATATTGTGTCAGTAAGTGTTTCACGTGTTGGGTTTGCCAATTTAGTTTTCACTCCAGATTCGCGAATTGTTGTATCTATCAACAGAGTCAAAGGCCTTTTTTAAAATCTACAAAATCACAACAATGTCCTTTGAATTCAATATACTATGGTGAATTATGGATTTTAAGTCAATATATATTTGCTCTGAACAAGATCTACCTTTTCGAAATCCAGCTCGATACTCACCCACTTGCTTGTCAAGTGATGTTTCTACTCTATTGGGTGTATTAGAGCCACTTTCCATTCTTCAGGAGTCCTCTGTGTTCTCCAAATATGTTCAAAAATTAACTGCAGCTCTTCAATGATTTTTGGTTGAGACCATTTCAAAATTTCAGCCTTTATAGAGTCTTCTCCACTAGCTTCATTATTTTTCAGATTGTTAATTACTTCTTTAATGTCTTCAGCAGTGGGTGCCATATTTTCTTCCAGATTTTCAGTTGTTTGAGACGATTCCAACTTATGGTCGGGTTCAGTGCAGTTTAAAAGTTGATCAAAGTGTTTCACAAGTATTTTACAATTCTCAGCATTGCTTAGGCCAAGTTTACCATTTTCATTTTTGAAGCATATGTTAGGCGCTTGATACACCTTTAATTGACTCTTAAAAGTCTGGTAGAAATTTCGAGAGTTATTTTTAACAAATCTCTCTTGCAGGTCAATAAGTTGTGATTTTTCGAAAGATCTTTTAACTCCCCTTATTATTGTATCAGTGTCTTTCCTGGTCTTAGTGTTCAGTCGTTCCAGAGGATTTCCACTTTTTCCATTGTTTTATTCTCTTTTGTAACGCATCTTCACATATTTGATTCCACCAAGATTTCATTTTAGGTTTGACTAGCCCAAATGTTTTCTGGGCTGCATTGGTTATTTCTTTAGATAAATCATGCCACCTCTCATGATGTGATACTTTTAATTTTTCCTCAAATGTTTCCAATATTTCTGGTGTGATTTGAAGTCTGTTTGTGTTATATTTGTTTACTCTTATCCCTCTTCTGTGATTTCTGTTGGGTAAGAATTTTATCTTGATTTTAGACAAGTGGTGATCGGAATCAAATTCTCTGCTTCTTACTACCTTGACATTTATAATTTCTTTCATGTTTCTTATGGATATAGCTACATGATCCAGCTGAAATTCACGTAGTAATGGATTTGGTGAAATCCGTGTTTTAGCTTTCCTTGGCAACTACCAAGATCAACTATCAACTATCAAGATCGCCGATTGAAAATTCGTAATGAATATTCCCAAAATATTATTATTATTATTATTATTATTATTATTATTATTATTATTATTATTATTATTATTATTATTATTATTATTAGATTTATTAAGTTATTTTTTATGTAGTTTACCTAGCGGCGGTGCCTCCGCGCGGTGTAAGGATAGTGTGCTTGGCTCTTGCGCGGAGGTCCCGGTTTAGGAAGCCATGAATAACGTCCGTGAGGATTCGCCGGGTTGACCACACGACGCCTCATTAACTGTGGTCCTTACGAAATGTTTCTGCATGGTAATTGTTTTTTACGTAGTGACGCAGTCATGTCGAAACAATAGGCAGAAATATTTTCTCTCTCTAGGGACGCCAGACAGACAGACATACAGACAGACAATAAACTTGTTTTTGTCTGTTGTGTACCTAATCAGAGTTATGAACGAAGTGCGAGTGCGGAGCGTTCTGTGTCCAACGTACAGGCGCGCCCTTCAGCACTCCATCTTCTGAAGAGTGTTTGTGTACTTCATCCCGCCCGGTTTTATAAATTGGACCTATGAATCTTTCAGTCTTTCTCAATGGACTCATAATTTATTTGTCCCGCGCACGAGATCTGCCCCGCTATTCACTCGCCCTCGGGAACGTCCTGCATGTCATTAATACCGTAGAGTGAAGTGCAGTCAGCCAACACGGAGATCCTGCGTTGTATTCTAGTTGTTTAGGAAGTCGTATCGATCGACTGATTTTTACCTTTAACCCTTTCGACTGCGAGATTATTAAAAATATCCCTTGGCGAAAATCAAATTATCATAAATTTGTTGCCCGGTCACGACAATCTATCAACGGCTGCTAATTTCAGAAGACAACCAGCCAAAGGACATGGTCTGCATGGTTGCTAGGTAACATTGTCCGGCCATCTATCCACACCTTACATCCCTGCCTGCACGGTTGCTATGGTTATACTTCCTGGTTACATTACACAAATTTTCGGATAACCCCCAGCCATTAGATATATTTATGTAAAAGCAAAAGAAAGTTATTTGCTTTATGTCCCACTACTTTTTTCACTGGAATACAGTCCCCAGGAGTAAATATACCGACAAGAGCCTGATGTATTTAGCACCTTCAAATACCTCCGGACTGGACCAGGATCGAACGTGCCAAGTTGGGGTCAGATGGCCAGCGCCACAACCGTCTGAGGCACTCAGCCAGGCCCCGCATCATTTGTATCATTAATACCACAGCTCATTTAGCATAGTTTTCTAATGAAAAAAATTCAAGGGGATTGTGTAAGGCAGGATTGCCAACCACGAAATAAAAGATTATCAATCAATCAATAAATCAATCAATCAATCAATCAATCAATCAATCAATCAATCAATCAATCAATCAATCAATCAATCAATCAATCAATCAATCAATCAATCAATCAATCAATCAATCAATCAATCAATCAATCAATCAATCAATCAATCAATCAATCAATCAATCAATCAATCAATCAATCAATCAATCAATCAATCAATCAATCAATCAATCAATCAATCAATCAATCAATCAATCAATCAATCAATCAATCAATCAATCAATCAATCAATCAATCAATCAATCAATCAATCAATCAATCAATCAATCAATCAATCAATCAATCAATCAATCAATCAATCAATCAATCAATCAATCAATCAATCAATCAATCAATCAATCAATCAATCAATCAATCAATCAATCAATCAATCAATCAATCAATCAATCAATCAATCAATCAATCAATCAATCAATCAATCAATCAATCAATCAATCAATCAATCAATCAATCAATCAACACTGATCTGCATATGAGGCTGTAGCTCAGATGGCGGGTTCCACATATATCTGAAATTTTGGAAGAGGCAAGTTCTTGACATTCCCTGACAGCGAATTCCATAGCTTTGCGGAGCTGAAAGGCGGAGGTACGGGTGATTTGCGCACCAACTGTAACTCCTTCGCCTCTCTGAGCTGAGCTGCAAGAAAGTGATGAATTTCTATAGGGGCAGAGAGTGGGATCACCTTCTGGGTCATATCCCACAAGAGCGTACTGTTACGAAAATATTGCAAACTTTGGGCTGAGAAGACTTGAGAATAAGGAGACGAGCTGCTCGACTAAGTGGTATGTTCCGAGCTGTCAGAGGAGAGATGACAAGGAATGACATTACCGGACGAACAAATTTGGGTTGAGTTTTAGAAAAAGAAGAAATGATCGCGATACGAGGATGGACTAGACAAAAGTGTGACTGAATAGGTGGCTATATTTTTAGATAATAGAACTCAGATAATTAGAATAGGTGAAGCTTTACCTGATCCTGTAACCATTAAGAGGGGAATTGTTCAGGCAGTATTATTGGGCCATATATATAAATAAATGATATGAGTAAAGAAGTATTTTGTATAGAGTGATAAATAAGTTACAAGGTTGTGAGCAACAGCAAAAAGAGCTCGACAATGTTGTGAGGTGGACAGCAGCAAACCATATGATAATAAATGGGTTTAAAAGTTATGTTGTTTGTTTCACAAATATGACAAGTCCTCTCAGTTCTAATTACTGCGTTGATGGGATAAAAGTTCCTTACGAGGATCACTGTAAATACCTACCTGTAGATGTTAATATAAGGAAAGATATTCATTGGACTACTAACATAAGCGGGACTGTGAATAAAGGGTACAGGTCTCTACACATGATTATGAGGATTAAGGATGTAAAGGAGAAGGTATGTAAGTCTCTGGGAAGACTAGGGAGAAAGGAGACGAGCTGCTCGACTAGCGGTATGTTTATGTTCCGAGCTGTCATTGCAGAGATGGCCTGGAATGACATTAGTACACGAATAGGTTTGATTGGTATCTTTAAAATTAGGAAAGATCACAGTATGAAGATAAAATTGGAATTCAAGAGGACAAATTGGGGCAAATATTCGTTTTTAGGAAGATTCCGAATTGTTGACTGAATGGTCAGCGTACTGGCCTTCAGTTCAGTGGGTCCCGGGTTCGATTCCCGGCCAAGTCGGGGATTTTAATCGCTTCTGATTAATTCTTCTGGCTCGGGGACTTAGTGTATGTGTCTGTTCCAACACTCTACTCATCATATTCAGACAACGCACCACGCTACCAACCACCACAGAAACACGCAATAGTAATTCCTCCATATAGAGTTGGTGTCAGAAAGGGCATCCGGCCGTAAAACAGAGCCAAATTCACATGTGCGACGCAGTTTGCACCCGCGACCCCACAAGTGTAGGGAAAAGCGGCAGGAAAAGAAAAAAGAAGAATTCGTTTTCAAGAAGAGGAGATAGGGATTGGAATAATTTACCAAGGAAAATGTCAACAAATTTCCAATTGCTTTGCAATCATTTAAGAAAAGGGCAGGAAACAACAGATAGGGAATATCCCACCTGGGCGGCTGCCCTAAATGCAGTTCTGTGGAGATTGATTGATTGATTGATTGGTTGATTTATTTTTGATTTATTGATTAATGGAGATCAAGAGGACTTCTCTGTAGCCCTGAAGAGTTTTCTGAGCTTTCCCATTTTCACATGTGGGAAATGAGGACGACTATATCCCCATTCCCACTTCCATCCTAGTGCTATCCCACAGTCGCCATGAGACCTGTCTGACTCGCTGCGACATAAAACCAATGACCAATAAACTAGCTGTTTGTAGGTCACTACGTAAGTGTGGCATGTTCCAAGAAACAGAAGATTAAAATTAAAACCTTCGTCGCCCGTATTGCGTCAACGCGAGAGACATGCATCTAGCCAGCTGAAATGAGATTTTTGTGATAAAATACCATGCCCTGTGCTTCTACATAAAATTGGAGGTCGCGTGGCTATGATCAGGGTAGTGGGAGTTACGTAAGACTATGATCTCCCCTTCCTTTATTAATATGGAGCAATTGACTTCCTCCCTCGAGCAACGTCGTAACCTTCAAACATGTAAACGGTCAGGACGGGAAAATAGCTACATATTACGATGAATTACTCTCTTTCTTACTTGAGGTGAATTGTTCGTACTCTTTGCATCGCTGTATACTTGTGTTGGGCTTGAACCCCACCATTGGCAGCTATTAAAGTAGTTCTTCATGTTTTTTTTAACTTGGTAGATGCTGGGAAAGCACCTTAAATAAGGCCATGGTCGCTTACCTTCTTGTCCTAGCTCTTTGCTACCCAATCGTCCCGAAAAGGAGTTAAAACACTAAGAAAAAAAAGAAAAGACCAAACTTGGTTCATTTTCGTACAGTAGCGTTCAACCTCACAACTGAACAATACTGTAACCAATATTTGCTTGTTACAAGCCATTATTTGAAAGATGCACTATATTCTCTAAGGTTATTGTTTTTAGGTTAGAATGCAAACGTATTTAACCAAGGCGCAAGTATCGTCTAGCCACTCTACAGCTATGTCGGTCAGTTGCATAAATTTTAGGGGTTCTGATAGTTCAGACCGCTAATATTTATGCAAATCTCAAAGCAGAACCGTCATGCGGGTAGAAAACACTTGCTCCGTGGTTAAATAAGTTTACATTCTAACCTGTTAGTGTCAAAAAATCCTTTCCTTAGTTACTATAAGCCATCACACTCTCTTGTCTTGATATCCACTCATGAAATATCCGCAATAGTTTCATAAGGAATCAAATACAAAAATAGTTAAATAATAGGGAAATAAGTTTGAAATTCACTATAAATGAGAATTATACATATTGTTACATGCCAGCCTCGTAGTAGCCCCTTTCGCTACTTCCAGGAAAGTGCTAGTGATTTACACGAGCTTGAATCTCCTAGCCGGTTTGTGGTCTGGGGCCGGTTTTTCCGGGTACTGTTCTCGTTGACTGGCTTATCTGAGAGTTTGTGGGGATTCAACGGGAATGTTCTTCCTCTGGTCACCTCGTGAAAATTCTGGCTCAGATCACCCGAGCTATAAAAAGGGAGGCTAGCCACGGACAGTCAGTCACAGTTGGGCTCCGTGGTGAAGTCACGGTCAGTGGTGGACTCCGTGGTGAAGTCAATGAGACACTCAGTGTATTAGGTTTCGGTGGCTGGGCTGAGGGTGACAGACAGTTGTTGGTTGTCGCTAGAGTCCCACCGAGGTCTGAACGAGGAACGATTGTTGTGGTGTCGGAAAGAACAGTGAGTGGGTGGGTCGGAGACGACGGAACGGAGGACTCTACTCTGCGTTCGTGTATTTCTGTGGACTGAGGCTCGGCGCGCGTCAGTGAGAGAAGCCGCTATCGCGAGTGTGAAGGTAAATTGACCTATGTTAATGTTCGCTGTTGTGAGTATCGTCCTGCGGTTGAATACTGTTGAGTTGTTTAGTTGTTCACTGCACTTGGCTGTGTGAATTCCTGAACTGTTCGTGGAATCGAACCAACGAGCAGTCATCGTGTGTCGAATGGCCCGTAGTTCTGTGTTCAGATCCAGCTGTCTACACACAGCTGCTGTATGATATGAATCGAATTGGGGAAAGTGGGAGTAAGGATTAAGCGTCCGCAGGTATATCAACGGCCTGGACTGCCAACTGTGAGATAAGCAAGAGAGTGACTTGTAAACAGATAGCAATTAGTTAGTGTGACCGTTCATGGTTAATTAGAATTGAGTGGGTATGTGTGTGTGTGTGTGTGCGTTTATTGAGTCATCCTGAAATAAACTGGGGAAATGAAACAGATGGAGTTTCATTTGTAACAATATTTAGTATCAGTTTAGCCAAAGGGAAGGCCTTCATTCAGTATATATATATGTTCGCAAGAGGTTGATGAATGTGAGAAGCCACTGCTGTTATCGCCCATTGCCTTCAACGCTTGTCCCTTAGCACGGAGCAAGTTGAACTTCTCTCGAAAGTCCCTCTTTTCACGCTCATTCAAAACATGCTACACGAAGATGCTTTTAAAAGTTTGTGCACATCACCATCCAATGGTAAAGGAGTAATATTATTTTCCCACTGGAAGAAAGGAAACGTTTGATCAGTATTAAGTGAGGTTTATAATAACTGCAACGGACAGAAGCATTTAAAATGAAGTTTCCATCCGATGCCCGAGTTAACTCGGATGTCAAGCAATGCGCACTTCTCCATTACTACTAATACTAAAAGGTTTTCATTCCTCCCCTGAACTGGGAGGCGGGCCTCTTAGACGGTGACGCCGTCTTTCAGGTTGGGAGATTTGTTCCGGTGCAGTAGATACTCAGAGAAGGTGACGGGGTGACTGTGGCCTATAACAGGAACTGTCCCGATATTCGCCTTAGTGCAGAAGAATGGTAAACCACGGAAAACCATTCTCAGGACAGCCGACGGTTGGGGCCAGCCGTGAGTTCCAGACTTGTCCCGTCTCCCGAATACAGAGACGTAGAGCCAGAGTAGAGACGTGAGCACTCCTCCTCTGCTGGGTTGGCCGGTCAGAGTGCAAAGCTGTTGGACCACGGACCAGCCGCGGCCACTCTTCTCCACTTACGAGTTCAGTCTGTCGCTATAGTTTTGTTGTTCATCACATGGTGGTGTCATCTAAAGAGGTCTGTTCTGTCGCCAGCCGATTCATAAATCTCCTTACCGTATTTTGACGATAATTATGTGCCTCGTGCTTTTCTTCAACAGCTGTCTTCTCTCTGCCAAGATGGGTGAACAGAAGTGTGAAGAAATCATGAAGGAGTATTATATTTTGGACATGTTAGGGAATTCTGATGGAATGAAATGGCTTATGGATTTTAGTGCCCGGAGTGTCCAAGGAAATGTTCAGCTCGCCAGGTGCAGGTCTTTTGATTTTACGCCCGTAAGCGACCTGCGTGTCGTGATGAGGATAAACTGATGATGAAGACGATACATACACCCACCTACCCGTGCCAGCGAAATTAACCAATGATATAATTTACGACCCTGCCTGGAATCGAACCCGGGACCCCTGTGGCGAAAGGAGCTGGACAGGGAATTCTGAGGAGTCTGACTTTCATGGGTATGGTGAAGATACGTTGCAGTGTACAAAGCTGTAGGCATTTATCGCGCTGCTGTCAAGTTCTGGTTGAAGAGCCAAGAGAAAACTCTTGCTGATTATGTCGTTCTAAGACTGTTCAGTAGCTATGGAAATGCAAGCTGTTTTGAGCCTCTTTAAACCACTGTCGAAGCATCCAGAAAAATATGGCACGTGACGTGGATAACGCTGAAAAGAACTTGGGAGTAAAGAGGTTAATACATCCCGTTGCAGAAGATGTGATGAGTTTGAAACCTTACGTCATGTATTACGGTTCTATCGTAAGGGATCGCTGAGGAGAATCAATCCGTACCCTACAGTCCGCTCACTGATTCGTGGAAACCTCCGCCAACAAGGGCACGCGATCTACTAGGAAGTTGGATGTTTTTCCACAAATGATCGAAAAGACGAGCTCATATTGTTGTCAGTGATCTCACTGTAAGATTCGATGAAAACGAACATTGGCTATGCTTAGTGTTTCCGCTGACAGCTCGGAACATACCACTTAGTCGAGCAGCTCGTTTTCTTTATCCCAAGTATTCCCAGCCCAAACTTTGCAACATATTTGTAACGCTACTTCTTTGTGTTGGAAATTACCCAGAACAAATCGAACTGCTTTTCTTTGGATTTTTTAAGTTCTGCAATCAAGTAATGCTGGTAACACTGGAAACATACTCTGTTTGGGGTCTTACCAGATACTTGTATGCCCTCTCCTTTACATCCTTACTACAATCTCTAAATACCCTCATAAGCACGTGCAGAGATCTGTATCCTTTAATTACAATCCCATTTATGTGATTACCCCAATGAAGATATTTCTTTATATTAACACCTAGGTACTTACAGTGATCCCCATGAGGAACTTTCACCCCCATCAACTAAATAATTAAAACAGAGAGGATTTTTTTATTTGCAAAATAACCTGACTTTTAACCCCGTTTATCACCATACCATTGCCTGCAGTCCATCTCACAACATTATTGAGGCCAGAAAACGTAAAGGTCCAGTAATACTGCCTTGAGGAATTCCCATCTTCATTACTACAAGGTCATATAAAGCTTCGCCTACTCTAATTCTCTGAGTTATATTTTCTAGAAATATAGCAGCCAATTCAGTCTCTCTTTTGCCTAGTCCAATTACACTCATTTTTCCGGTAGTTTCCCATGATTCACCCTATCTAATGCCTTAGACAGGCCAATCGATACAGTCTATTTGACCTCCTGAATCCAAGTTATCTGCTATATCTTGGTGGAACACTACGAGCTGACCTTCAGTGCAATAACCTTTATTAAACCCGAACTGCTTTCTCTCGAACCGGTTATTAATTTTGCAAACATGTCTTATAAAGTCAGAGAGAATGCTTTCCCAAAGCTTACATACAAAAGAGCCATACGTGAACCGTGCACTGAAGATTTCGGAAATGAGTATGAGATTAAAAAGTGTAAAGTCCTAGATCTTATGATTGGTGCTAGAAGGACAATTTCTGAGGAGACTCTGTACTTCTTAAGAATACAAATCACCCGGACATCATAATCGAGGTTATACCGGACTGAGTGCTGGAAAATTCAATGGATAATGCTCGATACTACCGGTATTTGAACTCACTGACCTGAAAGATCATGTATTGGCTTGAGAAAGTCCGTCTGAGGGTTGACAGTTTTAAATCATAATGCAGTCCGCGCCCTCATCATATAAAAACAACAGACAAAGGTAATTAAATATTGTCCATATGAGCTAACTAGAAGGCGGATAATTACTGTTCCCTAAAATAGGCGGCTATCCTGTGGATTATCCGTCTATTTTTATTGAAATCCATTTTGCCTCCAATTTCATACAATGTATTGATATTTAGAACATTTATATTGATATTTAAAATCTAGCGAAGCTATTCAGGTAATTTCATAAACAATATTTTAACAACGATCTGGTGGTGAGTCCAGTTATAATTGAATCGGTTATTTGAGAAACCACATATTGTGCCCTATAATGCCCTGGTCGCTGTCAAGCAAATGCTGAGATCCGACCGAGTTCATTATAGTGGACAATACACTCACTGCATGGTAAGTGCCCTTTGGCACATAGCTTACCTGACTCGTACATCCTCTTCTCCAGCTCGGCGCAGCTCGAACAGCAACAGGGTAAAATGGGCGAAGATGGTTCAGCGTAACAACGAAATGAAGAGGAATAATACGCTCAGGGTATAAACTAACTTAAGCCAAAATAAGAAAGGAGAGCTGCGACTTCGCTTAATAACGTAATTTATTACAAATGGAAGTCAAATATCAGGTATAAAAATTAATGTCAAATTTACTCAATTGATAGTGCTTACGTAATTCATAGATTTAATAAATGCATCTTCGTTCGATGTTTGTGGCATGGTGTAGGGGACCCCTAGGATTGTTCATATACGAGGCTGCAGCAACCGGACTGAGGCTACCTCAAAAAGGATAAAATCGAATCATGAGATTCTAAATACCTAAATCGTATCTACAAACAATATAAGAAACCTTTCCTTAGTAAATCTATGCCACAGGACTTTGGGTTATCACACGCTCTTAAAACTAAACATGCAATAAACTACGAACAACCATGTTGGAAAATGTTTTGAATTTTTACTTTAATGTTGTTGTATGAAGGGAAATTTAATGACGAATGCTTAAATGTTGGTAATCATTAAATAATATCACTTTGTTATGTGTTTGCTATCAAGACTTAATTCGAGAAATCACACATGTCCAGTAATTTTCAGCCCTAACATAACTCTTCCTCAAGACTTATTTTGAAAAAAGGTCAGAGTTATTACAAAAGATCTGATAAATAATTTGTATAAAATCCAGACACAATTCGAAACATTGTACGCTGTAGCCAGTTTTTTTCCACTTTTCTCAAAACCACTGGTAGTGGACATGTACCGTATGCTTTCTCAAATAAAAGATTCATTTAGTCAAGAAGTTCGTCTCCTTTTTGAAAAAAAAAGTTATTTGTTCGGGGCGTCGACCTATGAAGAATTTTTGCCCCTACCTGCACCATATGTGAGGAACCTGCGTGTATTATGTAAATGGCGGAATTGTAAAGTGTTGAATGTGAGGAAAGGAACGTTAAGGACGACACAAACACGCAGTCCCCAGGCCAGAGATATTAATCATTAACAGTTAAAAACCCCTGACTCGGCCGGGAATCGATCCAGGGGACACCGGCTGACAGGCGGACACGTTGCCCCCTACACCACGGGGCCGGACAGCTCGTCTCCTTACTCTCAAGTCATCCCAGGCCAAGAGTTTCGTAACACTACTCCTTTGTCGAAAATTCGTCCAGAACGAATCGTGCTGCTTTCCTTCAGAACCTTTCCAACACTGGAATCAAGCAATTATGTTGAGATTGACAACCTTATTTACAAATTTATTCTGAGAATTCCAACAGTGAGAGCATATGCGTTTTTGTTAAGTAAGAAATTATACAGTCCGCCTCTGTGGTGTAGTGGTTAGCGTGATTAGCTGCCACCCCCGGAGGTCCGGGTTCGATTCCCGGCTCTGCCACGAAAATTTGAAAAGTGGTACGAGGGCTGGAGCGGGGTCCACTCAGCCTCGGGAGGTCAACTGAGTAGAGGTGGGTTCGATTCCCACCTCAGCCATCCTCGAAGTGGTTTTCCGTGGTTTCCCACTTCTCCTCCAGGCGAATGCCGGGATGGTACCTAACTTAAGGCCACGGCCGCTTCCTTCCCTCTTCCTTGTCTATCCCTTCCAATCTTCCCATCCCTCCACAAGGCCCCTGTTCAGCATAGCAGGTGAGGCCGCCTGGGCGAGGTACTGGTCATACTCCCCAGTTGTATCCCCCGACCAAGAGTCTGAAGCTCCAGGACACTGCCCTTGAGGCGGTAGAGGTGGGATCCCTCGCTGTGTCCGAGGGAAAAGCCGAACCTGGAGGGTAAACAGATGATGATGATGATGATGATGATGATGAAGAAATTATACATCTCGACTCAGTTAAAGTAACTTGAAAGATTTTTAGTGTGCCGAAAACACTAACTAAAATAATTATGTGTATGTATGTTCGCCGCCCCGTTGTGTTGGGGTAGCGTGCCTGCCTCCTAACCGGAGGCCCCGGGTTCGATTCCCGGCCAGGACAGGGATTTTTACCTGGACCTGAGGACTGATTCAGTATCCACTCAGTCTACGTGATTAGAATTGAGGAGCTAACTGACGGTGAGATAGCGACCCCGGTCTCGAAAGCCAAGAATAACGGCCGAGAGGAATCGTCGTGGTGACCACACGACACCTCGCAATCTGCCGGCATTCGGACTGAGCAGCGGTCGCTTGGTAGGCCAAGGCCCTTCAAGGGCTGTAGTGCCAAGGGGTTTGGTTTGGTTTTTATGTTCAGTCTTCAGCCCTAAGGCTGGTTGGATCCTCAACAGCTTTGCCATCAGCTGTCATGGATGGCCTAGGCATCACTGAAGAGGCATACTAGGGAAGAGGAGTGAGGTAGTTTCCCGTTGCTTTCCTCATCGAGCCAGAAGTTGCTATTACATATCAGTCTGTTAAGCTCACTGAAATGCATGCACCAACCGACCCTATGAGCAACGTTTTCACACCATTCATAGCAGGGACTGTCTGCACAAGGTATGGCATTACTAGCATCGCTCATACCTCAGTCACTTTTATATTGTCAAAGCCAAGGATAAGACAGAGACAGATCAATGAAAGTTAACACTATAATATACTTGTAAAAGAAGTTCACAATATTAAACAAAGAATGGCAAATATCGTTCTTTAGGAACATCCTCATGTTCTATCAAATCAATGTAAATCTTACGCATATAACATTGTTTATGTTGCGCGAAATACTCAATTAATGATTTCGGTGATGTTATGGACAAATAATGAATGTACTAGTACTCCACTGTAACTTTAGTAATATGTCCACAGCCTATTTCCAGTCAGGGATCGAGTGAATGAAGTCCCTCTAGCGGTGACTATAGGAATTGTGCCGGCTGTCGAAGCCTGTTGTACTTCTCTGGGAAAATGATTGATGACTGACAGATGAAATGACATTGGATAATATTGCTGGAATGAAGGATGACAGGGAAAACTGGAGTACCCGGAGGAAAACCTGTCCCACTTCTGCTTTGTTCAGCACAAATATCAGATGGAGCGACCGAAATTTGAACCACAGAACCCAGCCTAAGCCACGGATGCTTCTGTCACTTTAGTAACCTGCGGGAATTTTTCGGTATTTATCGCCCGTTACCATCAGCACGCCGAGACCTTTCGGAGTGGATGGTACCTCAAGATTCTCCATCTCCTGGACACCAGCTCAGCTGGACTAATTTGAGGTCACTTAATCGTTCGAGGAGCTGTTCTGGAAGATCTAGGGGCAACCTAAAGAAATCGGTGATATCCAGAAACCCAGACAGACTATGCGATTGTGGAAAAAACTATCCCAAATATGTATAAATAGCAACTACGCCCTATCCAGTGTGCAGATCAAGACCTTGTTCAAGAGATCGGAGGGAGAATTCCTGTCGCTGACTATTGGATGCACTCAGTGTGACCGAAACATTTTGCCGGGTATTTTGTGTAATGTAATGTGTAATTTTTCGTTTATGTATATTTGTACTGTTCAGATTGTATCAACGCTCTGACACAAAATTATAAAAATAAAAGCATCCGTATTTGGACTGCAGCCGAATAGTAGAGTGAAAGGAACTTATGTAGGCAACAACTCTATTTGGTAGAGATGGGAGGGGAAGGAGAGTGGGTAGGATGTAAGGGAAATGCTGTGCGCAGTGAATCTGTACATTGGAGAGAGGCGGGAAAGTAATACTTCTTCATATTATAATATGTTTTAATATATTAAGGAGTAAACCCAAGTTAATGATTTCAATGAAAGACAAGTTTAGAACTGAATTAAAATATATCTTGATGGACATTGTTTTTAGTGATTAACAATAACGCTGCGTAAATTCAGAGAATTTACTACAGACATGAATATCATCACCCATATTTCAGATATTAAAGTCACAGTAGCCTATTGTGGGATTCATTAAGCGCTAAAGCAAAAAGTGAAAATGTTGTCAGAATTAATTTAGTAGGACGAAGATGGGGTGAGTTTTTTTTAATGTATGTGATCATTAAGGTTGTTTTGATTAGCTTTTATTTTGCGATATAAATTCCTATAGCTTCCTAAGTGTCCAAAGTGCTGTTTCTAATTCCGAAGTGTAACATTTTTAGAGTTGCGTCGATATCTGCGGAATGGTGTGAATTATCCTGAATGCCAATTTTATCTAATTGAATTTTGAGCTCTTTTTAACTAGTGTTAAAATTGCGTTTCGTTCAGCTTGTATATATGGAGTTGCAATTTGTTTCTTGACCTTTGAGTTCATAAATTCAAGAGTACCTTGTAAGACGTTATTTTTAGTGATAAATAATAATCTACTCCGTCTCGATTGGTGGGAACTTTGCGTAAATTCAGAGAATTTACTACAGACAAGCGATGTCCTAACCCACATTTGCTGATGTGTCTTTGCAGTGTGTTGTTCATTCTAAAATATACTTTTAGACCTTGCTTTTTGGAAAGGTAGTTGACACAGGAACCATAGACCGTCGGGTTGTGCAGAATTTTACAAGTTGCTTTACGTCGCACCGACACAGAAGAGTCTTATGGCGACGATGGGACCGGAAGGGGTTAGGAGCGGGGAAGAAACGTCAGTGGCCTTAATTAAGGTACAGGCCCAGCATTTGCGGGGTGTGAAAATGGGAAACCGCGGAAGACCATCATCAGGGCTGCCGACAGTGGGGGTTCGAACCCACTATCTCCCGGATACTGGGTTGGAAAGTAAGTTAAAAGAGAGATGTATTGCACGCCTGATGCAATGGAATCCAATGTAAGTTTCAGCTGTGGCCACATGATTGTCTTACACATACGGTAGTGATGATAGAATATACATCTGACACTTGAAAACAAGACTTTTTTGTATACAATGCCGATGGCCAAGGAAGTATACGAAAATGCGAGGGTCGGACATTAATAAAACGGGAAGCATTGAATGGAGTGGAAGTACGATAGGGCATTCGCCATTATGCTGGAACTGTAGAATGGATATTATTAAAAGCATGGTCAATATCGGCAGAGCAATCATCTAAAAAGGCCTTGCTGTGTGTGATCTATGGTTAATAGTTAAATGCAGTCATTCATTCGACAGCGGTTTGTTTACATCATCACCATAGTGGTTTATGATGAGAGCTGCCTGTGGCGCATACATCTTTCAAAATAACTTTAATTAGTTTTGTAGTTATCATGGTTTTACACGTCGAGGAATTGAACTCGAATCCTGCAGGTTGATCTGAATAAAGAGCTGGGTAGAGTCGGCGGGTGCAGAGGTGGGTCTCGGCCCACAAGTGGCCACGGCTCTACCGTGCCTCTAAGCCTCTGTATTTGGGAAACGAGACAAAGAGCGGCTGGTCCCCACCGTTGCCTCGCCTCAGAATGGTTTTCCGTGGTTTCCCATTCTCCTGTACTACGGTGAATGCCGTGACATTTCCTAGTGTAGGCCACGGCCGCCAACCTTGTCACCTAAACCCCACATCTCTTTCTCCTATACAAATCTCCTGCCTTGAGAGACGGTGTCACCATATGTGAGGCCGCCTCCCGCCTTCAGGGGAGGATTGAAAAAGTTTAGTAGTATTAGTCAGGTTGATACGGGAGTAAGCGTATTATCATCACCTGTGAGATTCCTCTCTGTTTAATTTCTTGAGGAGGAAGTGCCACTATTAGTACTATCACCGTAACGTTGTCCGACTCGTTGGCTGAATGGGCAGCGTACTGGCCTTCCGTTCCGAGGGTCCCGGGTTCGATTCCCGGCCGGGTCGGGGATTTTAACCTTAATTGGTTATTTAATGGCTCGGGGGCTGTGTGTGTGTGTGTGTGGCGTATTCAACATTAGAAATCATCCTAGGTAGGGCCCTCATCTTCACAGACATGCAGGTCGCCTAATAGGCCGTCTACTAGAAAAAGACCTGCACCAGGCCTCTCCGGAGGCCATACGCCATTATATTCGGTAACGTGAGAGAACACAGCTACAGCAATACCTCATAAGTCGGTGTCATTCTACTGCAATATGCTGGTTAGAACATCGCTTCTTAAGTTGACTACTACTACTACTATTCTCGTTTACATTCCCCACCCTGAAGGGGTGGGGCGGGCCACCTAGAGGGTTACGCCCTCGCTCTGGCAAGAGATGCGGGCGGGGCAAGGAGATGTGTGGAAAAGGGAAGGTGGGTAAACGAAGTGAGAAATGATAGGGTATGTGTTCGAAGAGGAAAAGTTAGATAGATGGAAAGGAGAATTGTGGAATAGGGAGGTGCATGTGGACGGTTTTAATATAGGACTTAAGAGAGACATGACGGAACTGAAGGAAGAGAAGTTTTAAGCAAGGGGGTAATGAGGGAGTTGAAGAGCAAGTACATGAAACACCGATGAGAAGGTTACAAGGGAAGTGAGTAAGAGTCGGAAAAGGTCAGCGGGGGACGGTGGTGGCGAAAAGAAGAAAGTTGGAGGAGGGGGCGCACTAACGGGTTGAGAAGGTGGAACGGGAGGAGGGGTCGGCCGGGGGCGACGACGGATGGTGTAGGTTTGAGAGCGTGCTGGTGGTGAACGAGAAGGCTTCACTCTATATCGATGACCATAGATGGGGGCTCCGGTGGCAATGGGGCGCTGGACGTCGGCGATAGTCGGGAGGAGGAGACGTACCATCTTAAGTTGAGGGATATCTGGGCTGTGTACTTACTATATAGTTAGTATACAGTGGAGTAGTAATACTGGCAAAGACTCCACGTTTATACACTGCCTGAATCTCTCAGAATAAATGCTGAGATGTAAATGTAACTTCATACGCATACACACCATTGGCGGGTATGCTATTTGTACCGGGAGGTACACCTCTACACCGCAAGTTTAAATATTGCGCCAATAAGTACTCCTCTACAGGAGAAACTCTGAACTTTAAAAATTGGATCTACTCATTAGTTTCTCAGAAGATGTCACTACAGTAAATTTTGTGATTACGAAGTTGTCAATACTGTGTGGAGTTCAACTTGTTTTGTTTTCCATTGATCAAGAAGTGTGGACATTCTCTTATAGATGTCTCTACTAAAAAACTATGATTATGCACATTGGTGCGAAGTTAAGGAACCTTTTGAAGAAATTTTGTATTCATAAGTTTTCTCTTTACTAAATTTCGTTCCTTCATTTGTGGGTTGGCAATATTGATCTTTTCTTTCCGCCTGTTTTGAATTGAGCCAATCCAGAATTTCTGTAATTAATTTTTGACCAATCATGTATTTCTTCTTTGACTTTGAGTGTATTTTCAAGACGGAACAATAAAGAAAGAAGGTGTGGCTTGATTATTCATGAATGATCTCGAATCTTCCACGAGGGTATAAAACTGCTGATTTGCTTGTCTCTGGGCCACTCGAACAACATCTAGCATAGTGTATGGAAGTGTAGCAGGAGGCCGGAAGCGCCTCTTTCATCCGGCAGCAGCTCTTCAGCAAGGTAATGGCCACTTAACATATTTATTTCTTGCTAGCTCAGCAGTTTAAGCCGCGGGGAAGGTCCGAAACCTTTGCTATGTAATAAACATGTAATCTCCCTTCGGTTTTGGGAAACTTCAAATATCTTTAACTGTAATTCGGGGATAGAGAGTGCTTTACCCTCTCGAGCTCCCCTTCATACTAGTTTGAGGTGACTGCGTTTTGTCACTGGTTTTCTTCCTTTCTGTAATGTCTTAAATTTTTCTTATACGAGTCACCTCCATAGTTTGGGAATAGCTTCTGTTCCATCGGCCTAGTGCCTCTTAGGTTTTAAAAGGCTTCATGTAGGAGTGCAAGCTACGCCTCCATTCATTTTGGTATTTTGGGCCTATTACTTAATCTGCTGTTATTCCACTGAGGCCCAGTAGGCTGGGTACGAGATGCCCCCGTTTCAGTTGATGTAAGCTGTGCCTTGATGGCAATTTAGTGTAGAAGTCTGGTATTGCCTTTAATAGGCTGGAAAAATTGAGAGCGGGACAGCTCTTTCTAGTATTTGGATATGTGCCTCTAGGAGGCAGGACATTGCTAGGTGGGAGCAAGTGCTCCATGTTATTAGGGGTTTTCTGCCCTTTGGTAAATATGTGCTTGTGAGCGCAGAGCTCAGAAATTGTATAAAGTGGGGCTTGTAGCCCAGTTTGTTAAATTATCTCTATATCTTGGTTTTTCCTGGTCTTGTGCCTGATTTGTTAACTTGTTGTTATTTGTTAAACTCTGAAATTCTATGTGAAACTTGTTAATTTTGCTATTTTCGAAAATATAACCTTTAATGCAATTTTAATCAATAGCTCAGCTTTGTAGTTAGACCCATTCTAGCCCGCACCTTCTTTCACCTCTGCTGTTCCACGGGTAAATCCGTAACACTAATGATTAGAGTTGCAATTTTCTTGGCCAGGTAGAACGACCACCAGAGTGCATTAGTGTTGTTACCAGGCCTGGTAGCCTATATAAGGCGTGTGAACAGCGTCAGATGATGAATGATCACTGCGAAAGACACAGAGATGCCACGTACTCGTGTGAGACAGCATTATCAGCACCTCACAGAGTTTGGGCCTCCATTTTGCCGGCTGGTCGAATCGTGTAATATCCACATTTGCGCGACGTTCGGATGTGACAGTGGTCCGATGTTGGACTGCATGGGAACACGAGGGCAGGTATATTCGTCGTCAAGGTTCGGGTCGAAAATGTCTGACCAGCACAAGTCAGGATCACCGTATTGTGCACCAAGAACAAGCAATGGACTTCCTGCAACATTCCTTGTCATCCCGCACCATGTCCGCCTACATGGATAAATGGTTAGCGTGCTGACCTTTGGTCCCGAGGGTCCCGGATTCGATTCCCGGCCGTGTCAGGGATTTTAACCTTCATTGGTTGATTCCAATGATTCGGGTCTAGGTGTTTGTGCTGTCCCCAACATCCGTGCAACTCATACACCACACATAACACTATCCTCCACCACAATAACACGCAATTACTTACACGTGGCAGCTGCCGCCCACCCTCATCGGAGGGTCTACCTTACAAGGGCTGCACTCGGCTAGAAACAGCCACATGAAATTATATCCCGCATCATTGGTCGGAGACTAGTAGCAGCCGGACTAGGGTATTACCGTTCCATGCGTAGGCTGCAGTTGACACCACAACACAAACGGTTGAGTTTGGAGTGATACCGTGACCGGGAAGCGTGGACTGCTGATGAATGGCGTCGCATTGGGTTCAGCGATAAATCGTGGTTCTTCACTACACTGGATGTCGAGAAGGGCAGCTTGCTTGAAAACTGTAATTCTTTCTCTAAAGTGGTGTTGGGAAGGGGTCATGTCAAGAAGGGCAGCTTGCCACAAATCTCTAAGGTTAAGTTCCCCTGACTATGTCCCGTTAGCGATCGTTCAATTTCCGCAGCGTGGTTAAGTCCCGTCAAGATAAATTTAAATTCCGCGCTCCTAGGTGGCAGCAGTGAGGATAGGGTCTGTCAAGATGGTAGCACTGAGGTTAGCCACCTTCACTTGTTTAAAATCCACGCCCACGTGGTTATGTCCTGTCATCTTAACAGCTGTCAAAATCACGTGGATTTTAAATTCCGCGCCCTCTACGTGGTTAAGATAGCAACAGTGAGGTTAGGCGCTGTTAGGATGGCAGCACGGAGGTTAGCCACGTTCACTTGTTCAAAATACGTGCCCACGTGGTTAGGACCTATCAAGATGACAGCTGTCAAAAGCGTGTCGATTTTGAATTGCTTAAGGTGGCAGCAGTGAGGTTTGGCCTGTTAAGATGGTAGCAGTGAGGTTTCCGACGTTCAATTGATTAAATTCCGAGCCCACGTGGGTATGACCTGTTATCTTGACAGCTGTCAAGAGAACGTGGACTTTAAATTGCGTGCCACCGCGTGCATAAGGTGACAACAAGGAGGTTAGCCCTTGTTAAGATGGCAGCAGTGAGGTTAGCGATGCTCACTTATCCGAAAAAGTGAGGTTAGGGTCCGTCAAGATGACAGCGGTTGAGTTGACAGATGTCAAAAAGCACGGCGCCAAGCACGTGGCGTTGTTTTTAAACAATGTGACGTCACTGTCACGTGATCATGGGGTCAATGACCTTGCCGGGGTCAATGACCTCGTGTATAAATGCTGAGGCAGCTCCCATTTTTTGAACCGTCTCAGCTCATACTACTTGTACTTTATTCTTGCGTTTGTAGTGCGAATGTCAGAAAGTTCTATAATGATACCAATGTTATTGGTTTTACATTCCAATACCTACTTTTTACGGTTTTCATAGATGCCCATGTACCAGAATTTCATCCCACAGGAGTTCTATTACATGCGAGTAAATCTACACCTGACGTATCTGAGCACCTTCAAATAACACCGGGCTGAGCCAGGATCAAACCTACCAACTTGGGCTCAGAGAGCCAGCGCCTTAACCGCCTGAGCCATTCAGCCCGGCACCCTTGTGAATATTACATACTGACATGCGACTGAACTATTGACTTATTTCCGTTTAGTAATTTGTTTCTGTAATATAGGGCTAATAATTTTGGTTTTAAAACGTAAAATGTATAACGCAGTCTTTGCTTCTCATTTCAGTAATATATTTCACTCTTCCCGCCCGCAGAATTTAATTTAAATGAAGTTTAATGTTAGAGAAAGACTCACGTGTGACCACTCGCGGGTTATTATAAGATAGCATTGTTTTGACGACACAGTTAAACCACGATTCGTTCTACAATTGTTCGCCCGGAAGGACATGGGTTCGAATCCCCGTCAGGAAGTCGTAAAATTTAAGAAACGAGATTTCCACTTCCGGAGGTGCATATGGCCCTAAGGTTCACTCAGCCTACACCAAAAATGAGCACCAGGTTAATTCCTCTGGGCAAAGGCGGCCGGGCGTAGAGCTAACCACTCCACCCCATCACGTGCCGAGGTTACGAATGGTGGAAGCCTTTACCTTCTACCCCTCCAAGGACCTTCATGGCCTGTACGGAGATGACTTTGCTTCTTTGATTTGCTTTGCATTCTACAATTGTTATCAAGTGAAATATCGCAGCCTTGAGAAAAGTATAGTTCAAGAATTGAAAAAAAGAAGAAAAAGAAAAGAAAATCTTGTGCTAGTCTTATAGACCATTTGCCCGTCCTTGTGCTTTGAATAATACGCCTTTATTATTATTATTATTATTATTATTATTATTATTATTATCATTATTATTATTATTCTTGTTGTTGTTGTTGTTGTTGTTGTTGTTGTTACGGGGCTACCCGTGGACCAGCAGAGGTGACAGAAGGTGCCGGGGTGAATGGGGCTCACTACAAATTCATGAAGTGATTTAAATTTTAACAAAGGTTATATTTCTTTTTTCTTTTTAAAAAATCAACAAATAACAATGTAACGGGTAGCAGTAGCAATAAACAAGTCTAGGAAAGACAAGATTGATGGTATAAACAGAACTTGGGCTTCAAGCCCTCACTTAACAATTCCTGAGCTACAAACTTGACTTCACAAAGATCATAACTTTACTTAAGGGCAGAGATCCCCTAATACCTGGAGCACTGGCTCCCAACTCACAATATTAAGCCTTCAAAAGGCATTCAGTAATCTTACTTTGAAAAAGAGCCAACATGCTCTCAGTTTTCAAGCCTATTCAAGGCAACACCACAAATATCTTACATCCTTTGGCCTTTCATGCCCCTGCCTGCAACAGGGGTATCTTGTACCCAACCTATAGGGCCTTCGTGTAAAAGAAATAACAGTTAAATAAATGGCCCGAACACAAAATGAAAGGAGGCAAATACTTGCACTCCTCGATGTGACTTCTTAAAACCTAAAAAGGCACTAGGCCGATGAAACATGGGCTATTCCCAAACTATGGAGGTGACTCGTATAATAATAATTTAAGACATTACGGAAAGGAAGAAAACCAGTTACAAAACGTAGTCACCTCAAACCAAAGTGAAGGGGAGCTCGAGAGGGTAGGTCACTCTCTATTCCCGATTTACAGTTAAAGATTTTAGGAAGTTTTTACATAAGCCGGCAGAAAATTACACCTGTAGAAAAGGTTACATGGTTAAAGTTTCGGACCTTTCCCTCAGGTTAAATTGCGGAGCTAGAAAGAAATAAAAATGTTAACTGGCCATTACCTTGCTGAAGACTTGTTGCCTGATCAAAGAGGCGCCTCCCGCCTCCTGGTCGACACACACACACACACTTAGTTAGATGTTGATCAAATGGCCAAGAGAGGAGAAAGTCTGCAGTTTATAAACCCTCGGGGAAGGTTCGAGACCTTTCATGAATACATTAGCCACACCCGCTCAATTTCATTGGCTACCTTAAAGTTACACACCAAACGGAAGAAGAAGCCTGTGATAGGCTGAAAATTAATTACAGAAATTAGGGATTGGCTAAATTCAAAACTGGCGGAAAGAAAAGATCAATACTGCCTACCCAAAAATGAACCTAATTTAGTAAAGAAAAACGTATAAATACAAAATTTCTTCAAAAAGGTTCCTTCACTTCGCACCAGGGTGCATGATCATAGTTTTCTAGCGGTGACATCTCTGAGAGAATGTCCAAACTTCTTGATGAACGGAAAACAAAACAAGTTGAAACTCAAACAGTACTGCAAACTTCACAATAACAAAATTACGGTAGTGACATCTTCTGAGAAAAGATTTAAATGTGCGGCGAAGAGGTGTACCTCCCGGTACAATTTTTATTGTTATTATTGTTACATAACACAATGTTGGGCTGATATATTGAAGTAAGTTTCAGCGTACTCACAACGTCAATCGTTGAATCCTTCGATAAATGAGCTTATTTACTGGTCCCTAAACACAGTTCTTAAAATTTAAACGATTGCTAAACAACAGGTGTAGCAATAAAATGTATAATACTTTCTAAGGACTCACTATATGCTTATATACACTCTCCTGCATCCGTGAAGGTTTCTCTTTATTAACATGCAATAACAATTCTGCTCTTATTAATGTGTAAGAAAAATACAATATTGTTAATATAATTATACTGTTTTATTCCATACCTGGCATGAGTAACATGTGTACCTGTTGAAGGGAAGGAGGTTTCGATCCCTGATGGTTAAGGGACACGACCTTTCTAGCAGAATAAGGTGTGTTTCTGAGGAATTGAGCACGTTTGTTACTTTCGAGATTCATCAAATCTCAGCCTAATCTACAAAAAATGTCACGCTTCGCCACTGCTACAGGTTCGAGGCAGCATCACAAAAAACATGAAATTTTCCATGCCCACGTCTTCGTTATAGACTGGTATGCCTTTCAGCGTTCAGCGTTCAGTCTGCAAGTGATTTAATTAATCGCCTCCACAATCCTGTATTTGTAACAAGCTCTGTAGCCTTATTTATTTCTATACCTCATAACTTTAAATTAGTAGAAATTATAGAAAAACGCGTCGTTTTGGTATCTCTCTACTACTCTCCTAGGTAACCTTTCTTCCTCCATTAGGCTCACACAACCCGCCACCGAAGCCGGTTTATGGGTACAGCTTCATACAATCGCTTTCAGAACACTCAGTTCCCCTGCGATGCACACAGTGGGACTTGCATAATTGTACATGGATAGATAGATTTATTTAACATCAACAGGTTATCTGCGCAATTACAGATGATTCAATAAAACAATATATACAACAAATACACTTTCAATAAATAACACTAATTTCCTAAAATAATAACTAAATTTGAATTTATCCTATAGAGACTTACATATTTACAACACATTAAATAAATAAATAAATAAATAAATAAATAAATAAATAAATAAATAAATAAATAAATAAATAAATAAATAAATAAATAAATAAATAAATAAATAAATAAATAAATAAATAAATAAATAAATAAATAAATAAATAAATAAATAAATAAATAAATAAATAAATAAATAAATAAATCTCATTATTATTTATTTAACGTATGATGAATACAATATTATATACAATATGTACAACAACCGTCTCAAGATCATAAATAAAGTTCCATATCAGAAGCTGAGAGCCAGAAAAGAGCTTCGCTTGAAACACAGTGTAAGTCCTCTATAGAGCCTCTATAAGCACGCGAAGAACACTCAAATGCAATGTGATTCACTGTCTGCTCCTCTTCTCCGCAGTCAAATTGCCGTGATGTCTTCAATCCCCATTTGAAGAAAGTGGCTCCACATCTACCTTGGCCAGTCCTAATTCGGTTTAGCGTCCTTCACTGCCGTCGGGGAAGGAAACATTCATCTGGGCACTTGCAGGGGTTCTTAATGGTGTGTTAACGAGTACTGCTTCTCCCATTGTTCTTTCCAGGCGTCCGATACATTAATGAAGGCGTCTTGTAGATTCATTGCAGTGCACCAAGACGGGTGTCTGGATTTCAGTCGTTTAGCTGGAGAAGCTGCTATGTCAGAATGAAAAGGGAGGTTAGGATTGTTTTCTATTTTCTTCCATAAGTTAAGCAGTGACTGTGATCTTCTTAGGGATGGAGGTGGTATGTGGCTTAGGGTGGTAAGCCAGTGTGTGTTAGTTGGTCGAATGCATCCTGTAATGATACGCATTGCTTGGTTCAGCTGGGTGTCTACTAATCCAGTGTGAGCAATGTTAATCAAGGTTGAGCAGCAATATTCAGCGACGGAATAAGAATAAGCAAGAGCAGTGGATCTCAGGATTTGAGTATTAGCACCCCAGGATGTACCCGCCAGCTTTTCAAGGATGTTATACCTGGTCTTGATCTTGGCTGACACATTGAAGAGGTGATTCTTGTAGGTCAAGGACCTGTCCAGGGTGACTCCTAGGTATAACATCCAGAGACATTTACATACAAATATTTTATCTTACAGAGATTAGCAGTTGCTTACATGCATGAGGTCGTTAGGGCATGTCTAATTTTAGACGGGGGTCAGTGAAAAGGGTCCACTGATTCACCCACCTCGTTAAGTTCTTGACTTATATTTTGAGCCAGATTACTAAATTCTTATTCTTTTTCTCTTTCCACCGTTTTTCCCATACCTGTGGGATCGCGGCAGCGAACTCTTTTATACAAGTGTATTTGGCCTTGTTTTACTGGTGGATTGCCTTCCTGACACCATCCCTATGAAGTGGGATGTAATCACTATTGCGTGTTTCTTTGGTGGTTGGTAGTAAAGGGTGTTGTGTGAATATGAAGAGGAAAGTGAAGGGATAAACAGAAAAACCCAGTACCTGAGCCAGAAGAATTATTCAGTTGCGCTTAAAATCCACGACTTGGCGGGCGAATCGAACCTGTGACGCTCTGAATTAAAGGCCTCAACGCTGACAATTCACCCAAGGAATTGGACTTGGTGTTAATGATTATAAAACATACACTTCGACGCACGTATATTCCTCTCGAGGCCGATTATTTTGAGCAACTCTTTCTTTCTTTCTTTCTTTCTTTCTTTCTTTCTTTCTTTCTTTCTTTGGTTCGTGCCTCACTGTCGGAAGCCCTAAAGATGGTTTTTCGTAGTTTCCCATTTTCACACCAGGCAAATGCCGGGGCTGTACCTTAATTAAGGCCACGGCCGTTTCCTTCCATTTCCTAGGCCTTTCCTATCCCATCATCGCCGTAAGACCTATCTGTATCGGTGCGACGTAAAGCAAATAGCAAATCTTTCTTTCTTTCTTTCTTGATCCATTTACCGTCCAGGGTTGGTTTTTCCCTCCGACTCAGTGAGGGATCCCACCTCTACCGCCTCAAGTGTAATGTCCTGGAGTGTGAGACATTTGGTCGGGGATACACATGGAGAGGACGACCAGTACTTTGCCCGGGCTATGCTGAACAGGGGCCTTGTGGGGGGATGGGTAGATCGGAGGGGATATACAAGGAAGAGGGAAGGAATTGGCCGTGGCAGTAAGTTAGGTTCCGTCTCGGCATTTTCCTGGAGGAGAAAAGGGAAAGCCCTAAAACGCTCGTCAAGGCTGGCTAAGGTGGGCATCGAAACCCCCTCTACTCAGTTGACCTCTCCGTTCAGTACTCGTACCACCTTGTGACAAAGCAAGGAATCGAATCCGGGCCTCCGGGGATGGCAGCTAATCACACTAACCACTAAACAACAGAGGCGGACTAGAATTATTCAGATGCGATTAAAATCATCAACCCGGTCGGGAATCAAACCCGGGACCCTCTGAACTCAATCCTAGTAGTCGGACTTGAGTAACTCTGCTCTCGCTCATTAGACTGACCGAACTGTCTCCACGACAACACTGAAGGACACAAATGTATGAATGTTACGGAATGCGAGTGCGGGCCTGCTGAACGCAGAGCAAAGCCTTTGATCTTCCTGGTAAGGGGGTATGAGTTATGAAGTGCTCGGCTCCTCCCCACCACACTGGAGAAATACTTTTCCAGGTCATATGAAATGAGCCGCGCTACATCCAGTAATAAGAGTTGGCTTTTTCTTCTTTGTAGGCAGAGACCTTCCTTGTAACTGGCTAATAATGCTCTGTTGAATCGGATGGAGATGAAAACTGCAGCGGAATATGAGAGGATTTCTTCTACAGAATAACGGGAAAAGTTAGCATAATACGTCAAAATACATTAGAGAGAGAATCCAAAAATGTTTATTGCTCTTATATAAGGGTTGTCGTGAAGATGCTGTTGTTGCTTGGGTCATCAGTCCATAGACTGATTAGATGCAGCCCTCCATGCAATCCTATCCTGTGTTAAACTTTTCATTTCTACGCAACTACTTCATCCTACATCTGCTCTAATCCGCTTCTCATATTCATACCATTCTTACCATTTACACTTCCCTGTAAAACCAACTAAAATCCTAGGTGTCTTAGATGTGTCCTATCATTCTATCTCTTCTTCTCGTCACATTTAGCCAAATCGATCTCCTCTCACCAATTCGATTCACTACCTCTTCATTCCTGATTCGATCTATCCATCTCACCTTCAGCATTCTTCTGTAACACCATATTTCAAAAACTTCCATTCACTTTCCTCCCGAGCTAGTTATCGTCCATGTTTCACTTCCATACAACGCCATGCTGAAGACGAAAGTCTTCAAAAACATCTTTCTAGTTCCTCTATCAATGTTCGAGGTGATCAAATTTATTTTCTTAAGAAAGGCCTTCCTTACTTGTGCTGTATTTGATGTCCTCCTTACTTCTACCACCATTAGTTATTCTAATACCCAAGTAACAGTATTCATCTACTTCCTTTAAGACTTAATTTCCTAATCTAGCATTTCCTGCATCACCTGACTTCGTTCGACTTGCTCCATTACTTTTGTTTTGACCGGCTCCATGTCTAAATGGTTACAGTGTTGGCCTTTGGTTACAGGGGTCTCAGGAATTTTAACCATCATTGGCCAATTTCGCTGGCTCATTAACATTTCATCATCATCATCACGAAGTGCAGGTCAGCTACGGGCGTGGAACCAAAAGACCTGCACCTGTTCTCGGACACCACCGGCACTTCATTTCACTTCATTTCATTTCACTTCATTTCACTTCATTTCATTTCATTTCACTTCATTTCACTTCATTTCATTTCATTTCATTTCATTTCATTTCATTTCATTTCATTTCATTTCTATTTTGGACGAATTTATTCTCATCTCTTACTCCTTCCACAAGACTGTATCCATACCATTCGCAAATTTCTCCAGATCTTCTGCAGTCTCAGTTGAAATAAAAATATCAGAGCTTTATTTTCCTCTCCTTGGATTGTGATTCCTTTTTCAAATTCATCTTTGATTTACTTTACTGCCTGTTCTATATAAACGCTGAAAAGTTGGGTGGGGGGCAAAGTGCAGCCTTTCCTCCCTCCTTTCTGGATTGCTGCTTCTTTTTTCAAACCGCCCTCCATTCGTATCACTGCCGTCGAGATACAACTCCATGGTTAGTTCTTTCAGGCAAAGTTTCAATAATATTTTGAGTTAATGTGTCTATTATTTATTGTCCGACTCATTGGCTGAATGGACAGTGTTGAGGTTCAGACGGTCCCGGGTTCGATTCCCGGCCGGATCGGGGATTTTAATCACGTTTGATTAATTCTTCTGGCCCGGGGATTGGGTGTTTGTGTTTATCCTAATCTTTCCTCTTCATATTTAGACAACACACACACACACACACACGCGCGCGCGCGCAGTAGTGATTAC
This sequence comes from Anabrus simplex, assembly GCF_040414725.1. NCBI lineage: Eukaryota > Metazoa > Arthropoda > Insecta > Orthoptera > Tettigoniidae > Anabrus > Anabrus simplex. Next base: position 32,852,098 of record NC_090265.1, on the reverse strand, counting down.
ATCCCTTCATAGCGGTTTGGAGTCAGGAAGGGCATCCGTCCGTAAAACAGGGCCAAATACGCATGGGAGCAGTGGTCGAAAAAGAGGTGTCTATTATTTTAATTTAATATTTTCCAACATTCCCCTGAGGATACTGTTTTCCACGAATGGAAACATTTATCTCGTTTTTGTCGTACTTTACAGGTGGTGATTTACAATTCGGAGAGAATCCCCGAGAATATGAATGGCAATTTCCTCTATTTCCAATAACTTATACTTCCTGAAAGATTTGTATTAAAAATGCTTCCATAATCTGAAATGTTTAAAACGTGCGATGATATTTCTCGGCCTAAAGATGGAGTGATTCGATCTACCCATATCCCCCTTAGTATTCTTCTGTAACTCCACATTTCAAAAGCTTCTCATCTCCTTCTTTCCTGCAGCATTCTATGCAACGTATGTAAACATATTTTGTAACAGACGCGGCAAATTACGTAAAAGACACGTGACCAGTTTTTCCGCGCTACTAATTAAAGACTGAGTAGTCTTTCACGTCCAGATCCCCTTAAAATTAAAATTAATTTATTGAGAGGTTAATTAGAAATATACGGGATTCGTAGCCGAGGTGGAAAGTGATATCTTGGTTCACCCTGGAGGATGTGGGTTCGATTCTCAGTCAGAAAGGCGAACGTTTTAAGGAACAAAATTTCCACTACTGGCGTTGAGGTTGACTCAGCCTACATGAGTACCAGGTTAAATTCCTGACGTCACAGGTGGACGGGCATAGAGCAAACCACTCTATGCCATATAGAGGCGGGGTAAAATAGTGGATGTCTTCATCTTCCACCCCTCTTAGGACCTTCACGGGCTCTATGCAGATGACTTTGATGTAATTGAAAATATACCCTTAATTATGACAAATGTCACGATCTTCAGGTAGGAACCTCATCCAAACGCTTCTCTTAAAATAAATTACAAAATATTTCAAGGTTGAAGAGCGATGGTATTCGAACCCAGGTGCTTGTGTGTCCCACTCAGCACGTTACTCATAGTGAGATTTTCTTCCTGTTTGCGTGAAGTTCAAGTTTCCGTGCGAGGCCTCGGTGCTATTGGCATGAGACTTTCCCATCGTATTTAAGGAACTAGGTTATCGTTATAATAATAATAATAAAGATGAAGTTTTATTAAATACGTCACTGATCACTAATTCGCCGTTGCTGAACGCACCAGTTGACAGCAACTCTAGTTCTACTGTACCAAATACCAGCCCACTACTGAGCGATAGAGAACGAGGCTTACTAACGCAAGAGGGGGGGGGGGCATTTGACAGCTAGCGGTGAAGAACATTCAGCGAACGGCCCTTCGGTTGTTATATCTTCATATTATGACGTAAATAACATGCAGGCAATAATAACCCTAGGAAAATCAGTGATACGTAACCTATGTTAGGAACTTAGTGCAGTAGAATGGAAACCACGGAAAATCTTTCTTAGGACAGCCGATGATGGGGACCGGCTTCTCTCCGTATCCCGAATGCAGAGGTATACAGCCGTCTATCCTCTGCTTGGTCGGTCGCAGTGGCGTGAGTCACAAAGTCGCGAATATTGTGGCCTGACAACCGGTACAGGTTTTGAGTGCCCTGTCTTGATATGTTAATTCTTTGGCTTCCGTTGTTTGCCGGTGTTAGGTTTAATTCTGTCGTGCATTCTCCCACTGCATGGAGAGCGCAGTGGTGGTACACTACGGTAAGTATGTATCTGCACTTGTATAAATGCCTGCCTTCGGCTTGTGAATGAAAATTGATGTTCCCAGAATAAAACCGTAATATAGTTTCATCGACTGCAATACTGATAAGACATTCAGGACAGGCCTTTTCAGTCGATCAAATGAAGTAATTGTTTCCTTCTGGGAACTCATGGAATCCCACTTTGTACTACTAAAAGCTGCAGACCGCTCTGATGGGGAGCACCTTGTCAGGGATGCAATAGTAAGAGAGCAGGGAAATGAGGCCACGATGGTCAATAATTAGTAGAAAGACTGATGATGATGTTGTTGATGATGATGATTAGACCCGGGATTTTTAAGCAGTAGTAGGTTAGAACGGAAACTAATTTGGTTATTAGGAGGTATCGTCTAGGTAGGTCCTCCCTAATGTACTTTCAGTAACATACTGTAAATTCTAGGGGTAACAGTGGGCTGAACCCCAAAGGTTTATGCAAATCTCATAACTTAACCGTTGTACAGTATAGTCTATAGGCCTACTTGTCTGTCGCTTCAGTAAGTCACATTCTCACCTACTACTGCATAAAATTCTGGATTCTATTGATGGTCGTGCCGGCCCCGTGGTGTAGAGGTAGAGTGCATGCCTCTTACCCGAAATCCCTTGGTTCGATTCCCGGCCAGGTCGGGGATTTTTACCTGCATCTGAGGGCTGGTTCGAGGTTCACTCAGCGTACGTGATTGAGGAGCTATCTCTCGGTGAGATGGCGGCCCCGGTCTAGAAAGCCAAGAATAACCGCCAAGAGGATCCGTCGTACTGACCACACGACACCTCGTAATCTGCAGGCCTTCGGGCTGAGCAGCGGCCACTGGGTAGGCCATGGCCCTTCGGGGCTCTTGCGTCATGGGGTTTTGGGGATTGATGGTCATTGTGCTGTTTATGTATTTTTGCTTCAATGACAAGGTGTCACTTGTAAGATGCACACGGTACAGACACTAACAACTCCTCGCTAGTTGTTTGCGCGAGATTGGTCGGGAGCAAGACGCGGTAACTTAATGAAAGATCAATCAAGAGAGATTGATTACAGAATAATTTATGAAAGCACTCGCAGCTACTCCTAGCTCTCTGTAGCCCGGTGATGAATTGCACCACAGAGTCGCTTGTCTCCCACCTAAACTTCAAACATGTTGTTTACAAGGCTATAAAGTTTATATTTACAGAGCGGCTACTCACCTCATAGGCCCAGTTTTATTTGGAAATTTATTTCATATATTTTTCAATACGATGAAAGTAAGGGTAGATCCATTATTTTCAAAATATTTACGGTACTTATATATCTGTTTTTATCCATATTTAAATAAATATTCTTATTCAATGAATGATTGTTGAGGATCTCTTTTTGTATCTCTGGCACTTGTAACTGTTTTCTTTCTACTTTACTCTCGTTTGTCTAATCAAATTTTATCAGCATATCACAATTTAAGGCTACATGTAGAGTTTGCCTGTTGAATACCGCTGATTACTGTACGGCTGAAGAACACTGTTTTGTCTTTTAATTAATGTTAGATTATTATTATTATTATTATTATTATTATTATTATTATTATTATTATTATTATTATTATTATTATGGTCATACTCGTATTTCCGTTCTTTTATTATGAATTGTGTTCTGCTTATGCATTCCTTATATTTTTCATTTTTTCCTTCTTTACCATTATGACCTTTTCTCTATCATTTTTTTTACTTTTATGTTCCAGATTTCCTTTTATTTTATTTATTGAACTTTGATTTCTTGCTTTGTTATATGTTCTCCAAATTTTTAATAGTTTTTACTTACTTATCTTTGATTTTATAACAGAATATTTCTTTTATATATGTATTATCCTGTAATTCGCGTGGTTAAGTGTAAGAGAGGGCCGCGAGACCTGACTTCGCCACTGTTGAAGTCAAAATAAATAAATAAATAAATAAATAAATAAATAAATAAATAAATAAATAAATAAATAAATAAATAAATAAATAAATAAATAAATAAATAAATAAATAAATAAATAAATAAATAAATAAATAAATAAAGTGAATTAAGATAAGAGGTGAATTCTCGTTTGTAATTTTGTACCAGTTTAATTTTTTTTATTGAATGTCCTCTTGCTGTATTTGGTTACCAGGAATTTCTTGAACAACGATCTTTCTCTTTGTTCCATGTTGTGATGAAACTGACTTCTTTCTAGACTCAAAACTGCCCCCGAAATGACAATTTATGGTGCAATAACTACTTTGCGGACAGTATTATTATAAATCGCTCCTGACTGGTTGAACGTCGGTTAAAACTAATGTAAACACAGTGAGAGAGATTACGAATCAGCGAACACCAAGCTCCGTTCGATTTTAGCAATGTGGTTCCCTACTCGTCTACACCAAAAATGTCGTTCTTGCATTCCCGCCTCAAGTAATCTGCCATCATGTCCATCTTGATTCTTGTCTACGTTATTCCATTTACGACAGATAAATAACGCATGTATCATTACGCATCCGTTTCTTTCGGTGTCTTTCCAAGCTTAAAACAAAACTGTACATTGATATTTTGGTCGTTCATATTCCTGTCAGGTCAGAACCAACGCGCTAAACACGCACTGTGTCAAACATGTCATACACAGCATATACACGATGCTCAACTGAACAACGTTGGGAGCAGGTGGTCAAAACCTGCTGCTACGCAGGTGCGGCGTTGAGTGTCGCCAGTGTTGCCGGAACGACCGTTCTGACTTCATGCTCGGAGCTTTATTGTCACAGGTTGTATCATCACTTTCTCCAAGAAATGGAGTAACTTTTAGGGCGAACACCTCAATGGTGGTTTTTGGATCATTTTGGCTTAAAATCGCAGTAGGGCCTCAGCTTTCGCATTTCTGCTATGTTCCGTTTTTCCGCCCATCTCCTTGTCATCTGCCAAGTTTCTGCCCCTTGTAGCATTGCTGGTCTTAAAACGGCCGTATGTGCTGTGCCTTTTGTTCTTTCCGGCATCTTCTTGTAGCAAAGTGTATTCGATGTATTTCTCCAGCTGAAGCAACACGACCTTATTTCTTCCTCCAGTCCACTATCTTGTTGGATGTCTGATCGCAACTGCTGTTGGTATCTTTATCTGTACGAACATTAAGACCACTAAACAAAGATTTACAGATGATGTTATACTGTACAGAGTAGTAAATGAGTTGCAGGGACCTACACAATATTGTAACATGGATAGAAGGTGGTTGTAAGTTTCAAGAAGGGGAAATGTTCTCTCAGTTGTAATTACTGTGTTGATAGTACCGTATGGAGATCACTATAAGTACTTAGTGTTATAATAAGGGGATATATTCATTGGGGAAATCATATTAACTATATTGTTAAGAAAGTTTACAGGTCTGAGGGTATTTAGGGGTTGTTGTAATGATGTAATGGAGAGGGCGTATAAGTCTGGTAATACCACAATAGAAATTAAATGGCGTATGGTTTTTAGTGCTGGGAGTGTCTGAGGACAAGTTCGGCTCGCCAGGTGCAAACCTTTTAATTTGACCCTCGTAGGCGACCTGCGCGTCGTTGTGAAGATAAAATTATGATGTAGATGACGCATACACTCAGTTCTTGTGCCAGAGGAATTAACCAATGATGGTTAAAATTCCAGAGGCTGCCGGGAATCGAACCCGGGATTAATGTGACGAAAGGCTAGCACGCTAACTATTTAGCCATGGAGCCGGACAATTAGAGCATGGCTCCAGTGAATGGGACCTCCATCAGGACCAATTCATGCGAGAACTGGGGAAATCCAAAGGAAAGCGGCACGATTTGTTGTGGTAGATTACCGACAAAGGATGTAAACTTTGAGTTGGGAAGACTCGGGAGTAAGGAGGCGAGATGATCGTCTATGTGGTACATTTCGCGCTGGCAATGTAGAGGTGGCGAGGAGTGACGTTAGTAGACGAATAAGCTTGAAGAAACATGAAGATAAAGTTGGAATTCAAGAGGACAAATTAGGGCAAATATTAATTCGCAGGACGAAGAGTAAGCGATTGGAATAGGCCTATTCTATTAATTTCACATTTATTTGAAAATATTTAATGAAAGACTGGATAAATAGTCCACTTGTGATAGTGTAATTAGCTGCCACCCCCGGAGGTCCGGGTTCGATTCCCAGCTCTGGCACGATATTTGAAAATGTTTCACGAGGGCTGGAACGGGGTCCACTCACACTCAGTAGGTCAAATGAATAGAAGGTGGAGGGCTAAATTCCCACCTTAGCCATCCTCGAAGTGGTTTCTCGTTCTTTCCCACTTCTCCTCCAGGCAAATGCCGGGATGGTACCTAGCTTCAGGCTACGGCCTTTTCCTTCCCTCTTCCTTGTCTATCCCTACGATTTTGTCATCCTCCGTTCAGCATAGCAGGTGAGACCACCTGAGCGAAGTAGTGGTATTCTTCCCCAGTTGTATCCCCCTGACCCAAAGTCTCACGCTCCAGGACGCTGCCCTTGAGACGGTTGACGTGGGATCCCTCGCAGAGTCCGAGGGAAGAAGACAACACTGGAGGATAAATAAATAAATAAATAAATAAATAAATAAATAAATAAATAAATAAATAAATAAATAAATAAATAAATAAATAAATAAATAAATAAATAAATAAATAAATAAATAAATAAATACATACATTAAATAAATAAATACATAAATATGACGTACAAGATACTCTCCAAAGTATTACTCACAAGAGTACAGGCTCAACTAGACTCCTTCATCGGAGAGTACCAGGCTGGGTTTCGCAAGTCAAGGTCATGTGCCGAACAAGTCCTGAGCCTCAAAACCATCATCACTTACAAAAACCTGAGCGCCTCACCCTACGTGGCAACATTTGTTGACTTTCAGAAGGCCTACGATTCGGTAGATAGAGAGTCACTCTTCCAGGCACATGCTGAACTGGGACTAGATAAGAAAACCTTAAATCTAGTGAAAGCAGCTCTTACCAACACTACAGCCAGAATCAAATTCAGAGGGGAACTGTCTCAGAGCTTTGAGATCAAAACAGGTGTTACACAAGGGGATGGCCTATCTCGAATCCTCTTTAACTGCCTTCTCGAAAACGTCATTCGTGAGTGGACGAAAATGCTAAAGGATGACTCTGGATTGAGAATAGGCTACAAGAAAGACAAGTTAACTGTCAACTGTTTAGCCTTCGCAGATGACCTTACACTCCTGGCATCCAGTGTAGAGGAAGCTATCCATCAACTATCCTCTCTCGACCACATAGCAGCTCAAGTAGGGCTGAAGATCGCCATCAACTAAACACAGTTATCACCAACATCAAAGATGCACCCAAATCAATCCCACTGGGGGACAAAACAGTACAAAGGACTAACTCCTTCAAATATCTAGGAGAATGGATAACCCCAAATATAAATGAAGATCAGGCCATGAACAGCAGATGCATCAAACTGGAAAGCGCGTACCACCTATGTAAGAGTATGTACAAATCCAAATCCCTCTCCCTTAACCTCAAAATCAGGCATTACACTACTGTAGTGAGACCGTCAGTACTATACGCCTCAGAATGCCTAAACATGGTAAGAAAAGGGCAACTTAGAAAACTGGAGCTGAAGGAAAGGAAGATCTTGAGAAAAATCATGGGCCCTTTTAAAGAAGAAGTCAAGTACAGAATCAGGCACAACAACGAACTGTACCAACAATTGGAGAGCATTACAACATCTATGAGGAAGAGGAGATTGAACTTCTATGGTCATATCATGAGAATGGACAATCAGAGGCTCACCTCCAGAATCTTCCACACCATCTCTAGAGGGAAAGCGACTAATGACAAGTGGGCAAGACTCGTCAGAAAAGACCTTCAATAATTGGACATTGCTCCCAGTGAAATTTATGACAGGAATAGGTTTGATCAAAACATCAAACTCTCTCCAGTCACTAACAGAAAAAACAGTACGTCCGGGAGGAGGTGTGAAATGGACTCAGGAGCGAAAAGACATTCACAGTGAAAGAATGAAGGAGTACAGGTCAAAGAAGAAAGCTGCTAGAGATAAGAACCACGTGGTCCATATGAGGCCCAAACGGAACTAAAATAAATAAATAAATAAATAAATAAATAAATAAATAAATAAATAAATAAATAAATAAATAAATAAATAAATAAATAAATAAATAAATAAATAAATAAAGACTTGATGAACAATTTATAGGAAATCTGTCACCTAGGTGACAGTCCTAAATGTAGATGATCGTTTGATTGACCACTAAATACTCTCTCCTTACAGTTTTGCGCTTCACTTTTCATAAGAAACAGTGTTTCCCAGCTTTTACCTATCTTATTCTCTTTACGGTCCGCAGTAATAACAAGTCCTTTCTCAGGACATGCTCACTGAAAGCTCCAATAAATGTACAAACATCTTTATTATATGACAGGATAACTTCACTCTCGCAGTACATGCAACACTTGGGCTGTTATAGTATTTGCATATTGACTACAAACAACCTGTGCTAATGCGGGACAAACAGAACAACTTTTAATAGCATTCACCATACGTGTTGGCTCTCGTCTGAAAGTCAATTTATCATCCGCAAGCGTCGACCACAGAACACACACAGGTCACCAGACCGTGGCGAACAGGGCATACTGCTCTCTTCTGCCTGGAAACACATATCCATTCACATTTACCTTTCATTTAAATGGTGTTCGGATAATAATAATAATAATAATAATAATAATAATAATAATAATAATAATAATAATAATAATAATAATAATAATAATAATAATAATAATAATAATAATAATAATAATAATAATTGTACCGGGCGGTACACCTCTACGCCGCAAATTTAAATCTTCCGCCAATAAATTCTCCTCTACCGGAGAAACTGTGAACTTTTAGAACTGTATTAATTCATGAGTTTTCTCAGAAGAGGTCTCTACTATAAATTTTGGGATTACAAAGTTGTCTATACTGTGTGGATTTCAACGTGTTTTGTTTCCTATGGATCAAGAAGCGTGGACACTCGCTAACAGATGTCTCTACCCATAAAACTATGATCCTGCACCCTGGTGCGAAGTGAAGGAATTTTGTTGAAGAAATTTTGTATTTATAAGTTTTGGTCTTTACTAAATTTTGTTCTTTCATTTGTTGGTTGGCAATATTAAGCTTTCTTTCCGCCTGTTTTGAACTGAGCCAATCAGTAATTTCTGTAATTAATTTTCCACCTATCAGAGGTTTCTTCCTCGAATTTCCATGTGTAACTTTTAGCTACCCAATAAAATTGAGTGGGTGTGTCTTTATTATTCATGAAAGGTCTCGAATCTTCCACGAGGGTTTAAAAACTGCTGATTTTCTCGGCTCTTGGCCACTTCAACAACATCTAACTTAGTGTATGGAAGTATAGCAGGGGGCGGGTTGCGCCTCCTCCTTCGAGCAGCCGCTCTTCAGCAAAGGTAATTGCCTTTTAACATCTTTATTTCTTTCTTGCTCAGCAGTTTAACCCCCGGGGAAGGTTCGAAACCCTTTCAAAGTATCCTACCTGTTCAAAATGTAACTTATTGCCGGCTTATGTAAACATTTTCTTATTACTTTAACTGTAAATCCGGGATAGAAAGTGTCTTACCCTCTCGAGCTCCCCTTCAATTTGGATTTGAGGTGACTACGTTTTCATTACCGATTTTCTTCTCTTCATTAATGTGTTTATTTTTCTTTTAAGAGTCACCTCTATAGTATGGGAATAGCCCCTGTGTATCGGCTTAGCGCCACTTAGGTTTTAACAAGCTTTCATGTAGGAGTGCAAGAACTCGCCTCCATTCAGATTTGTATTTTGGGCCATTAACTTAACCCGTTTTGTTTTTCTTCCTGCGAAGGCCCAGTAGATTAGGTACGAGGTACCCCTGTTCCATTATAAGTTGTGTCTCGATGGCCGTTTAGTATAATAATCTGTTAAAAGCGGGTCAGCTCTTTCTAGTATTTTGAAAGGTGCCTCTAGGAGGCTTGACATACGAGGTGGGAGCAAGTGCTCCATGTAATTAGAGGTTTTCTGCCCTGTGGTAATTTGTGGTTGTGAGCTGAGAGCTCAGAAATTGTTAAACTTCGGGGCTCGTAGCCTAGAATTTGTAAAGACACCTTACTAGTGTTTTCGCTTGTTATTGTACCCGAATATTCATTGTTATTTCACTTAGTGAAAAATTGTTAAAACTTGTTATCTGTTGAAAATATAACCCTTATTTAAATTTTAAATTCATCTTTCGGACTTGTAGTTAGACCCATTCCAGCCCGCACCTTCTTTCACCTCTGCTGATCCACCAAAACACGGTAATAATAATAATAATAATAATAATAATAATAATAATAATAATAATAATAATAATAATAATAATAATAATAATAATAATAATAATAATAATAATAATAATAATAATATTTTTGTTTTGGTCAGCAGTCTACAGACCGGTTTGTTGCAGCCTTCCATGTCACCCTATCCTGTGCTAACATTTCCTTTCTAGGTAACTGTTACATCCTACGTCTGCTCTAGTTCGCTTGACGTATTCACACCTTGGTCTACCCCTACCATTCTTACCACTTACACTTCCCCGAAAAACCAACTGAACAAGTCCTCGGTGTCTTAAGATGTGTCATATCATTCTATCTCTTCTTTTCGTCAAATTTAGCCAAATCAATCTCCCCTCCCCAATTCATTTCAGTATGTCTTCAAGCGCCATTCGATCTATCCACCTCACTTTCAGTATTCTTCTGTAACACCACATTTCAAAAGCTTCTATTCTCTTTTTTTCTGAGCTAGTTACCGTTCATGTTTCACTTTCATACAACGCCACGCTCCAGATGAAAATCTTCAGAAACATCTTTCTATTTCCTATATCAATGTTTGAAGTGAGTAAATTTCTTTTCTTAAAAAGCTCTCCCTTGCTTGTGCTAGTCTGCATTTTGTGTCCTCCTTACTTCTGCCATCGTTAGTTATTTTACTACCCAAGTAACAATATTCATCTACTTCCATTAAGACTTCATTTCCTAATCTTATATTTCCTGCATCACCTGTCTTCGTTCGAATGCACTCCATTACTTTTGTTTTGGACTTATTTATTTTCAATTTGTACTCTCTACCCAAGACTCTGTCTATACCATTCAGCAATTTCTCCAGATCTTCTGCAGTCTCAGACAGAATAACAACATCGTCGGCAAATCTCAGCGTTTTGATTTCCTCTCCTTGGACTATGATACCCATTCCAAATTGCTCTTTGCTTTCCTTTACTGACTGTTCCATATAAACATTGAAAAGGAGGGGGAGGGACAAACTGCAGCCTTGCCTCACTCCTTTCCGTATTGCTGGTAGTTTAGAAAGCCCTCGATCCTTATCACTTCAGACTAATTTTTATACAGACTGTAGATAATTCTTCGTTCTCGGTATCTGATCCTGATCGCCTTCAGAATCTCAAATAGCTTGGTCCAATCAACATTGTCGAATGCCTTTTCTAGATCTACGAACGCCATGTACGTGGGCTTGTCCTTTTTATTTCGATCCTCTAAGATCAGATGTAAAGTCAGGATTGATAATAATAATAATAATAATAATAATAATAATAATAATAATAATAATAATAATAATAATAATAATAATAATAATAATTGTAAGAGCATGAACCTAACAATTGATTATTTAGCCTTCGCGGATGATCTGGAGACTTTTTCTGATTCACTTGATTCAGCCAAAAACCTAATAAATCAACCTCAGATGCAAGGCTGGCCTCTGGATTTCATATGGAAAACACAGTTCGTAACAAACATCAAGACAGCTCCCAGAAATCTACAGGTCGATCAGGGCAAAATAAAACGTCTAAAAATTCAAATACCTAGGCGAGTGGATAGAACCTGTTATTTCTGAGAAAGAGGCATTCAAATCAAGAATCGTCAAAATGGAAATGGCCTAGTACCTCACGAAATATAGCTATAACGAACGGTCAAAATCCTTCAAATCCAAGCTGCGCAGCAATTCGACCTGTATGCAGCAGGATGCCTCTCAATGTGTAAGAAATGTCTGGACCGTCTTTTATATCTCTCAGTCATGGCCATCCATCACTACTTCACATCACAGCCCAAAAGATCTCGTGGACCAGCTGTACTCTAACGCTTGTCTTTGATTCATATTTCTTCTAATTACTCGAGTACTTTTTCGATAATTTTTAAGCCCTTCATTGCCCGGGTTGTTGTTGTTGATTATTCATACCGAAGGTTGGTTTAATCCTCAACAGCCTTGTCTTCAACTATCGTAGATGGCGTTGGCGTCACTGAAGTAGCATAGTAGGGAAGTGAGGTAGTTTCCCGTTGCTTTCCTCACCGAATCAGTAGTCACTATTACATATGAGTTTTCCAAACTATCAGAAACGCAAGCACCAATCGACCCTATGAGTAACAGACTAACATCATTCATAACACCAACTGACTGTACAGGAATGTTATTAGTACGAATCACCCACAAAGATGTGTGTATGTAGTACATTTGAGATTGGGTTTCTTAATAAAACATAGTGCCCGTTGCTAATTTTGCTTATGTCTCTTTGTATAGGTCAGAGTAAAACGACGGTAGAATAACACCCGCGTAAGAGGCGACTAAAAGGGCCACAGGGGATCTTAACTTGGGAGCATGTTGGCGACCACTGGGACCTCAGCTGAGTCGTCGCCTTACTTCCACTTACTTGTGCCAGGCTCCTCACTATCATCTATCTTATCTGATCTTCCTTAGTCAACTATTGCTTTTTCCGACCTTTACGCTATTAGTTTTCCGAGGGTTAGGAGTTTATCATTTTCACGCCCTTCGCGGCCCTTGTCATTCTTTGGATGATACCTTCATTTTTCAAAGTGTCGAATCCCTTCCGTTTTCTCTCTCTGATTAGTGTTATATAGGGGATTGGTGTCTATTTGTACTTCCTCTTAAAACAATAATCACCGGCCGAGTTGGCCGCGCGGTTAAGAGCGCGCAGCTGTGAGCTTGCATCCGGGAGATAGTGGGTTCGAACCCCACTGTCGTCAGTCCTGAAGATGGTTTTCGGTGGTTTCCCATTTTCACACCAGGCAAATGCTGGGGCTGTACCTTAATTAAGGCCACAGCCGTTTCCTTCCCATTCCTAGGCCTTTCCTATCCCATCGTCGTCTTAAGACCTATCTGTGTCAGTGTGACGTAAGGCAACTAGCAAAAAAGTAACCAGCACCACCACCAGAGTAAAACGTAGCCGGTCCCAGTCTGATGTTTGGCTATGACAATATGGAAACAGCTAACGTATACTGAGTAATGAATTTCGGTGCACGACCTGCATCCGAGCTATGAAATGTGCTTCTTATAGCGTCTGTCGCGCTGATCTAGTGAGGAAAGCAATAGTAAACTACCTCACTCCTCATCTCACTTAGTATGCCTCATTTTGATGCTGCTATCAGTTATGGTGATTTCTTTACAATTACATAACGTGCGGTGCTATTATTTTATTTTTGGAGAGTATGAATATCTAAGGATGTCAACATTTTTTAATTTTAGTTTTTCAATTCATCTTAATGTTAGTGATCAAACTCATTTTAATTTTAGTATTTCAACTCATAGTAATTTTACTTTTTCAACTCATCGTAAATTTAGCGTTTCAAATTACCTGAATGATAGCTTTCCAAACCACCTTAATTTTAGTGTTTTATCTCAACATAATTTTACTGTTTCATCTCATCTTATTTTTAGTGTTTCTATTTATCATAATTTTAGTGTTTAATCTCATCTTATTTTTAGTGTTTCATCACATTGTAGTTTTAGTATTGCAACTCATCGAGATTTTAGTGTTCAAAATCATTTTAATTTTAGTGTTTAACTCGTCGAGATTTTAATGTTTCAGATCATCTTAATTTTAGTGTTCAAACCCATCTAAATTTTAGTTTTCCAAATCTTTCGAGCTATCAGTTTTTAATTCAATGTATGAACCGCTTAAAATGTGCAAGTTGTCCAGCGATCCAATTTTGTCCCTCTGTCCTTCAACCCTTCAAACATCAGGTATGAATGACTCACTTCTCAAAGTCGAACTTATCACAATCACGTTCTGAACTGTATGAGGGGGCGTTCAAGGAAGCTCAGAATGTTGAAGAATACTTGGCGTTGTTCGGAACTTCTCCAGTCGAAATGGAAACGCAGTACTGTTAGACATTTCCCTTATACTATCTAGAGAAGTGGATGAAAAATGACGACACTTGTAATTTATGCATTTTGTATTCGAAGCAGTTGGATGAGCAGGTGCGCGCTCGGCTGCTTTATTGAAGTAGTTTAAGATTGTGACGTCGAGATATAACCTCCCTTAGCTGATGTACACTTCTCTGAAATTGACGACTCACTTCGTTAATGGACACCGCATTTAAGATTCAGGTTCATTTACGTATTTTACGATAAGTACCGAAATGTAAAGCTCTGATTTTCAGCCAAGATTCTTCAATCTTCTGTCAATAAACTTAAACCTCCGTAATTTTCTGTTCGTTGGGCACAATGTAGCCACTTCTGCTGAATTAGCATTACCAGCCACTGAAACGCTAAAGTAGGGTAACGTTATCTAAACAACCTTTTCGTTCACAGTGAGATGTATTGCACCAAACTACAAACGACAGTGAGGCTATTCTTTAATTACCTGGCGAAGAACATTTTCTCGAGACCGAGTCAGTTTGTCATGGCAATACGCCGAAGCACTCGCTCGAGATAGGAGGGAAATACCCCGTGGGGTTAAGCCTGGAATCAAACCCGAGCCTGTAAGATTAAACTTGCACTCTTATGCGGTTAGATCGATTGTCGAACTTTGGGTCGTTAAGGTTCCGTGATGACGTCGGCTGTTTGGTGAAGCTTGCACTTTTGGTCATCGAACTCGGGTCTGTAAGATCAGAGACCCTGTGTGGTTAAGCCTGCACATGCAGCCAGCGTTAGGCTATGACGTCATGTGTACTCTTGGGCAGCACATCCGTGAGGTGGAGGTCGCCTCACAGACGTGTGAGTTAGAGGTGGCGGCCTAAACTCTCCAATTTATACTACTGACATTGAAAAAATATTAAACAAAGGTTACAATAACCCATTCAATAGGAGAAAGGGCGCCAAGGGGGACCATTAAAAATACAATGTGACTGAATAAATAACTAGCTAGAACATTTACATCAACATAGCAAAATCTCCGCTAGATATGGTGTCCTCCTTCTTCAAATACTACCATTGGGACTAGACAGTAGGGCCCAACATAGAAAGAACCACTAAACTCCATAAGGCGTACAGAATAGCGTGGAATTAATACAACAAGAGCGTCTCATCGCGTAATACAAAATTACAACATTACAAGACAGTTGTTTGCCGAATGCTTTATACGTCTCAGAAGCAATATCTCTTGGAGGTCACTCTAAAATTATAGAAATTGGAAAGAAAGATAAGAAGATTCTCCGAAAAATGTATGGTCCCACGAGAGTTAATGGAATGTGGATTAACTGACGGGTTCAATAATGCCGTAAGCAAGAGACGCCTGAAGTTCTATGGCCACATCTATAGAATGGACAGCGACAGGTTCACCAAAAGATTATTTAAAGTAACCAACTCAAAGAAGGTGAAAATAAGTTGGCTTGAAGAAACTAAGGCGGACCTCCAAGAAGATAATATCACGCACGGCATTATAGAAGATCATGGAGCCTTGTGGTACAATTGTAACCAAGCACAAATTCGAAAACTGGTGGGAAGTGGTTCACAGAACACAAGATGAAACACAGTGCATTCAAGAAGAGATTTTGGGAGGATAAAAAGGCGAAAACTATCAGGCCAGCGAACAAGTTCAAATGCGTTCTTTGAATAGGCATAATGAAGAAAGAGGAATGAGAAGAAGATGAAAAAAAGAAGAATAAATAACTAGTGGTAAGGAAAAATAACACTAAGAATGTTTCTTGCAACAGCTTTACATTCGTTGAACATGATATACATCTTTGGGACGTAGCTGAATAACCGGGACGTCTTTTAGTAACCACATCAAAAGCCCAATAAAAACTGACATTATACAGGACGTATCACCAGTTCTGAGTGAGAAGGAAAGCCGAAAATCGCGTTACAGAGTGAGATTGCTTATACCTGAAATTACCACAGATATCCTGGAAAGAACAATTACACTTGTTTTAAAAGAAATGTGCAATACTTGTTGGGCTAGGATTTGAAGGCTAAACCATATCGACCAGAGTTTATCGAAAGAAGGTTTCAGACAGAACAGTCCTCACTTAAGATTTAGTATGATCAAGGTTTCAAACAGTAGTATGGATTCAATGTACTGGACCTCAGTTTACCACATTGTCCAGTTCATTCGGTAGGAGCGAAGAATGTGTGGGTGGAAGAAAGATCAGTCACCTGGCAAACACGACCTTGACAACGCCATTAATGACTGCGCTCAATGCACTGAGCCTTAGAGCTTTCACCTTCTTGATGAAGAAACGCCATTTGCCGTCCTCTTCCCTGACCACAGCAGTAGGCGAGTGAATACTTTGTTTATTGGAAAATGAGGTTATATGCAATCAGCTCGGAGGTGCAGTCTAAATACGTCACCGCAAATCGCCGTGCTATACGTCAACATCCAGTTTCCAGATCGATCAACCACAAGGTAGAAGGTGACGTTGTAGCGTCATGTGATTGATGCGGAAACAGGTAGATAGTCAGATGGTAAAGTGACGAATTAATTTCAAGTCCAGGGTGGTAGCAGGATGTATAGATGATCGAAGGGCGG
Organism: Anabrus simplex; assembly: GCF_040414725.1. Taxonomy (NCBI): domain Eukaryota; kingdom Metazoa; phylum Arthropoda; class Insecta; order Orthoptera; family Tettigoniidae; genus Anabrus; species Anabrus simplex. Next base: position 32,835,606 of record NC_090265.1, on the reverse strand, counting down.
GCGAAATTTAGGACGAAGCAGTCAGAGGGTGGTGTCGATGATTGGTTCGGCCGGAAGTTAGGTCTTTTGCAGAAAACAGATAGGATGATCATTAGAAATTTGAAGTATTGATGGATGTCCGTGACTGGGAGACATATTATCAAAGAGGAGCGTAAGGCCATCTACACACGGAGCTACTCATTAGTAATTGATTCGTAACTGAAGTTTCCGGCCGATTACTTGAGTTTCACTTCCTGTGTATTTCAATGGAAAGCCACACACGGCGCTACCAGTTAGTAATCTGTTAGTAACTAGTTTGTAATCAGTTCCAGGTGACTCGCGGAGCCAGTCACCAGCGAGATTATTTTCTCAGTTCCCAGTGATCAAGTGCCTTTTTACGATGGCGAGCGAACAAGTTTTCAACATGAAGTTAGTGGGAGAAATTGAAAAACACCCTGTACTGTACAATTAATTGTACGCTGAAGGATTACGCAAGAAAGGACATTACGGAGAAAGCATGGAATTATTTTCTAAGCTTGTAAATGTTTTGTAAAAATAAAGTTCACTTACCTTACCTGAGAGTTATTATCACTCTTTCCTCAGCACTCACACATTCCCTCATATTTGTATTTCGCTGTTGAATGGCAGATAAGCTACACCAAGTCCATATACCTGTGTTCGGTTATACGATAAAAACAAATAAATTTAACATCCGTTTGCTCGATGTCCTTTACTGCTATGAATAATCTGCAGTGGATGTTTTTTTTCAATATATGGGTGAATCCAATACCTTCTTCTATTTTTTTCCTGAAATAATGAAACACAATCATGTCGTCTTCGTCACTTGAGTCAGTGGATGACATTCTAGCAAAGTTATGAAGCGATCTAGCGAGTTCGCGCCAAATTTTACAAATGGCTAATCAGGAAGAATCCGTCACCCTACAGTAGCTTCGTGTGTGGAGCCGAGTTACTATTCAGTTACTAACCAGTTTGTGACTGTCCTCTGACTGGACACACCGCATCTATTATCTGTATATAGCACAGCGATGCATACATTTTAGCGCCGTGACCTAGCCGACGACGCAACTTGTCCATCTGCTTTGTTCGGCAGGTTGCCTATTACTCCAGTCATGCAGGGAATGTTGAGCTACGCTTGTCGATCCCAAATTCCATACACATGTCTCTCAATAAACGATTCGTTAGATGCAAGTAAATTAGACGTTTTCAATTTGAGTTTCAATTATTGAAATACATATTCATGATCATATGATTTTCCGAAAGGGAAATTTGACACTATTCTTTTAGTTCCACATTCCAGTTGTTGGAGGCGGTGTCATTTGAAAGTAGACCTACCTGCTGTCCTGTGATAATCTTTTACTTTACATCTACTATCTCTATGGTGAGAGTTCATGTGTAAAAAATGTAACCTAATGAAGTATATGGGGCCAATGGGAGAAGAGATAATGTGTTAAATTTACAAGTTCCTGCTGTACAATAAGGCAAAGTTATGTGAAATAAATCGACATTTATGCATTTGAAAATACATAGTACTTAAAGGATTAAATATCTACTCTGCTGTATATAAATTAAATAATACACAGCCTATAGTACAAACCAGCTATCTGTCAACTTACATGCTGAGTTTCAAGAGACTTTGTTTTTCCCACACTACTGTAATGAACAAATTAACAAACAGAGTTGAACTGAACCTATTTTCGACGTCTATGTACCAAACAAGAAGCGACGTATGGGAAAAACCTTAAATACAGAAAATAAACTATAATTTTATTGTAGAGATATTCAGGGGTGTAAAGGAGGCGCCGTGTTAGTGTCTGATAAGATCGCAGTTAGAGTGTGGCTCCAGTGTGTGGAACTCTCACCAGTGCCACTTGACACGAGAACTGGCAACAAATTCAAAGGAAAGCAGCGCGATTTGTTCTGGGTGATTTAAGACAAAGGAGTAGTGTTACGGCCGCCTCTGTGGTATAGTGGTCAGTGTGATTAACTGCCAACCTCGGAGGCCGGAATTTGATTCCCGGCTCTGCCACGAATTTTAAAAAGTGGTACGAGGGCTGAAATGGGGTCCACTCAGCCTCGGGAGGTCAACTAAGTAGAGGTGGGTTCGACTCCCACCTACGCCATCCTGGAAGTGGTTTCCGTGGTTTCCTACTTTTCCTCCAGGTAAATGCCGAGATGGTACCTAACTTAAGGCCACGGCCGATTCCTTCCCTCTTCCTTGTCTATCCCTTCCAAACATCCCATCCACCCCGCAAGTTCCCTGTTCAGCACAGCAGTGAGGCTGCTTGGGCGAGGTACTGGCCATCCTCCCCAGTTGTATCCCCCGACTCAGAGTCTGAATCTCCAAGACAGTTCCTTTGAGGCGGTAGAGGTGGGATCCCTAACTGAGTCTGAGGGAAAACCCACCCTGGAGGTTAAACATGTAAAGAAGAAGATTAGTGTTACGGAAATATCGCAAACTTTTGTCTGGGAAGACTTGGGAGTAAGGAGACTAGATATTCGACTATGTGGTATGTTTGGAGTTGTCAGTCTAGAGTTGGCGTGGAATGACTTAAGTAAAGCTTGAGTGAAACCTTTAAAAGTAGGAAAGATCATAGTACGAAGATAAAGGTGGAATTCAAGAGGACAGAGTGGGGCAAATATCCATTTATAGGACGAGGAGTAAGGGATTGGAATAAATTACCCAGGATACTTTCGAAGTTCTTTGAAAATGTTGAACGAAAATCTAGGTAAGCAATTGATATGGAATCTGCCACCTGGATGACAACTCTAAATGCAGATCACTGATGACTGATTAATTGAATTATTGATTGATTGACTGATAGAAATATATGCTCCTCTATAGAGCCCGGAATATTAGGCAGTTAAAGGTCGGAGTATAAAGTTACTGTAGAGAGTAACAGGTATACTCTAGTCCGCTCAACGGTTATGCTATGAGATTTGCAGAAACATGAGGGGTATGGCCTGTGAGAATCCCTAGAACTTATGCTACTCTCGCTACATTATGGAAGAGAGGGCTGGATGGCATTCTGACCCACTACTACCTAAAACACCGGTGTCTGCATCATCTACGTAGCTGTGGAGGAGAAATACGGTGACTATTAGAGCGAAAAGCTGAGTCATGTTGGAACACCATTGTTAATACGCAGTAACATTTGCGATGCGGGTGCTGCATACCGAGGTCTGTCCTCACGGCGATCATAAATCACTTACGTTGATGCAATAAAAGTGTAGACGCAGTTACGTCACGTGTCTTGATATGTTCACTGTTCGAACTGCCTTCTTCCTAAAGTCAGCATTCCTAAATGTGTGCTTAGCTCAACATTACCATCATGAGTAGAGTAACAGGCAACCTGCCAAACACAGCAGCTGGATAAGTTGCGTCGTTGGCTAGGTCACGGCGCTAAAATGTATGCATCGCTGTGCTTTAATACAGATAATAGATGCGGTGTGTCCAGTCAGAGGACAGTGCATTTGGCTGTGACATGTGTTTACGGGAAAACAGCTGCCAATTACGGATGCGAATTAATGTGCTCGCGCACGTAGCACACTTGATAAACCACACAGACTTTATGAAGGTCTGTGTGTGTGTCACTACTTCCTGCCTGAAACGCGAGTGTATGACCTATTGACGCCAGGCGCTATCCACAACGTGAACTGAACATTAACAAACATAAACATACAACGTTGTACTCGTATTATTTACCTACTAAAACAGAGTTACTGTTCACCGAACTGTCCAGATTTTATTGTGATACTAAATTTTTTCTCCGAGAGCACATTCTGTTAGTTAACTATAAATCTCAAGTTCAGTGCCGAAGTGTGATGATAAAATTCTAACCGGCCATAACTCAGTGGTGCTGAATTCGAATTTTTGTTCAAGGGACGAATCTACCATCTTAAGCGACCTTAGAGGAGCAGTGACTTACTCGTTGACCCACTGCTTCCAAGGTAGCGGTTTCAGCCCTGGCTGAGGTTATAATGTATGATTTTCATGATTTATGTGCCCGACTCGTTGGCTGAATGGTCAGTGTACTGGCCTGTGGTTCAGAGGGTCCCGGGTTCGATTCCAGGTCGGGTCAGGGATTTTAACCTTCATTGGTTATTTCCAATGGCCCGGGGGCTGGGTGTTTTTATGTCCCCAACATACCTGAAACTCACACACCACACATAACACTATCATCCACCACAATAATACGCAGTTACATACACCTGTCAGATGCCGCCCACGCTCATCGGAGGATCTGCCATACAAGGGCTGCACTCGGCTAGAAATAGCCAAACAAAATTGTTATATGACTTATGTGTTTTTTTTTTCAGTTTCAGTAACTTTAATTTTGTTTTGGACACTTTCACTTAATGACACAAGTTGAGTTATACAATTGTATTCTATCTCATTTGTAGTAGAACTCGTTTCGTTCTATTTTAAGAACATCTTCAGATACAATGATGAACATAACAACCATACATTACAAATTAATATCAATGATAACAATTCTGTAGTACAAAGTTTACATTTCTTGTATTGATGATGTCTTCAAGAATTAAAAAATACAATTTTAATTTCCATTTTGTAACATTATAAAATCTCTGTTTTTGTCCTGCAAATTTGTGAGCACATTAAAATACAATTTAAAACCTTAGTCTTCACTCGATTTTTACACTAATTTTAATAACTATTAAAGTTTTGCGTTATTAAATATGAAAGTAGCCTGTTGATTTACACTGTAATGTTGCCAATGGATGTGCGCATGTGTAAAAACAATTATCAAAATATGAAATACGCAAGAGCCAACAATCTCCCCTATATCCTTCTTTGGATTTGGATACATTCGTTTTAAGTGGCAGCAATTGAGCGTTGAACAAGGTAGGCGTCCTCGAGAAATTTCTTGTTGTTTCATGAGTCGAATGTACGAGCATGAAAATAGGAAAACAGATCACGTTTTATCATTGGGTTTCCCAAAAATGAATTTTGTGAAAGGACCTCTCTCTTTCTTGTGTTGACCTTCAGTCATCTTGTAAAACACCGGCAAGAAGCTGTTCCTTTCACAAAATTGATTTATCGGACTCTATAATATGGTTAAGGTGTAGGGGATGCCTCAGAAGGCTAAGGTTGTATAATATGTTTTGGGTACGTAAAATATACTTCAAACATTCTTCTAATATTTCACTAAATCTTTGGTACTGTACAGTATAGTGGCGTCAAAAACTAACTCTATGTTATAATTTGATTACAATAAACGAAGACTCTGTCACTAGCTGTGGTCATCCGTGACTGATAGAGAAGTGTATTCATTCATTCATTCGAATGAGTATCGTTCTTAAAGTGCCCTCAGAGTATATTTAGATATAATCCATTGATTCTAGGAAATAAAATGATATCCAGAAATTACAGATCGTCCATATAATGGCAGCTTCAAACTATTTATAATAAGCAGATGTAGAAACCTTGAAAAACCACGGGTGAATTGTCTAAAATCAACTACTTGTAACATTTTGGTGGTTTCTGTAAACTAACTATTTGTGAGAGAAGTAATTAAAAATTAATACAGGCAGAACATACCAAGTACTCGCCCAAGATCTCACAACCTCTGACTTGAAGCAACAATTAAAATGAAAAACTGTGAAAGCCCTTACAAGCAGACAACACAGATGATAGCGATGGCATCAAGCTGACAACAAAGATAGAAACTATACACCAACTAAGATTATTTCAATTCAATAATTATTTGATTCACAAGCTTTGAAAAGTACTGGAGAACAATGAAAATTACAAATCGGAACTGCCAATCTAAGGATTATTTCAAAATGTATCGAGCAAGAAGGATCTCGGCAGTTAGCGGGTTAAAACAGTGGTCACCAGTCTGAGAGCCAGACGCTGAAATATTCTACCAGGTGCTGGGGACGCACAGTGCTGTGACGTCACTCAGTGTGGGCTGTGAAAGTGACTGTGGGTGGAGTGTCAGGTCGTTAAATTACCATGCATGGGCAATTCTTTTACGCCGATCAGTGCCGCAGCTGTTTGTTTCAAGCCTTTCGCAGTTCGATGAGCAGAAAGAGTCCAGGAATCATGACATTCAAGTTAGTTAGACACATCCGACGTTGAAACAAATGTTTGGTTCATATACAATTTCGAGGAACGCTATAGTCTGTTTCACAGTCGGCCTTTTTGGCTGAACGGCCAGTTTAGTGGTGTTTGGTTCAGAGCGCTCTGATTTCGATTCCACATCGGGTGAGATATTTTAATCAGATCTAGTTAATTCCTCTCATTCGAACACTAAGGAATTCCTGTTTGTCTGATGGTGATCATTAACTGAAAGTACAACTTGGCAACCATCCTTTCTCGCCCTGATTATTTGATACGAGAACTGGAAAACATCCAAAGGGAAGCAGCGCTATTTCTTCTGAGCGATTTCCGAAGAAGGAGTAGCGTTACCAAAATGTTGCAAATTTTGTGGTGGGAAGACTTGGGAGAAAGGAGACGAGCTGCACGACTAAGGTTCCGAGCTGTCGGTGGAGAGATGGCGAGGAATGACATTAGTAGTTGAATAAGTTTGAGTGCTGTTTCTGAAAGTAGGAAGGATTATAATATGAAGATAGATTTGGTGAAATTTGAAAAAAACCTTCATTTTCACTTTCGACAAAATTAATGTATATCTCTTAGTTTCTTCAGCTTGTCGATAATATAAATTACATGGAAAAGAAAAAAATAATTAAAAATAGAATGACATGCTTCGTCAGATTCTATCAAATCATGCTGGAAAATATTTAGAAATACGTAATCATTCTTGTTTAAACCGTTAAAAGAATGAATTTTGAAGGTTATCATAATGAAATCCTCACTTCTCCCGAATACGCCATAGAATGCCTGTTTTTTAGTGTTTAGAGTCTTTTGGCTTCGTAATTTGGCTGACTGGCTGAATAATTTTTTATTTTTAAAACCATTTTGTTTCAGTTTCGAATCAGCTAATTTTAATTGATTGATTTATTGAATCATTGAACAGTAATCAAAGAGGAAGAATGGAAGGTGGCGCAAAGCCACACAACTTTAGTAACAAAATTATTATTATTATTATTATTATTATTATTATTATTATTATTATTATTATTATTATTATTATTACCGATTTTGGTGGACCAGCAGAGGTGAAAGGTTATATTTTCAGAAGAAGCAACAAAATTATAACAACTTTTCACTTGGTGAAATAACAATTTGGAAACAAGACTTAGAAAGATCCAAGATTTCAGAATTTTAACACTCTTGGGCTACAAGCCCTAGTATTATAATTTTGAGCTCCTAGCTCAACTTTTACAGGCGAGCACAAATTGTATTCTTAAAACCTAAAAGGCACTAGGCCGATGAAACAGGGGATATTCCCAAACTATGGGGGTTACTCGTATAAGAATAATTTAATACATTACGGAAAGGAAGAAAACCAGTTACAAAACGTAGTCACCTCAAACCAATATGAAGGGAGCTCGAGAGGGCAAATCACTCTCTATCCTCAAATTACAGTTAGAGATTTTATGAAATTTTCACATTAGCCGGCAGAACTTACATTTTAGAGAAGTTGGTTACATATTAAAGTTTCGGACCTTTCCCACAGATTAAACTACGGAGCTAGCAAGAAATAAATGTGTTAAACGGCCATTACCTTGCTGAAGAACTGCTGCCTGATGAAAGAGGCACCGTCCACCTCCTGCTTCACATACACACACTTAGTTAGATGTTGATCAAATGGCCAAGAGACGTGAAAATCCGCAGTTTATAAACCTTCGGGGAAGGTTCGAGACCTTTCATGAATAATCAAGCCACACCCTGTCAATTTTATTGGACCACACAAAATTTACACTGAAAGTCGAAGAAGAAATCCAGGATTGGTCGGAAATTTACAAAAAATAGCGATTGGCTGGATTTAAAACTGGCGGAAAGAAAATTTAAATATTGCCAACCCACAAATGAATGAACGAAATTTAGTAAAGAAAAAACTTATGAATACAAAATTTCTTCAAAAAAAGTTCTTTCACTTTGCACCAGGGTGCATGATCATAGTTTTTGTAGTGACATCTGTTGTAGAAAGTCCAATCTTCTTGATAAATGGTAACCAAAACACGTTGAAATTCACACAGTCCTGGAGACTTCACAATCACAAAATTAAGGAAGTGACATCTTCTGAGTAAAAGTTTAAGGAGGTCTAGTTCCAAGTTCACTGTTCCTCCACTAGAGGAGGTTTTATTGGCGCAAGATTTAAATGTGCGGCGTAGAGGTGTACCTACCGGTACAATTGTTATTATTAAATTCTATGCTAGAACGTAGAGAAGTGAGGATTTAATGGAGATAAGTTCCAAATTACAAGTATTTAAGGATTTAAACATAGTTTAGCGACATAGTTTCCCTCATGCCACCTTGAGGTACTGAAATCACTGTACCACGCGGTTAACAATTAGTGTAGCTCTGGATTACAGTGTCGTCACATCTTGTGAGGTGTCGTTTGATTTTATTAGTCAGGAAAGGTGAACAATATTCAAATAATGAATATCGTATGCGAGAAAAAATAGTAGTGCGAAAAATTGCGAAAAATTTCTTTCCATCGTAAAATTTCGTGACATTTAAGAATTATCCAGATTCATTTGTGAGAATATAGCCGCTTACCAGCATTCCAAAATTTCCAAAAATCATCAACGCCAGGCGAGACCTAACATAAGACGCGTTATGTTCTCTCCATCTCCTCCTCGTTTCGTGGTCAGATAGTCTCCTAACAATATACGTGAGTTATTTAGAAAGCAAGCAGATTAACAGGACACGGTTGTCTTGTGACCGAATGGACGTGAGAACTGCATAGGCGCATTAACATCAGAGTACGATAATATTGGAGCTTGAGTTTATATTTTATTTTACTTCAGCAGTATTTCCCTATAGTATTGTTTCTCCCTCCATCTTGTTTCATGGCTCCATATATACCTGACTGTAGGCTTTACGGAATTATACCAAATTTCCAAGTATAAAGTTACTAGTAAAAGAAAAGCAGCTCGAGTTTTTATGGGTGATTTCCGACAAAAGAGTAGCGTTAAAAATGTTGCAAAATTTTGGCTGGGAAGACTTAGGGGAAAGGAGACGAGCTGCTCAACTAAGTGGTATGTTCCAAGCTATCAGTGGAGAGATGGCCTGGAATGACATTAGTAGACGAATGAGTTTGAGTGGCATCTTTAAAAGCAGGAAATATCACAATATGAAGATAAAGTTGGAACTCAAGAGGAAAACTGGGGGAAAATATTCATTTATAGGAAGAGGAGTGAGGGATTGGAGTAACTTACCAATAAATGTCCAATTTATTTACAATCATTTAAGAAAACGCTAGGAAAAGAACAGACAGAGTATATGCCACCTGGGCGACTGGTCTAAATGCAGATCAGTAGTAATTTATTGATTCTTGAAATTAAGAAAATAAATCGTGGAACTGGTTCGGAAATATTGGCTTGCAGAAAACATAATTACTACTTCCTAGTTTGGGAAGCATCATTACATCTGATGGGAGGTGTGAAAAGGACGTTCGTTCTCGAATAGCCCAGGCTAAAGAAGCTTTCAATAAAAAAAGAAGGCTATTGACCTCCAAGGCAATATCACTTCCAGTAAGAAAGCATTTCATTAAGAGCTTCATTTGGAGCATTGCGACCTATGGCTCTGAAATCTGGACTCTATTAAAGGCTGATAAGAAAAGAATAAATGCATTTGAAATGTGGTGCTGGTGTCGAATGTTACGAATTCCCTGGACTCACAGGCTAACAAATGAAGAAGTTCTCAAGAGAGCTGAAGAAACCATCAGTCTAGAGAAAATGATCGCGGAAAGAAGATATAGTTGGATAGGCCATTTACTCCAGCATTCATCATGGTGCACCACACTGCTTGAAGGGAAACTGGAAGGAAAGACTAGAAGAGGACGACCTAGAGCAGGGTTCCTCGATGGCATTAAAGGGCGACGTCCATATCAACTAATCAAGCAGCTGGCTCAGGATAGAAGGTCGTTGAACGAGGACAGTCATGCTACCCACCAACCATCAGGTTGAGGAGAATGAGAGAGAGAGAGTTTAATTAAAAGTTGAGGAAAACGTTAAAAGGAAAAAGTAACAACAGTTATTTACGCGGCAGACACTTTACGAGTGAGATGGTGGAATTTAGAAACAAGTAACATAATCTCATCACTTTAGTAGTAGATGTCTACAATATTTTGTTCCATGCTGTTACGTTGTTTAGTGGATCAGAGGATCAAGAAACGTGAGGGATAAATAGCTGGACAAGGCATACACAAAACATTAAATTCTGAAAGGTATATTTACTGAAAAATGTTTTCTTTATTAGGTAACCCTTTTCAGACAACATTAACAATAGCAAGTTTTCAACGAGGAATACTTTTTTTAGAAGGATAACAACGAATAACAGTCAAGCTTTGAAGGTAGCTACACAAGTGAGACTTCAAGTCTTCACAGGACGAACATGTCTTACAAGTATTTTGTATCTTTGATATGAGGGAGATCAATGAGACCCTAGCCTATGCAAATGAAGTTCCTACGCAGATGAAATATTGAACCTAACTTTGTTCAAAAAGAGAAAGTAGGAGGATCTTCCAGAACAAAGTTATGAACAGGGGAATTTAACCCTCTATTACAAAAAAATACATGTCCGATGGGTCTCGAACCCTGAAATCTGCAATACAATTTTGTTTAATCGTTGACCAGACTCAGAATATACTTCATAAAAACCGGGTGAAAAGATTATCAGCTTTCATATTACACACGCTGCCCTTACTCATTAGAGGAGACACACACAAATAGCGGATCGAAAGATCCAGAAACACAGGAGCCGAAGCTCATATTAAACGGCCAAGGAAAGGAAAGCAAAGGTTAGTAGAAAGGCCGAGAACAAAACGAAAGGGACGGTGAACACCTCAAGCATCTCCCGTGACACGTCCTGTCATAAATCCTAATGGGTCAGAAGGCGTGGTGACACAGAGGATAAGCCACACTACAAGGTTACTAAGTCCATAAAGAATTGGACCTCCTCTGCGAACCATGTGACCTTGCCGCGGTGAGGAGGCTTGTGTGTCCCAATGATGCAGATAGCCGAGCCGCAGGTGCAACCATATCGGATGGGTATCTGTTGAGAGACCAGACTAACGAATGGTTCATCGAAAGGGGGGTAGCAGCCTTTCGGTAGTTGCAAGGGCGGCAGTCTAGATGATTGACTGATACGGCCTTGTAATAATACTCAACATGGCTTAGCTCTGTTGATACTGCTACACGGCTGAAAGCAACGGGAAAATACAGCCGTAACTACCTGCCGAGGACATGCAGCTCTCTCTATATGAATGATGTACTGATGATGGCTTCCTCCCGGGTAAAATATTCCGGAGGTAAACTAGTCCCCCATTCGGATCTCCGGGTGGGGACTACACGAGAGGGGGCGATCATCAGGAAGATGGATACTGACATTCTGCGAGTCGGAGCGTGGAATGTTAGAAGTTTGAATCGTTGTGGTAGGTTAGAGAATCTAAAAAGGGTGATGGATAGGCTAAAGTTAGATGTAGTTGGTATAAGTGAAGTACGTTGGCAGGAAGAACAGGATTTTTGGTCAGGCGACTATCGAATTATCAACACGAAATCAAACAGGGGAAATGTAGGAGTTGGTTTAATAATGAATAAGAAAATAGGGCAGCGGATAAGCTACTACAACCAGCATAGTGAAAGAATTATTGTCGCCAAGATAGACACCAAACCAATGCCCACCACAATACTGCAGGTCTATATGCCTACTAGTTCAGCGGATGATGAAGAAATTGAAAGAATATATGAGGAGATAGAAGATTTAATACAATATGCAAAAGGTGACGAGAATCTAATTGTGATGGGAGACTGGAATGCAGTGGTAGGCCAAGGAAGAGAAGGTAGTACAGTAGGAGAATTTGGATTGGGACAAAGGAACGAAAGAGGAAGTCGACTGGTTGAATTCTGCACTGATCATAATTTAGTCCTTGCCAATACTTGGTTCAAACACCACAAACGACGGCTGTGTACGTGGACGAGACCTGGAGACACTGGAAGGTATCAAATAGACTTCATTATGATCAGGCAGAGATTCAGAAACCAGGTGTTGGATTGCAAAACTTTCCCAGGAGCAGACGTGGACTCTGACCACAACTTGTTGGTCATGAAATGCCATCTGAAGTTGAAGAAATTGAAGAAAGGAAAGAATGCAAAAAGATGGGATCTAGACAAGTTGAAAGAAAAGAGTGTGAGGGATTGTTTCAAGGAACATGTTGCACAAGAACTAAATGAAAAGGCTGAAGGAAACACAATAGAGGAAGAGTGGAGAGTCATGAAAAGTGAAGTCAGTAGGGCTGCTGAAGAAATGTTAGGAAGGAAGAAAAGATCAGCTAAGAATCAGTGGATAACTCAGGAGATACTAGACCTGATTGATGAACGACGAAAATACAAGAATTCTAGAAATGAAGAGGGGAGAAAAGAATACAGGCGATTAAATAATCAAGTGGATAGAAAGTGCAAGGTAGCTAAAGAAGAATGGCTGAAGGAGAAGTGCAAGGATGTCGAAGGCTGTATGGTCCTGGGAAAGGTAGATGCTGCATACAAGAAAATCAAGGAAACCTTTGTAGAAAGGAAATCTAGGTCCATGAATATTAAGAGCTCAGATGGAAAGCCACTTCTAGGGAAAGAAGACAAAGCAGAAAGATGGCAGGAACATATCCAACAGTTGTATCAAGGTAACGATGTAGATAATTTGGTTCTGGAACATGAAGAGGCTGTTGATGCTGATGAAATGGGAGACCCAATTTTGAGGTCAGAGTTTGACAGAGCTGTGAGTGACCTAAATAGGAACAAGGCACCTGGAATTGATGATATTCCCTCTGAATTACTGACTGCCTTAGGAGAAACCAGCATGGTAAGGTTATTTCATTTAGTGTGCAGGATGTATGAGACAGGAGAAGTCCCATCCGATTTTCGGCAGAATGTTGTTATACCTATTCCCAAGAAAGCCGGTGCTGACAGGTGTGAAAACTACCGCACCATTAGTTTAGTATCTCATGCCTGCAAAATTTTAACACGTATTATTTACAGAAGAATGGAGAAACAAGTTGAAGCTGAGTTGGGAGAAGATCAATTTGGCTTCAGAAGAAATGTAGGAACACGTGAAGCAATCCTGACTTTACGTTTGATCTTAGAGGATCGAATCAAGAAGGACAAGCCCACGTACATGGCATTCGTAGATCTAGAAAAGGCATTCGATAATGTTGATTGGAACAAGCTATTTATGATTCTGAAGATGATAGGGATCAGATACCGAGAACGAAGAATTATCTACAACTTGTATAAAAATCAGTGTGCAGTGATAAGAATTGAGGGCTTTGAAAAAGAAGCAGCAATCCAGAAAGGAGTGAGGCTAGGCTGCAGTTTGTCCCCTCTCCTGTTCAATGTTTACATAGAACAGGCAGTAAAGGAAATCAAAGAGAAATTTGGAAAGGGAATCACAGTCCAAGGAGAGGAAATCAAAACCTTGAGATTTGCCGATGATATTGTCATTCTATCTGAGACTGCAGAAGATCTCGAGAAGTTGCTGAATGGTATGGATGAAGTCTTGGGTAAGGAGTACAAGATGAAAATAAATAAGTCCAAAACAAAAGTAATGGAGTGCAGTCGAACGAAGGCAGTTGATGTAGGAAATATTAGATTAGGAAACGAAGTCTTAAAGGAAGTAGATGAATATTGTTACTTGGGTAGTAAAATAACTAACGATGGCAGAAGTAAGGAGGACATAAAATGCAGACTAGCACAAGCAAGGAAGAGTTTTCTTAAGAAAAGAAATTTGCTCACTTCAAACATTGATATCGGAATTAGAAATATGTTTTTGAAGACTTTCGTGTGGAGCGTGGCATTGTATGGAAGTGAAACATGGACGGTAACTAGCTCAGAAAGAAAGAGAGTAGAAGCTTTTGAAATGTGGTGTTACAGAAGAATGCTGAAGGTGAGATGGATAGATCGAATCACGAATGAAGAGATACTGAATCGAATTGGTGAGAGGAGATCGATTTGGCTAAATTTGACGAGAAGAAGAGACAGAATGATATGACACATCTTAAGACACCCAGGACTTGTTCAGTTGGTTTTTGAAGGAAGTGTAGGTGGTAAGAACGGTAGGGGTAGACCAAGGTATGAATATGACAAACAGATTAGAGCAGATGTAGGATGCAATAGTTACGTAGAAATGAAAAGGTTAGCACGGGATAGGGTGGCATGGAGGGCTGCATCAAACCAGTCTATGGACTGATGACTCAACACACAAAGAATTGGAAGGCCTAAACACAGTGCGGACATTTAGAGTTTGTCAGCAGAAAGCAAAGAGAATAAGAGAAACGAGGCTTCACGCTCTTACGTCCTCAAATTTGCTTGGGCCCCATAAGGGGTTTACACCATGTCCGTATACAGCCTAGGAAACCTACATTATTACTCAGGTAATCGCACCTCATCCTAACAATTACATGCTTGAGGGAAACGCTTCCCTTCGTTACACGCTAATGATGTCATATTTTAGGAATGGTTCTGCCTACCTTAGTCTTGCTACTTTGCTGCTTCTACAACAGCATCGTCCGTCATCTCCAGGGAGGGGACCTAATTTTATGTTGCAGTCTCCAAGTTCAGATCAAACAGTCATATCACGTACTACTAATAAAATATTTTCATTCTTCCCATGAAGGGGGAGGCGGGTCTCTTAGGCCGGGAGATTTGTTACGGGAAAGGAGAAGGTAAGTTTGACGGCAGTGGCCTATACTAGGAACTCTCCCGGCTTTCACCTTAGTGCAGGAAAATGGGATACCACGGAAAGCTATTCTCAGGACACCCGACATTGGGGACCAGCCCCTCTCCATCTCCAGAAGACAGAGGCGTAGAACCACGGTAGAGCCGTGGCCACTTGTGGGCCGAGACCCACTCTGCATCCATCTGAAAATCTCCGTACATTAAGGGACGGGATGGATGCTTATTGGTAGAAACGGAGGTGGACGCAGAACCAGGAAACAGCCAGCAGAAAATAGAATGAACCATCGACTTCTAGTCTGGATCAACCAGCGCCGATCTACTCGGCGTACCAACATCCCGGGCTGCGCAGAAGAACACCGCCATGTACACTCGCAGCGCGCAGCCTCAGCTGTGATCAGTGGCGTAACGCCGAGTCGTGTAAAATACTTTCGCATTCCACTTTTTACTCCTAATGGTTTCATACCCATGCTACGCCGTCCAGTACTGAATTAGTGAGTTCGTTGATTGTGCTTACAACTGACTGAATTAACAGAGTGACGTTTGTTGCTTATATGTCAAACGAGACCTGTAAAATATACTACTCAAGCCAAAACTAACGCCAGACTCCATTTATAGAATCGTACCCTTTACCATATTTTCTTTAAACAATGGTGTCACGATGCCTTAACAGATGCACACGATACAATACTCTCACGCAGCAACAAATAACCTCCACACACAACCTACACCTCCTCGAAGACAAAACCCGTTTTCACCAGACCTGTAATTCCGATAATGTGATCAAAATTACAGCACTTCAAACTTTCGAATGTAAATTGAGCTGCTTTCATCAATCACATTCAAAATTTATACTCGATGAAAACCAAGCTGATAACTTCCAAATTAATTTTTAAAAATAAGCAACATTGTGAGTGGACGTGCCCTGGATGGGTGACCATTTCCGCTCACATTAGAAATGTCAAAAGTCACATTAATTAAAAATCAGTTCACTGAATCAAATATACTTAGTCACCGTGCACTAGATCAGAGAGTATTCGCTAACCCAATAAGAACAATTCAACTTAGTTTGCACCACATTTAAAAATTCTTCTTCTTCTTCTTCTTATTGTTTCACTATGCCAATTATTTAGAGTGCGCAGGAACACGTTCATTGGTTTGATGACTTTCGCATTCCAATTCTTCCAAAATCTCTTCATGAACTCACTGTGTTGCTTCTTCCGTTCTTCTGAACACTTTGTACCAGTCGTGCTGCTAGTTTTAACCACAAATGTGTGCTGATTTACTGCGGTCCTGAAGACTTTGCGATTTTCAATGATGTCTTCCCTGATGTTCAATTCATTCAGGTCCTCTCTTGTTTCCTCCAGCCAATTTTATCTTCTGACTTGGGAATTTATTGCATTGAACAACCCTTTTGTCAGTCTAACATGTACGCATGCATAAGAATAGGAATCACTTCTCGGTCAACAGTTCACGAAATAAATGGAAAAATCCACTCAAGGGTGTAAAATGTCGAATTTTCGTTTTTGATACCTATGTATTGCTTAGACCGTCATCTACTCACTGCGTGAGTTTGAACGCCCTCTGACAATAATCACTGCTAAAACATGAAGTTTATTTAATACTTCCGATGCTAAATTCTGCATCGTAAGCGAGGCTCCACATACTCGCTCGCCCTCATAGCTGCGCGAACATAAGATAAGATGACTCAGATACTTATCTTAAGATAAATAAACCCTAGCTGGGCACTTTTAAAGGTAACAGGTTTTACAAACATCCTGTCTGCTCCAAACATTTCCGATACTGATCCAGTCTTTCAGTGGATTTAACAGTGTGGAGAAGTCTGGTGTTTTATTTATTATTCGTCTGTCTGTTTGGTCATCAGCCCAGAGGCTGGTTGGATCCTCAAATAGCACCACCAAAGGTTATGCGGTTATAAGGAAACCGTAAAAACCAATGGCAGCACTAAAATGAGGCGTACTAGGCAAGACGAGGAGTGAGGTAGTTTGCCATTGCTTTCCTCACTGGGTCAGAAAGTGCTATTGCAGCACGAATGACCCTATAAGCAACACCTTTCATAACACTCAGATGCACTAGTCGTGTTCTGAATGTCATTACTCAGCACCACCCATACCCCAGCAGCTTCCATATTGTCACAGCCATGGATGAGACTGGGACTTCGGTAAAAGCTATACTTTACTCTGGCCTGTGCCAAGGGATGGATACAAAAGTACTTGATCCATAAAGAAATGGCAGCAGGCAATTATTATTCGTATCGTTGTGAAATTAAGTTTATTAAAATGTTTTAAAGTAGATTAGGTTCCAAAATACGGAGTAATAATTCTGACTATGCCAGGGACTAATGATGCAGCAGATGTTATTGTAAAAGATTTAAAACAATATGCAGACACTGATTTTCCGCCAGAATTATCGAATGTTATTTGAGACTACCAGTACTTCAGGGCACCCCTCGAGTTTGAAAGTGAACATTCTGGTGAGGATAGTGATTTTGAGGAAGGTGAACGTTTTGAAATTTCCACAAAAGACGAGTTGTGGGAGGACTCTGTTGATGCGGATGTAAGTGTTCTACATGATGTTCCCAAAGTTCAAACATTCTCCGAATATACGGAGGAGGTTAAAGAATTTGTAAACAAGGGTTGTGGCTGTACACTGATCATTTCCAGAAAGCTTCATTCACTCTTCGAGAATAGAATGTCAGCAAGTGGATTACAATTGTGGAGAACATGTCAATCACCACCATATATTAATGATGGGTGTGATAAATGCATTAGTACGAAACCAGCCAATGACGACAGCTACTAACAGAAAAATTATGACAGGAAAGAAACTTACACAATTTATCACTTAAGAGGTTTTAGTTTGTATTCTCTTGTGGCTGTAAGAGGGTAAAAAATGTAAAGGAACAATTCAAGAAATAGGGCGTGCAGCCTAAAATTCACCAAAAACGTATTAAAGACTTCTCAGATAAAATCTATTCCTTTTGATGATCGTAAACATACAGTCAAATTTATGCATAATTTCAGTGAACAAAAAACACTTGTCATGCCAGACCGGATCCCTACAAAACGAAGAAGTGATCTCATGCTTCTCCCAACCATCATGTGTAAGAAGTACGTTCATACATTTTATTCTGACAGTGGTAAATCGTTAGAGAGAATTCCTGTCTTACTCTCGTCCTGGTATTCCATCTGGCGTACATTTTCAGTAACATAGTAGTTCAGAAACTTGTAGAAGCAAACTGTAATAGGAAAACTGTCAATTTTGGATGAGGAGGAAAAAAGAAATCTGATGGAGAAGAACATCTTAGTCACGTCCAAGCAGAGCGGACTGCTTACAAGAACACTATAGACAATTGTAGACAAGGGATTAGAAAAGTGGAAACTCCTTTGTCTCTTGGGCCACATAGCTGTAACACATAAAAGGGCACAATGCATTATAGTTTTGATTTTGCCCAACAGGTGCACTTACCATACGATCCACAACAAGTTGGACCCATTTTCTTTCTTACAGACTACAACGTGGGTCTATTCGGTGTACCGTGAGAACCAATTAACACATTAGTTTTTTACATTATTCCAGATTGTATTGCGGCTAAAGGAGTAAATACTGTCTTATCCCTCGTACATTTGGAAAATTTTTCATTAGATGAGGAGCATTTAGAATTCCATGCTGATAACTGTGTTGGGCAAAATAAAACAACATCTTAATGAGATACCCCATGTGGAGAGTTATGGCAGGAAAGAACAGCAGTTGCAAAATTTCATTTTTGCCAGTGGGAAACACGAAATTTTAACCTGATTTGTATTTTGGTTGTTTCGAGAGAGAATTCTGGAAAAATGAAAGTGAAGTTATTGAAGATGTAATTACTGTCTTAATGGGGAGTCCGGTGCCTTGGGGTCTACCTGAGACTTGTTCTCACAAACAACTGTCGCTTCGGTGACATCAACCTTACCAATGAAATGCGAAAGCAAATTCACTGTCGCTCTTAAGACTAGTCGCTGTTGGCACAGAATCCGGAAATGTAACAATTCCTACTTATCACTGGCAAAACAAGTTCCGTGCTGGAATGAAAAGCATTCCACAATAACCCAGATACATCATTTTGTGTATATGAAAGAGCATCCTGGTGTAGTGTTGACAAAGAAATCCATAGTTTTTGACGAAGTACCCTACACCATACTTCAAGAAGGTCTAGCACCTGATTTCAGTGACTTTCCGCAAGTCATCAAACCTCAAGGACTTAGCATCGATAGACAGATGTACCTCCCTGAAAAAATAGTCCCTTGGTATCAGAAGATAAGAAAGATATACTTTGTCCTGCTGTAACATCTTTTCCTGCTACAACAACGCCGCCGCAAACCACCTCAAGTGAAAATCCTACGAAGCCGGCTTCTGTTTCCTCTCCTCTGTCATTAATTACACTGTCATCATGTTCAAAAGTGTAACGCCTAAAAAAAAAACGGAGTAAAGCTCAGAAGAGAAACCATCAACTCCGAGAAAATTCTTCCCAAAGAAGAGGTCTCGACCCACCTACAGCTATTGTGGGGAGGCAGGACATCGGGACCAGACGGTGAAAGGGCATATAATATGCCCAAAACGCAGGTTTCAACATGAATAACTGATATTCCCGTCTTATGCTGGCTGTGATTAACGATCATTTGGGTATGTGGCAAATTTTGTAAAGTGCAGTAGTGTTGCAATTAGTTGTCTTCAGTGACCTTCTGCAAGTCATAAAACCTCAGAGACTTAGCATCTATAGCTAGGTCTCCACGAAAACATTAGACAGCAAATAATATCTGCTGGTGAAAAGAGGAAAAGTATGTAAATTTTGATGACAGGTACAGGGGAGTTCTATCAGTTAGCGATTTGTACACCAACAGGGCTACATGAAGATTTCTGAGTTCTTCAAATTTCAGGAGGGAAAGTTGCTTGTAATAAGGTGTAACATGAGCGTCGTAGCATAACGAAAATATAAATCTGATGCAGGAATTCATGGTGCTTTGTATTTCTCTAATTTCGTTGCATCTATGAATACAGCATCACAATAGTACAATAAAGGGAAAACTCAGTCTTGCCTAAGCCACGGACGAAGGAGGTCGCAGTGAGCTGTGGGTCCCGGGAGGGGAGTGGAGTTCGAGAGTGTGGAGTGTTGGAAGGTCGCCGAGAAGTGGGCCGACAATGATTGGTATAGAACAGTACAGAGTGACGATAGGAAGATGGCAGAGGAAAATGAAGAAAGAAGAAAAGAAGCCAGGTGGGTGTAAAATGGATATGGAGAGGAAAGGAGAACTATTGTTATCGGCAGCAGTGATTATAATTTTACTATGTATTGGGGGGGTCGAGTTGAACCCAGGCCCGTCATCTAGTAGAAATGAGGAAAGGGAAAATATGGACGCTATCAAAAGAGCTGTAAGAGAGGTGTTGACAGAAGTTTGCCCTTTCGGGCAAATAAAAGAGATGATTGAAGAACAAACCAGTAAGATTGAAAAAATGGAAGTATGGATAAGAGAAAAAACGGACGACATGGATGCACAGGCGAGAAATAACACCGAGGAAGTGGTAGCATTAAGGGAAAAAGTAGGACGACTTGAAGAGGAGAATTGCAGGCTGAAAGCAGAAGTGGAAGCAAATACTTTATACAGAAGGAAGAAGTGCTTGTTTATTTATGGAGTGCCTGAGGAGTCGAGAGAAGGCAAAGTACTTACAACTTATAAAGTAGTGGATCTAATACAGGGAAAAATGAAAATAAACTTTAGTGAAGTAGATATTGATGATGTGCAGAGAGTGGGGAGAACTAGAGGCAACAGGCCTATAAAGCTACAATTGTTTTCAACGTTGATGGCGGATGTTGTGTTAACAAATGCGGGAAACGTACAGAGGGAGAAAATATGGATAAAGAGAGACGTGGGAAGTGACGCGATCAAAAACGAGAGGATACTCAGAAAACACAGGATACTGGCTGTAAAACAGGGGCTGAAGGCAACTATTAGAGGTCAAAATCTAGTGGTGTCAGACAGAAGCTGGAAGAGGATCTGGTCTGTGGATAGATTGATGGATTTAGAATTGAAGTTAAAACAAGATGAGGAAAAGGAGAGTAGTGCAATAAACTGTAGGCAAATGAGGAGAAATACAAATAACAGTGTGCTGAGGATGGACGTAGGGATGAAGTCAAAGCAGGCCGAAGAAAAAGAGAGTAGTGCAGCGATTAGTGGAGATGATAGGCAAAATACCAGAAGTTTCAGTGTACCGTGTGAAGAGAGGCAGGGAGAAGTGCCATGTGCTAAAGTGACCAATAACAGTGTTCGGAGTGAAGAAGTGCTGGTAGAGAGGCGAAGTGAGAATATGGCTATTTGCAGTGAAGAGGGAAGTAAAGGAAGTGTATGCAGTGAAGTAAGGGAAGCGCAAGGTAAAAAGGTAACGGCAAGGTTAAACTTGGGGAGCCTCGACCAGAGTAGGGCCAGATACAGGAACAGAGATCTGACAGAAATGTGGGGTACAAGTGGATATGAGAGGGAGGTAGTTACTAGAAGTAAAAAACAGTAGTAGGTGGTTTGGTTATGTCTTTTAATTATAGTGTATTTCAGAGAAGTAGTGCATAGGGAGCTATATGTATATGTGAGAGTGGAATAGGTATTATGGGGTGCTCCGGGATCGCATATGGGATATTTTAAGTTTATTATTTACTGTAAGTAAGGCAAACGGTTCATAGAGGGAATCTACCGTTGGCCAGTTGATTATTAATATTATTATTATTACTATTATTATTATGAGTATTACTATTATTTTATTATTATTATTATTATTATTATTATTATTATTATTATTATTATTATTATTATTATTATTGATATCACTATTATTATTTTATATGTGGGTAGGGGGTATTTTATATTTAGTTATTTATTTATTTATTCATCTAATTATTTACTTGACGTGATAGTGTGAGAGAGGTGAGTTTATTATTATTTTGTAAATTTTGGTTTGTTTGTATGGAGAGGAGAAAGAAATATGAGGTTGGAGAGGTGTTGGTATGTGCGTGATTGGTATTTGTGTTGTTTGCAGTATTGATTAGGTGTAGGTCAGTAACAATAAAGTGACGAAAGCGCAGAACGAAATAAGGACACTTGAAGAGCATGCTTGAATGTTGAGTAAGAGACTGCTACAGCAAATGACTGTTACGAATAATACTCTTATACATAGATTATTATTATTACTATTATTATTACTTTCATTGGTTTATTATTATTATTATTATTATTATTATTATTATTATTATTATTATTATTATTATTATTATTATTATTATTATTATTATTATGGTATTTATTTGTGGAGGCTGGTGTCTGGTATGAGTATTTAATTTTTGGAGCTGGAGAGAGGTGAGTTTACTATCATTTTGTAAATTTTGGTTTGTTTGTATGCGTGATTGGTATTTGTTATTCATTGCCGAAACTGTTGGGAGATGGAGAGGTAAATTTTATTATGGAGTGTTATGGCGGAATGAAATGAAAGGAAGCAATGTTAACGTGGATTGGTAAAAGCTGTGGTATGATGGATTGGAATGCAATGACGGAATATGGCTGGTTTGGAATGCAATCTGGTAATGTTGCTGTTGTAGCTTATTCTGGAGTAGGTCAGGGAACAATAGAGGTGATGAAAATGCTGAAGCAAGAAGGTTGCGTAAGTGTGAGTGATAAGGTTTGCGTGATGAGTGGGTACGTGTGAATGATAACAAGCAGAGAGTTGCAACACCAGCAATAGAATGTAAATATAGGCCCGGCTGAGGAGGTCTGGTCTATAACTGTAGCGTTAGGTCTTTTTGTTTTATTGTTCATTTTATTTTGTATATGGTGGAGAGGGGTGGCTTAGGTTGGACTACGTTTATTAATTTTATTAGTTATTGATGTTTTAAGTGTGAATTTAGAATTAGACAGGGGAGTAGCTTGACGTGGCATGAAGAGACGGAGGATGACTACCGTGGTGACCTAACTTTTGAGGTCACGTTTCCGGAGTATCTGACAGGCTTCATGGCACGGCCAAGGTGTACAGTAGCAGTATTTGGTATTTATTTATTTATTACTATTGTGAACATGTACTCGGGGCTGAACGCCTGTTTTGTTCATTAATAAGCACTACACTACTGTAAAAAAATAAAGGGAAAACTATTGTTTTTATAAGCCTGACATTCATATTTAACGGTAAAATGTTATGGTGGTATTTCAGAGGATGGAGTGAGGCACATACCCTGTTACAGGTACGTGTGACGTGTTCATTCCAATTTAGGTTTTCATTTATAACAACACCTAGAATATTTACCGAGCTTTCATACGGAATTTTGGTACCAGATAGAGTGAGTGAAGGGATGTCTAAAGACTTTGTAATGTTTATGAATTTCGATTGTCCAAATATAATAGCTGTTGTCTTGGAGGGATTTATTAATATAGAGTTCTCACAAGCATATGATGGTATATTTTGTAAGTCAGCATTCATTCTGTCAGTTGCTAGACGAATATCTCCCAAATTTGTGTGATAATATATTTGGAGGTCATCCGCATATATATGATAATTACAATATTTCAGTCGAGATGCTATGTCGTTTATGTATAAAATAAAAAGCAATGGTCCAAGTACAGAACCTTGGGGTACTCCTGCGTGTTTCATTGCCCATTGAGAAGCGTTATTCTTTATAACGGCTCGTTGTCTGCGGTTTGTGAGGTAAAAGCTAAAGAGTTGTAAAGCAGTCTGATTTAGATGAAGGGATTTTAATTTGGCTAGCAATATGTCTAAGTTAACAGTGTCGAATGCACCGCTAAAATCAAGAAGAGTAAGTAATGTGACCTTCTGTTCATTCATTGCGTATCTAATGTCATCTGCAACCTTCAATAGGGCAGTGATCGTGCTGTGTCCCTTTTTAAAGCCTGACTGTAATAGGTCAAACAAGGAATATTTGTTAAGATAGCCCGTTAATTGCCGATGGATTATCCGTTCGAAGGTTTTGGAGTGAGATGAAAGTATACACACAGGTCGATAGTCTGATAGGGAAATAGCTTGGGACTTTTTTGGTACGGGATTTATGATTGCATCTTTCTATATCCTTGGGTATGTTCCAGAACTGAGACAGAAATTATATAAATGTCAGTAATTACTGGGCAAATAATATCTAGAATGCGTTTAATGATGATGATGGGGAGATCATCAACTCCAGTGGCATTTGACTTGACCGAAAGCAGTTCACGCTTCACCTCAGTTTCACTAACAGTAAGGAATTTAAACATTGGTCTATTTGGTGGCAGTTTAGTCAGTAATGTGTTAATCGTATGAGTTATAATCTGTGGTTGGTACTTAATTTTAACACCAGAGAAGTGTTTATTTAAGTCATCAAGTGATATATCTGGGTTACAATGGTTAGGTTCAAGTTTCCCTATTCCCATGGAGCGAAGCTCTCGCCATGTACTTCGTGCATTCATATTATTATTCGCTAGCTGTTGGTAGTGAGAGAATTTCTTATTTCGGATCAATACTTTAATTTTGTTGTAACATTACATGCTAATTTAAGGCCTTAATTTCATTCGGAGGCATTCATTTCAATTACATGATATTAGTTACATAATTATTATGGAACACGACAGTACCTGTATCTCAATACCCGACATGTGGTCCCTTTCCATATGCACGCATACCTATTTTTATCCATCCTAAAAATATGTCCAAAAATATCAAACGACTCCTCCGTACAGTATTGATGAAACTATCTGCGTAATTATAGAGGTCTGCAGTTTGCCTTTCGATCCTAGTTCAGTTTTCTTGTGTGGGGTCGAAAAGTTTCCTACATATTTTACGTTCTTGTTTTTCAGTTTTTCAGTTTCTGCAAATTTAGAATGATCTCCTAAAGTTAAGATTTATGATGCATATAGAGCTTCCGGTAGAACAACTGTTTTCGAATGTTTCAATTTGGAATTAGTATTATTATCATTATGATTATTCTTCTTCTTTCTTCGATTTTAGCCGACTTTGCACCACGGTAAACAGTTGACTTCTTCTACCAGACCTTCTTCATCATTTCGCTGTGGTTTATCTTCCTCTCTTCTGACTACATGTTCCTGGAATTTTCATTTTGTTTTTCCTGGAACCCCTTGAATTTATCTATTTTAGCTCGTAACATATCTCTGTTAAAGATGTCTTTTGGATTGATGCCAACTACCTCCAGGTCTTTTTTGTTTCTTCTACCAATTTCGTAGTTGCTTTTAATTTGATGATGCAGTTGAAGATCTTCTTTGTTAGTCGACTCTTATTCATTCTTGTGAGGTGTCCTTGAAACTTCAACCTCCTCTTACGTATGGTGTCTGTGATCTTCTCTGACTGTCTGTATAGATCTTCATTTCTCCTATTCCTCCATGAACCATCCTTTCTTTTTTTGGGTCCTAAGATGACTTTTCTTTCTTTCTTTCTTTCTTCTCTAGCTCATTCATTTCTCCTTTCTTATTCAGTATCAGACATTATGAACTGTAAAGTCACTCTGACTTTATAACGTGGTATAGTGTCCGAACTTTGTTCTGTAAGACATCGTTTACAAATTGTATTTATTATGTACTAATTTATGGGCTCACTTCATCTTCTTGTCCCTTTCCATATTTGCTTCTTTATCAAGCCCATTCGGCTGGACCCATTCACCAAGATTATTATTATGCGTAAATTGTCCCTTTCGGAACACATGAAGCTTTACTTATGATTCCGTTTGCGGGGGATCCAGGAAGCTTTCATCTGTTGACTAAAGATCCTCTTCCTTTATCCGTCCACTTGGTACCCCCTATGTTTGGTCCTTCATTCTCTGGAGTAACTTCCGAATTGTCAATTTTCTTTCTATACATATTTCGATTCAAAATTTCTTCAGGTTGAATTTGTGCGTTCCTCATGTCCGCTTTTGTTTGTTGTATTCAAAGGAAATTCTTCAGTTCATCAACTCTTTCAACAACTTCGTGGGTTAATCTGGTTTCTGGAAGCTTCTTAACATCTCCATAACATTTTAGCCTTCTTTTCTTGAGGTCTGCCGCAATATTAGATAATTCTTCTGTGGATTTCCGGGTTTGGCGGGGATACCCTTCTTCCAAGTGTCTTGGTCCTAAAATTTTCCTCATGATTTTTCGCTCTTCTCTTAGGATTATTATTATTATTATTATTATTATTATTATTATTATTATTATTATTATTATTATTATTTCTTTGCTGGCGTGATGTAGTGTTTTCGGTGCACTATGTCTTCTGGTATGTGCTAGAGTAAATTTTTTACTCTCATTGACTTGTCTCAGACCCACCCTTGGCTTTGACAATATGAAAGTGACTGAGGTATGAGCGATGCTAGTAATACCATTCCTTATGCAGCCAGTCCCTGCTATAAATAGTGTGAAAATATCGATATCCCTCGTAGGGTCGGTTGGTGTATGCATTTCAGTGGGCTTGGCAGACTGATATGTAATAGTAACATCTGGACCAATGAGGAAAGCAACGGGAAACTACCTCACTCCTCATTTCCCTAGTACGCCTCTTCAGTGACGTCTAGACTATTTATGACAGCTGTTGGTGGAGCTGTGGAGGATCAAACCAGCCTTCGGGGTGAATACCCAACATACGATATTATTATTATTACTACTATTATTATTATCTCTTACAACGCCCGGCAGTGGAACGGATAAGTGCACGGATACCAGAAACACTATATAGGGTCTGCAACTTCAGTCCACTACTGACCTTCAGAGGGAGCGGACCATTGAAAATGACGGCACAGAATTCGGAAACGATGAGAGCTAGGAACCTAATTGGACCACAACCTACGAGACTAGAAATATCCATCTACTGAACTGTAGAAATTTATCATATAGTTGTTAAGAGAACAAACAGACAAATATTATTAATATTATTAATATTCCCTTTTAGTGACTCTCTAGTAAATATTTCTTTTTTCTTTTCTGTACAAGTCGCTTTACGTCGCACCGACACAGACAGGTCTTATGGCGACGGTGGGATAGAGGAGGCTAGGTATGGGAAGGAAGCGGCCATGGCCTTAATGAAGGTAAAGCCCCAGCATTTGACTTGCGTGAAAATGGTAAAGCACAGAAAACCTTTTTCAGGGCTGCCAACAGCGAGGCCTGAACCCACTATCTTCCGAATACTGAACACTGGCCGCACTTAAGCGACTGCAGCTATCGAGCTCGGTGTCTAGTAAATACAAAGATATAAAGAATATATTAGCCTACTTCATGACGTCAGGAAGGGCATCCTTCCGTAACACTAGACCAGTTCCGTATAAAGTACCGACCTCAATAAGGTACGAAAGGCTAGAAAGAAGAAGATTAGCCTACTTCAGTCATTGCCAAAACACGAAGAAAACCTGAATTGGGACAAGCGTGAAAGTTGGGGGTGAAGGAATAGGCATTTCCTCCTGGACACCCTGTAAAATGGCACTGAACGCGATTAGTATGCGTGAGCAGAAATCTACATCGGAAATCAAGAGTGAACCTGCCACGGTCGTATGAAATATGAACATGCTCTAACAGCATTCCCTGTGAACTCAGTTAGTCCACAATTGTCAACAACTCTCCCATTTAAACAGGGATCGTCATCCTGAAACTGTGTGCGTTTCCAATCTCCATGTAAATTGCTGTGCAATTCAAACTACAATGTTCAATTGGCTTGCGAATTCCACAATTTAGTGGCATTTTCTAGCTTACACCTGGACTACGATTGTCAAGCTTGGTCTGACCCTTTCAGGGCTGAAATTCTGTCCATAGACAGAAATACTAATAATGCTAATCAAATCAGTAGTATAATTGGACAGTTCGGCCGCCTCCTCCTCCCGCCGCCTCCTCCGCCGCCTCCTCCACCGCCTCCTCCGCCGCCGCCGCCCGCGGGAAATTTGAATTTTGGCGGCAAATTTGAATTTTGGCGCGAGATTTGAATTTGTAAACAAAGCCACGTGCTTTTTGACAGCTGTCATCGACAACAACGCAACGCTAACCTCACTGCTGCCATCTTGACGGGCCTAAACCTCACTAGTGCCAACTTAACCTAACTAGCATGAGGTAAACAAAGCCACGTGTTTTATGACAGCCACGTGCTTTTTGACAGACAACAACGCATCGCTAACCTCAGTACTGCCATCTTGACGGGCCTAACCTTAGTGGTACCAACTTAACCTCACTAGCATGAGGTAAACAAAGCCACGTGCTTTTTGACAGCCACGTGCTTTTCGACAGATTTGTAAACAAAGCCACGTGCTTTTGACAGACAACAACGCATCGCTAACCTCAGTACTGCCATCTTGACGGGCCTAAACCGCAGTAGTACCAACTTAACCTAACTAGCGCGAGATAAACAAAGCCACGTGCTTTTTGACAGCCACGTGCTTTTTTGACAGCTGTCATCCGCCATCTTTAAACTACAGAGCACCGTGCTGCCCTCTTTCGTCACCTGTCATCGGCAGTGCTGCCATCTTGACGGGCCTAAACCTTAGTGCTACCAACTTAACCTCACTAGCTCGAGATAAACAAATCCACGTGCTTTTTGACAGCCACGTGCTTTTTTGATAGCTGTCATCCGCCATCTTTAATCTATAGAGCACAGTGCTGCCCTCTTTAGCTACTTACCTTTGAAATGTGGTGGCGGATAATTTGAAAAATGCTTTTCGACAAGCAGCCATCTTTAATCCAGAGAGAACAGTGCTGCCCCGGTGACGGCAAATTCCACGTGCTCTTGTTTGAAAACAAACTCACGTGCTTTTTTGACAGCTGTCATCTGCCATCTTTGAGCACAGTGCTGCCCTCTTTAGTTTGAAATGTGGTAGCGGTAAATTCCACGTGCTCTTGTTTGGAAACAAATCCATGTGCAGCTGTCATCCGCCATCTTTAATCAACAGAGCACTGTGCTACTATCATGCGGGCAATTTCATCACCTGTCATCCGCCATCTTTAATCCACAGAACACCATGCTGCCCTCTTTGTGGCTACTACCTTAAGCACGTAGTAGCGGGCAATTTGAAAAGTTCTGTTAGCTATCATCCGCCATCTTTAATCAAGAGAGCACTGTGCTGCCATCTTTAGCTAGATACCTTTGAAATGTGGTGGCGGCAAATTGAAAAATTCCACGTGCTCTTGTTTGGAAACAAACTCACGTGCTTTTTCGACAGCTACCATCCGCCATCTTTAATCAACAGAGCATAGTGCTACCCTCTTTAGTTTGAAATGTGATGGCGGCAAATTCCACGTGCTCTTGTTTGGTAAACATAGCCATGTGCTTTTTTGACAGCTGTCATACGCCATCTTTAATACAGAGAGCACCGTGCTGCCCTCTTTATCGTAGTAGATGTAAATTCGTCACCTGTCATCCGCAGTGCTGCCATCTTTAGCTAGATACCTTTGAAAAGTGGTGGCGGATAATTTAAAAAGAAAAATTCTACAGCAGCCCTCTCTCGACGCTAATTGCATAAGATGGCGGCTATACATGACTCCTTAAGGGTGCTTACGCAAGATGGCTGCTATACACAGGTTCTTATGAGACTCCCTTGGGATGCTTGCGCAAGATGGCAGTTATACATGGCTCCTTATGAGATGCCCTAGGGATGCTTGCGCAAGATAGCGGCTGCTCTTATGGGACGGCTTAAGGGTCCTTGCACAAGATAGCTTGAGACGCCCTAAGGATGCTTGCGCAAGATGGCGGACACAAGATGGCGGCTATACACAACTCCTTATGAGACGCTTTAAGGGTGCTTGCGCAAGATGGTTGCTACTCTTAGCTTAGAGGCTAACGTGTCGTGATAGTTCGATTCATTAAATTTAGGGCTTAAATGCAAAATGTTAAATATATCGAAAACGGTGCACCGTAGAGCAAAACGGACAAAATTTTTCTGCCTAATACCTAGGTTCGCAGTATGAGGAACAAGAAAATCATAGTCTAATGATGGGATCAACGGTTCGGTTCCTACTTAGGCCCTTTGGCATTTGCTCTGTTTTAGCTTGTATTGAAGCGAGTCTTCGTAACATGATCAGGTCTAGCTATGGTAGAGAGTATAACGTACCGTGCAGGTTCGATTCATTAAATTTGGAGGCTTAAATGCAAAATGTTAAATATCTCGAAAACGATGCATCGTAGAGCAAAACGGACAAAATTTTTCCGCCTAATACGTAGGTTCGTAGTATCAGGAACAAGAAAAAACATAGTCTAATGATGAGATCAACGGTTCGATTCCTACTTAAGCCCTTTGCCATTCGCAGCTATCTATTTCTACAAGATGGTGGCTGCTCTTATGAGAAACAAGATGCCTTGAGACGTCCTAGGGATGCTTACGCAAGATGGCAGACACAAAATGGTGACTATACATAGCTCCTTATGAGACGGCCTAGGGGTGCTCGCACAAGATGGCGGCTACTCTTATGAAGAAAGCTAGCTTAGAGGCTACTGCGCAAGATAACAGTTGCTGTTATGCATGTGGTGGAGGGCAGTTTGAAATTCTATGTGCTTAATCAACAGAGCACCCTGCTGCCCTCTTTAGCTGAAATGTGGTGGTGGATAATTTGAAAAATTCTTTTGACAGCTATCATCTTTAAACAAAGGCGACTATACATAGGCTGTTAAGGCCTTATCATTCTCCTCCTCCTCCTCCTCCTCCTCCTCCCCCTCCTTCTCCTCCTTCTCTACCTCCTCCTCCGCCTCTTATGTCAAGGCATAGCTTTATATCGAACAAGTTTAAACCTGCATCGCGAAGGCAAGCGTGTGCAGCGATAACATTATTGTGCATGTTTAGACTTTCGAAACATAAGAAGAGTAGAATCAAACGCTGTACTCGATACGACATGTGATCAGAACATTGATTGATGCGTTCAGAAAACAAAATAAGTGATCAAGACTAGAATCGAACAATGTACTCAATACATCATGTGTTTAGAATATGTCAGGGGATACGCTTGTTCTAAGAAGATCAGATTGAAACATAACAAGACTAGAATAGAACACTGTAATCGATGTTGTTAACTTCAACATGTGATCAGAACATTGATTGATGTGTTCAGAACACAAAATAAGTGATCATGACTAGAATCGAACACTGTACTCGATACAACATGTGATCAGAACATTGATCGATGTGTTCAGAACACGAAATAAGTGATCAAGACTAGAATCGAACACTGTACTCAATACAACATGTGTTTAGAATATGTTAGGGGGTACCCTTGTTCTAAGAAGATCAGAATGAAACATAACAAGACTAGAATCGAACACTGTAATCGATGTTGTTAACCTCAACATATGATCAGAACATTGTTTGATGTGTTCAGAGCAAAAGTACAATTTTGATGATTTGCGCAGCTAACTCGCTCGGTAAACGATATAGCCAAAGTATATCTTCAAATTATTTACCTTCCATCATTCGTCTTGTGTGTAAAAATCAGTCGAACGAGTTATCGCATAAACATGGCTGAAAAAAATCGTGATAGGGTATGGAACCCAGGGGTTACATCTTATCAGAAGGGCAAAAAGGATGAAAGGACTCTTCCTCCTCCTTACCGCACATTCCTTGGCTAAAGGGCTAATGGGCTAAAGGGCTAATGGGCTAAAGGGCTAAAGGGCTAATGGGCTAAAGGGCTAAAGGGCTAAAGGTGCAACAACCTCATCGATCGCTATCAGCAAGAACGCTTGTACTTTGTAGAAAATGAATCTTTATTGGTAAATGGTTTTATGTTCAGAACAAGGAATGGAACCTAGGGGTTACGTCTTACCTAATAAAATCCCCGAGGTGCGATGAGTTACGTTTTTCGAACTAGTGTTTGGAACACTGAACTTTTCAA
Source organism: Anabrus simplex (assembly GCF_040414725.1). Lineage (NCBI taxonomy): Eukaryota > Metazoa > Arthropoda > Insecta > Orthoptera > Tettigoniidae > Anabrus > Anabrus simplex. Next base: position 32,803,933 of record NC_090265.1, on the reverse strand, counting down.
GATGGCAAGAGTGAGGTTAGCAATGTTCTGTTGTTGGATTTTAAATTCCACGCTACAACATGCATAAGGTGGCAGCCCTTGAGGTTTACTCCCGTAAAGATGGCAAGAGTGAGGTTAGCAATGTTCCGTTGTTGGATTTTTAAAATTCCTCGCTGTAACATGCAAAAGGTGGCAGCCTTGAGGTTTACCGCCGTAAAGATGGCAGCAGTGAGGTTAGCGACGCTCCATTGTCCTTCAAAGTGAGGTTAGGGTTCGTCAAGAAGACAGCTGTCAAAAAAGCACGTGGCTATGTTTACCAAACAAGAGCACGTGGTCGTGACGTCACGGTCACGTAGTATGCTGCCTCAGCATGCAAAGTTCAATGTCTACACCTACGTAGTTAACACTCTGCTATGTTCACAAGATTTTTATACATCACTATTCTTTATGCTTTAAGTTCATTCACATAGGCTATGCTAAGATAGCAGCACAAACACATGCGAACTTTGTACATTCTAATGGAATAAGTTTAGTACTGTGTGCGTCATGGATACATGATGTGTGCACGCATTTAATCTTGACTATACGTAATGCTGCTGCTTTGTTTACAAGATTTTTATACATTGCTATTCTTTATGCTTTAAGTTCGTGCACGCACAAGCGATACTCGTACGCTCTAGCAGGAGAAGTTTAGTACGATATTCGATACATACATTATCGATAGGTGATGTGTACACGCTTTAGAACATAGCTCATCTTTATGCTTTAAGTTCGTGCACATGGGTTAGGGATACACAAAAGCGATTGCTACATGCTCTAGCGGAAGAAGTCTAGTACGATAGTAGATGCATGTAAAATCGATAGGTTATGCTAAGATAGCAGCACACTTACATGATTTTAGCACAATCTAGTGGGAAAAGTTTAGTATGATAGTCGTTTCGTGCAAAATCATTAGGTAATGTGTAAACGCTTCGAAACAAGGCTATTCTTTGTACTTTAAGTTCATGCGTACAGGTTATGCTAAGATAGCGGCACAATCTAGCGCAAGAAGTTTAGTACGAGAGTCGATGTATGTAAAATCGATAAGTAATGAGTACACGCTTTAAAACATGGTTATTCTTCGTACTTTCAGTTCATGCTAAGATAGCAGCACAATCTAGCGGAAGAAGTTTAGTACGATATTTGTTGCATGCAAATCGATAGGTGATGTGTACACACTTTGAAACATGGCTATTCTTTTTACTTTAAGGTCATGCGTATAGGTTATGCTAGGATAGCAGCACAATCTAGCGGGAGGAGATTAGTACGAGAGTCAATGCATGCAAAATCCATAGGTAATGTGTACATGCTTTGAAACATGGCTATTCTTTGTACTTTTAAGTTCATGTGTATAAGTTATGCTAAGATGCCAGCACAATCTAGCGGAAGAAGTTTAGTACGAGAGTCAATGCATGCAAAATCGATAGGTAATGTGTACACGCTTTGAAACATGGCTATTCTTTGTACCTTAAGGCCATGCGTATAGGTTATGCTAAGATACCAGCACAATCTAGCGGAAGAAGTTTAGTACGAGAGTCGATGCTTGTAAAATCGATAGGTAATGTGTACACACTTTGAAACATGGCTATTCTTTTTACTTTAAGGTCATGTGTATTGGTTATGCTAAGATAGCAGCACGATCTAGCGGAAGGAGTTTAGTACGAGAGTCAATACATGCAAATTCGATAGTTGATGTGTACACGCTTTGAAACATGACTAATCATTGTACTTTAAGTTCATTGGTATAGGTTATGCTAAGATAGCAGCACAATCTAGCGGAATAAATTTAGTACGAGATTTGATGCATGCAAAATCAATAAGTAATGTGTACACGCTTTGAAACATGGCTATTCTTTGTACTTTAAGTTCATGCGTACAGGTTATGCTAAGATAGCAGCACAACCTAGCGGAAGAAGTTTAGTACAATATTTGTTGCATGCAAAGTCGATAGGTAATGTGTACACACTTTGAAACATGGCTATTCTTTTTACTTTAAGGTCATGCGTATTGGTTATGCTAAGATAGCAGCACGATCTAGCGGAAGGAGTTTAGTATGAGAGTCAATACATTCAAATTCGATAGTTGATGTGTACACGCTTTGAAACATGGCTATTCTTTGTACTTTTAAGTTCATGTGTATAAGTTATGCTAAGATACCAGCACAATCTAGCGGATGAAGTTCAGTACGAGATTCGATGCATGCAAAATCGATAGGTGATGTGTACACACCTTTTTACTTTAAGGTCATGCGTATAGGTTGTGTTAAGATAGCAGCACAATCTAGCGGAAGGAGTTTAGTACGATATTTGATGCATGCAAAATCAATAAGTAATGTGTACACGCTTTGAAACATGGCTATTCTTTCTACTTTTAAGTTCATGTGTATAAGTTATGCTAAGATAGCAGTACAATCTAGAGGAAGAAGTTTAGTACGATATTTGTTGCATGCAAAATCAATAAGTAATGTGTACACGCTTTGAGACATAGCTATTCTCTGTACTTTAAGTTCATGCGTATAAGTTATGCTAAGATAGCAGAACAATCTACCTGCAGAAGTTTAGTACGAGAGTCGATACATGCAAAGTCGATAGGTAATGTGTACACGCTTTAAAACATGGTTATTCTTCGTACTTTCAGTTCATGCATCTTAGTCATGCTAAGATAGCAGCACAATCTAGCGGAAGAAGTTTAGTACGAGAGTCGATGCGTGCAAAATCGATAGGTAATGTGTACACGCTTTGAAACATGGCTATTCATTGTACTTTAAAGTCATGCTAAGATAGCAGCACGATCTAGCGGATGAAGTTTAGTTCGATGGTCGATGTATGTAAAATCGATAGGTGATGTGTACACGCTTTGAAACATAGCAATTCATACTGCTGCTCTGTTCCCAAGACTTTTAAGAATAGCTAATCCTAATGCTGCTCTTAGCGACGTCGAGCTAAGGATTGATTACGTGACCGTGACGTCACGATCACGTGCTCTTGTTTGGTAAACATAGCCACGTGCTTTTTTGACAGCTGTCTTCTTGACGAACCCTAACCTCACTTTGAAGGACAATGGAGCGTCGCTAACCTCACTGCTGCCATCTTTACGGCGGTAAACCTCAAGGCTGCCACCTTTTGCATGTTATAGCGCGGAATTTTAAAAATCCAACAACGGAACATTGCTAACCTCACTCTTGCCATCTTTACGGGAGTAAACCTCAAGGGCTGCCACCTTATGCATGTTGTAGCGTGGAATTTAAAATCCAACAACAGAACATTGCTAACCTCACTCTTGCCATCTTGAAAAGTTCAGTGTTCCAAACACTAGTTCGAAAAACGTAACTCATCGCACCTCGGGGATTTTATTAGGTAAGACGTAACCCCTAGGTTCCATTCCTTGTTCTGAACATAAAACCATTTACCAATAAAGATTCATTTTCTACAAAGTACAAGCGTTCTTGCTGATAGCGATCGATGAGGTTGTTGCACCTTTAGCCCTTTAGCCCTTTAGCCCATTAGCCCTTTAGCCCTTTAGCCCATTAGCCCTTTAGCCCATTAGCCCTTTAGCCAAGGAATGTGCGGTAAGGAGGAGGAAGAGTCCTTTCATCCTTTTTGCCCTTCTGATAAGATGTAACCCCTGGGTTCCATACCCTATCACGATTTTTTTTCAGCCATGTTTATGCGATAACTCGTTCGACTGATTTTTACACACAAGACGAATGATGGAAGGTAAATAATTTGAAGATATACTTTGGCTATATCGTTTACCGAGCGAGTTAGCTGCGCAAATCATCAAAATTGTACTTTTGCTCTGAACACATCAAACAATGTTCTGATCATATGTTGAGGTTAACAACATCGATTACAGTGTTCGATTCTAGTCTTGTTATGTTTCATTCTGATCTTCTTAGAACAAGGGTACCCCCTAACATGTTCTAAACACATGTTGTATTGAGTACAGTGTTCGATTCTAGTCTTGATCACTTATTTCGTGTTCTGAACACATCGATCAATGTTCTGATCACATGTTGTATCGAGTACAGTGTTCGATTCTAGTCATGATCACTTATTTTGTGTTCTGAACACATCAATCAATGTTCTGATCACATGTTGAAGTTAACAACATCGATTACAGTGTTCTATTCTAGTCTTGTTATGTTTCAATCTGATCTTCTTAGAACAAGCGTATCCCCTGACATATTCTAAACACATGATGTATTGAGTACGTTGTTCGATTCTAGTCTTGATCACTTATTTTGTTTTCTGAACGCATCAATCAATGTTCTGATCACATGTCGTATCGAGTACAGCGTTTGATTCTACTCTTCTTATGTTTCGAAAGTCTAAACATGCACAATAATGTTATCGCTGCACACGCTTGCCTTCGCGATGCAGGTTTAAACTTGTTCGATATAAAGCTATGCCTTGACATAAGAGGCGGAGGAGGAGGTAGAGAAGGAGGAGAAGGAGGGGGAGGAGGAGGAGGAGGAGGAGGAGGAGAATGATAAGGCCTTAACAGCCTATGTATAGTCGCCTTTGTTTAAAGATGATAGCTGTCAAAAGAATTTTTCAAATTATCCACCACCACATTTCAGCTAAAGAGGGCAGCAGGGTGCTCTGTTGATTAAGCACATAGAATTTCAAACTGCCCTCCACCACATGCATAACAGCAACTGTTATCTTGCGCAGTAGCCTCTAAGCTAGCTTTCTTCATAAGAGTAGCCGCCATCTTGTGCGAGCACCCCTAGGCCGTCTCATAAGGAGCTATGTATAGTCACCATTTTGTGTCTGCCATCTTGCGTAAGCATCCCTAGGACGTCTCAAGGCATCTTGTTTCTCATAAGAGCAGCCACCATCTTGTAGAAATAGATAGCTGCGAATGGCAAAGGGCTTAAGTAGGAATCGAACCGTTGATCTCATCATTAGACTATGTTTTTTCTTGTTCCTGATACTACGAACCTACGTATTAGGCGGAAAAATTTTGTCCGTTTTGCTCTACGATGCATCGTTTTCGAGATATTTAACATTTTGCATTTAAGCCTCCAAATTTAATGAATCGAACCTGCACGGTACGTTATACTCTCTACCATAGCTAGACCTGATCATGTTACGAAGACTCGCTTCAATACAAGCTAAAACAGAGCAAATGCCAAAGGGCCTAAGTAGGAACCGAACCGTTGATCCCATCATTAGACTATGATTTTCTTGTTCCTCATACTGCGAACCTAGGTATTAGGCAGAAAAATTTTGTCCGTTTTGCTCTACGGTGCACCGTTTTCGATATATTTAACATTTTGCATTTAAGCCCTAAATTTAATGAATCGAACTATCACGACACGTTAGCCTCTAAGCTAAGAGTAGCAACCATCTTGCGCAAGCACCCTTAAAGCGTCTCATAAGGAGTTGTGTATAGCCGCCATCTTGTGTCCGCCATCTTGCGCAAGCATCCTTAGGGCGTCTCAAGCTATCTTGTGCAAGGACCCTTAAGCCGTCCCATAAGAGCAGCCGCTATCTTGCGCAAGCATCCCTAGGGCATCTCATAAGGAGCCATGTATAACTGCCATCTTGCGCAAGCATCCCAAGGGAGTCTCATAAGAACCTGTGTATAGCAGCCATCTTGCGTAAGCACCCTTAAGGAGTCATGTATAGCCGCCATCTTATGCAATTAGCGTCGAGAGAGGGCTGCTGTAGAATTTTTCTTTTTAAATTATCCGCCACCACTTTTCAAAGGTATCTAGCTAAAGATGGCAGCACTGCGGATGACAGGTGACGAATTTACATCTACTACGATAAAGAGGGCAGCACGGTGCTCTCTGTATTAAAGATGGCGTATGACAGCTGTCAAAAAAGCACATGGCTATGTTTACCAAACAAGAGCACGTGGAATTTGCCGCCATCACATTTCAAACTAAAGAGGGTAGCACTATGCTCTGTTGATTAAAGATGGCGGATGGTAGCTGTCGAAAAAGCACGTGAGTTTGTTTCCAAACAAGAGCACGTGGAATTTTTCAATTTGCCGCCACCACATTTCAAAGGTATCTAGCTAAAGATGGCAGCACAGTGCTCTCTTGATTAAAGATGGCGGATGATAGCTAACAGAACTTTTCAAATTGCCCGCTACTACGTGCTTAAGGTAGTAGCCACAAAGAGGGCAGCATGGTGTTCTGTGGATTAAAGATGGCGGATGACAGGTGATGAAATTGCCCGCATGATAGTAGCACAGTGCTCTGTTGATTAAAGATGGCGGATGACAGCTGCACATGGATTTGTTTCCAAACAAGAGCACGTGGAATTTACCGCTACCACATTTCAAACTAAAGAGGGCAGCACTGTGCTCAAAGATGGCAGATGACAGCTGTCAAAAAAGCACGTGAGTTTGTTTTCAAACAAGAGCACGTGGAATTTGCCGTCACCGGGGCAGCACTGTTCTCTCTGGATTAAAGATGGCTGCTTGTCGAAAAGCATTTTTCAAATTATCCGCCACCACATTTCAAAGGTAAGTAGCTAAAGAGGGCAGCACTGTGCTCTATAGATTAAAGATGGCGGATGACAGCTATCAAAAAAGCACGTGGCTGTCAAAAAGCACGTGGATTTGTTTATCTCGAGCTAGTGAGGTTAAGTTGGTAGCACTAAGGTTTAGGCCCGTCAAGATGGCAGCACTGCCGATGACAGGTGACGAAAGAGGGCAGCACGGTGCTCTGTAGTTTAAAGATGGCGGATGACAGCTGTCAAAAAAGCACGTGGCTGTCAAAAAGCACGTGGCTTTGTTTATCTCGCGCTAGTTAGGTTAAGTTGGTACTACTGCGGTTTAGGCCCGTCAAGATGGCAGTACTGAGGTTAGCGATGCGTTGTTGTCTGTCAAAAGCACGTGGCTTTGTTTACAAATCTGTCGAAAAGCACGTGGCTGTCAAAAAGCACGTGGCTTTGTTTACCTCATGCTAGTGAGGTTAAGTTGGTACCACTAAGGTTAGGCCCGTCAAGATGGCAGTACTGAGGTTAGCGATGCGTTGTTGTCTGTCAAAAAGCACGTGGCTGTCAAAAAGCACGTGGCTTTGTTTACCTCATGCTAGTTAGGTTAAGTTGGTACTACTAAGGTTTAGACCCGTCAAGATGGCAGTACTGAGGTTTGCGATGCGTTGTTGTCTGTCAAAAAGCACGTGGCTTTGTTTGCAAATCTGTCAAAAAGCATGTGGCTGTCAAAAAGCACGTGGCTTTGTTTACCTCATGCTAGTGAGGTTAAGTTGGCACTACTGAGGTTTAGGCCCGTCAAGATGGCAGTACTGAGGTTAGCGATGCGTTGTTGTCTGTCAAAAAGCACGTGGCTGTCAAAAAACACGTGGCTTTGTTTACCTCATGCTAGTTAGGTTAAGTTGGCACTAGTGAGGTTTAGGCCCGTCAAGATGGCAGCAGTGAGGTTAGCGTTGCGTTGTTGTCGATGACAGCTGTCAAAAAGCACGTGGCTTTGTTTACAAATTCAAATCTCGCGCCAAAATTCAAATTTGCCGCCAAAATTCAAATTTCCCGCGGGCGGCGGCGGCGGAGGCGGAGGCGGCGGCGGAGGAGGAGGCGGGCGGAGGCGTGCGGCGGCGGAGGTGCCGCAGAACCCGCTTATTATACTACTCAAATCTGGTCCTCTAAAGGAACTAATATTGAGTAACATTAATAAGGAAATGTTAGTGATTTCTGCTGTAAAAGAAATGTCATAGTCAAGTGTCAAGGTGGGCTACCTGGATACCAGGTGTATGCATAAGTCTTTTCCGGTTTCACTAAGAGATGGCGCCAGCGAACAGTACGCAGGGTATGAACTTGATACATACGTCAGTTTCTTTGTCTGACTTTAACTTGCCAACACACACAAGTCAAAACTAGTGTCTGTATTGTATCGTTCAGTGATCATGTCAACGTTTGTGTCTGAAAAAGAACATTTGCTTTTCTTATTTAATCAAAAGGAAAAGGCTGTGGAAAGTCTTCGTTTGCTGGTAGAAACACATGGTCAACACGCTTCATCGATTAGAACATGTGAGATATGGTTTCGACACATTAAACGTGGTGGTTTCAATGTGAAAGGCAGTGCGCTTTCTGGTAGACCACAGAAGTGCGAGGACGAGTAATGAACTCTTGAAGCCCGGCAAAACTGTTAATGCCAACAAATGGTTAATTTAAATCTCGCATTGCTCGAAAGACGACCGCAATGGGCCTGAAGACATTGCAAAGTGATTTTGTTACACGACAATGCGCCGTCTCACAGAGCAAAACTAGTGAAAGACACCTTGAAATAGCTTGGATGGGACATTCAACCGCACCTGCCGTACTGCCCTGACCTGGCGCCATCTATCACCTCTTCGCTTCAATAGGGTACGCGCTCGCACTTCAGCAATTTCAAGCAATTTGGAAAATGGCTGGACGACTGGTTTTCCCCAAAAGGCAAGCAGTGTAGTTTTTCTGACATGGTTTTCATGTTATCTGAAAGATGGGTGAAGTGTGTAGAAGCCGATGGCCAATATTTTGAATAAACGAACAATGAAGTTTCCTTGAAAATTACGTGTTTTCTTTACCACAAAAACCGAAAGAAACTTACGCATACACCTGGTAGTTTACTTGTATCTATATTTTTCTATTTTTACAATTCGCTGTATGTCGCACTTTCATAGTTGGGTCTTATGATGACGACGCGATAGGAAAGGACTAGGAGTGGGAAGGAAGCGACCGTGACCTTGAATGAGGTACTGTTCGGAGCTCACTTAGTTGCTAGGCAACGGGTGCCCGTGCTAGAAATACATGTGTCCGCTCCTCCTCAGTCGGCTTGTACTTCCCCATGTTGCTGGCTCATGCCTACCTATGACATGCTCCATTTACCTGTCTTGATGTACACTCATGATCAGAATAATTCCGGGTGGGAAGGTAACGTCTGGGCATGGACAACGTCATACGCTATGTGTTCGTCTTCCATGGGGGCGTGCCTTTGTGCTCTTACTGCTCCCCCATCTCCTCCTCATGAAATCACTCTGTGAGTTCTGCACTCTAGTTGCCCATTCTGACTATACAAACATTCCCTAATCAAGGAAAACAATTAAATAACTGTAATTTAATTGTGAGGAAATGGGCACGATGTAATTTCGTCCCAATACGTATGGTATTTCATTGTTTGATCAGCGCTGATAATAACTCCATAGGAACGGTTGTTTCAAACACTGTTAGGACCGGGTGAGTTGCCCGTGCGGTTAGGAGCGCGCAGCTGTGAGGTTGCATCCGGGAGATAGTGGGTTCGAACCCTGCTGTCGTCAGCCCTGAAGTTGGTTTTCCGTGGATTCTCACTTTCACACCAAACAAATGCTGGGGCTGTGTCTTAATTAAGGGTACGGCCGCTTCCTTTACACTTCTAGGCCTTTCCTATCATATCGTCACCTATCTGTGTTGACGCGACGTAAAACAAGTTGTATGTCAAACACCCTTGGTGGAAAATATGGTCATAATAAGAAGGAATACTTTTTATCACATAGCAGTTAGTATAAGGAAATGAAAAGAAAAACGGAAAGAAAAGACTGACCTACTTAGCACGTTTTTGCCTGTGAATATCTTCTAGACTTATAATGTATTTGCAACATGAGAGCAATAACACACAACCCCTCGGCCCATTGGAATACTGATCATGATCAGTCCTTCATGAATACGGATATCTCATGTAATTCAGTGTTTTTAAACTGATAAAACAATGGAGTTCCATACATACAGTATGTTGAAATTATTCAGTAGTCAGCGGCTGTTGCAAGTTTTTAGTGCTTTAACTCTACCGGCTTACTGCCATCTCCCTTCGCAGTCTGTACGCAAGGGGAAAGGAGTGTGGCAAGACACGGACACAACAAGTCATAACTCCGCAATGATTGGAATTTGAATTAACACCCCCCCTCCTCTGAATGGGGTATACATTCGTTACACCTATCACTTTCTACATATCATCCGCCATGCCCTATACGTCAGAGGTGACCAGTGGACCCACTGTAGGTATGTGAGAATGTGGTCGTCTAATATCAAATATCACTGAAGCTGTCGGGCAACCAGAAGATATAGCTCGGTTTTGAATAAAAATATATCAAGAAGCGAGCACGGAGGGTCCTAAGACTCGCAGGAAATTGGGGCAGCTAAGAAGTCAACTCGGAAGCAAGACAGAGCTATTTTAGAAGCCAGAAATGAAAATCCTTTCCTCTTAATCCAGCAATGAAGAACTATTCAGTTTCTGCTTCCCCTGATCAGATTCCTCCAAGTATTTGAGTGACTATAACATTATTTTTGTGGAAAACTAGTGTGTTATTTAAGATTATACTATACTTTTCATTTTATACAAATATAATTATTTTGGTGCGCAGGAAGCGTTCATTTTTTATTAGTTTTTCTTATAAAATGAACCCATTTGTTTTAGTACAGTGTATTATGATATTAAGAGAATATTTTTTTCTTTATTATAACTCACATATCATTATTTCTCATTGTTTGCATTTTGAAGACTATTCCTCATTTGCAGTCTTCATAAATGCAAGCATTTTCTCCGTCTTTCATGTCTATCCGTCATTTTACCCCATTTAATTTCTCTCCCATTTCCCACAATTATATATTTAAAAAGCGTGGTATGATATTTCGGTGAAAGTTATGTCTTGAAATGAAACACGAACCACCTTAACCAGTTCCTTTTACCGAGCTCGATAGCTGCAGTCGCTTAAGTGCGGCCAGTATCCAGTATTCGGGAGATAGTGGTTCGAACCTCACTGTCGGCAGCCCCGAAGAATTTTACGTGATTTCTCATTTTTCACACCAGGCAAAGGCTGGAGCTGCAGCTTAGTTAAGCCCACGGTCACTTTCTTCCCACTCCTAGCCCCTTCCTGTTCCACTGCCGCCATAAGATCTATCTGTGTCGGTGCGACGTGAAGCAACTTGTAAACAAAAGAAAAATAAATATTTACTACACAGTGAAAAAATGAAATGTCGTATGGCTTTTAGTGCCGGGATATCCCAGGACGGGTTCGGCTCGCCAGGTGCAGGTCTTTCCATTTGACACCCGTAGGTGACCTGCGCGTCGTGATGAGGATGAAATGATGATGAAGGCAGCACATACACCCAGCCCCCGTGCCATTGGAATTAACCAACTAAGGTTAAAATCCACGACCCGGCCGGGAATCGAACCCGGGACCTTCTGAACCGAAGGCCAGTACGCTGACCGTTCAGCCAACGAGTCGGACTACTACAGAGTGACTGAAAGGGAATATTAATAATATTTGCCTGTTTGTTCTTTTTTCGAGCTTGACAACTATATGATAAATTTCTACAGTTCAGTAGAAGGAAATTTCTAGTCTTGTAGGTTTTTGTCCAATTAGGTTCCTAGCTCCCAACGTTTCACTGAATTCTGTGCCGACATTTTCATTGGTCAGTAGTTGACTGAAGTTGATATACGACAGTGCATATATTATCTTTAAGCAGTCCGTGTGGTTCCTTTCCCAATTCCCCTCTCTCGCGCATGTTCAAGGTCGAGTCATGGGGGTGTGTGGGCAGGTGGGGAAGCAAGTACCTTCCCCTCTGCGCGTAGAATTGTCAGGCAGCTCGTGACCTGGACATGTCTGTCTATACTAGACTTAACTAAAGTTGGCGTCTGACAGGTAAGGTTGGAGGGAGGAGCACTGCACGTGCCATTTCACGATGTTGCCACATTCCAGCATTCTTTTCTACATGCTCTTACCCCTCGCTTCCGGCTCACTTGTTCCCTCCTTCATTCTGACCGCTGTGATCTGTTGTAGACTACCTGGCCAGGCGGTGTCGTCCCATTTGCGATCACTCTTATACAATCAGGTTCTTATCAGTGACAGTGACAGGTTTGGCAACTCCCAGCAAGACGAGCTGCCCTGAAGTGTTATCTCCATGGCAACCGCAGTCGCCCCACCCTCGTTTCCATGGCAACCACACAGCCACTCCCTTTATCCCGCCTCGGCAGGCAGTAAACGGACCTCCCTCTAAGAAATGTCAGACGCCAACTCTTATTATTAGCAGTATAGTTAAATGGTAGGGCTGTACCTTAGTTAAGGCCACGACCGCTACTTTCCTATCCCATCGTCGCCATAAGACTTATCTGTGTCGATGCGACGTAAAGCAAATAGTAAATAAAAAAATAAAAACATCATATTTCCTGCGAGGCGTGACCAGTCTTCTTTCTTTCTTTCTTTCTTTCTTTCTTTCTTTCTTTCTTTCTTTCTTTCTTTCTTTCTTTCTTTATCTATTTACTCTCTAGGGTTGGATTTTCCGTCAGACTCGAGGGCAGTGTCCTGGATCGTGAGACATTGGGTCGGGGAATAAAACTGGGGAGTATGACCAGTACCTCGCCCAGGTGACCTCACATGCTATGCTGAACTGAGGCCTTGTGGGGGGTGGGGAGGATGTGAAGATTGTAAGGAATAAAAAAAGAATAGGGAAGGAGACGGCCGTGGCCTTAAGTTAGCTACATGCATGTACAGAAATGGTGTCCGGATGTAAACAAAGCATGGCATCCGCCCACCTACTCGTTTAACCCATTACTGCAGGTGGACAGTCCGCTACAAGACTTTGGTGTGATTGAAATTTGCACAGTGGTTGATGTATAGCAATATACACACTGTGCTCTCAGCACTACCCGTTCACTCCCTCCTCTCCTTTACAGCACTGGAGGAGGATAGTGTTGATTGTTTATGCCGGGACACCATTTCTGTACCTGTGTGTATCCCGGCATTTTCTTGCAGGAGAAGTGGGAAACCACGGAAAACTACGTCGAGGACGGATGAGATAGGAATCGAACCCTCCTTCACTCAGCTGACCTCCCGTGGTTGAGTGGACCCCGTTGCATTCCTCGTGGCAGAGCCGCGAATCGAACCCGGCCTTCTGGAGGTGGTAGCTAATCACGCTAATCGCTACACCACAGAGGCGGACCGTGACCAGTCTTATGGATAGGAAGAGCACTGCGGGATACGAGGTTTTGATGTAACAGCGTTTGAACGAAATGCGGGAAACAAACGTCATGCTTTGTGCTCGCCGGGTACCAGCGAAGTTAACGATTACTTTAAAGGTTAACATAAGCAAGGTAATACCAAATAAAAGCCATTTACACTGACTGACAGAGCAAATGCAACACCAAGAAGTAGTGGTTCGAAAGGGATGAAAGTTGGGGAAAAAACAGAGACGGAACGGACGAATAATTGATGTTTATTTCAAACCGATATGCAGGTTACACAATGCGCACGGCATCGACTCAGTAGGATGTAGGACCACCGCGAGCGGCGATGCACGCAGAAACACGTCGAGGTACAGAGTCAATAAGAGTGCGGATGGTGTCCTGAGGGATGGTTCTCCATTCTCTGTCAACCATTTGCCACAGTTGGTCGTCCGTACGAGGCTGGGGCAGAGTTTGCAAACGGCGTCCAATGAGATCCCACACGTGTTCGATTGGTGAGAGATCCGGAGAGTACGCTGGCCACGGAAGCATCTGTACACCTCGTAGAGCCTGTTGGGAGATGCGAGCAGTGTGTGGGCGGGCATTATCCTGCTGAAACAGATCATTGGGCAGCCCCTGAAGGTACGGGAGTGCCACCGGCCGCAGCACATGCTGCACGTAGCGGTGGGCATTTAACGTGCCTTGAATACGCACTAGAGGTGACGTGGAATCATACGCAATAGCGCCCCAAACCATGATGCCGCGTTGTCTAGCGGTAGGGCGCTCCACAGTTACTGCCGGATTTGACCTTTCTCCACGCCGACGCCACACTCGTCTGCGGTGACTATCACTGACAGAACAGAAGCGTGACTCATCGGAGAACACGACGTTCCGCCATTCCCTCATCCAAGTCGCTCTAGCCCGGCACCATGCCAGGCGTGCACGTCTATGCTGTGGAGTCAATGGTAGTCTTCTGAGCGGACGCCGGGAGCGCAGGCCTCCTTCAACCAATCGACGGGAAATTGTTCTGGTCGATATTGGAACAGCCAGGGTGTCTTGCACATGCTGAAGAATGGCGGTTGACGTGGCGTGCGGGGCTGCCACCGCTTGGCGGCGGATGCGCCGATCCTCGCATGCTGGCGTCACTCGGGCTGCGCCTGGACCCCTCGCACGTGCCACATGTCCCTGCGCCAACCATCTTCGCCACAGGCGCTGCACCGTGGACACATCCCTATGGGTATCGGCTGCGATTTGACGAAGCGACCAACCTGCACTTCTCAGCCCGATCACCATACCCCTCGTAAAGTCGTCTGTCTGCTGGAAATGCCTCCGTTGACGGCGGCCTGGCATTCTTAGCTATACACGTGTCCTGTGGCACACGACAACACGTTCTACAATGACTGTCGGCTGAGAAATCACGGTACGAAGTGGGCCATTCGCCAACGCCGTGTCCCATTTATCGTTCGCTACGTGCGCAGCACAGCGGCGCATTTCACATCATGAGCATACCTCAGTGACGTCAGTCTACCCTGCAATTGGCATAAAGTTCTGACCACTCCTTCTTGGTGTTGCATTTGCTCTGTCAGTTAGTGTATATTTTTAGGGGCTTACCACACTCAACTCGCCTATGAACAATTGTGAAGCAGAATAATGCCGAATACTATGCCGCTACTATATGGCTTCTGTAGCAAAATGTCATGTTCTTACAAACTTAAACAAAAGAAACTGGGCGACGATAAAAGTAGCAGCTGTTCAAGCAACCCTGTTGACACAAAAGTACACAAATACAAACACACTCTAACAGATTAATGTGTCAATTCTTATGCCTCAGTCGACGGTATGTGGCTGTATGTTTTAACCATTACGTGCAGACTACAACTGGTGACTGTGGCTTGTCGTCAGCCGGCGTGCACAACCCTGAGTCAAACACGTACCAGGTGTCCACAATTAAACTGAGAGCGTTCAGCACAGCACAGCACAAGCTGTAATGATCGTAGGAGTCTGAAATTTCTTACATATCGTAACTGAAATGAAATGTCATATGGCTTTTAGTGCCGGGAGTGTCCGAGGACAAGTTCGGCTCGCCAGGTGCAGGTCTTTTGATTTGACTCCCGTAGACGACCTGCGCGTCATGATGAGGATGAAATGATGATGAAGACGACACACACACCCAGCCCCCGAGCCAGCGAAATTAACTAATGATGGTTAAAATTCCCAGCCCTGCCGGGAATCGAACCCAGGACCCCTGTGAGCAAAGGCCAGCACGCTAACCATTTAGCCATGGAGCCGGACATATCCTAACTAATCACTGCGCTCACGAATTATGCCACAAAAAATTAGTTGTAAGTCTTGTCACCAGGTGAAAATATGGTTCTGCAAGCAGTCAAAAAGTGCAGTTTTCCGTACCTCTGACGTCAAAGTTTTCTTCCGGTGGAATTGTGTCGTATACATTTCTTGGTTGTTGCAGAAACAACCATTGCATTCAGCTTACGTGACAATTTTGTGTGCTTTTACAAGCTCCATCATTCTTGGTCCGTTTTCCTTTGAGGAGGTGACCCCCCGTGAGCCTGTTAGGTGTACAGTGACATCTACACATTATAGGCAACATGTGGCTGCAGCTTTGCAAGAACGCAACTGCGACAACAGCATTATTTTCACGCAATTATCCTCAGTTTCTGCTGGGGGAAGGAGTATTCCATACACACCGGGTGTGCACAATTAAATTGACGGTGTCTTCAGCGCGGCAAAGCACAGGTTGTAATGATCGTACGAGTCTGCAATTTCTTAGATATCCTAACTAATCACTGCTCTCACGAATTATGCCACAAAAATATTACTTCTAATTCTAGCCACCAGGCGAAAATATGGCGCTCTATCGACTGCACCATCTCTAGGCATATTCCAGATGCGGGGCCTTCAATAACCCCTGACCTGAATCCATGCGCCTTCTGGTTGTGGGGTTATTTGAAGGATCGTGTCTGTCAGGGACATATCCAGTCTCTGCCCAATCTAAAGCAGAGCTGGGGGCGAAGTGAGCAATACCGATGATTAATCCGTTTGTAACGATAGAGTGCACCACCGATTCCCTCCGCTCACAACTGCAAGTACTCGCGGAGGACCAGAGCACTGTGTAGCGCACGACACACATTTAAGCGTAATATACCTGTATTTTAATCTATGGTCGTCAAATTTGGGTCGACATTCCCCCACTTGTTGTGTTTTGTAGATAATGTAAGGTAAGAGCCTCCGTGGCTCAGGCGGCAGCGCGCCGGCCTCTAACCGCTGGGTTCCGTGGTTAAAATCCCGGTCACTCCATGTGAGATTTCTAAGGCGAATGCCAGGACAGTTCGTAGCATAGGCCACGGCCGGCTACCCCCTCACCTTCTCCGCACATCTCCTTCACCGTAACAAATCTCCCGGCCTGAGAGACGGCGTCACCGTCTAAGAGGCCCGCCTCCCCCTTCAGGGGAGGAATGAGAAAGTTTAGTAGTAGTAGTAGTACGTGAGATTTGTGCTGGACAAAGCGGAGGCGGGACTGGTTTTCTGAGGGTACTCCGGTTTTCCCTGTCATGTTTCATTCCAGCAACACTCTCCAGTAGCATTTCATTTCACATGCCATTCATTAATCATTTTCGCCAGAGGAGTGCGACAGGCTTCGGCAGCCGGCACATTTCCTATCCTTGCCGCTAGATGGGGGCTTCATTCATTCCATTGAATGGAAAGGTAAAATGCCTTGTCATACCAATGACGTGTTTAAGGTGCCGCTACAGTACATTCACTCAGTATGATGAGGTCATAACAACTGCTCCGCTGCGTCCACACCACTAAGGCTTTGATTTCACCCGATATACTGCGGGCAACTGTCGATCATGCCTTGTTACGGACGCAGCATGCACCTGAGTTGGGAGGCCATATCGGACAGTGTTTGTAAATATAAATTCTAACAAACTTGACAAAATAACCGTTATCATATCTTTGATATTTCTTGCCATTTTTCTGCTAGCCTACCACTGCTTACAACGCCATATTTTAGCCTGGTGGCGAGAATTGGAACTAATAATTTTTTGTGGTATAATACGCGAGCGCATTGCTTATTTAACATATCTAGGATATTTCAGACTCTTACGAGCATTACAGCCCGTGCTGCACCGCGCTGAACTCCGTCATTTTAATTGTGGACGCCCGGAACTCGGCTGTGAATAGACTATTTGCAGGGAAGTTTAGCGTGATTGGTACAAGAGCCTTACACAAGATTCAAAGCCGGTACATGAGATATCGATGTCAAGCTCCCGTGAGCATAAGCTGAGCGGAAGTAAGCAAATAAACACTCTCTGCAGGCTGGTTTATTACTGAGCGAGGGTTGCAAATCGATCTATCGATATATGGGGCACGCTTGGCTGGCTGCATATGTGGGGGGCGCGCGGAAAATGTTAACAAGCTGATGTTCGACTGTGTTTTATGTTTACTGCCTCAGACGTACTGATCGTGTAAAACTAACCTCTGATTCACTTCTCTTGCATTAACATGCCACACTGGAAGAAATCAACTTTTAGATTCGCGTGATAGCCAATTGTAACTGAAATAAATTCCTCGATACTGACATCCATTTTATCGTAACAGAAATAATTAGGCCCAGTTCCTTCAAGGAATGTTAAGTGTTAACGCTGCTGTTAAGGAGATTTAACACATAGGCCAGGTTTCTTAAACTCCGTGTTAAATTTTATTTAACAAATGTTAACTAACAATTATTATTAATTTAACACTTCGGTTAAAAGTATCCTGTTTCAAGGGCATATTTCCAACATGTCCGCCTTCGTGGTGCAGCGGTTACCGTGATTAGCTGCCACCCCCTAAGGCCCGGGTTCGATTCCCGTCTCTGCCACGAAATTTGAAAAGTGGTACGAGGGCTGGAACGGGATCCACTCAGCCTCGGGAGGTCAACTGAGTAGAGGTGGGTTTGATTCTCACCTCAGCACCCTCAAAGTGGTTTCCCACTTCTCCTCCAGGCAAATGCCGGGATGGTACCTAACATAAGGCCACGGCCACTTCCTTCCTTCCTTCTTCCTTGATATCCCTTCCAATATTCTCATCCCCCCACAAGGCTCCTGTTCAGCATAGCATGTGAGGCCGCCTGGGCGAGGTTCTGGTCCTCTTTCCTTGTTGTATCACCAGACCCAATGTCTCACGCTCCAGGACACTGCTCTTGAGGCGGTAGAGGTGGGATCCCTCGCTGAGTCCGAGGTGAAAACCAGCCCTGGAGTGTGAACAGATTAAGAAAGAAAGAAAGAAAGAAACGTACGAGATGAAAATGGTCCAAGCAAGTAAAGAAAGGCCTCACTGAATCAGGGTCACCAACTCTGCAGGATAGCAATGCCATGTAATTTGTCTTCGGAGAGAATTCTACGGTGCTATTTTAGCTTCTAAGTCTGCATAATTCCACTTTCCTGAAATGTATTATAAAGACTACTTCACGCCTTGGAACGTCTACACACTTGAATCATCCTTAAACCGTCTTTGAACTTCGCGACCTGACCGAGTTGACACATACGAATCTGTATTCCACGCCTTCTCTCCATGTTTGTCAAGCTGAGTGGCTCAGGCGGTAGAGGCGCTGTCCTTCTGACCCCAACTTCCCAGGTTCGATCCTAGCTCAGTCCGGTGGTATTTTAAGGTGTTCAAATACGTCAGCCTCGTGTCGGTAGATTTACTGGCACGTGAAAGAACTCCTGCGAGACTAAATTCCTGCAGTTCGGCGTCTTCCGAAATCGTAAAAGTAGTTAGTGGGAAGTAAAGCCAAATAATATTGTGATTATCTCTCGACTAACCACTTAGTCGAGCAGCTCGTCTCCTTACTTCCAAGTCTTCCCAGCCCAAAGTTTGCAACATTTTCGTAACACTTCTCCTTTGTCAGAAATGAACTGGCGTATGGCTTTTAGTGCCGGAAGTGTCCGAGGATGCGTTCGGTTCATCAGATGCATGTCTTTTGATTTGATGGCCGCAGGGTGACCTGCGCGTCATAATGAGGATGAAATGATGATGAAGACAACACATACACCCAGCCCCTGTGCCAGCGAAATAAACGAATGATGGTTAAAATTCCTGACCGTGCCGAGAATCGAGCCAGGGACCTCTGTGAGCAAAGGCCAGCGTGCAAACCATTTAGCCATGGAGCCAGACCCTTTGTCAGAAATCAGCCAGAACAAATCTCACTGTTTTCTTTGGGTCCTTTCCATTTGTCGCATCAAGAAGTCGTGGTATGGGAATTGCCTCTACTTTGTCTTGCACTGGCGGTAATACAAGGTTTTCCCTCCAAAAATCAGCGTCTGTGAATTCCTAGCATTTACTTTTGTTTACTTTTGTATTTTCACGCCTTTGTTTCTTTCTTTTTTCTTTCTTGTTTTCTTTCTTTCTTTCTTTCTTTCTTTCTTAATCTGTTTACCCTCCAGGGTTGGTTTATCCCTCGGACTCAGCGGGGTATTCCACCTCTACAACCTCAAGGGCAGTGTCCTGGAGCGTGAGACTTAGGGTCTGAGGATACAACTGGGGAGGATGACCAGTACCTCTCCCAGGCGGACCCACCTTCTATGCTGAACAGCCCTTGTTTGGGGAAGGGAAGATTGGAAGATATAGACAAGGAAGAGGGAAGGAACCGGCCGTGTCCTTAAGTTAGGTACCATCCCGGCGGTTGCCTGGAGGAAAAGTGGGAAACCACGGAAAACCACTTCAAGGATGGCTGAGGTGAGAATCGAACCCACCTCTACTCAGTTGATCTGCCGAGGCTGAGTTGACCCCGTCCCAGCCCTCGTACCACTAATCACAACACCACAGAGGTAGACTCGGTGTAATCTGTGAAACCTATTCTGTTCTGCACTCTTCTTACTAACGGGACCTGGCATATGGGTCTGCTAGGTGCCGGTGTAGCTGAACGCTGAGCGAGGTTATGGCCGCACTCCATTGGTCGTGACAGGGCTGGAGAAGACCACAGAGTGGTTCGTGGTCATCACATCAGGTTCAATGGATCGGATGTAATGACACACAGCCGTGTTATTTCCGTGTGGTCAAAAGTGAAGTGCTAGAAATATAGTGGCCAGCCATAAATATCAAACCTCAAACAGTCAGTGTCAGTTGTGTGATAGCAAACAAGTGCACGGAATATATTCAGTGTCACAAGAAGATTATGATACATGCATCTTCAGTATACAGAGTGGGCGATAAGTACCCTGTAAATGTTTAGTATCGAATATTATTTTGGTTATGTTACTTTCGTATTAAGTGTCCAATATATCTGAAAGTTCCCTCATGCTGTAATCACAGTTCTATACGCCTCCGTGTTCTTCTTGACATATATCTGAGCATGTCCGGTGTTGTATCCTCAACAGCATTGCGCAGTTCTTGGTTTATAGCATAACGACATGCGCCTTAATGATTCCCGATAACACTTGTCTGGTGTGGTGAGGTCAGGACTGCTTGGTGGCCATTTCAAGGGAGCTGGTGTTGCTAGTGAACCAAAACCTATCCACCATCCTGGGAAATGTTCGTTTAGAAACTCGCACACGGTAGTGAGCAGGCGCTCCGTCTTGCTGTAAACATATGCGTTCTGTGAGGTATTAACCATGTTTCTAACATGTGTAAATAATTTGCGCGATTCACAGTCCTTTCAACAAGTACAGTCCAAGCAGATGTTGTGATTTCATCGCTGCCCATATCATTACGTGAGGCGGATTCCATTCCAACTCAACTCTGTAACGAGGATTCTCTTCGGCCCACACGACAACATTTTTAACACGTGAGCTGCCATAAATAGCAAATTCATGTGAAAACATAACCTTGGCTAGGCTAACTTTATTTGGGAATTTAGTTAACAAAGCACGGCATGCTAAAACGAACTCATTCCGGTCTCTGTCCGATAACTCGTTTAGGAACGTCGGTCGAGAAGTTCTGAACTTCTGGTCTTTGTTAGTGTAATCTCGCATTGTTGTCCTCGGTGTACCGAGTTCCGAAGCATGTTTACGCGCCGGCTTCATAGGTGATTGTTCAATCGAAGCACAGACTCCAGAACATGTTTCTTCTCGTATCTCCTTCCTTCCACTCTCCGGTCTGTCTTTAACACTGCCCGAGCCAAAAGCACGTCTGTCCCAGTCGATAAGTGTTGCATTCCGCGGTGAAACTTATTAAATCTTTCCTGGAGTGCTCCCATAATCTATCTCATTGTCTGCCCTGTGTGTTGTAGTTTGTGCATCCGCACACTTGCCACTAACCCCTCCTCAGTACTGTAACTCCTACCGCTCATATCTGCCATAGCTTCAAACTAACACTCGGCTGCAACATAGCTATTAACCTGCATAAATGACACACGTAATATAGCTACCAAACTGCATAAATAAAACAGCGAACATAACATTTGATACTAAACAGTTACTGGGGTACGGGGACTTCTCGCCCATCCTGTATAACTGTTATGCTTTTCAGCGTTAGCCTCTATAAACTAAGTGCCTCCATGTTTTCGAGCTATTAAGGAGGATAAATACAAATACGTCTATTTAGCTTAAGGTTCCTAGAGTCCGACTCGTTGGCTGTATGGTCAGCGTACTGGCCTTCGGTTCAGAGGATCCCGGGTTCGATTCCCGGCCGGGTCGGGGATTTTAACCTTCATTGGTTCATTCCAATGGCCCGGGGGCTGGGTGTTTGTGCTGTCCCCAACATCCCTGCAACTCACACACCACACATAACACTATCCTCCACCACAATAACACGCAGTTACCTACAATTGGCGGATGCCGCCCACCCTCGTCGGAGGGTCTGCCTTACAAGGGCTGCACTCGGCTAGTAATAGCCACACGAAATTATAATTATTATAAGGTTCCTAGAAGAACCATGCACGTATAAATTTGAATAACAACCCCCAAGGTCGATAGAGTATTTTCTGCGGGTCGATGGTAAAATTTAATTTGATATTTAGGGAAACTTTTAGCCCATGAAAATTATAGGTCATCTAATTACAAAAATATATGTGACTGCGATGGGTTGCTATATTTCTAGAAAATAGATCTCAGAGAATTAGAGTAGGTGAAGCTTTATCCGACCCTGTAATAATTAAGAGGGGAATTACTCAACGCAGTATTATCGGACCTTTATGTTTTCTTATATATATATAAATGATATGAGTAAATGAGTGGAATCGGAGGTCAGGCTTTTTGCGGATGATGTTATTCTCTATAGAGTGTTAAATAAGTTACAAGATTGTGAGCAACTGCAACGTGACCTCGAAAATGTTGTGAGATGGACAGCAGGCAATGGTATGTTGATAAAAGGGGTTAAAAGTCAGGTTGTGAGTTTCACAAATAGGAAAAGTCCTCTCAGTTTTAATTACTGCGTTGATGGGGTGAAAGTTCCTTTTGGGTATCATTGTAAGTATCTAGGTGTTAATATAAGGAAAGATTTTCATTGGGGTAATCACATAAATATGATTGTTAATAAAGGGTACAGATCTCTGCACATGGTTATGAGGGTGTTTAGGGGTTGTAGTAAGGATGTAAAGGAGAGGGCATATAAGTCTCTGGTAAGACCCCAACTAGAGTATGGTTCCAGTGTATGGGACCCTCACCAGGATTACCTGATTCTAGAACTGGAAAAAATCCAAAGAAAAGCAGCTCGATTTGTTCTGGGTGATTTCCGACAAAAGAGTAGCGTTACAAAAATTTTGCAAAGTTTGGGTTGGGAAGAATTAAGAGAAAGAAGAAGAGCTGCTCGACTAAGTGGTATGTTCCGAGCTGTCAGCGGAGAGATGGCGTGGAATGACATTAGTAGAGGAATAAGTTTGAGTGGCGTTTATAAAAGTAGAAAAGATCACAATATGAAGATAAGATTTATAGATTTATAGGAAGGGGAGTTATGGATTGGAATAACTTACCAAGGGAGACGTTCAATAAATTTCCGATTTCTTTGAAATCATTTAGGAAAAGGCTAGGAAAACAACAGATAGGGAATCTGCCACCTGGGCGACTGCCCTAAATGCAGATCAGTATTGATTGATTGATTGATTGATTGATTGATTGATTGATTGATTGATTGCGTGATAGAAATGCTTACACTTTCGTTATTATGCTATGCCCCAATTTTAACCCCTTTCCCAAACTGTCCCCTCGGGGATTTTTAGGAATCTTCCATTTTTCTAGGGATTGAGAGCTCATCAGTTTCTCTAGTACCAAGCTTTTCTATGATACCTGCAAGTGACTCATTAAATGAAAACCTCCCAGAATAACGATGTAACCAACAGATCAGTAATATTTATGGAGAGAGGAAAATAATTTTTGAGGTTCATTTCATGGTATTTGTAAGTGCACACACGAGTTTATCTGTGATAAGCAATATTTTATTTTCATAACTTAAGGTTTTAGACATAATTTATGAAGTGGAAGTGATAAAATGCGCAATAATCTGCAAATATATCTTACGTTTGTATACAACAGAGGAGAAATCCTGTACATACACTTAGAACACAAATGATGGCAAATAATATTAGTGTAATAATAAAATAATAACAAGAATAACAAACACTAATTGCAATAATTACCTTTGTTGACTTCAAAAAAGTTTGATTCAATAGACCGACAAACTCTATTCGAGGAATGTCAAGTCGACAGAAAAACAAGGGAATTGATCAAGCAAACTCTAACAGGCACAACAGCGAAAGTTAAATTTTAGGAGAACTTTCAGAGCCATTCGAAATTACAAAAAGGGTTAGACAAGGGGATGGAATATCACCACGACTATTCAATCTAGTTCTGGGAAAAGTGGTTCGAGAATGGAAAAATGAAACTAAAGGGAACAATATTGGTAGACTTCTCAAAAAGAAGTATCACCTTGATTGCCTCGCCTTGCGGATGACTTAGCAATCCTCTCCGACAATAAACAAGAAGCACTCCAGTCCGTAGAAAAGCTTCATGAAATAACGGGATTAACAGGCCAGAAAATTTCTTATGAAAATACAAAGTATATGGAAGGTACAAAATCAGGATTTATCAACCATCCTGTAATCACTAGATATGGTAAAATCTGCCAAGTAGATAAATTCAAATACCTAGGGGAAATTATACAACCAAACGGGATAAATCAGCAAGTAAACAAGGAAATAATTACAATATTACAAAAAGCATACAAAATTGTCTGGGGCAGACACAACAAATATGTATAACCCAAAACGCAAAATTACGACAATACAACACAGTTGTCCAACCAGAAGCCTTTCATGCATCAGAAACTCGCATAATTAGTGGCAGATCACAAGTAAGAAACATCGAAAAAGAAGAGAAGGAAACTCTCAGGAAAATTCTAGGAACTAAATGTGAAAATAGTACTTGGATGAAAACGAAATGACAGGAAATCTATCAAGAAACATAAAAAAAACACACACACCATTAGAAATACAATATTAAAATTATATGGTCCCCTGGTCAGGATGGATACCAATAGGCTAAGAAAGAAAATACTAAATCTTTAAGAAGTCACAAGAAACTGTTTACAGAAATAGACAAAGATCTTGAGGAAATTGGTATGAATGAATAAATCATGCAAGACAGAAAACATTCACTAATCTCATAAACAAACACATATTTGCTGATCAACCTAAAAGACAAGCTACAGAATAGACGAAAGAACGCAGAAGGAAGCACAGCAAAAGGGTGAAGAGATTTTGGGATGGTGGTGGTGGTGGTGATTATTGTTTTAAGAGGAAGTACAACTAGGCAACCATCCTCTATATAACACTAATCAGAGAGAAAAATGGAAGGGATCCGACACTTCCAAAAATGAAGGCATCGGTCAAAGAAAGACAAGGGCCACGAAGGGCGTGAAAATGAAAGACTCCCTAGCCCTCGCAAACCTAATAGCGTCGGGGTCGGAAAAGAACAAGAGTTGACCAAGGGAGGTCAGATAGGATAGATGAAAGTGAGGAGCCTGGCACAAGTAAATTGAAGCAATGCCAGGACTCAGCTGAGGGCCCCGTGGTCGCCACCCCACGCTCTAAAGTTCCGAGCCCCTGGAGTCCCTTTTAGTCGTCTCTTACGACAGGCAGAGGATACCGTGGGTGTTATTCTACCGCCCCCACCCACATGGGGAGAGATTTTGGGAAGACAAGAAGGAACGTTGTGCTAAATAAGTTCATACGTGCTCATTAGCTGGGCGTAACGAATCAAAAATAATAACAAAAATACAAATGTCTAGAAAATATTTTAAAATTTAGACGTGATTTCATCCATGGCCTTCATTACACCTGGTTAGGGGTAGCGGGCATGCCTCTTACCCGGAGGCCCCGGGTTCGATTCCCGGCCAGGTCAGGGATTTTTACCTGGACCTGAGGGCTGGTTGGAGGTCCACTCAGCTTACGTGATTAGAATTGAGGAGCTATCTCACAGTGAAATATCGGCCCCGGTCTAGAAAGCCAAGAATAAAGGGCGAGAGGATTCGTCGTGCTGACCACACGACAACTCGCAATCTGCAGTCCTTCAGGATGAGCAGCGGTCGCTTGGTAGGCCAAGGCCCTGTAGGGCTGTAGTGCCATGGGGGAGAGGTTATTACACCTGGTGATGAACCAACACAAGCACTGATGTTCCATCCTTACACCACGGAGGACAAAGTTCTGCTGACTGTAAAGCAGCTTGAAGTTTGAATGTAGGACACCACAGCACTGAGGCGGGATGATACATGCTATTTCCAATGAAAAATCACTTTTCAAAATGTGTTGGTTACATCCTTATTCCTTATTACCTTCAGATAGGCATAGATAGATCGCTACAAATCGGCTTCCATGTTCAGGATGTCGCACCGACACAGATAGGTCTTATGGCGACGGTGGGGCAGGAAAGGGCTAGGAGTGGGAAGGAAGCAGCCATGGCCTTAATTAGGATACAGCTCCAGCACTTGCCTGGTGTAAAAATGGGAAAACACGGAAAACCATCTTCAGGGCTGCCGACAGTGGGGTTCGAACCCACTATCTCCCGAATACTGGATACTGGCCGCACTTAAGCGACTGAAGCTATCGAGGTCGGTTGGAAACAACGCGAACTGAGTATATGAGCATTAGAGGATTTGTAATTCTGATAAATAATTAGAAAAAATAACATCTAATAACTCGCATCGTTGTAATTTTATCAGCAGCTGAAATTAGCCAATCACATCACTTCGCTGGCGAATTCAATTGGGCTTAGCGCGGCAGTGTTGTTTGATCTGCAGCTGACTTAAGACCGGCTTGAGGGCCATGCTGGTAAATCAGCGTCAAACACAAACAGACCGTGGCTTTCACCATTGTCAGCGTAGCTACTTGCTGTCAGCGCGGAGGTCTGTATTCAAAACCCTCTCCCGGAGAAATTGTATTTTTCGACCGGAGTTCTCAATCCGGTCTTAAGTCACGTACAGATTTACCAACAACATCTCCTAAAGCCCATTTGAATTCGTGATTGGCTAACTCCAGGAGCTAATAGATGACAGTGGTGGGAGATATCAAATTATCTTTTTTAAAATTGTTTATTAATATTGTGGCATATTTAGTCGCTGCGTCCGCCAAGCCAAAGTACATCTTCGGGAAGCAGCGCAAGCAAGTCAGCTCCAACCTCTACCTACTCCCGTCTCTAGGCAGAGGACAGCCCCTTGGGGATTGGGCAGTGCCCCCGCCGCTGGTGTCTGGTTCGTCCTGCTCACTTATTGGAGAGCTCCGGCGTTATGGAAGAATCTGGACGGCGCGCGGCGAGTATTCGCCTTCGGGAACACTCTGGAGGCGGGTCCCTTCACGAAGCATCCAGATGGCGTGGGCCCAGGTAGTTAAGTCATAGGTGGAGTGGTGTGATAACAGCTGTTCAACCCTAGCGGGAGTCTCTGGAAGTTCTCGAAGCTCGCAGTATGTCTGTGTGGTCCCAAGCTCATTGACATTTTGCTTCTTTAAAAATATGTCCAGTGAAATGGGGTGTTATTCCTACTTAGAGAGCTAGTGAAGAAAGGAGACTATGACTTCAAATACAAAGCTTAGCCACATCCGAGTGTAATCATCGTCGTCTTGATCTCCCTCTGCTCTTTTTACCCTCCGTTCTATCATTCTCCTAGGTAGCCTATCATCAGCACCACACTCGGTTTATACTTATAGCTTTTCCATCGAGTTCACTTTTTACTTAATCTCCTCAATCCGAGTACACTCCTACCATTGTTCAATGAATCAGTCAATATGCTGGTGGTTTTCAGCTGATCTGTATGGTCAGTGAAGTGTAAATGAGCATATTTTCCTACAAATTAGTAATTTGCCCGCTGGAGGTTTATAATGTAATTTCTTCTTTTATTATTTCTATTGTTATTTTTACGTAGGTAATTGTTATCTTTATTTACATTGGCATGTTGTAAATTCTATTATTACTATCTCAACGTTTGTTATTGTTACTAGTCTACTGTATTATTTAATTTTCAATGTTTTTTTTATAATGTTTACCATTTCTAATACATGATCATGTAATTTCAGTATTGTGGTTAAATATAAGAGAGGGCCTTGAGCACTAACTTTCCAGGAATAAATACGAATTACTTACTTACTTACTTACTTACTTCCACTGCGACACACTGTGTGTAGATGGAGAATTTCAACAAGCTCTATCACATTATAAGGTATCTCTTTCGTTTAGAAACGCTAAACGAACTAGTTTGTGACTCGGTATATGAAGTTGAAGACATTCTAGGAGCTACCATAAGGCATTCTGCAATCCCTTTTGTTTGGAATCGCTCCACGAACTATATTGCGACACGCTGTATTGAGCTGGAGACAATCTGCAAGGTTTATCACATCATAAGGCGTGCTATAATACCTTTCATTTGGAATCGCTCCACGAAATATATTGCGACACGCTGTATTGAGCTGGAGACAATCTGCAAGGTTCATCACATCATAAGGTGTGCTATAATCCCTTTCATTTGGAGTCGCTCCACGAACTATATTGCGACACGCTGTATTGAGCTGGAGACAATCTGCAAGGTTCATCACATCATAAGGTGTGCTATAATCCCTTTCATTTGGAATCGCTTCACGAACTATATTGCAACACGCTGTATTGAGCTGGAGACTATCTGCAAGGTTCATCACATCGTAAAGCGTGCTATAATCCCTTTCATTTGGAATCGCTCCACGAACTATATTGCGACACGCTGTATTGAGCTGGAGACAATCTGCAAGGTTCATCACATCGTAAGGCGTGCTATAATCCCTTTCATTTGGAATCGCTCCACGAACTATATTGTGACACTCTTTCTGCAATTGGGGACAATCTACTAGTTTTATCACATCATAAGGCATACTGCAATTCCTTTAATTTATAATCGCTCCACGAACTATATTGCGACACGCTATATGCATGATGAGACAATCTACAAGTTACATCATAAGGTTTGCTGTAATATCTTTCATTTGGAATCACTGCACAAACTATATTGAGAAAAGGAAATTTAATAACTTATTAATTTATACACGTGTAGACATTCCACTCGATAATAGAGTTGCTTGTATGAAACAAAAACTAATACTGTTCGGTGAAACACGTGCGTAGAAAGCATTGGCCTACGACTGTTTGGAGCTTCGGCTGCATTCCGACCAGGTTGTCCAGATTAAAACAATGTCTGTGTACTTGTCGCTGCTGAACGCACTATCCATTGCCGATATTCTGACAGCAAATATAGTGTGGCTGTACCATACACCAGCCTAGAAATATGCGGTGAAAAACTTACTATTGCAAGGGGTGCATTAGACCTGTAGCGCTGAGTAACATGCTGCGGGCGACAGGCTGGTTCTTATCTCTTCATATTCTGACGTAACCTACCCGCTGGCAGTAGTGGGGTTGTGAAAATCAGTTGGTAGATATCTGATTGATCATTTGTGCATGCGGGACATTTGTAACTAGAAAGTACGGCGTTCTTGAGCCACCTGGAATATATATATATACTATATTGTGACACGCTGTATGAGTATGAGGCAATCTACAAGCTACAGCACATCATAAAATATGCTGCAATTCCTTTTATTTGGAATCACTCCACATAATATATTGCCACAAGCTGTACGCAGCTGGGGGACACTCTATAAGCTATATCACATATATCATAAGGCATTACTACAAGCGGAATCGCTCCACTACCTACATTGCAGCACGCTGTACACTCAAGGCTTACACTAGCTCACGATCAGTTCATTGCCGAGAATTAGCATGCAAGTTAGCTGCTCCCTTCCCTGTCTCATTTCCATACCGCTTTAACCTCCACCCCTTTCGAGTTTAAAGCGATTTGGTTTATCCGTTTTCATTCCGCGAGAAACCAAGGTCGCGACATAGCAAGAGACAGCACGTATTCGCTCACATTAGAAAGTGAGGATGCTTCTCATCAGTTATCTTAGTAATTCCTTTGAAAAGGGATTTAATATTACTTGCGCGTTTCATTATTGAAACAGTGTGTTTCTCTAGGGACAAATTTGAAACATGAGCAATGTGTCGGTATTGTAGGCGTACGAGAAATGAATCTTTCTTCAAGTAATATGACGCTATTTGCCACAGCTTCCGAAAGTATGTTATTATTTTGCGTACGCATAGCACAGACGTAGCGACGTGCACTCTGAGAAGTAGCTAATATACTGTGTATTCCTGTTTCCAATTACAGCATGGAGAAATGTGATGATGATGATGATGATGATGATGCTTCTGGTTTAAAGGGGCCTAACCATCTAAATTATCGGCCCCTAATGCTATGAAATGAGACTAATTATAAGACAATTTAGAAGTCAAAAATCATCCACTGACCAGAATTCGAACCGTGATGAAGAAGAATGAATGGATGAATATTAATTTAAAACAATCAGTGGATCCGACCAGTAATGCCCCACATTCCGTGAAACTATCGAGAACAATACTATTACTGACCGTCCGGCTCCATGGATGAATGGTCAGCGTGCTGGCGTTTGGTCTCTGGGGTCCCGGGTTCGATTCCCGGCAGGGTCTGGAAATTTAACCATCATTGGTTAATTTCTCTGGCACGGGGGCTGAAAGTATGTGTCGTCTTCATAATCATTTCACCCTCATCACGACGCGGAGGTCGCCTAAAGGCGCCAACTCAAAAGATCTGCACCTGGCGAGCCGAACTTGTACTCGGACACTCCCGACACTAAAAGCCATACGCCAGTTTATTTCACTATTACTGACCAAGGGACTGCTTCTAAAGCATAATTCTGAATCGATGATGCTTCTGGTCTAAAGGGCTCCAAAATCCAGGTCATCAGCACCTCATAATGGTACCTATCACTAGTAAAGTAGAACCATGGCTTTCTCAAGTTGCGGTATTAATCAAAAGTAGCGTAAACTCGCGGTATTCCACACATTATGGTACTACTCACAGAAACGCTGACCTATGGTGTTTCTCACACAGTGGGTACTAACCATAGGCAACGCCTCTTACGACAGGCAGGGGATACCGTGGATGTACTCCTCGTCTGCGTCCCCCATCCACAGGGGGTGAGATGTATCATGTAAACTACATCACCGTTTGCGGATTGTTAGTGGGTTCAAGAGGTACTATAGCGAGGATGATGGTCGAGTTGTGCGAGAGGTTTGCTCTCAAGGAAGGCTACCTAGCGTGGGTCCGTGCTTCTCTTAAGGAACGATCTGTGCTGTAGTGTTTAGCGTGATAAGCTTCCATCGCCAGAGGTCCGGATTCGATTCCCGGCTCTGCCACGAAATTTGGAAAGTGGAACGAGGGCTGGAACGGGGTCCACTGAGTCTCGGAAGATCAAGTGAGTAGAGGAGGGTTCGATTCCCACTTCAGCCATCCTCGATGTGGTTTTCCACTTCTCCTCCAGGCATATGCCGGGATGGTACCTAACTTAAGGCCACGGCAGCTTCCATCCCTCTTCCTTGTCTATCACTTCCAATCATCCCATCCCCCACAAGGCTCCTGTTCAGCATAGAATGTGAGGCCGCCTGGGCTAGATACTGGTCGCCCTTCCCAGTTGTATACCCCGACCCAAAAACTCAAGCTCCGGAAAACTGCCCTTGAGGCGGTAGAGGTGTGATCCCTCGCTGTGTTCGAGGGAAAACCAACCCTAAAGCCAAACTGATTAAGAAAGAAAGTAAATAAAACGTAAACATCTTACAATACTGTGTCTTAGTGCAAAGTCATTGCAGGTCAGTTTCCTGAATAAGTGCCCGATACTAGGAAAAAAGAAAGTGTTAGTGAATATTGCTCCATAAACGAGCAGTTTGCGAGATAATTTAGATTTCGTGGTCACCAGCCACCACCGACTGGATTGTGTGTGAACGTCATCCTAGTTAGGAAAAGGTACCAATATCACACTAGGAAACGTTATTAGATACTTCGGTAGAAGTGCAGGGAAATTGTCGTCTTTCACTTTTATATTTCTACAATTGCATCTGATTTTATTTTGCAAGGTAAACTCTTGTCTTAAATGTGGATAAGGAATCACTTGGCGTGCTCCGGTTGTACGGGTATATATGCCTACCTCTTAGTCCCGTTATCGTAAATGCAAAAACGCTGATTTTGAGGTTTTTTGTGACTTGTTTTTGTCGTGTCCTCCTATGGGTACAATATTGTACGTGCATGTTTCACAGGAATGAAGGTAAGCTATGTGTACTCTCGTATGTGCAAGCATAATCCACCGATAAACAATGGTAGGTGATCATACAACAGTTCAGCCTTATGCCGTCCACTGCACTCCTTAGTGTATTGGCCCTGTCAGAACTGTCGATTCGACCTACCTTAAAGGTAGAAAAATAATGTCTCAGCAGCTTCTTTCTGCTATCCTGTATACAGTTAGTGAAATATCACTTTCGATAGTTTACCACTTACGTAGAGAGTTAACATAGAAGTTTCAATAACAAGAGAGAAATGCTATATTAAATATTGGTTGTAAGTAGCAAGTGGGACACGTAGATACCAAATGAATGCGTGCGGTGAGGTGATATCTATAACTGTGAATGGATGGGAGTTGGTAAAGCTGATGATATAAAAGAGAAGATGAGTATAAGAAGAATGTTCTGTGATAAGGCATGACATAAGATTTTGACAGTTTGAGTTTCTAGCCACGTGAGTAATAAAAGTAATGAAGTTGTTCTTGTCAGTAATATATCTCAGCTGAGATTGATCTCGTAAGTGAGACTTCAACACGATGGAGTGTGGCAATCAAGTTACTAAAGTGTCCAGATGGAATTCTGAGCTCGTACATCTGCAGAGGTCTAACTTCACAAGCCCCATCACCATTCTACTGCCTGACATCGCAGTAAAGTTTACACGAGTTCGGTAGCAAAGTAATTCACAAATTGAATGTGTCTGAAAGCTTATCTACGTCATACGAATCATCTCCATAATAACTGGTGTACCTGGACACAACTGTCTAATACAGAATAAAATGAAGATGTCTTTTATTCTGATATTAGAGTCTATATTTACTTAATAATATATCATTTATGAACAATGTAAGATGTTGCTGTTCTTGTTCGAGTCATCAGTCCATAGATTGATGCAGTCTTCCATGCCACCCCATCCTGTGCTAACTTTTTCATTTATACGTGCCTGTTGCATCCTTCATCTGCTCTAATCCGCTCCTTAGACTACCCCTACCGTTCTTACCATCTACACTTAACTCAGAAGCCGACTGAACAAGTCCTGGGTGTCTTAAGATGTGTCCCATCATTCTTCTCGTCTTCTCGGCAAATTTAGCCACATTTTTCTCCTCTCACCAATTCGATTCAGTATCTTTTCGTCCGTGATTCGATATATCCAACCCACCTTCAGCGTGTACGAATCGTTGGCTGAATGGTCAGCGCACTGACCTTCGGTTCAGAAGGCCCCGAGTTCGATTCCAGGCCATGTCGGGGTTTTTAACCTTCATTGGTTAATTCCAGTGGCCCAGGTGTTGGGTGTTTGTGCTATCCCCAACATCCCTGCAATTCACACACCACACATAACACGCAGTTACCTACACATGGCAGATGCCACCCACCATCATCGGAGGGTCTGCCTTACAAGGGCTGGACTCGGCTAGAAACAGCCACACGAAATTATTATTTTACCTTCAGCGTTCTTCTGTAACAACACATTTCAAAAGCTTCCATTCTCTTTCTATTCTCTTCTCCCATTTGAGCCACTCAAGCACCACTTCGTAATGCCTATGATTAGTTCTACTCTGTTTCGCAGTGCAAACTCAGAGTCTCAGCGAGAATAAAACGCCCTTTCTCAAATGTACTTAATAATCTGGGAAAGGGAATAGAAATCACTTGCTAAATAGCAGAAGCTCGCCCGAGCTTTCGAATTACTAGCGCAGTCAGCAGAAATGTTCCCAGACGGAATTAAATAAGTATAATGGGAAGTGTTTGAAGACAGTGTCTCTGGTGAATCATTATTGCTCATCAGAACTTAAATCTCTGTTGCGGGGTCAGTAGCGAGGGCAAGGACGTAGAGGTTACCTGTTTTCCATGGCTCGCTGAGCAATTACGAGAAACTACCTGAATCCAGTGTACTTGATTTTAAAAATGTGTAAGTGTGGGGTAGTTTTTATGGTGGTTATTACAGTTCCAAGGGGAAATACAGTACCTAACAAAAGTTTATGTCCTTCAGCGAAAATCAGTTGAGGGTATCGTGACTGAGATGTCCACAGTTCAGGAAAGCTACTCAATGATGAAAACATTCTACGGATATGAATTAAGAATTTAAGGTAAATAAAATATTTAAACCATATGAGGATATATTCTTCATTTATTCCTAAATATTCGAATCCTTTTCTTAATCATCGTTATCTATAAGTCACCGGTAAAAGTGCGTTCTAAACTAACGTTAATTCTAGGTCCCATATTCGCATGTTTTTCGTGTCTCTACTAAATATTCTCTACCAGGAGATTAACATCATTATAAATATATTTTATACTTTGTACAAGAACACAACCTGAGTTTAAAAAAGTGAAAATCCACAGCCTGTTTCCAGACATTTGACCGGGTCAGGAATGGAATGAATGAAGCACCCATCTAGCGGCGAGGATAGGAATTGTGCCGGCTGCCGAAACCTGTTGTACTCCTCTGGGGCAATGATTAATGAATGACAGATGAAATGAAATGTTAATGGAGAGTGTTACTGGAATGAAAGATGACAGGGAAAACCGGAGCACCCGGAGAAAAACCTGTCACGCATCCGCTTTGTCCAGCACAAATCTCACATAGAGTGACCGGGATTTGAACCATGGAACCAAGCGGTGAGAGGGCGGTGCGCTGCCACCTGAGCCACGGAGGCTACACACAACCTGAGTTTAACTCAAACAAAAATAGAAATTAGGTCGTTGCTAATGCACAGGCCGAGCAGAGAGCTAGCTGCTGTATTTCACTTAGTGGAAGGTTTCACCTTTCATTCTTCCAAGTGCCTCCATGGCGTGCTTCTTGAACTACACAATACACTAATTTAATTCAAGGAATTCTTTCTATATCACCGTTATTTGGCTTTCCTCTTAATCTCATCAAAGTACTCTGTTAGTGCCGGTATTGTTCTGGGGAAGGTAAACTTAGCTTTTCTCATTAAATGAGAACACACCAAGAGAACATTTTATGGTCAGTGAGGTTATTTATGTCCACCTCTGTGGTGTAGTGGTTAGTGTAATTAGTTGCCACACCCGGAGGCTCGGGTTCGATTCCCGGCTCTGCCACGAAATTTGAAAAGTGGTACGAGGGCTGGAACGTGGTCCACTCAGCCTCGGGAGGTCAACTGAGTAGAGGTGGGTTCGATTCCCTCCTCAGCCATCCTGGAAGTGGTTTTCCGTGGTTTCTCACTTCTCCTTCAGGCAAGTGCCTGGATGGTACCTAACTTAAGGCCACGCCGATTCCTTCCCTCTTTCTTGTCTATCCCTTCCAATCTTCCCATCCCCCCGCAAGGCCCCTATTCACCATAGCAGGTGAGGCTGCCTGGGCGAGGTACTGGTCATGCCCCCAGTTGTATCCCCCGACCCAAAGTGTCAATCTCCAGGACACTGCCCTTGAGGCGGTAGAGGTGGGATCCCTCGCTGAGTCTGGTGGTAAAGCCAGCCAACCTGGACTGTTAACCGATTAAGAAAGGAGGAAAGAAAGAAAAGACATCTTATTACAAGAGTTACTCCACAATGTTCCATAATAATAATAATGATGATGATAATAATAATAATAATAATAATAATAATAATAATAATAATAATAATAATACCGAGCTCGATAGCTGCAGTCGCTTAAGCGCGGCCAGTATCCAGTATTCGGGAGATAGTAGGTTCGAACCCCACTGTCGGCAGCCCTGAAGATGGTTTTCCGTGGTTTCCCATTTTCACACCAGGCAAATGCTGGGGCTGTACCTTAATCAAAGCCACGGCCGCTTCCTTACCACTCCTAGTCCTTTTCTGTCCCATCGTCGCCATAAGACCTATCTGTGTCGGTGCGACGTAAAGCAACTAGCAAAAAAGGAAATAATGATGTTATTTGCTTTACGTCCCACTAACTACTTTTACGGATTTCGGGGACGCCGAGGTGCCGGAATTTAGTCCCGCAGGAGTTCTTTTACGTGCCAGTAAAGCTACTGACACGAGGCTGACGTATTTGAGCACCTTCAAATACCACCAGACTGAGCCAGGATCGAACCTGCCAAGTTGGGGTTAGAAGGCCAGCGCCTTAACCGTCTGAGCCACTCAGCCTGGCCCACCCTGTTTCAATAACATCATCCGCTTTACCTGGAATGTTATATTATAATCTTGTACAGCTCCCCCGTTCAACGGTCAGTCTAGTGATTTTCAGTTCAGATGGGCTTAGTTCGATTCCCGGCCAGGTCAGGATTTTTACGTGGATCTGAGGGCTGGTTCGAGGTCAACTCAGCCGACGTGATTACAATTGAGGAACTATCTGACGGTGAGATAGCAGCCCCGGTTTGGAAAGCCAAGAATAACGCGAGAGAGGATTCGTCGTGCTGACCACACGACACCTCGTAATCTGCAGACCTTCGGGCTGAGCAGCGGTCGCATGGTAAGCCAATACCGTACGGTGCTGTTGCGCCATGGCGTTTGGTTTGGTTTACAAGGAAGTAAATTTTCGACAGCTTATGCTTGTTATTTCTGGGGTCGCTGAAACCATGAAGGCTCATTTTGGCTTTGACTCTGTTTTACGGGAGGATGCTCTCCCTGTGTCCACCTGTATGTGGAGAGATGCAAATGTTATTGCTGGTTGGTAGTGTGGTGTCTTGTCTGAATATGAAGAGGAGAGTGTAGGAAGAAACACAAACACCCAGTCCCCGATCACAACGAACTGTGAATGTTGTGTAGTTGACACTCATTTGCAGCTGGAGCATTGCCAGTTGTTGTTTGGGTATTCAGTCTATAGAATGGATTGATACAGCTCTCCATTCCACCCTACCCATTGATAACCATTTCAATTCTACGTAACTAGTACATCCTACATCTGCTCTATTCTGCTTGTCATATTCACACCGTGGTGTACCCCTTACCGTTCTTACCTCCTACCAACTAAACGTTCTGGGTTTCTCAGGGAGTATCTTGTTATTCTCTCTCTTCTTCTGGTCAAATGTTCTCTCCTCAGTAGTTTGCTTCAGTATGTCTTAAATAGTTGATTCGATTTACCCATATCACCCTCAGTATCATACTATAACACCACATTTCAAATGCTTCTATTCTCTTTCCTTCTGAACTAGTTTTCGTCCATATTTCCGATCCAGAGAATGCCATGCTCCAGATGAGTCTTCAGAAAAGTTTTTCTGATTCCTATATCAGTGTTTGAAGTGATCGAATTTATTCTCTTAAGAAATAACTTCCTTCCTTGTAATAGTCTGCATTTTATGTCCTCCTTACTTCTACCATCCTTAGTTATTCTAATACCCAAGTAATGGTATTCATCTACTTCTTTTAAGACTTCGTTGTCTAATCTAATATTTCCTGCATCACCTGCCTTCGTTCGAGTACACTTCATTACTTTCGTTTTATACTTCTTCTACAAGACTGAGTCCATACCTTTCAGCAATTTCTGCAGATCTTCTGCAGACTCAGATAAAATAACAATATCATCAACAAATCTCAGATTTTTGGTTTCTTCTCCTTGGATTGTGTTTCCTTTTCCGAATTCCCCCACCCGCCTGATTTCCTGCATCGCCCGTTCGATATGAACCTCGAATGTTGACGCGGTTTTCTCTAGTGTACTAGCCAACAGCGAAACAAAGCCGCTATATACAATATCACAGTAGTCAAATATCGCCGTTATTATCAATACTGCCGCCTCTGTGGTGTAGTGGTTAGCGTGATTAGCTGCCACCCCCGGAGGTCCGGGTTCGATTCCCGGCTCTG
Source organism: Anabrus simplex (assembly GCF_040414725.1). Lineage (NCBI taxonomy): Eukaryota > Metazoa > Arthropoda > Insecta > Orthoptera > Tettigoniidae > Anabrus > Anabrus simplex. The sequence goes on along the minus strand of NC_090265.1, from coordinate 32,766,611 downwards.
CCATGAAATTTGAAAAGTGGTACGAGGGCTGGAACGGGGTCCACTCAGCCTCGGGAGGTCAACTGAGTAGAGGTGGGTTCGATTCCCACCTCAGCCATCCTCGAAGTGGTTTTCCGTGGTTTCCCACTTCACCTCCAGGCGAATGCCGGGATGGTACCTAACTTAAGGCCACGGCCGCTTCCTTCCCTCATCCTTGCCTATCCCTTCCAATCTTCCCATCCCCCTACAAGGCCCCTGTTCACCATAGCAGGTGAGGCCGCCTGGGCGAGGTACTTGTCATACTCCCCAGTTGTATCCCCCGACCAAGAGTCTGAAGCTCCAGGACACTGCCCTTGAGGCGGTAGAGGTGGGATCCCTCGCTGAGTCCGAGGGAAAAGCCGAACCTGGAGGGTAAACAGATGATGATGATGATGATTATCAATACTTTGTTGCTGGAAGTAAACATCGTTAGGTCTCGGTCAGACGTTCACGCACTGTGTCTAGTAATCACGTAGTAACCACGTAATTCTCCGTGTCGCTTATTAATGGGTGACGTCAACTTCACGAACATGTATTTTCCTTGTTTCAGCGCTGTGCTAATACAGAATGTAGACAAAGTCAATAGAGGAATGCCTATTGACAGTCTGTTTGGTACAACTCACGGCTGTAGTGGTACAGTGTTTGCAGCAGTATTGACACTTCTCCTCGAGTCAGTCTGTGTATAGCTCCACCTTTAATAATCGTCGCAGATCAAATCACTTGTCGATATCAACACGCACTCTCCGCCCTCAGGCTGTAAAGTCATGCTCCACTGCTCATGATTCCAACCTATCTGCCACAATATTTCCATTTCAGATTGCTCCTGAGGCGTCTGTCATCAGTGACAGCGTATTGCTTAGATACGGGCAAGTGTACTGGAATGTTACATCTCCGACCCGTATCGTGCAGTCAGCTCGCTTGAAAATGAAAATACACAGGCTGTTCCCAGTCAATAATCCTGTTCAGGAATATAATTAATGAAGCCCCCATCTAGCAGAACCGGAGAAAAATCCTTCAGGCTAGCAACTCAATGTTGAAAACATCCTAGGGATATGGGCGACGAATTTAAGGCAATACAAGGGAAAATGACTGCCACATTACCTCCAGGAGGTGGACTGCAAATTGGCTACAAGAAAGATAATCTCAGTGTACCTTGCCTGGCGTTTACCGACGACCTTACCTTACTAGCCAACAACATAGAAGAAGCTACTCACCAGCTACAGAGCCTCTATACCATAGCAGCTAAAACCGGCTTGAGGGTCAATATAAAGAAAACTGAGTTCATGACTAACATAAAGGGAGTCCCACCTACTTTGCCACTGGAAAACACCACCATTCATAAGGTTCCTGCAGTGAAGTACCTAGGGTAGTGGATTTCAGCAAGCGAGAATGAGACATTAGCAATAGACAACAGATGCACCAGGTTGGAAAGGATCTACCATACCTGTAAGAGCATCTATACATCCAAGTGCCTCTCTAAGAACCTTAAACTCCAACATTACAATTCAGTAGTAAGACCGTCCGTACTGTTCGCCTCTGAGTGTCTTCTGATGAACAGAAAAGGTCCACTGAGGAAGCTAGAGCTCAAGGAATGAAAAATACTAAGGAGGATTTTAGGACCAATAAGAGAAGGGAATGGTACTTACAGGATAAGGCACAACAAAGAGATCTATGACCATCAAGAAGACATAGTTACATCCATGAGGAAGAGGCGATTGACTTTGGATGGGCGTTTGACTCGTATGAGTACTTACAGACTTACCGGCAAGATCTTTACCATTACAGGCAGAGGGAAAACGTCCAAAAATAAATGGATCACCACAGTGAAGTCCGACTTAGAACAGCTGGGGATTTCAGAACAAACCATACAGGATCGTGTGTTATTCCGGCAGTTGACCTTTCAAGGTGTCTTTCCAGAGTCTCTCACCAGCAGAAAGAGTACAGGCACACAGCCAGAAGATGAAAGCTTTCTGGGCAAAGAAGAAACAGAATTTCCATACAAGGAGTCGAAACGAGCCCCGTGGTCCTCAGTAGGCCCAAACGACAAGAAGAAGAAGAAAAGTATGATAATATATTGTTTATTTGTACTTAAAAGCTACAAAAATTTTCTTAATCATCGTTATGCGGTCGATTAGATGCGCAGTTTGTATTTTTGTGCCACTACGAGCGCTAATGTGAGTCAATGCACAGTTTCACTTAAGCCCTTATAAGTACATTCGGTGTAGACATTTAAAAAAAAAGTTGCCTGAGGGTATTGAACCAAGGAGCACATTACAAAAATAATGATGTAAATAAGTTAACTTGACTAGGATTTGAAAACAAACTAGTGATTTACGAAATTTCTACTTTGTCTTTGATAGAACTATTCAAGACTCACAATTTCCGGGCCCTTTAGCCTTTCAACGTTCGATAAAATTGAGGAAATTGCTCAATTTTACGTCTTTCGTAGTGTGGGGACCGCTAAGACATATTTTCACCATCAAAGCCTGTTTCCAGCGACCGCCGGAGCCTGTCGCACTCCTCTGGAGCAATAATTAATGAAATTAAATTTTATTGGAAAGTATTTCTGGAATGAAAGATGAAAGGAAAAACGGGAGTAACCGGAGAAAAACCTGTTCCGCCTCCACTTTGTCCAGCACAAATCTCGCGTGGAGTGATCGGGATTTGAATAAGGGAACCCAGCGGTGAGAGCGTAGAAGAGTCAAGTCGTTCATTGTAGCTTACTTTATTTATTAACCTGTTTACCCTCCAGGGTTGGTATTTCTCGCGGACTCAGCGAGGGATCCCAGCTCTACCTCAAGAGCAGTGTCCTGGAGCGTGAGACTTTTGGGTCGGGGGATACAGCTGCTATGCTGAACAGGGGCCTTGTGGGGGGATGGGAGATTGGAAGGGACAACGAGGAGGGAAGGAATCGGCCGTAGCCTGAAGTTAGGTACCACCACGGAAAACCACTTCGAGGATGGCTGAGGTGGGAATCGAACCCACCTCTACTCAGTTGACCTCCCGAGGCTGAGTGGAACCCGTTCCAGCCCTCGTACCACTTTTCAAATTTCGCGGCAGAGCCGGGAATCGAAGCCGGACCTTCGGGGGTGGCAGCTAATCACGCTAACCACTACACCACAGAGGCGGACCATTCACTGTAGTACTCTTCGATATGATTGTGTTTTTGGAGACCAGAATAGTTCCACCTAGACGTGTCTCTTTCTTCCGGTAGATGACACGAGTGTCTTCTTTTCTCGTCACTGTACAGCTTTCTTTCATCTTCTTTTATTCAGTGTTTACAAGCTTATTTTGGCGTTTCTCAAGAAATGTGATATTTTGCACAATAACGACTGGTGATGATCTGACAGCTTCAGATAGTGAATGTGACTGTCATTACGTGCGCAGTTGCAGCGCTGGATGGGTGAATAGTAATCTGGAGAGGAACAATGACTGAGTTTCCTTTCTGTCGTCCATCGTGTCCGATATTTCACGTACGAACAGGTGTAAATAAAAACAATGAAGAAAATGATCTTTTAAAAACAAACCAAATCAAACCCTGTGGCTCAACAGCCACGACGGGCCTTAGCCTACCAAGCGACCACTGCTGAGCGCGAAGGGCTGCAGATTACGAGGTGTCGTGTGGTCAGCATGACCGGGGCCGCTATCTCACCGTCAGATATCTCTTCAATTGTAATCACGTAGGCTGAATGGAGCACGAACCAGCCCTCAGATTCGGATAAAAATCCCTGAGCTGGCCGGGAATCGAAGCCGGGGACTACAGGTAAGAGGCACGCACGCTACCCCTAGACCGCTGTGCCGGCGAAAACGATCTTATGTCTACTGTAAATACTTTTATCAATAATGATTTTAATATGTGCTAATGTAGAACTCAGCTGGTCCACAGCAGTGGCAAGGTGCTCAGGCAGCTGGTAGCGAAGGTGTTAATAGGGGTGATAAAACAGCCCTAGCGGTTCAACATCGGAATAATTCACACACATTTCTGGCGATGATGGGAAAAGAAAGAGCTAGGATTGGGAAGGAAGGTACACACTGAACATTTGGCTGGAGTAAAACATGGAAAACGACGGAAAACTCTTTTCAGGGCTGCCGATAAGAAGTTTTCGAAAGCAACATCTTCCGAATGCAGAGTAATAACGCCTCGCCCAAACAATACAGTTAACTTAATCGGTGTGTAAAACAGCTGTCTGTTAAAATGCAATTACATGATCCATTCTAAGTAGTGCAGGGACGATAAGCCTAGCGTGAGGCTACATCCTCTGTAGCGGTCCACTTTCACAAGTCGTGGTAGCGTGATTCCCGGAGTCCCGATAAATTTAGCAGAGTGCATGTCGGCCCGGACAGGTAAACTTGGCTACCACTGGACTGTTCTCGTTAACTTACACACGGCATCTTACTGACCTGAATCAGCGATATTGAACAAGCAGAACTCTTTCAGTATGTGTGTGGTGGAAGTAGCTACCATCTGGTGGTCTGTAGGTATGGAATTCGTATTTGACAGGAATTGTATTAATTTATTTACTTAATCCGTTTACCCTCCAGGTTAATAGGGAATAGCCTGGCACAAGAAAAGAAAGAAATGCTCACCAATATCTACATATATATAGAACAAAATGTCTGTCTATCTGTGTGTTCGTTCCTTATACAAATCCATACCGTTCTACGAATCTGAACAAAATGTTATATACTTATCTTTTAGGAATATGCGGCTAATCCTGCCTACAAGAAATTTTAATAGCCCTTTCCATTCCATAAATTTAGGCCCTTTGGCACATTAATATAGGCTTACATATGCAAAATATCGAATTTGTTGTATAAGGATAAGACAAAATTCTTTTTTAGCTTCGCAACACCAAGACGAAAACTCAGTAAGTTCCTACGGGAACGAAAATCATGTTTTAAGACCCTAAAACCTAGTTTTATGGAGATATTAGTACCACACTACCCCCGCTCTAGGAATCGGATGAATAATGGATTCGTCCTCTACCGCCTCAAGGACAGCGTCCTAGAGCTCGAGGCATTGGGTCAGGGGTACTTTTGGAAGGGAGGACCAGGACCTCGCCCAGACGGCCTCACTTGCTGTACTGAAGAGGTGCCTTGAGGGACAATGGATGATTGAGAGGGATACACAAGGAAGAGGGAAGGAAGCAGTCGTGTCCTTAAGTTAGGTACCATCCCGAATTTGCCTGGAGAAGAAGTGCGAAACCAGGGAAAACCATTTCCAGGATGGGTGTGGCGGAAATCGAACACGGGTCTCCAAGTTTGGCAGCTAATCACATAATCTACTACACCACAGAGGCGAAGAGACCAGACTTTCAAGAGAAAATATACCTGGAACACTGTGGTTCAGGACTTACCATTCGTTTTCAGTCCTACGTGATGTGATCGTTCTAATAAGTTGTAATGCAGAAGCTTGAAATCCATCCTAATAGCAAATTCATCTTGAGAAATGGAATGGAAGCTCTACTATATATTACATATCCACATTTCTGGTGTTGTTGCTTGGGTCATCAGTGCATAGACTGGTGCCTCCATGCCATATTTAGCTTCCGCTGTGGATCAGTGGCAGAGTGTCGACTTCCCGATCCCAAGATAATGGGTTCGAACCCGAGAGTAGTCAGAATTTTGAAGGGCGGAGAAGGTGCATTCGACACTCCGTGTCATAAAATTTCAGCATGTAAAAGATCTCTCGTTGCACATTTTTTGTTCAACCGACATTATTAATTAAAGTACAGCCACAGACACCCAAGAGGAATTCCGTTTACTCTGCTTTGTACTAGGCCTAAACTCAAACGGAACGTCGAAATTGACGAGCAGAAAACCCGATGGCATCAATTTGAAACGCTTGCACACGGTAGCTGAGACCATGCGATTATTATTATTATTATTATTATTATTATTATTATTATTATTATTATTATTATTATTATTATTATTATTATTATTATCATAAAACAGAACATATTCATACTCACGGGACATGTTCAATAGTATGTTGTACAGAAACGATTAGCATTTCAGTCACCTAGGTTCAGCATGAGTCCTGTTGCCTAGTAGGCACTGGGTCCTCCATGGGCACTGATAACTTGTTTCATGCGTGATGGCATCGACGCGCATAAGGCGCCTGGGGTGTAGCCATCCATTCTGCATTCACCTCGTTCCACAGTTCATCTTTGGTGGTTGGCATTGAATCACAGCGCCGCACCCGCCGTTTCACCATATACCACACATTTTCGAATGGCGACAAGTCCGGTGACTGGGGGAGTCTGACATCCTGCGACAACAAGAAGACACGTGTTCGTGCAGCAACAAGTGGTCGCGCATTGTCCTGCTGAAATATGGCGTCTGGGGTGTCGTGCCGAAAGGGTATGGCTACGGGTCACAGGATGTCATTCACGTAGGTCAAACTGGTCACTATACCCTGGAGAGGCAGCAACTGTGATTTGTGGTTGTACCCAATAGCACCCCACACCATACGGCCTTGAGCTGGTGCTGTATGTCTTGTGCAAATGCAGTCAATGTGATGCCTATCACCCTGTCCTCGGCGAACCATTTTCAAACAAACGGAACCTGGATTCGTCCGAAAACACTATCTGCTGCGATTCCTGTCCACAGTGACATCGATCCGTACACCATTGCAGTCTAGCATGTTCATGCACATCAGTGAAAGGTATGCGGAGAAGTGGACGACGCGCCGGTAACCCAGACCGTAATAAACGACGACGGACTGCTTCACTCCTGATGGTGTACGATGTCTTGCACTGTTCCACTGTTAAGCCAGAGCCGAGGAGGATGCAGATCTGTCCTGCAATTACATTCGGATGAGGTGTCGATCTTCTCGCGGGTTCACCTGGGTGGGGCGATTGTACGGCCTTCTATGAAAAATTCTGTACACACCCGTTTCACTGCCGACACACTTCGTTCCACGAGCAACAATTTCCCGGATGGATGCATCACGTTCTTTTGCGACAATAATTCACCCTTCACGGTTCTCGCATATGTCTGCGAGGCATCCTGGACGTCTGCTCAAGTCACACTGATCTATTACCGATCGTTTATAGCAACAATGAGAGCCGCAGGTACATTTTGTCAGTCGGTGGTGGTGCGCCGAAATATTGATGTGGACCTTGAACCTCAAGGCCGATATAATTCAATGCAAATCATTTCTTAAGAACATATTAATGCACATGTCCTGTGAATATGAACTTCCTAACTCTAATCTTTGAAGATGTTCTGGTTTGTATAGGCATGAGTGAATTATTATTATTATTAATCAATTGTTCATTTCTACATCCTACATCTGTTCTAATCTGTTTTTCATTGCCATGCCTTGATCTAACCCTACGTTATTACCGCCTAACAATTCCCTCAAAAACGAACTGTGTGTCTTAAGATGTGTCCTATCGTTGTATCTCTTCTTCTCGTTTAATTTATCCAAATCGTTCTTCTCTCATGACCTGTTCATTCGTGATTCGACCTACCCATTCACCTTCAGCATTTTTCTGTAACACCACATTTCAAAAGCCACTGTTCTCTTTCTCTCTGAGCTAGTCATCGCCCATACAAGGCATTGTTGCTAGGCAACATAACGTCGCACACTTTGTTACATGATATTATTTAGTTACACATGCGCAGCTCCAAGAGTTGTTTAAATGTTGGATTACCTTTACATGATATATTCCTACGACGAGAGCTGTAATAATGCAGATCTTCATGGTTTAGATTATAATGGCTTAATCCCCGAATGGCAGCCATAGCAGATGAGGAGGTGTTGTTCAGATGTCATGCTAAAATGTTAACTGATGATGGTAGTGTTTGTGGTTGTTCTATAAGTTGTAACATTACGTGCTAATGAGTCTCTGTATATCAGGGCGATAAAGAAGATAATTATCAAAATGAGAATGAGAGCGTGAAGGAACGGTCACTCGAATGAGGGGAGAAAAGGAATCATAAAACTGATTGTTGGGGAAATCAAGGACTTCCTACGTCTAAGATGCTCTTCAATGGCCAAATCAGAAAAAGCAGTAGTTCTTCAAGGGAAGCCAATAAGAAATGTGGCATTAGAAAGCTGATGGAAAGGCAGGTCTTTCAAGGTATGCATTGTTGACAAAAACATCTATGTGAATACACGTGAGTACAGTCGGTTTCAGTAGTCAAAATATGTTCATACTGGTTGTAGGCTTTTGGAATATTTTATTCATAACGGGGAAGTCAAATGAAAACCAGTCCGACCCATTGGCTGTATGGTCAGCGTTGAGTCCTTCGGTTCAGAGGTTCCAAGGTGGCGTCAGGAAGGGCATCCGACGTAAAAGACGGCCAAATCCACATGTTCGAAACAGTTCGCACCCGCGGCCCCACAGGTGTGGGAAAAGCGGTAGAAAAAGAAGAAGTAAAATGAAAACCGAACACTGGCTACGACGTGACAATGGAATTAATGGTTGTATTTAAAAGTAATTACCAAGAGCTGGAATACCCTGGGAGACGAGACGAGAAACAGGTAGGTCGCTGACGGATCCACTCTTGCTCTCCTCACGCAAATGAAACCGATGTTCAAGAATGTTTTCCTTCAGGTCGCAAAAAATGTGAATATCACAAGGTGAAAGATCCGGACTGTACGGAGGATGTTGAAGTGTTTCCCAACCAAATCGCTGAAGCCAAATGGTGACACCACCTTTTATCCCCTGTGACGATACGGGACAGAAACGCACACTCATCCTCGTCGTACCGCTGCAGATGACTCAGGCAAGACGCCATTCTTTCGCTATTTTGTCCCTCCGTCAGTTGATGCTGAACGCACAGCGCACACAATTTGCGGAAATGGAAGGGATCTTTGATAATGGCATGCACGGAGCCGTAGCTAACCCAGAACCGAACACGAACCTCAGTGTGTGGTCGGTTTTCTCGGATAAGACCATCCATCCGCCCTATCACATCAGGAGTAATGTCTGGTGTGGATCATCTTGCAGTGGTGAGCATCCTTCTTGGAATCTCCTGTATCATTCGTCATGGACAGCCGACATGCGACAATGAGTTTCTGGTACTCCAGCAACCTCAACAACCAGAATATGAACCACACTTGTCTGCTCTTCTTTGCTAGCCTCCATTTCTACAGCTGGACGAACACAGAAGACCAGTTCGCGCACCATGAAAAGACATAACCCAACAAATGCCTGCATCTTTGAGTTGTCACTATCCAGTTCCCCTACCATAGCGATGGCAGTATCTGTATATAACAACAGTCTTGCCACCTATGGCGGGGTTCGGTTTTCATTTGACTGCCCCTTATATTTTAGTTGTTTATTTACACAGTGCCGATCGTGTTACCAAAGGGCAAGCCATGACTTATGTCTCGACCCTCGTAATATACAGCTCAGTGTGCAACTCGGCCTACCCTTGAAATAAAATACCGAAAAGGGGAAAATTCTGGTGAACCATTTTCCCATGAAGTCGTATCAAGTAAACAAACAATAAACAGACAAGCAGGCAGACACATTTTCACATGAACTTTATTTTGACATTTTATACCTAAACTGAGATATGAATCAAGTACGTGCTAAAAATTTGATGTGTACAGATAACATAAACCATTATTCCCTTGGCGAAAATCAAATGATCATAAATATGTCTCCAGGTTACGGCCATCCATCAACGGGTGCTCATTTCAGAAGGCAACCAGCCATAAGACATAGCCAGCACTGTTGCTAGGTAACAACCAGCCATAATACATAGCCAGCACGGTTGCTAGGTAACAACCAGCCATAAGACATAGCCAGCACTGTTGCTAGGTAACAACCAGCCATAAGACATAGCCAGCACGGTTGCTAGGTAACAACCAGCCATAAGACATAGCCAGCACTGTTGCTAGGTAACAACCAGCCATAAGACATAGCCAGCACGGTTGCTAGGTAACAACCAGCCATAAGACATAGCCAGCACGGTTGCTAGGTAACAACCAGCCATAAGACATAGCCAGCACGGTTGCTAGGTAACAACCAGCCATAAGACATAACCAGCACTGTTGCTAGGTAACAACCAGCCATAAGACATAGCCAGCACGGTTGCTAGGTAACAACCAGCCATAAGACATAACCAGCACGGTTGCTAGGTAACAACCAGCCATAAGACATAGCCAGCACTGTTGCTAGGTAACAACCAGCCATAAGACATAGCCAGCACTGTTGCTAGGTAACAACCAGCCATAAGACATAGCCAGCACGGTTACTAGGTAACAACCAGCCATAAGACATAGCCAGCACTGTTGCTAGGTAACAACCAGCCATAAGACATAGCCATCACGCTTGCTAGGTAACAACCAGCCATAAGACATAGCCAGCACGGTTGCTAGGTAACAACCAGCCATAAGACATAGCCAGCACTGTTGCTAGGTAACAACCAGCCATAAGACATAGCCAGCACGGTTGCTAGGTAACAACCAGCCATAAGACATAGCCAGCACGGTTGCTAGGTAACAACCAGCCATAAGACATAGCCAGTACGGTTGCTAGGTAACAACCAGCCATAAGACATAACCAGCACGGTTGATAGGTAACAACCAGCCATAAGACATAGCCAGCACGTTTGCTAGGTAACAACCAGCCATAAGACATAGCCAGCACGGTTGCTAGGTAACAACCAGCCATAAGACATAGCCAGCACTGTTGCTAGGTAACAACCAGCCATAAGACATAGCCAGCACGGTTGCTAGGTAACAACCAGCCATAAGACATAACCAGCACGGTTGCTAGGTAACAACCAGCCATAAGACATAGCCAGCACGTTTGCTAGGTAACAACCAGCCATAAGACATAGCCAGCACGGTTGCTAGGTAACAACCAGCCATAAGACATAGCCAGCACGGTTGCTAGGTAACAACCAGCCATAAGACATAGCCAGCACGGTTGCTAGGTAACAACCAGCCATAAGACATAGCCAGCACGGTTGCTAGGTAACAACCAGCCATAAGACATAACCAGCACGGTTGCTAGGTAACAACCAGCCATAAGACATAGCCAGCACGTTTGCTAGGTAACAACCAGCCATAAGACATAGCCAGCACGTTTGCTAGGTAACAACCAGCCATAAGACATAGCCAGCACTGTTGCTAGGTAACAACCAGCCATAAGACATAGCCAGCACTGTTGCTAGGTAACAACCAGCCATAAGACATAGCCAGCACGGTTGCTAGGTAACAACCAGCCATAAGACATAGCCAGCACTGTTGCTAGGTAACAACCAGCCATAAGACATAGCCAGCACGGTTGCTAGGTAACAACCAGCCATAAGACATAACCAGCACTGTTGCTAGGTAACATTGTCCATCCATCCATACCTTACTTCACAGCCTACACGGTTGCCATGGTTACACTTCCGTCACACACTTTGTCATGTCACTTTACATGAAATTTTGGAAGACCCCCACTCATAAGAAATATTTACGTCGAAAAGAAAATCGCAGGAGGCATTGTCAGAAAGGTGTGAAAACGGCTGAAATTAATGATTTTTATTTTGTCATTTTATGTGATCGTTAACTTGATCTTGAGATCCCTTTTCATCCATTGAGCATTTGGTACGAGCAATGAGTAAAGGATAATGCTGAACCTCCTTTTTCTTGCAATGAAAATATTTGATTGATCGCTACGCACTCGATTTTGTTATTCTAGAGCTGCATTTGGTCTCATTTGGTTTCGAATTTAGTCATCTCATCAATGGTTGAGTAATCACACGTTCTTCTTACTTTGTTGTGGTTTAAGGTTGAACACTGTGAAAATTTGTCGAAAAATTCAAAAATATATTTTTCAAAGAGATATCCGCCCCCAGCGGATTGTTGTAAGATATTCACGTGCAGGGTGTTTAAAAAGGCATAAATTCAGGGTTACATTCCTCACATATAGAGAAGGAGAAGTGCATATAAACATGGGTACTGAAATTCGTAATTTCTTGGCCTCCACGATCACTTGATCTAATCCCGTTGGCCTTTTTTGTATGAGATTACCCAAAGTCTTTGATGTACGCGACTCGTTTGGAGGACGAAACAATACTTCATGGTAGAATTTTAAAGTCCTTTTAAACAATAGGTACAGCAACAAGTATATTATATCAACGAGTAGAAGACTTTAGTACTGCAGGAGGCATGAACTTTGAACACCACTTTTATCGCAATGACCTGACTACATCATTACATGTAAGCTTGGCCTCAATATCAGAAGAACGCACGACCTGCTCTGAAATTCGAAAAGGACGCATTTCCCGACTCATGTTTATATGAACTTTCTTCCTTCGCTATATGCGAGGAATCCAACCCTGAAAATATGCCACGCATTTTTAAATCACCTTGTATAGAATTCCAAAGGACACTTTGTGTTTCGAAATCGGACTGAAGGCTCCGAAGTTAGAGGGCCTATTCACAGTCGAGCCGGTCGGCGAGCCGGTCGACCCGACTGGCTCGACTGTTACCGTTCACTAGCGAACTAGTCGGCGAACTGGTCCACAAGTCAGTAAGTATACACCGATGTGGGAATTTCGCAACGAAATGGAAACAGTACGTAACTATCCTGCGTTTTTATTGTAGTCCGACGTAAAAACTTGAAAATGGCTGTAGCTTTTTCAGCATTATTGTCTGTTGATGAGAAAAAGCAATATAAACGTGTGTGTATGAAGAAATCATTCAGATATAAACTACGATTATCACAAACGCAGGCATCTTAGAGAGTGCTGTCGTTTCCTCTAGCCTCTTGTGGCAAGAAAACACATACCCTGAAGAAAGCTGACTCGTGGGAGATCGTCGCATTTGAGCTCTGGAAATCAGGTGATGCTGCTAATAATAGATTACGAAATTCTTAAAGGAAGTAGATGAATATTATTGCTTAGCTAGTGGAATAACTAACCATGGCAGAAGTAAGGAGGTTATAAATGCAGACAGACTAGCAGTCATCAGAGCTGACTAATTTGTTTTCTGCAGATGATATCACTTTATCCGCCAACGATAGCCTCGAACGTATACATAAGAGAGTTATTAAGTACGTGGACTGGCCGTCTTGTGTTGCTGTGGTGCACTATAGTGGAGAGTTTGCACCGTGAGAGTTCTTCGCTAGTCCCAGCAAGAGGCAGTTGCGTGCATACAGTATAAAGACGACTACGGTCTTTGCTGTGAAAGGTAATATTGATTATTAGCGACTGAACCTGAGAATGAGCAACAGGGAAATTTAAGGTTTTGCCAAAAATTCGGCAAATCCGCTAGCGAAACGTTTGCGATGATAAAGTCGAAATCGTCCGAATCATCACGACCGGTATGAGAAGCGAAAGGACAGGCCAAAAGACTATGTGACCCTTGAACTGTTAGCGCCAGGCCACGAACATGTTGACTGTAGTACGTACATAGGTGTTGACTGTAGTACATGAGTGTACATCCTGTTGCCTACACTGTAAGCGCCAGTCCAAGATGTTATTGACTGCAGTACATGAGTGTACACTGTGTTGCCTACACTGTAAGTGCCAGTCCAAGATGTTATTGACTGCAGTACATGAGTGTAAACTGTGTTGCCTACACTGTAAGCGCCAGTCCAATATGCTATTGACTGTAGTACATGAGTGTACACTGCGTTGCCTACACTGTAAGCGCTAGTCTAAGATGTTATTGACTGCAGTACATGAGTGTACGTCCTGTTGCCTACACTGTAGGCTCCAGTCCAAGAAGTTATTGACTGCAATACATGAGTGTACACTGCGTTGCCTACACTGTAAGCGCTAGTCCAAGATGTTATTGACTGCAGTACATGAGTGTACGTCCTGTTGCCTACACTGTAGGCTCCAGTCCAAGAAGTTATTGACTGCAGTACATGAGTGTACGTGCTGTTGCCTACACTGTAGGCTCCAGTCCAAGATGTTAATGACTGCAGTACATGAGTGTACGTGCTGTTGCCTACACTGTAGGCTCCAGTCCAAGAAGTTATTGACTGTAGTACATGAGTGTACGTACTGTTGCCTACACTGTAGGCTCCAGTCCAAGATGTTAATGACTGCAGTACATGAGTGTACGTGCTGTTGTCTACACTGTAGGCTCCAGTCCAAGAAGTTATTGACTGTAGTACATGAGTGTACGTACTGTTGCCTACACTGTAGGCTCCAGTCCAAGATGTTAATGACTGCAGTACATGAGTGTACGTGCCTACACTGTAGGCTCCAGTCCAAGATGTTAATGACTGCAGTACATGAGTGTACGCGCTGTTTCCTACACTGTAGGCTCCAGTCCAAGATGTTAATGACTGCAGTACATGAGTATACGTGCTGTTGCCTACACTGTAGGCTCCAGTCCACTAACTTATTGACTGGAGTTGTAGATATGCTCCAGATGATCATTGCTGAAAGTCATGCCCTATGATTGGAGATCAATTTGGAAGAAATAAAAATAACGAACGAATTGCCCCATTGCAGGACTTGTCACAATGCATTGACGCGATTAATGATTATTAGTTTGTAGACGAGTGAGCTGGGAAACACCAATCAGATGGCAAATGGCTATGGACTGCAATCCAGTGATCAGCCTTATAGGCAGGTAACAGGAAAGACAAAAAGGAATATTTTCGAAATGACAGGTTCTCCATATTCTTTCACGGTAAAGAATTCTGGACACTGAAGGGATGTGATGCGAAAAGAATTGACGCCTTTGAAATGTGGTGCGGGCGGTGTTGGCTGCGCACCCTATAGACAGCAAGAAGAGCGAACGCGTCCATTTTAAATGAACTTGGAATTCGTGTCAGATTCTCGGCTGTTTATCGATGTCGCAATACTTTCAAACCTGCTGCCACTGCGTTAGATGCGTGAGGAAAACTGGGAGAAGTGACGGATGGTCCAGAGCCATTTACTTTTGTTGACGCACTGGCAACACTGATCGTGTACTGCTCTCTAATCGAAGCCGGACAGCTCCAGGTCCACGTATTCTTCAAAGTGTTTTTTCTCTATTATGCAGTCCAACATGTAGTATTCAGGTATGTAAATTTATATTATAAACCATAAAAATACAAATATTTAATAAAACTGATATGCACTAATACGTAATCCGAAAGTACTTACCGTGTCCCGTATCCTGCGCTGCCGCGCGCGACTAGGACGACCTCATATATAGACATTTATATGACTATTTTCCGGACCATTTTCCAGGAAAACTAAAAGACTCGTGGAAACATGTTCAAGATAAAAAATTGTTAGACGATTTTCTACATTTTCCCGCAAACTACATTTTATTGGCTGAAGAAACATAAACGTGGCCTCTTATTAAAAGAAACAATACATGATTTTACGGATTTTAATTTACTTCTTAAGGTTTTTATACTTAAAAATTATGTTAATTTGTTATGTAGACAATAGTTATACCACTGTAATCAGCAGACTTTCCTGAAGCTTGTAATATAATTTGTTTTGCAATGTTGTAGGAGGTAACATCAGGAGCGTGGGAGAGAACAAACTGGGTCGCGCTCCGAAATCATGTGTTCAGTATTAGATATTCCTCCGCCAGTGGCTACAGAACGTTGGCAACAACGGAATTTCTCTGACCCGCCTAATTTAGTGGTCACGACTGTAGTCATGTGGTACGAGTGGCGGTAAGTGTAACAGAGATAGTTCAAGGAAACGTTAATAGACGGTGATCCAGGTGACGGTTGTAAAAAATTAAACATTCCCCATTGGGTGACCTCCCCAAATCTTCCGCAGACTAGCAAAAGGTCGACGCAAATGGAAAACCATAGTTCATGTTTGAAAATTATGTCATGAGTTCACGATTCCTAAGAAGAGAGAGAACCATATCAAGTAAATTTCTTGGCTGCTGATATCTCGTTCATAACATAAGAACATGCAGTTGTATAAGAATTCCGAACCACAGAATCATTGGCCACTGTTCGAACCACGGACACCTTAGTGAGACATCACGATCCGAAGAGAAATTTCATTTCTTCAACTGACAGGCACATACCTTTTACTTATTTTCATTATCCAATCAAGAATATTTAATAGCGATATTTTGTAGGAAATCTGCCGTAATTCTGTACTTAATTTGCTCAAAGTTTCTCCCTTCACCGCTTATAAGAACTAATAAGGTGAACAAGTCGATGTGGACAAGCAAGCGCCACAGAGTTTACAAACGAAGACGCAAAGTTCCAAAGAACGTTAAGTCCATCAAAGGCTAGACAATAAGGGAAGGTAATATTTCAAATTAATTCAAAAAATTATAGTCCACACGTAAAGTTTGAGAAGTCTGCCTTTGTGGTGTAGTGGTTAGTGTGATTAGCTGCAATTCCCGGGGGCCTGGTGCAATTCCTACTCTGCCATGACATTTGAAAAGTCGTACGAGGGCTGGAACGGGGTCCACTCAGCCTAGAGATGTCAGATGAGTAGATGGGGTTAGATTTTCACCCTAAGCCATTCTCGAAGGGGTTTCCCGTTGTTTCCTCTTCTCCTCCAGGCAAATGCCGTGATGGTATCTACGTTAAGGGCAGGACCACACTCTCCCTTGCCTGTCCCTTGTAATCTGCCCCCCCCCCCCATGAGGCTTCTGTTCTACATAGCAGGTGAGCCTGCCTGGGAGAGGTACTGGTACTCCTCCTCACTTGTATCCACAACTAAATGTGTCACGCTGCAGGACACTGCCATTGAGACGATATAGGTGGGATCCGTCGCAGAGTCCGAATGAAAAGCCAACTCTGGACAGTGAACGGACTAGGAAAGAAAGTGTGAGGGTGAGAAATGAAGCGTTGAAATTATCAACTTGGACATCGCACGTAAATAAAAGTCCTGTAGTGACCATCAATCTCTTTGTCATATTGCTTCAACTCATATTATTTCGTTCTTTTCACCTTCCAAAACGACAGCTCTAGTATTTCATTCACTTACTATTTCTCCAGTATGTAAAGTGCTGTGCACATTTGGCAATTATCAACATTTACAATATGCATAATTAAGTTAGTTACAGACTGCCGTGTGGACTAGCCGCACATGTTAATGCGCTACGGCTATGGACCCTAGATCGGCATTCACTGGATTCGAACCCCACTGTCGGCTGTTTCGACAATGACTTTCCGTGGTTTCCCATGCTCACTTCCAGGGGAATGGTCGCACTATCCCTATTAATGGGCCAAATCGGATTCCTTTCATCTCATAACACAATCTTTAGATTAGATAAGCTTAATAAGGGATTATGTGACCATTTTCACAACAGCTGAAGAAGTCAGCAAAGCCTGAACAGCTAGTGAAGAAAATAAGGCGATGTTCAAAATAACTGCTAGCAGAATTCACGAAAGAGCCCTAGAAAATAAACAGAATGAGCAAAATAATATGATTGGATATACCTACGATCTTTCATGTACTTACTGGTATATAATTTATATGTCTTTGTAAATGTCAGTCATTTGAGAAGATGATAATTCGCCAACTGGACCAACATTTGTTTTTCTATTTTAAATGGTTTCTGAGGACTTCTGTGCCTGCTCTTATTTATTTATTTCTCAATCCGTTTACCACCTAGGGTTGGTTTTTCTCTCGGAATCAGCGAGGGATCCCACCTCTAGCACCTCATTGGCAGTGTCTTGGAGGGTGAGACGTTTGGGCGGGGATACAACTGAGGAGAACCAGTACCTATCCCAGGCAGGCTCACCTGCTACGCTGAACATAAGGCTCGTGGAGGAATGGGAATATTACAAGGGGCAGGCAAGGAAGAGGGAAGAAAGTGGTCGTGCCCTTAAGTTACGTACCATCCCGGCTTTTGCATGGAGGAAAAGTGGAAAACCGTGGAAAACCACTTAGAAGATGGATGAGGTTGGAATCAAACCCTCACACCCCCCGCATTCTACTCAGTTGACCTCCCTAGGTTGAGTGGACAGAGTTTCATCCCTCGTCCCACGTTTCAAATTTCATAGCAGAGGCGGAAATCGAACCCAGGCCTCAGCAGGTGGCAGCTAATCACACTAACCACTACACCACAGCTCTTACGGCGCGTAATGTAGAGATCGCTATTTTGAATATGGTGGAACCACTTAGTAGAAACTGATTTGTTTTACATGTAAGGAAGTTTAGAACTGAACTCCACGCAACGTAAGAGTGAAAAGTACTGCTAATTAACAAGAAAAAGTATGACAGAGTGGTACATAGCAAGCACAACTTAGAAACATATCTTTTGAAGTAATATAAATATTTTATGTGTTCTTCACTTTAGAGAGGAATGTGTACTCTGTAATTTAATCTGAATTATTTTGAACCATAACATGTGCCTCCCATTTAAGGAACATCTCTAAGATTTTCAATCCAGGAGTCGACAATTACAATAATCTTATCTTGTAGGGCAATTTTAAATAAGTCTATTAATTAATTAATTAATGCCTTTATTTCCATGGCATCACTCAGGTTATAAAGCCTGCTATGCTTTCCAACGTTTACGGAATCTCCTTCCACTAAATACGAGAAATTTACTTGTTCAAAGCTTGATTCTACCCATCTTCGATTATGGTGACGTAATATACAACAACCTAAACAGCACACTTAACGCTAAACTTCAGCGGGCTTATAATACATGCATCCGTTTCGTATTAAATATGCCCAGGTATTGTCATATATCACCTTGTCTTGAACAGCTGTCGTGGTTATATTTGGCGAGAGAAGAAACTTTCACTCTGTTTCGCTTGTTCACAACATTCTCCGTACAGACACACCAAGTTATCTGAGAATGGATCTTAAATACTTGACATCTCCAAACAGTATACCTACAAGTTCAGAAACCTCTTCCGTGCTGAGCTTCCCAATTTACCGCACGACCGGTTACGGCAACTCATTCGTACCTGCAACCATACGCTCTTGGAATTCCTTTCCGGCTGTAATTAGAGACATACATAGTAGAAATGTATTTTAAAAATGTGTTATAAATGGTACATAGACTTAAGAAATTAGTATTTAATGTTTTTTAATAGTGACTCTCAGAAATTTACCTTTTGTTTATAACTATTATTTAAGTTTAATTTTATAATTAATGATATGTAATTAGAAATCTTAATACTCTGTAGTTTGTACAATGTATTGGATATAAGATGGTTTGGCATAACAGCAGGCTTCATAGCCTGAGCCACGCCATGTAAAAGAAGTAAATAAATAAATAAATAAATAAATAAATAAATAAATAAATAAATAAATAAATAAATAAATAAATAAATAAATAAATAAATAAAATAAATAAATAAATAAACTGTATCTTACAATGTACATATAGTTCACAGTATATTACACACACAGACACACACAATATATTACTAATCTGTACACGTGGTTATAAATACACATTAGAGGAAAGAAAAAGAAATATATCTAAAATAATCCGGAATAAATAAAATTGTCCTAATTTTAGTAATTTAGTACAACTTAGTGACACACGGAATGATATAACAAAACAAGAAAGTAGAATTCATGTATTTACAATCAACTTGTTCCGTCCAAACACCGCTGCCAATATTTTTTTCTAAATCCCGGTTCATATAGGGTGTCCCTTAGGTCATTGCAGAACGAGTTCCATGTTGGAATTGTACTGACAACAAAATAAATATTGTAGCGGGTGGATCTGTGATTTGGTATTTTGAGGGTTACGTTAGCTGCAGCTCTGGTCGGGATGTTATGAATGACTGAGAACAACTGGTAAGAATCTGTTAGATAAGAGGGTGTCTGCTTGTATATTATTTTGTGGAGTAGAAACAACGAACGATAGCTACGACGCTGGTTTAGTTTGAGCCAGTTTAACTCGTGGAATGCAGGAGTTATAGGATGGAATTGAGGAATGTTCATTATAAAGCGGACACAAGCATTCTGAGCTCTCTGAAGTCTATTTTTTTATTTTTTGCTAGTTGCTTTACATCGCACCGACACAGATAGGTCTTATTGCGAAGACGGGACAGGGAAGGGCTAGGAGTGGGAAGGAAGCGGCCAGGCCTTAAGGTACAGCACCAGCATTTGCCTGGTGTGAAAATGGGAAACCACGGAAAAGCATCTTCAGGGCTGCCGACAGTGGGGTTCGAACCTACTATCTCCCGAATACTGGATACTGGCCGCACTTAAGCGACTGCACTGAGGTCTATTAGAGAGGGCGCCACTTAGTCTGCAGTACACAACGTCACAGTAGTCAAACAGAGGCACTATTAGCAGTTGAACCAACAGCTTTCTTATCTTGAAAGAAAGTAAATCTTTCATTATTTTAAGTGAATGAAGGGAGAAAAACATTCGTTGGCATGTACTGTAAAGGTTACGTGTTCTGTCCTGTCAAGAATTTTTCCAGTATTAATCCTAAATCTTTTACTTTGTTTCCTAAAGGGATAATGATTCCATTTGATATTTTTGCGGGGATATATACGTTCGTTAAGTTGAGTTCGTTGAGATTTCACGGGGTTCATTCTGAGTAAGTTTAGTCTAGTCCACATTTCGACACGCGCGAAGTTTTGATTAATTGAGGCGCCCAGAAGCAAAACTCTGTGAGTGCACCAGAATAAGTTTTTTAAGAAACACGAAAAACGTATTATTTCCTTTGGCTGGCAGATATTCAAAATTACTTTTCATTGTAGATTTAAGTTCATTTAGGGACTATTTATCTGACAATCTTTGAAATATTCAGGTTTTATTTTTTTAGTTATTACCTAAAATGGTTTGGATTCACCTAGTTTTGCTCCCGTTCTCATGGATCTATAGAGATTTGCTTCTGTAGAGATATTATCGTAACGTGATTGGATATAGAGGGATTAATGCTGGTTCAGATGAGAAAAGAAATTATTTAACAACTGAAAGTAACTATGATTACAAAGAATATGGCATCAAATGACAGTCTGCAAGAAGTAAAATGACCACAACCTTGCAAGTCCTGTCCTATCCTGTCCTGTCCCATCCAAATTACACAGACAACTCATGTCCTTCTGGATGAATTTCAAACTCTGAATCCTCCTATGCATTGTTCCCGGATGTTTGAGATTCGATTAGATTATTATAGAAAGCAAGATCTTCGTCTTTCCCAAGTCTCCCCGAAATTCATTCTGAGCAGAAAATCATTGCCACTAACTTTACTTCTTTAAGACTCTTGGGCTTCATGGACGAGTAGGCATTCCAACTATTGTTTCCTTTTCTTCACGGCTGAGTATAGCAGGATCAACATGACACATGCTCAGGACTAACGTACATGGAGGAAAACAGAATGATTCAGACATAGAACACAATGTGTATTCAGCTAATTTTACACTTACTGACCGCCTTAGGTAATGACGCTTCGTAAGTATACACCAGTTCTGCTTCTTGATGGTGAAAATGGATTCACTCAGTTTTGCATCTGTAGGCTGTTTTCCAGGTACATTTTAGAAGAGACGGAAACAGTTTTGTTTGTGTTTTGAGGGCCTATTCAATAAAGGACAGCATAGAGAAAAGTGGATTTACTGCAGTTTGCTTCTGGACGCGTCAATTATACATATAGTTTTGTGATGCCTTTGTTGGCGAGACCTAGTGTTTGCAGTGCACTATGTCTTCTGGTATAGTCTAGAGCTATTTTGTTACTTTCATTGACCTGTCTCTGTCTTTTCCTAGGCTTTGACAATATGGAAGTGACCGAGGTATGAGCGATGCTAGTAATTCCATTCCTTATGCAGCCAGTACGCGCTATGAATGATGTGAAAATGTTGCTCATAGGGTTGGTTGTGCATGCATTTCAGTGGGCTTGGAAGACTGATATGTAATAGAAGCTTCTGGCTCGATGAGGAAAGTAATGGGGAACTACCTCACTCCTCATTTCCCCAGTACGCCTCTTCAGTGATTGCTAGACCATCTATGACAGCTGACGGCAGACCTGTTGAGGATTCAACCAGCCTTAGGGCTGGGTACTGAACATACATACACACATAGCTTCGTGAATACCGGTTACCTTCAAGCGAGCACAAACCTGCAAATCACCTGCGTATAGGCGATATTTACAGTTTTCAATATTTGATGAAATATCATTAATATAAAGGGAAAATAGAAGGGGAGAAATTATATAACCCTGAGGCGTACATGTCTCAACCAGCTTCCAGGAGGATGTTCTTTCCGCGATGTAAACACACTGACTACGATTTGACAGAAAATATTTTATCCACGTTATTACATCGGATGAGAAATTCAGCGATTCTAATTTTACCAAAAGTATAGCCTTAACTTGCTGGTTTCGTATGTTAAAGGGGAATTAAAAGCGTACAGTATTTTGAGACTGCAGGATATAACCCTCACTAGGTCAACATTTGTTCTAGGTCTCATGCATGAATAGTCTCGGGCAACTCCCACTTTACAAACTTCTGTGCGTGGTCCGAACTCACGAAGTGTAGTGTACTGCATATTTGAACTATGTAGTTTTCGTCATGAATGTCATAAGAAAAGAGTTTTACTTAACTTACCTTCGTTCAGACCACAGGCCCACGCAGCGGATATAATAGAATACATATTTAGAGAAGCCTTGGAAGATATAGAAGAAGGAATTTTGATAAATGGAGTGAGATTAAACAACATCCGGTATGCTGATGATACAATTGTATTTGCTGATACTATCCAAGCGCTACAATCACTAATGGATAGAATTGTAAGAGTCAGCAGCCAATACGGGCTTGAAATAAACACCGCAAAGACAAAACTCATGGTTATAAGTAAGGAAAATATTTCCGGAATAAACTTGGTTATAAATCAAAAGAGTATAGAAAGGGTAAAACAATATACATATCTTGGAACCATAATAAATGAAGACTGGGATTGCTCACAAGAAGTCAAGGTACGCATTGGAAAAGCAAGAAGTGTGTTCCAGAAAATGAGTAATGTGTTTAAAAGCCACAATCTAACTTTAGGGACTAAAATCAGACTTCTGCACTGTTATGTATTTTCTGTTCTTTTATATGGTGTAAGAGACATGGACCTTAAATAAAAACACAGAGAAGAAGCTGGAGGCTTTTGAAACATGGCTTTATAGGCGGATCCTGAGAATATCTTGGACCCAGAGAATTACAAACGTGGAAGTAATGAGAAGGATGAACACAACACCTCAGTTGATCAAGATAGTGAAATGCCGAAAGCTGCAGTATCTGGGACATATAATGCGCAACACAGATAGATACAACCTACTCCAAAAAATACTCCAGGGGAAAATCAACAGCAAAAGAGGTCCTGAAAGAAGAAGAATATCTTGGCTTGACAATCTTAGAGGCTGGTGCAATATGTCATCAGTTGAACAGTTCCGCGCTGCCACAAACAAGACGAAAATAGCCATCATGATCGCCAACATCCGAAACGGATAGGCACCAAAAGAGGAAGAAGAAGTAATTTTGTCTGCCAAGACGCAAGAAGTTTTGTTACAAATTTACAATTTTTATAGTGACGTATTTTCAAAAGTCTACTCCTTTATTCGAAGCCTCCATGGCTCAGGCGGCAGCACGCCGGCCTCTCAACGCTGGATACCGTGGTTCAAATCATGGTCACTCCATGTGTGATTTGTGCTGGACAAAGCGGAGGCGGAACAGGGTTTTCTCCGGGTATTCCGGTTTTCCCTTTCATTCCAGCAACACTCTCCATTATAATTTCATTCCATCTGTCAGTCATTAACCATTGCCTCAGAGAAGTGCGACAGACCTCGCCGCAAGTTGGGGCTTCATTCATCCCTGACCCGGTCATTGACTGGAAAACAGGTTGTAGATTTTCAATTTCACTCCTTTATTCGCTGTGATATTCAGCCTGTCTATTTGTGAACAAAGTAAGACCAGAATCCTTAAAATCAATCGGTCGACACGTTCATTTGCTATGACGCTAAAAACACAAGGCCCCCGCGGGGAGATGTTGCATCATCGAGATACACTTATCATAGTGTTATTTAGCTGACGCACTGTGGTATCAAAATATCGAATGTTGTTGTGGTTTGAGTCATCAGTCCCTAGACTGTATTGATGCATCCTACATCTGCTCTAATCTGCTTGTCATATTCACACCTTGGTCTACCTCTACCGTTCTTACCGCTCACACTTCCCTCAAAAACCGACTGAACAAGTCCTGGTTGTCTTAAGATGTTTCCTATCATTCTATCCATTCTTTTCGTCAAATTTAGCTAAACTTATCTCCTCTCACCAATTCGATTCAGTATCTCTTCATTCGCTATTAGATCTATCCATCTCACCTTCAGCACTCTTCTGTAACACCACATTTCAAAAGCTTATGTTCTCTTTCTTTCTGAGCTAGTTATCTATCGTATATGTTTCACTTCCATACAATGCATGCTCCAGACGAAATTCTTCTAAAACGCCTTTCTAATTCCTATGTCAAAGTTCGAAGTGAGCAAATTTCTTTTCCTAAGGAAGGCTTTCCTTGCTTGTGCTACTGTGCATTTTATGTCCTCCTTACTTCTGCCATCGTTAGTTATTTCACTACCCAGTTAACAATATTCATCTACTTCCTTTAAGACTTCATTTCCTAATACAATATTACCTGTATGACCTAACTTCGTTCCACTGCACTCCATTATTTTTGTTTTGGACCAATTATTTCCATCTTGTACTTATTATTCAAGAATCTGTCTATACGTTTCAGAAACTTCTATATACTGTATCTTCTGCATTCTCAGATAAAACAATATCATCAGAAAATCTCAGGGTTTTGATTTCCTCTCCTTGTATTGTGATTTCCTTTCCAAATTCCTCTTTGATTTCCTTTACTGCCTGTTCTATACAAAATTTGAAAAGGAGGGGGGGGGGGAACTGCAGCCTTACCTCACTCCTTTCTGGATTCCTCCTTCTTTTCGAAACCATCGATTCTTATCACTGCGTACTGATTTTATACAGATATTGATACCGATATATGTCGAATGTATCACTCATTATCTGGCAGACGCTAGCTGCCACGGCATAATCATTTTTGTTCACAAAGAGACATTAACAATGGTGCAGAAAGCCAAGCAATCAAGTTGACGATGTAACACTCAGCTTTATGCAACCCGTATGACTGAGCTGTTGTCTTGGCAGTCAAGGGTCAGCAACAGCATGCGAAAGTGACTGACAAGGTTTATATTCTTTATATCTTTAAGAAAATGTTCCAGAAATTTATATACCGTCGCTAGCCCCGAAAACCCATTTAGCCATGGACCGGACGAGTCATGGGGATAATAGGACTATCACGGACTGCGAATAAGGTACCTTCCGATTGGGCGAAAGCGGTAATTGCACCTATGTATAAGCAAGGGAACTCGAGTTATTGTGACACCTATCGAGTGTATCGGGCAGTATGCTCACAGGCGATTTTGAAAAGAGATTGGGTTTAGAGCTGGGGAGAAAGTTGGATAAATATCCACAGTTCTATCCCTTCAGGCAAGCAACTCAGTATCAAAAATCATCCTAGGGATATGAGCTACGAATTTATGTAAATAAAATATAATAAAGTATGAGAATAATTTATTCCTAAAAATTGTATACCTTTTTAATCAGCGTTACCCGGCCGATTAGATTAGCGGTTTGCCTTTTTCTACCACTAAGAGCGCTAATGTGTGTCAAAGTAGAGTGCCATATAAGACCATATAACTACATTCAGTGTAGACATTTTTTTAAAAAAAATGAAGAAAGCATCTGATGTATTGAAACAAAGAGCACATTACAGAAAAAATATGTAAATAAGTTAATTTGACTAGGATTTGAACAAAAAAGGATATGAGTAAAGAAACGAGCGATTTAGGCTGTTAGCGTTGAGGCCGGAAGTAATTTTTGATATTTTTCTTTTAGTTTGATAGAGCCCTCCACGACTCACAACTTGAAACCTTTCTGGGCACTTTAGCCCTTCGAATTTCGGCACAATGGAGAAAATTGCTTAATTTTATGCTTTCCGTACTGTAGTGACCCCTTACGTGCTCTGCTGAGATGTTTCCAACATTAAAACTACTGGTGTTTCAGACAACGGAGGAAATATTGATACAAGAATTTAATACATGAAAAAACAACAACAAAAAGCTACTGAAAGAATTAATAGTTGCTTATTTTTTTCTAGATTTAGAGAAACATATCCTAGAGTACTAAGGATAAAGATGTTTGCCATATTGTTAGATTACGTCTGTGGTGTGGCGGTTAGTGTGATTAGCTGCCAACTTCAGAGGCTCGGGTTCTATTCCCCGTCCTGAGACGAAATTTGAACAAATGGTACGAGAACTGGAACGAGGTCTGCTCATCCTAGGGAGGTCACCTCAGTAGAGGGTGTTCGATTTCCATCTCAGACATTCTCAAAGTAGTTTTCCGTGGTTTCCCACTTATTCTCCAGGCGGATGCCGAGATGGTAGCTAACTTAATCCCACAGCGTTTCCGGTCCTATTTCTTGTGTATCCCTTTCAATCCCCCACAAGATCCCCGTTCATCATAGCAGGAGAGGCCGCCAGGGCTAGTTTCTGGTCCTCCTTCCCAGTTGTACCCAGGACCAAAAGTCTCGCGCTCCTGGACACTGCCCTCAGAGCGGTAGAGGTGGAATCTCTTGCTTAGTCCCAGGGAGAAAAACGCTAGACGGTAAACTGGTTAAATAATAATAATAATAATAATAATAATAATAATAATAATAATAATAATAATAATAATAATAATAATAATAATAATAATAGTATTAGTGGTAGTAATAATATATTATTACGGGCATTCGAAGGCATTCACGATAACAACTCAGTCGAAATGGGAATTGATGGCAGAGTTAGTTCTTGGTTCACAACAGTTACAGGGGTTGGACTAGGCTGTAATTTTTCATCTTTGTTTTTCATATTGTACATGAAAAATTTACGGAAAGGTATAGAATGGAAGAGAGAAATCAGCTGGGATGAAATGTAGTGGGCAGTTTTGTCTAAGCTGACGACTTCGTGTTCCTCGCGCACTGTGTAGAAAGCGTGCAATCTAATATCCTGGAGATTGACAAGAATGCGGGGAGTATGCTGTGCAAATAAGCACTTCCAAGTCAAAAGTGATGTCAATAGGTACGAAACCTAAGAAGTGTGAATGCCAGTTAGAAAATACCAAACTTGAACAGATGAATTATTTCGAAATCTTAGACTGTGTATTCTCCTAGAAAGACAGAATAGCACGTGAAATGGGATCAATGGAATAGTAGACACTCAGGTTTGGAGTTAAGTGGCTACTTTACTTCGCCAACGCAGGATTGTAACAGAGTAAGACATGATTATTTGAACTTATCAAATATTCCTGTCATCTAAAGGTGTGATGTACACCTTTCACTAGCTTATATTTAGTTAACTTCATCTTTTACCTCAGTATGTACAAATTAAATCTTGCAATTTTTCAATCTGTTGTACGTTTAACCGAGTTACGGCAATGATGGGACAGGACAAGGCGTAGGCTGCCATTCACAGATCATTATGTTCAGCGCTACCACCACTGGAGCTCGATCCCACTGCCTTCCGAATACAGGATAACAGCTAGACTCTTTGAACCGCGTACTCAACTCATTGGGTCTATATTCCTCCTCTTCTTGCATTTGATAAAGATTGATAAAAACCTAATAATTACTCGTTTTTCCGACTGAATTGTATTTGCACTATACTGCAGTGCATTCAATACTTACATAATTCTTTTCTTAAATTATCTAAGGACATATCAGCAACATAGTCTGCAACGTCTAAGCTATTCCTTCGGTAAATATATTTTCTTAACCGTTTTCTTTCAAAATGAATGGTCAGCGTAGTGGTCTTCGACTGAGAAGGTTCTGGGCTCAATTCCCGGCGGTGTCGAACAACCAAACCCTTTAGCTCAGAGGCGGAGTGTTTGTGTTCGACCCCTGGTTACGCTGATGGTTGAGTCATATACTGGGAGATAAAGGCAGAGGAGGACGAACTATTGCTTCAGCAGGATTTAGATACGATCGAAAAATGGGTGCGTGAAAATCAAATGAAATTCCTCAGAGGAAAAAAACAAGAAATTGTATTTCAGTAAAGAAAAAGGGAAAGAGGGATTACGAACTTGGGAAAGGGGGGGGGGCGGTTTGTTGAAGTTGATAGTTATAAGTACTTACGTGTTACTGTTAAGAAAGACTTAAAATGGTCAGAGCAAGTGGAAGATGTAGTTAAGAAATCCTGGAGATCGTTATATTTTATTATGCGGAATCTCAAAGAAGCTAATTCTGGTGCCAAACGTAAAGCTTATAAATGTTTGGTATGACCGATTATCGAATATGAATTTGTGTGCTGGAATCCGTACAGGGTAGATTTAATAAACTCTCTAGAAAAGTTCAAAGAAGAGCGATGCGTTTCGTAAACGGGAATTGGAGGAAAAGCATTAATTGGGAAAGTGTTGAATCTGGAAGAACTAGAGCTCTCCTCTGTGGTCTTACACGTTAGGAGCTGCCTGGAGTAGTGTTAGGAATAGACTGGAATCTCCCTCGCACTCATCGAGAAATGATTACAAGCATTAAAATTAGGGCCAGAAACCAGCATACGGATGTGGACAAGTTTTCCTTCCTAAGTAGGACCATAAGGGATTGGTATAAATTACCTGCAGCAGTCTTTCGTAGATTCCCTTCCGGTATGAAATCGTTTAAGAAGATCATTAGTGCTAATGTGAAGTGAAAAGTAAATGTTGTAAATGACGGAGAATGAATTTGTGATTACCTACACCCTTTTCAATGTGTGACTTTTTCACCTGTGCCTATTATACAAAAGCAGTGATATAAAAAGATGTTAAACTAGTAGTATTTCTTGTAATATATTCTTTTCATGGAATTGCTTGTTGTGGTCTTGTTGTTGTTGTTGTCGTTAAATAATTATGTTTTAAATTTACTTTATCATCACTTGTAATGTACCAGTAAATGAAGGTCGTTTTGAATTTAATTAAAACCATGAGTAATAATGAGAGTTACAAAATATTAGTCAGAAACATGTCACAGGTAGCTAGTGACTTACATGGACATAAATACATTTATTGTAAGGGGCTTTGCTGTGGCAGTGACGAAACGCCAGTCAAAGACAGTGCAGACTCATTTAAAACACAGCGCTATTTCTACCTGCTGTATATAGAAAGCAGAGTCCTGACACATGTTAATACCATGAGGAAGAATTAGTATACGTAGATGCTTTATAGAATAGAGACCTGGACTGTGAAAATTCCTCCATGAACAGATTATAGACCTTTGAAATGTGGTTTCATAGGAGAATACTCAAAATACCCTGGAAAGATTTTGTAACCAATAATGAAGTGTCAAGGAGAACTAGAGTTTAGGGTGAGCGTTAAACAGCTTATTTAGGCTATTTTCTACGAGGTAGAAAGTGCGGTCTTCTACACCTCAGATTACAAGGAAAGAGGAGCTGGTAGACCACTGATGTCATGGCTCCAAAAGATGAAAGCCTGGACTTGCATCAACAACCCCGAGCAACTCTTCAAGTTAGGAAAAGAAAGGGGTGTGTTCTCTAGAGTGATCGCCAACGTCTAGGGGACTGGATATGGCACTTGAAGAGGAAGAGAAGAAGAAGAAGAAGGGGAAGAATGACGAACACTGGTTGCCTGGTTACGAAAGTGTAGGTTTTCTGTACACACTAAACTGATGACGGTATCTTCAGATAGACCCCCAGCTCAAAATTATTTTTAAAATTTTGAATTTAATCCGTTTATCCTCCAGGTTTCGTTTCTCAGACGGACTGAGCGAAGGATCCCACCTCCACCACCTTGAGGGCAGTGACCCGAGCGTGTGACATTTGGTCGGGGATACCACTGGGGAGCAGGACCATTACCTCACCCAGGCGGCCTTACCTGCTGTACTGAACAGGGGCCTTGTGAAGGGATGGGAATATTGGGTAGGATGGACAAGGAAGTGGCCTTAAGTTAGGTACCAACCCGTGATTTGCCTGGAAGCCAAGAGGGAAACTTCGAGGATTGCTGAGGTGGGACTCGAACCCCCTCAGTTGACCTCCCGAGCCTGTGTGGACACCCTTCCAGTCCTCGTAAATTTTTTTTCCTAATTTCGTGTCAGCCGGGAATCGAACATGGGCCTCCACTACATCACAGAGGGCCCAAAAACATAGCCATATTAAATTGAAAAATGTATTATTTCACTGATGAGGTGTACTGACCCGTCTAATGTCACATTTTAGTGGCAATGTTGGGTAGTAGTATTCGCAGCCCCACTGTGTTGCTATTCACTGAGACATGCTGCTACATTGTGGAACTTGTGTAAAATCAATGACTTGCCTGTTGCCACGGACGCCACCCACCAACATTACGGTCCGCTCATCCATTTCTCGACTTATCTGCATATCGATTTATTCCCTTCATCGATAGATTAGCATTTTAAAATATCAGCCGACCCCATGCCCCCCTTTTTTGTGTGCGCGTAGTTTAGAGCATCATTAACCAAACTATTACCATGTGATGGCCTTTAACAGCCACAGTTCACAGCGGGCAAAGCACAGGGCAGACATCCGTCCGCTGACTAATCGTACACACATACATGCTCATAATAATAATAATAATAATAATAATAATAATAATAATAATAATAATAATAATAATAATAATAATAATAATAATAATAATAATAATAATAATAATAATAATAATAATAATAATAATGCATCCGGGAGATAGTAGGTTCGAATCCCACTATCGGCAGCCCTGAAGATGGTTTTCCGTGGTTTCCCATTTTCACACCAGGCAAATGCTGGGGCTGTACCTTAATTAAGGCCACGGCCGCTTCCTTCCAACTCCTAGGCCTTTCCTCTCCCATCGTCGCCATAAGACCTATCTGTGTCGGTGCGACGTAAAGCCCCTAGAAAAAAAACAAATAATAATAATAATGAGGAAAATATTAGGTCCATTCTAATCAGAGGGAATCTGGATGAAACGGAAGTCTCGGGAACTTTATCAGGTAGGGCTTATGGCGACGATGGAACAGGAAAGGCCTAGGAATGGGAAAAAAGCGGTCGTGGACTTAATTAAGGTACAGTCCCAGCATTTGCCTGGTGTGAAAATGGGAAAGCACGGAAAACCATCTTCAGGGCTGCCGACAGTGGGTTTCGAGCCCACTATCTCCCGGATGCGAGCTCACAGCTGCGCGCTCCTAACCGTGTGGCCAGCTCGCCCGGTGAAGTGATCACCGACACCATCAGGCAAAAGGCGATGAAAATTCTATGGCCATATTCTCAGAATGAACAATGACAGGCTCACCAATGTTCTGTCAATGAAAGTCAAGGACAACTGGCTTAGTGAAATGGAAACAGACGTTCAGGAAATTGGCTTCCCACAGAAGATAATTAAAGGTCGACTCCAGTTAAAATGAAAAAGCAATAAACAACCACCATTTTGCTGAGTAAATGAACATCAGGACTAATAAATCACTGACTGAAGAACAGACGAAAATGTTCAGTGCCCAGATGAGGAGATTTTGGGAAAAGAAAAAAATTAACATCAGCTAAGTAACTTCTATCTCGCTCCATAGATGGGCGTAACAATTTAAATAATAATAATAATAATAATAATAATAATAATAATAATAATAATTTTACGGGGAGGTACACCTCTACTCCACTCATTCAAAATCAGCGCCTTAATAAACTCCCCTATCGATCGAAGGGTGAACTGATACTATATGAACTTAGAACTTTAATCAGAAAATGTCACTACCGAAATATTAAGTAATTGTGTTATGGTGAAGTTTCCTAAACTGATTGAATTTTTCCTTCTTTGTTTTGCTATACATCAAGAAGTTTGAATAGTTTTCCACAGATGACACTGCCAAAAGACTATGATCATGAACTCTGGTGCAAATAAAGGAAGTTGTTATTGAAAGAAAGTTTGTGTTTATAGGTTTTCTCAACATTCAATTGTTTTTTAACTCTAGGTTTGCAACACTTCTGTCTCAATCCGCCAGTTTTGAATCTGGCCAATGAAACATTTCTGTAATTCATTTTCAACCTATCACAGGCTTCTTGTTCGATTTTGAGTGTAACTTTTGAGTTTAACCAATAAAATTGAGAGGGTGTGTACGGATTAGCCCAGAATCCTCTCGAACCTTCCCTGAGGGTATAAAAACTGCGGCTTTTCATGTGTCCTTTTCAATTGATCGCCGTCTTTCTAAGTGTGTGTGTTAAGCCAGTGGGCGGGGTGCCTCTATCTTCGGCCAGCAGAACATCTACAAAGTAATGGCCACATAAATTCTATCTTTCTTGCTGTATACGCCAATTAATCCGAGGGGAATGTCCGAAGCTTTAATTATTTAACAAACTTTTCTAAAATGTAAATCTTCTTTCTTCTAATGTAAACATTGCATAAAGTTTTAACTGTAAATCGGTGATAGAGAGTGAGTTACCCTCTCGAGCTCCCCTTCATCTTGGTTTGAGGTGACTACGTTTCTGCAACCTTTCGTTTCTGTAATGTATTAAAGTTATTTCCATTCGAGCCACCTCAGTAGTTTGGGAATAGCCCAGTTACATCGGCCGAGAGCCCTGTAGGTTTTAATAATTCATTATCTGGAGATCAGTGTTCGCCTCCATTCAGTTTGTGTTCGGGCCGTTTATTTAACCTGTTCTTTTTCGCAAAGGTCCTGTGGGTTGGGTACTACATACCCCTGTATAAAGCAATTTCCATTTGTAATTCGAGCCTTGTGAAGCGAGGGAGTGTAACATTTTGATGTAAGATTGCCTTGAGCAGGCTGTAAGAAACTGGGTGCCTGTTAGCTCTTTTCAAAGTTTTGTAATAGTGAAGAGTGTATCTGGAAGGCTTGATATTGTATTTAGGGAGCAAATGCTCTTGAATTAGGGGATTTTTGCCCTTGACTAAATTAGTTCTCATTTTGAATCGTAAATTTGAGCTGGGAGCTCAGGAATTGTAATACTAGGGGCTTGAAGCCCAAAATTGTTAAAGTTCTGAATCTTGGATATTTCCAAGTCTTGCTTCAAGATTGCTGATTATACCTGTCATGTTGTTATTTGTTAAGTTTTGAAATTCCAAAGAAATATAAACTTTGTTAAAGTTTTAATTCAATTTTGATGTGGTAGTTTGATCCATTCAACACCAGCACCTTTTTTCACCTCTTTCTGCTCCACGGAAAATCCCCGTAATAATAATAATAATAATAATAATAATAATAATAATAATAATAATAATAACATATAAATAAAAAGTGCTTGTCCCGCCATGCAAAGATCAGACACTATAATACAGTAATCAAACCCGAAGTCTAGTATGCCAGTGAGACCCTTACACTAAATGGGAAAGGTGACCTAGAAAACAGTTTTTAAGAAGAATCCTGAGGAAAATTCCCGGCCCCCGAAAAACAGAAGATGGATATAGACTGAGGTCACGGAAAGTGACAGAAGAGTTTTCCAACATTGCAGCAGACATCCGCAAAAGACGTCTGAAATTTTATGGGCACGTTCGCAGTCTGCCTGCAAGTAGACTGGCACACAAGATTCTCACCTACATAGAACATCTAAAAAATATTCCATGGGTACTGGAAGTGAAGAAAGATCTAGAAAAAGCCTGTAAGAACTCAAATGACATCGCGGACAGAAACCTCTACAGGAGAAAGTTTATGGATGGAAAGTGCAACCAGAGAACGAAGTGAAAAAGAAGACTGGAGCAAAGTGGACAGAAGAACGAAAAAGGATCCACGGAGAAAAGATGAGAGCTGTTTGGCAACTCAGAAAACAGAATCTTTAGAGCTTTGCGTGATCCATTGGGTCCATACGCACATAATAATAATAATAATAATAATAATAATAATAATAATAATAATAATAATAATAATAATAATAATAATAATAATAATAATAATAATAATGGTCGCAGTTATATGGACACTTGTTGAGAATGGTCAGTAACAGACTAACGAAGAGAACCTTTGAATTCTTCAGTAAGAGGAAAACAGAACTGAAATGGTTTCTAGAAGTGAGGTCTGACTTGACGATGTTGGGGGTTCTGGAAGATTACGTCATGGACAGAAATCAATTTAGACAACTCGTCAAAAATTTCCTTGGTTTCCAGAAGACTGGAGTGAGGAAAGGGAGATTCTACACAGAAGATCAGAAGAAGGAAATAGGAGAAAGAATGAAAAGTTACTAGCAGAAAATGAAGGCAGAGAAAGCTTAAAATACCACAAAGATTTTCAAATGTGGTCCATAGACGATCGAAACAGAAGAGGAAAACAATCTTATTCCACTTTTCCCCACACCTGTGGGGTCACGGGTACGACCTGCGACACACATGTTGATTTGGCCCTGTTGTACCGCAGGATGTCCTTCCTGACGCCGACCCTATATGGATGAGCTCAAGTCCTTCAGATGACTGGGTGACGAGTAGTTCGCGCACCTATCCTCTCGGCCGCCATATCACCGTCAGATAGCTCCTCAGGTCGAGTTGTCCTCGAACCAGCCCTCAGATCCAGATAAAAATATCTGATGTGGACGGGAATAGAACTCAGAACCTTCGAATAAGAAGCAGCCTTGCTATCGGTACTCCGATGGACAGAATGCCCATAATACAGCAGTGTTATTTTACACTCAATCAAATAGCTAATAAAAGTGAGTACGAAATGATTTTAAAACTCATGGTAAAAACTATGTTGCTCATTCAACATTTGAACACTTGCTTTACAGTAATTAGTATACTCTCATGTTCATAAAAATAAGAACACCTTGAAAGGCTAGAAATAGGAAATTCATATTCACAGGACTTGTGCAATAGTATGTTGTGAAGAAATGATTAGCATTGGAACCATGTCGGCCCTCAGGTTCAAGGTCCACATCGATATCTCTGCGCACCACCACCAACTGATAAAATGTGCCTGCGGACCTCGTCGCTATAAACTGAAGGTAATATATCAGTGTGACTTGAGCAGACGTGCAAGATGCCTCGCAGACGTATGCGAGAACCGTACCGTCAAATGAGTGAGTTTGAAACAGGGCGCATTATTGGCATGAGAGAACGTGATGCATCCATCCAGGAAACTGCTACTCGAATGGAACGAAGTGTCTCGGCAGTGCAACGGGTGTGTACAGAATGGTTCACAGAAGGCTGTAGAACACGAGAAGTGGGTCTGGTTGCACCACCCAGACCATTCCCCGAGAAGATCGACACCTCATCCGAATGACATTGCAGGACAGATCTACGTCCTCTTCTGCTCTGGCGCAACAGTGGAACAGTGTAACACATCGTACACTATTTATTACGGTGTGGGTCAGCAGCGCGTCGTCCACTTCTCCGCCTACCTTAGACTAATGTGCATAAACATGCTAGACTGCAATGCTGTACGAAAAGACGTCAATGGGGACAGGAACGACAGCAGATATTGTTTTTTGACGAACCCAGGTTCTGTTTGTGTGGAAATGATGGCCGCATTTTGGTGCACCGCAGTCAGTGAAAGAGGCATCACATAGCCTGCATTCGCACAAGACATACAACGCCAACGCAAGCCCTTATGGTGTGGTGTGCTATTGGGTACAACCATATAACACAGTTGGTGCGTGTCCAGGGCACTGTGACCAGTTTGACCTACGTGAATGACATCCTGCGACCCGCAGCCATACCCTTTCTGCACGACATCCCAGACGCAATATTTCAGCAGGACAATGCGCGACCACATGTTGCTGCACGAACACGTGCCTTCTTGTTGCCTCACGATGTCAGACTGTTGCCCTGGCCCACCCGATCATCGGACTTGTCGCCAGTCGAAAATGTGTGGGATAAGGTGAAACGACGGGTGCGGCGCTGTGACCCAATGCCAACCCCCAAAGGTGAACTGTGGGACCAGGTGAATGCAGCATTGATGGTTATACACCAGGACACCATTCGCGCCTTATACGCGTCGATGCCGTCACGCATAGAACAAGTTATCCGTGCTCATGGAGGACTCAGTGCCTACTAGGAAACAGGACACATGCTGAACCTAGGTGACTGAAATGCTAATCGTTCCTGCAGAACATGCCCTGTGAATATGAACTTCCTGATTTCTAGTCCTTCAAGGTGTTCTGTTTTTTATGAACATGGGTGTACTTAATTACATTCTCGTTCTATTCCCCGTTAAGAAGTCCAACAATTTGGGAAAGGTGATTTCCACTTCCTGAAGTGCACATGACCCTAAGGTTCACTCAGCCTACACTAAAAATGAGTACCATGTTAATTCCTGGGGGCAAAGGTGACCGTGTGTAGAACTAACCATTCTACCTCACCAAATGTCGAGGTTACGGATAGTGAAAGCTTTGACCTTCCACTCCTCCAAGGGCCTTCATGGCCTGAAAGGAGATGACCTTGCTTTGCTTTATGTTTCGAATTCGAGATTTGAAAAACAAGGTATTAGACGAACATTTTGAAGTGTATAGGCAAAATTCTGATTACATTTTACTGATTCCTCTTCTCAGCCTCGCATCGGTAGATTTACTGGTACGTGAGAGGAACTCCTGCGGGACTAAATTCCGGCAGAAGGGCGTCTTCGAAAACAGCAAAAGTAGTTAGTGGGATGTAAAGCCAAAACTATTCTTCTTCTTATTATTATTATTACTGAAAAAACTACAACCTGTTTTCCAGTCAGTGACCGGGTCAGGGATGTAATGATTAAAGCCCCATCCTGCGGCGAGGATAGGAATTGTGCCGGCTGCCGAGGCCTGTCGCACTCCTCTGGGGCAATGATAAATGACTGACAGATGAAATGAGCTTATAGTGGGGAGTGTTGCTGGAATGAAATATGACAGGGAAAAACGGGGTACCCGTAGAAAATCCAGTCCCGCCTCCGTTTTGTCCAGCACAAATCTCACATGGAGTGACCGGGATTTGAATCACGGAACCCAGCGGTTAGAGGCTGACACGCTGCCGCCTGAGCCACGGAGGCTATTATTATTATTTACAATTTGTTTTACATCGCACCAGCGCAAATAGGTCTTATGGCGACGATGGGATAGAAAAGGCCTAGGAGTGGGAAGTGGCCGTGGTCTTAGTTGAGGTACAGCCTGGTGAAAAAATGGGAAACCACGGTAAACCATTTTCAGGACTGCCGACAGTGGGGCTCGAACCCACAATCTCCCGGATGTGAGCTCACAGCTGCGCGCCCCTAACCGCACGGCCAACATGCCCGGTATTTTTATTATTATTATTATTATTATTATTATTATTATTATTATTATTATTATTATTATTATTATTATTATGATTATTATTCTCAGTTGCATATATGTTGATCACATGCTTATTTTACTATTTGACGGTGTTCACCAGCAGTCGTCATTGTTTACGACCTCTAGTTCCCGGATTGTCACTCGAAGAGGTGCGTGAGTTGCGTCTTTGATCTGGTCTATCATCTCCTGGGGCCTCTTCCGCTCATCCTGATTCACGACTTTGGAATTCACTCCCAGCTGCTGCCAGGAACTGCAATTCAACAAGAAAATTTAAAATAGCATGCAGAGATTACCTGTGGAATACCGCTGATTGTTTCATGTGTATGATAGGTTGTGTGATTATTATTATTATTATTATTATTATTATTATTATTATTATTATTATTATTATTATTATTATTATTATAGTGTAAATCTACGTAGTATTTAGCTTTTTACTTATGTACACTAGTGTCCAAAATTAAGCATAATCACTAAATGAGGCCATACCGCCTGATAGGTATGTTAGACGGATTGCTGAACAAACGGAAGCTGAATCACACACCATATGTCGCAGAACGTGTCCAAAAAACATTGTCAGGAAGGTTCTGATAGCTAAGGTACATCTTTGACAACAACTAACAAAGCTTAGCAATGTCTTCCACAACGAAATATGCTGTTAATAGTGTGTACGATTACCCCTAACGGCCACTCATGCTTCTCAGCGACGTGGCATGCTCTGTGTCAGATGGTCCAAGAGCTCTTGTGACAGTCGAACCCATTCCTCCGAAAGGGCAAGGTCTTGGAGGGTCCTTGTTCGAGGCTAACGGGCTGCAATTCGCCTCCCCAATGCATCCCAGGCATGTTCTATATGATTCAGAACCGCAGACATCCATGCGATGAATGTCTTTCCCAGCCAGAAATTCATCCACCAGAGCAGCGCGGTGCGGTCGGACATTATCGTCCATTAAGGGGAAGTCTGAACCAACCGCACCTCTGAAGAGTCTAACATGTGGTCTCAGGATCTCATCCTTGTATCTCCGAGCGTTAACAGTGTTACTCGGACCACCCATGAAGATGTGCAGTTCCGTATGGCCATTCAACATGATGCCGTTCCACACCATGACGCCACCACCACCATACTGGTCCCGTTCCACGATGTTCCTATGGTAGTATCGGCTACCCGGTTCTCTTCAGATTAATGTGCGACGTGTATCGTTCTGCAAACTAAAGCGGGATTCATCTGTGAAGAGCACATGCCCCCATTCATGGTCCAGTTTCGATGTTGACGGCTCCACAGCAAACGGGCCCGTCTCTGTGCTGGAGTGAGCGCGACGCACACCGCTGGACGTCGGGTAAACAGCCTTGCTGTTCTGAGCCTCCGGTACACAGTTTGCCGGGAAACGGCAACCTCTGAGACTGCTGCAAGCTCCGCCGACAGTTGTCTTGCAGATGCACTCCGATTTCGTCGGGCGGTTAAGGCCAGATATCGGTCCTGCTGTAGGGTGGTTACCCTTGGTCGACCTGGTATTGGCCTACGACTAACATCTCCTGTGTCTCGAAATCGTCTCGAAAGCCTGGAAATAACACTTTGTACCACATTCAAGGATAAGGCCGACTTCGGTCTGTGCCTGTCCTGCTTCCAGCCGGCCGAGAATTCTACCCTGAAAAACGGGGTCCAAATATCATCGTTGTGCCATTATGTTGTCACGTTCACCACGAAGCTACACTTCGCACACTATAGCAGGCAAACGAGACTGAGGGAATATGGGGCGCAGGCACTGGCTGTGTTTACCTTGCAGTTACGCCGCTAGTCAAAGCACGGAACACTCCTTTCCTATACAGAGCGAACACGTAAGGATGGTAGGTGCATACGCCGTGCGATTTGCGGTCTATTTCCTGTTGCGCTGCTTACTCGTAACTTATGCTCAACGTTTGGACTCTAGTGTACATAAATCACTTTTATGGCCTTACTTATATTACCATTTACTTTATTACTTATTGTGTTCTCTTTGTGCATTGCTTATAGTTTTCAGTTTGTATCTTACATTTTCATTATGACTTTGTCTCTTTCTTTTTATCTTTACGCTCCGAATGTTTTTAAAAAATTCTATTTTATTTGTTGAACTCTGCTTTCTTTCTGCATTATATGTTGTCCAAATCAGCAATTTTTAGATTATTTTTGATTTTATAATAGAATAGTACATTCCATTTATATACGTGTTACCTGTAGATTAATGTTGTGGTTAAGTGTAAGAGAGGGCCACCAGCCCTAACTTCGCCACTGCAAAAGTCAGTAAACAAACACATTTTCTTTTCCTTGTACAACTAGTTTCTCAGGCATATTTGCACTCTTTAATAAATGTGCAAAGAACTCCAGGATTCTTTGTCTAACAAGAGTTGAAAGTCGATTCGCGATACCAAGCTCTTGGATTATGGAGGAGTTGGAACTTTTCTCCGTCTGAGGTAATTGTAGCATCCTCCGCCAGTACCACATTTCAAATGTGCCGATGCCCTTTTTGTCCTTGCCCTCCACTGTCCATGATTCACAGCATAGAAGAAGACTGAAAACCACAAATTAGACCGAGCGACAGGTCGTGCGGTTACGGTCGCGCACCTGTGAGCTTGGATTCCGGACACAATGAGTTCGAACCCCACTGTCGGCAGCTCTGAATATGGTTTTCCATGGCGCCACATTTTCACACCAGGCAAATGCTGGGTCTCTACCTGCATTAAGGCGACGGCCGCTTCGTTCCCACCCCTAGGCCTTTCCTATCCCAAAGTCGCCATTAAACCTCTCTGTGTCGGTGCGGCGTAAAGAAAATAGTAGGAAAAGTAGAGACGTCTCTTTGTCTTTGTACTGATTTCTCGATGACGCCAGATCGTTTGGAGATTATCGATAGCAAGTTTTCCAAGAGTAAAGTAAGAGAAGAATTATTATTGATTTGAAAGTAATATTGTTACATAATGATCATGTAGCTCTAAAACACGCACCCAACGTCCGTCGCATAATAGTTCGAAGTTGACGTGTCTATTTAAATCAGTTTTGTTGACTGGATTTTGTATCTTGGAAGGGAGGAAGCTGTACTGAGCCTTCGGGATTGAACTAAACTCCCTCATCGATAATCAGGGGTAGCAATCGAGAGCCACCACGGATAATAACGAGGAGATGTAAAACTTGATTCTTCTACCGAGCTCCTATTCTTCACAGACGATTCACATTACATTTTATGGAAGTTTCTTCCAACACTTCTCGACCACACAGAACTCAGCAGACTGTCGGACTTGGAAAGTGCCAAGAAGAACAAGAACTTACAGAGGGACAATGTCTTCAAACTTCTTATCATCTCGTCAGGTGGTGAAGGGGAAGTTTCTCCTATTCGTAAACACTGAACAAGTAAAATGGACTGAAAATATCATTACTAATTTGCCTGTACATGATGCTTATAGGAATATGGTAGTGTATTGATGTTCACATCGTACGTACCTGATTTCAAGGGCCATTTTCGCAGAAAACGTTGTACATTAGAGTGACAAAATCATGGATCACAAAAAAAGTACCAAGAAAGGAACAGCTTTTCCCTTTGCGAAAATCGAATGGTCATAAACATGTATTTCGGTCATGGCCATCCATCAACGGCTACTAATGTGAGACGACAACCAGCCATAAGACATAGCCTGCACGGTTGCTAGGTAACATTGTCTAGCCATTCATTCACACCTTACATCACAGCCTGCATGGTTGCTAGGTACCATTATCTAGCCATCCATTCACACCTTACATCACAGCCTGCATGGTTGCTAGGTAACATTGTCTAGCCATCCATTCACACCTTACATCACAGCCTGCACGGTTGCTAGGTAACATTGTCTAGCCATCCATTCACACCTTACATCACAGCCTGCATGGTTGCTAGGTAACATTGTCTAGCCATTCATTCACACCTTACATCACAGCCTGCATGGTTGCTAGGTACCATTATCTAGCCATCCATTCACACCTTACATCACAGCCTGCACGGTTGCTAGGTAACATTGTCTAGCCATCCATTCACACCTTACATCACAGCCTGCACGGTTGCTAGGTAACATTGTCTAGCCATCCATTCACACCT
Source organism: Anabrus simplex (assembly GCF_040414725.1). Taxonomy (NCBI): domain Eukaryota; kingdom Metazoa; phylum Arthropoda; class Insecta; order Orthoptera; family Tettigoniidae; genus Anabrus; species Anabrus simplex. The sequence continues at coordinate 32,725,373 of NC_090265.1, read as the reverse complement.
TACATCACAGCCTGCAAGGTTGCTAGGTAACATTGTCTAGCCACCGATTCACACCTTACATCACAGCCTGCATGGTTGCTAGGTAACATTGTCTAGCCACCGATTCACACCTTACATCACAGCCTGCATGGTTGCTAGGTAACATTGTCTAGCCATCCATTCACACCTTACATCACAGCCTGCACGGTTGCTAGGTAACATTGTCTAGCCATCCATTCACACCTTACATCACAGCCTGCATGGTTGCTGGGTTACACTTCCGGACCAAATTTTCAGATGTCCCCCGGCCATAAGACATATTTATGTAAAAAGGGGGCTCTTTTCCCGAGCATTTCGATGAAATGTGTTCCTAACGTCAGTGACATGATACATCATAATTCTAGTGAATTATAAAAGTAATAATCCCACGCATATGTAATTTTATAGCACAACAAGTAATATTATATTCATATAATAAAGAAACTTGCCAAATGGAACAATATTTAATAAGTTTTTTTTTACCAACCTATTTAGATGTGGATGCTGCAAATCAATTTCAGCTGAATTACATTTTCTGCTTTTTGAATTTTGCTACTGATGTGTGCTGAATGATTTATTACTAATAAAGGAAATGAAGAAATAAACATGTTTGATTTAACTATAATGCGGCTGAGTTTTACACAATGTTATGACGTCCTTCTTTTACATAGCCTACTAAATACACTCGATCTTGACAAAATACTTGCTTTATTAATAAAGTTAATAGTTATGATAAACTGCCAGCACCGAACTCGATAGCTGCAGTCGCTTAAGTGCGGCCAGTATCCAGTATTCGGGATATAGTAGGTTCGAACCCCACTCTCGGCAGCCCTGAAAATGGTTTTCCGTGGTTTCCCATTTTCACACCAGGCAAATGCTGGGGCTGTACTTTTATTAAGGCCACGCCCGCTTACTTTCCGCTCCTAACACTTTCCTATACCACCGTCGCCATAAGACGTATCTGTGTCGGTGTGACGTAAAGCAAAAAAAAAAAAAAAACGAAAAAACACCTGCGAACAGAGTTCAGCACAATTCTAATTTCGGATTTTAGACGTTACTTTTTTCTCCAGTCAATATAGACAGAGAAAAAGGGACCGTTATACATTATGTTACGTTTTAGCAGGGACAATGGCACGGGCAATTTGGTAGGGAATGGAACTGGGAAGGAGGGCCAGTACCTCAACCAGGCGGCCTCACCTGCTATGCAAAACATCGACCTTGTAGGGGAATGGGAAGTTCGGAGAGATTGACAAGGAAGAGGGAACGAAGCGGCCGTGGCCTTAATTCAGGTACCGGTACCATCCCAGCTTTTGCCTGGAGAAGAAGTGGGGAAATCACGGAAAACAACTTCGAAGATGGCTGTGGTGGGAATCGAACCCCTATAGTCACTTGACATTCCGAGGCTGAGTGGACCGCATTCCAGTCCTCGTACATCTTTTAAATTTTCTTGGCAGAGCCGGGAATCGAACCCGGTTGTCTGGGAATGGCAGCTAATCACACTATCCACTACACCATAGAGACGGACTGAAATATTTCATACCATTCGAAATGTCGGTATGTTTTACGTCACTTCTAGTAGAACCGACTGCTTGAACCATCGAGCATATCCTCAGTTTAACAGCCCCTTTAACATAATTTTATTTGGGTCACACTATTCTCCTCCCGGCTGTGGCCGATTGACTTTCGTTTTCATTTCAGACTTTAAGAGGTTTGTCTTGACCGAGTGGGCCTTACCTCGCAATAAGGCAGCCACTCTGCTGACAGGCTGAGGAACCCTCGCCAATCGATTAGGCTCCTGTAATATCGAGTGCAAATTTACCGGCCTCGCGTTCTTATCGTCAAGAAGCTAACGAACCTCAGTCGTAATTAGTGTTCATTTATTGCCCGAGAGTCGTTATCTTGGAAATAATGTTTATGCAAAGTGTGAGTAGGAAATGTGCGGTACAGGTCGCCGTGATACAGACCAGAGGACATGCTATTGTTTGTGTTGTTGAGAGGTTAGGAGATTCCGTTTGCCTGTACTCTTGGTTCTGTTCCTCGTGTTTGTCTGATAACTGTTTGTGTTTAATAATAATGATACTGGTATCATGCTCCACGCAGTATTTTTATTTTTTCCTTCTGAAACGTTTTTGTTCAATTTTCCTTTAAAAGTACGTTTTTGGAATGAGTATAAGCTGTAAAAAGAGATAATATACTAAAAAGATCTTTCTTTCATACACGTTTACTTTAAATGAATTTATTGTATTCTACTGATTTTTATCCTAATTACACCAGCATTCTTTGTGACACAAAGTATAATGAATAATAATAATAATAATAATAATAATAATAATAATAATAATAATAATAATAATAATAATAATAATAATAATAATAATAATAATAATAATTTTACCGGGTGGTACACCTCTACGCTGCACGTTTAAATCTTCCGCCTTAAAGTACTCCTCTACAGGATAAACAGTGAACTTGAAACTGTACCAACTTAAATTTTTCCTCTGAAGATGTCACTGTGTGAATTTCGACTTGTTTTTGTTTACTATTTATCAAGGAGTTTGGACTTTCTCTCATAAATGTCACTGCCGAAAAAAAACTATGATCATGCACCCTGGTGCGAAGTGAAGGAACTTTATTTGAAGAAATTTTGTATTCATAAGTTTGTTCATTACTAAATTTCGTTCATTCAGTTGTGGGTTGGCAATATTTATCTTTCTTTCCGCCAGTTTTGAATTTAGCCAATCCAGAATTTCTGCAATTAATTTCTAACCAATCACTGGCTTCTTCTTCGTTTTGGTGTGTAACTTTAAACGAACCAATAAAAGTGAGAGGGTGTAGATTTATTATTCATGAAAGGTCTCGAACTTTCCCCGAGGGTTTATAAATTGCGGATTTTCACATCTCTTGGCCACTGGATTAACATCTAACCTAGTGTATGGTCGTGAAGCAGGATGCGGGAAGCGCCTCTTTCATCTGGGAGCAAGTCTTCAATAAGGTAATGGCCATTTAACATCTTTATTCCTTGCTAGCTCAGCAGTTTAACCCGCGGGAAAGGTCGGAAACATTTTACAATATAACCTCATTTCCTAAATAAGTAATTTTCTGCAGGGTTATGTAAAATCTTACTTAAGTCTGTAACTGTAATTCGGGGATAGAGAGTGATTTACCCTCTCGAGCTCCCCTTCATTTTGGTTTGAGGTGACTACGTTTTGGTAACCGATTTTCTTCTTTTCCTTAATGTTTTAAATTTCTTCCTTATACGAGTCACCTCCACAGTTTGGGAATAGCCCTGTTTCATCGGCCTAGTGCCTCTTAGGTTTTAAGAATGTATGTGTAGGAGTGCAAATACACGCCTCCATTCCTTTTGGTTTTTCGGGCCAGTTTCTTGATCTGTTCTTTTTTTCTGCTAAGGCCTAGTAGGTTGGGTACTAGATACCCCCGTGTCATTGTTGTAAGTTGTGCCTTGATGGCAATTTATTGTAAAGTCTGACATTGCCTTAAATAGGCTTGAAAAACTGAGAGCGCGTCTGCTCTTTTCTGGTGTTGTAAGAAGTCCTCTGGGAGACTTGAGGTTAAAAGTTGGGAGCAAGTGCTCCATGTGGTACGGGTTTTCTGCCCCTTTGAACAAATTGTGCTTTTGTGAAACTAGGGGCGTGTAGCCCGAGAGTGCTGAAGTTCTCGAATCTTGGATCTTTCTAGTCTTGTTTACAAATTGTTATTCCCAAAGTAAATGTTGTTAAGATTTTGTCGTTGATTGATTGTTAACATTCAAAAATATAACCTTTATTTGAAATTTTAAATTAACTTTGATTCTGTAGTTAGACCCATTCATCCCGGCGCCTTCCTTCACCTCTGATAATCCACCAAACCACTGTAATAATAATAATAATAATAATAATAATAATAATAATAATAATAATAATAATAATAATAATCATCATCATCATCATCCTGATTCCTTGGATGTGGCCACGAAGCAGATCAACCAGCTTCAAACACAAGCTGTAAAGGCGGGCCTCCAAATCTCCTTTGAGAAAACGTTCATTACAAACATCAAACTGGCACCAAGTGAGCTAGAAGGGACACACGGAAAAGTAAAGCGAATTGAAAAATTTAAGTATCTTGGTGAATGGATAGAATCTAATATGTCCGAAAAAGAAGCCTTTGCTTCACGCATGAATAAAATGGAAATGGCTTTCCATCTGACTAAAAATGTCTATAACAAAAGATCTATATCTCTGAATGCAAAAATCAAACACTATTGCACTGTCATCCGGCCAGAGGCTCTGTATGCAGTGGAATGTCTCGCCATGAACAAAAAAGACATGTTGCAGAAATTGGAGGCCAAGGAAAGAAAGATTTTGAGGAAAATCTTAGGTCCAGTCAAAGACAACGGCGAGTTTAGGAGACGGAACAACCAGGAGTTGTACTCGCATGTGGAGAAAATAACTGATGTGATGCGAAAAAGGAGGACTACTTTTTATGGACACATGGCCCGAATGAATTCAACACGGTTAACCAACCGCATTTCCACTTTCCTCCAAGAGAACAAGGCAAAGGGTGCATGGTTCAGTGAGGTACAGAAAGATCTGCAGGAGATTGGGATCTCATTTGGAGATATCCAGGAGCGTGCCCCACTTAAGAAAAAAACTCCAATAACATCAGAGTTTCCAACCAAAGCCGAAGATAAAACTGGAGAGGCATGGACGGAAGAGCGAAAGGAGCAACACCGTATACGAATGAAGGAATACTGGACCAACATTAAAGCTCAAGGAAAACAGTTGAAATGACGTGGTCTTTAGTTGGCCGAAACGAAACAAGAAGAATCATCATCACCATCCTCACCATCATCATTATATTAATAACAATCCTAAACAATTATCAACTGGGGCAGATCATTGATTAAAGATGTAGAAAATTCTTGAGGAAAATGTTTGGAAAAGTATTTACAAGGGAATGTGGCTGATAGAGGAATCTCATTACTTATACTAGACTTAACTAAAGTTGGTGTATGACAGGTAAGCTTGGAGGGAGGAGCATTACACGTGCCATTTCACGATGTTGCCACATTCCAGCATTCCTTTCTACATGCTCTTACCCCTCGCTTCCGGCTCACTTATTCCCTTCTTCATTCAGACCGCTGTGATCTGCTGTAGACTACCTGGCCAGGCGGTGTCGTCCCATTTGCGATCACTCTTATACAAACAATCAGGTTCTTATCAGTGACAGTGACAGGTTTGGCAACTCCCAGCAAGACGAGTTGCCCTGAAATTTTATCTCCATGGCAACCGCAGTCGCCCCACCCTCGTTTCCATGGCAACCACACAGCCACTCCCTTTATCCCGCCTCGCAGGCAGTAAACGGACCTCCTTCTAAGAAATGTCAGACACCAACTCTTATTATTAGCAGTATAGAGAAAATACGAGACACGTTTAGGAGAAGATGTTTCAAATTTTACACACATATTCTCAGAATGAGTATTCAGAGACTGACCAAAATAATTCAAGACCTAGCTCTATCCACGCAACTCAAAAACAATTGGCTGATCAAAGCTGGACATGATCTTCAGGAAATGGGTATTCACAGAATGAGATTGTACTGGACAGATCTAAATGTAGAAAATTAGCCTGAAATTAAAGCTACCGCCAATAAAAACTGGTCAGAAGATCGCAGGAAAAGCCACAGCGAGAAGATGAAGACATTTAGGGAGAAGAAGAATAAGAAAAAAATAGTCGTATGGCCTCAGCCGCCGTGTGCAGACATTTTAATTTGACGCTATCTGGCTGTCTGGTTGTCAATTTTGACGTTCCATTTCACTCTAGGGCTACTAGATGGCAGACTAAATCGAATCTCTCTTGAAAGTTTACAGCTGAGGTTTAGTCAATTTTGTCGGGTCAACATTAAAAGTGTCGCCAGAGATCTTTTACATGCCGACAAGGAATGTAGAAGGGATTCTTGTCAGCTTTCATTCGGGAGAATGTGGGTTCGAATCTCACTGCCGGTAGCCCTGAAGATCGTTTTCTGTGGTTTCCGATTTTCACGCCAGACAAATTTTGGAGCTGTACCTTAATTAAGGCCACGGCCAATTCCTTTCCACTCCTAGCCATTTCGTATCCTATGGTCACCATAAGAGCTAACTATGTCGGTGCGACGTAATAATAATAATAATAATAATAATAATAATAATAATAATAATAATAATAATACCCACCTCTGTGGTATAGTGGTTAGTGTGAGTAGCTGCCTCACCCGGAGGCCCGGATTCGATTCCCGCCTCTGCCAGGAGATTTGAAAAGTGGTACGAGAGCTGGAACGAGGTTCACTCAGCCTCGAGAGGTTAACTGAATAGAGGGGTTCGATTCCCTCCTCACCTATCCTCGAAGTGGTTTTCTGTGGTTTCCCACTTCTCCTCCATGCAAATGCCCGGATGGTACCTAACAAGGCCATGGCCGTTTCGTTCCCTCTTGCTTATCTATCCCTTACGATTTTCCCATCCCCCACAAGGCCCCTGTTCAGCTAGCAGTTGAGGCCGCCTGGGCGAAGTACTGGTCCTCCTCCCTAGTGGTATCCCCCGGACCAAAGTCTCACGCTCCAGGACACTGCCCTTGAGGCGGTAGAGATGGGATTCCTCGCTGAGTCCGAGAGAAAAACCAACCCTTGAGGGTAAACAGATTAAGAAAGAAGAAAGACAGAAAGAAAGAAAGAAAGAAAGAAAGAAAGAAAGAAAGAAAGAAAGAAAGAAAGAAATATACTACTACTACTACTACTACTACTACTACTACTACTACTACTACTACTACTACTACTACTACTAATAATAATAATAATAATAATAATAATAATAATCTAGTTTTCTTGTTGTTTAAGTTTAGACCAAGGTTTTCACATGCTTCCAACACCTTCCACGGTATATCGATGGCCTAGATTGAATACCTCGTATCTCAAAAAGTTCTTCCTATCCAATATTTCCCTTAAGATTGGTCACGCCTCCCAGCCACATTTGGGTATGCAGTCCATCAGAACAATGTTCGTTGGGTTTATTTTCCTATGCTGACGCGTAAAGGAAAATGAACCTTATAAAAATTATACTCTAGGAGTTAGTAAATACGTCACGCAGACATACTTTCCTACAGTACGGTACGGTAAGGTTAATTTTCCTTCACACGTCGGCATAGGAATAAAAAACACAACGAACATTGTTCTGATGGACTGCGTATTCATGTGTGGCTGGGAGGCGTGACCAGTCTTAAGGGAAATATCGGATAGGAAGAACTTTGTGAGATACGAGGTTTCCATTCTAGGCCATCGATACGCTGCAGGTTCTACGCGATGGTGGCTATCAGGGCAATGTCATCATTATATCTGATGCTCCGCCTATATCATGCAGGTCCTCCCTGGAGCCGGTCTTGAATGAAGATTAAACAGGAAAGAGGACAGATTAGTCTTGCCTCACGCCTCGGCTGATTGTGACTTCATTCACTTGTTAGTGTCTCACTCGAACACAGGCCATTTATTTCCAATGTAGAGTAGGTTTATAATGATGTAGCTATCTTTGCCATCTATACCTGTATCTTTCAGTATTGCCATCATTTTCTCATGCCGAACGCTGTCGAACGCCTTTCCGAAGTCAAGGCAGCACATGAACACCGGACAATCGACCATTCTGCATCCCTGAATTAGGACCTGTATGCCGAACTCGGCTCTCGAATTTCGAGCACTTTATGGCACCCGAATTGAGTATTACCAATGCGCTCTGCATTATAAAATTCCCAGGATAATCATTATGGCACGTACATTAATTTAAGTTCTGTCATTTTTCTTTCACTATTTATTTATGTATGTATTGAGAAGGTGCCAGCATTAGGGCGGAGGAAAAAGGAACATACCCAGAAGGGAAGCGAGGCAGACCGAGGTTAGGGAGTTTTCAATCCTTAATTTCATCCGTCATTTATTCAAAGGTAACAAAATATTTACAATAACATAACTGAAGCACCCTTCCAATAATAAACCAATAAACTTCTATTGGCCTCGTACACTCATCAACAACGAACAGAAAATATACACTGACGGACATAAGTGTTCACACAGTAGTAGTTACATTTGACATATGCACATATGGGCAATATTAATTGGTTTTTAAATAGATATTTAAAATAAATATATTTAGTTTATAACTCTATATTTAGTTACAGAATACACAAGCTTAAAATAACTGCTTTACTAAAAAGTAAAATATAGTCTTCTAGTGTTTTTATGGGTGGACAAAAGTATTCCCACAACAACTTAAACTACACGTTTGTCACCATTTGTGTACGGTTTAGTAACGTGCGTGCATTGCGAATACTACTTCTTAATATGTTCGGCATTGAACCTATTAATTTTGTGACTTCATCAATAGTATTCCATTCTTGCACAAGCAATTCTTTCAGCTGGTTTTTGTGGTGCCTTCTTATTGTCGTTCGTGTCCATCCCATACATGGTCATTGAGGTTATGGTCGGGAGTCTTTGGAGGGGTTTCCAGGGTATGAGGTGTATTATAAACAATCCAATAACGAACACTATTACCAGTACGGTTCAGGTCGTTGTCGTGCTGAAAGTAGTAATCAGCCTGGCCACTGCGTCGTAAATTGTTGTTCAAAATATCCAAATAAACGTTCTGGTCCATTGTTCCATCTATAAACACTAGGTCCCCAACACCTGAAGCCGCCATGCACCCCCACACCATAACACCTCCACCACCGCGTTTAACTGTAGCCCGGAGGTTGGCTGTTTCAAACTCTGTATTCACTTTCCTCCATACCACCTTTTTTCCATCAAGGCGAAAAATGTTAAATTTGTTTCAAAAAAAATGAACTTTATTCCAGAAGTCGTCATCCTTCATTATGTACTCTTGAGCAAATGCCAATCTCTTCTTTTTGTTTGCTGGTCTGTTAAATAGCTTCCTCTTGGGACTTCGGGCATGATATCCAGCTCTATGAAGAGTTACACGAATGGCCTTAGTATGTACCTGTTTACCATGGTACTCCTGAAGTTCTGCTGCATTTTCGGAAAATGATATTTTTCGGAATCTTTTGCACTGTCTTCGATACCGCCTTCTATTCCCTCAGAGTGAGCTTACGGGGACGTCCACTTCTCTCTTTATTCATGAATGTTTTCGAGATTTTGTACTTCTTAATGATACCGCACAGTGTGCATCTGCTTCGTTTAATGATTTGTGCAATTTCGGCGTATGATTTGCCTTCTTTATGCAGTGCTACTACTATTTTTATTTCCTAAATTGTAGTTTCCTTCCTAATTTTCACCATTCCTTCTTGAATCACCAGTATCCACTTCTAATGTAAACAGAACTTGTAACTGTGTTCACTCCTCAATGGTCAAGTCAGAACTGATGTGCACTGCTCTGTTTTATGGATAGATTGCATCGGTGTGTGTAGAGTTCTATCCAGGCATACCACCACTGCCCGGCCTTATTTTCCTCATCTCTTCACGTATGATTAAGATTTTACTGCACATATTTTAGCGCATGTATGCGTAATGTATCGTTTCAATTCACGATGGATCGAACACCGTGCGCAGTTTGCTACCGCGCCTATTTTTATACTGACTAATGGATCAATGAACCTGTGTGAACACTTATGTCCGTCTGTGTATTACCAGAATGTAACATTAAACTAATATTATAAATTATAAAAATGGAACGGCCTTCAACTTGCCCATAGGCCGCTGGGCTACGAGCCCTCCACATTACATCCACACAGCACAACTCTTACCCAATTACACGCCCATTCGCTGCCACAAGCATTAACCTTTCACTCAGTATACACATGCAACATAAACTCACGACTTACACTCCGCCCAGCAGCCTCGGGTTCGAAAGGAACCTCAAAGTAGATGCTCAGATAGAGCAACAAATAAATAATGAGACTCAACGCTAGACATAACCAGCCACCAAATCTACGCTTGAGAAGGGAAGGGGAAGGAACAAGAGGGGGGGAGGGAACCAATGTTGAAACAGCAAATCACATACCAATACACTCAAATCATAGCGCAGGTGCACTTCAAGTGTCTATAAGCGTCTTTTGAGTCGGAGAGTAATTATTCTTGTTATACAATTTTTTAAAATAAATGAAAAACATCTGAGATGGTATGTATTTATAGACTTATTTTACATGGCTTGGTTCAGGCTATGAAGCCCGCTGTTATGCCAATCATTTTATATGTGCTACATTGTACAAAGTACAGAGTCCTAAGGTTTCTAATTACACATAATTATGAAATTAAACTTAATTAATAGTTATAACCGAAATATAAAGTTCTGAGAGTTCCTATAAAGAAACCTTAATAAAACATATTAAGTCAATAAGTCAGTGTAAGTTAAACTCGGTTAGCTACAAAAAATACATTTTGAGCTACGTAGCGTCTAGATACCTGGATAATCCATATATAGACTGCAGCCATCCTGCGCTAACCCCTTCATTTGTACGTAACTACCACATCCTACATCTGCTCTAATCAGTTTACCATATTCATACCTTGGTCTACCCCCACCGTTCTTACCGCCTACACTTCTCTCAAACACTAACTTAACGAGACCTGGATGTCTTAAAATGGGAATTATCATTCTATCTCTTTTCTGGTCAAATTTCGCCAAATTTCTCCTCTCAGCCGTTCGATTCAGTATCTCTTCATGTGTGATTCAATATAGCCTTATCATCTCACCTTAAGCATTCTTCTGTAATATTACATTTCTAAGGCTTCTATTTTTTTTCTGAGCTAGTTATCGTCCATGTCTCACTTCTATACAGTTACACGCTTCAGATGAAAGTCTTCAAACACATCTTTCTGTATTTGTAGACTATATTAAGTCTGAAGTGAGAACATTTTTCTTCTTTGCTTGTGTTAGTCTGCATTTTCTGTCGTATTTCGTTCTGCCATCGTTAAGTTATTCTATTAACTAAGTTCCAGTATTCATCTACTTTCTTTAAGACCTCATTTACTAACCTAATTTTTCCTGCAAAACCTAACTTCGTCCAACTACGCTCCATTACGTATTTTCGATATATTTATTCCTAGGCCGTGCCTATAAGAAGAAGAAGGTGCGCTCAGTTGAACATCTTAGTCCTTAGTGAAGTCTATAATCGACTTCGTTCTTTTCGTGCACTTTAGTATGCGGTATGTGTTACAATTTTTGCCGCACAGCACACACACGCAATCTACGTCTGGTTTGTGAAATCGCTTGTTAATACACAGCTTGTAGTGAAAGCCGTGTACTGAAAGTCTGGCTATCACATGTCTTTGCTTCTTGTTTTCTCTGGTCCAGGACTTTTCCCTTTCGTAATTTCTTTTTGATTTTCTTTACCGCCTAGTCTACATAAACATTGAAATGGAAAGGGGACAAACTTCAGCCTTGCCTCACTTCTTTCTGGACTGTGGGATGCTTATAACTGCAGACTGGTTTCTGTCTCGTTATCTGAACTCGAACAGAAAGAAATATTCTTGTTCTCAAAGAACATATTGTCAATTTAATTTAATTTCGTGTGGCTATTTCTAGCCGAGTGCAGCCCTTGTAAGGCAGACCCTCCGACGAGGGTGGGCGGCATGTGCCATGTGTAGGTGTGCCATAGCAGGTGAGCTGTAGAATTCCAGCTGTATTTCTTCCCTCTTCTTATTTCGGGTCCTTAGTAGCTCTTGATATGGTCCTGTTGATGGTAGGTGGTGTTGGGTCTTCCCTACTCTCATTGCTCTTTTCATGTACATCGCCTTCACCTTTTCAATTTTGGTTAATTCACCTATTTTTAACTTTTCCCAGATGATCTGTGCCTGTACCATACTGCAATTTCCCCAGATCTTCTGTAAACTCAGGTAACATGACAAAATGATTGGAGCAGGCACATCTCAGAGGTTTTCTTTGGATTGTGATTCCCTTTCGTAATTTCTTTTTGATTTTCTTTACCGCCTAGTCTACATAAACATTGAAATGGAAAGGGGACAAACTTCAGCCTTGCCTCACTTCTTTCTGGACTGTGGGATGCTTATAACTGCAGACTGGTTTCTGTCTCGTTATCTGAACTCGAACAGAAAGAAATATTCTTGTTCTCAAAGAACATATTGTCAATTTAATTTAATTTCGTGTGGCTATTTCTAGCCGAGTGCAGCCCTTGTAAGGCAGACCCTCCGACGAGGGTGGGCGGCATGTGCCATGTGTAGGTAACTGCGTGTTATTGTGGTGGAGGATAGTGTTATGTGTGGTGTGTGAGTTGCAGGGATGTTGGGGACAGCACGAACTCCCAGTCCCCGGGCCTTTGGAATTAACCAATGGAGATTAAAATTCCCGACTAGGCCGGGAATAGAACCCGGGACTCTATGAACCGAAGACCAGTACGCTGAACATTGAGCCAACGATTCGGCATTATTGTCAATGAAAGCATGTGATAGCTTTCAAAGATTTTTGACTTAATACGAAAAACAACGAAATGTAAGAATCTACTTGTGACTTGTTGAAAGGTGACACGCGAAGCTGGTAAGAAGTTCAAACTGATTTCAGGTCATTACGAACAAGGCAGCAGAGACTCTTCCAGTTGTAGACAACTCAAATCTCAGCTAGCTGTGGCTTGTCTCCCTTCTTGCCCGCGGCAGCTTTTATCCGCCGGAAGTGGCTACCCACCCCTCCACCTTCCTCCCCCAGAGCTCAGAAAACATTGAAAGGTAAAAGGAAACCTTCGAGGGAAAGAAGAAAAAAACTGTTAAAAAAGGAAACTACTAAAGACGAAGCTTCTCCAAACGCTCGCTTCTATTTCCGTGGCGCTGCTGTGCCGCTAATCGCATCGCGCTGCAACCAATGAGGAGTGTGCCGCAGCTGCGTCATGAGGTTACCGTCACAGGAAATAACCAATCAGCGGCTAACAGGTTTGCCAACCGCGCGGTTTCCTCTCTCATACGACAGAGGCACTGTCATATTACATTGGCGGTGGTTTGTTAGGCTACAATTCCCTCCAGTACACGTCATTGTTCTGATTATGAAGGCTCGGGCTGTGTCTACGCAGTAGTAATATAATGGACGACACTTGATTCTCGATCGCGGTTCATTTTTATTTACAATTCCCTCCTCAACAGAAAAGAGCTGGTTCCCTCCCATGAAACGTCTCTCTTTCTACTGGAATTCTAAAATAAAATTCGTTTACTGGAAATAAAATAATTCGATTTCGTCGCATAGCATTTACCCTTCACCAGTTATAGTGAATGCCTTAAAACTAAAGCACATGTTTAGACTAATATACTGAGACTTTACTGTCGTCGGATATTGTTTCATAGATCATTACATTTATCAGTACTCTAAGACAATTCTACTACTATATCATAATTGTAATGCAGGACATGCCCTAACATCTTTCTCTCTCCTATATCTATCGCAACACATTCCCCTGTTATACAGGCGGAGAAGAGCAACGTTAAACAGAGTTGTCGCATTTCTCATAACTGATCTGTAGTGCAATTTCATTAGTTTTTTATTTAATGCCAATTTTTCAGGAACTATTATAGCACTGGTACATAAGCCTGTCTTCGACAGTCGAAATTACTATCAATAAAGTAATTGAAAATTCTCTATATAAGTGTCTGCCTCTGTGGTGTAGTGGTTAGTGTGATTATTCGCCAGCCCTGGAGGCCCCGGTTCGATTTCCGACTCTGCCACGAAACTTGAAGAGCGGTACGAGCACAGGTACGGGCTCCACTCAGCCTCGGGAGGTCAACTGAGTAGAGGCGGGTTCGACTCCCACCTCAGCGATCCTCGAAGTGGTTCTCCGTGGTTTCCGACTTCTCCTTCAGGCAAATGCCAAGATGGCACCTAACTAAAGAACATGGCGGCTTCGTTCTCTCTTCCTTATCTATCCCTTCCAACGTTTCTCCATCCCCAACCCGGTTCAGCATAGCAGATGAGGAGGCCTGGACGAGGTACTGGTCCTCCTCACCAGTTTTATTCCCCGACCCGATGTCTGACGCTCCAGAACACTGCCCTTGAGGTGGTAGAGGTGGTATCCCTCGCTGAGTCGGAGGGATAAACCAACTCTGGAGGGTAAACGGATTAAGAAAGAAGGAAAAATGAATAGAATTAACAACTTCCAGATTTTTGCGGCATTCGAATGAAATCAAAACAGGTAATGCAGTACTTCCTAACTATACGTATTGAGTGAAGTTGTAGCTCGGAGTTAGACTCTGCTTATTCTTCAGAAAGCTACATACGACTTGTGAAAATGAGTATCAATACGTCTTCACTCCGTACAAACACTGCAAAGAAGTTTGGAATTTAATCCAAGCTTTGGCACGCATTCTAGTGACTGGAAATTCTATAACATGACCTCCTCTACCCTTCCAGCCAACATTCTGAAGGAAAAGATATTAACGAACGTGAATCAAGCAAACGAACCACGTTGTCAGACCATATCGACTTGTCCCGTTAACGATCATTGCCAACAGGTGAGTTGATCTATTTCGTGCTTAAAAAGAAAACAACATTCATTTGACTGAAATATAGTATTTTTCACCGAACAGTTCAAGTATGATCGCCTTCATTACATTGTTCTTGTAATCCATAACTGGTACCACTTTAAGTCTCTCAAATATTTCTGTGGATGGCAACAGAAGCCAGGATGGACGTAGTTCGACATCAAGCCGGTAGATATAGCTGGTTACCTATGTCATTACGGTGACTAAGCGACGACTTCGCTGGCAAAAGCATATTTTTCTTTAAAAGTGTACAAAATTCGTGGACGTGAGAAGTTCATTGCGTTTTTCTTGTAAATAAAACTTAACAATCTATAACTGGTACCAACTGCATCTCTTGTAATCTTCTCGTTTTCCCAATATCGCTGTGAATGACACAAAAATTAGGGATTTTATATATAGAGAGAGATTATTGACTTATTTAATTATATTTTAATTCAATAATACGCAAATAAGTAAAGTGAAATCGTGCGAATTTCAATGCAAATCAATAGAATGTAAAACAATTATTTAAATGATGTCAAAGAACTTGTAAATTTGTCGAACATTTCCCATTACAAATTATTCCAGTCACTAATTGAAGCCCTCCCCGGAATAAGGATCTAACCAACAAATCAGTAATTTTTCACGAGAGAGGATTTTAATGGTAGATACTACTTTATGCTAGTGTATAAATTTCGTCTATTAAAACAATATTTTATTTTTATCATTTAAGGTTCTAAAAGCAATCTATGAATGAAGTATGTCCTATATGTCCACCTCTGTGGTGCTGTGGTTAGCTTGATTAGCTGCCACCCCCGGAGGCCGGGGGGTCGATTCCCGGCCCTGCCACGAAATTTGAAATGTGGTACGAGGGCTGGAACTGGTTCCACTTAGCCTCGGGAGGTCAACTGAGTAGGGCGTGTTCGAATCCCTCTTCAGTCATCCTCGAAGTGGTTTTCCGCAGTTTTCCACTTCTTCTGCAGCCAAATCCCGGGAAGGTGCCTAACTTAAGGCCACGGCCGCTTCCTTCCCTCTTCCTTGTCTATCCCTTCCAACGTTCCCATCTCCCACAGGGTCCTGTTCAGCATAGCAGCTGAGGCCGCCTGAGCGAGGTACTGGTCCTCCTTCCGAGTTGTATCTCCGACCACGCTAACCTTACCCCGCGCGGCCAGCCCCTTTCCATCTACCTATGTTAAACATTTCCAAAATTTGAATTAACCAAGAATAGCTATAACGTACTGTATAAATGTCCGCCTCTGTGGTGCAGTGGTTAGTGTGGCCAGCTGCCACCCCTGAAGGCCCGAGTTCGATTCCTGGCTCTGCCACGAAATTTGAAAAGTGGTACGAGAGCTGGAACGGTGTCCACTCAGCCTCGGGAGGTCAACTGAGTAGAGGGGTGTTCGATTCCCACCTCAGCCATCCTCGAAGTGTTTTTCCGTGGTTTTCCACTTCTCCTCCAGACAAATGCGGGGACGGAACCTAACTTAATGCCACGGTCGCTCCCTTCCAATATTCCCATCCTCCTGTTCAGGATAGCAGGTGAGGCTGCCAGTTGTATCCCCCGACCCAAAGTCTCACGCTCCGGGACACTGCCCTTGAGGCAGTTGAGGTCGGATCGCTCGCTGAGTCTGAGGGGAAATCCAGCGCTGGAGGGTGAAGTGATTAAGAAGGAAAGAAGGAAAATATACAGCATGTACAATATTGCACGCAATTTATCACGTGCAGCAATACAAAATAATGTTATTGGCATTACGTCCCACTAACTACTTTTACTGTTTTCGGAGACGCCGAGATGCCGGAAGTTAGTCCCGGGTGAGTTCTTTTACATGCAAGTAAATGTACCGACACGAGGCTGACGTATTTTAACAACTTTAAATACCACCGGACTGAGCCAGGATCGAATCTGCCCGTTGGGGTGAGAAGGCCAGCGCCTCAACCGTCTGAGCCACTAAGCCTGACTAATAATAATACATTCATTGACAGTCGTAGAGATATAAAGGTAACGCCTGTTAACAATAGTGATTACCTGGTCAAAACTCTACCTCGAATTATCCACATTTTTAGCTTCAAAAATTCGAATTAAATACGATTCTTTGCACTGATCAGAATAGGAATTTCAAGGTGAATAAACCTTTTTCGAATTATCGAAATTTCGAAATATACAATGTTGAATTAACCAGTTTCCACTGTATTACCAAATACCAACTGCCCTACTGAATGCACTCGTTCTCGTCCGATCATCGCAGTTAGGCAAGATTGAGCGTGGTCAGTATTTGGATGGTTGACCGCTTGGGAACATCGCGTGCCTTTGGGTAAGAAAGCTTTACGCAATAGTGGGAGAGTTGGAGCCGGAAAGTGCATCCGGCCGTATAACACGGCCAAATACATATCATGTGCAGACCTCAATAAACAGGAAGAAAAGTCGGGAAGACGATTATTTTCACTAAAAATGTAAAGGACTCAGACGAGACTCTCGTAATTTTCAAAGAAAAGGAACTTGCATTATTTGTAGTTATTCTGTAAGCTTTCCATTCGATTTTTTTTTCACTTTCGGAATGAAAATGCGTGCACGAAAGAATTAAGTTAGTTCAAAGTTTCTTTGATACTGAGTTAGGTATTCTTCATGCATTAATTTAGGTATAAATGAATTATTATTTAGTCCATATTTAACTTACAGTATTGACCGACTATGCGGTTTGGGTCATTTAGCTATCAGTTTTCATTCGGGACATAGTGGGCTCTAAACCCACTGTCGGCAGCCCTGAAGATGGTTTTCCGTGGTTTCTCATTTTCACACCATCTTCGCCATAAGACCTATCTGTATAAGTGCAACGTAAGGCAGATTGTAGGAAAGAATTGTTGTAAATATCTTGAAAACCGGATACGGTTAAGTGTAAAGAATGGCCAAGAACGGTGTGTTGGCCAGTTTTTAAGACATAACTAAATAAATAAATAAATAGTCCGCTACTGTGGTATAGTGCTTAGTGTGTTTAGCTGCCACTCTCGGAGGCCGTGGTTCGTTTCCCACCTTAGCCATCCTTTTCCGTGGTTTCCAACTTGTCCTCCAGGCAAATTCCGGGATGGTACCTAATATAAGTCTACATCCGCTTCCTTCTCTCTTCGTTGCATATCCCTTCCGATCTTCCCATCCCCAGAAGGCCTCTGTTCAGCATAGCATGTGAGGCCAACTAGGCGAAGTACTGATCCTCGTTCACAGTTGTATCCTCCCCGATCCAAGCACTCACGCTCCAGGACACTGTCCTTGAGGAGGCAGAGTTGGGATCCCTCGCTGATTCCGAGGGAGAAAGCAACCCAGGACAGTTAACGCATAAATAAATAAATAAATAAATAAATAAATAAATAAATAAATAAATAAATAAATAAATAAATAAATAAATAAATACACGTAGACGAACTAGTTGTCCCCATTCCTAAAAATACTAGCTGTTCGTTGGGGTTGTTCACTCTGTAGTGTGGTCTTTATAGGGGAAGAGTACATTGCTCGCACCACAGGAATATTGAAATAGACATAGAAACGAGAACTAAATTTGCTACTTTCAATGCGTGGATAACATTTTAGACAGCGGCCTGCGGCCGTGTAAATATAAACGTCGCCATCAAAAGGACGTCGCTGCTTCTCTCCACACAGAACAAACGACGCAAGGGCCCGCATGTCTACAGTTACTGCAGGTCTTCAGCAAGAGGTCGCACTATACGATTTTATTAGGTGGCACTTGAGATTGTATCAAATACTCTATTTGAAATTACACATGAAAGTTACAGTTTGCTTTACGTCGCAGCGACACAGTGAGGTCTTATGGGAACGACAGGATAGGAAGTGGGAACACCGACCGTGGCCTTAAGTATTTATTTCTGGCAGCATGAAATACACATAAACTGCACTCTACTGATTCTGGATATCAAGCGAAGGTAAGTAATAATGGTGATGAGCCCTTGTTTGTTATTGATATTAAAGATGTTTACAATAATAGTTTTGTTAACGATAATTAATTATAAGAAAACATAATAAATAAGTATTAAGTTAGTAAATTCAGAATTTAATTAAACCAATGTATTTCCATAATAATAATAATAATAATAATAATAATAATAATAATAGAAATAATGTTCACCTTTTTGGTGTAGTGGTTAGATTGATTACCTGCAACCCCGGAAGCCCAGGTTCGATTACTTGCTCTGCCACCTATTTGAAAAATGGTACGAGGGCTGGGATGGGGTCCACTCAGCCTCTGGAGGTCAACTGAGTGTAGAGGTGAGTTCAACTCTCCCCTCAGCCATCCTCGAAGTACTTTTCCGTTGTTTCCCCCCCACTTCTCTTCTAGGCAAATGCTGGGATGGTACATAACTTAAGGCCACGGCCGCTTCCTCTCCTCTTCCTTGTTTATCCCTGCCAATATCTCCATCCCCCTCACAATTCCCCTGTTCAGCATAGCAGGTGAGAAAGCCTGGGCGAGGTTGTGGTCCTCCTTCCCACTTGTATCCCCCGACCTAAAGATTAACGCTCCAAGACACTGCCCTTGAGAAGGTAGAGGTTGGATCCCTCACTGTGTCTGAGGAAAAAAACCAACCCTGGAGGGTAAACGGATTAAGAACGAAAGAAAGAAAGAAAGAAAGAAGGAAGGAAATAATTATAACAATTACAACAAAATCCTTAATGTTAAACTAAGTTGATATCAATTGAATAACTATATTACTGATAATTAAGTTGAGATGAAGCTGTATGAATTCGATCGAATACGTCAGTGGTCTATCTGGAGTATCAAGGCATGTAAGTCCAATGTCACACAATTAAAATATTATATAAAATAATATTTTACATCACGGCCTTTGTATAACAGGAACACGTGTAAAAAAGAAAAAAATGTGTAGGTAATCATGAATTCAGTGTCCGTCATTAACGAACCTGTCCGACTCGTTGGCTGAATGGTCAGCGTACTGGCCTTCGGTTCAGAGGGTCCCGGGTTCGATTCCCGGCCGAGTCGGGGATTTTAACCTTCATTGGTTAATTCCAATGGCTCGGGGGCTGGGTCTTTGTGATGTCCCCAACATCCCTGCAATTCACACACCACAATAACACGCAGTTACCTACACATGGCAGATGCCGCCCACCCTCATCGGAGGGTCTGCCTTACAAGGGCTGCACTCGGCTAGAAATAGCCACACGAAATTATTAAATTATTATATTAACGAACCTTTACTTGTCACTAGCACTAATGTTCTTCCTAAACGGCACAACCTATGTGAAAATGGGAAACCATCTTGATGATTGCCGATAGTAGGGTTCGAAGCCACTATATCCCGAACACAAGCTCATAGCTGAGCGCTTCTAACCACTCGGCACAACTCACCCAATCGTATGGCCACACCTACGGTGTTCAAGGTATTTAATTTGACACAGTTTTGGTTGCCTGCATGACATATTTCGACTTTCCCATTTTACTCTTCCGGATGGTAGAGGAGCGGTTCTCTGTTAGATGACCTATGGCTGAGTTTGAATTAATTTTGTCCAGTAAACTCAAAATTATCCATGCGTTTGAAATGTGGTAAGGTTTCTTGCGGATGATGTTAGTCTGTATAGAGCAGGGCCTCTCAAACGCCCAAAATCCCACGCGTTTAAACTGAGGCGCAGAGTTCCTGTGCACAATGCATCGGTCCCACTCAGCTCGGCTCGGACCAATGCTTCGTCTCTGGGCTACTCGGCTAAGCTGGGCTCATCTCGGCTCGGATTTGGAGTGCTATGCAGCAAGGGAGGAAGAGGGAGACAGGAGGAACGAGTGAAATAGGCGTGGGGAAAGAGAGACACAGCGCGATTGCTGCAAATCGAGGAGTGGGGGTCTGCACTCTGGTCAAACAAGCGAAGCGCCTTTTGCACCTTGCACCGCGCAATGCACTGGTGCATGCACCCTGAAAGGGCCTGGTAATAGAGTAATGAATAATTTACAAGATTGTGAGCAACTGCAAAAATACCTGACAATGTTCTGAGAGAGACAGCAGGCAATGGCATGATGATAAACGGGGTTCAAAGTCAGGTTTTGAGATTCACAAACTGGAAAAGTCCTCTCAGTTTTAATTACTGTGCTTATGGGGTGAACGTTCCTTTTATGGGGATCATCGTAAGTATCCAGGTGTTAATATAAGGAAAGATCTTATTTGGGGTAATCACATAAATGGGAATGTAAATAAAGGGTACAGATCTATGCACATGGTTAAGAGGTTTTAGTAAGGATGTAAAAGAGAGGGTATATAAGTGTCTGGTAAGACTCCAACTAGATTAGGTTCCAGTGTCTGGGACACTCATCAGGTTTACTTTATTCCAGAACTGGAAAAAATCCAAAGGAAAGCAGCTCGATTTTTCTGGAATATTTACGACAAAAGAGAAGCGTTACGAAAATGTTGCGAAGTTTGTGCTGGGAAGACTTGGGAGAAAGGAGACGAGCTGTTCGACTAAGTGGTATGTTCCGAACCGTCAGTGGAGGAATGGCGTAGAATGACATTAGTAGATGAATAAGTTTCAGTGGTGTTTTTAAAAGTAGGAAATTTCACAATATGAAGATAAAGTTGGAATTCAAGAGGACAAATTGGGGCAATTATTCGTTTATAGGAAGAGGAGTTAGGGATCGGATTAATTTACCATGGGACATATTCAGTTAATTTTATAAAAATTGCAAATATTTTAGAAAAGACTAGGAAAACAACATATAGGAAATCTGTCATCTGGGCGACTGCTCTAAATGCAGATCAGTATTGATTGATTGATTGATTGATTGTGGTGTTGGTAAGGAATGTGACTTATAAGGAGAAATCCTAAGTCCTTCATAACCAAGGAGCTTAGTATCACGACTCGCATTTCAACTCTTGTTATACAGAGAACCATACAGGTCTTTGGACATGTTGTAGAAATAGAAATATATTTATTTAAAGTTAATTACATGTGGGACCAGAGATCACTTTTGCTGTTGCCGGGCTGAGTGGCTCAGACGGTTAAGGCCCTGGCCTTCTGACCCCAACTTGGCAGGTTCGATCCTGGCTCAGTCCGGTGGTATTTGAAGGTGCTCATATACGTCAGCCTCGTGTCGGTAGATTTACTGGCACGTAAAAGAACTCCTGCGGGACTAAATTCCGGCACCTCGGCGTCTCCGAAAACCGTAAAAGAGTAGTTAGTGGGACGTAAAACAAATAACATTATTATTACCTTTTGCTGTAACTAACTGCCACTTTAACTTAAATGTACCAACTAATATACACAATAAAAATAATACATAAAAAGCGTAAGATACATTTTCCTACTGAGTATATAAGAATAAGATAAAAAAGTAAACATCTAAGAGATTACAGTAACACTTTTACCATTTCATTAACGTAGACCAGGGCCCCTCAAGCGCCCAAAATCTCACGCTTGCAGATGGAGGCGCAAGAGCCCCGTGCACTGAGCATCGGTTCCACTCGGCTCGGCTCGGAGCAACGCTTCGTCTCTGGGCTACTCGGCTAAGCTCGGCTCAACTCGGCTCGGATTTGGAGCGCTACGGAGCAAGTGAGAAAGAGGGAGATAGTGGGAGCGAGCGAGACAGGCTTGGGGAAAGAGAGAGACAGCGCTATTGCTCCAAATCGAGGAGTGGGGTTCTGCACTGTGGGCAACCAAGCGAAGTCGTCTTTTGCAACGTGCACAGTACATGCACCCTGAGAGGCTCTGACATAGACTATACTAACAAGTAAGAGAATACATAAGTGAAACGTAAGAATTTTAACGCCGAGGATTAATTAAGAATAGAAGTGAGCATCTAAAATGTATCTAGGAAATTATGATATTTCGTACTATTTAATTAATTTGTAAGGAGCCTTACACATTTTTTCGTCGCTAATTTTGTGACGGATATTTTCAGATGACCCAGTCCGGCTCCATGGCTAAACGGTTAGTGTGCTGGCCTTTGGTCACAGGGGACTCAGGTTCAATTCCCGACAGGGTCGTGAATTTTAACCATCATTAGTTAATTTCTCTGGCACGGGGACTGAGTGTATGTGTCGTCTTCATCATCATTTCATTCTCATCATGACGCGCAGGTCATCTAAGGGAGTCAAATCGAAAGACCTGCACCTGGCGAGCCGAACTTGTCTTCGGACACTCCTGGCACTAGAACCAATACGCCATTTTTTTTTCAGATGACCCAACAGCCACAAGATAAAAGAAGGTTTCGGAATAAGTCATTGCAACTATTTTTATTATTACGGATGCGAGATCTAACAGATAAACTGAAATATACAGATGGGAGAGGGAAGAGAAAGGAGCAAGTGATTGTATGAAAAATGCTGAGTAGGTTTACCACGTGTAGGATACGAGGCAAATCCTTGGGCTACATAATGTTCATTCTCAGAGAGCGCTCAGAGTAGTCGTCCACAGCTCGTATCATGTCTCACAGCGTTGTCAATGTCCTCTCGTTTCCCAAATTGTCTCCCACTTTGCGAATGAGATCAAGTCCGGTAAGCATGGCGGCTATTCCAGTACTTCCCACGCTCTTCTTGACTCGTCACATCCATTCTGCACGGACCCTGACTCACTACTGCAATCCCATCGCCCTCTGCGTGGTACCTGTCCAACGCACCACCATCTCATGTACTATGAGTGTCACGCTTTCCACGTCATATCACCATTATAAGGTAGCACCGTGAAAATGTGACAAAAAGCGACAGTTCTAACCGTTCAGGAAAGCAACTCAATGTTGAAAACATCCTATAAGTTCATTCCAAGTTAAAAGTAGAGTAAACTCTTGTCCTCATCTCGAGGTGGTGCAGCTCTTTTCAGGCACACCCCCATTGGAGGTGAGCTGCGTGTACCATTTGAACCACATACCAGCCCTCCTGCCATTCTTAAATTTCTGGCAGTACCGGGAATCGAACCCGGGCCCCGAGGACGGCAGTTAATAACACTAACCGTTACGCTACGGAGGCGGACCAGTCCAAGTTAAGAAAACAGTATTGCTCTCATGAACCCACAAAGAGCGAACACACTCCCGTAATTCCTCGCGTTTAAGGAACTTGATAATGTACTTGATATTGTATTGTATTATGGAAGGAATAAACAAGGATGAGGCAGTTTTTGCTCGTGCGTTATTAAATAGATATTCGCAGGGAGTAAGCACAATGGAGGAAACAGCCATCTGTTTGTTGCCTTCCTTCATTTCCCGTCTGTGTCACTCTGGTGCATGCAATGCGTAATCCGTTACTCTGTGAATCCTGGCAGCTTATTACTGTTGTAGCCGTCATTTTTGTGGTGTGTATGTTCTTAACTGTCTTGTGTTGAGTGAGTGTTATGTGATTAATTAGCCTACGTGTGCGATTTATTTCTTTAACATTACTACAGTGATTTATTAACTTTATGGGTGAGGCTGAGGAAGAAACAGAAATACCTGTGCTTAATATGCAGATTATATTCCTCCCACTTTTATCTTGAACTTAGAAACTGAATTTAACAAACTTATGCACCACCGTTCTCCCATAATGCTGTGAATAAATGCAATATAAATTTTAATCTTATACCAGTTGCATAGTATTATTTGAAGTAATTCCACATACTGTATATGAGTTGACTATGTTTGTAAGTATAGGAGATATTATAAGTAGACTTTTGTAAACAATATAATTTATTAAGGATGATCTGTTTGTTTAATAGAAAACATTGTTAGCATAAATTGTATATTAATGTATTCTAGAAAAAAATCTTCTCTTGTTAATTTAAAATTTAGTGCTTGACAATAATGTATTTTAGTGTAGGCCTACCATTTGCCACTGAGGTAGACACCTCATTTGCAAATAAAGAGATTTTGATTTGATTTGAACATCAAAATGATCGCCTACAACTCCACTCCCCCAATTCCCTAGAGTACATGAATTTAATTTTCAGCTTAGTTTCCCCTACTTTTTTTTATCTTGAACAAATACGAGAATTACAGAAAAAAGCGGCCAAAATAGGATTGCAAATATCATTTGAAAAAAAGAAAGTTCATGACAAACATCACTAATGTCTCTCAAAATATCACAATTAACCTGGGAGAATGGCTAAAGAACAACACGAAAGAAAATGTAGGCAGCCATTGATATAATAATGAAAATGGAAAGATTGTTTCATATGACAAAAATGATATACAATAAGAAATCTCAATCCTTGAACTTGAAATTAAGACATTATCGAACAGTTGCCCGGCCAGAAATTTTATATCCAGCAGAAACTCTTAAACTAACAGGAATTGGGGATCTTGAAAAATTAGAAAAAGTAGAAAGAAGAATTTTGAGAAAAATACTGGGACCTATAAGAAACAACAATGCTGAATTTAGACTGCGATCAAATAGGGAGCTATATTTAAAAGTTGAAAATCTGACAACTGCAATGAGGAAAAGAAGACTCCAGTTTTTTGGACACGTTTATAGAATGAATAACAATAGACTAACTAAACAAATCTTCAGCTTATTGAACAGCTACAAATACAAGCCAACGTGGTTCATTGAAATTGAAAAGGATATGAAAAACGCTGCAATTGAAATATATACAATAGAAAACAGAACACGTTTCAGAGGATTAACACGAAAGGCAGTATTTTAGGAGAGAAAGGAATTAACAACTGGAAGAAAATGGACTCAAGAGGAAAAGGAACAACATTCTCAGAAAATGAAGGAAGTTTGAAAACGAATAAAGTTAAATGCAAAGAAAAGTAACCAAAGTTGATTCATCGTTCCCTAAAACGGTTTATTCGAATAATAATAATAATAATAATAATAATAATAATAATAATAATAATAATAATAATTGTTCCGAGGTTGCTGTGGAACAGCAGAGGTGAAAGAAGATGCCGGGGTGAATGGGTCTAACTACAAAGCCGAGATATTAATTAAAATTTCATTAAAGGTTATATTTTCGAAAATAGCAAAACTTAACTATTTTCACATAGAATTTCAAAATTTAACAAATAACAACAAGTCAACAAATAACCAACAATCAGGTACAAGACCAGGAAAAACTAAGAGACAATTTAACAATCTGGGCTTCAAGCCCCAAGTTTTACAATATCTGAGCTCTCAGCTCACAAACACATATTTACCAAAGGGCAGAAATCCCCTAATAACATGGAGCACTAGCAATATCAAGCCTCCTAGAGGCACATTTCCAACGCCTTAATGAGCTGACCCACTCTTTGTTTTCCAAGCCTATTAAAGGCAATACCAGGCTTTACACTAAATTGCCATCAAGGCACAACTTACACAAAATGAAACTGGGGTATGTTGTACCCAGCTTATTGGGCCTTAGTAGAAAAATAACAGGTTAAGTAAATGGCCCAAAATGCAAATGAATGGAGGCGTGAATTTGCACTCCTACATGAAACTTCTCAAAACCTAGGAGGCACTAGGCCGATGAATCAGGGGCTATTCCCAAACTATGGAGGTGACTCGTATAATGAATAAATTTAACACATTAAGGAAGGGTAGAAAATCGATTACGAAAACGTAGTCACCTCAAATCAAAATGAAGGGGAGCCCGAGAGGGTAAAGCACTCTCTATCCCTGATTTACAGTTAAAGATATATAAAGTTTTTACATAAACAGGAAAAAATTTACATGTTTATAGAGATAGGTTACATGGTAAAGATTTCGGACCTTCGCCGCGGGTTAAACTGCTGAGCTAGCAAGAAATAAAGTGTTAAGCGGCCATTACCTTACTGAAGAACTGCTGCCTGAAGAAAGAGGCGCTTCCCGCCTCCTGCTACACGTCCAGACACTAAGTTAGATGTTGGGCCGAGAGACAAGAAAATCAGCAGTTTTTATACCCTTGGGGAAGATTCGAGACCTTTCATGAACAATTAAGACACACCCACAGGCTTTTATTGGCTACAGTACACAGTTACACACAACATCGAAGAAGACATACGGGATTGGCTGAAAATTAATTACAGAAATAATTAATTGGCCAACTTCAAAACTGGCGGAAAGAAAAGATTAATATTGCCAACCCACAAATGAAAGAATGAAAGTAATAAGAAAACTTATGAGAGCAAAATATCTTCAAGAAAATTCCCTTACTTCGCACCAGGGTGCATTATCATAGTTTTTTGTAGAGTCATCTATGAGAGAATGTCCAAACTTCTTGATAAATAGGAAACAAAACAAGTCGAAATTCACACAGTGACATCTTCAGAGCAAAAGTTTAAGTAGGTCCAGTTTTAAGATCAGTGTTTCTCCAGTAGAGGAGTACTTTATGGCGGAAAATTCGAATACGCGGCGTAGAGGTGTACCACCGGGTTCAATAATAAAATTAATAATAATAATAATAATACTGATAATGTTTTCATCGACCTAGACAAGGAACACTCAGACTCGCCTAGACGACTTCTCCTCAAGACTATTAAATGTTTTGCAAGGGAGGGGCAGCATCTTCTTCTCCTCACCTAGTTGGAGCTTCCTGCCCAGCTCGTTCCATCCGACGGAGCAGTCGCTTAAGTGCGGCCAGTATCCAGTATTCGGGAGATAGTAGGTTCGAATCCCACTGTCGGCAGCCCTTAAGATGGTTTTCCGTGATTTCCCTTTTTTCACATCAGACAAATGCTGGGGCTGTACCTTAATTAAGGCCACGGCCGCTTCCTTCCCAGTCCTAGCCCTTTCCTGTCCCATCGTCGCCATAAGACATTCCAGCCAATAGCGTTCCATCCGCTCAGGAACAATCCAGTCAAATAACCTGCTACCTCCTCTCTCGTAACGTGATCTCATACTTACTTTAATGTTCGACGTATTCCACTAGCAGTCAGAATTGTCTGCTCTCTTCTGCATTCCTGACTGTCAC
The DNA here is from genome assembly GCF_040414725.1 of Anabrus simplex. Taxonomy (NCBI): domain Eukaryota; kingdom Metazoa; phylum Arthropoda; class Insecta; order Orthoptera; family Tettigoniidae; genus Anabrus; species Anabrus simplex. The sequence continues at coordinate 32,698,036 of NC_090265.1, read as the reverse complement.
TCGAAGAGGTGCGTGAGTTGCGTCTTTGATCTGGTCTGTCCATCTCCTGGGAGTTCCTCCACGCGGCCTGATACCGTTTAATTTTCCTTGAACAAGTAGTTTTTCAATGTTATTTTCACTTCTTAATACATGCCCAAAGAACAGCAGGGCTCTCCGTCTAACAAGAGTGGGAAGTCAATTAGGGATACCAAGAATTCCGATTATGGAGATGTTAGATATTTTCTCCGTCCAAGGTACAGTACTTAACAAAAGTATAAGACCACCAACGAAAATCAGTTAATTAACTCCTCGTCCTACTTTTATGGTGCGAATTCGTCTAAAAATATGTTTTGGTTCATTCGTGTCTTCTGTGAATCTGTCTTGAGATCTCTGCACATGGTTATTAGAATATTTAGAGGTTTTACTAAGGATGTAAAGGTGAGGGCATATAAGTCTCTGGTAAGACCCCATCTAGAGTATGGTTCCAATGTACGCGACCCCCACCAGGATTACTTGATTCAAGAACTGGAAAAATTTCAAAGTAAAGCAGCTCGATTTGTTCTGGGTGATTTCCGACAAAATGGTAGCTTTACAAAAATGTTGCAAAATTTGGCCTGGAAAGACTTGGGAGAAAGGAGACGAGCTGCTCGACTAATGGTATGCTTCGCGCTGTCAGTGGAGAGATGGCGTGTAATGACGTTAGTAGACAAATAAGTTTGAGTGGTGTCTTTAAATGTAGGAAAGATCACAATATGAAGGTAAAGCTGGAATTCCAGAGGACAAATTGGGTAAATATTGGTTTTTAGGAAGGGGAGTTAGGGATTGGAATAACTTACCAAGGGAGATGTTCAATGAATTTCCAATTTCTTTGCAATCATTTAAGAAAAGGCTACGAAAACAACAGATAGGGAATCTGCCTCCTGAGCGACTGCCCTAAATGCAGATAAGTATGAGATTGATTGAAACTGGACAGTCTACATGATTCTCTATCCTGAGCATCTTGTTTCAGTTGTTCATAATTTGTACCTTGTTTAACATCTGTTAACGTTCCAAACCTTCTTGTTCCTCCTTCTTTATTCCATCTAATTTTCCCTTCATCACTGTACTGTATGTTGACACAACCAGGATATTTTTCTCTTCCTAATCGTTTTCGTCAAATGTCTCTTCTCTCCTACTTCCCTTACCATTTCATCATTTCTCACGTTATCTGTCCAACTCGCTTTTTCCATTCTTCTCCACAAACTTCTTTCAAAAATTTCCAAATACTTTGTTTCTTTATTTCTTAACGTGAATTTTTCATCTCCATTTGACACTCCACTCCACAAAAAGAACACTTTCTTAAATCAATAGGCATTGCGTTAGCTGTCAAAAGCCTTCTCGCATATCCCATACATATTCTGTTTGTTATTTCTTCTGTACAGCTTCCATTATATGTTAACAACCTTCCAACCTCCTACGAGGTCCTAACTCTATCTGCTTGCTCCAATTTCTTTCCCTCTAGTGTTGTATTAATAGCAGTCTCCCGCTTTCCTATTCTCATCAGCTTTGTCTTCGCAATGTTGATCTTCATTTTGAACTCTTGTGTACATGTAAAACATATCAAAAAGAACCGGTGAAATATCGAATGAAATTTATGAGTTTAGAAACATTCCGTGAACCTATAATACTACCCTACTTTTGGGTTTAAAGGCCACCCTATTCACTAAACTACAGCAGGTATTAAGGCTACTTCATTTTTAAAAAATATCTATACAACAGAGTAGATATTTCCATAAACGTCGAAAGATGAAAGTACGGCAGGGTCGCTTCTCCTACATTTTTCAAGACACTCATTTCCCGGTTCGGTCGGTGACTGTAACCTCAAGTAAGACGCCACTCAGCGATAATGCTCCACCTTTAACATGTAGCGACCCCTGCGATCTGTTGAGCGAAGCCTGTATTTTGCGAGAAGTGCAAGTCCGGTGACGGTAGCTCATTCCAAAGAGTTTTGAAGCTTTTCGAAATAAGGTGTCAGTTTTTATTATTTAAGTGCGAAATATCAAAAAGAACATCCCCAGAAAGAAACGACCCTAGGATACTTACATCTTTCTGCTTGCCTGGCTCCTTAGCTAAATGGTTAGTGTGCCGAGCTTTGCTCCAGAGTGTCACGGGTTGGATTCCCGGCTGTATCGAGGATTTTAACTTAGAATTCATCCTCATAGACACGCAGGTCAATTCGAAAGGCCCGAACCAGGTCTCTTCGGAGGCCACACGCCATTATTATTATTATTATTATTATTATTATTATTATTATTATTATTATTATTATTATTATTATTATTATTATTATTATTATTATTATTACGTAGATGTCCGTGGTAGGCGGAGGTGAAAGAAGGTGCGGGCTGGAATAGGTCTCAACTACAAAATTAAAGTTAATTTAAAACTTTAACAAAGGTTATATTTTCTTTTCAAAATCAACAAATAACGGAGTATAACAGGTACCAAGTAGCAGATCAACAAATTAAGAAATTACAAATTACAGTTCGTTACAAGATTTGGGCTTCGAGCCCCAAGTATAATTTCTGAGCTCTCAGCTCTCAACCACAAGTTACCAAAGGGCAGAAAACCCCTAATTGCATGGAGCACTTGATCCCAACTTTTAACCTCAAGCCGCCCAGAGGCACCTTTCACACACCAGAAAGAGCTGACCCGCTCTCAATTTTTCAAGCCTATTTAAAAGGCCATAAACTGACTTTACACTAACTGCCCTCAAGGCACACTTATAATGGCACAGGGGTACCTCGTACCCGATCTACTGAGCCTTCTCAGGAAGGAAAACAAAACGGGTTAAATAAATGGCCCAAAATACAAAATTGAATGGAGGCGAGTACTTGCACTCCTACAATAAAGTTTTTTAAAACCTATGTGGCGCTAGGCCGATAATACAGGGGCTAATCCCAAGCTAGGGAGGTGACTCGTATGAGAAACTTTAATACATTAAGGAAGAGAAAAACAACGGTCACGAAAGCGTAGTCACCTCAATTCCAAAAATGAAGGGGAGCTCGAGAGGGTAAGGCACTCTCTATCCCTGAATTAAAGTTCGAGAAAACTGAAGTTTACCAGGAAAAGGGGTTTACATGTTAATAGTTTACATATTATAGGTTTCGAACCTTCCCCGAAAGTTAAACTGCTGAGCTAGCAAGAAAAACAGATGTTAAAAGGCCATTACCTTGCTGAAGAACGGCTACCTGAAGAAAGATGCGCTTCCCGCCCCCTGCTACATATTCACACACTGAATTAGATGTTATACGAGTGGCCCGGAGACAAGAAAATCAGCAGTTTTTTATACCCTCGTGGAAAATTCGAGACCTTTCAGGAATGAGTAGACACACCCACTCAATTTTTATTGGTAGACTAAGAATTACACATGGAAATTTGAAGAAGAAAGCTATGATTGGAGGAAAATTAATTACAGAAATTACTGATTGGTTAAATTAAAAACAGGCGGAAAGAAAGGATTAATATTGCCAACCCACAAACCTCAGAACAAAATTTAGTAAAGACACAATTGATGAATACAAAATTTCTTCAAGAAAGTTCATTCCTTCACACTAGAGTGCATAATCATAGTTTTTTTGGTAGAGACCTCTGTTAGAGAATGTCCACACTTCTTGATCAATGAAAAACAAAAGCAAATCAAAAACACACAGTGACATTTTCTGATAACCAGTAGAGTTAGCTCGGTGGTTAAAGTTCCGGGTTTCTCCAGTAGAGAAGTTTCAATTGGCGCAAGAGTTGAACTTGCGTCGTAGAGGTATACCGCCCGGTACAATTATTATTATTATTATTATTATTATTATTATTATTATTATTATTATTATTATTATTATTATTATTATTATTATTATTATTATTATTATTATTATTATTATTATTGTCATCACCTTTCGGCTTCCATGTTAATATACGGACTATTGGATAGTTATTTAGAAAGAAATAATGTAGCCCTATACTTTCTGTAGCGTAGTCTAGTGAACAGAAATTTATTTACACCCAAAAGTGGGGTACTTTTAAAAGAGCTCAAAATGTTTAAAAACTATAACTCTTAAACTTCATTCGATATAAAGGGTTGTTTCTCAAAATATCTATGTCAACGCGAATAAACTACAATATAATTTGTAAACGAATTCGTACAAAGAATGCAGGACCAGAAGTTCATTAACTGATTTTCGCTGGTGGTTTTAAACTTTTGTTACGTATTGTATTCGTAGCAATCTTCGCCAGCACTGCATTTAAAATGCTTCGATGCGTTTTTCGTTCTTGGTCTTCACTGTCCATGATTCCCAGCCATAGAAGTGGACTGAAAATACTAAGACACAAACCCGACGTTTCTTTGTGTTTTCAGTGGTCACGGCAGATCCATGGCAATTTTTCCAAAAACAATTCCTCTTCTGATCTAAATCAATCAATCAATCAATCAATCAATCAATCAATCAATCAATCAATCAATCAATCAATCAATCAATCAATCAATCAATCAATCAATCAATCAATCAATCAATCAATCAATCAATCAATCAATCAATCAATCAATCAATCAATCAATCAATCAATCAATCAATCAATCAATCAATCAATCAATCAATCAATCAATCAATCAATCAATCAATCAATCAATCAATCAATCAATCAATCAATCAATCAATCAATCAATCAATCAATCAATCAATCAATCAATCAATCAACCAACCAATCAATCAATCAATCAATCAATCAATCAATCAATCAATCAATCAATCATGATATACATTTAGGGGAGTCGCCCAGGTGGCAGATTCCCTAACAGGTGTTTTGGCAGACTTTTCTTAAATGATGACACGCCCCCTCACACAAGTGATATCAAAATGGTGTTCGGCTAGTGGCACCATGTGTAAGCATATCACAACAAGGAAGCAAAAAATACAATGCCATCAAAAACACAGGAATAAATTTAACGTAAATGTGGAAGAGTGAATATTGAACACAAGGGACCCATTTCCCAAAGAATAAAGGGGTGGGATCAACAAGGGAACCAGAACAAGCATCTACAAGAAAAATTTATACACCCTTTTCAAAAAACAACTTTACTATAATTAATTCAAAAATTAATTCAAACTATTACATCTTTAGCAGCAATAAATAGGAGAAATATTTGAAGTTTCAAATAAATAAAAACAAATACATAAGTCATATCTAAAATTCTGTTTTTTGAAAAAAAGGAAGAGAAATTTGGTTAAATATAGTGCTTTTAAAATTAGAATAAATAATTTATAAATCCTAACGTGAGGTTTTTAACAAATAAATAATCTCTTAATTTAAATAAAGAAATAATTTAGGAAAATAGTATAAAATTTAAGAAAATATAAATTTTTAAAACGAAATACAAACCCTAGTGACCTAACTAAGAAAGGAGCTCCTTGGATAAACCTAAAATGTATCATATAACATGCTATCTACACTTAAAATAAATAAATTGTCTAAGGACCATTCTTAATGGAGGGTTCTCCGCACCGAACGCAAAGCAGAAGAAGAAAAATGCAAATTCGCGTCGCATCAAATCAATTCACAAAGACAAATCTTGACGGAAAATATCTGTCACATTAGCATACCACCAAAATAGAACCGTATAGCATAGTAAATTTAAACACCACCAATATTAAAACTCAAACAGAAAGAAACGAGAAATCGTCATTCATATGCCGTACACTTCAAGAGGGAACCGGTCAGGTAATACAAAATGTTAGTAATCACACACTCGTAAGAGAGCAACAACAATGGAGATCCGTACACAACGGCATCCAGAGGCAGACTCCACACGCGATAAGATAACAATAACAATAACAATGCAACAGTTACGTAACGACAGGCAAAGATAAGAGCAGATAATCAACAATGGCAGACCAGACACGGTTCGAGGTGAGGTAAGGATACTCAATAATGCAAGAATGATGACACGAACGTTATTAAAGCCCTCCACTAACAATGTCCTTACATTCTACAGAAACACTACACGTAAAATGAATAATACCGAACTTTACAACCACCAAATAGACCAAAATAGAACTACCTTACATTACTTTTAATAATAATAATGTTTGTAAAATGAGTATCGACAAGAGACTGCTCGGTGCAAAATTCAAAATGTACAGTTACAGGGGAGAAACTAACCCGTATTAAAATAATGAAAATAAATAGAAAAAGATGTCACAATAAAAATTTAACGTAAAACACCGGTAGAATTTACAAGCACGGGCAGCAATAAGTCAAATGAAAACACCAGCATGAAGGAAACGTCACGAGAAGAACACACACGAATTTAGCAGAAATAAAATAAATAATATGAAAAATAAAATGGGAAATGACCAAAACACACCAAGAGTTCATCGGACACCACAATGCACATACGACGGGTCCAAAATACAAGTCCACATGACGAAACTGAACGATCATAATTACGCCTCGCAAAAATATGAACACCAAACAACGAGCCGCACACAAAGTTTAGAAACTACTTCTCAACAAATAAATAAGGGCGGTACTTACATAAATGAAGAAAACTACATTACCAAAAACGTGTTGCATTCCTAGAGGTACCGCTATAGTTGTTTTGTGTAATTATTTACGCTTGCTTCAGAGACATTGAATGTTAATTTCTCTGCAAATACGTACTACACACTTCAGTCTGTAATTTCATCCCTGGAATCAGTATTTAGCCACTGCAAACTACACGTAGCAAATGCTATCACTTACCAGTTTTTAAGTGCCAGGGACCAGGGACTTAGTACTCCAGGTTCAGCCCAGTTAATTAATTTAAAAACGTAAACTTTCCAGTTTATTTATTTATAACGTTTGCCGTAAATAACTCCAGTAGCATTATTCAATACAGCGACCAATTATTTTGTTACCCACCGTCCTACACTCTAGTCCTGTAGTACAGAGTAACACATTCATCTGGTAGACTTCCCACCTGACATTCCTTTGTAGCAATGTCCAGTGTACGATTCAGCTCAACACGGTCAGTGGAGTCTTGTGTACTATTTGCGTTCAGTTCCCACTACGCAGAGCGTGAAGATGGGGAGATGCTCGTCAATATTTGAGAGCAAACAAACTCTCTACAAGTGTCAGGAGGATAATGTAGCTATTTGAAGTGTGGACAATGACACAGGCCAGCCGTGCTTCCTCATTCACAGAGTGAGTAGAGTTAAAGCTAAGCTTACCACCCACCAGGCATGACATCCACAGACAACCATTAGGTAAAACGGAATAATAATAATAATAATAATAATCATAATAATAATAATAATAATAATAATAATAATAGTAATAAATGTAATAATAACTATAGCATGCGGGAGATGGTGGGTTCGAATCCCATTGTCGGCAGCCCTGAAGATGGTTTTCCGTGGTTTCCCATTTTCACACCACGCAAATACTGGGGCTGTACCTTAATTACACCACGGCCGCTTCCTTCCAACTCCTAGGTCTTTCCTATCCCATCGTGGCCATAAGACCTATTTGTGTCAGTGCGACGTAAAGCCACTTACTATTAATTTATGAGACACTATCTCGAAAGTAAAATTTATGGGTGAAATATCTCGACCTTTCAAAATAAATGCAGGTGTCAGGCAGGGCGATGGTCTATCTCCAGTCCTTTTCAATTGTGTCATGGAAAAAATTGTAAGAATTTGGAATGAAAAACTGAAAGAATCCAAAATATTGCCACTCATGCTGGGAAAGAAGAACAAAGGTGTTGCAATAAATTGCCTAGCATTTGCAGATGACTTTGCCATACTTTCAGAAAGTCTTAGAGATGCAGCAATGCAAGTCAATCTCCTTGAAAAGACAGCCAACATGACAGGCTTAAGAATCTCTGCCGAGAGAACAAAATTTTTGACGAATATAAAAAGTGCCCCAAAGTGTTTAGTAACGGATATTGGTCAAATAGAAAAGGTAAAGGAATTCAAATATTTGGGTGTGACAACTCAAGAAAAATGGTTTAGAAAAATATGCTATAGAGGAGAGGATACAAAAGATGGAAAGAGCTTACGGTATAACTAAGAATACTTATAACAAAAAGTGCTTATCAAGAAAACTTAAAATAGAGCACTAAAACACAGTAGTGAAACCAGAATACCTTTATGCCAGCGAATGTCTAGCACTGAACTACAAGCTCGATAAATTAGAAATATTAGAAAGAAGAATTATAAGGAAAATATTAGGTCCTCTAAGAACTGCAGAGTTTTGGAAATTAAGAAGTAACAATGAAATTTACCAGAACATAGAAAACATATCAGAAACAATAAGAAAAATGAGATTGTTATTTCCTGGACATATTTACATAATGGATGATAATAGACTAACTAAACAAATCTTCAAGTACCTTTGGGAAAAATAAATCAACTACCACCTGGATTCAAGAAGTCAAGAAAGACCTGGAAGGGAACAACATACGAGAAGAAGAATTAATGGAAAGAAAGATTTTTAGGAAGAAAGTCTTACAAATGGAAGGATTCCAAGGGAGGAAGGAAAAGGAAACAGGCACAAAGTGGACTGAAGACAGGAAAAAGAAGCACACTGAAACAATGAAAGAATACTGGAAGAAAAGGAAAGAACTAAGGAGGAATTGAAATTGTAACGTGGTCCTTAGAAGGCCGGAACGCAAGAAGAAAGAATAATAATAGGTGTACTGAGCGAGTTGCTGGTGCTGTATGGTTGCGCAGCTGTGAGCTTGCATGTGGGAGATAGTGGATTCGAATCCCATCGTTGGTAGACCTGAAGATAATCAGTTTTCTGTGATTACCAATTTTCACACCAGGCAAATGCTGGGGCTGTACTTTGATTAAAACGACGGCCGCTTCCTTCACACTCCTAGGCCCCTTCTCATTCTTCCGTAACATTCTATATGTTAATAATAATATTATTGTCTTTTACGTCCCACTAACTACTTTGACGGTTTTCGGAGACGCCGAGGTGCCGGAATTTCGTCCCCCAGGAGTTCTTTTACGTGCCAGTAAATCTACCGACACGAGGCTGACGTATTTGAGCACCTCTAAATACCACCGGACTGAGCCAGGATCGAATCTGCTAAGTTGGGTTCAGAAGGCCAGTGCCTCAACTGTCTGACCCATCAGCCTGGCATTTGATATGTTAGTGCCTCGTGAAACGAGTAGCATAATAATAATAATAATAATAATAATAATAATAATAATAATAATAATAATAATAATAATAATAATAATAATAATAATACGATGATGACCAACTAAAATAATCTACAACAAGAAATGCATCTCATGGAATGCCAAAATAGAACATTACAACACTGGAGTTAAAACAGAATGTCTGTATGCCTGCGAATGCCTCTCGATGACTTACAAGTTGGAGATCCTAGAAATAAGAATACTACGAAAAATGTTGGGCCTAATCCAGACTGAAATCGGCTGTAAACTTCGGAACAACAATGAAGTCTACAAGAAAATTTCAGAGACATGAAGAAGGAGGCTATAATTTCTCGTACATTTGTACAGAACGGACAAAGCCAGACTAAAAAGGGGTTATTCGACCACCTGTGGAACAAGAAAGCAACGACGGCATGGATTAAGGAAGTTCAGAAAATACTTGGGACCATGATTTAATATTTGGAAGGGTTTCAAGTCGAAAGAACTGCAAAGACGGGAAGATCCTGAATGGATGAGGAGAAACAGTGTAGCGCCCATATGACGGAGTAATGGAGGAAGAAGAAACTTCAGAGAAAGAAAAAATGAATAGTAGTGTGATCCTAAGTAGTCAATTTGCCAAAAAAATGATATTTTGTGGACAGTTATACAGAATGGATGTCAACAGGTTAACCAAATAGATCTTCAAATATCTTTGGAACAAGAAGTCAGCAACAACATGGATTCATGAAGTCAAGGAAGATTTGAAATGAAGTAATATAAGAGAATAAGTAGCAACAGAGATAAAGAGAGACATTTTTAGAAAGAAGGTGTTAAAAATGGAAGGATTTCAAAGTCGTAAGGGAAAGAAAACAGACACAAAATGGTCCGAGGAGAGGAAAGAAGGCCTAGTGAGCAGATGAGGAAGAAGAAGGAACAACACTGAAATTGTCACGTGCCACGGAAGGCCCTAACGGAGAAAGAAGGGGAAGAATAACAGGCGTAGCATTTCCTATCCCAAAGAGATTGGGAAAAAACCTAGGAGGACTGAATGTCAAATTGTGAAAACAAAACTGGAACACGTAAAAATTTCAAGTATTTAGGTGGTGTGTTCTCCCAGGATGGTAATATAGTAAGTGAGATTGAATCAAGGTGTAGTAAAGCTAATGCAGTGAGCTAGCAGCTGCAATAAACAGTATTCTGTAAGAAGGAAGTCATCTTCCAGACGAAACTATCTTTACATCGGTCTGTTTTAAGACCAACTTTGCTTTACGGGAGCGAAAGCTGGGTGGACTCAGGATATCTTATTTATAAGTTAGAAGTAACAGACACAAAAGTAGCGAGAATGATTGCTGGTATAAATAGGTGGAAACAATGGCAAAGGCTAACTTAGGAATAAACTCGATGGATGAAATTAAACTGGTTTCTGTGGCGGGGTCATGGAGGAGGACATGTTACTTAGGAAAACAACTAACTCGGTCATGGAGGGTAAGAGAAGTAGTGGCAGAATAAGACGACGATGATTAGACTCAGTTTGTAATGATTTAAAAATAAGAAGTATAGAACTAAACGAGGCCATAGCTCTAGTTGCAAATAGAGGATTTCGGAGCCGCTTAGTAAATTCACAGAGGCTTGCAGACTGAACGATGAAAGGCATAACAGTCTATAATGAATAATAATAATAATAGTAATAATCGCATGAGCTAAGCTATAGTATAGGACAATTTTGATTTCACGTCATTCAGCCTGCGTGTAGATCAATTTCGACGTCCCCTTTCACTCTACCAGAAGGCGGGGAGTAATTTATGTTGGGCAAACAAATTCATCACGTTAGCCTTAAAAGTATGTGCCACTAATGTAGGTGAAACCAGACAAACGCGAATTTCGCAACCAATATTAGAAGCGGTGAAAAGCGTGTCCTAAAGTTTTATCGAACTTTATTTCCGATCATAAATGACATCCATCATGAGACCACGGCGGGCGTCGTTGACGGTAATGCTTTCTCTCAAGCAAGAGAGATGTGATACGGTGAACGAGATGTTCGGAGAACGTGCCTGCCGTGGCCTATGCTAGGAACTGTCCCAGCATTCGCTTTAGTGTAGGAGAATGAAAAACCAATCTCAGGACAGCTGACGTGGAGGAGCAGCTCGGTTGTTCGATCGGAGTACAGAACTGTGGGACCACGGACCAGTTGTGATCACTTATAGGCAGAAGCCTACTCTGAAACCAGCAACCGTCAGGAATCGAATCTAGGACCCTTTTGATCAAAGGGCAGTGTGGCATCTATTTAGCTATGGAGTGGGACAGAAAACAAAATGTCCAATAATACTGTCTTCAGGGACCACGTTACGGGATCAGATAACGCTTCACCTACACTAATATAGCCAGCCACCCAGCCAACCACTCCTTTCTCTGGTCCAATAGCTCTTATTTTCGTGTCTCCCATGATCTACCCTATCAAAAGCCTTGGCTGTGCCAATAGCGATACAGAGCATATGACCTCTAGGAACTAAACTAGTTCTTATGTCAGTTCAATTGTCTCTATCCTTAAAGTATCACTAGAGTTATCATTTCATTTCGGTTTAATCTTGCCCTTCTTCCTATCAGCAACCGAGGACGAGTGACCATTTTCCAGGCAGAGTGGTCAGATACTCTTTACTCCGGTGCAGTGTTGTTTTTCTATGGGTAAGCTCCCCACTCGTTCACCGCACCCGCGAGTGGGCTGGCGCGGTATGCCATCACTAGGGCGAGGATTTACAAGCACTAAAAAACCCAAAATACGCACACAAATATGCACTTAAAAACTTCAAAACACGCACTAAAATGGCAAAAATTGGTACTAAAAACCAACTCGAGAATGCCATATCCCTAACATTTAAAATGACTCAGTATATAAAAATCATGTCAGTTAGTTCTCAGCTAAAGTCTTTATGCCGAGGTCTCGAAAATCAGGAAAAGGTTAATGTAATTGAAGACACTGTTATCTCTTCTAGACATTAATTATGTCAACAGGACACTTCAAATGTATCTTAGTAAGCACATGTTACAATGGACAAACAAGACACTCTTATAAATTTTGACCAGTAAAACTTTGCCTGCTGTCAGCTAATGAATCGAGAAAACCACTTTTACACTTCATGTGAGGTCAGGGGATAGTATGTGTGAGCAGCTAGCTCAGTTGGCTTGAAATCTAGTGGGATTTTTTACATGCCGATATCGAGTATGGAATGGAATTTCTTCCACCCTTCAAAAATACGAATACCTTTCACTGTTTTGAACCCACTACCTTCGGATCGGGAAACCGACACTCTACCATTGATCCACAGAAGGAACTTCATGGTATGAAAAAAGTCAAGCAATCCCGGCGCGCAGTTTCCTGAGGAATATTATGCTTCAGTCTTTTTAATGTGTGGGAGTTCATATTTACACGGCATTTTTTAGCATCTCTGAAAATATAAGATTGAAAATTGTAATTCATTACGTATAGAGTAAAAATATTTGAGGATTTTTGCCTAACTCTTTGTTGTATCCGATCAAAATACATTAGTGTCCAAAAGTTAAGCATAATCACTAAACGAGGCCATACCGCTTGATAGGAAAGTCAGACGGATTGCTGAACAAATGGAAGCTGATTCACACACCATATGTCACACAATTTGTCCAAAAAACATTGTCAGAAAGGTTGTGATAGTCAAGGTACACCTTTGACAACAACTAACAAAACATGGCAATGTCTTCCACAACAAAATATGCTGTTTTTTTTTTTTTTTTTGCAAGTTGTTTTACGTCGTACTGACACATATAGGTCTTATTCCGACGATGAGACAGGAAAGGGATAGGAGTCGGAAGGAAGCAGCCGTGGCCTTAATTAAAGTACAGCCCCAGCATTTGCCTGGTGTGAAAATGGGAAACCACAGAAATCCATCTTCAGGGCCGCTGACAGTGGGGTTCGAACCCACTATCTCCAGAATACTGGATACTCGCCGCACTTAAGCGACTGCAGCTATCGAGATCGATAAATATGCTGTTAATAGGGTGTATGGTTACCCCTAACGGCCACACATGTTTCGTAGCGACGTGGCAGGCTCTCTATCAGATGGTCCGAGAGCTCTTGGGGCAGTCGATCCTATTCCTTCGAAAGGGCAATCCGAAGTTCTTGGAGGGTCCTTGGTGGAGGCTGGCGGGATGCATTTCGCCTCCCCAATGCATCCAAGGCATGTTCTATAGGATTCAGATCCGCAGACCTCACTGGCCAATTCATGCGATGAATGTCTTCCCCAGCCAGAAATGCATCCACCAGAGCAGCGCGGTGTGGTCGGGCATTATCGTCAATTGAGAGGAAGTCTGGACCAAGCGCACCTCTGAAGAGTCGATCATGTGGTCTCAGTACTTCATCCCTGTATCTCCGAGCGTTAACAGCGTTCCTCAGACCACCTGTGAAGATGTGGAGGTCCGTACGCCCATTCAACATGAAGCCGCTCCACACCATGACGCTACCACCACCATACTGGTCCCGTTCCACGATCTTCCTGTGGTTGTATCGGCTACCCGGTTCTCTCCAGATTAATGTGCGAGCACATGCCTCCACTCATTCATGGTCCAATTTCGATGTTGATGACTTTCAAAGTATACGGGCTCGTCACTGTGCTGGAGTGAGTGGGATGCACACTGCTGGACGTCGAGCAAACAGCCCTGCTGTTCTGAGCCTCCGGTACACAGTTTGCCGGGAAACAACAACCCCTGAGACGGCTTCAAGCTCCGCTGACAATTGTCTTGCAGGTGCACTCCGATTTCGTCGGGCGGTTAAGGCCAGATATTGGTCCTGCTGTGGGGTGGTTACCTTTGGTCGACCTGGTACTGGCCTACGACTAACATCTCCTGTGTCTCGAAATCGTCTCCAAAGCCTGGAAATGACACTTTGTGGCACATTCAAGGATACGGCGACTTTGGTCTCTGTCTGGCCTGCTTCCAGGCGGCCGAGTATTCTACCCTACAAAACGGGGTCCACATGGCGTCGTTGTGCCATTATGTTGTCACGTTCACCACGAGGCTATAACAGGGCAAACACAACTGAGGGAATATGGGTCGCAGGCACTTTCTGTGTTTACCTTGCGGTTACGCCGCTAGTCAGAGCTGGTAACACTCCTTTCCTATACAGAGCGAACACTTACGGTTGGTAGGTGCATATGTAGGGGCTGCCTGGCCGAGGCGGTAAAGGCGTGCTCGGTTCGACCGGAAGGACGTGGGTTCGAATCCCCGTCAGGAAGTCGTAAAATTTAAGAAATGAGATTTCCACTTCCGGAGGTGCACATGGCCCTGAGGTTCACTCAGCCTACACCAAAAAAGAGTACCAGGTTAATTCCTGGGGGCAAAGGCGGCCGGGCGTAGAAGTAACCACTCTACCCCATCAGTGTCGAGGTTACGGATAGTGGAAGCTTTTACCTTCCGCCCCTCCAAGGGCCTTCATGGCCTGTACGGGGAAGACTATGCTTTGCTTTGCTTTGCTTTTGCTTTTAGGTGCATATGTTGTGCGATTTGCAGTCTATTTCCTGTTGCCCTGCCTACTAGTAACTTAAGCTTAACTTTTGGACACTAGTGTACGTAAACTGCAATGAACATAAATAAGTTATTCCTTACAGCTCCCACATCGCTGGAAACGGGTTGTGTATAATGCTGGTAACTACTTTGAAGGACAATAAAACTTGGTAACATGTATCCCTTTTGTATCATTTGCCAAATAAAATATAGTTGCCACTATTGAAGTTCCAACCGCCATAGTAGGCCTAGAGTAAAACGGAACGTCGAAATTGACGAGTAGACAGCCAGATGGCGCCAACTTAAAATTCTTATTCTTATTCTTATTCTTATTCTTATTCTTATTCTTATTCTTATTCTTATTCTTATTCTTATTCTTATTACTCGGATAGCGTGGTTTACAGAGGTGAAATGGGAGGATATAAGGCAATTAGAATATAATTTAAAACTTTAAAATTAGAGGTATATTTGTTTATCTTCTATTTTTTTTCTTTTCAAAGGTTAGACTTTAAAATTCAGGTACCAAAATTTAGCCCACAATCTAGGTAACAACGTTTAGAAAATCAGAACAATCAACTTATAACAAATTAGCAAGCTTGAGCTTGCAGCTCCCTAATTACTAATTTTACATGAGCACAACAGCTCCCATTAACAAACAGGCCAGGAGACGGGTCTCCCAATTTGTTTTACATCAACATGAAGAGCGTTATTACATTTAGCAATCTATTTTCAAAAATTTCCAAGCCTATCAAAGGCACAACCTGCATTTTACAAAACCAGACAGTATTCACTGTCTTTGAATGCTCAACAGCCAGATATCTTTACCATGAAAAGAATGAAATAGCAAGTACCCATTCTACAAGGCCTTTGATAAGAAGAAAGGTTAAAGTTACTGGCCCAAAAATCAAAATGATGAGGAGGCGGACACTTGTACTCCTTGAAATTTATATTAGATGCATAAAACCCTATTTGGGCTTGTGGCCCGACGATACAGAGGCTAAGCCTCCGAGGTTACTAGATAGAGAAAAATGTTTAAGTTGCAGAAAATACAAGATAGAAAACTTACAAAGTCACAGTCACCTCAAAATCAAGTAGAGAAGGAATACGAGAAGGTACTAGTTTGAAACTTCCATTTAGAGCATGAAGTTACATTACTAACGACCTGAAACCATACCCTCAAGCTAGCTTTGAAAGACTATCAGATTTTAATCAGGATCTGCCATTACCTTGAGCTGGTGGACCTCTCGCAGATGGAAGAGGCAGCCCCGCCTCCTTTATAATTACACTCTAGACTGGAGTGAACACTGATACAACTAGGTCCGAAAACGCGCCACCTTTTATTGCCGAGGGGAAAGTTCCAGAAAACTCTGGGATAAGGCTCTGACACACCCCCAGTTTTCATTGGATAATCAAATAATTACCAATTTTTCCCATTGGTGAATAAATAAATGTACAAAATTCTTCATTTGCCAACATCTTAAATTGGCGGGAAGAGAGAGAAGTGTTGAAAACATTAAAACACCGAAAACAAAGAATAAACATTTCAGTTTAGGAAACCTTTACAAAATTACTCTACAGTTTTAACAGTTCATCTTCACACCAGAGGACATAACATAAGTTTATAGTAGCGACATATGTTGAGAAATGTTCAGACTTCTTGCACAAGTTGTTGCAAGTTTTATATTTTAGATGGCCTTCTCTGAGACGCTCAATTTAAATGCGCGGGGCGGGTGTACCTCCGGTACAATTATTATTATTATTATTATTATTATTATTATTATTATTATTATTATTATTATTATTATTATTATTATCTTATAATATGACTCCACGTTTGCTCAGGGAAAGGTTTTGAAATATAGGGTCTGGCCTCTGAATCACCCTAACGACCGCTAAGTCAATTTGATATCATCTGTTTTCTTTATACACCATCAAATCATATCATACAGCCATATTTTATGGTTTTTAAATGACATAGTAACAGTCGCGTATGCTGCGATCAAGACGTGTTCTATCACTAGACTTAGGTTACCCCTTTTCGATGGTTGGCTTAGTAAACGTCAAGCCGTTAAGCGTTTTGAGCAGTAGGCAATGGAGTAGCCTGCTGTGTTGTCAAGGCTCCTTCACATGCTACTGCTCTGGCGTCTGCTAATGCCAATAATCAACACCTGATCAATGGAGATGGTAGGCTAAGGTTTTGCAAATTAAAGTTCGGCTTTGTGACTAAAAGGACACAATGCTTGCCTTTGGCCGGATAGCCCCTGTCCAATTCTCAGAATTAACCCCTTCGTACTGCTAATTTCCCTGGTTTGGGAACTGGGTGTTTATGACGTCTTCGCCATTCATTTAATCCTCACTAGGTCACTACCAAGTATATGCAAAAGTCCATGCACCATTATTATTATTATTATTATTATTATTATTATTATTATTATTATTATTATTATTATTATTATTATTACATTAAAATTGTGAATTTTAAAGCATTACCAGCGGTTGTACGCATCGTTCACTGGTCAATTAGCTTCCTCCGGGGATCAGTGGTGGTGTCCAAACCATGATCACGGGTTCCATTCCAACGAACAAAAGAGAACACTCAGCCTGAAAGATTGCATTTCATTTTAGCAGATCTACCTATAAAAAGAACTATATTACTCCTATAACAGTAGTACTTCAGTGTCTTTCTACAAGGCTGTAGAAGTAAACGGGAGTGAAATACCAGCGCTCTGTTATCTTTATAGTTGCGTCAGAAGTATGAGGTCAGGAAATACATAGGATGAGAACACATGGTTGTTGGTTAGCAGTGGCTATCTGGAGGAGCGCATCCAATGACAGCTGTTCCCCCGGACCCCGCACCTATCGCACATTCAGCAGCAAGCCGCGTGAGGTGAGTCAAGTGGAGAGGGACGCAGCGCCGGTGCTGCGAGACCTGTCTCCGATCTCATTGCTTTCAAGTTATGTAAATGGAACAGATACTTACATTGCTCTAGAGCCCGGATTATACGTAATATAAGAATGTGAAATATGTGCATAAATATAAAGCTAAAACCTGTAATTTTCACTTGGAGGTGCAGTTAATAACTAAATACTTTTCCAAATTTCCTGCGGACATCGAATGCCTTCTGTCTGTTAGGATGTTCTTATATATAGAGAATGACCTTTCAACTTCACACCGAGTTACTGGCGCGTATTTCAAATTGACCGGCAAAGAAATATTTAATTGTAGACTTGCTCAAGCAAGGATGGTCCTTATTGAGAGAGAAGAAATTTGATCTCATCAAACACAGATATCCTTATTAGAAAAATGTTTCACCGAGCTCGATAGCTACAGCCGCTTAAGTGCGGCCAGTATGCAGTAATCGGGAGATAGTGGGTTCGAGTCCCACTGTCGGCAGCCCTGAAGACGGTTTTCCGTGGTTTCCCATTTTCACACCACGTAAATGCCGAGGCTGTACCTTAATTAAGGCCACGGCCCCTTCCTTTCATTTCCTAGGCCTTTCCTATCCCATCGTTGCCAAAGACCTATCTGTGTCGGTGCGACGTAAAACAGATAAAAAAAAAATGTTTCTCAAGACATTTGTGTGAAGTGTAGCTGTTTATAGAAGTGAAGCTTGGGCAACAACCGAAGGAGAAAGAAAGAAAGAGAGAAAGAAAGAAAGAAAGAAAGAGGGAAAGAAGGAGAAAAGGCGCTCTTGACATGTGACATTAAACGGAGGACTGACGAAGGGATCACCAAAGAAGAGTTACTAAACCTGAGAAGAGAACAATGTGACAAAGTTTGTGCAAAGGAAGATTGATAGACTCAGCTCGAGACACCCAAGACCTGCATCGTCAACATCGCTATGAGTAGTATAATTGGATGGTTCGGCGGCCTCCTCCGCCGCCCGCCTCCTCCTCCACCTCCTCCTCCTCCTCCTCCTCCCTCCTCCTCCTCCTCCTCCTCCCGCGGGAGATTTGAATTTTGGCGGTAGACTTGAATTTGTAAACAAAGCCACGTGCTTTTTGACAGCTGTCATCGACAACAACCCATCGCTAACCTCACTGCTGCCATCTTGACGGGCCTAAACCTCACTAGTGCCAACTTAACCTAACTAGCATGAGGTAAACAAAGCCACGTGTTTTTTGACAGCCACGTGCTTTTGACAGACAACAACGCATCGCTAACCTCAGTACTGCCATCTTGACGGGCCTAAACCTCAGTAGTGCCAACTTAACCTAACTAGCGCGAGATAAACAAAACCACGTGCTTTTTGACAGCCACGTGCTTTTTGACAGATTTGTAAACAAAGCCACGTGCTTTTTGACAGACAACAACGCATCGCTAACCTCAGTACTGCCATCTTGACGGGCCTAAACCTCAGTGGTACCAACTTAACCTAGGCTAACTAGCGTGAGGTAAACAAAGCCACGTGTTTTTTTGACAGCCACGTGCTTTCTGACAGACAACAACAACAACGCATCGCTAACCTCAGTACTGCCATCTTGACGGGCCTAAACCTCAGTAGTACCAACTTAACCTAACTAGCGCGAGATAAACAAATCCACGTGCTTTTTGACAGCCACGTGCTTTTTTGACAGCTGTCATCCGCCATCTTTAAACACTGTGCTGCCCTCTTTAGCTACTTACCTTTGACAGCTGTCATCCGCAGTGCTGCCATCTTGGCGGGCCTAAACCTTAGTGCTACCAACTTAAACTCACTAGCGTGAGATAAACAAATCCACGTGCTTTTTGACAGCTGTCATCCGCCATCTTTAATCTATAGAGCACAGTGCTGCCCTCTTTAGCTACTTACCTTTGAAATGTGGTGGCGGATAATTTGAAAAATGCTTTTTGACAGCAGCCATCTTGCATCGCAAACCTCAGTGCTGCCCTCTTTAGCTAGATACCTGTGGTGGCAGACAATTCCACGTGACAGCAGCCATCTTTAATCAAGAGAGCACCGTGCTACCCTCTATGTGGTGGCGGCAAATTGAAAAATTCCATGTGCTCTTGTTTGGAAACAAACTCACGTGCTTTTTTGACAGCTGTCATCTGCCATCTTTAATCTATAGAGCACAGTGCTGCCCTCTTTAGTTTGAAATGTGGTGGCGGCAAATTCCACGTGCTCTTGTTTGGAAACAAAGCCATGTGCTTTTTTTTGACAGCTGTCATCCGCCATCTTTAATCAACAGAGCACCGTGCTGCTATCATGCGGGCAATTTCATCACCTGTCATCCGCCATCTTTAATCCACAGAACACCGTGCTGCCCTCTTTATGGCTACTACCTTAAGCACGTAGTAGCGGGCAATTTGAAAAGTTCTGCTAGCTATCATCCACCATCTTTAATCAAGAGAGCACCGTGCTGCCATCTTTAGCTAGATACCTTTGAAATGTGGTGGCGGCAAATTGAAAAATTCCACGTGCTCTTGTTTGGAAACAAACTCACATGCTTTTTTGACAGCTACCATCCGCCATCTTTAATCAACAGAGCATAGTGCTGCCCTCTTTAGTTTGAAATGTGGTGGTGGCAAATTCTACGTGCTCTTGTTTGGTAAACATAGCCACGTGCTTTTTTGACAGCTATCATCCACCATCTTTAATCCAGAGAGCACCGTGCTGCCCTCTTTATCGTAGTAGATGTAAATTCGTCACCTGTCATCCGCAGTGCTGCCATCTTTAGCTAGATACCTTTGAAATGTGGTGGTGGATAATTTAAAAAGAGAAATTCTACAGCGGCCCTCTCTCGACGCTAATTGCATAAGATGGCGGCTATACATGACTCCTTAAGGGTGCTTATGCAAGATGGCTGCTATACACAGACGCCCTTGGGATGCTTGCTCAAGATGGTAGTTATACATGGCTCCTTATGAGATGCCCTAGGGATGCTTGCTCAAGATAGCGACTGCTCTTATGGGACGGCTTAAGTGTCCTTGCACAAGATGGCTTGAGACGCCCTAAGGATGCTTGCGCAAGATGGCGGACACAAGATGGCGGCTATACACGTCTCCTTATGAGACGCCTTAAGGGTGCTTGCGCAAGATGGCTGCTGCTCTTAGCTTAGAGGCTAACGTGTCGTGCTAGTTCGATTCATTAAATTTGGGGCTTAAATGCATAATGTTAAATATCTCCAAAACGGTGCATCGTAGAGCAAAACGGACAAAATTTTTCTACCCAATACCTCGGTTCGCAGTATGGGGAACAAGTAAAACATAGTCTAATGATGAAATCAACGGTTCGGTTCCTACTTAGGCCCTTTGGCATTCGCTCTGTTTTAGCTTGTATTGAAGCAAGTATTCGTAACATGATCAGGTTTAGCTATGGTAGAGAGTATAACGTGCCGTGCAGGTTCGATTCATTAAATTTGGGGCTTAAATGCAAAATGTTAAATATCTCGAAAACGGTGCATCGTAGAGCAAAACCTGATACCTAGGTTTGCAGTATCAGGAACAAGAAAAAAACATAGTCTAATGATGAGATCGACGGTTCGATCCCTACTTAGCCCCTTTGGCATTGGCAGCTATCTAATTCTACAAGATGGGGGGCTATACATAGCTTCTTATGAGGCAGCTTAAGAGCGCTTGCACAAGATGGCTGCTGCTCTTATGAGACGCCCTAGGGGTGCTTGCGCAAGGTAGCAGCGACAAGACGGTGACTATACAAAGCTCCTTATGATACGGTCTAGAGGTGCTCACACAAGATGGTGGCTGCTCTGATGAAGAAAGCTAGCTTTGCATCGTGCAGGTATCTTTACAGCACTAAACATCATACCTTTGAAATGTAATTTGAAAAATTCTACGTGCTTTTTCTTAACAGCAGCTATCTTTAAACAATAGCGGCTATACATAAGCTGTTAAGGCCTCCTCTTATGTCAAGGCATAAACCTGCATCGGGATAGCTAGAGTAAGCACGTGCTGCGGTGATGACGTCATTATGCATGTTGAGACTTGCAAATCACTAAAGAAACAAAACAAGACTAGAATCGAACACTGCACTCTATGCTGTTAACTTTATCATGTGATCGGAACATTGATTGAAGTGTTTAGAACACTAAATAAGTAGAACAGAACACTGTACTCGATACAACATGTCAGGGGATACCTTTGTTCTAAGAAGATTAGATTACCGCACATTCCTTGTAGGGCTAATAGGCTAAAGGGCTAATGGGCAAAAGGGCAAAAAGGCTAATGGGCTAAAGGGCTAAAGGGCTAATGGGCTAAAGGGCTAAAGGGCTAGGGTGCCTCTCCTCTCTTTATCCGGGCTTGAGACCGGCTCTACAACTAGAGGCGGAGTTAACACCCTAAGGAAGGGAGAATGTTGGGAAATAATCTATACGAATATAGCTACTCGATCGACTATATACTACAGATGGATGACTTAGGTGAGGGTAAGCGCTTACTTAATAATACCAACACGACGTAATTCATGCTCTATTTAAAAAATATCTTATTTGTACTGTGTGTAACCAGCATCATGATAGGCTCTTAGCAGTTGTAAACGTTTTACCAGTACGTTGGGGTCTTTACAGTAGCTTATATCTACATAGGGTAACAGAGGCTTGTTGTGTACTTTGAGTCTATATGCAGACAGTTGATGTGCAGGGACTTGTTTTGATATAATACGTGCTTCAGCAGTAGCGTTTCTAGGTACAAACATAACTTGTTTCGATAGCGATGAAGCGTTGAAATTTCCTTCTTCTTTACCTTGCATCTCTTCTTGAGATGTTTGCACTTCGACAGAACGTGTAGTAGGCTTAGGACATGAAGTAAAATCATCAAGATGTAATGGCAATGAATTTTCTTCTTCTTCTACTTTCCCTTTACTACTGTCTTGATCAACATCATTATCCTTATTATCATAATCATGATCTTGCCTCTCTTTATCTTGAAGTTTGTGCTCAGTAACAGAACTTGCAGCAGGCCTAGACAACAAGGGAGAATTAAAAATCTCTCGCAGAGGTGTACTTTTTAAACATAAATCAGTGTTCGCTGGAATATGGTCGAGCTCTTTGTATTTTGTTCCCGATGAAGCTACATTACACGCGGCTTCATGACGTTGAGCGTTGTATGCCTTCTTGAACTCTCTTCTACAATGTTTGCATTGAAAAATCGTCCTACATGATATCTCATGATGTCTCCTGTGATAGCTTCGGGAAAATGCTTTTCCGCACTCTTCGCAAATATACCTAGAAATAGGTTTTTCCATGACGGACTTTTATCTTCTGCTAACAGATTCTTCTTTAAATCTACTCGACATTTGTTACTCTCAACTTCGATGATGCGAACAGCTTAGCGATTAACAGTAAACTAACACAAAAGCGTATAACCAAGGTAGCAACAGTAAGGTTTAAGCCCATCAAGATGGCAAGAGTGAGGTTAGCGACGTTCTGCTGTTGGATTTTAAATTCCGCGCTATAACATGCATAAGGTGGCAGCCTTGAGGTTTACTGCCGTAAAGATGGCAGCAGTGAGGTTAGCGACGCTCTATTGTCCTTCAAAGTGAGGTTAGGGTCCGTCAAGAAGACAGCTGTCAAAAAAGCACGTGGCTATGTTTACCAAACAAGAGCACGTGGTCGTGACGTCACGGTCACGTAGTATGCTGCTTCAGCATGCAAAGTTCAATGTCTACACCTACGTAGTTAACACTCTGCTATGTTCACTTACACATAACTATTTTTTATGCTTTAAGTTCGTGCACATAGGTTATGTTAAGATAGCAGCACAAGTGCAAGCGATGGTCACGTGCTCTAGTAGAAGATGTATGCATTATCAAAAGGTGATATGTACACGCTTGTAAACCTTGCTATTCTTACTGCTACTATGTTCGCAAGATTTTCAAACATCGCTATTCTTTATGCTTTAAGTTCGTTCGCTTAAGTCATGCTAAAGTAGCAGCGCAAACACATGTGAACGTTGTACATTCTAGCGGGATGTGTTAATATAGTTGATGCATGCAAAATCGAAAGGTGTTGTGTACACACTTTGAAACTTAACTATTCTTCGTGCTTTAAATCCGTGCACATAGGTTATGCTAAGATAGCAGCAAACTCTAGCGGGAGAAGTTTTGTACTCTAGTTGATGCATGTATAATCGATAGGCAATGCGTACACGCTTTTAAAACATTGCTATTCTTACTGCTGCTGCTATGTTCACAAGATTTTTATACATCAGTATTCTTTATGCTTTAAGTTCATTCGTATAAGTTATACTAAGTTAGCAGCATACTTATAAGGTTGTTGCACGCTCTAGTGGAAAAAGTTTAGTAAGAAAGATGATGCATGCAAAATCGATAGGTGATGTGTACACGCTTTGAACTTGGGTATTCTTTGTGCTTTAACTTCGTGCACATAGGTTATGTTAAGATTGCAGCACACACAAGCGATGATCGCACGCTGTTGTGGAAGAAGTTTACTACAAGAGTTAATGCGTGCAAAATTGACAGGTGTTGTGTACACGCTATTCTTTGTGCTTTAAGTTCACGCACATAGGTAGCAGCACACAATTGCGAACGTTGTACACTCTAGCGGTAGACGTTTAGTACGATAGTCGATGCATGCAACATCGATAGGTGATGTGTACACGCTTTGGAGTATAGCTATTCTTTGTTGCATGCAAAATCGATAGGTGATGTGTACACGCTTTGGAGTATAGCTATTCTTTGTGCTTTAACTTTATACACATACGTTAGCAATACACATATGCGATCGTTGTACACTCTGGCGGTAAAAAATAGTCGATGCATGCAAATCAGTAGGTGATGTGTACACGCTGTTAAACATCGTTATTTTTTGTGCTTTAAGTTCGTGCGTATAGGCTATGCTAAGATAGGAGTACAATCTAGCGGAAGAAGTTCAGGGTGATATGTACACGCTTTGAAACATGGTTATTCCTTGTACTTCAAGTTCATGCACATAGGTTATGCTAAGATAGCAGCACAATCTAGAGGAAGAAGTTTAGTACCAAAGTCGATGCTTGCAAAATCGATAAGTAATATGTACACGCTTTGAAACATGGCTATTCTTTGTACTTTAAGTTCATGTGTATAAGTTATGCTAAGATACCAGCACAATCTACCTGAAGAAGTTCAGTACGAGATTCGATACATGCAAAATCGATAGTTGATGCGTACACGCTTTGAAACATGACTATTCATTGTACTTTAAGGTGATGCGTATAGGTTATGCTAAGATAGCAGCACGATCTAGCGGAAGAAGTTTAGTACGAGACTCGATGCATGTAAAATCGATAGGTGATGTCTACACGCTTTAAAACATGGTTATTCATACTGCTGCTCTGTTCCTAAGATTTTTAAACATAGCTAATCCTAATGCTGCTCTTAACGACGTAGAGCTAAGGATTGATTACGTGACCGTGATGTCATGACCACGTGCTCTTGTTTGGTAAACATAGCCACGTGCTTTTTTGACAGCTGTCTTCTTGACGGAGCCTAACCTCACTTTGAAGGACAATAGAGCGTCGCTAACCTCACTGCTGCCATCTTTACGGCAGTAAACCTCAAGGCTGCCACCTTATGCATGTTATAGCGCGGAATTTAAAATCCAACAGCAGAACGTCGCTAACCTCACTCTTGCCATCTTGATGGGCTTAAACCTTACTGTTGCTACCTTGGTTATACGCTTTTGTGTTAGTTTACTGTTAATCGCTAAGCTGTTCGCATCATCGAAGTTGAGAGTAACAAATGTCGAGTAGATTTAAAGAAGAATCTGTTAGCAGAAGATAAAAGTCCGTCATGGAAAATCCTATTTCTAGGTATATTTGCGAAGAGTGTGGAAAAGCATTTTCCCGAAGCTATCACAGGAGACGTCATGAGATATCATGTAGGACGATTTTTCAATGCAAACATTGTAGAAGAGAGTTCAAGAAGGCATACAACGCTCAACGTCATGAAGCCGCGTGTAATGTAGCTTTATCGGGAACAAAATACAAAGAGCTCGACCATATTCCAGCGAACACTGATTTATGTTTTAAAAGTACACCTCTGCGAGAGATTTTTAATTCTCCCTTGTTGTCTAGGCCTGCTGCAAGTTCTGTTACTGAGCACAAACTTCAAGATAAAGAGAGGCAAGATCATGATTATGATAATAAGGATAATGATGTTGATCAAGACAGTAGTAAAGGGAAAGTAGAAGAAGAAGAAAATTCATTGCCATTACAGCTTGATGATTTTACTTCATTTCCTAAGCCTACTACACGTTCTGTCGAAGTGCAAACATCTCAAGAAGAGATGCAAGGTAAAGAAGAAGGAAATTTCAACGCTTCATCGCTATCGAAACAAGTTATGTTTGTACCTAGAAACGCTACTGCTGAAGCACGTATTATATCAAAACAAGTCCCTGCACATCAACTGCCTGCATATAGACTCAAAGTTCACAACAAGCCTCTGTTACCCTATGTAGATATAAGCTACTGTAAAGACCCCAACGTACTGGTAAAACGTTTACAACTGCTAAGAGCCTATCCTGATGCTGGTTACACACAGTACAAAGAAGATATTTTTTAAATAGAGCATGAATTACGTCGTGTTGGTATTATTAAGTAAGCGCTTACCCTCACCTAAGTCATCCATCTGTAGTATATAGTCGATCGAGTAGCTATATTCGTATAGATTATTTCCCAACATTCTCCCTTCCTTAGGGTGTTAACTCCGCCTCTAGTTGTAGAGCCGGTCTCAAGCCCGGATAAAGAGAGGAGAGGCACCCTAGCCCTTTAGCCCTTTAGCCCATTAGCCCTTTAGCCCTTTAGCCCATTAGCCTTTTTGCCCTTTTGCCCATTAGCCCTTTAGCCTATTAGCCCTACAAGGAATGTGCGGTAATCTAATCTTCTTAGAACAAAGGTATCCCCTGACATGTTGTATCGAGTACAGTGTTCTGTTCTACTTATTTAGTGTTCTAAACACTTCAATCAATGTTCCGATCACATGATAAAGTTAACAGCATAGAGTGCAGTGTTCGATTCTAGTCTTGTTTTGTTTCTTTAGTGATTTGCAAGTCTAAACATGCATAATGACGTCATCACCGCAGCACGTGCTTACTCTAGCTATCCCGATGCAGGTTTATGCCTTGACATAAGAGGAGGCCTTAACAGCTTATGTATAGCCGCTATTGTTTAAAGATAGCTGCTGTTAAGAAAAAGCACGTAGAATTTTTCAAATTACATTTCAAAGGTATGAGGTTTAGTGCTGTAAAGATACCTGCACGATGCAAAGCTAGCTTTCTTCATCAGAGCAGCCACCATCTTGTGTGAGCACCTCTAGACCGTATCATAAGGAGCTGTGTATAGTCACCGTCTTGACGCTGCTACCTTGCGCAAGCACCCCTAGGGAGTCTCATAAGAGCAGCAGCCATCTTGTGCAAGCGCTCTTAAGCTGCCTCATAAGAAGCTATGTATAGCCCCCCATCTTGTAGAATTAGATAGCTGCCAATGCCAAAGGGGCTAAGTAGGGATCGAACCGTCGATCTCATCATTAGACTATGTTTTTTTCTTGTTCCTGATACTGCAAACCTAGGTATCAGGTTTTGCTCTACGATGCACCGTTTTCGAGATATTTAACATTTTGCATTTAAGCCCCAAATTTAATGAATCGAACCTGCACGGCACGTTATACTCTCTACCATAGCTAAACCTGATCATGTTACGAATACTTGCTTCAATACAAGCTAAAACAGAGCGAATGCCAAAGGGCCTAAGTAGGAACCGAACCGTTGATTTCATCATTAGACGATGTTTTACTTGTTCCCCATACTGCGAACCGAGGTATTGGGTAGAAAAATTTTGTCCGTTTTGCTCTACGATGCACCGTTTTGGAGATATTTAACATTATGCATTTAAGCCCCAAATTTAATGAATCGAACTAGCACGACACGTTAGCCTCTAAGCTAAGAGCAGCAGCCATCTTGCGCAAGCACCCTTAAGGCGTCTCATAAGGAGACGTGTATAGCCGCCATCTTGTGTCCGCCATCTTGCGCAAGCATCCTTAGGGCGTCTCAAGCCATCTTGTGCAAGGACACTTAAGCCGTCCCATAAGAGCAGTCGCTATCTTGAGCAAGCATCCCTAGGGCATCTCATAAGGAGCCATGTATAACTACCATCTTGAGCAAGCATTCCAAGGGCGTCTGTGTATAGCAGCCATCTTGCGTAAGCACCCTTAAGGAGTCATGTATAGCCGCCATCTTATGCAATTAGCGTCGAGAGAGGGCCGCTGTAGAATTTCTCTTTTTAAATTATCCACCACCACATTTCAAAGGTATCTAGCTAAAGATGGCAGCACTGCGGATGACAGGTGACGAATTTACATCTACTACGATAAAGAGGGCAGCACGGTGCTCTCTGGATTAAAGATGGTGGATGATAGCTGTCAAAAAAGCACGTGGCTATGTTTACCAAACAAGAGCACGTAGAATTTGCCACCACCACATTTCAAACTAAAGAGGGCAGCACTATGCTCTGTTGATTAAAGATGGCGGATGGTAGCTGTCAAAAAAGCATGTGAGTTTGTTTCCAAACAAGAGCACGTGGAATTTTTCAATTTGCCGCCACCACATTTCAAAGGTATCTAGCTAAAGATAGCAGCACGGTGCTCTCTTGATTAAAGATGGTGGATGATAGCTAGCAGAACTTTTCAAATTGCCCGCTACTACGTGCTTAAGGTAGTAGCCATAAAGAGGGCAGCACGGTGTTCTGTGGATTAAAGATGGCGGATGACAGGTGATGAAATTGCCCGCATGATAGCAGCACGGTGCTCTGTTGATTAAAGATGGCGGATGACAGCTGTCAAAAAAAGCACATGGCTTTGTTTCCAAACAAGAGCACGTGGAATTTGCCGCCACCACATTTCAAACTAAAGAGGGCAGCACTGTGCTCTATAGATTAAAGATGGCAGATGACAGCTGTCAAAAAAGCACGTGAGTTTGTTTCCAAACAAGAGCACGTGGAATTTTTCAATTTGCCGCCACCACATAGAGGGTAGCACGGTGCTCTCTTGATTAAAGATGGCTGCTGTCACGTGGAATTGTCTGCCACCACAGGTATCTAGCTAAAGAGGGCAGCACTGAGGTTTGCGATGCAAGATGGCTGCTGTCAAAAAGCATTTTTCAAATTATCCGCCACCACATTTCAAAGGTAAGTAGCTAAAGAGGGCAGCACTGTGCTCTATAGATTAAAGATGGCGGATGACAGCTGTCAAAAAGCACGTGGATTTGTTTATCTCACGCTAGTGAGTTTAAGTTGGTAGCACTAAGGTTTAGGCCCGCCAAGATGGCAGCACTGCGGATGACAGCTGTCAAAGGTAAGTAGCTAAAGAGGGCAGCACAGTGTTTAAAGATGGCGGATGACAGCTGTCAAAAAGGCACGTGGCTGTCAAAAAGCACGTGGATTTGTTTATCTCGCGCTAGTTAGGTTAAGTTGGTACTACTGAGGTTTAGGCCCGTCAAGATGGCAGTACTGAGGTTAGCGATGCGTTGTTGTTGTCTGTCAAAAAGCACGTGGCTGTCAAAAAAACACGTGGCCTTGTTTACCTCACGCTAGTTAGGTTAAGTTGGTACCACTGAGGTTTAGGCCCGTCAAGATGGCAGTACTGAGGTTAGCGATGCGTTGTTGTCTGTCAAAAAGCACGTGGCTTTGTTTACAAATCTGTCAAAAAGCACGTGGCTGTCAAAAAGCATGTGGCTTTGTTTATCTCGCGCTAGTTAGGTTAAGTTGGCACTACTGAGGTTTAGGCCCGTCAAGATGGCAGTACTGAGGTTAGCGATGCGTTGTTGTCTGTCAAAAGCACGTGGCTGTCAAAAAACACGTGGCTTTGTTTACCTCATGCTAGTTAGGTTAAGTTGGCACTAGTGAGGTTTAGGCCCGTCAAGATGGCAGCAGTGAGGTTAGCGATGCGTTGTTGTCGATGACAGCTGTCAAAAAGCACGTGGCTTTGTTTACAAATTCAAGTCTCCCGCCAAAATTCAAATCTCCCGCGGGAGGAGGAGGAGGAGGAGGAGGGAGGAGGAGGAGGAGGAGGAGGAGGCGGGCGGCGGAGGAGGCCGCCGAACCATCCAATTATACTACTGCTATGGGATGCGATTCTTTGGCAGAATACTTCACTTTAAATTATTAAATTATTTTTAGATGTTAGAGACATGTGGGTTCAAATACGCAATATCCTTCAAAATATTTAAAATATGTAATATTTATGAAAATATGTATCATGCAACGAAATATGTTACAATATGTAATTTTAAACTCCTGGAATAATGGTCCTTTTATTGTGATCCGCCAATATTTTAGCTTTTCTTGTAGCTACACATGTAGTAACACGATATGAAATTACATAAAATAAACTTCATTATAAAGCCCGTATTGTCGTGAGTATACGTTGAAGGTTAGGTCAAATGTTCCACCTTTACAATACTAAGATTCTTTATTAACTAAATATTTACATGATTTTTAATTATATCGGGACATGTTTCGTCTACCTTGTAGACATCATCAGCCATAAAAACTTTTGAGAAAAAGCTACAAGGACAAGGACAAAGTAATACATTAAAATAATTCGGATAACCGAATATGTCATTTAAAATGGTGAAGAATTCAGAACTGTTTTGAGCACAGCACTTAAGAATACCGTTGACATTAAAATTAAAATTGTCCACATGGGATGATTCAGTAAAAACTTTGCGTTAAAATTATTCCTTTTTGTGTGATGTGTTAATATATAATATTCTGTTATGTCGTGAAGGCTTGATAATGAATTGCACAATGTTCATTCCAATAGGATAATAACGATGTATAAGAAATCCAGCGAGCATATGTTAAAGCCGTCTTATTGGTGTAGTGTTGGCATTTCCTGTTGAGAAGTTAGGTGAAAAATTTGAACGTGATGACGTAATGTGGAATGTGCAGTAGAGGGCCCTAGAATAAGAAAGATAGCTGTTGTTAGTGTTAAAATAGGCAAGTTTTTGTGTCTTGAGATGTAAAGTAATGAAAAAATGAAAAATGAGAAGTGCGGCACATCTGATTACTTACGTTCTCGCCTGTCTGACAGCGACTAGTTCAGTGTGGAAGCCTGTGGTTGACTGAGAGCTAACTATGGAGGTCGTGTGTGAAGGGAGCCGCCATGAGGGGAAATTAGGGGAAGGTTAGGATCAGTAGGCGGGAAGCCGTCACATGGAAGCTTGTTAGTGGGTTTGTCAAAGTAAGAACTATTGAGCAATGCCTCAAAAATTACGTTCGCAGTTTCGGAAATTTCATTCAAATTGTGAAAGGGATTGCATTTATGATCTATATTAATATAGATGTTTTCTAAAACATTGAGTAAAGTGCTTTTATTATGAAAATAAAGAATTTTTAAGTCCTGTTCTATGGAAGTGAAGGAATGATTGGATTCTGTCATGTGAGTACTCATGGCGGAGTACCTTCTATGTTTAGCGGCGTTGATATGTTCCTTATATCTAACTGAAAAGCCTCTTCCGGTTTGCCCAATGTAGCTCGCGGAACATTGGTTACACTTTAACTTATAAACGCCTGACCTATTATATTTATTCATAGTGTTGTTAATTTTATGTTGGTTGTAAAAAAAATTAGTATTATTGTTGACTGTTTTAAAAGCAATGTTGATCTTATGTTTCTTGAGGGTGTTGGTGATATCATAAATCTTACTATTTGTATAAGTGAAAGTGGCATATTTGTCTGTTTTTCTTTTTGTTTCTCTAAGTAAAGTTGAACTGGATTTGTTAGTAACTTTGTTGATTATCCTGTCAATGAAATGTCTGCTAAAACCATTTTTACTCGCTATTAAGCGGATAAATTCAAGTTTTTTTTACGATTAGCATTTGATAAAGGGACGTGAAAGGCTCTGTGGATTAAACTATAAAATGTTGCTCTTTTTTGAGATTCCGGATGCGTTGAGTCTTGTCGAATAGTATTAATAGTTTGGGTGGGCTTCCTAAATATGGTATAAGAGAATTTGTTGGAGCTATTGTTAATAGTGACATCTAAGAAGTTTAATGAATTATTGACTTCCGCTTCGGAAGTAAACTTGATCCATGGATCGACTGCATTCAACTGTTCAAGAACGATATCACCGTTGGAGACGTTGTGATCTATTAAAGTAAATGTATCATCAACAAAGCGTGTCCAGAATACGATACCTTTAATTTTGTTAAGAATTTTGGAATTTTCCAAGTGGTCTAAATAAATTTCTGCCATTATTCCTGAAGCCGGGGAGCCCATAGGAAGACTATCCTGCTTATAAATTTTCCCATTAAAAGTGAAATAGTTGTTGGAAGTTACAAATTCTAAAATATTTAAAAATTCTTCTATTTCTTGTATGCTTAATTTTCTGTGTTTTAGAAAATTATCCTTGATGATCTTTAAAGTTTTCTTGACTGGTATATTGGAATACATGTTTTTAATGTCAAATGGGTACATTTTTTGTTGCGGCTGTAATTCTAGGTTTTTTGTCAAATTACAAAATTCTATAGAATTCCTGATGGAGTTGGGATTTTCAAATTTGTAGTATTTCTTCAAGAAATTATGAATAAATTTGGAAGTTTTGTAAGTCGGGCTGTTCCTGTAGTTAACTATGGGTCCTTATGGGAATATCTATTTTGTGGACTTTAGGCAATGCTTTAGCTGTGGGGATACTGGGATTCATATTAATGAGTTTTTGAGAATCATGTTCAGTAAGAATAAAGGACGTCTGTTTCAATAATTGTTTTAAGTTTTTTTGGATATTGTTAGTAGGATCTTTTTTTGTCAGTTTAAAAGAGTTATCAGAAAAGAAGGTTTCAGTTTTTTGCACGTAAGTTTCTTTGTTCATAATAACTGTGGCATTGCCTTTGTCCGCTTTCGTGACTATTAGATCATTTTCGTTAATCTTCTTTTTTAACGAGTCTATGGCTTTTTCGGGAAATAAAGGAGCTGTAGATTTGCTGACTTTAATTAAATTAGAATTTTTTTTGCGAATCCAGTTCAACTTTACTTAGAGAAACAAAATGAAAAACAGACAAATATGCCACTTTCACTTATACAAATAGTAAGATTTATGATATCACCAACACCCTCAAGAAACATAAGATCAACATTGCTTTTAAAACAGTCAACAATAATACTAATTTTTTTTACAACCAACATAAAATTAACAACACTATGAATAAATATAATAGGTCAGGCGTTTATAAGTTAAAGTGTAACCAATGTTCCGCGAGCTACATTGGGCAAACCGGAAGAGGCTTTTCAGTTAGATATAAGGAACATATCAACGCCGCTAAACATAGAAGGTACTCCGCCATGAGTACTCACATGACAGAATCCAATCATTCCTTCACTTCCATAGAACAGGACTTAAAAATTCTTTATTTTCATAATAAAAGCACTTTACTCAATGTTTTAGAAAACATCTATATTAATATAGATCATAAATGCAATCCCTTTCACAATTTGAATGAAATTTCCGAAACTGCGAACGTAATTTTTGAGGCATTGCTCAATAGTTCTTACTTTGACAAACCCACTAACAAGCTTCCATGTGACGGCTTCCCGCCTACTGATCCTAACCTTCCCCTAATTTCCCCTCATGGCGGCTCCCTTCACACACGACCTCCATAGTTAGCTCTCAGTCAACCACAGGCTTCCACACTGAACTAGTCGCTGTCAGACAGGCGAGAACGTAAGTAATCAGATGTGCCGCACTTCTCATTTTTCATTTTTTCATTACTTTACATCTCAAGACACAAAAACTTGCCTATTTTAACACTAACAACAGCTATCTTTCTTATTCTAGGGCCCTCTACTGCACATTCCACATTACGTCATCACGTTCAAATTTTTCACCTAACTTCTCAACAGGAAATGCCAACACTACACCAATAAGACGGCTTTAACATATGCTCGCTGGATTTCTTATACATCGTTATTATCCTATTGGAATGAACATTGTGCAATTCATTATCAAGCCTTCACGACATAACAGAATATTATATATTAACACATCACACAAAAAGGAATAATTTTAACGCAAAGTTTTTACTGAATCATCCCATGTGGACAATTTTAATTTTAATGTCAACGGTATTCTTAAGTGCTGTGCTCAAAACAGTTCTGAATTCTTCACCATTTTAAATGACATATTCGGTTATCCGAATTATTTTAATGTATTACTTTGTCCTTGTCCTTGTAGCTTTTTCTCAAAAGTTTTTATGGCTGATGATGTCTACAAGGTAGACGAAACATGTCCCGATATAATTAAAAATCATGTAAATATTTAGTTAATAAAGAATCTTAGTATTGTAAAGGTGGAACATTTGACCTAACCTTCAACGATATGAAATTACATATGATTCGGGATCTAATTATAATATGCTTTAGATTTCCATCGTTCTCGTTTGAGGTTTGGGCTTCACCGATAGTCTTGGCAGTCCTCAGCGCACGCCTCTGCACAATAAGAAGCACTACAATGATCTAGGAAGAATTCTGAATTTTGATATCATGTGATATTATTCTCGGTGACAATATTCATCTAAATGGTCTGACGTGAAGTCAGAACCCGCCTTGACTGTAAATTGATCACAGCGTGTGGCAGTGCGACATAATGTGTAGGGGAGCTGACAGATCTACTTTGCTATTTAAACATGCCGCTGGAGTGACGTCATATCCCTACCCCTCTCTCCTCCCTCATCTCGTCCTAAAGTAGAACAACCCTACCGCCGAAGGCTCTGCTGTATTGCTGTTCAACCATAACTAGAGCCCTGCGCCGATGTACAAAATAATATCCGATTCCGTACTTCCTTCATCCACATCCACATCCGAAAATGGTAATCCGCGGATATTATACATATTTACCTACAGTATATTACACCCAATGCCAGACTCATTGGCTGAATGGTCAGCGTTGAGGCCTTCGGTTTAAAGGGTTTCAGGTTCGATTCCCGACTGGATCGGGGATTTTAATCGCCTCTGATTAATTCTTCTGACTCGAGGACTGGGTGTTTATGTTTGTCCCAAAACATTCCTCTTGATATTCAGACAATACACTGCACTAGCAACTACCACAGAAACACGCAATATTTATTACATCCCTCCATATTGGGTTGGCGTCAGGAAGGGCATTCGGCCGTAAAACAGAGTCAAATCCTCATGTGCGACACAGTTCGGACCCGCGACCGCAAATATGTGGGGAGAGCGGTAGAAGAAGAAGTATGTTACACCCAATATTTTGACATGGATAGATCTGTTAATAGGTCTGACACCTGCCACCAAAACCCCTACAGTCACAGGTTTGTAAGGGATTTTCTCTTGCGACACGTATTAACGTCTGTCCTTTGTTCCTTCCTTCCTGTAATTGCGGGCGGGAGCCAGTTAGGCTTAGGTCAGATTTGCGGCTTTATGGTTTCAAGGCTGTTTATATATCACCATTCTCGCATACCAATGTCAAGGGTCGCCTAACCACGAGCGAAAGTAAGAGTGTAACCGAGTGAAAATCAATAAACATCATTATTTAGAAATTATCAGCAAAATGATCCGCACTGCATCAGCCAAGACACTAACTTGGCGGATATCCGTGCGGCTAAGGAATCGTCACAAATCTCCTGACCTGAGACACGGCCTTACCGTCTCCCTTAAGGGCAGGAATGAAAACTTCGTGTGTCTATCCTTACACTGAGGGAGGAGTGTGTTGCCCTTTAATGATCTAGCAATTAACATATGCAGTACAAACCGTTACACCGAGCGAGACGGCTGTTCGTACAACTTTGAGCTGACATTCGGGAGATAGTGGGTTCGAACCCCGATGTCGGCTACTCTAAGGATTGCTTTCCGTTTTTTCCCATTTTCATACGAGGCTCTACTTTAAGTAAGGCAGCACTCCTAGCCCTTTCCTACCGCACAGCCGCCATAAGAGTTATCGGTGTCGGTGCGACGTAAAGCAAATTGTAAAAAAATATGGCGGTAGGCTGTCCCTATTGTAACGGCAGCAGGGATTGCATTATTTCGTAGACTTACTTATTAGAAATAAAAGGCAAACATTAAGTGGATAATATATTTTATTTAATAGAACGCGGTACTCTTCGAATGTGGGTAATAACTAGAGCAGTAACAGGGTAAAACGCAAACATAATGAAGCGGATAACAATATAGGCTAATCTGCACAACGGTTATGCTATGAGTTGTTCATACACATTAGGGGTTAGACTCATCAGAACGCTAGAATTTATGTTACTCTCACTACATTACGGAAGCGCGGCCTAGTCGACACCTCCTAATAACCAAATTCGTTCGCATTCTGATCTGTTACTGCATACAAATCCAGGGCCTAGTAATAACTCGGTCAGCGCGCGAGTCAACACAGCGCCATCTTATAAAGGTGTATGCTTGTGACGTCAGATGTTTAGCACAAATTGTGCCTTACATTGAAGTGCTATTTCATGTGAACTACCATTCATGTATTTTTACAACAGGTAGCGTCCTTTATTACCTGTCAGTTAAGACATTAAACAAAGCTTTGGGCGATATAGGCGTTCTACTCAAACACCAAAAGCGTCTTAACATTTTTCTTTCCATGTACACGTTGTCGGGGAACGTAAGTCTACATTAAAATTGTTGCGCCTTTCACCTCCTCTGAACTGAGTGCTTCCACAGCAATCTTACTATTCAATCATTGGCTCCTCTTGGTCGACTTCTGCTTCTCTTACCCCTGATGCTGGAGTCCATTATTTTCCTAGGTAACCCCCCTCCCATCGCATCATAAAATGTGTCCCTCACCGAAGTCGGTTTATCCATACAGCTTTATTCATCAAGTTAATTTTGAACGCAGTTTTTATTTTAATATTTCGAGTACATCTCGTATCACTGTGTCAATAATCATTAGCACTACGTGTGACGTGGCTTGAGAATTTCGTGGCAGTGCCGATTTCAAACTCGTACAGTCGAGAAAAAGATGGTGTTCCTCTGAAATTTCTACTAACATTTTACGGGGAAAAAACAATCAATCACTACTGATCTACATTTAGGGCAGTCGCCCAGGTGGCGAATTCCCTTTCTAGTATTTCCCTATTGTTTTCTTGAATAACTGCAAGCGGGCGAGTTGGCCGTGCGGTTAGGGGCGCTCAGCTGTGAGCTTGCATCCGGGAGATAGTGGATTCGAACCCCACTGTTGGCAACTCTGAAGATGGATTCCTGTGGTTTCCCATTTTCAAACCAGGCAAATATTGGGGCTGTACCTTAATTAAGGCAGTGGACGCTTCCTTCCCACTCCTAGCCCTTTCCTATCCCATCGTCGCCATAGGACTTATCTGTGTCGGTGCGAAGTAGAGCAACTTGTAATAAAAGAAAAAGAAAAAAATAAATTGCAAAGAGTTTCGAAATTTTATTCAATATCTTCCTTGGTAAATTATTCCAGTCTCTAACTGCTCCTTCTATAAATGAAAATTTTCCGCTACTTTCACCTTTTAATTACGACTTTATCTTCATACTATGACAATCAATCAATCAATCAATCAATCAATCAATCAATCAATCAATCAATCAATCAATCAATCAATCAATCAATCAATCAATCAATCAATCAATCAATCAATCAATCAATCAATCAATCAATCAATCAATCAATCAATCAATCAATCAATCAATCAATCAATCAATCAATCAATCAATCAATCAATCAATCAATCAATCAATCAATCAATCAATCAATCAATCAATCAATCAATCAATCAATCAATCAATCAATCAATCAATCAATCAATCAATCAATCAATCAATCAATCAATCAATCAATCAATCAATCAATCAATCAATCAATCAATCAATCAATCAATCAATCAATCAATCAATCAATCAATCAATCAATCAATCAATCGTATGAATTCATGCAGTCGCCCAGGTGGCAGATACCCTATCAGTTGTTTACCTAGTCTTTTCTTAAATTATATCAAGGAACTTGGGAATTCATCGAACACTTCATAAATTATTCGAGTACCTAATTCTTCTTCCTGCAAATGAATATTTGCTTTGATTTCTCCGCTTGAATTACAACTCTATCTTCATATAATGATCTTTCCTACTTCTAAAATCTCCACTCAAACTTCTTCGGCCATTAACATCATTCCACGCCAGCTCTCCACGGACCGCGTGAGACAGTTGTTGGGCAGTACAACTGGGGGAGGATCATACCTCGCCCAGGCGGCTTCACTTGCTATGCTGCCTTTTCGGGTTTGGAGGGACTGGAAGGGATAAACAAGGAAGAGGGAATCAAGTGACCGTGGCTTTAACTTAGGTACCATCCCGGCATTTGTTGAAAAAGTAGAGGGAAACCACGCAAAACCACTTCGAGGATGGCTGACGTGGGAGTCGAACCCTCTCTACTTAGTTAATCTCCCGAGGCAGAATGGACCCCGTTACAGCTCTCATACCACTTTTCGTGGCAGACCTGGGAATCGAGCCCGGGCTTCCTGCGGTGGCATCTAATCACACTGAATAATAAACCTCAGAAGCGGAAATAATAATAATAATAATAATAATAATAATAATAATAATAATAATAATAATAATAATAATAATAATAATAATAATAATAATAATAATAATAATAATAATAATTGTACCGGTTGGTACACCTCTGCGCCGCATATTTGAATCTTCCGCCTTAAAGTACCTCTCTACTGGAGAAACCCTGAACTTTAACAACTGAACTAACGCTACTGTTTATCAGAAGATGTCACTGTGTGTTTTTGATTTGCTTTTGTTTTTCATTGATCAAGAAGTGTGGACATTCTCTAACAGATTTCTCTACCAAAAACTATGATAATGCACTCTGGTGTGAAGGAATGAACCTTCTTGGAGAAATTTTGTATTCATAAGTTTTGTCTTTACTAAATTGTGTTCTGTCATTTGTGGGTTGGCAATATTAATCCTTTCCACCTGTTTTGAATGTAGCCAATCAGGAATTTCTGTAATTAATTTTCGGCCAATCGGGGCTTTCTTCTTCAATTTTGTGTGTAACTGTGTACTGTAGCCAATAAAATTTGAGGGCGGGTTGTTATCATTCATGAAAGGTCTCGAACTTTCCACGAGGGTATAAAAACTGCTGATTTTCTTGTCTCCGGGCCATTCGTATAACATCTTGCTCAGTGTGTGAATATGTAGCAGGGGGCGGGAAGCGCCTCGTTCTTCAGGCAGCAGCTCTTCAACAAGGTAATGGCCTCTTAACATCTTTATTTCTTGCTAGCTCAGCAGTTTAACTCGCGGGGAAGGTTCGAAACCTTTAACATGTAACCTATATCTTTAAATATGTAAGCCTTTTCAATCCTTGTAAATACTCCACTTAACTTGAACTGTAATTCGGGGATAGAGAGTGCTTTACCCTCTCGAGCTCCCCTTCATTTTTGGAATTTGAGGTGACTGTGTTTTCGTAACCGTTTTTCTCTTCCTTCTTAATGTGTTAAATTTATTTTGCATACTAGTCACCTCCATAGATTGGGATTAGCCCCTGTATTACCGGCCTAGCGCCAGATAGGTTTTAACAAGCTTTAGTGTAGGAGTGCAAGAACTCGCCTCCATTCATCTTTGTGTTTGGGCCATTTACTTAACCTTTAATTTGCTATTCAGGCCTCGTAGGTTGGGTACTAGATACCCCTGTGTTCTTATAATTATGCCTTGAGAGGCAGTTTAGAGGAAAGTTTGTTGTTGCCTTTAACGGGCGTGAGAAACTGAGAGCAGGTTAGCTCTTCCTGATGTGATAGATGTGCCTCTAGGAAGCCGAATATGTGTCTTTGGAGCTAACGCTCCCGGTAATGAAGGGGTTTTCTGCCCTTTGAAATGTAATTCTGTAACTTGGTATTGTTGAGCTAAAGCTCAAAGTTGGTCAGATTGGGGATCGGACCCCAGAACTTGTAAGAACCCGAAACTCGGGCTTTCCTTGTAAATCTACTCTTGTACCTGATTTTGTTATTTTTCCTAGTGGAAACTGGTTAAAATTTTCTCTAAATCTTGGACTTGTTGGTCGTGTACCTGATTTAACTTGTTGTTATTTGTTGTATGCTCAAAATTCTATGTCACCATTGTTAAATATTGAAAATATAACCTTTATTGACATTTTAGATTAATCTTTTGGCCTTGTAGTTTAGACCCATTCCAACCCGCACCTTCTTTCACCTCTGCTGTTCCACAGATACCTCGGAACAATAATAATTGATAGGGGATACCGTGGTGGACAGAGGTGAAAGAAGGTGCGGACATGAATGCGTCTATCTAAGACAGTCAAAAGATTCATTAACATTTTAAATACAGAGTTCTATTTCTTTTATCGCTTACTTTTTTTAACCAAGACTTTACAAAATTCAGGTACCAAATTTTACTTACAAGCTAATTACAATGAGCGCCGCGGTTTCTTTCCAAACAGTCAAGGAGACAACCCTCCCAATTATTTTACAGATTATTAAAAATATACAGTGTTTCAAAAGCACCATTTAACCATTACAAGGAAGGAGCGTCTTTGCTCTAATAACATTTTACACTTGGAAACCTAGTTCCAGAAAAGTTCGAGGCCTATCAAAGGCACAACCTACACTTTAGAATTCAAACAGTATCTGCAGTCTTAGACACTGAACAGTCTAACCTCTTAACATAGAACATAGAACATGTAATAGAACATTACAGGGGTATCGAATACCGATTCTACCGGGCCTTTGTGGGAGACATAAACACAGGCTAAAGTTACTGGCCCAAAAATCAAAATGATGCGGAGTCGGACACTTGCAGGATTAAAACCCTATTTGGTCTTCAGGCCCGAAGTTACAGAGGCTAAGCCTATACTACTGAGTTGACTAGATGGAGTAAGTTTAAGTTACAAGAGTTACAGACAGAAAACGGTTACAAAGTCATAGTCACCTCAAATTCAAGTTGATAGGGAACACAAGAAAGTGTCACACTCTCTATTCCCGAATTTTGGCTAAATTTCTTAGCCTAGTTTTGAAATTGACATTAGAATATGAAATTTAAGTTATTGAAGATCGGAAATTTAATGCTACATTATTAATGATTGGAAACCTTCCCCTTGAGCTAGCTTTCAGAGGCCATCACATAGTAATAACATGGCTGCCATTACCTTAATCTGCTGGAATACTCGATGATGGGCGAGACGCCTCCGCTTTCACTATTAATACACACTCAGTAGACTGGACGATCATTAAGACGAAGTAGCTCCAAAAGGTGCCAGCTTTTATACCCGAGAGGAAGGATCCAGAAAACTCTGGGCTAAGGCTCGACACGCCCCAATTGTTATTGGGTAATCAAAAAGATACAAGACGGACCTTATTGGCTAAAAAATAAATATACAACATTTTCTATTGGTCAATATTTGAACTTGGCGGACAGAGATAGAAGTGTTGACTACTGTAATACATCAAAAACAAAGAATAATCAACTCACTTTAGGAAACCTTAAAGTAAAAATTTACTTTAGGAATTTAATGGTTCCTCTTCACGCTAGAGTGCGTAACATAAGTTTTTTGGTAGAGACATCTGTAGAGAAAAGTCCAAACTTCTTGCTCTAGTTGTTGCGACCTTCATATATCAGATGGTATTCTTCAAGGCGCTTTATTTGGATGAAAGGGGAGTGTACTTCGCGGTACAACAACAACAACAATAATAATAATAATAATAATAATAATAATAATAATTGTACCGGGCGTTACACCTCCACGCCGCGAATTCAAATATTGCGCCTGTTGAAACCTCTCTACAGGAGAAACTCTGAACCTTAAAATCTGTATTAAATCAAAGGTTTCTTGGAAGATGCCGCTACTGTAAATTTTGAAGTGTTCTGAACTATGTCTATTTCGATTTGTGTTTGTTTGCTCTGTAGCAAGAAGTGTGGACATTCTCTTCTAGATGTCACTACTTAAAAACTATAACCGTGCACCCCGGTGAGTAGTGAACGAACTGTTTTTGAAGAAATTTTGTATCTATAAGTTTGTTCTTTGTTAAATTTCTTTCTTTCATTTTTTGGGTTGGCAATATTGATCTCTGTTTCCGCCAGTTTTAAATTTAGCCAATCCTAAAATTTCTGTAAATAATTTTCCACCAATAAGGTGTTTCTTCATCGTCCTGTATGTTAGTTTTTGCTGTCGGCCAATAAAAGTTTGTGGGCGGGTTGTTATCATTCATGAAAGGTCTCGAATGTTCCCCGAGGGTATATAAACTGCTGATTTTCTTGTCTCCGGGCCACTTCAGTAACATCTTTCGCAGTGTGTGAACATATATAGCAGGGGGCGGGAAGCGCCTCTTTCTTCAAGCAGCAGTTCATCTACAAGCTAATGGCCTGTTAACATCTTCATTTCTTGCTAGCTCAACAGTTTTAACCCGCGGGGGAAGGTTCGAATCCTTTTTAATGTAAACCTTACTGTATTCATGTAAATTAGCCGCAATTTGGGATAGAGAGTGCTTAACCCTCTCGAACTCCCCTTAATTTTGAATTTGAGGTGACTATGTTTTCGTAACCGTTTTTCTCTTCCTTCTTAAAATCTTAAACTTATTTGCCAACTAGTCACCTCCCTAGTCTGGGATTAGCCGCTGTATAACTGGCCGAGTGCCACCTAGGTTTTAAGAATTCTCATGTAGGAGTGCAAGCTACGCCTCCAATCAATTTGGTTTTTTGGGCCATTTAATTAACCCAGAGTTTGTTTTCTTCATGTGAAGGCCCTGTAGGTTGGGTAAAAGATACCCCTGTTTCTCTGTATGTGTGCCTTAAGGGCAGTTAGGAAAGAAGGTTGTTGTAGCCTTTGATAGGCTTGTAAAATTGAGAGCGGGTCTGCTCTTTCCCTCTTAACATTGTAATTAGGAGCAAGTGCTCCTTGTACTTAGGGATTTTCTGCCCTTTAGCTATTCGGGTGGTGAGCTGAGAGCTCAGAAATTAATCTTGGGGCTCGAAGCCCAAATCTTGCAACAATTGTAATTTCTTAAATTGTTTTTCTGCTACTTGGTACCTGTTACTCTGTTGTTATCTGTTGATTTTGAAAAGAAAATATAACCTTTGTTAAAGTTTTAAAAGTAACTTTAATTTTGTAAGTTGAGACCTATTCCCGCCCGCACCTTCTTTCACCTCTAACTACCACGGATAACTCCGTAACAATAATAATAATAATAATAATAATAATAATAATAATAATAATAATAATAATAATAATAATAATAATAATAATAATAATAATAATAATTTGACAGACAAGAAGACGAATAAAATTTCAAACCATTGACATTATTTTATTGGGCATTAAGTAAGG
The DNA here is from genome assembly GCF_040414725.1 of Anabrus simplex. Lineage (NCBI taxonomy): Eukaryota > Metazoa > Arthropoda > Insecta > Orthoptera > Tettigoniidae > Anabrus > Anabrus simplex. Next base: position 32,655,093 of record NC_090265.1, on the reverse strand, counting down.
AAGTTTGGCCTTCAGAGAGGCCTGATGTGTTGACGCCTGTAGTCGTGTAAAGATAAGGCCGCCGGGCTGAGTGGCTCAGACGGTTAAGGCGCTGGCCTTCTAACCCCAACTTGGCAGGTTCGATCCTGGCTCAGTCCGGTGGTATTTGAAGGTGCTCAAATACGACAGCTTCGTGTCGGTAGATTTACTGGCAAGTAAAAGAACTCCTGCGGGACTAAATTCCGGCACCTCGGCGTCTCTGAAGACCTTAAAAAGTTGTTCGTGGGACGTAAAACAAATAACATTATTATTATTATTATTATTATTATTATTATTATTATTATTATTATTATTATTATTATTATTAAGATAAGGCCGTAGCTAGGATGATATCTAATGTTGAAGACGACACACAGCAGTTAACAAACAAAAGTTAAAATCCCCAACTTGACTTTGAATCGAGCCTGATACCCTTGGATGATGGTCCATTATGTTAACCATATAGCGACGGGGCCGGACTATTGAACTACTCAGATGATACTGACACGCCACTGCAGGTAAGGTTGTTTAATAATACGTGCGCACACACACGGTGCCACACGTGCACTAGTCTGAGCTGATAGAGGGCACTCTTGGCTGACCTTTCCCCTCGGGACCACCCCACAAGAGCCTGTCTTGTCGTTTTTAATCTCCGTTCAACCAAACAGAGAGCCGATGGATCATCAACGACGTGGCGGCCACTGATTGGCGAGAGCACTGGCACGGAAGTAAACAATGTTGCCAGTCGTAAGAGACGTGAGTTCGGTCTCTATCAGAGACCTAATATCGGAATAGTTTAGATTTGGTTAGAATACCGGTATTACAGCAAGCCTCTACCCATATATAACCGTAATGACAACCTCCCCAGAATAAGGATGTAATTAACAAATCAATACATTTTCAGGAGAGAAAAAAATGATTTTAGGGGTTTATTTCGTGGTATACATTACTAGGGTCCCGGGTTCGATTCTCGACCGGGTCGGGGATTTTAATCGCCTCTGATTAATTCGCCTGGCCCGGGGACTGGGTGTTTGTGTTTTTGCCAACACTTTCCTCTTCATATACACACAAAACACACTACACTGCCAACCACCACAAAAACACGCAATACTGATGACATCCCTCCATGAAGGATTGGCGTCAGGAAGGACATCCGGCCGCAAAACAGGGCCAAATACACATGTGCGACACAGTTCCCACCCGTGACCCCACAGGTGTGGGAAAAGCGGTATAAAAAAGAAGAAGACACTACTTGAACCAATTGCATATGTAAGTGTAGAAATGAGTCCATCTATTAAAAATAAATATAAGTGCGGCCAGTATCCAGTATTCGGGAGATAGTAGGTTCGAACCCCACTGTCGGCAGCCCTGAAAATGGTTTTCCGTGGTTTCCCATTTTCACACCAGGCAAATGCTGGGGCTGTACCTTAATTAAGGCCACGGCCGCTTCCTCCCCACTCCTAGCCCTTTTCTGTTCCATCGTCGCCATAAGACCTATCTGTGTCGGTGCGACGTAAAGCAACTAGCAAAAAAAAAAAAAAAAAAAAAAATTATTGTTATAACTTAAGGTTTCAAAAATAATTCGTGAATAGTAAATGCTACAATGGAAAATGGTACGGATGTGTCTCTTACGTTTGTATATAACAGAAGAGAAATCTTGTACATGCACATGGAGCACAAATAATAGCAAATAATATTAGTGTAATAAACATGTCAATAAAACATTTCAAAATATAGATGTTATATCGTCTGTGACCCTTATTTAAATGATCTCTTACACCTGGTGATATACCGGGCGAGTTGGCCGTGTGGTTAGGGGTGTGCGGCTTTGATCTTGCATCCGGGAGATAGTGGGTTCGAATCACACTGTCGGCAACCCTGAAGATGGTTTCCCGTGGTTTCCCATTTTCACACCACGCAAATGCTGGGGCTGTATCTTAATTAAGGCCACGACCGCTTCCTTCCGACTCCTTGACCTTTCCTATCCTATTGTCGCCATAAGAACTATCTGTGTAGGTGCCACGTAAAGTCACTAACAAAAAAACCCAGGTTTTTTTGGACCAACACAAGCACAGTCCACCACCCTTACACTACGGAAGACAACGTTCTGTTGGCTATAAACCAGCTTGAAGTCCAAATGTAAGGCACAAAATAACACCACAACATGGAGGCGCGATTATACACGTTATTTCCACTGAAATCTCACTTTAAAAATCTTGGTGTCACATCCATATTCCAGTGAGATCTTCAATTGTGAAAACCGTTATTATTATTAGAGGCGAAGTACGTCCAAAACCGGTATATAAAGAGTATCATCTGTAAAGACTGCGGACAAATATAATCTTAAAGAAATACTTTGACCGAGCTCGATAGCTCAAATCGCTTGAGTGTGGCCAGTATTCGGGATATAGTGGATTCCATCCCCACTGTCGGCAGCCCTGAAGATGACTTTCTGTGGTTTTCCATTTACACGCTAGGGCTGTACCTTAATTAAGGCCACGGCTGCCTCCTTCCCACTCCTAGTCCTTTCCTATCCCATTATCGCCTTAAGACCTATCTGTGTCGGTGCGACTTAAAGCAGCTTGGAAGGAATACTTCAAGTCTACCTCTGTGGTGTAGTGGTTAGCGTGATTATCTGCCACCCTGAAAGGCCCGGGTTCGTTTCCCGGCTCTGCCACAACATTTTAAAAGGGCTAGGTGAACTGGAAATTAGTCCACTCAGCCTCGGGAAGTCAACTGAGTAGACGGGGTTCGATTCCCATCTCAGACATCCTCGAAGTGGTTTACGGTTGTTTCGCACTTCTCTTCCAGGCAAATGCTGGGATGGTATTGTAACTGTTCACTCCTCATCAAAACACTTGGGGAGATGAAAGTTATTATCTTGGGACACACGAATATCAAATAAACTATTTGTGGCTTACACGCAAATTGCCACGCAAATAGAAACAATTAACAATCCATGGTTTCCCATTTCTCTTTGTGATGTTTGGGCGCCAGGGTTACAGTTTTAAACAAAACTGTAAACCAAAATTTATATTTACTATCATAGAGAATTATACTTAAATCACAGGGGTAGGATTTTAAATAATTAACCATTAAGTATCGCTTAAGAAAGAAAATTAACGCAATATACAATACAAATGAATTTATTACACCAAAAAATGAGATGAATCGGAAAAGTTTCCTTAAAGCGTGGAGGAATTTTGAATTTACTTTACTGAATTTATTAATTGCTTGCTTTATCTAATTGAAGCTCACCAAATGCAGCTTCCGTTGAAATCATCTGGTTTCCGTGGTTACTCGTTCTCTTCTTCTCGATGTAGAATTTGCTCCATGGACATCCTTCCTTCCTTCTCTGATATGGTACGGGCTATCTGGACTAGCACTCCCTACTTGCCTAGTCTTTAAATCAGACATTGGCCCTATACTTGTAAAAACTGATCAGCGTTGATCGTATGAGGAGAAAATTCAGAGATATGAATTTTTCCATATTAGTAGAAATCTCAATCCAACTGAGCTATACTATTTATACGGTACAGACTTGTACTAAATTCCGTAGACTTGAACTAAACATAGTTCTTCGTCCAGAAGATTTACTGAATATAACACAAGCCGTAAGCTTGTTTCGTTTCACGTAGATCCGATAACATTACCGCAGCTGAGTACTGTATCGAAGCGACAACACATTGTACAAAAATAACTATGTCGCGGAGCTACCACACACTGTTTCAAAAATCAAATAACGTCGTTCAAAGTAGATGTTTACAGTAGAAGTAGTAGTGATGGAGTATCCGTAAGTATCTCGCTCCGCACTTGATAATATCACCGGGCTCCCCCACTCTTGGTAACCGCTTAATCACAGATCTCTATATAACAAAACATCTGATTCGTAGATCGCATTATCATCTCCCCTTCTCTTCTTCCTTGCCGAGTCCAGTAGGCGTGGTGATGATGTACTCTGACCAGCTTGCAAGCCTCGCGCGCGGGTCGCTGTTTACTGCCTTCGCCAAACCCATGAGTCACGCAAAATCCCCAGCTTCAAGAATAACCCTCCGTATACACAAATATGAGATGAAATGAAAACAACTATGTCTCAATATATTGACCGTATTTACAACATAATGAATTCCTATCCTACATAATATAATAATTTAAACAATAAAACGGTGTTATCATATATACAATATGATTCCAAAAGGCCTTGATTACAAATGATTGACGTTGAATAAATATGTTATTACAAATAATTGCCGATGGCGGATAAACTTGATATCAAATGATATCGCGTAAAATGATATTATATTAAATTAGTAGGGCTGGAGAAGCCTGGACGGTTACAGTATCTAACTTAAGGCCCCGGCCACTTCCTTCCCTCTTCATTGTCTATATCTTTTAATCCCTTCATCCCCCACAAGGACCCTATTCAGCATAGCAGTTGAGGCTGGGACTGGTCCTCCTTCTCACTTGTATTACCGACCGAATACCTCAAGCTCCAAGACACTGCCGTTGAGGCAGTAGAGGTGGGATCCCTCACTGAGTGCGAGGGGAAAAAAACAATCCTGGAGAGTAAACTGATTTAATAATAATAATAATAATAATAATGATAATACAAAATTCACATTATCGGTAAATGCTGTGGTCAAATATAGCAGCGACGAAGTACTTTATCGGCGATTTAATTCATACATGCGGATTACGAAGAGACTGATTCCAAAGTACAAGTTCACGAGCATAGGTCACGTAGTGAACCTAGTGCCTCGGTTTTAATTTTTCACAAATGACTTCACAAGCACATCGCGACCTTACAGCTGAATGTCGTGTGCATTTATTCTGGAGAGCAATGTTATCCAGACAGCGCTTACTGCGGATTAGTCCTAACGAACAAGATATATTTTATTATGTCGCTGTGTAAGTTGTAACGATGAGGAAAAAGTATATACCTACTTTAATGACGAAAAGACTTTCGACACTTACTAGTGTGGATGGAATTGTCGTGCTGCTCAAATATATCTCCAAATTCCTCCCATAAAATGAAATGACGTATGGCTTTTCGTGCCGGGAGTGTCCGAGAACATGTTCGGCTCGCCAGGTGCAGGTCTTTCGATTTGACTCCCGTAGGCGACCTGCGCGTCGTGATGAGGATGAAATGATGATGAAGGCAACACATACACCCAGCCCCCGTGCCAGGAAAGTTAACCATTGATGATTAAAATTCCCGACCCTGCCGGGAATCAAACCCGGGACCCCTGTGACAAAAGGCCAGCACGCTAACCATTTAGCCAATTCCTCCTATGATTGCTCTGGAAATAAATTAGTCTGTAAAAGGCTTGCATTAATATTACTATATTACAGCCAATTTATTATTGATCGTCGATACAACAGAGCATAGATTCGCCCAAAGCGTAGCACAAGCATTTAAGTCTTCTTCTTCTTCTTCTTCTTCTTCTTATCACAATCGCCGACATCCACTCCATGGTACCAAGCAGCTAGGTCTCGTCTCAGATCTCAGATCTCAGCTCCTGGCGCCGACCTACCATGCCCCGTAGGCAGGTTCCTCCAACCGCTTAAGAGCGGGCATCCCTTGATGCAAGACCTACCTGAGGAAATGGGGGTCCTGCCAGGAAAATCAATGTGAATGACGTGCTGAACAAGACCCAAGCCAGCAACTTATCTGTCCAGTCCTGAACAACCCATGCACAACACAATATTTTTTATGGAGGGAACAACAAGGCCATCGCAGCTGAAGTTTTGGAAATGCTGATGGGACACGGAAATGAATTATTATTATTATTATTATTATTATTATTATTATTATTATTATTATTATTATTATTATTATTATTATTGTTGTTGTTGTTATTATTTGCGCATGGACCCTGTTGGATCACGCATTACATTTATGATTCGCCTTTATAACCGACCATATTGCTTTCATTCTTTCACTGTGTGCCTGTTTCCTTTCTTCTGACCACTTATTCCTCGATCGTTTAGGGACTCCATTCTCTGGCTTTACTACCGAACTATTTATCTTGTGACGGTAAATGTTTCTGTCCAGTATTTCTGATGGTTTTTTCTTGGCCTTTTCCAAATCGTTTTTAACATCTTGTATCCATGGTATGTTCTTCAGTTTTTCAGTGTATGTCAAAATCTTGTGGGTTAGACTTGAAGACGTCTTTGGCAAGGTTGGACAGTCTTTCCATAGCTTTGTGTGATTTGAGTCTATACCCTTCTTCTTTTTTTTCTCTGGGCCCAGAATTTTCCTCGAAATCATCGTTTCCTCATTCAAGATGTTTTCCAGACCACCTTTATTATTAAGTACCAAGATTTCACTTGCGTACGGCACTTCAGGTTTAATCACCGTATGGACATGCATTTCTTGTTGTAGATGTCACGGATTCTCCAATGTGCACTTTTGAGTTTTTGTAATCGAACTTTCTGCGCTTCCTTCTCCAACCCTGTTGGTTCTAGGATCTCACCGAGATATTTAAGGTATGGAACTCGTTTTATCTGTCCATATATTGTGTGCAATTCCTGAATTTCGAATTCAGAATGAATGATTATTATTATTATTATTATATTATTATTATTATTATATAATTAATATAATTAATATAATATAATGAATATAATAATAATAATAATAATAATAATAATAATAATAATAATAATAATAATAATAATAATAATAATAATAATAATAATAGCACCCACTCGCTTCTTATTTGTCTACTCCCTGACATTTTTATCTGGCACCTCATGAAGAATTGGTCAAATTTTATGACCGAATGACCATATTCCACGTTTCGTTGTTACTTTGTATTGTGCTGTGTTGTGTAAATTTATTAAGATAGAGAAATGCATTTTAGGCACTAGTAAGTTATAATGCAACGAGAAACTTATTTCCAAAAGGTACCAAATCCAAAAAAGCCAGTTTTACAGGAAACGCAAGAAACTTCTTGTACTCACAGATGTTCGAATATGCGACTAACTTTTCTAATTTATGTCGACAGGTCTCATATTACACTGCCTGTCAATTACGTTTGTTTTAATGTTTTTACAGCATAAATTATCAAGTATTTGGTACTTTATGCCATAAAAAATTATGAATATTAATAGTTAACGCTATAAAAGTAACTCTGCATGGCTCAGAAATGTAATAGTTTATTGAAGATATTTACTGTTATTAATTATTTCATGGTGCAACTTGACAATACAATTTAAAATCTAGCATGTTTACCAATATATCAAATACATAAATATATATAACTACATGTTTGGAGAATTCATATTCTCTTCTTCGGCTTACAGAATAAGTTCACATGCATGTAAAAGTACCTTATTTAAGACTTTTTATATCCGAATCCATATTACAACAACATTAGATAATTGTTAACCAGCTCAATTTTAGTACCATATATAAACATTTTACAGGACATTGGACATGTTTGAACTTTAATGTCATTTTTTGTTTGTAACCAGTTTTCTGTTAGCATATAACACGTTTTAAATAACGTCTTTCACATGTATGTGATTTTAATCTGTAAGCTGAAGACGAGATCTACTAGATTTAGAATTGTATTGACAAGGCGTACCTTGAAATAATTAATAACAGTTATTAAGTCAATAGGGACCATTGGTGGCCATCATGATCAAGCTTATAGATACTGAAGATATTTAGTCAAAAGAAAATAAAACAAACATGGGGACAATACATATCTTCGAAAATACGTGAAAACAATAATTAGCTTTACATTAAAGTAATCAAGATTCCCATTGATAATATACAGACAACGGTACTGATTTTTTACTTGTTCTACTAATAATATGTGTAATAGAAAGATGTCGACTTAATAAGTTACATCATCATCGGTATTACTCATATCACCTTCTATTACAAAAAGTACGAGGTCAAGTCAATAAGTATCTGCAATTTTGCTCTAAATGTCCCTAGGTTGGTTTTATGGCGTTCTGTGTTCACCAGCCAATAGATGGCATCGTTGTCTGCGTCTTTGGTAGGTTTCAGCGTTATCAGATTAGTAAACATGGCCGCGCCACTCTCTGTTTGCACCTAGGAAGAACAGCGTTCCGCAATCCGTTTTTAGCGGTATGAGGGTGCACCAGGAGCCTAAATCCAGCACAATACGGGGACAAAGTGTTTACCAGTGGATTGAAAGTTCAAAAGTGGGCGCACGAGCGTGAACGATGAGGAAAGATCCAGGCGTCCATTTGCAGCCGTAACTGGTGCCAATGTCCGGCTCCATGGCCAAATGGTTAGCGTGCTGGCAAGTAGTATAATTGGATGGTTCTGCCGCCTCCTCCTCCTCGCGCGGCGCGGGAAATTTACATTACGGCGGGAAATTTGAATTTTGGCGGGAGATTTGAATTTTGGCGCGAGATTTGAATTTGTAAACAAAGCCACGTGCTTTTTGACAGCTGTCATCGACAACAACGCATCGCTAACCTCACTGCTGCCATCTTGACGGGCCTAAACCTCAGTAGTGCCAACTTAACCTAACTAGCGTGAGGTAAACAAAGCCACGTGTTTTTTGACAGCCACGTGCTTTTTGACAGATAACAACGCATCGCTAACCTCAGTACTGCCATCTTGACGGGCCGAAACCTCAGTAGTGCCAACTTAACCTAACTAGCGCGAGATAAACAAAGCCACGTGCTTTTTGACAGCCACGTGCTTTTTTGACAGCTGTCACTTAACCTAACTAGTGCGAGGTAAACAAAGCCACGTGTTTTTCGACAGCCACGTGCTTTTTGACAGACAACAACGCATCGCTAACCTCAGTACTGCCATCTCGACGGGCCTAAACCTCAGTAGTGCCAACTTAACCTAACTAGTGCGAGGTAACCAAAGCCACGTGTTTTTTTGACAGCCACGTGCTTTTTTTGACAGCTGTCATCCGCCATCTTTAAACACTGTGCAGCCCTCCTTAGATGCAAAATTCGTCACCTGTCATCCGCAGTGCTGCCATCTTGATGGGTCTAAACCTTAGTGCTACCAACTTAACCTAAGTAGCGCGAGGTAAACAAAGCCACGTGTTTTTTGACAGCTGTCATCCGCCATCTTTAATCTATAAAGCACAGTGCTGCCCTCTTTAGCTACTTACCTTGGAAATGTGGTGGCGGATAATTTGAAAAATGCTTTTTGACAGCAGCCTTCTTTGTGCACCATGCTGCCCTCTTTAGCTAGATACCTGAGGTGGCAGGCACTTCCACATGACAGCAGCCATCTTTAATCAAGAGAGCACCGTGCTGCCATCTTTAGCTAGATACCTTTGAAATGTGGTGGCGGCAAATTGAAAAATTTCACGTGCTCTTGTTTGGAAACAAACTCACTTGCTTTTTTGACAGCTACCATCCGCCATCCTTAATCAACAGAGCATAGTGCTGCCCTCTTTAGTTTGAAATGTGGTGGCGGCAAATTCCACGTGCTCTTGTTTGGAAACAAAGCCATGTGCTTTTTTGACAGCTGTAATCCGCCATCTTTAATCAACAGAGCACCGTGCTGCTATCATGCGGGCAATTTCGTCAGCTGTCATCCGCCATCTTTAATCCACAGAACACCGTGCTGCCCTCTTTATGGCTACTACATTAAGCACGTAGTAGCGGGCAATTTGAAAAGTTTTGTTAGCTATCATCCGCCATCTTTAATCAAGAGAGCACCGTGCTGCCATCTTTAGCTAGATACCTTTGAAATGTGGTGGCGGCAAATTGAAAAATTTCACGTGCTCTTGTTTGGAAACAAACTCACGTGCTTTTTTGAACGCTACCATCCGCCATCTTTAATCAACAGAGCATAGTGCTGCCCTCTTTAGTTTGAAATGTGGTGGCGGCAAATTCCACGTGCTCTTGTTTGGAAACAAAGCCATGTGCTTTTTTGACAGCTGTCATCCGCCATCTTTAATCCAGAGAGCACCGTGCTGCCCTCTTTATCGTAGTAGATGTAAATTCGTCACCTGTCATCCGCAGTGCTGCCATCTTTAGCTAGATACCATTGAAATGTGGTGGTGGATAATTTAAAAAGAGAAATTCTACAGCAGCCCTCTCTGGACGCTAATTGCATAAGATGGCGGCTATACATGACTCCTTAAGAGTGCTTACGCAAGATGGCTGCTATACACAGGTTCTTATGAGACGCCCTTGGGATGCTTGCGCAAGATGGCAGTTATACATGGCTCCTTATGAGATGCCCTAGGGATGCTTGCTCAAGATAGCGACTGCTCTTATGGGACGGCTTAAGTGTCCTTGCACAAGATGGCTTGAGACGCCCTAAGGATGCTTGCGCAAGATGGCGGACACAAGATGGCGGCTATATACAACTCCTTATGAGACGCTTTAAGGGTGCTTGCGCAAGATGGTTGCTACTCTTATGAAGAAAGCTAGCTTAGAGGCTAAGGTGTCGTGCTAGTTCGATTCATTAAATTTAGGGCTTAAATGCAAAATGTTAAATATATCGAAAACGGTGCACCGTAGAGCAAAACGGACAAAATTTTTCTACCTAATACCTAGGTTCGCAGTATGAGGAACAAGAAAACCATAGTCTAATGATGGGATCAACGGTTCGGTTCCTACTTAGGCCCTTTGACATTTGCTCTGTTTTAGCTTGTATTGAAGCGAGTCTTCGTAACATGATCAGGTCTAACTATGGTAGAGAGTATAACGTACCGTGCTGGTTCGATTCATTAAATTTGGAGGCTTAAATGCAAAATGTTAAATATCTTGAAAACGGTGCATCGTAGAGCAAAACGGACAATTATTTTTCCGCCTAATACGTAGGTTCGTAGTATCAGGAACAAGAAAAAACATAGTCTAATGATGAGATCAACGGTTCGATTCTTACTTAAGCCCTTTGGCATTGGCAGCTATCTATTTCTACAAGATGGTGGCTGCTCTTATGAGACACAAGATGGCTTGAGACGTCTTAGGGATGCTTACGCAAGATGGCGGATACAAAATGGTGACTATACATAGCTCCTTATGAGACAGCCTAGGGGTGCTCGCACAAGATGGCAGCTACTCTTATGAAGAAAGCTAGCTTAGAGGCTACTGCGCAAGATAACAGCTGCTGTTATGCATGTGGTGGAGGGCAATTTGAAATTCTATGTGCTTAATCAACAGAGCACCCTGCTACCCTCTTTAGCTGAAATGTGGTGGTGGATAATTTGAAAAATTCTTTTGACAGCTATCATCTTTAAACAATGGCGACTATACATAGGCTGTTAAGGCCTTATCATTCTCCTCCTCCTCCTCCTCCTCCTCCTCCTCCTTCTCTACCCCCTCCTCCGCCTCTTATGTCAAGGCATAGCTTTATATCGAACAAGTTTAAACCTGCATCGCGAAGGCAAGCGTGTGCAGCGATAACATTATTATGCATGTTTAGACTTTCGAAACATAAGAAGAGTAGAATCAAACGCTGTACTCGATACGACATGTGATCAGAACATTGATTGATGCGTTCAGAAAACAAAATAAGTGATCAAGACTAGAATCGAACACTGTACTCAATACATCATGTGTTTAGAATATGTCAGGGGATACCCTTGTTCTAAGAAGATAAGATTGAAACATAACAAGACTAGAATAGAACACTGTAATCGATGTTGCTAACTTCAACATGTGATCAGAACATTGATTGATGTGTTCAGAACACAAAATAAGTGATCATGACTAGAATCGAACACTGTACTCGATACAACATGTGATCAGAACATTGATCGATGTGTTCAGAACACAAAATAAGTGATCAAGACTAGAATCGAACACTGTACTCAATACAACATGTGTTTAGAACATGTTAGGGGGTACCCTTGTTCTAAGAAGATCAGAATGAAACATAACAAGACTAGAATCAAACACTGTAATCGATGTTGTTAACCTCAACATATGATCAGAACATTGTTTGATGTGTTCAGAGCAAAAGTACAATTTTGATGATTTGCTTAGTGTAAAATCAAAAACTATGGAAACACACTGTGCACATATCGCATAGCTAACTCGCTCAGTAAGCAATATTGCAAAACTACAACTTCAATGATTTGCCTAGTGTAAAAATCAAAAAACACACTGTACCCATACTGCGCAGCTAACTCGCTCGGTAAACGATATAGCCAAAGTATAACTTCAAATTATTTACCTTCCATCATTCGTCTTGTGTGAAAATCAGTCGAACAAGTTATCGCATAAACATGTAACATGAAATATCAGTCAATCTGTTTGCATGGGTTACAAGCATGTAGCTTATGCGGGAAGTAAAATTAAACAGAACGCTAGTGCTACAAGAAATACTCTGCTTACATTTAAGTCCCTAGCTGTTGAACAAGTTATTACATAAATATGTAACATGAAATATCGGTTCGGAAACATATTGTTTCAAGGATGAAATGACTCTTCGTCCTCCTTACCGCACATTCCTTGTAGGGCTAAGGGGCTAATGGGCTAAAGGGCTAATGGGCAAAAGGGCTAAAGGGCTAAAGGGCTGAAGGAGCAACAACCTCATCGATCGCTATCAGCAAGAACGCTTGTACTTTGTTAAGTGTAGAAAATTAATCTTTATTTGTAAATGGTTTCATGTTCAGAACAAGGAATGGAACCTAGGGGTTACGTCTTACCTAATAAAATCCCCGAGGTGCGATGAGTTACGTTTTTCGAACTAGTGTTTGGAACACTGAACTTTTCAAGATGATAGCAGAGAGTTTAGCAATGTTCTGTTGTTGGATTATAAATTCCGCGCTACAACATGCATAAGGTGGCAGCCTTGAGGTTTACTGCCGTAAAGATGACAAGAGTGAGGTTAACAATGTTCCGTTGTTGGATTTTAAATTCCGCGCTATAACATGCATAAGGTGGCAGCCTTGAGGTTTACCGCCGTAAAGATGGCAGCAGTGAGGTTAGCGACGCTCTATTGTCCTTCAAAGTGAGGTTAGGGTTCGTCAAGAAGACAGCTGTCAAAGAAGCACGTGGCTACGTTTACCAAACAAGAGCACGTGGTCGTGACGTCACGGTCACGTAGTATGCTGCCTCAGCATGCAAAGTTCAATGTCTACACCTACGTAGTCAACATTCTGCTGTGTTCACAAGATTTTTTACACATAACTATTCTTTATGCTTTAAGTTCATGCACATAGGCTATGCTAAGATAGCAGCACAAACACATGCGAACTTTGTACATTCTAATGGAATATGTTTAGTACTGCGTGCATCATAGATACATGATGTGTACACGCATTTAAACATGGCTATACTTAATGCTGCTGCTTTGTTTACAAGATTTTTATACATTGCTATTCTTTATGCTTTAAGTTCGTGCATACACAAGCGATAGTCGTACGCTCTAGTAGAAGAAGTTTAGTACGATATTCGATACATTATCCGTGGGCGATGTGTACACGCTTTAGAACATAGCTCTTCTTTGTGCTTTAAGTTCGTGCACATGGGTTAGGAATACACAAAAGCGATTGCTACATGCTCTAGCGGAGGAAGTCTAGTACGATAGTCGATGCATGTAAAATCGATAGGTTTTGCTAAGGTAGCAGCACACTTACACGATTTTAGCACAATCTAGTGGAAACAGTTTAGTATGATAGTCGTTTCGTGCAAAATCATCGTGCATCGACCATCGAACTAAACTTCATCCGCTAGATCGTGCTGCTATCTTAGCATAACCTATACACATAAAATTAAAGTACAATGAATAGCCATGTTTCAAAGCGTGTACACATTACCTATCGATTTTGCGCGCATCAACTCTCGTACTAAACTTCTTCCGCTAGATTGTGCTGCTATCTTAGCATAACCTATACGCGTGACCTTAAAGTACAATGAATAGCCATGTTTCAAAGCGTGTACACATTACCTATCGACTTTGCATGCAACAAATATCGTACTAAACTTCTTCCGCTGGGTTGTGCTGCTATCTTAGCATAACCTATACGCATGACCTTAGAGTAAAAAGAATAGCCATGTTTCAAAGCGTGTACACATTACTTATTGATTTTGCATGCATCGAATCTCGTACTGAACTTTTTCCGCTAGATTGTGCTGCTATCTTAGCATAACCTATACCCATGAACTTAAAGTACAATGAATAGTCATGTTTCAAAGCGTGTACACATCAACTTTCGAATTTGCATGTATCAACTCTCGTACTAAACTTCTGCAGGTAGATTGTGCTGCTATCTTAGCATAACTAAGACGCATGATCTTAAAGTACAAAGAATAGCTATGTCTCAAAGCGTGTACACGTTACCTATCGATTTTGCAAGCATCGACTCTCGTACTAAACTTCTTACGCTAGATTGTGCTGCTATCTTAGCATGTCCTTAAGGTACAAAGAATAGCCATGTTTCAAAGCGTGTACACATTACCTATCGATTTTGCATGCATCAAATATCGTACTAAATTTCTTCCGCTAGATTGTGCTGCTATCTTAGCATAACCTATACCCATGAACTTAAAGTACAATGAATAGTCATGTTTCAAAGCGTGTACGCATCAACTATCGATTTTGCATGTATCGACTCTCGTACAAAACTTCTTCAGGTAGATTGTGCTGTTATCTTAGCATAACTAAGACGCATGAACTTAAAGTACAAAGAATAGCTATGTTTCAAAGCGTGTACACATCACCTATCGATTTTGCATTCATCGACTCTCGTACTAAACTTCTTACGCTAGACTGTGCTGCTATCTTAGCCTAACCTATACGCATGAACTTAAAGTACGAAGAATAACCATGTTTTAAAGCGTGTACACATTACTTATTGATTTTGCATGCATCAAATATCGTACTAAACTTCTTCCGCTAGGTTGTGCTGCTATCTTAGCATAACCTGTACGCATGAACTTAAAGTACAAAGAATAGCCTTGTTTCAAAGCGTGTACACATTACCTAATGATTTTGCACGAAACGACTATCATACTAAACTGTTTCCACTAGATTGTGCTAAAATCGTGTAAGTGTGCTGCTACCTTAGCAAAACCTATCGATTTTACATGCATCGACTATCGTACTAGACTTCCTCCGCTAGAGCATGTAGCAATCGCTTTTGTGTATTCCTAACCCATGTGCACGAACTTAAAGCACAAAGAAGAGCTATGTTCTAAAGCGTGTACACATCGCCCACGGATAATGTATCGAATATCGTACTAAACTTCTTCTACTAGAGCGTACGACTATCGCTTGTGTATGCACGAACTTAAAGCATAAAGAATAGCAATGTATAAAAATCTTGTAAACAAAGCAGCAGCATTAAGTATAGCCATGTTTAAATGCGTGTACACATCATGTATCTATGATGCACGCAGTACTAAACATATTCCATTAGAATGTACAAAGTTCGCATGTGTTTGTGCTGCTATCTTAGCATAGCCTATGTGCATGAACTTAAAGCATAAAGAATAGTTATGTGTAAAAAATCTTGTGAACACAGCAGAATGTTGACTACGTAGGTGTAGACATTGAACTTTGCATGCTGAGGCAGCATACTACGTGACCGTGACGTCACGACCACGTGCTCTTGTTTGGTAAACGTAGCCACGTGCTTCTTTGACAGCTGTCTTCTTGACGAACCCTAACCTCACTTTGAAGGACAATAGAGCGTCGCTAACCTCACTGCTGCCATCTTTACGGCGGTAAACCTCAAGGCTGCCACCTTATGCATGTTATAGCGCGGAATTTAAAATCCAACAACGGAACATTGTTAACCTCACTCTTGTCATCTTTACGGCAGTAAACCTCAAGGCTGCCACCTTATGCATGTTGTAGCGCGGAATTTATAATCCAACAACAGAACATTGCTAAACTCTCTGCTATCATCTTGAAAAGTTCAGTGTTCCAAACACTAGTTCGAAAAACGTAACTCATCGCACCTCGGGGATTTTATTAGGTAAGACGTAACCCCTAGGTTCCATTCCTTGTTCTGAACATGAAACCATTTACAAATAAAGATTAATTTTCTACACTTAACAAAGTACAAGCGTTCTTGCTGATAGCGATCGATGAGGTTGTTGCTCCTTCAGCCCTTTAGCCCTTTAGCCCTTTTGCCCATTAGCCCTTTAGCCCATTAGCCCCTTAGCCCTACAAGGAATGTGCGGTAAGGAGGACGAAGAGTCATTTCATCCTTGAAACAATATGTTTCCGAACCGATATTTCATGTTACATATTTATGTAATAACTTGTTCAACAGCTAGGGACTTAAATGTAAGCAGAGTATTTCTTGTAGCACTAGCGTTCTGTTTAATTTTACTTCCCGCATAAGCTACATGCTTGTAACCCATGCAAACAGATTGACTGATATTTCATGTTACATGTTTATGCGATAACTTGTTCGACTGATTTTCACACAAGACGAATGATGGAAGGTAAATAATTTGAAGTTATACTTTGGCTATATCGTTTACCGAGCGAGTTAGCTGCGCAGTATGGGTACAGTGTGTTTTTTGATTTTTACACTAGGCAAATCATTGAAGTTGTAGTTTTGCAATATTGCTTACTGAGCGAGTTAGCTATGCGATATGTGCACAGTGTGTTTCCATAGTTTTTGATTTTACACTAAGCAAATCATCAAAATTGTACTTTTGCTCTGAACACATCAAACAATGTTCTGATCATATGTTGAGGTTAACAACATCGATTACAGTGTTTGATTCTAGTCTTGTTATGTTTCATTCTGATCTTCTTAGAACAAGGGTACCCCCTAACATGTTCTAAACACATGTTGTATTGAGTACAGTGTTCGATTCTAGTCTTGATCACTTATTTTGTGTTCTGAACACATCGATCAATGTTCTGATCACATGTTGTATCGAGTACAGTGTTCGATTCTAGTCATGATCACTTATTTTGTGTTCTGAACACATCAATCAATGTTCTGATCACATGTTGAAGTTAGCAACATCGATTACAGTGTTCTATTCTAGTCTTGTTATGTTTCAATCTTATCTTCTTAGAACAAGGGTATCCCCTGACATATTCTAAACACATGATGTATTGAGTACAGTGTTCGATTCTAGTCTTGATCACTTATTTTGTTTTCTGAACGCATCAATCAATGTTCTGATCACATGTCGTATCGAGTACAGCGTTTGATTCTACTCTTCTTATGTTTCGAAAGTCTAAACATGCATAATAATGTTATCGCTGCACACGCTTGCCTTCGCGATGCAGGTTTAAACTTGTTCGATATAAAGCTATGCCTTGACATAAGAGGCGGAGGAGGGGGTAGAGAAGGAGGAGGAGGAGGAGGAGGAGGAGGAGGAGAATGATAAGGCCTTAACAGCCTATGTATAGTCGCCATTGTTTAAAGATGATAGCTGTCAAAAGAATTTTTCAAATTATCCACCACCACATTTCAGCTAAAGAGGGTAGCAGGGTGCTCTGTTGATTAAGCACATAGAATTTCAAATTGCCCTCCACCACATGCATAACAGCAGCTGTTATCTTGCGCAGTAGCCTCTAAGCTAGCTTTCTTCATAAGAGTAGCTGCCATCTTGTGCGAGCACCCCTAGGCTGTCTCATAAGGAGCTATGTATAGTCACCATTTTGTATCCGCCATCTTGCGTAAGCATCCCTAAGACGTCTCAAGCCATCTTGTGTCTCATAAGAGCAGCCACCATCTTGTAGAAATAGATAGCTGCCAATGCCAAAGGGCTTAAGTAAGAATCGAACCGTTGATCTCATCATTAGACTATGTTTTTTCTTGTTCCTGATACTACGAACCTACGTATTAGGCGGAAAAATAATTGTCCGTTTTGCTCTACGATGCACCGTTTTCAAGATATTTAACATTTTGCATTTAAGCCTCCAAATTTAATGAATCGAACCAGCACGGTACGTTATACTCTCTACCATAGTTAGACCTGATCATGTTACGAAGACTCGCTTCAATACAAGCTAAAACAGAGCAAATGTCAAAGGGCCTAAGTAGGAACCGAACCGTTGATCCCATCATTAGACTATGGTTTTCTTGTTCCTCATACTGCGAACCTAGGTATTAGGTAGAAAAATTTTGTCCGTTTTGCTCTACGGTGCACCGTTTTCGATATATTTAACATTTTGCATTTAAGCCCTAAATTTAATGAATCGAACTAGCACGACACCTTAGCCTCTAAGCTAGCTTTCTTCATAAGAGTAGCAACCATCTTGCGCAAGCACCCTTAAAGCGTCTCATAAGGAGTTGTATATAGCCGCCATCTTGTGTCCGCCATCTTGCGCAAGCATCCTTAGGGCGTCTCAAGCCATCTTGTGCAAGGACACTTAAGCCGTCCCATAAGAGCAGTCGCTATCTTGAGCAAGCATCCCTAGGGCATCTCATAAGGAGCCATGTATAACTGCCATCTTGCGCAAGCATCCCAAGGGCGTCTCATAAGAACCTGTGTATAGCAGCCATCTTGCGTAAGCACTCTTAAGGAGTCATGTATAGCCGCCATCTTATGCAATTAGCGTCCAGAGAGGGCTGCTGTAGAATTTCTCTTTTTAAATTATCCACCACCACATTTCAATGGTATCTAGCTAAAGATGGCAGCACTGCGGATGACAGGTGACGAATTTACATCTACTACGATAAAGAGGGCAGCACGGTGCTCTCTGGATTAAAGATGGCGGATGACAGCTGTCAAAAAAGCACATGGCTTTGTTTCCAAACAAGAGCACGTGGAATTTGCCGCCACCACATTTCAAACTAAAGAGGGCAGCACTATGCTCTGTTGATTAAAGATGGCGGATGGTAGCGTTCAAAAAAGCACGTGAGTTTGTTTCCAAACAAGAGCACGTGAAATTTTTCAATTTGCCGCCACCACATTTCAAAGGTATCTAGCTAAAGATGGCAGCACGGTGCTCTCTTGATTAAAGATGGCTGCTGTCATGTGGAATTGCCTGCCACCACAGGTATCTAGCTAAAGAGGGCAGCATGGTGCACAAAGATGGCTGCTGTCAAAAAGCATTTTTCAAATTATCCGCCACCACATTTCCAAGGTAAGTAGCTAAAGAGGGCAGCACTGTGCTCTATAGATTAAAGATGGCGGATGACAGCTGTCAAAAAACACGTGGCTTTGTTTACCTCGCGCTACTTAGCTTAAGTTGGTAGCACTAAGGTTTAGACCCGTCAAGATGGCAGCACTGCGGATGACAGGTGACGAATTTTGCATCTAAAGAGGGCAGCACAGTGTTTAAAGATGGCGGATGACAGCTGTCCAAAAAAGCACGTGGCTGTCAAAAAAACACGTGGCTTTGTTTACCTCGCACTAGTTAGGTTAAGTTGGCACTACTGAGGTTTAGGCCCGTCAAGACGGCAGTACTGAGGTTAGCGATGCGTTGTTGTCTGTCAAAAAGCACGTGGCTGTCGAAAAACACGTGGCTTTGTTTACCTCGCATTAGTTAGGTTAAGTGACAGCTGTCAAAAAAGCACGTGGCTGTCAAAAAGCACGTGGCTTTGTTTATCTCGCGCTAGTTAGGTTAAGTTGGCACTACTGAGGTTTAGGCCCGTCACGATGGCAGTACTGAGGTTAGCGATGCGTTGTTATCTGTCGAAAAGCACGTGGCTGTCAAAAAACACGTGGCTTTGTTTACCTCACGCTAGTTAGGTTAAGTTGGCACTACTGAGGTTTATGCCCGTCAAGATGGCAGCAGTGAGGTTAGCGATGCGTTGTTGTCGATGACAGCTGTCAAAAAGCACGTGGCTTTGTTTACAAATTCAAATCTCGCGCCAAAATTCAAATTTCCCGCCAGAATTCAAATTTCCCGCCAGAATTCAAATTTCCCGCGCCGCGCGAGGAGGAGGAGGCTGCAGAACCATCCAATTATACTACTCTGGCATTTGTTCACGGGGGTCCCGGGTTCGATTCCCGTTATGTTCGGGAATTTTAACCATCATTGGTTCATTTCCCTGGCACGGAGGCTGGGTGTATGTGTCGTCTTCATCATCATCACGACGCACACCTCGCCTACGGGAGTTAAGTCAAAAGACCTGCACCTAGCGAGCCGAACATGTCCTCGGACACTCCCGGCACTAAAAGTCATACGCCATTTCATTTTTTTCTGATACCAATATTGAACACGTGCGTGATATAATCTTGAATAACAGGCAAGTGACTGTTCTATGAATTTCCGCTCGTACATTCAGTATAGATTTGTAGAATGGCAGTTTATCCAATCTGTTTCCCATATCTGTAATTAGTTGGATGACACCATGTCTTTTAGCATCCCCTTTATTACTCCGGCAAGGAACCTGCGATAGTCGGCTCAAAACGGACCCATACATCACCCCTTTCTTTAGTAACCTATGCTCACAGCTTCAGTCAAATTACCTGCTCCACAAAATTATTCGCGTTGTGACAGTTTAGTTTAGGCTTCTCTCTAGCTTTCGCCACATACACTTTTCTGCTTGATGATAAATTTCTTCCACGTCTGCTTACGAACTTTACGCTTTCTAATCCTTTCCGTCTCCTGAAGTCATTACAAAACTCATCAGATATATCTGATTCCATTTTTAACACGTAATAATGCAAATTATTTACAAACTCACTTCTCAAAGACAGCATAACACAATCAGAACAGTGTGCCGGATGATGTACAGTTTACAATGTTCTTTATGTTGTCAGGTGACTTAAAACAGCAGCTCTGATTGGATAACTGTGTTCGGTATGTCTTGACGTCAAAAGCATAAGGGATTCGGTATGTTTAGCCGTAAACCGGAACATTTGCTCAGTGTTTAAAATGGCCGGTGGTGTTCTCTGGCACAACATTTGTCATGCCACAGGTAGAACGGTAAGTGCTGCCAACTGGTACCTTTTGGAAACAAGGTTCTCAAACGTATTTGAACAAGGCGCAAGTGTCATCTATCCGCTCTGCAGTTGCGTCAGCGAGTTGCACACATTTTGGGGGTTCAGATAGTTAGATCGCTAATACGTAAATCTCACTGCAGATGTGTTGTGCGGGTAGCAGACACTTTAGAGGTTCCGATAGTTGAGATCGCTGATACCTATGCAAAACTCACTGCAGATTTGTTGTGCGGGTAGAAGACACTTCACCTTTGTTAAATTCGTTTGCATTTTAACCAGTTAGTGACTAAAAGTCCATTCCCCAATTAAGACGAGCACAAGATAAGTCCCCAATCCAGAAAAAAGTAACCACCTCATTGGATAACGGGATTCGGTACGTCTTCACATCAACAGCATAGGGGATTCGGTATGGTTTGCCGTAAAATGGAAAGAAATAAACCAGACGGCATCTGAGGACATACCGTCTATCGTAAGCCTACCCACACAAATCGCTACCTTCACGCAGATTCTTTCCACCATTCAGCACAAAAACAAGCTTTCTCACGACATTCACCAAGAGGAAGCGACCAGGCAAAGCTCACAGAAGGAAGAAGTGAAGAGAACTGTCTACTTGCCTTACATTCACAACACCACAGATCATATTGCCAAGGTCCTCCGCAAACACAATATAAAAGCCATATTTGGCACAGTCACTAAATTTGCTCGCAGTCTGAGTAAAACCAAGGACAAATTGTCCCCACTTTTACATCCTGGGGTGTACAAAATTCCCTGTACTTGCAGTAAGGTATACATTGGCCAAACATGCCGGTCCATTGGTATTCGTATCAAGAAACATGAACGTAATATTCGTCTCAACCAGCCAGACAAATCGGGAATAGCTAAACACGCTCTATCGTCGGCTCATGATGTCATGTTCCAAGATGCTCGAGCTCTTACCCACACTAGACACTACAGCTCCAGGATTATACGGGAAGCTGTGGAATTTCGTAGAAATCCTAAAAATGTCAACAGTGACACTGGCTATCAATACCTGGTTGTCAGCCATTAAGGATTTACGTAGATTGTTCCCTTTCCTGTCTCTTCACTATTGTTATTTCGTTTCGGTGTTTTAAATATTCGTACGTTCCTCATCGCCAGATGTTCCATTCCGGGCTTGTGTCAGTGTCATACCTTCATACGTGCGTACACCTGTTATGTTATGTGACCCTCTCGGGCTTTCTGATGGTTCCGTCAGCTTCCGCTTCGAACGCTAGCACTGTACCGCGTCCGGGGAGCCATCTGGTGACGAATGAACGTACCATTTCCACTTCTACTGTAACGTCCAAATTGAAACCTCATTGTTTGAGAAGCCTTTCTCGTGGACAGTCTAGATTTTCTTCTGATGACGCAGAGCAAAGTTCTCTGCGAAACTTAAAGAATGTCACCTTATTTTCTGACTCGGCATAAGGCCATGTCTATACGTACGGGCCGTGAAGGCATCAATGGCAATCATCTTCTTCTACCGCTTTTACCTTATGTGTAGGGTCGCGGATGCGAACTGTGTCGCATAGGTAGATTTGGCCCTGTTTTATAGTTAGATACCCTTCCTGGCGCCAACCCCATATGGAGGGATGTAATCACTATTGCGTGTTCCTGTGGTAGTTGGTTGTATAGTGTATTGTCTGAATATGAAGAGGAAAGTGTTAGGACAAAAAACAAACTACCGGTATCCGAACCAGAAGTATCAATCAGAAGCGATTGAAATCCCCGACCCGGCCGGGAATCCAACCTTGGATCCTCTGAACCTAAGGCCTTATCACTGATCATGTAGCCAAGGAGTCGGACCCAGAAGAATTAACCATACTGAGTTAAAATCCATAGCGAAGCAGAGAATCGAACCCTGGACCTTCTGAACCACTCAGACAAGGAACTGCACTACATGTCATCTACTCTGAATTGCAATATGAAATATACTTACCTGAACTCATCTTGAAAATATCATTTCATCGTAATTCATTGACCTTTTTCTCTGCGTCTGTTGAATCTCCTTCAACCCTCATTGTAAACTTTACGCCCTTCCCTTTGAATTTACTTCGCCTTCACTGGAATTCGCTTTCCACTCCTGAAATTCGGTTTTCTTCTCATAATTAATTTTGTATTCCTTGGAATTTTTCATTTCTGATGGGATTCACTTCGCCCCGGTAGAATTTTACACTTCCAAGAATTCACTTCGTCTTCAGAAGAATTCAGTTTCCAATCTTTAGAATACGTTATGAGCCACTTGGAACTCACTGTTCTTTCCGTGTAATTCTGTGTATTTTTGTTGGCATTAAATATTACTTGGAATTCACGTAGCTAATTCTGAAGTTCATAGTAACTCTGTTGGAAATCACCGCTTCCAACTCGGAATATAATTAGCCTCCCTTGGAATTAACTGTATTTTCCTTGAAATTCAGTCTACCTGTACTGAAATTCGGGGAAAATTTAAAAGACAGTGCTAAAATATCTCCATCAGATGAGCTTGTACTACGACATGTTCTTATTATTATTCTCCTTCGTCTCGTCCTGGTCTTCTTTTTATTATTATATTAACGACCATCGTACTAGTAGTTACCAGTAATTCTTATCCCTATCTCCATTTTACAACGTTTTCGCCCACAGTCATAACATGAAAACTGTCACTTTCGTTAGTGTGAAAAATTTCTGGAATTGGGCATTATATTGGTAATAATACTAGGATTATTATTATTATTATTATTTTTATTCATACATACATCATCAATATAGACCGCTATGACTTTCATTGTTCAGTCTGACAGCCTCTGTGAAATTATTAAATTTCACCACAATCCTCTATTTGCAACTAGTGCTGTAGCCACTTATTATTATTATTATTATTATTATTATTATTATTATTATTATTATTATTATCATCACATTATTTGCAAATTGGCTACTTAGTATGACGCTACAATTTCATTTTATCTTTGTCTGAAGTTTCCTGTTGCTCCAGTCCTCCTTCACACGTGCGCTATTCCATTTCATCTGTTCATCCGTCCAGGCTCTGCCCGTCTTTGCAGTTATTTCGACTCGAAACCCTTCCAAATTTTGAATCATGGTCAGAAATGTTTTCCTGTCTAACATCTGGACTTTTCTAGATTTTTACGAATTTCCTTAATCCATGACGCTGTTGTCTTCTTGTTCCACAGGTAGTCGAATAACTTTATGGTTAGTCTGGTTTTGTCCTTTCTGTACAAGTATTCTTTCTAGGTTCGCCCCGCCACTTTCTGTTTGCTCGAAGGATGAACAGCCTTCCATAATCCACTTTTTGTGGTCTGAGGGTGTACCAGGAGCGGAAATTCATAGAATTAATAAAATATGGGGACAATGTTTTGACACAGCGAAGAGTATAGCAGTGGACTGAACAGTTGAAAGTGGTCGCCCCGCAGTCGTAACTGATGCCAATATTGAACGAGTGCGTGATACGAGTCTGAATAACAGACGAGTGACTATCCTGCTGGTTAATAAACAATGTCATAGAGCCAACCTAAAGACAATTACAGCAAAATTGAAGATACTTCTTGATTTTCCCTCGTACTTCATTACACCGGTTAAAAATTTCATAAACATATCTTCTACAGTGCTACACATCCTATTTTATCTTGACCACTGGGCAGTATCACTGTCGTAGATTAAAAAGGACACAAAAATCTGAATATGTGCCGTTTTCCGATTTACTGTTCACCGACAACTGTACCGGCACCTGTCATATCGACTTCTGACTGGAATGCCACTCGAATATTGTACAAGTATGCATCAGTGTCATCTACACAAGATTTCACGTGACCAAAGTCGGAATGCGCACCTTTCTTTTCTTCTATTCTGTCCAGGTTGAGGAGCGAGTTGATCCACTGTGCGTCAGTGGAAGAACAGACGTAACGATTATACCAGGTGCTCCTCCAGACTCGTACTTTCTACTTATCCCGCTCTTCCGTAATGTAGCGAGAGTAACATAAGTTCTAGGGTTTCTGATGGACCGTACCTCTAAGGTTTAAGCAAGACTCGTAACACAGCCGGTGTGTTGGGTGGACTGTACTTATTACCCGCAAGCACACGTCTGTGAAGACTTCAGTGAAATAGTAGAAAATCACTATATTTGCCATGATCATTTGGACAGAAATACTTATTCTAGGTGGATAAAAACTATCATGTGCAATGAAAGAACACTGTGGATTGTTATTATCTTATTAGTTACAGGTGACTTCATGGTTAATATTTCATGACAGCTTACTCCTTGCGATGTTTTTACAGCTGAAAATTCACTCCAAGCTGTCGGAAGGGTAAACTCGAAAACTGCTCATGTGACGTAAATTGTATTTTTCCAGATACGACCATCAGCATGTAGGTAAAATGAAGATATTTGGTAAAATATTTTTTGTAGGAAAATTTCAAATATTGCTATCAAATTTTCTCAGATATTGAGGAATGTTTTAGTATTTTTAATATTTAAAGAGCGACATTCATATTTCTAGTTCACTACTAAAACAATTGCATACGAATATAGTGTTCCATAAGAAATTGGTCTGTCATTAACAGTTACTAAGGTACTGGACTTATATATATATTCTTTACTTTGTTCTGCACTCCTGTTAAAGTGTATTTTTTATAATATTAATTTTACTATCTCTGTAAATATTAAGCCGGTCCCGTGGTGTAGGGGTAGAGTGCCTGCCTCTCACCCGGAGGCCCCCGGGTTCGATTCCGGGTCATATCAGGGATCTTTACCTGGACCTGAGGGCTGGTTAGAGGTCCACTCAGCCCACGTGATTAAAACTAAGGAGCTATCTGACGGTGAGATAGCGGCTCCGGTCTAGAAAGCCAAGAATAACGACCGAGAGGATTCGTCGTGATGACCACACGACACTTCGTAATCTGCAGGCCTTTGGACTGAGCAGCGGTAGCTTGGTAGGCCAAGGCCCTTCAAGGGCTGTAGTGCCATGGGGTTTGGTTTTTGGTTTTTGTTTCTGTAACTATTAATCACAGACACATACAATTCCAAACACGGTTTCAGTGTGCAATTATATTTAAAATGGACTATAATCATTAATATAGACACCATTATTTATGGAAACAAAGTCAATAAAACTTTTGACAAAATTTTCTTGACAAAAGAACTATTTTACCAAATATTATGATTGTTGTCTACTTTGTATCAACATATTGTAGGCAGTAGGTGTAAAAATATATGTCACATGAGCAGTTTTCAAGTTTACCCTTCCAACAGTTTGGAGTGAATTTCCAGCCTTAAAACATATCGCAAGGGATAAACTATAACTAGTAACTAATAAATTAATAAGACTCTTCAATTTTCATTCATTGCACACGATCAATTTTGACCACTTGGAATACGTATATCTGTCCAAACTATAATGGCAAAAATAACGGATTTTCTACCATTTCACTAAGGTCTTCACAGACATGTGCCCGTGAGTAAGATTGCATTATAACCAATTACTGCCGAAAAGTCCAGATGAGTGTCCCTCATGCAACAGTGATCCATGGGATGCCTAATCGCTGGTTTAAAGGAGCGCTATAATGTGCTGTATTTCAGATGTGAAACAAATAGCAGTCACTTTACTGCACAAGTTCTGTAACAGGGTGTGTTTGTAAACACGTTAAAGATGTAGAAAATAAAGTTTAACAGCACGTAAAGTATCCGCACCTAATTTCGTCCCCCTAAGGATTTCCAGTTTCCACGGTTGGTACCCAATGTTTAACCGCGCGCACACACACGTTGTCTTGTTGTGTGCACCACGTTTAAGGAGGATTCATTTTTCATGCTGAGCTGAGTCAGTGCAGCACTGAAATGGAGAGCCTGCTATTCCTAGAGTGAGTACTGATATGTATATGAAATAGTGGATCGCATTTCAGTCGTGAGGTGTAGTTCGTGGCGTGTAATATCTACAGTGAGGTGGTTGGCGTGAGTTACTACAGCAGCCATTATAATAAATCAGGGAATGTTCGTAATTTCGTCCCCCTTCATTTCGTTTGTTGTTCATGATGTTTATTATTATTTCACATGAAGAAACGCAAGCGGTAGGATAAGGAGGCCATAAAAAAGGCAATGGGTTACCGACGTGCAAGTAAAGCGATTAACACCTCACGAGCAACCTGAAAGACTATTTAAAGAAGAATACCAAGAAAACTTTCTTCATAAATGGCCTTCAAGTAATTCATTATAGGAAACGTGTTTGGTAAGATGAGAAAGGTGAATTATATTAAAATTAATTCTAATTTTCATACGTTTGATGGGGGACGAAATTACGGACATATTTTTGGAAGTTAAGTTTTTGTATTGTGTATGTCAAATATTGACTACCTTACGTTACAACACTAACATTTTAACTTCCCCGTAAGTGGAGAATATATTCATTAATGTATATACCAAGTTCTAGTCTTGTGCATATTATTCCTGAATTTCTACAAGTCCAAATCTGCTAAGGGGACGAAATATGGGCCCCCTACCTTACAGACATTCCCCTCTATCAAGACTTGTAGTAAGTGCGTTGCACTATTCAGTAGTTCTTAATTGCATCTCTGGCCTCCGGAATACGTGCATAGAAGGCAGGCGGCTTTTGAAAACTCCTACCCATACCGTCTGCGTGCTTCTACTTCAATCCGACCTGATTCTCCATGGATTAAAATCATGCCTGTTAATTCGTTATTTCTGAACTCTCCAACCATTGTCGATATGTTGCAAGCTACTCTAGTGCTACTGTACCGTACTCTCGAAAACGAGGCGCAGTGGAAGGGTAGTGCTGAGGAACAGGCAGCTACCAGCCGTCTGGCGTAACTTACCTGCAGACAGTATAACCCCTGTGAAAATCAGTTGTTAGATATCCCATTCATCACTATAGCATGCGGGATACTTGAATCGCTTATTTATGAAAGGGATTAAGAAAGGTGTTCGTAGGTCTATGAGCTACAAAGTCAATCGTATAATGAAAGCAAGAATTCAGTTACAAAAAAAGCTACAGCTCTGAAGAAAGTACGAAAGAAAAAAAGGAAAAAATGGGAGTTTCTCATTGTATAAGTATACCACGAACTTATCTTCGAAAGTCAAGAAGAGGAGAAATCTCAGCATCTGGCTTCATTGATGGAATCTCGAGGAAATCGTTCAAGCTTATTTTCTGCATACCACAATTGGCCAGTTTATCAACGTAAAGAGCATACGAAAAAACCAGGCCAATACGGGAAGAAAAGATTCTTATATATATCAATGATATGAGTAATGAAGTGGAATCAGTGATAAGGCTTTCTGCAGATGATGTTCTTCTGTACAGAGTAATAAATAAGTTACAAGATTGTGAGCAACTTCAACGTGACCTCGAAAATGTGAGATGGACAGCAGGCAATGGCATGTTGATAAACGGGGTTAAAAGTCAGGTTGTGAGTTTCACAAATAGGAAAAGTCCTCTCAGTTTTAATTACTGCGTTGATGGGGTGAAAGTTCCTTTTGGGGATCATTGTAAGTATCTAGGTGTTAATATAAAGAAAGATCTTCATTGGGGTAATCACACAAATATGATTGTCAATAAAGGGTACCGATCTCTGCACATGGTTATGAGGGTATTTAGGGGTTGTAGTAAGGATGTAAAGGAGAGGGCATGTAAGTCTATGGTAAGACCCCAACTAGAGTATGATTCCAGTGTATGGAACCCTCACCAGGATTAGTTGATTCATGAACTGGAAAAAATCCAAAGAAAAGCAGCTCGATTTGTTCTGGATGATTTCTGACAAAAGAGTAGCGTTACAAAAATGTTGCAAAGTTTGGTCTGGGAAGACTTGGGAGAAAGGAGACGAGCTGCTCGACTAAGTGGTATATTCCAGGCTTTCAGTGGAGAGATGGCGTAGAACGACATTAGTAGACGAATAAGTTTGATTGGTGGCTTTAAAAGTAGGAAAGGTCACAATTTGATGATAAAGCTGGAATTTAAGAAGAAAAGTTTGGGCAAACATTCGTTTATAGGAATGGGAGTTAGGGTTGGAATAACTTACCAAGGGAGATGTTCAATAAATTTGCAATTTCTTTGCAATCATTTAAGAAAAGGCTGGGAAAACAACAGATATGGAATCTGCCACCTGGGCGACTGCCCTAAATGGAGATCAGTATTGACTGAGTGATTGAATGATTGATTGATTTTATGATTGAAGATTTGAAAAATATGTTGCTTTACGTTCCACGTGAACGTAGTTGGTTTTAAAATGAGTTACTACAGTGACCGAATAGAACGAAGGACTGAAAGAAAATGTAAGAACCACAAAAAGCTTAATTTTATCTTGGTAGTTACACATTATTATATTCTTTATTTTTCAAAGAATAAACCTAGGCATCAATACAAAAGGAATCTGCAACAGAGATTTGTTTCGAGCTAAAATCGGTAAGTTCAATGGGTTAGAGGGAAAGCAAAATGAAAAGTCCAAGACTATGTGGTCAGAAGAGGGGAAGAAGAAGAAGGGACAAACCAGGAAGTCAATTATTTACCGTGGTCCAAAGTAGGCCAAACGGAAGTTAGAAGAAGAAACCTAGGTATGCTAATTTAAACTGTTTACTTTCGTTACGTTAAAAGTCTGATTTGTTTTACTTCCAATAACACTAAAATATTAGAGACAAAAGAATCAAAGAGTTTTTTCAATGAAAAAATAGTGTAAATTTCTTTAACGTCAACTAACAATTTACTTTGAGAAAATAAACTAAATTTAACTTTTACACCTTTGTTTATGATATGACGAATGTCAGTGACTTTCAGAAATTGGAATAAATGTTCTAATGTTAAGACAAAATTTAAAAAATATTGAGAGCACTGAGGAGTAACAACTTAATGGTGGTTAAGAAGTAAAGAGTTCTTCTTTGTTTATCTAAAACTTGCATTTTGTGACAAGAGACCCTTAGAAAATAAAGGATTCACTTATAAGCATAACGTAGGACTTTGGCGGGCCACTTGGTGTAGCAAATTAAATTATACGAGACCTTAAGAGAATATTTCTGACCCCAAAATGAATTCGAAATTCCCCTTTCATTCCAGTTGATAACATAAAAGGAATTACTAGTACACGATAAACCATAGAGACGTTTTGTGTTATTTCCGGGTGTAGAATTCAACCCCACAGCCTGTGTAACGTGAACCCAGCTGAAGGATACTTCTCTTTATTAGGTGCACAAACAACAGAGATGAGAATGTTCTTCATTCCCTTTCACACTAGTCTTGTCCTCATCTTTGGCTCTGTTCCTGGCAAAGAAGATGACAAAGAGTGTAGCCAGAACGATGAGAGAGAATAAGGCGAGTAGCAGGCCCGTTATCCAGAGGATTTGGTTCAGGGTTTTTTGTTTACTTTCCTGGGATTCAGAAAGAATATTAATATGCTGGGCGTTCGTCAGATCTTCAGCGCTTGGAATTTCGGTATCCTCACTGTCATCGTCTGCGTCTTCGTACGTCTTTTCATTCTTTGATTTTCCCTTCTTCTTGGAAGTGTCTTCCGAATCTTCTTCTTCTTCGTCTTCTTCGTCGTCGTCGTCAGGTGTGGTCTGACACACGGTGAGCACAGAGACGACACACTGCATGACAGACCCCAGTCCCTGTGTTGCAGAGGTCACAGCCAGGCTCGCGCTCACGTTCTGGGGGCTCTGTGCTCCTACTGGAGCAGTAAGGGCTGCAATTGCTCCCTGGAGAGCGCCTCCAGTTACACTACTAGGTCCTCCGGGAGCACCACTACTGGCTCCCCCAGATCCAACACTGGTTCCGTTAAGTCCTCCTGGAGCTCCAACGCCAACACCTCCGGAAGCTCCACCACTGGCTGCTCCAGTTCCACCACTAGTTCCTCCAGTACCACAATTGGATCCTAAAGCTCCACCACACATACCTGCGCTAGCTCCACCACTAGCACCTCCAACACTGGTTCCTGGGCTGGCTCCACTTGAAGCTCCTACTACACCACCACCAGCACTCCCTCCAGCTCCACTCTGCCCACTGCCAGAGGGAGCCATAGGAGGTGTAGCGTAAGTGACAACTTGTCTGTCTCTTCGGTCGGGACTGTCTTCATAGCGTTCGTAACGGATGTAGTCCTCGAGAGGTTCCTCATCTGTCGGTAAGAACATTACAGGGTGAAGAGTGATAGAACTTATTCAATTAAGAGTAGTTGGGTAATTCACGTTTAAGAAGATGATTAGTGCTATACCTCTAATATCTAAAGTTGAAATCTGACAGTTCTTAGAGGGAGGTCCGTTTACTACCTGCTGGGGCGGGATAAAGGGAGTGGGGTATGGTTGCCATGGACACGAGGGTGGGGCGACTGCGGTTGCATGGAGATAAATCTTCTGGCCAGCTCCTCCTGCTTGGAGTTGCCAAACCTCTCACTTGTGAGTTAGATCTTGTCACAGGCAGTTCATATAACGGAACATGTGACTAAGTCAGTCACAGTCTGCCAGGTAGTGTACAACAGATGACAGCGGTCCGAATGAACGAGGGAACAAGAACGCCGGAAGAGAAAGGAATTCTGGAATGTGGCAGCATCGTGAAATGGCACGTACAATGCTCCTCCCTCCAGTCCCAGCTGTCAGAACACAACTTTACTTATTAGAGGTATAGTATAAGTGAAAAGTAAAAGCTGCAAACGACGGACACTGAATTTGTGATTTCCCGCTGGATTTAGAATTGTAAACTAGTAGTATTTCTTGTAATATTGCTTTTACATGGAAAGGCTTTTCGTACACTTGTTATTTGCTGTCGTTGTTGTTGCCGTTGTTGTTGGGTATTTACGTTTTAACTTTACATTATTATAATTTATAATGTTAAGGTAGTGCAGTAGTAATTCAACCTATAGTATTGTAAGCCGTAGTGTTAAGTACTGGAAATAATGAAGTTCCTCTTCTTCTCCTTCTTAATCTGTTTACCCTCCAGGGTTGGTTTTTCCCTCGGACTCAGGGAGGGATTACACCTCTACCGCCTCAAGGGCAGTGTCCTGGAGCTTCAGACTCTGGGTCGGGGGATGAAACTGGGGAGGATGACCAGTACCTCGTCCAGGCAGCCTCACCTGCTATACTGAACAGGGGCCTTGGCGGGGGATGGTAAGATTGGAAGGGATAGACAAGGAAGAGGGAAGGAAGCGGCCGTGACCTTAAGTTAGGTACCATCCCGGCATTTGCCTGGAGCAGGAGTGGGAAACCACGGAAAACCACTTCCAGGATAGCTGAGGTGGGAATCAAATCCACCTCTACTCAGCTGACCTCCAGAGGCTGAGTGGACCCGGTTCCAGCCCTCGTACCACATTTCAAATTTCGTGGCAGAGCCAGGAATCGAACCCGAACCTCCAGGGATGGCAGGTAATCATACTAACCACTACACCACAGAGGCGGACAATAATGAAGTTGTGAATGAAATTGTATATGATGATGCTGGATTTAGAATGTTAAACTAGTAGTAGTGTATTTCTTGTAATATTGTTTTTCCGTGGAAATGTTTTTTGTACGCTTCTTGTTGTTGTTGTAGGGTAATTAGGCCTCAGGGGCTCTGAAGTTTGGAGCGTGGGTTGGCGACCACGAGGCCCTCAGCTGAGTCCTGGCCTTGCTTCCACTTACTTGTGCCAGGCTCCTCACTTTCATCTATCCTATCCGACCTCCCTTGGTCAACTCTTGTTCTTTTCCGACCCCAACGCTATTAGGTTTGCGAGGGCTAGGGAGTCTTTCATTTTCACGCCCTTCGTGGCCCTTGTCTTCCTTTGGCCGATAACTTCATTTTTCGAAGTGTCGGATCCCTTCAATTTTTTTCTCTCTGATTAATGTTATATAGAGGATGGTTGCCTAGTTGTACTTCCTCTTAAAACAATAATCACCACCACCACCACCGTAGGGTAATTATGGTTTAAATTCACTTTATTATCACTTGTAATGTTAAGCTAATAGTAAGCTCTACCTAGTCCGAACCCGCGCGCCCGTCTGTCACCCGGCGGCCCCGGGTTCGATTCCCGGCCAGGACAGGGGTTTTTAATTGTAAATGATTAATATCCCTGGCCTGGGGATTGGGTGTTTGTGTCGTACTTAACGCTGCTTTCCTCACATTCAACACTCTACACTTCCGCAATTCCAACTACGGGCAGGTTCATATCATATGGTGCAAGTAGTGGCAAAATATCTCTATATAAGTCGACGTCCCGAAAAAATAACATTTTTTAAAAAAGCTCAACCTATAAGCCGTAGTGTTACGTACTGGAAATACTTAAGTTGTTTGTGAATTTATATATAATGATGCTGGACTTAGAAAGTTAAACTTGTAGTATTTCTTGTCTTACTTTTCTTTCCATGCAATTGGTTGTTGTACTCTTGTTGTCTGTTGTTGTTGCTGCTGGGTAATTATGTTAACTTTATTATTGCACTACTGTAAGTGAGCATTGCCGGCCCCGTGGTGTAGGGGTAGCGTGCCTGCCTCTTACCCGGAGGCCCCGGGTTCGATTCCCGGCCAGGTCAGGGATTTTTACCTGGACCTGAGGGCTGGTTCGAGGTCCACTCAGCCTACGTGATTAGAATTGAGGAGCTATCTGACGGTGAGATAGCGGCCCCGGTCTAGAAAGCAAAGAATAACGGCCGAGAGGATTCGTCGTGCTGACCACATGACACCTCGTAATCTGCAGGCCTTCGGGCTGAGCAGCGGTCGCTGGGTAGGCCAAGGCCCTTCAAGGGCTGTAGTGCCATGGGGTTTGGTTTTAAGTGACCATTGCCACCGTGATATTTCCCATTTCCGATGTATTTGTTAATAATAATAATAATAATAGTAGTAATAATAAAATTTAGTAACACAGTGGGTTCGCAGTGGAAGTTTTATCACAGAAAAATAACAAAACGCTAGACAGCTAAAGAAGTACCGTGGATAGTACAAGGTAATGTACAGATAGTTAGATTACAAGGAGATAATAGGGTTCATGAGAATATGTAGGGTTGTTCAAGAAGATGGGCCCAATTTAATTAATTTTTATTTCATGAAATATACAGTCTACATACCAATGAACAGTGGAAGGTTCAATGTTTTGTTGACCATAGGTTATAAATGCTGTGCTGCACGCCAAACATCTAAGCCAGGGCCTCTCAGGGTGCATGCGCGTGGTGCATGCACTGTGCACGGTGCAAAAGACGACTTGGCTTGGTTGACCAGAGTGCAGACCCCCACTCCTCGATTTTAAGCAATAGCGCTTACTCTCTCTTTCCTCACGCCTCTCTCGCTCGCTCCGCCTGTCTTCCTCTGCCCCACTTGCGCCGTAGCGCTCCAAATCCGGGCTGAGTTGAGCCGAGTATAGCCGAGTAGAGCCGAGCTTAGCCGAGTAGCCAAGAGACGAAGCGTTGATCCGAGCTATACCGAGCGGCACCGAGCGGCACCGATGCACAGTGCACGGAGCTCTTGCGCCTCGCTCTGCACGCGTGAGATTTTGGGCGTTTGAGAGGCCCTGATCTAAGCGGTAGCCAAACTCGTTCCACAGACGCGAGAAAGCATGTCTCCTGTTACTGAGTGCACCGCAGCAGTGATATGGTTCCACAGGTCGGCTAGAGTTGTTGGTAGAGGTGAGACGTAAACCGTGTCCTGGACATACTAGCTTCTCATGGCGTGAGATCCGGTGATCTCGGTGGCCAGAAATGTAGAGCCAGGTATTCCTTTCCTATGCGACCTATCCATCACCGAGGAAGGGCTTTTCCTAGTTGGTGGTTCAATGCCTAATCAGAGACGAAACGCCCTCTACACTGTAAATAACGACTCACATTTTGCAAACTCAAGAGAGCAGAAAACATTATGCTACATAGTAGCTATCTTATTCACAACTAACGGTGAAGCAAGATGGCCGAGTACACTGAGGGCCGTTTTCCACAACTATCACCCTAGCGGCCGTGCTCGCAACTATCACTGCTCAAACGGTGGTGGTCAACAAAACTTTCAAACCTTCCACTGTTCATTGGTATGTACAAAGTTCATGCCCCATGTATATTTCGTGAAATACAAATTAATTAATTAGGTCCGTCTTTTTGAATAATCTTGTATTTTTAAAATGAGGTAAAACGGGCCCATTCACATTCAAGCAGGTTCGCCAACCGGTCCGTGACCTTGGTCACACTGACGGGTTCGAATTTGTGTGGGGTTTCATGGTTCGAGGTTGGGCTTGAGGTTGGGTCTGTTTTGGCTGTTCGACAGATAAGCGGCGAACCGGACCAGTCCTCCAACCCATCAGTCTCAGTGTGGCTAACAAGCCAAAAGGCTCACCATGCTTTTATCTGTAGCTTCACCTCGTTTTCAATTATTTCTGAGTGAGTTAAATTGAGAAGTTAATTACGTCGAATAAAAATATGAGTTTTGAGGAGAATAAGTAGTTCAGGGAAGTAATGAAACGTACCATCTGAGTCCCTGTTTCCTAATAGCTGAGGAGATATCTTCATAATTTCTTGCCTTCATAATTTCTCCATGCCGCTAGAAATCGCATTGTTATAATTAACCTTTCTTCAGCACTGATGGTATCTCTCATGTGGGACTCTTGTTTCTCAATGTTTGGCTGAATTACCTCCAACAATTCGGAAAAAAACTGTAGTCCATAAAGTTCTTGTAATCTGCAGGCATTTGTACGTGCAGAGCTCGTGAGATTCACATGAGAACATCGTGGTTTATCCCTCAACAATTCCTTTATACATACCCGTTTCTTCTTCTTTTCTTCATCAACCCACGATAATGCTACGGCCACTTAAGAATGTTTTCCTTTGGCCATAATGAAAACCTAGGCAATGAGCATACTGTCAATCAATCAATCAATCAATCAATCAATCAATCAATCAATCAATCAATCAATCAATCAATCAATCAATCAATCAATCAATCAATCAATCAATCAATCAATCAATCAATCAATCAATCAATCAATCAATCAATCAATCAATCAATCAATCAATCAATCAATCAATCAATCAATCAATCAATCAATCAATCAATCAATCAATCAATCAATCAATCAATCAATCAATCAATCAATCAATCAATCAATCAAGTGCCTGCAGATTATAAGAACTTTCTGGACTACAGTGTTTTCCGAATTGTTGGAGGTAATTCAGCCAAACATTGAGAAACAAGAGTCCCACATGAGAGATACCATCAGTGCTGAAGAAAGGTTAATTATAACAATGCGATTTCTAGCGGCATGGAGGAATTATGAAGGCAAGAAATTATGAAGATATCTCCTCAGCTATTAGGAAACAGGGACTCAGATGGTACGTTTCATTACTTCCCTGAACTACTTATTCTCCTCAAAACTCATATTTTTATTCGACGTAATTAACTTCTCAATTTAACTCACTCAGAAATACTTGAAAACGAGGTGAAGCTACAGATAAAAGCGGACGAAGTTTGCTTAATAAAACACATAAAAAACACTCCACCAATACGTAGACTGACCGGTCTACAACCTTTAACGGAACAACCCATCTTCACAGAATTTATACAAACAGCGTTGTTGACGTACAAGTGTTCTAAAGTATTGACTGAAATATTATCGTGTTTCTGTAAAAACATAGCACTGAAAGAGCATGATAAGTTACATGAAATAATCCGTTGGCTCTCATACCGATTCCAAGATCAAGTTCAAACATTCGATATCCTTAGACGTCAGAGTTCAAAGATATAATTTCAAGTTATACTGCCTCATGGTGCATTCTGGTAGGAGAAGTCCTGAACTGGAGTAGAAATTCACAGTAACAGCATAAAGATGATCTTCTCCCGGTGTCTCTCTTCCAAACTGTCGAAACGTGCCGTGTGAGGCAGTACGGAGAGGGAGGTTATGTCACACGCGGTACAGAACAATATCGAAAATACTGGAACATTCGAGGCGTGAGGCAAAGCGGACAGCAATGATGTCTCTTGACCAAGAGGTTCCTTGATACATCAGCCGGCGAAGAAGGAAGGTAGTGATGAACATGAGGCGTTGTGAGGAACGTGCTACGACATGGTGAGTCCATTACAAGAGACATTCTTCTATGATATAGAAACTCAGTAATTATGGAAACTTATCCTTAAAATATCTATACCTACAATTGCAATCAATACTTTCTACTGATCGTTACGTTCTAGTACTTTGTATACATCGTACGGAAGCAGAAACGGGGAAATATCAATGAGGTTTCTTCTTCAGTTCTACTAAAGCAGAACGAGTAACTTCACAAATTCCTGATGAGGTAATTTCTTACACCTCCTGTACGTCCAAAGACACCATCCTTATACCATCGAAGTTGTTAAAATTGTGTGCTTGAATGCGAGAGGGAGCCAACACACAAACTGTTGAAAAAAAAACTTATTGACTTGTTAGGATATTACTATTGTATATTTATTATCCCAGAATATATGAATAATTATTACACACTTTTACTCTCCCACTCTACAAAAGAAAGATTTTGGAATATCTCGTGCAGTGCGAGCAAAGCCAAGCAGTAACATTACGTCAGTTAGTGATAGCCAATAGCACACACACATCCAGTCACATGTGTTAGTGTTGGCATCATGGCTAGCGGCGACAGATGGCTGCTTAGAGTGGGTGTGACTTAAACCACAGACACTTTTATTAAACCTTTACTGTAACAAGAAATTCATGTCGACGTACTGTAAATCTGAACCTTCTGAATTTTAAAATACGTAATTGACGAAAATTCAACTGAGGTAAAAATAACAGATTTTTAAAATTTCATTTTTCAGATTTGGCTACTTGGAGCTGAGATTTTGAGTCAAATAATGTATAATAGAGGACGATTTTAAATTTTCTACAGTTTTTGGACTAGAAATAATCTTTTATGAACTAAAATGTGACTGTTACTGTGCTCAACTTTATGCAATAAAGACAAACGCAAAACTCAAAATGTCTCAGCTCCATGTGTGTGTGGTTTAGCTCCATCTCGGATTCTAACACTCGATTGAACGCAAGCATTCCTTCGCGTTGCCCCACTCGGGCTTCCTTTTTGAAAATTAAAAAATATACTACAAGATGAGGATCTTAAGAAACAATTCGTGTATTTGCAGAGTATACACTGCACATTGTTTGAAACGCTAAAAGACATTAACTAAAATAAAGAAAGGGAGACCATTTTTTCCTTCGCGAAAATAAAATATATGTCTCTCGCTCATGGCCATCCACCACCTGCTGCTAAGTTCGGATGTCGTCGCCATAGGACCTATCTGTGTTGGTGCGACGTAAAGCCCCTAGCAAAAAAAAAATCGGATGGCAACCAGCTAGAAGACATAGCCTACACATTTGCTAGGTAACATTGTCTGACTATCCATCACTGCCTGCTCGGTTGCTAGGTAACATTGTCTGACTATCCATCATTGCCTGCTAGGTTGCTATGTAACATTGTCTGACTATCCATCATTGCCTGCTAGGTTGCTATGTAACATTGTCTGACTATCCATCACTGCTAGCACGGTTGCTAGGTAACATTGTCTCACCATCCATCATTGCCTGCTAGGTTGCTAGGTAACATTGTCTGACTATCCATCACTGCCTGCTCGGTTGCTAGGTAACATTGTCTGACTATCCATCATTGCCTGCTAGGTTGCTATGTAACATTGTCTGACTATCCATCACTGCTAGCACGGTTGCTAGGTAACATTGTCTCACCATCCATCCATACATTACATCACTGCCAGCACGGTTGCTAGGTAACATTGTCTGACCATCCATCCATACCTAACATCACTGCCTGCACGGTTGCTAGGTAACATTGTCTGACTATCCATCACTGCCTGCTCGGTTGCTAGGTAACATTGTCTGACTATCCATCATTGCCTGCTAGGTTGCTATGTAACATTGTCTGACTATCCATCACTGCTAGCACGGTTGCTAGGTAACATTGTCTCACCATCCATCCATGCATTACATCACTACCTGCACGGTTGCTAGGTAACATTGTCTGACTATCCATCATTGCCTGCTAGGTTGCTATGTAACATTGTCTGACTATCCATCACTGCTAGCACGGTTGCTAGGTAACATTGTCTCACCATCCATCCATGCATTACATCACTGCCTGCACGGTTGCTAGGTAACATTGTCTGACCATCCATCCATGCATTACATCACTCCCTGCACGGTTGCAAGGTAACAATGTCCACCACCAATCCATACATTACATCACAGTCTGCATGGTTGCTAGGTAATATTGTCTGGCCATCCACCCATACCTTACATCACTGCCTGCACGGTTGCTAGGCAACATTGTCTGACAATCCATCCATACCTTACAACACTGCCTGCGCGGTTGCTAGGTATCAATGGCAACCATCAATCCATACCTTATATCACACTCAGCACGGTTGCTAGGTAACATTGTCTGTCTATCCATCCATACGTTACATAACAGTCTGCACGTTTGCTAGGTATCATTGTCTGACTATCCATCCATACCTTATATCACAGTCTGCACGGTTGCTAGGTAACATCGTCTGACTATCTATTACTGCCTGTAGGGTTGCTAGGTAACATTGTCTGACTATCCATCCATACCTTACATCAAAGCCTGCACGGTTGCTAGGTAACATTGTCTGACCATCCATCTATATCTTACATCACTGCCTGCACAGTTGCTAGGTAACATTGTCTGACCATCCATCTATATCTTACATCACAGCCTACACGGTTGCTAGGTAACATTGTCTGACCATCCATCTATATCTTACATCACTGCCTGCACGGTTGCTAGGTAACATTGTCTGACCATCCATCTATATCTTACATCACTGCCTGCACAGTTGCTAGGTAACCTTGTCTGGCCATCCATCCACACCTTACGGCCCTGCCTGCACGTTGCTAGGTAATATTGTCTGAATATCCATCACAGCCTGCACGGTTGCCAGGTAACATTGTCTGACCATACATCATTGCCTGCACGGTTACTAGGTAACATTGTCTCACCATCCATCCATGCATTACATCACTGCCTGCACGGTAGCTAGGCAACATTGTCTGACAATCCATCCATACCTTACAACACTGCCTGCGCGGTTGCTAGGTATCAATGGCAACCATCCATCCATACCTTATATCACAGTCTGCACGGTTGCTAGGTAACATCGTCTGACAATCTATTACTGCCTGTAGGGTTGCTAGGTAACATTGTCTGACTATCCATCCATACCTTACATCAAAGCCTGCACGGTTGCTAGGTAACATTGTCTGACCATCCATCTATATCTTACATCACTGCCTGCACAGTTGCTAGGTAACATTGTCTGACCATCCATCTATATCTTACATCACAGCCTACACGGTTGCTAGGTAACATTGTCTGACCATCCATCTATATCTTACATCACTGCCTGCACGGTTGCTAGGTAACATTGTCTGACCATCCATCTATATCTACATCACTGCCTGCACGGTTGCTAGGTAACATTGTCTGACCATCCATCTATATCTTACATCACTGCCTGCACAGTTGCTAGGTAACGTTGTCTGGCCATCCATCCACACCTTACGGCCCTGCCTGCACGTTGCTAGGTAATATTGTCTGAATATCCATCACAGCCTGCACGGTTGCCAGGTAACATTGTCTGACCATACATCATTGCCTGCACGGTTACTAGGTAACATTGTCTGTCTATCCATCCATACCTTACAACACTGCCTGCACGGTTGCTAGGTAACAATGTCAACCATCCATCCATACCTTACATCACAGTCTGCACGGTTGCTAGGTAACACTGTCTGACCATCCATCCGTACCTTACATCACTGCCTGCACGGTTGCTAGGTAACATTGTCTGACTATCCATCACTGCCTACACGGTTGCTACCTAGCAGTTTCTATCTTGTTGCTTGGGTTATCAGTCCATAGGCTAGGTTGACGCAGCTCTCCAAACTACCCCACCTAGTTCTAATCTTTTAATTTGTACGTAAATACTACATCCAACATCTACTGAAATCGTTCGTTCGTTCGTTCGTAATCTGTTTACCCTCCAGGGTCGGTTTTTCCGTCGGACTCGGCGAGGGATCCCACTTCTACCGCCCCAAAGGGCAGTATCCTGAAGCTTCAGACTCTGTGTCTGGGGATACTACTGGGGAGGATGATCAGTACCTCGCCCAGGCGGCCTCACCTGCTATGCTGAAGAGGGGCCTTCTGGGGGGATGGGCAGTTTTGAAGGGATAGACAAGGAAGAGGGAAGGAAGCGGCCATAGCCTTAAGTTAGGTACCATCCCGGCATTTGCCTGGAGGAAAACCACTTCCAGGATGGCTGAGGAGGGAATCGAACTCCCCTCTACTCAGTTGACCTCCCGAAGCTGAGTGGACCCCGTTCCAGCCCTCGTACCACTTTCCAAATTTCGTAGCAGAGGCGGGAATCGAACCCGGGCCTCTGGGGGTGGCAGCTAATCACACTAACCATTACACCACAGAGGCGGACATCTACTGTAATCGTTTTGTCATATTCACACCTTGGTCTACCCCTGCCGTTTTCTTCGCCTACACTCCGTCAAAAAACTAACTAAAAATCCTCGGTGTCTTAAGGCGACCCTCTGGAGATAAATATCGATATTTTGGGCATTTGGGTGAATTTTTTATGACCGAAATTCAAAGGATTGAGTTTCTTTTTTCTTGTTACGAAGTTATTCCGCTGAATTCAAACAATTTATCACTTCAATATTTCTTTCTTTGCAATTGTAATTTTACATTTATATCCCACTTTTCTCCCATAATATTGTTACAAATGTAAAAAAAACATTGTATGGTATATGTATCACAGCTATATTAAGAAACCTGAGTATGGGATTTTTAATTGCAGTATTTTTTTCAAGTAGTAGGAATTTTCAAGTCCAACATTTTAGAACGTAAAATGTACACAAAAATTAGTACGATAAAAGTCTCCTTATATGAATTATGTACAGAAAAATCGATACGTAGTGCTTTTAAAAGAAATATTATCTATCTAATTACGAATTCACATTAACATGTTCATTAAAATTCATGAAAAAATGTAATTAAAAACTTCAAAGAAAAATTTATTTTGGAGAAACTATTAATTGTAACTTATATGAAAGAAATGTTCGTGATATCTCTACTTTTATATAACGGTGGCATTCCCACTAAGTTTCGTGAAAATCCATGCATTAGGTAAAATATCTTGTTATCTCCGGAGTGTCGGCTTAAGATGTGTCCTATCATTCTCTCTCTTCTTCTGGTCAAATATCCTCAACTCGTTCTCCTCTCTCATGTCGATTCAGTCCCTCTTCATTCGTAATTCGATCTATCCATCTCACCTTTAAAAGTTTCTATTCTCTTTCTTTCTGAGCTAGTTGTCGTCCATGTTGCACTTCCGTACAATGATACGCTCAAGACGAAAGTCTTCTAAAACATCCTTCTAATTCAGAATTTAGATATATCTTAATATGTGTTGTAATCATGTTGAAGGTCCAGATATTTATGGAGGTATTTATTAGTTGCGATAGCTGATAAAGATAATGACCCTGTTTAATGTAGACAACGATTTTGATTGTCATCGTATGTATTAGTTAGTGACAGGGTCGATCCAACAAAGACCCCTTGAGTATTATAACACTGGGGAACAAACATATTTCCTGTTGATTTGATTTTTTATTCTGATTCTTACTAAAACAGACATCCTGATTTTGAATCTGCAATAAGTTTTCTTGTACCACGTCAGGTATTTTTTCTACCGCTTGTCTCTTTGCGATATTCACGCTGCGTTTGTTTTTTTCTATCATATCAAGTTTTTCTTCTGTCACATCTCCAAGTGAGTTTTACGATCCGCCCTGGAAGCAGGTGATCCAAATATTCTAAATGAGCCACTTGTTGATAGAAACATTATATTCCTACCCCTGCACTTGAAACCGGGGCTCATGAAAGCTTTGAAAACTGAAGAAGACTGTTTAAAGTGTCTTCTTACTGCATTTCCTGGCCTGTCATATGAAGAAATAAAGACCGGTGTGTTTGATGGTCCGCAGATTCGACAGCTGATGAGAGATCCTCATTTCATTGGGACATTGAAATAGAATGGCATATGGCTTTGAGTGCAGGGAGTGTCCGAAGACAAGTTGCCCGACTCATTGGATGAATGGTCAGTGTGTAGGCCTTCGGTTCAGTGGGTCCCGGGTTCGATTCCCGGCCTGGTCGGGGATTTTAATCATCTCTGATTAATTCTTCTGGTCCGCGGATTGGGTGTTTCAGTTTGTCCTAACACTTTCCCGTTCATATTCAGACAACACACTACCAACCACCACAGAAACACGCAATAGTGATTACATCCCTCCATGTAGGGTTGGCGTCATGAAGGGCGTCCGGCCGAAAAGCAGGGCCAAACTCACATGTGCGACACAGTTCGCACCCACGACCCCACAGGTGTGGGAAAAATCTGTAGAGAAAGAAGAGAAGGAAGGAGTGTCCGAGGACAAGTTCAGCTCGCCAGGTGCAGGTCATTTGATTTGACGTCCGTACGTGACCTGCGCGTCGTGATGAGGATGGAATGATGATGAAGACGACACACACACCCAATCTCCTGCCAATGAAATTAACCCTGCTGGGAATCGAACCCGGGACCCCTGTGACCATAAGGCAGCACGCTAACTATTTAGCCATGGAACCGGCCATTGGGACATTGACATAACTGTAAAGAAATGCTTTGTTATCATTCAATGCCATCGCCACGAACTTTCTTGGAAATAAATGAGCAGAGAATTGTATTGCTATCATCCAGAAAGTCTTGGATTCATACGAAATGCTTGGATGCAACATGAGCAAGGTGCATTTTCTGCATAGCCATCTAGATATGCTCCCCGAAAATATTGCTGCCACCAGTCATGAACGAGTTGAACGATTCCACCAACATTTGAAAGTCATGGAAGCACGCTATG
The DNA here is from genome assembly GCF_040414725.1 of Anabrus simplex. Classification (NCBI taxonomy): domain Eukaryota; kingdom Metazoa; phylum Arthropoda; class Insecta; order Orthoptera; family Tettigoniidae; genus Anabrus; species Anabrus simplex. The sequence continues at coordinate 32,611,383 of NC_090265.1, read as the reverse complement.
AGTGTAGATGGGATCAACATATGCTTGCTGACTACTGCTGGAATATTTGGAGGGATTATACAAAGATTTCACACTCCAGGAAAAGCTATAAGCACAAATTTTTGCCAAAAGTGGGGTGAATTGGTTAGGATTTTATATATAGAAGTAATATATCCTTTGTGTGTTTGAATAGAACTTTAGTCATTTATTTCCATTCTATGTATAGAATTTGAATGATTTTGGTGGGTACAAGGTATCGTAAAATTCTGACGTGATAGAAAATCCTAAGGTCATATTTGGATTGGGGGCTGCCTGGCCGAGGCGGTAAAGGCGTGCTCGGTCCGCCCGGAAGGACGTGGGTTCGTATCCCCGTCAGAAAGTCGTAAAATTTAAGAAACGAGATTTCCACTTCCGGAGGTGCATATGGCCCTGAGGTTCACTCAGCATACACCAAAAATGAGTAACAGGTTAATTCGTGGGGGCAAAGGCGGCCGGGCGTGGAGCTAACCACTCTACCCCATCGCGTGCCACGGTGAACGATGGTGGAAGCCTTGCCTTTACCTTCCACTCCTCCAAGGGCCTTCATGGCCTGTACGGAGGTGACTTTGCTTTGCTTTGCTTTGCATATTTGGATTACCCACCCAAAACTTAGTAGAAAGTAAGTCTCAGATCTAAGTCAACAAAAATCCTGTTCCCCGGTGTGTAGTCAGTGCGAACCATCTAGGGCCAAAACGTACCTATACGAGACTGGGTATAGCAAGAAGAACGAACTCACTGGAGGAGAATCACGTGCATTTCAGGATATAGTACCTCGTTGATCTGTTCCCTTCAATACTCATTGTTTAGTAATATAGTGGTTAGGAACTCAAGTTCTCCGTTAAACTTATCCTCCTCACGGATTTTCCTTCCTCAGATGACAAGAGCGTTAAGTGAGGAACGCTTTTGGCAAGGACGATTGTGAGAGAATCCGTAGAGATATCTATTCCTATGGGCGGGCTTACGGTAAACAGAATAACAAACTTGCATCATATTTCCCTGGAACTGTAACAACACCACCCCTCCCTCCACCAACTTTTAGTCTCCATGGTAAAGTTAATATTTACATGTAAGCTACTCCCCATGTTCACTATAGGGCGGGATTACAAAAGCGTCATCGACATATCTTACCCAGAGGAAGCCTTGAGTGTAGTGATGGGATAATAGAATACAAAATAATCGCTTATTCGATTATTCGTTCGGAACTCCATTCGGATCAGATCAACGAGACACTCGAATAGCGAATTTTTCATTCGATTATTTTTTCGGTTATTCATTCGGAACTCCATTCGGATCAATGAGACACTCGAATAACGAATTTTCAATTTGATTATTTTTTCGATTATTCGTTCGGAACTCCATTAGGATCAGATCAATGAGACACTCGAATAGCAAATTTTCCATTCGATTATTTTTTCGGTTATTCATTCGGAACTCCATTCGGATCAATGAGACACTCGAATAGCGAATTTTTCATTCGATTATTTTTTCGGTTATTCATTCGGAACTCCATTCGGATCAATGAGACACTCGAATAACGAATTTTCAATTTGATTATTTTTTCGATTATTCGTTCGGAACTCCATTAGGATCAGATCAATGAGACACTCGAATAGCAATTTTTCCATTCGATTATTTTTCGTTTATTCATTCGGAACTTCATTCGAATGAATAAGACAGTTGCTTAGTGAATGTTTTCGAAATCATCAAATGAAAAGTGATCTTATTAAGACACTTAATTCACTCATTTAGTTTCAACATTTAGAGGTACTTTTGTAAAAAGACGTATTTCTATTTTCCGTACGAGTTCATCTATGCGCTTAATTAAATCGATTTTTTAGTCGATTATTTATTCGATTATCTAAATAGTCGGACAGAGGTTATTCCATTATTAAAAGTATTCGATTACTCCATCACTACTTGAGTGGATAAGTGTGGAGATAGTGCTCTTCAAAGGCTGATGCAAGTGCCGATTCCATGACAACACCATCGATTTGTTCTCATATCGTACCATGAAATACGTGGTGCTGTGAACAAGACGAGGTTACATTGTTTGGAATAGAACATATGTTACAGGACTGTGAGAGACCTAGACAATGTCGTCAGACAGTGGTGTTGTGCTGATCGAGATGACAATTCAAATTTCCAGTTTCACCAAGAGGAAAACTCATCCCAGCTTTAATTATTGAGTTGTCTTCTTCTTTTTCTTCTTTGTGTCCTCAACCCGAAGGTTGGTGGGCAGCATGATCTTCTCCCAGTGACTTCCACTCTTGAGCTAGGTGTTTAATTGGCTGGTAGGGGCGGCTACCTTTCATGTCATCTAGAAATTATGTTCTTGGTCTCCCTTCCACTTTTCCTTCGACCAGTGAGATGCACCAGGATGAATGACATAATAGATGACCAAACCAGCTGTTCCGTCGATTTTCAATATTCGGTAACAATGAGCGTTTCTCTTCCACTCTATTCAAAACTTCGTCATTTGTTGCCTTACTTGTCCATGGCAATCTTAGGATTAGACCCCAACACCACATTTCAAAAACTCTTATTCTTGTCTTGTTGCTCTTCAAAAGAGTCCAGGTTTCTGAGGCGTAGGTTGCAGTCACTCTTTTGTCTAGTCCAATTGCACAAGTAAGCTTTTAGTAAAATGTTTTCTCACTGAAAGTGAGTAGCCTTTGAAGTTGGTAGATAATACGTCACGGGGAATAATGCACAGTAAGTACCTAGATGTTAATATAAGTAAAAAAAATGGGGTAATTAACGAGGTTGTATATAAAGTTAACAGATCTCTTCACATGGTTATAAGAGTGTTTAGGGGTTGTAGTAAGGATGTAAAAGGGAGAGCGTGTAAGTCTCTGGTAAGACTCCATTTAGAGTGTGATTCCAGTGTTTGACACTCACACCAGGAATTCTTGATACGAGATCTAGAGAAGATCGAACGGAATGCAACTCGATTTGTTCTGGATGATTTCCGATAAAGGAATAGTGTTACATAAATGTTTCAAGCTTTGGGCTGGGAAGACTTGGGAGTAAGGAGACGAGCTGCTCGACTATGTGGTATGTTCCAAGCTGTCAGTGGGGAGATGGCGAGAAATGACATTAGTAGACGAATGAGCTCAAGTGGAGCTTTTGAAAGATCATTATATGAAGATAAAGTTTGAATTTAAGAGGACAAACTGGGACAAATATTCAGTTATAGGACGAGGAATAAGTGATTGGAATAATTTATCAAGAGAAGTGTTGGATAAATTTCCAACTTTTTGAAAATATTTAAGAAAATGCTTCCTATACAATTCATTGGGAATTTGTCACAGCCCTAAATGTAGATCATTGATCGATCGATCGATCGATTAATTGATTGATTGATTGATTGATTGATTGATTGATTGATTGATTGATTGATTGACAATGTGTCCTCGAACAGGAGCTGTTGTGAACAAAGACACAATTGAAGCTGGAGACGGATACAGATTAGACAGTAAACTGCGATGTATTTCTAATTGATGCCCCATCACACATGTATGGTTGTATGAAAATGAAAGAAGACTTGGTGGTCGTGAAAGCGCATAAAGGTGATGTTGCCGTAGTGATTGATACAATTGATTACAACAAAATAATCAACTTCTCAGTGATCCTACGGATAAGGTGCTAACGTCTAGAAAAGTCGCTGATAGGAAACAGAGTTTCTTCTTAAATCTAGCTCCAGTCAGAATGACGTTTCCCGAGTGAATGGTCTTCTTTAGATCTATAAAAACTGAATTCCCCTTGGACCTAATGTCAGTAGTATAGGTTCCCCTACATACAACCTGGCCAAGTACCTTAGATAACGTTTTAAACCGTACATAGGTAATTGGGCATCCATTAGGAATGCATGGCACTTTATTGGTATTTTATCCGATCCCTCTCCTGGTGATATTCTAGTCAGTCCTGATGTTTTGTGTTTGTTCACCAGGGTTCCAGTTCATGGACACCTTGTCCCTGTTGGGAAATATATTTCTTGGCGACAATATATGTTTCTTATTTTCCACACCGCCACGTATTACGTTTTTCATGGTACAATATGTGAACAAATGGATGATGTTGTCATGAGATCGCCATTGAGCACTGTTTTAATACAAGTAACACTCGAGAGGTGGTAGAAATTGCTAAACACCCGAACTGTGTAACAAAGCAGACTGAGTCTTCATAGCCGCCATCCACAGTTTAGTTTAGAGTTAAGTCTTCGCAGCTTTCTCATGACATACTCATGTCTTCTGAGATATATCGATGACGCTTTTGTTATCTCGGTCTTTGGTAAACATGAATTATCTAGATATTTGAAACACACGAGTAGCTTACTTATAAATATTAACTTTTACCATGAAGACTGAAAGTGAGGGGATCTTCGCCGTTCTTGGATTTTTCGGTTACCGGAAATCAGATGGAAGTCTAGGTCATTCGGTTTACCATAAACCCTCCCATAGTAACATATATATCCATGTGTATATCACCTGTCTGAAGAACAATAAAGAAATAAGTAAATAATCTATAAAAACGAGTTCATGGCTAAAATTAAGGGAACCCCATCTACAATCCCACTAAAAGGCAACACCATTCGTAAAGTCCCTGCTGACGAGTACTTAGGAGAGTTGATATAATCCAATGAGAGCTGTGCCAAGTTAGAGAGGGCCTGCCTCTACTGCAAGAGCATTTACACATTTACACCATGATGATGATGATGATGATGATTCTGCTTGTTGTTTAACCCTCGAACGGTAGCGCTCCCCTCCGCGATAAACACGTGATACACTTAAGCTTCCCTCAATATTGTTCCTCTTAGTCTATCCTCACTTACGTCTAGCGCAATGTTTAGCCTACTTCCTGCCAGCAGAGGGAGTGGACAGACAGTTGAGATAAGTAATGTTTAGGACCAGATTCTAAAAGCGTTGTCGTCACCGACACGAAGCTCTTCATATAAACGTTTACTACTTATTTCGTCTCCAAGACGAGCTGCTACTAATGATCACTGTATAGTCTACATTTAATTACATAAAGTGGAGTATTTTGCTTAAGAGTTGTGTGGAAATATAGACCGGGACTATGTATCTATATTTTTTAGGTTTTTCGTATATGGTGAACAGTCTGAAATGGATGGAGATTTCACCGAAGAAGAAATCTAGAATATTCTTGTTGAATCTTCCGATGACGAAAGAGAAATCGACTATGTTGAATCAGATGACGATTTTTAAAGAGTTGGCAGTGACTTTATACCCGATGGACAGTAGTATGGTACAGAAGAAGATGAAAAAGAAATGGCCGGGTGTGTTAGAGGACAAGTCCGGCACGTCAGACGCAGGTATTTTGATATGAGACATGTAGGCGACCTGCAAGTCTTCATCATAAAGACGACACATTCACCTAGACCCCGTGCCAGCGGAATTAACCAATTATAGTTATAATTTGTGACCCTGACGCAAGTAGAAACCGGGACCTCTGTGACCAAAGGGCAGCACGCTAACCATTCAGCCACGGAGCCGGACAAAGAGGAAAATGAAGATAACATCATTATGACCAACAAAAAACCAAACTCCATGGCACAACAGCCCTTGAAGGGCCTTGGCCTACCAAGCGACCGTTGCTCAGCCCGAAGGCCTGCAGATTACGAGCTGTCGTGTGGTCAGCGCGACGAATCCTCTTGGCCGTTTTTCTTGGCTTTCTAGACCGGGATCGCTATCTCATCGTCAGATAGCTCCTCAATTCTAATCACGTAGGCTGAGTGGACCTCGTACCAGCCCTCAGGTCCAGGTAAAAACTCTGACCTGGCCGGGAATCGAACGTGGGGTCTCCGTGTACGAGGCAAGCTCGCTACCCCTACATGACGGGGCTGGCATTATGACCAACATTATAATTAAATAGTGTGTCGTGTACTATTATTCATTGCCTATTATAAAATGTTTTGTGTAATGTTGTATTGCCCCTCCGCTCCTACTCGCGTAACTCACTAAATCTGAGATGTACTTGTAATTATAATTTATTCATATCAAATGAAAAATAAAACATCAATGATATTCATCATCATCATCATCATCTGTTTACCCTCCAGGTTCGGCTTTTCCCTCGGACTCAGCGAGGGATCCCACCTCTACCGCCTCAAGGGCAGTGTCCCGGAGCTTCAGACTCTTGGTCGGGGGATACAACTGGGGAGAATGACCAGTACCTCGCCCAGGCGGCCTCACCTGCTATGCTGAACAGGGGCCTTGTGGAGGGATGGGAAGATTGGAAGGGATAGGCAAGGAAGAGCGAAGGAAGCGGCCGTGGCCTTAAGTTTGGTACCATCCCGGCATTCGCCTGGAGGAGAAGTGGGAAACCATGGAAAACCACTTCCCGGATGGCTGAGGTGGAAATTGAACCCCCTCTACTCAGTTGACCTCCCGAGGCTGAGTGGACCCCGTTCCAGCCCTCGTACCACTTTTCAAATTTCGTGGCAGAGCCGGGAATCGAACTCGGACCTCCGGGGGTGGCAGCTAATCATGATAACCACTACACCACAGAGGCGGACATCATTGATATTACCATTACAATACGAACTTTAACAATTATTTGAACCTTCTTACATCTACAATGGAAAATAAACACTAGCAAAAGTGTACGAGTCGTCGCCCCGACGAAGCGCTGCCGATAACAACATTGCGAGTTGCGCTACCGTTCTAGGGTTAAAGGGGCCTGACATCTAGGTCATCGGCCGCTCTAAACACCTTCCCACCGGGCGAGTTGGCCGTGCGCGTAGAGGCGCGCGGCTGTGAGCTTGCATCCGGGAGATAGTAGGTTCGAATCCCACTATCGGCAGCCCTGAAGATGGTTTTCCGTGGTTTCCCATTTTCACACCAGGCAAATGCTGGGGCTGTACCTTAATTAAGGCCACGGTCGCTTCCTTCCAACTCCTAGGCCTTTCCCATCCCATCGTCGCCATAAGACCTATCTGTGTCGGTGGGACATAAAGCCCCCCCCCAAAAAAAAAGCACCTTCCCAAGAATCTTAAACACTACATCCCAGTAATCAAACCCTCTGTGCTCTACGCCTCTGAATGCCTCTCGATGACGAGGAAGGCCCACTCAGAGATTGGAAAATCTTAAGGAGGATGTTTTGACCCATAAGAGAAAGGATGGCACCTATAGGTTCAGGCATGACAATGAGCTCTATGATCATCAGGAATACATAATTACACCCACGAGGAAAAGGCGACTGGCCTTCTACGGCCACTTGACTCGCGTGGACACCTCCTGCTCACCAACAAGATCTTCAGCACAGCACACAGAGGGAAATCTTCCAAGAACAAGCGGATTACCGCAGTGAAATAGGATCTCTTTTTTTGCTATTGGCTTTACGTCGCACCGACACAGATATGTCTTATGGCGAAGATGGGACAGGAAAGGGCTAGGACTGGGAAGGAAGCCGCCATGGCCTTAATTAAGGTACAGCCCCAGCATTTGCCTGGTGTGAAAATGGGAAACCACCGAAAATCATCTTCAGGGATGCCGACAGTGGGGTTCGACCCTACTATCTCCCGAATACTGGATACTGGCCGCACATAAGCGACTGCAGCTATGAAATAGGATCTTAAACAGTTTAGAAATTCCACTAAACACCTTACACGACCAATCCCAATTCCGACGAATTACTACGTCCTTCCAGTGAACTTCACCATTAAGCAGAACAGAGGAGAGAGAGGTGGCACACGGACGGATTATGAAAGCTTTCTTGGACAAGAAGATACAACAGACCCACGTGAAGAGTCAAAATGAGCCCCATAGTCATAAGTAGGTCCACACCAAAAAGAGAAAAAGAAATGTATCCATGCCTGTGTGTGTGCACATGTGTACAGTATCCGTTTAGTGGTGGTGATTATTGTTTTACAACCTGGCAAACATTCTCTGTTAACACCAAGCACAAGAGAAAATTGAAGAGCCGGGCTCGGACGGTACAGCGCTGTCCTTCTGAGTCCAACCTGGCACATTGGATCCTGGCTCAGTCCGACGGGATTTAAAGGTGCTCATGTACGTCAGCCTCGTGTCGGTTGATTTACTGGCACGTAAGAGAACTCCTGAGAGAGAACATTCCGTCTCCGAAAACCATAAAAATGTAGTTACTGGTAAGTAAAGTAAATAACATTAAAAATTGGGAATAGGAGAGGTGTGATACTTGGAAGAATGAAGGTATCGGCCACAAAGGGTGCGAAAATGAAAGACTCCCTAGGCCTCGACCGTCGGGGTCGAAAAAGAACAAGAGTTGACGAAGGAAGGTCGGATAAGATAGATGAAGGTGAGGAGCCTGGCATAAGTAAGTGGGAGTAATGCCAGACTCAGCTAGGGAACCCGTTGTCGCCATAGCACGGTCCCAACATGAGAGGCCCTGGGTGCCTTATAGTCACCTTTAATGACAGGCAGGGAATGCCATGGACGCATTCGACTGCACCACCAACAGAGAGTGATTCACCTAAGTTGTCCACCTCAAATATCTTATGATCAGTTAAACATATGGACATTCTCTTTCCAAATTCTTAAATTGTATTAATTTCCGCGGTTTCCCATTTTCATACTAGGCAAATGCTGGGGCTGTACCTTGATTAAGGCCACTGCCAATTCCTTCCCATTCCTAGGCCTTTCCTATCCCATCGTCGCCATAAGACCTACCTGTGTAGGTGCGACATAAAGCAAAATAGCAAAAAAAATGTATTAAGGGGCTTGTAAAGTGCTGTCCTATTCCTCTCGATCACATACGCTATTACCCAGAAACAGGCAGCAACTGTTTTAAATGGTACTATACTAAGTCAACAAACAGAACAATTAAGAATTGAGCGACAAATTCAATGATGCGCTTACTTTGCAAATCAGACGAGTACTTTGAAGGGTTTCAAATGTGACGGTAGAGAGAAAGCGACACGCCACTCGCTCTGATGTCCAGTGTATTGTCCTCCCACGCTTTGTTGATAAACACACACACGAACGTATTCCATACATCATCATCATCATCTGTTTACCCTCCACGTTCGGTTTTTCCCTCGGACACAGCGAGGGATCCCACCTCTACCGCCTCAAGGGCGGTGTCCTGGAGCTTCAGACTCTTGGTCGGGGATACAACTGGGGAGTATGACCAGTACCTCGCCAAGGTGGCCTCACCTGCTATGCTGAACAAGGGCCTTGTGGAGGGATGGGAAGATTGGAAGGGATAGATAAAGAAGAGGGAAGGAAGCGGCCGTGGCCTTAAGTTAGGTACCATCCCGGCATTTTCCTGGAGGAGAAGTTGGAAACCACGGAAAACCACTTCTAGGATGGCTGTTGTGGGACTCGAACCCTCTACTCAGTTGACGTCCCGAGGATGAGTGGACCCCGTTCCACACCACTTTTCAAATTTCGTGGCAGAGCCGGGAATTGAACCCGGGTCACCTGGGGGGGGGGCAGCTAATCACACTAACCACTACACCACAGAGGCGGACTAATTCAATTTTCAAGTTGGAATTTACCTATACGCGGACGATATGGTAATTACGTCGCCACACCGAGATGAACATCGGAAAGCAATCATCAACCTGTCGAAAGTCCGCTTTCGTAGCGTAACGGTTAGTGTTATTAGCTGCTGTCCTTGGGGGCCTGGGTTCGATTCCGGGTACTGCCAGAAATTTAAGAATGGCAGGAGGGCTGCAGCATCTCGGGTTGAAGACACGAGTTTTTTTTACCTGTAACGTGGTCCAAAGGAAACAATCTAGAAATGAATGAACAGAAAACACTGGTCTTTGCTTTTAGAAGGGGAGGAAGGCGAGCCGCAACAGACACACTCAGTTACGAAGGCTCACCTCTAAGGATTGTAAATACGTTCAAATATCTCGGAATGACTACATTTACAGAAAAAAAAGGAGTCTGGCAGCAATAAACGACACAGATCATGTTAGGGGACGATGCGCATTCGTATCCCTGAAATATCACTATAAAATTTGTCACAAATGGAACATAATAATTGCTTTTACACATATCAAGTGAAAAATCTGCGGCAAATTAAGAAATACCGTCGTTATTTGAGAAATATGAAAACATACTTAAGGCTTGTAGACAGGACTGGTTTATGTCGTACTCCGCTGCTGGTGCCATCTTTTGTTACTTTCTTGAGGTCCAGGGCTAGCACCGTGGAATGGGAGTGCTATGTCTGTAGATTCTCATTATCTTTGTCCATATGACTAGAGCGGCCAGTTCAAACAGCAAAATGGAGGTCAACAGAAAAATAGTATGATCCCTGGACCAACAAATATTTTTATTTTTGTTCGAACGAAAGTAGCTCGATCCCTGGACCAATAAATCACTAGTCCATAGAATTCTTCTTATGTACATTGGCCATACCATTTTGTCGCCTATCGCGATACAATTCAGGAAATGATGTCATTGACAACTGAAGCAATGAAAGGAAAGCAAAGAACTTCAGTGAACACAGACATCACACACGAAATTGTTGAAAGTGTAAGACAAAAGACATACGTGTGTCACTGTGAGCTTAACACCAAATGTACTTGTAAAGTGGTAAAGTACGTATACACAATATTCTACAAAAATCAAGCATTTCTTAATTTGCCACAGATTTTTCACTTGATATGTGTAAAAGCAATTATTATGTTCTATTTGCGACAAATTTTATAGTGATATTTCAGGGATACGAATGCGCACTATACCCGGCATGTGTTGTAGGCCTACCTAGTTTTCGCGAACCAAACCATGATTTTGTGTGCCGATGGTGTGAAAAATGTTACGGTCGTTACCACGCCCTGGAGTGCCTGAAAAGGCTCTGTAGCGAATAAGTTTCTTTTCTTACACTTTGTGTTCTTTTCCATTTAATAAAAAGTAATTCAATTTTCTCAGTTAAGCCAGTACTGAAAAAGTACAGTGGGTACTTATCTCAACTCGACCACTGCTTGTTGCTAACGTACATCGATCTTACGTATTGGATCAAAGAGTCCAACAATATTGTTGTCCGTTAAGTTTGCATTCAATGTCATTCATTGGATTTTGACGGTGTTGATTTCATCTCATGTACCATGTACTCACGAGAAGGACTATAAAGCACTTATATTATTACAATTTCACTGTATAATACAGTCTGTTTCTGATTCAACTGCAACGAAACAAAAGCTTGTAACTCCGAAATGCTGTAGACCTACATCATCCTGGTTTTCCTCCGGCGAGGTAATGGCGAGGTATGTGTGTTTAACAACAAGGTATGAGTCAAGCACGAGAACTACGTACCCAACATCACAACTAGTGGCGCATCCCTTTCTGTCTAGTGTCTACACGTATGAAACGAGTGAATATCACCAAAAGAACTCGTCGGATTTGCAAAATAAGCACGTTACTGAATTCTCCGCTCGATTCGTAGTTGTTCTATTGGGTGAAATTATTATAGCCCCAATAAACAAATTTGCTACCTGTTTCTCGGTAACTGCGTATGTGATCGAGAGAAATAGGACAATACTTTACGAGCCCCTTAATACAATTTAATAATTTTAAAATAAAATGTCTATATTTTTAACGAATAAGAAGATATTTGAGGTGAACAACTTAGCTGAACCATTCTGTAAATAATGGGCTGTTTGTGCCTATTTATGTAGAAGTAACTTCAGATTTTGCCTTGATATTTGTCCGCCATGCAGGTATTGATTTACTCTGCTGGCATTTCCGATATTTCAACATTTAAGATGATATAATATCGTAAATGTTCGCTTGACGCAAATAGGAACATGGAACCACGATGTGCAGTACAGAGACATTCACTCACCATGCATAATATACTGGCCATCATTAGGTATTAGTCTAACATCACTTGAGAAGAATTTTTCGTCAGGATCTTCATCATTATATCTTAGAAGAGTTTCCTCCCACAGGTCCGGATTACCAGTGCATAGAAGAGTTATCAGAAAAATCGCACTCAAATTAAGGAACCTGCATATCATTCCAGGCGAAGGGAAGTAACCATGGTAGCGCTCGTAGTGACCAACAATAGTGTCTACGTGAGAAGTGAATTTTGTTGTTTCAATATTCACCTAGTTCTAGGGCTTAAAGTAACATATTCTTCTAGGTCCACCTCTGTGGTGTAGTAGTTAGTGTAATTAGCTGCCACCCCCGGAAACCCGGGTTCGATTCCCAGCTCTGCCACGAAATTTGAAAGTGGTACGAGAGCTGGAACGGGGTTCATTCAGCCTTGGGAGGTCAACTGAGTAGAGTTAGGTTCGATTCTCCCCTCAGCCATCCTGGGAGTGGTTTTCTGTGGTTTCTTGCTTCTCCGTGCACGTGCCGCGATGGTACCTAACTTAAGACAACGGCCGCTTCCTTCCCTGTTTCTTGTCTATCCCTTCCAATCTGCCAATCCCCGCCATAAGGCCTCTTTCCAGTATAACAGGTGAGGACGCCTCCTCCCCAGTTTTATCCACCGACCCAATATCTCACGCTCCAGGACACTGCCCTTGAGGCGGTAGAGGTGGGTTCACTCGCTGAGTCCCGGGGAAAAACCAACTCTAGAGGGTAAACAGATTAAGAAAGAAGAAAGAAATTAAGATGTTCTAGTTGTTGTTTATATCCTTACTTCTTCTTCTTGACCTCCTTCTCAAATTGCCTTGTCCGTAAGCCACGGGTGTCAACCTTTGCTTACCGTAATCGGAGTGGCCGTGCTAGAAACACCCACGTTGCTGGCTCAGAGCAAGTGAACGCCTAGCGGTGACAGGCTCCAGTTATCTGGTGTATGCATACATTTTAGCCGGGTTTTGAGGTAAGGAAAAAACGTGATTTTGAAGGGAAATTATTTTCTTGTTTATTCAAAATATTGGCCATTGCCTTCTACACACTTCGTCAATCTTTCAGGTAAGTTATGAATACCATGCCTGAAAAACTGCTTGTCCTTTGTGGCAAACCATTCGTCGAGCCATTTTCCAACTTCCTCGAAATTGCTGAAGTGCTGTTCTGCGAGCGCGTGCTCCATTGATGCGAAGAGGTGATTGTCAGATAGCGCCAGGTCGGGGAAGTACGGCGGGTGCAGAAGAATGTCCCATCCAAGCGATTTCAAGGTGTCTCTCACTGGTTTTCCTGTGTGAGACGGCACATTGTCGTGTAAGAAAATCACTTTGCCGTGTCTTCTGCCCCATTTCGGTCGTTTTTCGATCAATGCGTGATTTTAATTAATCATTTGTTGGTGATAGCGTTTTGCATTAAAGATTTCGCCGGGCTTCAGGAGTCTGGTCCCATCAGACACAAAGCATTGTTGCCTTACCGAAGCGATTTGTCGACACCATGTCTCACATGTTCTAACCGATGAAGCGTGTACACTCTTTATGTTTCTACCTGCAAACGATGATTTTCCACAGCCATTTCTTTTTGATTAAGTAAGAAAAGCAACGCGTGCCGCAAATGTTCCTTTTCAGGCACAAATATCGACATGATCACTGAACGATGCAACACAGACGCTAATGTTTGGCGGACTCAACTTGCGTGTGTGGGTATGTGTCAAATTCATACGCTGTGTACTGTTCGCTGGCACTATCTCTTAGTCAAACCAGAAAAGTCTTATGCATGCACCTGGTAGTAATTTGTTAATGTGTGTTTGTATCATGCCGGCCCGCGTTGTAGGTGTAGCAAGCCCACCTCTTACCCGGGGCTCCGGGTTCGATTCCCGGCTAGGTCATGGATTTTTACCTGGATCTGAGGGCTGGTTCGCGGTCCAGTCAGTCTACGTGATTGCAATTGAGGAGTTATCAGACGGTCTAGGAAATCAAGAATAACGGCCGAGAGGATTTGTCGTGCTGACCAAACGACACCTCATAATCTGCAGGCCTTACAGATGAGCAGTGGTCGCTTGGTAGGCTTAAGGGGTTTGGTTTTGATTTTTGGTGTTTTTATCACCACGGTTGTTTGAAGAGATGTTACTCCTATATGAAATCATGGCGTTTTGCTACAGAAGAAATATAGTAAAGGCATAGTGAAAATGAAAATGGAAACCTACAACCTTTTTCCAGTCTTGAGCGAATCAGGGATGAAATGAATGAACCATATATAGGCTATTATTGCAATGGGGTCGCCACTCCCAAGGTGATTATTAATGGCTGATAAATGCTATGAAATGATGTATGTATGTATGTTTAGTCATCAGCCCGAAGGCTGGTTGGATCCTCAACAGCTCCGCCATCAGCTGTCATAGATGGCCTAGGCATCACTGGAGAGGCGTACTAGGGATATGAGGAGTGAGTTAGTTTCCCGTTGCTTTCCTCACTGAGCCAGAAGTTGCTATTACATATCAGTCTGCCAAGCCCACTGAAATGCATGCACCAATCGACCCTATGAGCAATAGTTTCACACCATTCATAGCAGGGACTGGCTGCATAAGGAATGGCATTACTAGCATCGCTCATACCTCAGTCACTTTCATATTGTCAAAGCCAAGTATACGACAGAGACAGATCAATGAAAGTAACAAAATTGCTCTAGCCTATACCAGAAGACATAGTGCACTGTAAACACTAGGTCTTGCCAGCAAAGGGAGAGAATTGTTGGAATGAAAGATGACAGGGAAAACTGGACAGTAAAGACATAGTGTTTAGCATCATTCTGCTCAGTAATATTGTTCATATGAGAGATAAGCATGCTTAATTATTTTCTGGTAAACATTTATTACAAAGGATGTGGTTTCTGGAATTTCATGGAAACTTATATTCTATACGTAAACGACGTATCATCTAACTTAAAGAATTGTAGCTGCAATATTTACGCGGACGCTCTACAACTATATTGTCACTGTAAGACCTCTTATTAAATCAATCAATCAATCAATCAATCAATCAATCAATCAATCAATCAATCAATCAATCAATCAATCAATCAATCAATCAATCAATCAATCAATCAATCAATCAATCAATCAATCAATCAATCAATCAATCAATCAATCAATCAATCAATCAATCAATCAATCAATCAATCAATCAATCAATCAATCAATCAATCAATCAATCAATCAATCAATCAATCAATCAATCAATCAATCAATCAATCACCACAGATCTGCATTTAGGGCAAACTCCCAGGTGGTAAACATTCTATATGTTATTTTCCTAGTCTTTCATTAAATGATTGCAAGGAATTTAGAAATTTATTGAACATCTCTCTTGGTAAGTTATTCCAGTCACTAACTCCTCTTCCGATAAAGAAATATTTGCTCCAGTTTGTCCTCTTGAATTCCAACTTCATCTTCATATCGTGAACTTTCCTACTTTTAAAAACACCAACCACACTCCTTTGTCTACTAATGCCATTTCACTTCATCTCTCCATTGAGAGCTGGGAACGTACCGCTTAGCCGTGCAGCTCGTCTCCTTTCTCCCAAGTCTTCCCAGCCCAAACTTTATAACATTTTCGTAACGCTTCTCTTTCTTCGGAAATCACCCAGAACAAATCGAGCTGCTTTCCAATGGATTATTTCGAGTTCTCGAATCAAGTAATCTTGGCGAGTGTCCCATACACTGGAACCATATTCTAATTGGGAGCTTACCAGAGACTTATATGCCCTTCCCTGTATATCCTTACTACAACTCCTAAATAATGGCATTTTGTTCCGTTTATCATCATACCATTGCGTGTTGTCCAACTCAGAGCATTGTCGAGTTCCTTCTGCGTTTGCTCACAATCTTGTAATGCTCTTATTCCTCCATTTAGTGTAACATTATCCGCAAAAGAGTCTTATCTCTGATACTTGCTTCCGATAATTGTACGGACACAGAACCTGATATTTATTTATTTTCCGTGTCCAGATACATTGTTAAATAATGTTTTTCGAATATTCGGCTACAAGGACACCTTTATCATTGGCCTGCAAAACATCTTCTTTGTTGTACGGTGATGGCAAATGCTGACAAACCAGAAGGTGTTTTTCATCCTGTAGTAGTCGACACTCACAGGTCATGTCTCCCTGTATATAGTCCCACTTAACTAGGTTAGACTTGCACTTTGAAACACCTGTCCGCAGTCGACTGAGGGTCTTCCAGATGGGATACGGAAGGCGAAAACCTGCAGAAGGTTCTTAGATTACGTACTTGCAGTTGCCATAGTTCATGCCTTAGTTTTTCTGACGTATCAACAAGTGGTATGGTTGTTCTTAAGAAAACAGGCTAATAGCTGTAACTTTGGCAAAATTTTCATTTTCTAGGGTACTAAAACATAGCGTCCACCATTTTTTAGGGGGGAGGAAGTAAGTGAACTCATGTCCTCATCCCGAGGAGGTGCAGCTCTTTTCAGGCACACCCCCAGTGGAGGTGAGCTACATGTAGCATTTCAACCACACACCAGCCCACCTGCCAGTCTTAAATTTCTAGCAGTACCGCGAATCGAACCCGGGCCCCCAAGGACGGCAGCTAATAACACTAACCGTTACGCTACGGAGGGGAACGGGGGAGGAGTTCAAAATGAAAAACTTAACTTTTTTTGGAATTTTTCCGTAGGTTACAGGCTAATATCCATCAGTTTGCCCACATTTAATGTTTCAGATAATCCGGAAGTGTGTAAACATTAATATTCAGTGAGTCAGTGAGTTAGTCTTCTGGCTATATATACAGTCATAGGAAAAAGTATACGTACACCTTAAACGTTAAGCAATGTTGTCGTTTGTAGTTGACGCATTGCCCATAGGCTGCTAGAAATTTCACTACTTTCCTATATTTCGGTATTTCGCGAAACATGAATATGACTACGTACCGGAAATAACAATAGTACTTTAGTAATGTTTGTTTTAACAAACGTGTCATCCAATAAGTTCGAAATATAGATGCATAAAAAGTATTCGTACAGATGGTTTATTTCACATTAAAGTCCTTGATAACATCCCTTGCAACGCAGGTAAGCAGGAAAGGTCACGTCTTGTACCAAGTCAGTTGTGTTTCTGTCGTTTTAAACAACAAATGATACAGTCAATCAGTAAGATGGGCCGCAAAATGAAAGAAACAACGGAATAAGAGATAATAATTGTAATCCGGGCTCATCATTCCTGTAAATCGCTCTCGGAAATATCGAAACTTGTGAAGAGACCAATATCTACAATTCAGGAAGTTATTAACAGGTATGGTGAGAGAAAATCTATCAAAAATGCACGTAAATGTGGACGTCCATGAAATCTAGACGATCGAACTGAAAGACTAATCCTCAGGAAAGTAAAGAAAAATCCTAGAATCAGTGCTGAAAAACTGAGGTCGGAAGTAGGAAATGATTTAAAACTTAATATCTGTGCTTCCACAATTCAAAAATTTCTATATACGAATGGGTATCATTGTAGAAATGTCAGACGAAAACCTTGAATTATCCCAGCAAATAGGAAGAAAAGACTACAATATGCTACAGACTATAAACATGCTTCTCTAGAATTCTGGGATCGAGTTATATTTATGGATGAAAGTAAATTGACTGTTTTTCAAGAATATGGCAAAAAGACGTGGAGGGAAACGAACACAGAACTCGAAGAAAAAAATCTGCTCCCTTCAGTGAAGCATGGTGGAGGTTGTTTAATGGTTTCGGGGTGCATGAGCTCAGCTGAAGTAGGTTCCTTAGAATTCATAGATGGAAAAATGGACCGTAAATACTATATTGATGTTTTGAAGAAACATCTGGCATCTAGTGCCGAAAAAATGGGACTTCTGGGTAGTTATGTATTCATGCAGGATAATGATTCAAAGCATACGGCCCTTGATACGCAATTGTGGATTTTATACAACACACCCAAATACATGGTAACACCCCCCATCCCCGCATCTGAATCCGATTGAACATGTGTGGGCTTATCTTGAAAAGGGACTGAGTACAAGAAATATTTCATCAAAGCCAGTTTTGAAGATGGCTCTTTTGGAAGAATATGATAAGATTGAGCCCACTTTCACCTCCAAGCTAGTTCATTCAATGCCTAGGCGGCTTGAGGCCATTGTAAAATCAAAAGGATTGCCAACAAAATATTAAATTTGTACTAAAATCAGTGGGGAATGAAAGTAAAACCGGACTGTACGAATACTTTTTATGAGTATGAAATCATGATATTTTCATTTATTTATGTATTAATGACAGAAACGTCTATCAATTGTGTGTTTTATAATGTATATATCTTTACATAGTGTACAGAAAGCTAACATTTTGATGTTATTCAACGTACATGACAATAAGTGTACTAAGTAAAGTATTTTTGTTTCACTATTAAGTGTACGAATATTTTTTACTGTGACTGTATATATTTATTGCACCCGTCCACCTCCCGAGTCCCAGACTAGCATTATCTCAGGGGTGTCGGTTCATTATTTAAGTCATCAAGTATAAATATAGAGGCATAATAGAACACGGGAATGAACGGAGCAATTAAAATTAAAATGGGGAAAGCTCGATTGTAAACTTGAATTTAAGGACTCCATGATAGGACTAGGAAGTTGCAGTTAACTTAAAAAAAGGTATCATCTAACTACAATAAAAAGATTATGAGAATGGTTTCCTTTGAAATAATTGCCAGAAGGAGCAGTTTATTACGCCATCCGACGTACGAAAGTTTGATACATTTGGCAATGATATTTAAATTTCCACACATGTTACATAAATAAATCACTTGCTATACCGCAAGTGGTATCAATATGTTGCTGGGTTGCTTCTGAAAGAAATTACAAGTGGAGTATAACTTATGGATCGATTCCATTTGAATCGAACCATTGTTCAAGGATATAGCTTCCTTCTATCGGGAGCCCGAGCATAACCCATGTTACGGTCGGCTTCTCGATTTAACTAAGATGATGTACCCCGGCTATATACATTTTTCCGAGACCGGTACTCGGACTGGGTAATGTTTCTCGTGAATTACGAAAAATGGATTACACGGACAGTTCCTATCTTACGATGTCCAGCTGATGCCATACCACTGAATTGGCATTTATATTTTATTTACACATGATCTGAAATGTTACAAAGTAGCCTCAGTAGAATACTGCCACAGATGAGATAACGAGAAGCGGTGGGAAATACCGTGCCGATGACCTCCCCTCGCATCGCGAGCGAAGTAAACAAACACACCAAGTATTACTGTAACTCGTCCCGTGCGGAAACCGTACAATAACGAGGTAACAAATGACTATAATATTTATTATTCTTATATTCAAACATACGAGTAGAGGGATGTTGTCACCACTTATTTAATCCAATATCGTCAGAATATTTATTTAACCACGAAATTATCATCCTTGAAATTATTATTATTATTATTATTATTATTATTATTATTATTATTATTATTATTATAATTATTACTCAACGGTTCCTGGCACTGTCACGTTTGATTAATATCGTCATTATTATGCGGGACGCAAACACAAATGGTTATTACTGTTATTATTATTATTATTAGTATATCCCTCTGATGGTTATTATTATTATTATTATTATTATTATTATTATTATTATTATTATTATTAATTATTATTATTATTATTATTAATGAATAGGTGACTCCAGATTTTATTATTATTATTAACGTCACTCAAGATATTATTATTAATGTCATCATCATCATCATCTGTTTACCCTCCAGGTTCGGTTTTGCCCTCGAACTTAGCGAGGGATCCCACCTCTACCGCCTCAAGGGCAGTGTCCTGGAGCTTCAGACTCTTGGTCGGGGGATACAACTGGGGAGTATGACCAGTACCTCGCCCAGGCGGCCTCACCTGCTATGCTGAACAGGGGCCTTGGGGAGGGATGGGAAGATTGGATGGGATAGGCAAGGAAGAGGGAAGGAAGCGGCCATGGCCTTAAGTTAGGTACCATCCCGGCATTCGCCTGGAGGAGAAGTGGGAAACCACGGAAAACCACTTCCAGGATGGCTGAGGTGGGAATCGAACCTACCTCTACTCAGTTGACCTCCCGAGGCTGAGTGGACCCCGTTCCAGCCCTCGTACCACTTTTCAAATTTCGTGGCAGAGCCGGGAATCGAACCCGGACCTCCGGGGGTGGCAGCTAATCACGCTAACCACTACACCACAGAGGCGGCATTATTAATGTCACTCAAGATTATTATTATTATTAATGAACCGGTCACTTCCGCCAAAAATGCATTAGGATATCGGTCGCAATTACAATTTTTTCACCGATCAACCAACGACATCATTACTGTTATTTATGACAATTATTTTAATCTGACCGCGACGATTTGACATCGTCCTAACATTGTTGCTATTATTATCGGTTGCATATTCTCATTTAGATTCCCGTTTAACATCTTTATCAACGCTCAATTAATTAAGGCGGTCCAATCCTTTATCTGCAATATTTATTATTATCATCATCACGCCATCATGATTGTCATCACTCGTCATTACAATGATTACAATATCCGATCATTTATGTGGAATCTGAACTCTCATTATCCTTAGATCCGTAGTATCTCGACGAATAGCGGTGCAGTCTATTTATTTCGTACATGCTGTCATGGGTTCGAATTCTACCCGCTACGTAACTCAGTATTTCTCTGTGACACTGCCCGTACATTTTACACTCATTTCAATATCCTAAGTGTCTCTCGTACGGAATTTATATCCCTGTCTATCTCAATATTCCTTGATTCATTTATTTCTCACAGAATTATCAACTGACTTATTTATTCCACTTCTGACATCGTACGACCTTTTATTATCTGACTGCAGATCCTTTAACATTTTTCTATCTCATTTTGATCCACGCCTTAGTTCGTTCTCCACAAATAATCGTAACATTTTGAAATTATATTTACCAAAATTTGACAATCATGGTTTCGTAATATTAGTCCTACGTGTTCCGGCTACTGAATTACAAATTTAAGACACGACATTTATTCGTAAAGAAAAATATTGGACCGTAATTTAAACCACACGTTCATTAACATGTACGGATTATTAGCACCGATCTACATTTCAATATTATTAATTTATGAAGTTAAATTACCACACACTTTAATTCCGAATTAAAAACGACATCCCGTCATTAAATGATTCCCGACAAACTCAACACCTGATCACTTAAATTTTATTATTACGCACGGCTCACTAAAAATTTCCAATATCTCATGAATTATTATTATTATTAATATCGCTTCTCACAAATTTAACAACTTTACTTTGGTATGACAAGGCTGGACTTTCCTTCAATGTCATTACATAACTCGTCAAACTGACAAACAGAAAAGCACACATCGGGTCTATTTGACTATGATAACAAAATCAAATGTAAAAAAAAATATTCTTGACTACAAAGAAAATATGAATGCATGCATGACTTAACGTACTACCCTATATCTACAAAATTTACACCTACAACAAACTGAATACATAAAAAGACCCGATTATTTACATTGTTATTATTTAATACTGTCCGTGCTACAAATTTAGGATGGGGTCGTTAAGCGACTCATCTTGTTACAGAAGGTAACCAAGTCTAACCAAATTATTCCCATTTTTCCAATCACGCTAACATTTCCCAAATATTATCTACATTTTAGTACTCATCTTAGTTATCGGTAATCCATTGCAGCTTGGCAGATGAGAGGCTCCTTTCGGCCCCTCTCCGCCGTATTACTCCTCCATTCTTGATGGCGTAGTTCCACAAATGATTTCCTGGCACATTACCATTTTTACACTAATACTTTAATTATCACAATACTTCACCATTGACAATGTTAACACTGAAAACTTTACTTTTATAAAACAAATTAATACCCTAGACCCAAACATTTAATATTTTACACTGTTTTAAGCTTCGTCCAATTACCGCACAATGGACATGGACACGTACGCCGGTGTGTCGAATTTTACGCCCGTCGCGATTTATGTCGTCCGACGTGATACGCCTGTTTCATACGGCCCTCTTGAAGTGTTCATGATAGCGGTTCGATATTCCAAAGTACAGGCTATTATTCCCTCAAAGTACTGTTCGTCACACAGTATGTTATTTACGTACTTATTGCGGTGCAATTTATATTACTCACTCTTACAATGCAAATAATTGACTTCACTATGATATTTATAACTGGCAAACACTGTCCTAAGTTAACTACTTCCAGTTCATGTTGCTTGAGCGCGATCACATTTTATAAGTACTGGCGGATGCTCGCGCCATTAAATGTTGGGTTACTGTACGCCCGACGGATTTGAAGTCAGCTGCGAACGACGGTTCAGCTCCAGAGATTCACTTCAAGTGTGTTTTGCGAGTATCCTTTGTCCCGTATATATGGATGAAGCTTTCCCTCGCGGATTCATTGACGTCATACCCCTGATTGACTTTGGGCCTACGGGTTCAATATATATATATACCAGGTGTATGCATAAGTCTTTTCCGGTCTCAATAAGAGATGGCGCCAGCGAACATTACGCAGCGTATTAACTTGATAGATACCGGTACGTCAGTTTCTTTGTCTGACATTAACTTACCAACACACACAAGTTGAGTCCGCCAAACATTAGCGTCTGTGTTGTATCGTTAAGTGATCATGTCGGCGTTTGAGCCCGAAAAAGAACATTTGCGGCACGGATTGCTTTTCATGGTTGTGAAAAGTCATCCTTTGCTGGTAGAAACATGTGGTGAACACGCTCCATCTATTAGAAGATGCGAGGCATGGTTTAGACAAAGACGCCTTGAAGTCGCTGGGATGGGACATCCTTCCGTAACCGCCGTACTGCCCCGACCTGGCGCCATCTGACTGTCACTTCTTCGCACCAATGGGCCACGCGTTCGCAGAGCAGCACTTCAGCATTTTCGAGGAAGTTGGAAAAATGTTCAACGAATGGCTTGTCGCAAAAGGCAAGCAGTTTTTTTGGCATGGTATTCATAACTTACCTGAAAGATGGGCGAAGTGAGAAGAAGCCGTTGGCCAATATTTTGAATTAAAAAAGAATTAAATTTCCTATAAAATTACGTGCTTTCTTTACCACAACATCCGTCATACACCTGGTATAAGATACGTACGTGTGGCGGCAAAACGGTTGGTGTTTTCGAAATCAGAACATCGTTTTCCATATGAACCACCTATTTTCACCAAAACCGGCAAATCATTGCAGGCCAGCGAATTATTTACAACAGTCATTACTTCCAACCTGTCATCCTATCACAGTCATAGATCACTACTTTCATTAAGTTGTGTTCAGATTTCTTCTACATTACCACATACCCACCTCAAGTGGCAAGTGGCTCCGTGGTTTGGGTCACATAGCTGTCAGCTGGCATTCAGAAGGGAGTGGGTTCGAACCCCGCTGTCGGCAATCCTCAAGTTGGTTCTCTGTTGTTTTCCCATTTTGACCAAGCAAATGCTTGGACTGTACCTGAGTTAAGGCCACGGTCGCTTCCTGTCCCATCGTCTCCATAAGATCTAGGCTATTTGTTTAAAGCAACTTAAAAAAGTGAGTTGGGAGGTTTTAATTAAATGCTGACGTGTGCGGTCCACCTCAGGAACACGAGCACTCTCTCTGTTACAGACAATACTGTGAGTACAATAGGTCACAAGAACAGACTTCAGTGGACACAAGAACTCTCAGACACATTGCTAGCAGACCGAGTGCCACTGATGGCCATTGTGTAGCAGGGCGAGCTCCTTTCACAGCAAGGCGACGAGCACGAAGTCGGTGGTATATATTTCGAATATCATTCAGGATGATTGCTAGCAGCCATTCAACGGGTGGGGGGAATTTTCACGAGGACAGAATACTATTTTAATTTCCAACAGACATGCGTTCTCAGACAGTTGTAAAACAGGCTTATGGATTTCCTTTGAAAAAAAAAAAAAGGATATGTATCTGGAAATGACAAACTCCACTCAGAGCATTGAGACGGCGTATTGTCCTACTGCCCGTTATTTTGTCGATAATGTGCCCTTTTAAGGCACCCGATGCGGTATTCTTCACACTAGTTTGATGCGCCGACTGCTCCTGTAAAGAATGACATAATAATAATACCTACCGCTCGCGTAGACTCTTCTCTCCTCAGGCGTGGTACGTCCTTCAGCTCCCTCGGGGTTGATAGGCCACACAACATCGGGGGTGAGGAAATGAAAGATAGGGGTCAGCTAACTAGTAAATGACGGTACCCATAGACTGAATTAAGTGTAAATTACAAAGTGATTTACTAACAAAAATTGGCAAAATGTGAAAAATGAAATTTAAATGGATTGAAATAAAATAAAATAAAATAAAATAGAATTATTGAAATTAAAATAATATTAAATGTTCTTCCTAACAATTAAACATCCGCCTTAATAACTTCGACTGAAGGTCGATAAAATTTAATAATGATGATCCTCATCGAACTAAAGTCTCTCATGTACATGACACGACCACAACAGACTGCTGGTCTAACAAATATACAGCCTCATTTGAATAACCACTCCTGAATACACACTTGGATCGTCCTTTCAGTGAACTGAATCTGGATAAATTAATAATTGATTGATTAATTAATTACACTGCCCTTTTACTTAAAGAACTTCCTAAGTTATTAAATCAAGTTCATATCAAATTGGCAAGCACCTAACTATCCAGCACATACTGGTGTACAGTAACCACGTGTAAATAAAGGCAATACCATGAACACGGCATTCCTTACCGTTTTATATAAGTTTGCCACACATTTAATACTCCGTGGCTGAACCAAGAAAATCATCACACCAAACACTGAGTAATAACCACCACTTATTTAGTTGATTTACGTCTTATTAGCTGTGATAGTCTGGACACTTAAACAACTAAAATAAATTAGGCTAAGTGCCAAAAAAAATATCTGAATAAATGAGTTCGACCCTTTTACAAATTAGTCTTTTATCTAGTCTGCCGCTACCTGTATTTTCATTAAGAATGAATAAATTATGATCTCAACTTTGATGGAGGCGGGTTCCATCTTGTTTAATTAATTTGCGGCACTCATGACAGAACTTATCATTAAAGGTCGATTCATTTACCTAACTTTGTAGTGGATTTCAAAACCTTGTTAGTTACAATTGTCTTACGGCTTGAGCATACCTACTACATTGATTATTGACTTTGAACCATCAGTGATCTATTAACCTAACACCTGAAATATTTATGTACAAAATAACGTAATAAATGGAGAAGCAACTGCTCCAGAAGAGACAACTAAACTCAAAAATAACCTGACTACTCTACTTATTTACATCAATAAACCATCACAATATTCATGTACCATCAGACGTTGTAAAAAAATACGGTAACGAAAATATCCGCCAAAGAAAAGAAAAACCTAGCAAAAGGAATCTCAAAATACACGTGATCACTGCCTATCAAATTTAAAATACAACACGC
Source organism: Anabrus simplex (assembly GCF_040414725.1). NCBI lineage: Eukaryota > Metazoa > Arthropoda > Insecta > Orthoptera > Tettigoniidae > Anabrus > Anabrus simplex. The sequence continues at coordinate 32,586,030 of NC_090265.1, read as the reverse complement.
AACATCGTGATGTGGAAATAATTCCCAAAATGATTCAAATAACAGCTAAGTGAATTTGACGGCAACCTCTTAATATCAGACGTAACTGAGCATGACATTGCTCCATCTTTTACGGATAATAACACTTGGATATTATGTCATCGATAATTACCAATGACTATCAAAACCACCCATTGTTTGGTCGCTCTGTTCATGACTCGGCTCGGACTCTAATTTGTCTGTTTCCGAGCACCATGTTGTCCAAAGAAAATATTTGAAATGCACAGGCTTCCGCCTACAACTATCACACATGTCGTCGAAATCTTAACTTTGTCAGTTAAATTGTTTATCTCTCAATTCTATTATTCATCACATTATTCTTATCGTAGCGCTTCTCAACATAGCCTCGCTCATAACTGCAGTAACACACTGTGTCGTTCACATACACGTTATTACGACACTATTATACGACATGTTTCTCAAATCTTACATTTATCATTTCACAATTATCGTCATCAGGGGCATTACTATCTCTTTATCCATTTTCTTGATCTCATTTCACTCACATTCCATGAATTATCAGAGCTGCCTGTCAATGGTTTCCCTGTCTTTATTTATCGACTGTAATAACAAGATTGCCTGCCAAATACACAGCTATCAAAAATATGAATCCAAAGTACTCGCAAAGAAAAGCGAGTTTCGGGTTAAACATTACATCACAAAAATAAAAGGTATGAGACATACCGCAAACGGCCCTCTAACACGTAATCACGCCAACAATGAAATACTAAATTGGATGCGCCATAACTACTGCTAATTAAACATCAAAATAATGCGGCAGCATCCATAAAATCAAATGTCATCAAGTAACATTTCCAATTATTATTATTATTATTATTATTATTATTATTATTATTATTATTATTATTATTATTATTATTATTATCATTACGTTAAAAATCTGCAATTACAGTAGACATGAATTATGTAACAAATATTAGGATTCCCATATGTCAAAACAATAGCACACGCTAGAAATGATTCAAAATATATGACAAAAACTACTGAGAAAAGTACGAAGATTTATCTGACTATTATATTCATCATCATCATCATATTATTATTATTATTATTATTATTATTATTATTATTATTATTATTATTATTATTATTATTATTATTATTATTATTATCGTGACGCCATGGCATTTATATCCCGAATCGTTAGATATAATTGTCTTGGCCTCACTCCTAACTCTAAATATAAATGATATCAAAAACTTTAATTATCATCCGGTACGTGACATTATTATTTACAAGCCTACCTAAATTGCTAACCTACATCTGATCACTGATTGTTCTTAGTCCTCAATTATTTACATTTTTAAATAATGCTCATTGCTTTACCTTTGTGCTGGGAGGCAGGGTGGATCATCTGCCGGCCTCCATTACATGGGTTTAAAGCTCCATCTTCATCGCGATGTGGATATCCGATACTTCAGACACACGCACTGGATCCATTTTATATTTTGACGTTGCACACGATAAAATTTTGTACAAACACACGCATATTAAACACTCATATGAAGAAATACAAATTACAGCGTGTAGCACCTGACGTATGGACGTTGAAAGTCCGGAACAAGTTACCTGCCTGCTCGCCTCTGCGGTCTCTGCCGTTTGCTCTCACAGTTTGTTTGTATAAGGGATTACTGGTTGTTCACCCTACTCTGACAATAACACTGGATCCCAGTCCTTGTACCACTGCCTTGCACTAGTAAAGAAGGTTACCCTCGCGTAATTAGCTCTGCTAATATTCTGCTCCCTAGGTCTCAATTTGAATGGCAGTTCTATGAGAGTGTGGAAATTAAATACAGCTTTCCCAGTGAAATATGGAGAAATCTTATAAGAAGAATACTGTCCTCCAAAACTATAATTTCTCCACTAGAGAATTAGCATATGGGTTACTGTGACGAAAGAGAATGTTCTAAGGCTACATGTTGTTAAATTTTCAATGTTCGTCTCTGCTCCCGCCGGTCACATGACGTTATGAGTTCTTTAATGCAAGTGTCAAAAAGAAGTAACTATCATTGTCATTTTAAGTAAAATGATTATCTGATTATCTTCCTATACTCCGGTGTTCAATAAAAGTTCTGCCTAAATGTTCATCTTCTGACCAAAGACTTTACTCACATAAACAAAGACTTTTACTGACTCGACTGCCAAAGCCGTCTCTTAGCGCCTTCTGAAGAGTCACCTCTGTACACTGAAATTTCAAGTGAAAGTGAGCACTCAGCACTCTGCTGCTAGCGGTTTTGTAAACACTCACACCCCCACCTCAAAAATAGTTCCACTGGAAGGGATGTGGCGGATTACTACGGCACCCGGGATGATTTACCACTTGTCCGTATGTCAAATGTTCAGGAAATGTGTTCTAAATATTCCAACTTTTGGTCCGATTGACGTGTTGAACTGCGTTGTCATAAATGATCGTAGGTTATTAAATAAAATGAAGTGCGTCGTCCGACCTATTTACTGATGGCGTATGGCGCTTTCCCGCCATGACAGTTTGCTTCCTGGACGAAACCACCCTTCTACACAAAGTTGAAATTTTAATATTTAAGAGATAATTAACCTTACATTTACTTGAATAATTCCTCAAATATTATTCACAGATCAGGACATCGTGTTTCACTGCTATTTCTGCCACTAAATCGCGAAATACTGACTACTGATTCCCGCTAGGATGAGGCGGCAAATTTTGTAATTTTCTGATTGGTTGAGATCCTCCCGCGCCTCGCCGCTTGGACACTACCACTTGACTATCGAGGGGTGATAGCTATTATTGTTTTCTCTCTTCCACGCTAGGGTAGGGCACATTCCAACGTGCCGGTTCCCGTGAGAAGTCCGGATAGAAAGTCTGCATACTTCGGCATTATAAAACTTTGTTAGAGAAACCACTTAGCCAGCTACAACCTGTAAGTGCCTTGAAGTGTACTCTGAGGATATTTTTCCAGCCAGTACGTCTCCTTGGGTGGCGCCTTGGAAACTGCTTTTTCTTGCCTTCTGTACTATTCACATATGCGAATTTCAATCATTTAATTTATGCATGTAATATGCCCATTCGATTATGGGTGCAATAAAGACAGGGAAACTAAGGAATCTGACCCGACTGGAAGTTCTCTTAGTGTTATTTACGTGTTATATTTTGCACGGCATATGGAAAATCGTTGTATTCATTTTTGGTATTAACAAACAGATGTATTGAGTACATACTGTACCAGGAAATGATTATGGGGCCAGAGCATTGGAAATATCTCAGGCAGTGTTCGGTTTCTTATTGGAGCAGGTACAGAGATGGATTGTATCGCAGGGCGAATAATAGATGATACCAATATAAATGGTCCATTATTGGACATTATAAATTTTCCAGCTAACTCATTCTTGGTTGCCAGCGTTTCACCCTCGTGTGCTAGGGTGGGCTCATCAGTTGGTACCTAGCACACCTACCAATACGCTGGGAATCAACATCTATATCATCTGATGGCCAAGCAGGCATCGATTTTTAGTGATGAGACAAAGTCTCTTAGTGCATTGGCACTGCCGGTGGCTCCAGTTAGCCTACGCAGTGGCCTCCACGGTATGCACTAGCCAGCGTATTGGTAGGTGTGCTAGGTACCAACTGATGAGCCCACCCTAGCACACGAGGGTGAAACGCTGGCAACCAAGAATGAGTTAGCTGGAAAATTTATAATGTCCAATAATGGACCATTTATATTGGTATTATAAATTTACTCATTCAGGACAAATATTTCAGATTCCGTATGGGAATCAACATCTATAATAATAGATGGTAAAATATTTTTGACAATATTTATTAAAAATATGCATGAAAATCTCCCTGCAGTTGAAACTTCAAGAACTAATTTCCAGCCAATATTTTCAAAAATGCAGAAATAAAATATCGATGCTGTTGTATTCTGAGACATCTACTTGCTTAAAAATGTCCAAAATAAATATCACTCTTTTAGAGATTGTAAACAGCCTACCTACAGTAATATGGATATAAATACCAAAATAACACTTTGCACCTTGAATTTCATTAAGTCCTGCAGACCTACAGTTTTTCTAATTTTTTGAACATAATGTTAACACACACTTTCATGAATAAGTTGGTAGTTCAAAATAAAAGCTTTCAACGATGTATACTCCTACAGTTCATCTAAGTTGAAAAATAAAATAGTGTACTTGCAAACCCTAGAGTTCATCTACGTGAAATTACTTCAAGTTATAAATGATTTTATAAAGAAATTTACAGTTCAAAAGCAAGACACGAAGCTTTCTTGAATTATTATAAATCGCAAGCTGAAATTCTCACGAAGCACTTTACTGTTGTTGGAGCACTGTGATTAACTGAGTGCTTTGTTAAAAGTCAGTCAGTGGGATTACTCACTCAAGATATGAGAAGATCATCTGGAATCTGCTTATAAGTGTTGGTGTTGTGCTGTCCAGCGGCTTGGTGCCTGGAACATTCTGCAGCGTCCAGCCAAGGCTCGAACTCAGCACCAGCAGCGTGACAAGTCCGTTCGGTGAAGATACCACGTTAATCCCACGCTGGAAACGACGTTCGATGCAGCAGAATCTCACAATACTTAGCCAAGATTTCCGATGTTCTTTTAGATATAATGTCGGAACACGGAAAGTTCAATTGGCACTATTGAGCTTTGCGTTATCACTAAGATTGATATTATACACCGACACAAGTCTCAATGCAGAGTTCGTATTCTCACGTTAGTTTTACGGTGTTGAATACGTGACTTAGAATATCACAGTCTATGCTACAGTGTCATTCGTAAGTCAAGTTAATGAAGTAATGGCATACAGTCGTTTTCAAAACGGAAAACACGGTTTTTCACACACATCGTTTATAGAAAAAGGATTGGACGCTGTCACAGTTCATAATAGTTACCGATTATGTCTTAGGCTCGACCGTAGAATAATCATCACTGTCCATGAAACACTTGAGAAAATGTCATTAATAACAGTCTCTGGAATAATACTGTTCATAGATTAAGAAGATTTTATGACCGAATGTGCACAACACGAGTCCGTACGACTTAATATTGTCATAAAAAGTTCTTAATATTCATTTAGTTTCTCGTAGTGGTGATCGAAAGTTCGAGAGAATACACGAAAAAATAGTCACATTTAGCCTTGTTATTTTGTGAATATTTAGTGGAATAGTATCTTACATAGTCCACAATTGTACTAGTGCAGGAGAAATGTGTCTCTGAATCGTTAAAATGGTCACAAATTAGAAGTTTAGTTTATCACATGCAATGTCACTTGACCTTGCTCTACTCATGCGGTCTCCCTCACGTAGTGCAGTGAGAACGAGAACATTCTCTCACACAGTTGTTCGTGCATCGGAACTTAGCCGTTCGCTCATGAATAAAGATTTATAACTCGTATGTGCCAGAGCCTAGGCCTTCCTGGTACAATACTTTTTGCCACAAATTTTCGTATCAGTGTGAATTTTGAACCCTAAATGTTATGCTAATTTACAGTTGACATTTTTGACCTTATGGAGTCAAGTATTCTAAAATTGTTTCAGGGTATTGATAATTTGCCATTTTATTGAAAAATATTTTTTAGTGAGAAAGATTCGCTAAAATGTCTATTCTGTAATAACCTATCCCAGGGTTTTCCAAACTTCTTGAATCTGAGGCCCCCTGACTATACATCACGTATACCCAAGGGGCCCTTCGCCACTGCATTCACTAAACAAAAGAACGAGTTTTGTAATGATACCATGTTTGATTTTATTCGTATAATTTAGGACGAATATTTACTTTCTTTAAAAGTTTAATTTACTGTAACTTCAAAGATGCTTTATACATGCAGAGGCATTATAAAACAGTGTGACACTTGGCTAATAATAACCACAGTCTGGATCTGGAAACTTACTTGGAAATATTCACTTGTTCCGAGTGTTGTATCAATCGGACGGATGGTGTTGTTTTCCAAGGGTTTTACAACCGTAATCACTCGAACGGAAGATCAGCCACTACATTAGTGCTATTTCTGTACTTCCTTTTCATTTGCATGAGAGCAGAAAAGGTGCACACACACACACACACACACACACACACACACACACACACACACACACACACACACACACACACACACACACACACACACACACACACACACACACACACACACACACACACACACAGAGGTATGTTGTCATGAAAGGCATTGACCGGAGTGTTTCCTATCTAGAAAATGTACGTTATAGCGGATGTCATGATCAGAGACGTAAGGCTGTGATACATTCATGGAACTTTCTGGAGCTAAACATTCCACTCGAGCTCGATAGCTGCAGTCGCTTAAGTGCGCCCAGTATCCAGTATTCGGGAGATAGTAGGTTCGAACCCCACTGTCGGCAGCCCTGAAAATGGTTTTCCGTGGTTTCCCATTTTCACACCAGACAAATGCTGGGGCTGTACCTTAATTAAGGCCACGGCCACTTCCTTCCAACTCCTAGGCCTTCCTATCCCATCGTCGCCATAAGACCTATCTGTGTCGGTGCGACGTAAAGCAAAGAAAACAACATTCCACTCCATCTCATTCTCCACCCATATCATACTTCCATTATTTTTCTCTCTGCCAAGATACTTCGGCTAGTTCATCTTCATTAAGGGAGGACAGTTGGTGTTCTGTTTCAAAGAAGGAATTTCTGTTCCATGAGATTTTCTCAACTAGACGTGGAAAATATGGTCTGACAAGGGGGCATTCCCTACTCGTCACCACCGATTTCGCTCAAATTTATAGAACATGCAGGGCTTGGCTAGAAATGAAAGTACCCCAAGTGGGAACTCCAGATGGCCAAGCGTATAGAAAATAAAAAATAAAAATGTTGACGCGGCTCTCGCACCGTATAAGCAACTTACGTTACAGCGCACGCCGAGCAGTTGTTAGCGAAGCGGTAAGATTTTGGACTAGTAATTCGATGGTCGCGAGTTCCACTCCCCATGCGCAGAATATTTTTCTCAATTTGTATATTATTCATTTATTTTAATTTTAATTTATTTGTATGCAAAAGGCATATAGGACGTCATTATTTTAATGAGCACACAATTGTAGACAATTTGGAGTAGCGAACTTTCCCGATGTGTTCAAACAGAAATTCTTTTCTTCTCCTTTATTGGCTATCTCCCCTCATTGGGGAATGTGCCATGAACGTGCATAGTCGTTTTGCTGTAAGATTCGTTTCCATCTGACAAGTAAAGGTTGCTCCTTGCGGCTGTACACAAACAATAGATTCTTGGCGCAGGTAAAACAAAGTCTGACAATGAAATCCCAATTTTTTACCTCAATGACTTTTGCGTATAAATAAATAAATAAATAAAATTAATTATTCACCTTTTTGCTTAATTGGAAAATGAATAATATAAAAGTTGACAGAAAGAAACCATTCTCCACACGGAGAGTCGAGCCTACGACCACCAAACGACCAGTCCGAGCTGTTACCGCTACGCCAACAACTGCTCGGAGTGCGCTCTAACATAAGTGGCTTATGCGGTGCGGGAGCCGCGTCAACATTCTTATTTTTATTTTTATTTTCTGTACGCTTGGCCATTTGCAGTTCCCACTTGGGGTACTTTCATGTCTAGCCAAGCCCTGCATGTTCTATAAATTTGAGCGAAATCGGTGGTGACGAGTAGGGAATGCTGCCTTGTGAGTACGGATACTAGCAATACCTTACACTCCCTTGTAGTGTTTCTTCTTTTTTCCGCTGCTAACTTGTACCATCTATCGGCCAAGTTAAGACATAATTCCTGAAATTAGTTAATGGTTCTATGAATTGAATGTACAATAACATTTTGCTATTTAAGTGCTTGCATTATTATCGCGGACCGCTTGGATTATCATCGCGGCCCCCCAGAAGTTCACGGACCACATTTTGTGAATGGCTACCCTAGCCCCAAAATCCCAAATAAGCTCTGCGTCATAGCGAACAAAAATTAAGGAATTATTTTTTGATGTGTATAAAAATCTGATGAGCATTAGCTAACTTAAATTACAATATAAATCCTATGTCCGCCTCTGTGGTGTAGTGGTTAGCGTGATTAGCTGCCACCCCCGGAGGTCCGGGTTCGATTCCCGGCTCTGCCACGAAAATTTGAAAAGTGGTACGAGGGCTGGAACGGGGTCCACTCAGCCTCGGGAGGTCAACTGAGTAGAGGTGGGTTCGATTCCCACCTCAGCCATCCTGGAAGTGGTTTTCCGTGGTTTTCCGTGGTTTCCCACTTCTCCTCCAGGCGAATGCCGGGATGGTACCTAACTTAAGGCCACTGCCTTTGAGGGGGTAGAGGTGGGATCCCTCGCTAAGTCCGAGGGAAAAGCCGAACCTGGAGGGTAAACAGATGATGATGATGATGATGATAAATCCTATTATAACTGAACACCTGTAGCAGAGTATGAGATGGGATCTTTTGCCACATAACGTTCGTAAAATGAGGCTTGTAGCGTACGTTGGCCATGGTATTGAACATACACATGGTCCCTTGCGAGTTCAATGTTCTTCATGTCGCCCGAGATGCGAGTGAGCCACCTTCTTTGTGACGGGCACGCTCTGTGCAACGTTTTATGTTAATGAATTTTCTACATTTCCCTCTTCGTCAACAGGGGAATTCAATGACACAGCTAAAATAATGTTTTACGTAACCACCCTAGTATGATACAAACGTAACAAAATATAACTGCTAGTAGTGGTGTTGGCTGTTGTTTAAAAGGAAGTACAACTGGGCAACCACCATATTATAGTATAAATTAGTGAGCAAAAGGGAAGGCATTCGACACGTTCGTAATGTGAAAAGATGAGGGCCTGGAAGGATATTATTATTATTATTATTATTATTATTATTATTATTATTATTATTATTATTATTATTATTATTATTATATATAATTCGCTGGGGCCATCAAGGACCACGTTAAGTCTTGTTGCATTTGACACTGAACTTGGCCTTCTTTAGAGCCCAAATTTCCCTCATTCTTTGTGAGTGGGCCTGCTTACGCTCCTCTGTCCAAGGGGCACCGTATCTTCTCTTCGGCTGCTCGTCTCGGTTTAGCCCGTTCGTCAATATTTTCTTGCGGAAGACATCTCTCTTAAGGGCGCCTTCAGCTGAGATATGTAGCATTTGCAGGTCTTCTTTGGTATTTCTAAACCAGGGAATTGTGGTTTTGGGGTTTGAATAAAAAAAGTGAAAGATTTCTTTAGTTAACTTTCTTCCGTCCTTTTCAGATGACCGTAAAATCGTGCCCATCTTTTTCTGATTGTGTTGGTAATTTTCTCTATTTTGCTGTAGACTTCCTTGTTGGATCTCTTTTGATGGATTCCATATCTGTACTTTGATCCCAAGATTCCTCTCACAATTTTGCGTTCTCTTTTCTCCAGTTCTTCAAGGAGTCCTATGTTGGCATTTAGAGTCAGGGTTTCGGCTGCATATAGAACTACTGGCTTCAGAACTGTTTCATAGTGATGTATCTTGGTGTTTTGGTAAAGGCATTTTTTGTTGTAGATTGTGCGGGATGTTTGGTAGGCTATTTCCAGTTTGCGTACCCGCTCCTGAAGTGCTTCTTTGTCCAGTCCACTTTTCATGATGATCTCACCCAGGTATTTGAATTTGTCTACTCGGGCGATGTCCCTGTATTTTGTATGGAGTTTTGGTGAAGCCTCTTTGATGTTAGTCATTACTTCTGTTTTCTCAAACGATATCTGCAAACCAGTTTGCTCGGCAATTTCCTTTAAAATTTCAACTTGAGCTCTAGCAGTTTCTATGTCGTTTGAGAGAACAGCAATATCATCGGCAAATGCTAAGCAGTCTGTTGCGATCCCCTTGGATTTGGTTCCTATTCTCAATGGACTGTAGTTGGTTTCCTGTAATCTCACCCGCCAGGTTCTGATCATCTTTTCAAGAAAACAGTAGAAGAGTATCGGGGATAGCCCATCACCTTGTCGGACTCCTGTTTTGATGTCAAAGGAATGCAAGATACATCCGTGGAACTTCACCTTGGATTTTGTATCGGTCAGGGTGGCTCTAATTATTGCCAGCAGTTTCAAATCAACTCCAAATTCATTTCAGATGTTTAGCAGGACTTCCCGGTCAATGGAGTCGTACGCTTTCTTTAAGTCCACAAAGACAGACACATACTGCTTGGACCTTAGTGTACAATATCTGATGATCGTTTTGAGATTTTGGATCTGTTCAGCTGTTGAGCGACCTTTTCTGAACTCTCCTTGCTATTCACCTATTTCATGTTCGACTTGTGCTTCCAAACGCTCCAGGATGGCAAGTGATAGAATTTTGTAGGTCACGGGTAGCAAAGATATTCCTCTGTAGTTGTTGATGTTCTTCATGCTGCCTTTTTTGTGTAATGGATGGATCAAAGCTATTTTACAATCTTCGGGGAGGGTCTCCTTGTTCCAAATTTATTCTATTTGCTTTTGCAACATATCAAATGTTTCCTCTGGGGCATATTTCCATAGTTCTGCTACTACTGAGTCTTCCCCCGGCGCTTTGTTATTTTTGAGACGGGCAATGTGGCGCTTGATTTCATCTCTGTCGGGTGGTCTGGAATCTGGGTACCTGAGTAAGGGTTCCTTGGTCTCAATGGCGCTTTGCGGTTTAGAGCAGTTAAGTAAATTCTTGAAGTAATCTGCCAGAATGCTGCAATTTTCTTCATTTGATGTCGCCAGTGTGCCGTCCATTCGCTCAAAGCATAGAGATGGTGTTCTATAGCCAGTGAGTTTGCGTTTGAAGGCTCTGTAGTACTCTCTGCTTTCATTCTTCCTAAAGTTTTGTTCTATCTTTTCAATGAGAGATTTTTCGTATTTACGTTTCTCAGTTCTGAACACCCTAGCTGCTTGGGCACGTTGGGTTTTGTAAGTTTCCCAATCATTTTCTGATTTCGTAGAGTAGTACTGTTTCCACGCATTGAGTCTTTCTTGGAGGACTGATTCGCAGGTACCATTCCACCAGGCATGCTTTTTGCATCTCTTGATTTCTGCAACGTCTTTGGCGGCCTCAACAAGGAGACTTTTGGCGTTGTTAAAGTCACAGTCATTTGGTCTAGCCTTCTCCTGGAACTCCTCGACCCTTTGCCGAAGTTTATCATTGTCGAAGCGTGTGATCTGTTTGGTTGTCTTCCTTGTGTTTGTGGGAATTGGTTTGAATTTGATAAGAGACATATAATGATCTGAGGCCACATTGATGCCTTTCTTTACCTTGATATTCATAATCTCAGGGCTGTTTCTCCTGGAGATTGCAACATGATCAATTTGGAACTCTCAGAGAGTTTGGACGGGAGAACGCCAAGTCATTTGCTTTCTGGGTAGATGGCGAAAGTGGGTCGACATGACCTGCAGGTTGTGATTTTCGCAAATGGACCAGTCTTTTGCCGTTGGGATTGGTTCTTTTGTGAGCAGGATAATTTCCTATAACTTTCTTGTACTTCTGTTCACGACCTAGTTGGGCATTGAAGTCACCCAGAAGAAGCTTGACATGGTGTTCTTCTTCTTTCATCTGATCACTATGCTATCTTTTCCTCTTCTCGGTCAATTCTGGGTCAGTTTTCCTTTCCTCCCGACCTTGGAATCCTTTAATTTTACCACTATCATTCTAAAAATCTCTCTCCTCTTCTTCTTCTTCTCTTATATTGCTTCTTTCTAAATCTTCCTTGACTTCATAAACCCAGGTTGTTGTTGACTTCTTACTCCAAAGATATTTGAAGATCTGTTTGGTGAACCTGTTGTCATCCATTCTGTTTAAATATCCGAAGAATATCAATCTCCTTTCTCGTACTGTGTTTTCTATGTTCCGGTGTATGTCATCATTAATTCTTGATTTCCAGAGTTCTGTAGTTCTTAGCCGACCGGGTATTTTCCGTATAACTTTTCTAGTGTTTCTAATGTTATTCAATACTACACATTCACTCACGTGTTGGTATTACGGTTTTATTATTGTGCTGTAGTGTTACATCTTGAGGTTTCTGATAAACACATTTGTTGCAGATATTCCTAGTTTTACTGTATGCTATTTCCATTATTATTATAATTATTTCTTCGATTTTAGCCTACTTTGCACTACGGTAAGCAATTCACTTGCTGGTTAGTCCTTTCTTTCTTCTCCCAGAACTTCTTCATCATTTCGTTGTCGTTCCTCTTCCTTACCTCTGACCACTTGTTCTTGGACTTGTCATTTCGTTTTTCCTGGAACACCTTCATTTTATCAAGTTGAGACAGTATTAAATAATGTGAGCCTCCCCCTTATAAACATTTTGAACTGGCCTGTGAGCCCTAGAATATCTGTGTCAACGGACTGCTCGACATACCGTTTTAAACTAATGTAGGCCGCGCGCAGTATCTCCTAGCTTTGTTTGGTCGCGCATGCGCAGACCTGCTACCAGGAAAAACTTGCCTGCTGCTTGCTTGCCGACGCGAGGGCAGTTCGCTGGAGTCAGCCATGATAGCGTGCTCGTGTGGTTTTGTGTCCGGCGTCATGGAGTCGTGGAGTAGCTGGAAACCACCGTAATCTCCCCGATAACGGGGATTTGCCCCAGATGAACTAATTGGAGACCTCCTGCCATTCCTTCTGATTTTGTTTTGGTTTTATTGTTTCGTCTGGATACTTCACAACGAGGTCTGGATGCCAGCGGTGACTGTATTTTCTTCGTCAACAATGTCAGGTTAAAACTCCTCTCATTTCTTCATCACCAAAGGTATGTACCAGTGTTTGAAATCATTCTAAACGTCGACCAGAAGAGAATTTTGATACTTTCGGAGATTTCTGGAAAAGTAATAATAATAATAATAATAAATATTTGGACTTCGCCGTTAAATTTATTCCTATTTGCGTGTGTGGTATCGAAAATCTGGAAAACTGTTTCGGCAACTAATCACAGTAATGTGGAAGGTTCACCATGAACTAAATTGGAATTATTAATTTAAAATTTTACTGATCTACTTTGGCATTTTAAATTGTAACTTTCTTTGTAAACCAAGGTACAGTCTCCAAGGTACCGAACCTTACCTCTTTCGGCTTTCTGTTTGCTTTCCTGTGTTTTGTTTTCTAATTCGTTTGGTAGGTTTTCTTCTCCCCCCCCCCCTTTCTGGGGTTTGGGTGAATTTTATCATTTTCTCTGGCCTGTTTTTCCCTCCGTGTATTAGGAGGCCTTGCTTGTTTCTTGTGGTTACCTTGGCGACGGTTCGTGTGTGGATTGTTGTCGGGTGAATTGTTGTCTGGCGTGTTGTGCCTGTGTGGATCTTGGATTTTATTTTTCGGGGTTGAGTGTATCGTTTACTGTTTAAATTAATTTATTTATTTTCTCCTCCTTAAATGTTGTGTTACCATTTCCTTGCCCCGCGTGAGGAGGTATTTTTACGTAAAATTCTGTTTGCCTTGGAAACTGTCCTTGGTGTAAACTGAACGTTTTCAAATCTGGTAATTATTAGCAACGACCGCGTTGAAGATCCAGTTTATTGAATAATTGTTAACTTAGTTTTTTTTATTAAATAACTATCCGTGATCGATCACATTTTATTTCAAGTTGTACTTATGTAAGAGAGTCTATTGGTTTTCCGTTGTTTTCTGATTACATTTTATTTGGTACGGAGGTCACCCCTTTCTTTCTTGTTGTTTTCATTAAGTTCTCTATTTATTATCTGTTAAAGAATATTTATTTTTCATTAATTGTTATTTAGTAATGAATTAATTTTCTTTAAAACCCCACCTGGGTATATTCTAATTTATTTTACTTATTGTTAATTTCCTTTTCCATTTTTCAACCTTATGTTGATTTTATTTACATTTTGCCATTACGTTTTAAAAATAAACTTAGGCTTTATCATCTTAATAACTTGGTTTGTTACCTACCTTTTGCCCTTCCATTAAATTTTTAAGTTTTTTAAACTTCATGTAAATGCTGGTTTTCATTCGCCACGTTCGGTGGGGCACTGCCACCGTTTTTCTTGTGCATTAATTTCCACGGCCTTTAGTTGTCTTCCTTGCTGCTTCCGGTAAGTTTTTTCTATGGTTTCTTGTTTTTAATTTTGTGACTGTACTTGTTGTTTTTCTTCTTGTGCCCTTCTTCTTCCTCGTGTTCGCTATTACTCCCATTTTGGGGCGGACACGCTAACAACCTTCTCACCAGGGTCTCTATCTCTCTCCCTCTCTCTCTCTCTCTCTCTCTCTCTCTCTCCGTTCTTTTTTTTCTCTCTCTTTTTCTCTCTCCCTGGTGGATAAGGTTTTTTCACCTCATCACCCCTAGGTGGTAGCGGGGACCTAGAGGCTGGTGAGCGGTGAGAGTGGTAGCAGAGCGTGGTTGTTTGTTGTTCCACTGTTGTTGCTCTGCTGCCTAATCTCTGTTGTTTCTGCCTTGTGCAGCCTAACTTTCCTCCCCTCCTACCCTTGCTTGGTGCAGTGCTGTGGCGAATGTTGGTGGATGGAAACCAAAAATTGAAAAACTAAAAGTGTTATTGTCAATAACTATTGTAAAAGGGAGTGCAAGAATCTTGTGTAATTTTTTGATTATTTTGTTCCATGTTTGCTACCATGGCGCGTGCCGTTACGAACCCCTCCTTCCTGCGTCGTGCCGAATTGGAGTACGAGTTATCCATTCGTGGCCTTGAACCTGCCCGTACTGTTGCTGAGTGCGCTGCCTTGCTATCAGCCAACTCCCAGGTCCCCATTAATGTATTTTCTATTGACAGGAGTCGAGTGGGTGAGTACCTTAACCTGATCTGTGACAATCTTAACGAAATTAATATTATTCGCGAAGAGTTTATTGAATTGCCTCCGTCTAAAGCCCAAGTAAACCGGCTGAGGGCCAGAGCTGACCACTACTCGGGCCGAATTCTGGATTTATTATCTATTAAGCCTGATTCTGTTTTGTGTCAGAATGTGCTAGATTGTTAACGGTTGTTTCTGGCATCACCTCTGATTTAGACTTGCTGTTGATTAACAGAGATATGGAGAATTGTTCTATTTCTACTGCACTTAACCCTTCTGTACCTACCCAGAGTGTCTCTTCCCACCAAATTGCGTCCTCGACCCATGCCCAAGGTCAGTGCTGTGTGACTGCTCCTTTACTGGAAACCTTAGTCTCTAAGCTAAATTCGGCGTCATCGCCTAATTGTTTAAAGGAAGTCTTTCGGGGAGTGAAGTCCTTTTCTGTAAATTCTATCGATGAGTGTATTCGATTCTTACGGTTTTTGGTGGAGTTGACCGAGACTGGTAATGTGTACTCAGTCGACGATTTGGGGATTTTCCGCGCCCTCTTCCCTCATTGTGAAGGGATTCTAAAGAGAGAAATTTCTGAAGCTATCTCTAAAAATTTATCGATTAGCACCTTTCATGAACTTGTTCTTTCCAAATTTATTCCCTCTCTTGCTCTCCAAAGTCTTGTGCCCCAACACTGTTTCCGGACCCAGTTCCTGCATGAGAACTTGCTAACTTATGTGCTGGATCTGCGATTCTTTTGCAAGGTTTTTAGAATTTCTGTGCCAGAATGTGAAATGGTCTCTAGAATTTTAAGAGGAATATCTCCTGCGTACCGCTCCTATCTTTCCTTAACCCGTTGCCCTACTACCTTTCAAGAATTGGAAGAGGCCTGTTCCTTTGCTGAAGATGTCAAACATGGGGATACCTCCAGACCTGTGAATTTCCCTCCCCCTACTACTACCAATTGTCCCGTTCTTCCGTCAACACCTAAGGTAGTGAATGCCCGTAAATGTTACAACTGTGGGTCCCGAAATCATCTAAGAAATTCCTGCCCTGACGTTAGACGTGGTCCAGGCGCTTGCTATTCCTGTGGCTCTAGACAGCATGTTAAAAGAAATTGCCCCTTGGTAGACAGAAATGGTACTCAATGACTAGAAAGGGAAAGGGCAAAGTCTGCCAATTCTAAGTTTGTAAACCCTGAATCTCGTAAGAAACCGGTGTGTCCCCCTAGGTGCAATAGTATTTCTGCTCATGCCCCCTCCTCTGGCACGTGCACATTTGTCGAAGTCAACAATGAACCCGTAGATGCCCTTCTTGATACTGGAAGCGCAGTATGCTTGATGAATTATGCCTGGTATTGTCAAAAGAAATCCTCGTGTAAACTTCCGGAAATAAAACCCACTAACTTAAGATGCGTTTCGGCTAATTGTCAGTTTTTAAATATTTTGGGGACTGTGAAGGTCAAGTTGAGGATTGGGAATTTCACTTGGAAGATCAAGTGTTTGGTGACATCCAATTTATCATGTAACATCATTCTGGGTACCAATTTTCTATCTTGGGCTGGTGTCGTTTTGGATCCTCAGTGTCGAAATTTCTTTTTTAAATTTTCTCCTGACCTGAAATTTG
Organism: Anabrus simplex; assembly: GCF_040414725.1. Classification (NCBI taxonomy): domain Eukaryota; kingdom Metazoa; phylum Arthropoda; class Insecta; order Orthoptera; family Tettigoniidae; genus Anabrus; species Anabrus simplex. The sequence goes on along the minus strand of NC_090265.1, from coordinate 32,569,633 downwards.
AATTGATTAACGTTCCCTTGAAATTGCCTAAAGTTTTGTTACCCTGAGTCAGATGAGTCTAGTGACATCGATCGGCTTGACCTGAATCATTTAGGAGATGCCGAAGCACAGCAAGTTCGTGATCTTTGCAGGGAATTTCCCGATGTGTTCACTAGCAAGTTAGGCTTGACCAACGTACTCGAGTATGACATTGAGTTGTCTGACCTGCAGCCTGTTCGATCCCCTCCTTATCGCCTTTCCCCACCCCGTATGTTGGAATTAAAGAAAATCATTGATCAAATGGAAAGAGACGGAGTGATCAGACCTTCGACTTCCCCGTATGCGTCCCCTGTGTTCTTGGTACCCAAACCTTCGGGTGGTTATCGTGCTGTGATTGATTATAGGGCTCTAAATAATAAGATTGTACTCCAATCTATTCCTCTACCCGACCTTCATACCTGTTTTGGATGGTTCTCAGGTGCGAAATTTTTCACTGTCCTGGATTTGAACCAGGCTTATTACCAAGTGCCTTTATCGAAGAGATCAATTCCCCTCACTGCCTTCATCACCGACTGGAACTTGTATGAGTTCCTCAGACTCCCGTTCGGGCTAAGCTGTGGAGCAGCTGTGTTGTCAAGGTTGTTAAATTCCATTCTCTCTGACATTAAGTTCAGCTATGTCTTTAATTACCTGGACGATTTATTAATTTATTCGAAGACCTTCGAGGAACATATGGTGCACGTTAGGGAAGTATTGCTACGGTTAAGGAAAGCCGGCCTTACAGTGAAGTTATCAAAGGTAGCTTTCGCCAGACCCAACATGTCTTTCTTGGGACATGTAGTTTCTTCTGAAGGCGTTTCCATAGATCATTCCAGAACTCAAGCCATTAGGGATTTTCCACCTCCCAAAGATGTCAAGGGCGTTGCTCGATTCATTGGTATGGTCAATTTCTTTAGAAAATTCATCCCTAACTTTGCTGAAGTGGCTGCCCCGTTGAACGACCTTAGGAAAAAGAATGTAAAATTTACTTGGGGTAAAGCCCAGGAGGAAGCTTTTAATTCATTGAAGGTCGCACTGATTAATGCACCTTTGTTAGCTATTCCCGATTTCGAGAAACGTTTCATTGTCCAAACTGATGCCTCTGGGCGTGCTATTGCTGGCGTTCTGTTACAAGAACATGAAGATGGGCGTAGGCCCGTGGCCTACGTATCTAGGGTCCTCAATGATCTGGAGTCTAAGTACTCCATTTATGAACTAGAGTGTCTAGCTGTGCTGTTTGCTCTGGAAAAATTTCGATCATTCATTGAACACGTCAACTTTGATCTGGAAACCGACAATCAAGCTCTTTCTTGGGTGTTGAACCGACCCAAAAGGACCGGTAGAATAACTAGATGGGCATTACGGATCTCATCCTTTAATTTCAATGTTCGCCACATTCGTGGGTCTGAGAACGTCATCGCCGATGGCTTGAGCAGGATGTTTGAAGGTCACCCTTGTGCGGAAGCCAACCCATGTGTCGATGAGCTTGCTGTCAATACCGTTGGAGTTAGTGCCATCCTCACCGACTCCCCATTGCTATATCAAGAAATTGGAGATCATCAAAAAACTGATCCGGATCTGAAAAGGATCATTGATACAATCAGTAGCGGGATCGAAGTGAAACCTTACTCCTTATCTAAGGGTGTTCTCTGTTGTAAGGGTCGCAAGGACCATAATTCCAAAATTGTCGTTCCTAAGGTTCTGGTACCGGTCATTTTCAAGTATTACCACTGTTCACCCCTTGGCGGTCATCTAGGAAATTTCAAAACTCGTTTGAAAATCAGGCAATTCTTTGTTTGGAAGAAAATGGATAGTGATATCAGGAACATGGTCAAATCTTGTAAATCTTGCGCCATCAGCAAACCTAATTTGAATAACCGGGTAGGATTATTGTCTTCATCACAAGCTTCGCGCCCCATGGAACGACTGTTCATAGATTTCGTAGGACCCCTCCCCCGATCTTCCTTGGGAAACACCCACATTTTTGTATGTATAGATGCCTTCTCCCGGTTCTGTTGGATCTTTCCCACCAGGTCCACTAATTCACGTACCTCTATCTCCTGTCTAAATTCCATCTTTGCATCCTTTGGCCCACCTAAGTTCTTAGTATCTGACAACGCTAGTTCTTTCACCAGTAACTCCTTCAAAAGGTATCTGTTTGAGTTGGGCATTTCACATGTCACCACTATTCCATACTATCCAAATCCTTCTTATGCAGAGAGGTTGAATCGGAACTTAAAATCTGCGTTGATAGCGTATCATCATGGCAACCAGTCCAAATGGGACTCCTGTCTGCATTGGTTGGCCCATGCTTTCAATTCCGCTACTCATGAGTCCCATGGTAAGACGCCTATGTCTTTAATGTTTGGCTATACTCCGTACTCCCCTATGTCTAACCTGCTATGTATTGAGGATCTTCTCCCAGACCTATCTAGACCTAATGATGTTCAAAAGATCTGGAACGAAGCAAAAAGGAATCTAGCTGTGTCATACGAAAAGGTCAAAAGGCAGTACAATAAAGGTAGGAAACCGTCAAAATTCAATGTTGGTGATCTCGTGTATGTTAAGTGCTACCCAATGAGTAAGGCTGTGAATAAGTTTTCGGCAAAACTTGCCCCTAGGTACCAAGGCCCGTGCACTGTGTTGGAGTTCTTGTCTCCCGTTTCAATTTTGGTAAGTGACCCTGTAGCCAAGCGTATTAGGCGCGTTCATGTTTCTCAAATTAAACCCGGTTGATCTGGCAAATTGTACCGCATCTTCCGCTGGATGGATGCACCTTTGGTAACTGACCTGTATTGTTAGTGAATTTAGCACACATACTGTGGGATGGCGAACGAGTCAATCTGGTCCTTTCTGTGCCTCGTGTTGGTGACTCTAATTTAGTACTTCTTGTATGTTACTGTTTCTAGGTGTGGATCCTTGTAGTTAGAAATTGTCTTTCCGTAATTGTCTTGTGATGGTGGTATTAATACCTTGGAATTGATATACTCGTTATCTAACCTTATGCTTATGTGGTGCGCTAACGAAGTTCCTTTGGGGAAATCTGATGACATCTAACTTAAATTGTGCTTTGTTGTCCCTCTGTTTTCTCTAGGCTTATGTAATTTCAAAGATTTGATTCTTCTGTGGCTCCGCATCGGATTCCTTCCGCTGAACCCTTCGATCATCTTGTGACTTGATCATTGCTGAGCTATGGTGTGCCTGGGATGGAATGTAAGGGAGTGTGTCTGGTGCCTGAGTGTTTACCATTTTGTCATCCTTTCATTGTGTGCGTGTGTCTGAAGATGTGTGGTGCTTAGTCATGATTGGGTTGCTATTTGTGCCATTTTAGCATTGTACGATTTCTGATTGTGGTGTGTTTCGATCATTTGGTGTCGGATAAGTTCCCTGTTTGCCTTCTGCATGGACTCCGTGTCTTAAAGGTGTTTCTGTTCCGGATACTGATGTTTGTATTCATCCATGATTGAGAGATCTGACACTCCTACTTTTGGGCACTCTTCGCGGCTGTTCTAAAGGTGGTTTTCTATGCGTGAACCCTCTATATTATTTTTCCTGTAATGGGTTTTTGGGCTGAATTTATCTTCCTAACCTTTTGGTTTTGGGGTTATGTAGAAAATCTGTCTCCGATTTTTCCTGTGGGCGTTCGGTTGGTGCGCTCCTGCCAGCATTATGGTTGGATCTCCTGTGTTGTAACTTGGTAATGTTGTTGTGAGTTGTTTGGATCCTTCTGAAATGTGGACCGTTAGTAACGTTGTGTAATTTTCCTTATCTACCGGTTGGCGGGTGGAGTTTTCGGTGGTACTGTCGGACTTCCTTCCTGAGGATATTTCTCCTTTTGTGCTTCTGTGGGATGGACCTAGTCCTTAATCTGTACCTGGTTTGCTGTTGTAATTTCTGCGTTGTATTGTGCTGTTAGGTTGTGGTCTGTGAGCACGCGTTGAGGATAGTTATCCTTTACCTCTCTATTAATAACCCGTGCTGCTAGCTTGTCATTATTTAGGTAATCGTGTTTGGATTACGTTGTTTGGCTGTCAAGACACCTTGGTTGGGATGCGATTTGTCCTTTAATTTACCTCTGTGTCACGGTAGATTTGGTTGTTGGTTTGGTATCCACTACTCCGAAGAAGCACACCTTAGGGTGGGCCATTCTTAGTTATCTCTTGGCTCTGGGATTTTCGACTTGTTCTTCCTCACGCTGAATTAGGTTTGTGGTTACTATTCTGTGCCACGTTGCCTCGTGCATTTAGTTTCGGTGGTTGTACCTTGATGTGGCCGTTGTGGATGACTGACTGATCGCGATTTTTCCATCTGGTAACCTATAGGAGTCTCCTGATTGCCCATCGAGGCTACTGTTGCCTGTCTTACCTATCTGTATCTCGAGTGGTTTCTGCGTCCCTTCTCTCTGATGGTTTTCCGTTGGTCTGTTCAAAAATTAGTTTTCTATGCTTGTGTCCTTACCTGTGTTTGTTGGTGAACTAGGATAAGTTGCCGATCCCAGTGTGGGTTGTATTTCGCTCAACCCCTCGTTCTTGACCCTTGGACCGATTGACGAGTTCGCCACTCTGTGGTTGTGCGTGTGTCACTCCAATATCTAAAAGTGTAATTTGATAGGTCTTTCATGTGTCCTCTTAGTTTAACTCCTGTTATTCTAAACCATATGTTCCAAGGACGTCTATTCTTTGGTGTGGTCCTGTACCTTTACTTATATATTTTTTCTCGTGGGTGATTTGTGCTTGAATAATATTACTGCTTACCCTTCCGTTATGTTCATGATCCTTAGGGATATCTGTCTTAGTCCTAGTTGGTACTATGTGTTGGATTGTACCCTATATTTCTATGTGTTCTTGTTCATTGTTTCTCTACGTGTCATGGCTAAGTGTCCTTCGTGGCAGTGTAACATGGTGTATTTTATGTAGTTTCCCTTTGATTTCTTAATTGTCGTTGTATGGACCCTTCGTTTCCTTTGGTACTATATTGGACCAAGTGGAGAGCTCTGGGCTTCAGCTAGTTTGTTGGTAACTAGCCTATGTAAAGTTAATTGGCGGATCTGTGGATCCTGTAACTGAAAACTCACCTACTTTAATTTCCTGATTTGTTTTTTGTTCCTCCCTCTTCTTGTGGTTTTGCCCCCATTCGGGTTTTCCGGTGCGTTTCATTTCCCCGGTTGTAACCTTTTTGCAACACGAGATCATGCATTTCCTTAATATCAAAGGAGACTTGTAAAGGTATTCATGCATTAAAAATTAATTTACCACCGTGCTTGAGAAAATAACCTGGATGCGTGGACTTATAATCATGTGGTTTTGTTTAATTTTGGTCAGTATATCTGTGATTAGTGTGAGAGTTGCCAAACCTCAAGGTGAACTGTGTCATGTGTCATAAACTGTATCATAGTGTGATGCATTGAAACAATGTGTATTGGGTGAAACTGAATATTTGGCGAACTCTGGTCATTGTGCTCTCTATTTGATGACAAACATTACTCTGGTGATTTACCGAGTGATCGGTTAACGTTTGTGGACACTGATGTTGATTGCACCCCGCCAATTATTTCTAAAAACTATGTGATATGGAACTGTGTCTTGGACTATTAACCTGGTCAGGTGAACTCCTAACTAAAACTAGTTAATCTTGGTGGTCGTTTTCTGTTGGACAACTTCGCCCAAATTTAGTGTATGTGTGACCACCTCATCATTGATGGCATGTGCATGAGATTTTGTCGTCGATTCGGGGCGGGAGGGCTGAGACAGTATTAAATAATGTGAGCCTCCCCCTTATAAACATTTTGAACTGGCCTGTGAGCCCTAGAATATCTGTGTCAACGGACTGCTCGACATACCGTTTTAAACTAATGTAGGCCGCGCGCAGTATCTCCTAGCTTTGTTTGGTCGCGCATGCGCAGACCTGCTACCAGGAAAAACTTGCCTGCTGCTTGCTTGCCGACGCGAGGGCAGTTCGCTGGAGTCAGCCATGATAGCGTGCTCGTGTGGTTTTGTGTCCGGCGTCATGGAGTCGTGGAGTAGCTGGAAACCACCGTAATCTCCCCGATAACGGGGATTTGCCCCAGATGAACTAATTGGAGACCTCCTGCCATTCCTTCTGATTTTGTTTTGGTTTTATTGTTTCGTCTGGATACTTCACAACGAGGTCTGGATGCCAGCGGTGACTGTATTTTCTTCGTCAACAATGTCAGGTTAAAACTCCTCTCATTTCTTCATCACCAAAGGTATGTACCAGTGTTTGAAATCATTCTAAACGTCGACCAGAAGAGAATTTTGATACTTTCGGAGATTTCTGGAAAAGTAATAATAATAATAATAATAAATATTTGGACTTCGCCGTTAAATTTATTCCTATTTGCGTGTGTGGTATCGAAAATCTGGAAAACTGTTTCGGCAACTAATCACAGTAATGTGGAAGGTTCACCATGAACTAAATTGGAATTATTAATTTAAAATTTTACTGATCTACTTTGGCATTTTAAATTGTAACTTTCTTTGTAAACCAAGGTACAGTCTCCAAGGTACCGAACCTTACCTCTTTCGGCTTTCTGTTTGCTTTCCTGTGTTTTGTTTTCTAATTCGTTTGGTAGGTTTTCTTCTCCCCCCCCCCCTTTCTGGGGTTTGGGTGAATTTTATCATTTTCTCTGGCCTGTTTTTCCCTCCGTGTATTAGGAGGCCTTGCTTGTTTCTTGTGGTTACCTTGGCGACGGTTCGTGTGTGGATTGTTGTCGGGTGAATTGTTGTCTGGCGTGTTGTGCCTGTGTGGATCTTGGATTTTATTTTTCGGGGTTGAGTGTATCGTTTACTGTTTAAATTAATTTATTTATTTTCTCCTCCTTAAATGTTGTGTTACCATTTCCTTGCCCCGCGTGAGGAGGTATTTTTACGTAAAATTCTGTTTGCCTTGGAAACTGTCCTTGGTGTAAACTGAACGTTTTCAAATCTGGTAATTATTAGCAACGACCGCGTTGAAGATCCAGTTTATTGAATAATTGTTAACTTAGTTTTTTTTTATTAAATAACTATCCGTGATCGATCACATTTTATTTCAAGTTGTACTTATGTAAGAGAGTCTATTGGTTTTCCGTTGTTTTCTGATTACATTTTATTTGGTACGGAGGTCACCCCTTTCTTTCTTGTTGTTTTCATTAAGTTCTCTATTTATTATCTGTTAAAGAATATTTATTTTTCATTAATTGTTATTTAGTAATGAATTAATTTTCTTTAAAACCCCACCTGGGTATATTCTAATTTATTTTACTTATTGTTAATTTCCTTTTCCATTTTTCAACCTTATGTTGATTTTATTTACATTTTGCCATTACGTTTTAAAAATAAACTTAGGCTTTATCATCTTAATAACTTGGTTTGTTACCTACCTTTTGCCCTTCCATTAAATTTTTAAGTTTTTTAAACTTCATGTAAATGCTGGTTTTCATTCGCCACGTTCGGTGGGGCACTGCCACCGTTTTTCTTGTGCATTAATTTCCACGGCCTTTAGTTGTCTTCCTTGCTGCTTCCGGTAAGTTTTTTCTATGGTTTCTTGTTTTTAATTTTGTGACTGTACTTGTTGTTTTTCTTCTTGTGCCCTTCTTCTTCCTCGTGTTCGCTATTACTCCCATTTTGGGGCGGACACGCTAACAACCTTCTCACCAGGGTCTCTATCTCTCTCCCTCTCTCTCTCTCTCTCTCTCTCTCTCTCTCTCTCTCCGTTCTTTTTTTTCTCTCTCTTTTTCTCTCTCCCTGGTGGATAAGGTTTTTTCACCTCATCACCCCTAGGTGGTAGCGGGGACCTAGAGGCTGGTGAGCGGTGAGAAAGTTTAGCTCAAAACAAATCTCTATCAAAAATTTCTTTTGGATTGATGCCAACTTTCTCCATGTCCTTTCTTGTTTCTTCTACCCATTTAGCAGTTGCTTTTAATTCGATGATGTAGTTAAAGATTTTGTTTGTTAGTCGACTCTAGTTCATTCTTGTGAGGTGTCCATGAAAGTCCAGTCTCCTCTTACGTACTGTGTCTGTCCGTATAGAACTTCACTTCTCCTATTCCTCCATGAAACAACACTTGGGAGAAAGGAGACGAGCTGCTCGAGTAAGTGGTATGTTCCGAGCTGTCAGAGGAGAGATGACACGGAATGACATTAGTAGACGAATAAGTTTGAGTGGTATCTTCAAAAGTAAGAAAGATCACAATACGAAGATAAAGTTGGAATTCAAGACGACAAATTGGGGCAAGTATTCGTTACTGGGCAAGTTAGCCGAGAGGTTAGGAGCGCGCTGCTGTGAGCTCGCATCCGGGAGATAGTGGGTTCGAACCCCACTGTCCGCAGCCCTGAAGATGGTTTTCACTGGTTTCCCATTTTTACACCAGGCAAATGCTTCGTCTGTACCTTAATTTTTTTTGCTAGGGGCTTTACGTCGCACCGACACAGATAGGTCTTATGGCGACGATGGGATGGGAAAGGCCTAGGAGTTGGAAGGAAGCGGCCGTGGCCTTAATTAAGGTACAGCCCCAGCATTAGCCTGGTGTGAAAATGGGAAACCACAGAAAACCATTTTCAGGGCTGCCGATAGTGGGATTCGAACCTACTATCTCCCGGATGCAAGCTCACAACCGCGCGCCTCTACGCGCACGGCTACCTTAATTTTAAGGCCTCGGCTGCTTCCTTCCCATTCCTAGGCCATTCCTATCTCATCGTCGCCGTAAGACCTCTCTGTCTCGGTCCGAGGTAAAACAAGTAGCAAATATTCGATTATAGGAAGTGGAGTTAGGGATTGGAATAACTTACCAAGGGAGATGTTCAATAAATTTCCAATTTCTTTGAAATCATTTAAGAAAAGGCTAGGAAAACAACGAAGAGGGGGTCTGCCACCTGGGCGACTGCCCTAAATGCAGATCAGTAGTGACTGATTTACCCATCCTTTCTTTTTTTACGGGTCCTAATATATTTCTCAAGATTTTTCTTTCTTTCTTTCTTTCTTACTTTCTTTCTTTCTTCTCTAGCTCATCATCCATTTCCCCTTTCATATTCAGTATCAGACATTCTGAACTGTAAAGTCCCTCTGGTTTAGAACACCGGTATTGTACCTGATCTATGCTCTGTAAAATATCGTTTTTTATTGTATTTATTCTGTAATAATCTATAGGATAACGCCATCTTACTTGCCCTTCCCTTATTTGCTTCTTTATCAAGCCCTTTCGGCTGGATCCATTCACCAAAGTATTTAAATTTATCTGACCACCTGACTTTTCCGTACTTTGTTTCCAGATGCGTTTCGTTATTTTGTTTGTAATCTATGTACCGGTACCCTGTCTTTACATATGAGATCCACAGTTCTGCTTTCTCTGTCATTTCATGTAACTTTTCAAGTATTATTATTATTATTATTATTATTATTATTATTATCATCATCATAATCATCATTGCCACAAGGGTAAGATATGAGGGGAAGGTGCAGGGCCGAAAATCTCGTCAAGTAATGACCAAAAAAAAAAAATGTAAATGTAAATCTAAATTTTCTTTTCTTCCTCTGTTTGTTTCTTTTTTCCTTAATTAAATAACAACAAACACATAATAAGAATAAATAAAATAAGGAATCACATTTCACTGTTTACGAAACTGTGTATTTTACTTGGATGATCCGCGGCCCCAGAGTGTGGTTAATGCCATGGAAGTGACAGGGTTAAGGAACTGTCAGTGTTAGAAAATACGTTTTGAAAGATGCGATGAGACTCATTTTTGAAGTATTGTATTGTATTGTATGATACCGTCCTCCAGCATAGTGGCGACCCCGAGTTATGAACCAGGAACCTCTGCCTGATCCCTACCTTGCCACGGGGAGATAGAACAATGTGTCTGTTGTTTCCGCCAGCGTCTGACAGCTGAATGCTTGCTGAGGGTCGGCCCGGCAGATATCGCATGTCAAACAGGACAGGGAGTCCGCTTTATGGCCCATTAATGGAATTTGATCTTGGGGATATTATGCCATATCGGAGCAGGACTCAAAACATCGATGATGAGGTGACGCGCCAAGCTGGAGTGTAATGGTTCACTCAGTGTACAACGTAATGTTACAACTGCATCCTTAATTACCATCGCCACTGAACTCGTTATCATCACAACTGAACACCATCTCCATATCAGAGATGCTCGGCGTTGATGGACTTCGCACTAAAAGTCGAAATTCGCGAAATGACTCAGTGCGCTTAAAATGTATAAGGCAAATTATAGAGTTTCTGTAACTTTTATATGTGGAGGAAAAGTCCTCTCAGTTTTAATTATTGTGTTCATGAGGTGATGGTACCTCATGGGGGACAATGTAGGTACCTAGGTGTTAATATAAGGTATGATCTTCATCGGGGTAATCATATTAACGAGGTAGTTAAGTAAGGTATCTTCACATGGTTATGAGAATAATTTATTTATTTATTTATTTATTTATTTATTTATTTATTTATTTATGTATTTATTTACTCCTGACTTACATTTGTGGCGAAGTTAGGACTCACGGCCCTCTCTTACACTTAACCACTTTAAACAATAAACGTTAAAAATGTAAACATAAGGCATAGTAATTCTACAAAGAAATAATACTACGGACAGATATACTACTAAGTTACAAATAAGTACTGCAATTAGTGTGACAATACTAATAATAATCTTATAAAGAGGAAATATAATACAAATAATAATAATAATAATAATAATAATAATAATAATAATAATAATAATAACTCACACAACTCAGTTAAATGTTGCCAGGAAAAACTTTCGGCAGGCTGATTTGAATTTATGAGAGGAAGTAAGGTGCCGAATATCCATTTTGAGTGTATTCCAGAGTCTCGATGCAGTAACTAAAAAGGAATGCTTATAGGAATTCGTTCGACTTAGTGGAATATCAAGTAGGGAACCAGAACTTGTACTAATTTCACGGAATGAGGAAAGGAAACGAAAATTAGAAGCGAGTTAAGTAGGAGTGTTCTTCGAGAACACTTGGTAAACAAGTGTCATTAGGTGAGAATTCCTTCGTTCATTTATGCGTAGCCATCCCAATGTTTTGACATACGGTGTAACATGAGCGTCATGTCGCAGTTGGAAGGCGTATCGTATGCATGAGTTTTGTGCTCGTTGAAGTCTCAAAGCTTCTTCAGCATTTAGATTGACTAGTACCGTATCACAGTAGTCTGAAATTGGGAATAGTAGTGCTTGGATTAACTTTAATTTAAGTTTTTGATGAAAATAATTCTTGTGACGTTTCAGGGGATATAGAGCTGCATGAACCTTTCTACATTCATTAGTTACGTGTTCATTGCAGGTCAGATTCTCATTGAAGATTCCAAACTTAGTTAGATTTTTAAGATACGATACAGCAATGTCATTGATTACGATTGGAGAAGGATTGATATTACTTAGTACATGTAATAATTTAGAGTTTCCTCTGATAATTCTCCGTGTTTTACAAGGATTTAGGATTAAGTGGTTGCTTTTAGAATAATCGGCAAGCCTTTCAATAACTGAATTAATATGCTGAACTTTTTCATGTAAATTGTTTGTAGTGATGTATTTGTATATCTGCAGATCATCAGCATTTAAGTGGTAGTTACAAGACTCAAGTGTCCGGCTCCGTGGCTAAATGGTTAGCGTGCTGGCCTTTGGCCATAGGAGTCCTGGGTTCGATTCCCGGCGGGGTCGGGAATATTAACCATAATTGGTTAATTTTGCTGACACAGGGGCTGGGTGTATGTGCCGTCTTCATCATCATTTCATCATCATTTCTTCCTCATCATGACGGGCAGGTCGTCTACGGGAGTCAATTCAAAAGACCTTCATCTGGTGAGCCAAACTTGTCCTCGGACACTCCCGGCACTGAACGCCATACTCCATTTCATTTTTTTTCAATACTCAAGTGTAGAGGATATGTCATTAATACGCAAGACGTATAATAGGGGTCCTAGAACAGACCCTTGAGGAACACCGTATGATTTTACAGCCGATTGGGATCTTTTACTGTTTATCATTGCGCACTGCTGGCGATTTTTAAGGTACGACTTAAACAATTTTAGGGATATCGGGCCGATATACAGACAGCGAAGCTTTGATAAGAGCATGTCTATATTTACCGTGTGTAATGCACTACAAAGGTCAAGGAATGTCAGTATCGTCACGTGCTGTTTGCCCATTGCTAGTATTATGCCATCTGTTACCCTAACAAGTGCAGTAGTAGTACTGTGTCCATTTCTGATTTGCAGGGGTTGCAGTAAGGATGTAAAGGAGAGGGCGTAAAGTCTCCGGTAAGACCGCAGATAGAGTAAGTTATGGCTCCAGTGTATGGGACCCTCATCAGGACTACTTGATACGAGACCTGGAAAACATTTAAAGGAAAGCAGCATGGTTTTGTTCTCGGTGATCCAGACTAAGGAGTAGTGGTAATAAAATGTTGCAAATTTTGCGCTCGGAAGACTTGGGAGTAAGGGGACGAGATACTCGACTATGTAGTATGCTGCGAGGTATCAGTAGTGCCCTACGCGGATGCAGAACAGCGAAGTCAGTGTCTTGGCTGATGGAAACTGTAAGACAATGCGGATAATTTTGCTGACGAAATGAAATGTCGTATGGCTTTTAGTGCCGGGATATCCCAGGACGGGTTTGGCTCGCGAGGTGCAGGTCTTTCTATTTGACACCCGCAGGTGACCTGCGCGTCGTGATGAGGATGAAATGATGATGAAGACAACACATACATCCAGCCCCCGTGCCATTGGAATTAACCACTGAAGGTTAAAATCCCCGACCCGGCCGGGAATCGAACCCGGAACACTCTGAACCGAAGGCCAGTACGCTGACCGTTTAGCCAACGTGTCGGACATTTTGCTGATAATTTCTAAATAATGAAGTTTATTCATTTCCACTCAGGTACCGCTATGCTTTTATTTTTGCTTGTGGTTAGGCAACCCTTGACAGTGGTATGGGAGAATGGTGATATATAAAGAGCCTTTGAAACCTTAAAGCTGTAAATGTGACCGTAGCCTAAATGGCTCCCGCCCGCAATTAATGGAAGGAAGGAACAAAGATGAATACGTCGGTAGTTATCGCAAGAGAAAATCCCTCATAAACCCGTGATTGTAGGGGGTCTGGTGCCAGGTATCATACCTATTGTATTATGTTAACATTTCTATCTGTTTCAATACCTAGGGTGCAATATACTGTAATTAAATATTTACAATACCCGGGAATAACCATTTGCAAATGTGGATGAAGGAAGTGTGGATGCGGGTAATATTTTGTATATCCACGTAGATCTCTACATATGTGTGGTGAGCTGCCATGGAATCACACAAGTAGAAGATTAAGCTTGAGTTGAGCTTTTAAAAGTAGGAAAGATCATAATATGAAGATAAAGTTGGAATTCAAGAGGACAGATTGGGAAAATATTCATTTATAAGACGGGGAGTGAGGGATTGGAATAAATTATCAAGGAAAATGTTCGATAAATTTCCAAGTTCGTTGAAGATAAGGAAAACTAGGAAAATAATTATACAAAAATGTAAATATGATGTAAAGTACTGCTAGGGAATCTGCCACCTGATCGACCGCCCTAGATGCAGATAATTGGTTAATGCAACACATATTTACGGATATAGTTTGAATAAGGATAAGGGAGTGTTGGTAAGGTACCTTCACATTGGATAAAAGCAGTAATTGCACCTATCCATAAGCACGGGAACAGGAAGGATTGCAACAACTATCGAGGTATCTCATTGATTAGTATACCAGACAAAGTATTCACTGGCATCTTGGAAGGGAGGGTGCGATCAGTGGTTGAGAGAAAGTTGGACGAAAACCAGTGTGGTGTCAGACCAGAGAGGGGCTGTCAGGATCGGATTTTCAGTGTGCGCCAGGTAATTGAAAAATGCTACTAGAGAAATAGACAGTTATGTTTATGTTTCGTAGATCTAGAGAAAGCATATAACAAAGTACCAAGGGAAATGATGTTCGCCATACTGGGGGACTATGGGATCAAGGATAGATTATTAAAATCAATAAAAGGCATTTATGTTGACAATTCTGCTGCAGTGTGACTTGATGATAGAATGAGTTCTTGGTTCAAGATACTTACAGAGGTTAAACAAGGCTGTAATCTTTCCCCTTTGTTGTTCGTAGTTTGCATGGATCATCAGCTGAAAAGTATAAAGTGTCAGGGAGGGATTCAGTTCGGTGGAGATGTAGTAAGCAGTTTGGCCTATGCTGACGATTTGGTCTGAATGGCAGATTGTGACGAAAGCCTGCAGTGTAATATCTCTGAACTTGAAAATAGATGCAATGAGTATGGTATGAAGACCAGTCTTTCGAAGACTAAATTGATGTCAGTAGGTAAGAAATTCAACAGAATTGAATGTCAGATTGGTGATACAAAGCTAGAACAGGTCGATAATTTTAAGTATTTAGGTTTTGTGCTCTCCCAGGATGGTAATATAGTAAATGAGATTGAATTAAGGTGTAGTAAAGCTAATACATTGTGCTCGCAGTTGTGATCAACAGTATTCTATAAGAAGGATGTCAGCTCGCGGACGAAACTATCTTTACATCGGTCTGTTTACAGACCAACTTTGCTTTACGGGAGTGAAAGCTGGGTGGACTTAGGATATCTTATTCACAAGTTAGAAGTAACAGGTATGAGAGTAGCGAGAATGATTGCTTGTACAAAGAGGTGGAAACAATGGCAGGAGGGTACTAGGAATGACGAGATAAAGGCTAATTTAGGAATGAACTCGATGGATGAAGCTATACGCTTAAACTGGCTTCGGTGGTGGAGTCATCTGAGGTGAATTGAGGAGGATAGTTTACCTAGGAGAATAATGGACTCTGCTATTGAGGGTAAGAGAAGTAGAGGGAGACCAAGGCGGCGATGGCTAGACTCAGTTTCTAACCATTTGAAGATAAGAGGTATAGAACTAAATGAGGCCACAGCCCTAGTTGCAAATAGAGGATCGTGGCAACGGTTAGTAAATTCACAGGGGCTTGCATACAGAACGCTGAAAGGCATAACGGTCTATAATGATGTATGTATGTATGTAAGTAAGGGAGCAAGGAAGTTAAGGAGAACAATATGATAGCCATTTTAATAGAATTGAAGTTTTGTGTATGATATTAGGAATCAGTATAAGGAGTATTGTTTACACTTGTCACGCATAATGCTATAGGAATATCTATTGCCAGTGCATGTAATGTAATTACAGTGCGGTAAAGTTTCATTTTTCGAACTCTGAAGGAAATTTCATTGTAATATGATTTAGAACAGTCCGCCTCTGTGGTGTAGTGGTTAGTGTGATTGGTTGCCGCCCCCGCATGCCAGGATGCGATTCTCGGGTCTGCCACGAAATTTTAAAAGAGGTATAAGGACTGGAAGAGGGTCTACTCAGCTCCGGTGTGTCTGAGGTTTTCTGATATTTTCCACTTTTTCTCCAGGTAAATGCCTGGATGGTACCTAACATGGGGCCATGGCCGCTTCCTTCCCTCTTCCTTGTGTATCCATTCCAATCTTCCCATCCCCCACAAGGCCCCTGTTCAACGTAGCAGGTGAGGCCTAGGAGAATAATGTGCGGACTTGTTCTCCCCCCAGTTGTATCCCCGACCAAAAATGCAACACTCCAGGATACTTGCCTTAAGGCGGTAGAGGTGAGGTCTCTCACTGAGTCAGAGGGAAGAACCAACCCTGCAGGGTAAACGGATTAAGAAAATAACAAAGGAATGAACATAAAATTGCAATTCAAGAGGACAAATTGGGGCAAATTCTTATTTGTAGGGGAAAAATACAGATCAGAATAATTTCTCAATGCATATGTTCGATAAATATCCAACTTCTTTTAAGAATGCGAGAGGTAAGCATCTCATAGAGAATCTGACACCTGTGCTACTGTCCTCAACGCAGATTTGTGATGAAAGGTTGAATGATTTAAAATTCGTATTTCTTATAAAATTATTTTTCTGTGAGATAATTTGAAAATCTTGTATTTTGCAGACTTTAATGTAGTCTTTCCTCTTTCTTACAGGTTAGTGATGGCTGTGTCTTCTCTTCATCGAAGATTATGTGTGAGTCGCATTCAACTCCAAATTTGCATGTCTAATGCACGTCAGTTAGTGGTGCAATTAATTGTTTCTCTAACGTACGTTCATTTTTCTCTGAAGGGTTATTTAGAGACATCCTGTGACTGAATTACGTAATATTTTTAAACTTAGAGCAGGAGTTCAATAATTCAGATTAATGTTATATTCAATATAAATCTTGCAGTAAATCTTGGTCCCATGATGTCACTTGGATCTGTAAAGTGAAAGAGTTATTTTATAGACATTATAAATGTGGCTTTCTGGTTTATGTCGTGTCAAGAAAACATGGACACAATTTTTACATTTTGCGGAGACTTCACTCCGCGGCTTCGGTACGAAAATCAGAACAAACGTTTGTTTGTTCCTACTCGGAAGGCTAGCGCTCCTGACGAACGAGAGTACCACGCAGAATATACAGCACATTTATTTCTTTACTTGTATCAGGGGTAACACAGGGGATGAACAGTAAGAAGTAGAATAGGTAAATTAAGATAGAGTTGTTGTGAACACAAGGGACACTGGTAAAGATGTCGAGCTGTCTGTAGTTTTTCACAGTCACAGAGGGGGAATCACTCGAAAGCTCTCATTTTTGCAGGTTCAACTCGGTTCTGCCAACTCCAGTTAGTAGTCTGTTGAGCGCTTTCCATGTAGCCCAGTCCTCCTTGTAGCCAGGACGGAGGCTTTCTTTTGGGGTCATCCAGTTGGAGATATAACCCGTTCCTTCCACATTCTCCTTCTAGAGCAGGGCCTCTCAGGGTGCATGCGCCGTGCAGTACACGGGCGCAAGGTGCAGGAGACGACTACACTAGGTTGACCAGAGTGCAAACCCCCACTCCACTTCCCCTACACCTATCTCACCCGTTTGGCCTGTCTTCGCCTTCTCCACCTTCCCCGCTGATCCTCCCCTCACTGTGCGGCGAGCGGTGACACTGTTGTATGGGACAACGTTACCGGCGTTAAAACACTCTTCTTTCAATTTGGTTTGAGCAGACAATTTATTTTCTCTAGCTCTCCCTTTATCTTTGCAATGATACCAGTTATGCCTGCAACAAGGGACCGGCTGACAGCAATTTGAGAGTCTTCTTTAAACTACAATCAGAAATAGGCCTACTCGCACGCAATCTAGTTTTCGTACCAGTCAAAGCAGGAAAAAATACCTTTCACATATGCACGTGGAACCAAACATAGAAATTATCTTAGCTGCTTCTCGATGCAGCTCAGGAAAATCTTCCTTCGAAAAATTCTCGTAGAATTTGAGCAAAGCCTTTGTGTTGGAAAATAGCTTTTTTTTTTAACTTATCACATAATTATTGTCCCACGGATTAAGCATTTGGCTTTATCGTCATGACTGACAAAGAAATACGAAAATTCCCACTTCGATTGAAATGGACTGTCGGAAGTCCAGGTTGCTCCATTATTATGTTGTTGTTTTGCGCGTATCTATTTCACTGATAAACAAGCCGTCTATCGCCGAACGCTTCGTCGCTCTCAGCGCACTACACCATCCGAGTCAAGCCGAGTTGAGTCGAGTCGGAACGATGCACAGTGCACGGAGTCTCTGCACCTCGATATGCACGCATGAGATTTTGAGCGTTTGAGAGGCCCTGTTCTAGAGATATGAGCATATGAACATTCATGTAGAGATCGACTGTTGTCAGAAGGACACTTTTCCCAGATTTAAGGCATGTTGCGTGGTGGAATATCCGAATAGTGCGTGTGATTGTGATGTGGATACCATAAATCTTTCCTTGTTCGCTGCTGTCTCTCCGAGTATCTCCCCAGGAGCAATACCAGCTAAGCAGTGGATTAATTTTCACAACAGGGGTAGGTTTCAGGCATACAAGAATAATTCAGAGCTTTTGTTGAGCACAGTGTCAACTTGTTGTGTTTATACTACACTGGACTGGTACATTTTCCCGCAGAGTAACACAGGGCAAAAGATGATTTTCTAAGGGTTTGTGGTTGAGTTCTCAAAGTAGTGCCCGCCATTCTGGAAAGCACGTTGGGATAGCTTTCGATGGACGTTTTGGCAGTGTTTCTTGTAAGTCAGTATGCAATCCAGTGTGATTCCTAGGTCGATCGATCGATCAATCAATCAATCAATCAATCAATCAATCAATCAATCAATCAATCAATCAATCAATCAATCAATCAATCAATCAATCAATCAATCAATCAATCAATACTGATCTGAATTTAGGGCAGTCGCCCAGGTGGCAGATTCCCTATCTGTAGTTTTCCTAGCCTTTTCCGAAATGATTTCAAAGAAATTGCAACTTTATTGGTAAGTTATTCCAGTCCCCAACTCCCCTTCCTATAAATGAATATTTGCCCCAGTTTGTCCTCTTGAATTCCAACTTTATCTTCATATTGTGATCTTTCCTACTTTTATAAACGCTACTCAAACTTATTCGTCTACTAATGTCATTCCACGCCATCTCTCCGTTGACAGCTCGGAACATACCACTTAGTCGAGCAGCTCTCCTTCTTTCTCTCAATTCTTCCCAGCCCAAACTTTGCAACATTTTTGTAACGCTACTCTTTTGTCGGATATCACCCAGATATCTGGCAGTGAACCAATGAAGCAATAAGGTAAGGTAAGGGTGTATTCTGCCCGAACGCAGGTCCAAACCTCCGCAGAGGTGTTCCTGAGCCGGAGTTTACGTGCAGTAGGGTGGCCAGTTCCTTTCCGCTCCTCCATTCCCTTACCCCCCGCCAACATCGCGTGCCAACCCATCCAAACCCTGACCACGCCCAATGTTACTTAACTTCGGAGATCTCACGGGATCCGGTGTTTCAACACAGCTACGGCCGTTGGCATGAAGCAATAGACCAATGGTAAAGTGTTCTCAAATTCAAACCATCATTGTTGGAGAAGTCTTCCTGGCGGACAGAGGTATTTTCATTCTGATTTTCCTTCTGAAGACGCGTAAACTATCCCCTTCTTTCCATGGCACGGCATAGGACGAAAAATCACATTGATCATGTCTATCAATACGGAATGTGAAAGCATCAATCTATATATGAGATTAATTTTCATGTTGAAGATGGAAGACTTCTATATTCCCCAACAATACAATAAGCTCTCGTAGAAAGTCCAGACTTCATTGAGTAAGAGAACAATTGAAGTGAGAGGAGCCGTCGTTGACCATTCTATTCCTCGCCAACGTGAACGTGATATTGCATATTAGTTATCAATCACACTGAAAAGTATACACCAATAACTCCTACAATCACAGTTTTTCCAGGTCTACCGAAATTTCTGGAGATCTCCAGATTTTTCTAAAACACACCAGAAAACCAGAAAAAAACAAGAAATCTCCCGAAATTTCTTCTAATCCAAAGTTAAGGAAAATAAATCATAATGCTTACATAACATATTTGTGCCGAAAAATTCTTTCCTCGTCTCACTGCGTGACGTTTTATCAATAACATCACTCGTTAGGTACTTCCCCTCATTCATCTTAGGCTCGTACTGAACTCAAAACTCACGCTTGACTGCATCATTCGAAGGGAAATCCCTGACCCGCATACAGAATATGAAATCTGCATCCTGCTACAACTTAAAAATTAATACACAATTTCTACCCCTGATAAATAACTACACCTACAGGAAAAATGGGGAGAAAGCGAAGAAGAATACGAATAAGAAGCAGAAGAAGCACAGGATCGCCAGAGAGTATGGGCGAGTGAAATTGTATATTTTTCTCATAATAACTTCACATGACTATTGCATTCTAAATTTAGCTATAACATTTCAGTGCTCGAGAAACTACCGAAAGTTTCAAGGAATCTTCCGAAATTTGTACATACAATCTACCGAAATTTTATTTGGAGACCTGGCAGCACTGTGACGACCCCGTGGTGTAGGGGTAGCATGCCTGCCTCTTACCCGGAGGTCTGGGGTTCGATTCCAGGACAGGTCAGGGATTTTTATCTGGACGTGAGGGCTGGTTCGAGGTCCACTCAGCCTACGTGATTAGAATTGACGGGATATCTGAGGGTGAGATGGCGGCCGCGATCTAGAAAGCCAAGAATACGGCCGACAGGATTCGTTGTGCTGACCACACGACACCTCGTAATCTGCAGCCCTTCGGGCTGAGCAGCGCTCGCTTGGCAGGCCAAGGCCCTCAAGGGCTGTAGTGCCACGGGGTTTGGTTTTTTCCAACACTGTACAAACAACACCTCCACACAGTTTACCATCGGCCTACCTACGTAAGGAATGTGACCGCCTGCGTCAGAGCTGTATTAACAGAAACAGAGTACTAGACGGTGTTTTAACATGCAGAGAGATTAATGTGATTTTATTTTGCAAGCGAAGTCGGTAAGCCTAGATTTCACCACATCGGGAATGACTCAATTCGTCAGGAATGGGCATTGCGCCAATTATCCAGAAAATCTGGGAAAGGTGCCTTCGATAGTCTTGCCATGTTCTACGTGGACGCATGCCATAGTCGCCAACGTCGCCTTCCACTTCGACGTCAACGGTGTAGGCTACATGGACGACCAAACAAAAGCTGGCTAGAGGCTGTACAGGAGGAGGCCAAACGACGTCCATGACGGTGTAAAATGGCGGTCACTCTATGTGAGATTTGTGCTGGACAAAGCGGAGGCGGGACAGGCTTTCCTTCGGGTACTCCGGTTTTCCCTGTCATCTTTCATTCCAGCAACACTCTCCAATATAATTTCATCTGTCAGTCATTAATCATTGCCCCGGAGGAGTGCGACAGGCCTCGGCAGCAGGCACAATTCCTACTATCGCCGCTAGATGGGGGAATCATTCATGTCATTCCTGACCCGGTCGAATGATTGGAAACAGGCTGTGAATGTACATTTCTGCTTCAATTCCCGACATCATTGTAACCATGACAACTACTGTTGATCAGTAGCGACATCTTCTCACTGTGCGCTTTCTTCCTATAACTAAGAGCTTGAGAAAAACTCGTAGCAAGTGAACCCCGTTCTACTCCTCGGTCCAGAATTAAAATCGTTAACCGGCCGGAAAATGAAGCCAGGGTTTTGGAATAAGAGACAGGCACGCTATTTCTACAGCACAGGTGGTGGTGGTGGTGGTGGTGGTGATTACTGTTTTAATAGGAAGTACCACAAGGCAGCCAACCTCTATTGACAATTATCAGAGGGGAAAAGGTGGAAGGGGTAAAACATTTCGAAATGCCAAGTTATCGGCCAAAGAACGACAAAGTCCATGAAGGGCGTGAAACTTGAAAACTCCCTAGGCCTTGATACGTAATACTGTCGGGGTTGCAAAAGAACAAGAGTTGATCAAGGGAGGTCGGATAGGATAGATGAAAGTGAGGAGCATGGCACAAGTAATTGGAAGTAATGTCAGGACTCGGAAAAGGGCTCCGTGGCAGCCAACGCACTCTCCCAAGTTGAGAGAACCTGAGGCAACATTTAATCGCCTCTTACGACAGGTAGGGGATATCGTGAGTGTTTTTGTATCACCCCTACGCACAGGTGGATCTATACCACCGGACTGTAATAATAATAATTGTACCGGGTGGTACACCTTTACGCCGCAATTTTAAATCTTCCGCTAATAAGTACTCCTCTACAGGAGAAACTCTGAACTTTAAAAACTGGATCAACTCATTAGTTTCTCAGAAGATGTCACTACCATAAATTTTGTGATTACAAAGCTGTCAATACTGTGTGGATTTCAACTTGTTTTCTTGTCCATTAATCAAGAAGTGTGGACATTCTCTCATAGATGTCACCACCTAAAAACTATGATCATACACCATGGTGCGAAGTGAAGGAACGTTCCTGAAGAAATTTTGTATTCATAAGTTTTTGTTTTTACTAAATTTCGTTCCTTCATGTGTGGGTTGGCAATATTAATCTTTTCTTTCCGCCTCTTTTGAATTGAGCCAATCCAGAATTTCTGTAATTAATTTTTGACCAATCATGTATTTCTTCTTCGACTTTGAGTGTATTTTCAAGACGGACCAATACAGAAAGAGGGTGTGGCTTGATTATTCATGAAAGGTCTCGAATATTCCACGAGGGTATAAAACTGCTGATTTTCTTGTCTCTGGGCCACTCGAAAACATCTAGCATAGTGTATGGAAGTGTAGCAGGAGGCGGGAAGCGCCTCTTTCATCCGGCAGCAGCTCTTCAACAAGGTAATGGCTACTTAACATCTTTATTTCTTGCTAGCTCAGCAGAATTTTTTTTTTTTTTTGCTATTTGCTTTACGTCGCACCGACACAGATAGGTCTTATGGCGACGATGGGACAAGGAAGGGCTAGGAGTGGAAAGGAAGCGGCCGTGGCCTTAATTAAGGCACAGCCCCAGCATTTGCCTGGTGTGAAAATGGGAAACCACGGAAAACTATTTTCAGGGCTGCCGACAGTGGGGTTCGAACCTACGATCTCCCGAATACTGGATACCGGCCGCACTTAAGCGACTGCAGCTATTGAGCTCGGTGCTCAGCAGTTTAATCCGCGGGGAAGGTCCGAAACCTTTATTATGTAACCTATCTTGAAACATATATATAATTTGCCGTCGCTTTTGTAAAACTTCACATATCTTTAACTGTAAATCGAAGATAGAGAGTGCCTTACCCTCTCGAGCTCCCCTTCATGTTGGATTTGAGGTGACCACGTTTTCGTAACCGTTTTTCTACTCTTCCTTAATGTGTTAAATTTATTCTATATACGAGTCACCTCCATAGTTTGGGAATAGCCCCTGATTCATCGGCTTAGTGCCTCTTAGGTTTTAAGAAGTTTCATGTAGGAGTGCAGATTCACGCCTCCATTCTGTTTTGCATTTTGGGCCATTTTCTTAACCTATTCTTTTTCAACGAAGGACCAGTAGGTTGGGTACAAGATACCCCTGTTTCTTTGTAAGTGGTGCCTTGATGGCAATCTTGTGTAAAAGTCTGTTATTGCCTTTAATAGGCTTGAAAAATTGAGAGCGGCTCAGCTCTTTTTAGTATCTGGATATGTGCCTCTAGGAGGCTTTACATTGCTAGGTAGGAGCAAGTGCTCCATGTTATTAGGGGTTTTCTGCCCTTTGGTAAATATGTGGTTGTGAGCTGAGAGCTCAGGAATTGTAAAAAGTGGGGCTCGAAGCCCAGATCGTTAATTTGTCTCTCCTGGTCTTGTACCTGATTATTTGTTGACTTGTTGTTATTTGTTGAATGTTCAAATTCTATGTGAAAATTAAGTTTAGCTTTTTTTTTTTAAAAAAATATAACCTTTAATGCAATTTTAATCAATACCTCAGCTTTGTAGTTTGACCCATTCCAGCCCGCACCTTCTTTCACCTATGCTGTTCCGCGGGTACCTACGTAACAATAATAACAATAATAATACGATTAGTATTGGCGAGTGGTTAGAACCAAATATCTCTGAAAAAGAAGCTTTCGCGTCACGGATGAATAAAATGGAAATGGCCTATCAACTGATCAAAGACGTTTGCAACAAAATGTCCATATCCTTGATCGCAGAACTCAGACATTACAGCACTGTCATAACACCAGAGGCTTTGTATGCAGCGGAATGCCATGCTATGAACAAGAAAGGCCTGATAGAAAAAGTGGAAATTAAAGCAAGGAAGAGAGATCCTCAAGAAAATTCTTGCCCCAATTAAAGATGTAGATATCGGCATAACCATCAGCTGTATAATCATATCCAAAAGATCTCAGATGTCATGTGGAGAAGAAGAATTGCATTTTATGGCCACTTGCTAAGAATGAAGCCCACACAGTTATCGAACCAGATCTTTACCTATTGTAAAGATAAGAAGACCCAGACAACTTAGTTCAAGGAGGTGGAAAGGGACCTACAGGACATTGTGATCACTTACGAAGATACACAAGAACACAACCCACTCAGGGAGAACCTAAAAGACCACCAGGGTTTTAAAGAAAGGCGAAGACGGAAAAGATGTGGGCGTAGGAAAGAAAACAGCAACAACGGCAACGAATGAAGGAGAACTGGGCAAAGATCAAAGCCTGGAGAAAATAGTTGAAATAACGTGGTCCTTAGTAGGCCGATACGAACAAAGAAGAATACAGTATTTACGAGGGCTAGAATGTCTTTCATTTAATCAAAATTCATGAGCTTTACCATTATTTAGTGGATACACTAATTTTCTTTCGATCTATCGCAAACATTTATCTGTTGTGTAGGTGAAGTCAAAGGATGCATTATATTTACCCAATGCATGACGTAAAAGGCCACTAAGAGCGGAACGGCCAAAGAATCTGTACTCACTCTCCGTGAGTATGAGTGTCAATTTCCTTTTTTTCTTCAGCTCTTTAACTACAGCGAAACGCAGTTTTTGAACTTTTTATTTTATATCGGATGGACACAGAGAGGTTTTATGGTAACAATGGAATAGGACAGGACAATGATTAGGAAAGAAGCGACCATGCTTTTATTTAAGTACAGTGTTATCTTGTGTGAAATTGGGAAACTATAGAAAACCATCTTCATGGCTATCGACAGTGAGGCTCGAACCCACCATCTCAGGAATGCAAGCTCAACAGTGTACCCAGCTCTCTCGGTTCTGGAATTTTTAGGATGGCTACCGATTCGTTCTACTATTTAACCACCTAATCGATCATGGATGGCGAAGTCTTTAGAAATGCAGCTGAATTAGAAATTCAGACGAATATTTCTAATAATGCTTCTCACCACGGATTTCAGTGCAGTAGATATTTGTTCAACTCCTCGAGTTATTCTTTGCTGATTGAGGCATAATTTGTGCAACAAAAGCAGTCCATGGGCCCACAGGACCGAGGTAGCGTGCTGACGGCAGTGCGTGGTCTATTGTCTCTCGTAATTACGGCTTTGTCCCTGAATCTGCTTGTCCTGGTAATTTACAGACATTTTTGTTTCATTTCAGTGATAGCTCGTCCATTACGTTCTATATTTCCGCCTCATTAGAGGGAACTACAAAAAGCATTAGATCCTGACAGTGAAGCTTTGTCTTGAGGTAAATTAACGTTAATACCAGTTTATTTCATACATTTTTATTGAAACCAAATGACGGTATATGAGTGACCTAATATCATACAGACCAGTTTACTAAACGCTTCAGTAGTACAACGTGAAGTGCAAATATTAACCCTCTACTGCATGAATTATTTTTCATTTGCGTTTGGTGACGAAAATTTCAAGCTTTAAATTTCAACTAGCCTTCAGTGTCTCAAGATTTACCAACAATTCTTAACTGGGGATAATACTTTAACACTCGATTTGATGTGGTTTGCCATAATGGCATATACGCGTCTATTCGCAATTAATAGGTCCGCGGATCCAGGGTGCGTCTCGCCCCACAACCGACCAAGGCTGATGTGGGATCAGACCGGCCAACCGAGCAGAGAAGGGGTAGCCTTGGCTCTACTGTGGCTCTGCGCCTCTGGCTTCCCATTCTCCCGCATTAAGGCGAATGCCGGGAGAATTCCTAGTTCTCCAATAGGAGTCTCCTGGCCTGAGGGACGTTGTCACGTTCTCGAAGAGCTGCCTGCCCGTTCAGGAGAGGAGTGAAAACATTTAGTAGCAGTACTTGTAGACGACTATCCTGCACTTTTAACATTCACGGAACAAGTATACTTGCACGACTGTAGGTCGGTAATGTGTTCGAGGTTAAGCCAGAGGTACTCCTGAATCCAGGTAACTGAATGAGGTCGGCAATGTGTTTGACGTTGAGCCAGAGGTACTCCTGAATCCAGGTAACTGAATGAGGTCGGTAATGAATTTGAGGTTGAGCCACAGGTACTCCTTAAGCCTGCTAACTGGATGAGGTCGGTAATGTGTTTGAGGTTGAGCCAGAGGTAGGCTAGTCCAGAAGCCAGGTAATTGAATGAGGTCGGTAATGAATTTGACGTTGAGCCACAGGTACTACTGAAGCCTGGTAACTGGATGAGGTCGGTAATATGTTTGAGGTTGAGCCAGAGGTACTCCTGGAGCCTGGTAACTGAATGAGGTCGGTAATGCATTTTAGGTTGAGCCAGAGCTACTCCTGAAGCCAGGTAACTGGATGAGGTCGGTAATGTGTTTGAGGTTGAGTCACAGGTACACCTGAAGCCTGGTAACTAGGTGCGAAGGGCTCACGCAAAATAAACGGTGGTTGGTACGCGAGGATGTCTTGCCGTCTGTTATGGATATACTACTACTACTGATAATAATAAAATAAAGAGAACAAGGCATCACTGATACATGTGTTTGATTGACTGTACAGTGTGTCCCTGTCCACAATCTTCATCTCACGTACATGGGTGAGAAGCGATATGCCGCAATGAGTTAATACTCATGGTACCACAGTACTGTAAGGTATGGCCGCACTTTCAGGACATATTCCTCACAGGTGGAGGTAGAAGGATTGTATGGACATCGGTCCTCAATGATTCATTTCCATCTTAAAACTCATTTTCTACTCGAACAACTCTTCCTTCTTCTTACTGAGTTGTTGTTGATTTGAGATTTTGGTATTATTTGATTACAATAAAGCTCTTACAATTTGTCTTTTGGAAATATATTCCTTGCCCCCGGTTTTTCCAGTTTATTGGGGGGGGGGGCTATTAAGATATTTACAGTAATTGTTTACACATTTTTACCACATTTTACAGTATTTAGTGTTATTTACAGTATTTGCCGTATTTACAATATAAAGTTTTGGTTGTGTCTGCTGTGCTATTTAAATGTGTTACATTACAGTATTTATATATTTTTATGAGGCTGATTATTTACAGATAGTACCTTCTTGTCTTGTTTGCTGGAGGTATACTGCTTCTGGAACATATGATACATATATTAGTATATTTAATGTATTTACATCTGCTGCTTAGGGGAGAGGAGGAGTTCGACGAGGGCTCGTTGGGCTTTTATTGGAGGGTTGGGGGATTGGGGATTTCCATGGGGTTATGGGAGTTCGGGTGATAGATTTGATGTCACAGCTTATTTTTCCTATGGGTTACCGCCATCGAGTGGGAAGGCCGGGAAAGGTGGTGTGGTGTTAAGGTGGAGTGGGGGTGGTGGGGAGTTCGGCATAGGAGTTGGTTCGCGGGGTGGGTTATCTAGGGTACAGTGGAAAGGTCATTGAGTTTGTTCTAGGTCGTAGGAGTCGAGGCGCGGGGTGGGACCCGGGATCACCGGGATGGATTGCGGGTTATATTTATACTAGTGTTTCGAGACGGGTGAACTGGAAGTGGGTGTTCAGTCCGGAGTGGGCGTTTAGGGTTTGTTTAGCCGCTGCCTGGAGTTGAGCTAGGACCAGTGGTGGGTTGTATGGGTGGATGTTCATGAGGGAAATGGTTACGACTCGGATTATGTCCTCAAGGGATGGGGGAGGGAAAATAGATTGGAGTGGTTGGGTGGGGGAGTCTATGGTTCGGAAGGGGCTACTAATTCAGGACAGTTTACAGGTAGTTGTGGACGGGCTTTGCATTTGAGGGAATATGTGGGGTGGGTTCGCCACAGGTGTTAAATTTTGGTGGGAGCTGGGTGTTGGGGCATCAGGAGGTCTCCTCACTACTGAATGCAATAGCAAAGGAGGCCATAAAAATGCTTGCTTAAGATTATTTGCACCTACCGCAACACTCCCAGCTGACTTGACGCTCTCCAGCCTTACGCATAACCACTAAGAACCGGTTTATGTCCAACCTCCCCTTTGTACCCTTGTATCTACAATCCTTCAAAAATCTCTCGAATAGGTAACTCAGCTGTCTAATATCACCCATGCAGACACACCCTCTGACCTCCCCAGCTCGGATAGCCGTTAGCTAGGGGAGCAACCTCTCAAACGTCTTCCCTCTTGCTGAAATGTTCAAAATGCCCACCGTCAATATAAGTAAGCCAATGACCGTAGCCGTGTTGACACACCGGATCCCGTGAAATCTCCGAAGTTAAGCAACATTGGGCGCGGTCAAGATGTGGATGGGTAGCCACGCGCTGTTGGCGGTGGAGGAGGGGGGGTTAAGGGAATGGGGGAGCGGAAAGGAGCTGGCCACCCTACTGAACGTAAACTCCGGCTCAGGCATACCTCTGCGGAGGTTCGGACCTGCCTTCGGGCAGAATACACCCTTACCTTTACCTGAAAATAAGTAAGGACATTTATTGGGGTAATAAAATTAACGGGGTTCTAAATAAATGCTAGAGGCTTCATCATATAGTTATGGGAGTATTTAGGATTTGTAGGAAGAATGCAGTCCGCCTCCATGGTATAGTGGTTAGTGTGATAAGCTGACACCCCCAGAGGCCCTGGTTTGACTCCCGGCTCTACCACGAAATTTGAAAAAGTGGTACGAGGGCTGGAATGGGGTCCACTCAACCTCGGTAGGTAAACTGAGTAGACGAAGGTTTGATTCCCACCTCAGCCATCTTCGAAGTGGTTTTCTGTGGTTTCCCACTTCTCCTCCAGGCAAATGCCGGGATGGTACGTAATTTAAGGCCACGGCCGCTTCCTTCCCTCTTCCTTGTCTATCCCTTCCAATCTTCTCATCCCCTGACAATGCCCCAGCTCAGGTGAGGCCGCCTGGGCAAGGTACTGGTCCTGCCCCAGTTGTATCCCCTGACCGAAAGTATCACTGTCCAGGACACTGCACTTGAGGCGCTAGAAGTGGGATCCCTCGCTGAGTCCGAGGAAAGAACCAGTCCTGGAGGGTAAACAGATTAATAAAAAGTACTATTAGAACATGGTTCGGTGAATGAGATCCACATCGGGATTACTCTACTCGAGAGCTGGAAAGTTTGCAAAGGGAAGCACTAAGTTTGCTCTAGATGATTTCTGACTAACGAGTAGTGTTACAAAAATGTTTCAAACTTTGGAACTGAAGATTTGGAAGTAAGGAAACGTGCTGCTCAACTAAGTGGTATGCTCGGAGCTCTCAGTGGAGAGATGGCGTGGAATTTTATTAGTAGACGGATAAGATCGAGTGGAGCTTTTAAAAGAGTAAAGTCGAAAATATAATACGAGGGCGAATCAAAAAGTAAGTTACACTAGCTCGCCGCGAGAGCACGCTCTGTGTCGTGAGCGTGGCCAATGCGGAGCAAGCTACAGTAACTGCTGACACGTCCGAAAGGAAGGTTGGCGCGGTATCTCGTCGTGTTTCGTGTGCAGAGCGGGCTGCACCCAGTGGCGCTTCAACAGGATGTTCACTCCAATTTGGAGGTGCGTGCAACGATCAGATTTTTATGGGCTAAACGGCTCAATTGCACGGACATTCATCGTGAACTCACTGCTGTATATGGTGAGCGTGCAATTTCTCGTCCGAGTATTGTAAAGTGGTGTGAGCAATTTGACGCCGGACACACGGATGTCACGGACGAATATCGCGAAGGCAGGCCTGCAACGTCCAGTACCGTTGCAAATGTTGACAGTGTGGATGGGATCAATAGAGAGAATCGGCGCATAACACTGCAGGAAATTGCCAGCATGCTGAGCATTTCGTATGGCAGTGTGTTCTCCATTGTTCACCAGCACCTTGTATTTCGTAAACTGTGTCAAAGATGGGTCCCACGTCTGCTCACCGATGTTCCCAAGGGACAACGCTTGCAATCGTTACTGGCACTTTTCAACGGTATTCTGTGGAGGACAACGACTTTCTGTGGTGAATTATCACAGGAGATGAAACGTTGGTCCACCTCTTCTCCCCCGAATCAAAGATAAAATCGATGGAAGGGGTGCACACCACATCACCACCTCGAAAGTTGGCCAAGGTCCAACCTTCAGCAGGAAGGGTAATGGCGACAGTGTTCTTTGACATGGAGGGTGTGGTGTTAGTAGAATTTATGCCGAAAGACAAGACAATCAACTCGGCTTCGTATTGTCGAACATTGAACCGGTTGCGTAAAGCTATTAAAGAAAAGCGGCGGGAAAACTTGAGCGGTGGTGTGATTTTGTTGCACGATAACGCAACATCTTGCATGGCCCGCCAAACGTCCTGACTGCTGCAGCGTTTCAAGGGGGAGGTATGCTGCCATCCTCCGTGCAGTGTAGACTTAGCGCCATGCGATTATCATGTGTTAGGTAAGATGAAATGTGATTTCGGTGGACGACGCTTCCGAAACGTTGAGGAGGTGAAAGCAGCTGTTTCCAGGTGGCAACAGCGCTTAAGGTGATTTCTACGCATCCGGAATCGAATAGTTGGTTTACTTTTCCGAGAAATGTTTACAGTTTCTTGGAGACTGTGTGGAAAAGTGAACTTGTATTGTATGCCGTGTTGCCTATGTGTAGGTGGTTTCACAAATGGCCATAAATTGGAAGTGTAACTTACTTTTTGATTCGCCCTCGTGTAACATAATTGTAAAAATCACTCAAACACTTAATTAATACACAGGTATATTATAGTGTTGTAGATGTTATAGTTAGTGTTCGAAAGATTGAAAAGAATTAATATAACATTAACTGAGTCGTCACTATAAAGTATAGCTTCATTTTTAATGAGATACATTGGGAATGTATTAGAGAAACTATTTAAAATAGTTTATGATGGGTCCACCTTGTCAGTACACTTTTAATGATTGAGAAATGATTTGTTCTATCATACATGTTTCAGGAACAATATGCATACCCTTGATCAGTGAAGTCAAATCAAGGATGTATGATACAATAAATCATTAAAAGTGTTTTGACAAGTTGGACCCAATATAAACTATTTTAAATAGTTTCTTTAATACATGTAGACAAGTCGATACAGGTTCAAATAAAATACCTATTATGGTTAAGTTTATCAACAATACATTTGGAATTCATAAAAGAAAATAGGAGCAAATACTCGTTCATAAGAAGAAAAATTAGAGGTTAGAGTAATTTACTAAGGGAGATATCCCATGAATTTTTCAAATTCTTTGAAATCGTTTGGGAAGCGTGTAGGTAAGAAATTGATAGGAAATCTTTTGGGTGAGATCCGGAAATACAGATCTGAGGTGACAAATTGATTGACTGAATTTCCACTTTCCAATTTAGTCCTCAAGATATCAGAGAAAGTGAAAGAAATGGCCGATCTATGTCTTATATAAATTAGCTATACCAACTAAAAATTAATTATGCTAAGCGATCTTTTACATGCCGGCATCGAACGACTTTAAATGCTGAATGAAATTTCTTTCTCCTTCAAAAATCCTAGTAACTCGGCTGGGTTTGAATCGGGATCCATGAGTTGTGTTCTGCCACTGATCCTCAGAAAGAGATAAATGATTGAGGTTAACGACATATATGAATTATTGTGGCATTGCACTGTTTCCCATTCCCCCAAGTTAAAGCTTTCAATTCGACGGAACTTTCCCGTAAATACAGTCAGCAATAATACTGCTATATGATGGCCTTCGTAGTTGCGTTTGAAGTTGTTGGAGTATTGACTGGGAAGTCCTGGCAAGGTCTGCCGCAGAGTAGATAAAACATCTGACAAAGACACAGTTGTGGGAGATAACAGACGATAGCAGCTAAGATAAGTACCTACGGGAAATGTCCATAATTTATCGAAGTGACAGTAGAGTACTAATACATTCATTACTCGTTCACAACATCACAAACTGATAAACATTAACTTGTTTACGCAACGAAAACAGTATTGTACATATATGCACATGGTTTAAAGTGATTTGATCTGATCTGAAGATGATCTTTTAGAACGAAAGATGTCATTCCTTTTTTAATAGTGTGTCTTTTTTACAGGTATGTTATAGTGTTATATATTATGATTGAACTTGTTGTGTTCGACAAAGTGAAAATCTTTTAAGTTTAAGAATATTTTGATGTACTTAACGTTTGTGTTAGTTATACTTCCGTTTAATTCATATTCTGAAAGCATATTTTCACTAATGCCATTAACATAGAGGGATGACAGAAACGAAAGATCTGTAGATTAAATAAAATATGAGTTGTTTGTATACTTCAACTATTATAAGAATTGTAAAGAATTTCACAAGAACATTTTGTTGAAATATACATTTTTGCAAATTGCGTCTTCAAATGACAAATACCTGTGAAATATACATTTGATCTAAAGATTAACACATTTTTAGTTTGTAATAACATAATAAATATTTTACGCTGATATATTATTACCGGTATTACTGGTCTCTACTCTTGTTCATTATATTACCATGTTTGGTCTGTTGCTCTGTATTATGCTGAGACATGGACGTTAACCAAGAGTAATACTAAGAGGCTAGGAGACTTTGACATGTGGTGTTGGCGTCGGCTGCAACAGATAAGTTAGGTGGAGAAGAAGACCAGCGCTGAGGTATTGAACATTGGCCAAGGAAAGAGACAGCTGTTGAGTGAAATTAGGAAGAGACAAATTTCTTGGATGGGACACAGGCTTCGACATAGTAATGTGTTGATGGAAATTTTGGAAGGCAAAGTACCATGGAAATACCCTCCTGGAAGACCAAGAAAGACATTAATAATGACGTTTCTAGTGAACTCAGGATGCAGGAGCTATGCAGACGCAAAACATACTGCACGGGATCGACACAGTTGGAGAAAACTCACCTCAGGAGCAAACAAGTCATTAGACTGAATTACTCAAAGAAGAATAATGCCAAAGCCATTGAAGTGTTCCTTACTCGCCACCGACATATCTGGCAATCTTGCGCCTATAGGGCGTCAGCTCGAAGTAACTGCACCAGTCCCCTACGGAGGCAGCACGTCATTATTGTGCACTGAGTTAGTCACCGGTACGTCGAGGAAAATTGCAGCTCTACTTCCAAAGTAACACGAGCAAACATGATCTAACTTCTACTCTATTTCAGATTGTGACTGGGAATATGTTTTTGCACAGGTATGTAGAGAAATCCACAGTAAGTAACTTGCATGCCAATTTACGGAAACTCGTTATGTTCCAAGGTTAATTTTTTAAATAATTGGCTTTACGTCACACCGATGCAAGTGGGTTCCTAGGCGACGATGGGACAGGAAACGGCTAGGAGTGGGAAGGAAACGGCCGTGGCATTAATAAAGGGAAACACGAAGTCCCGTTTTCAGAATGCTGACAATGGGATTCGAACCTTCTATCTCCAGAATGCAAGCTCATATCTGCGCGCCTCTAAACGCACGGTCAATTCACAATTTTCACAAAATGCAAGGAGGCGTCATCTTCTCACTGTGTGCTTTCTTCCTGTAACTATTGCAACCAGTGTTCGTCTATGTACACTAGGTCAGTAGCGTCATATTCTAACTGTGCGCTTTCTTCCTGTAACTATTGCAACCAGTGTTCATCTATGTACACTACGTCAGTAGCGTCATCTTCTCACTGTGCGCTTTTTTCCTGTAACTACAGCAACCAGTGTTCGTCTATGTACACTAGGTCAGTAGCGACATCTTCTCACTGTCTACATTCTATCTGTAACTATTGCAACCAGTGCTCGTCTATGTACACCAGGTCAGTAGCGACATCTTCTCACTGTCTACATTCTATCTGTAACTATTGCAACCAGTGTTCGTCTATGTACACTAGGTCAGTAGCGACATCTTCTCACTGTCTACATTCTATCTGTAACTATTGCAACCAGTGTTCGTCTATGTACACTAGGTCAGTAGCGTCATATTCTCACTGTCTACATTCTATCTGTAACTATTGCAACCAGTGTTCGTCCATGTACACTAGGTCAGCAGCGCCATCTTCTCACTGTGCGCTTTCTTCCTGTAACTATAGCAACCAGTTTTCGTGTGTGTACACTAGGTCAGTAGCATTATCTTCTCACTGTGCGCTTTCTTCCTGTAACTATAGCAACCAGTGTTCGTCTATGTACACTAGGTCAGCAGTGCCATCTTCTCACTGTGCGCTTTCATCCTGTAACTATAGCAACCAGTGCTCGCCTATGTGCACTAGGTCAGTAGCGACATCTTCTCACTGTCTACATTCTATCTGTAACTATTGCAACCAGTGTTCGTCTATGTACACTAGGTCAGTAGCGTCATATTCTCACTGTGTGCTTTCTTCCTGTAACTATAGCAACCAGTGTTCGTGTGTGTACACTAGGTCAGTAGAGTTATCTTTTCACTGTGCGCTTTCTTCCTGTAACTATAGCAACCAGTGCTCGTGTGTGTACACTAGGTCAGTAGCGACATCTTCTCACTGTGCGCTTTCTTCCTGTAACTATAGCAACCAGTGTTCGTGTGTGTACACTAGGTCAGTAGCGACATCTTCTCATTGTGTACATTCTACCTGTTACTATAGCAACCAGTGTTCGTGTGTGTACACTAGGTCAGTAGAGTTATCTTTTCACTGTGCGCTTGCAACTATAGCAACCAGTGTTCGTGTGTGTACACTAGGTCAGTAGCGTCATCTTCTCACTGCGCGCTTGCAACTATAGCAACCAGTGTTCGTGTGTGTACACTAGGTCAGTAGAGTTATCTTTTCACTGTGCGCTTGCAACTATAGCAACCAGTGTTCGTGTGTGTACACTAGGTCAGTAGAGTTATCTTTTCACTGTGCGCTTGCAACTATAGCAACCAGTGTTCGTGTGTGTACACTAGGTCAGTAGCGTCATCTTCTCATTGTGTACATTCTACCTGTAACTATAGCAACCAGTGTTCGTCTATGTACACTAGGTCAGTAGCGTCATCTTCTCATTGTGTACATTCTACCTGTAACTATAGCAACCAGTGCTCGTCTATGTACACTAGGTCAGTAGCGACATCTTCTCACTGTGCGCTTTCTTCCTGTAACTATAGCAACCAGTGTTCGTCTATGTACACTAGGTCAGTAGCGTCATCTTCTCACTGTGCGCTTTCTTCCTGTAACTATAGCAACCAGTGTTCGTCTATGTACACTAGGTCAGTAGCGACATCTTCTCACAGTGCGCTTTCTTCCTGTAACTATTGCAACCAGTGTTCGTCTATGTACACTAGGTCAGCAGCGACATCTTCTCACTGTGCGCTTTCTTCCTGTAACTATAACAACCAGTGTTCGTCTATGTACACTAGGTCAGTAGCGTCATCTTTTCACTGTGTACATTCTACCTGTTGATAGATGTCTTTATTTTTTATTTTTCTTCCAGATGTACAGCAATGAAGCCTTATTGATCTATTAAGGGAGAAAAATAATAATGTCCAACCTAGGCAGGATAGGCTGACATGCACATATAATAACTTTCGTAAAGTAAGCATAACTAACAACAAACAAAGGAAAAAGGCAATATTAATGTAAATAATAATAATAATCAAATGGCAATGGTGCAGTGATATCTTTTCAGATATAAAACAAAACCTCAAAAAATCTCAATATTGCTATAAAGAAAAGGGATAGACCGAAAACAAATGTAACTACTGCAACAAGGTATTATCATCTGTTGGCAATATGGCAGTAGTGGAGAAAGAAACTAAAACTGGCAACATAATAAACTAAAAACAGGCAACGTATTACTGAGCCGAGTACAATGCCGTGTCAGACTGTATCTGCACTTTAGACAGAGAGTATGTCACTTCCGGGCGGGTTCGCACTCGGCGCATTCTTTCTTGAGCACTGTCCTCTCTTACATCCTACTTAAGTTGCAAACCTGGCTTCGTATTACCTCCATTGTAGTGCCGGTGTGCAATTTATTCACCTTATGTTGCGTTACTGTTGAGCACTATTCAGCCTCTATTATTTCACAATATTTATTAACTTTAGAATCCAGACAACTCACCATCTTAAATGAAACCATATTCACTCACAGTTAACTAGAACCCTCAACTCATAGGCAAGCCATCCCCACATATTAGCGTTATCCTTAACACCTGTCCAATTTACAATCACTCTCTTCCTCATTCACTACGCATTTTACCGCCTGCTAATTTGCCTATTTAATCACTCTTATCATTTAGTCACTCTTGACATAGTTATGCGTAACACACACACACTCAGCTATTCTCATATGTACAGCACTTTACTTTCTACTGCAAATTTCCTTTTTTGCTTCTTGTCACTATGCCTTCGTCCAATTTGTTCTTTTTACCCCATATCTCTCTTAGGCTCAGACTTCTCCCTTTCGCCAGTACACCTCTTGCTTCTTCTTCCTGTCTCCCAGCCGTATTTTCACTTGGTTTGTGCGCTCTTGTCACATCTTGAGTTTCCGCCCCCACAATCGCTCCCTGCATCTTCCTTTCTTCTCTCACATGGGACTCCGAGGTCAGCTCCTTAATTAGTGCCCTTGTCGCCCTGGTCTCCTTACTTATCTCTTTCCTCATCTCATTTACGAATTCGCTGGTTCCTTCTTCGATCGTTTTGAAAATCTCATGTGTCAAGTTTATTACTTCTTGCTGCGAGCTTAGATCCAATGCCTTGTTTTCTTTGGTTCTTTCTTTGCCTCCATGACCGTTTCCGCCCATTTTACTGTCTTTGATTTGCCTTTCTTCCACACTCTTTCCCACTACCACTTCGTCCTTCCTATTCTCTTCCATTTTTCGTAATTTCTTCGTTGTCCACATTCTGGTCCAAAGTCCATTGGTTACTACTAATTGTTGGCCCTTAATATAGGTTCTCAACCCTTGCATTTTAGCCCGGACCAAATGCTTCTTCAGAGTGTTTATACTCTTTACCCCTTCTCTTCCCATGTCCCTTTTTATCCAAATTTTTCTATTCCGTATATTATCTGCGCCTCTTAACACTATTTCCGCCATCAGGGTGGAAAACAACTTCGGTTTTATCGGCCTATCACCCCGTTTTTTGGCATCAAGATGGCGGCGTGTGCAGAAGTGACGCTGAGCGTTATGCGCAGTATTGTTATATTTTTGGTGGTAAAGAGTGCAGTGCAATACTCCAAAAGAGCTACAATCGCTTCAGATAACCCTCCTGGATACCTGGAAAACATAATTCTATTGGAAAAACTATTGGTGAGTGAAAAATGTAGTCTTAACGGTTTGACGTGGTGCCGTGCTGAAAGTCTGGGGATGGCAGCCATAGGTCGGCCTCGGCGAAGGGACGGGAGCGGTGTTGTCAGACTGCCTGTAGATAATCAGTCACTGCTGTGCTTGGCACTTGCCCTAAGTGGGGACATCGAACTAAACCCGGGTCCACAACAGTGCACAATTTGCGGAAATAGTGCTAGGAGGAATCAATTATTTGTCCACTGTAATAATTGCTTGCTAAAAGGCCATAGAACCTGAGCAAAAGTCTCAGTGTCTGAATTCAGAAAAATAAAGAACGGTTCCCGTACATGGTTATGCTGGAAGTGTGAAATGCCGCTGTTATCAGACTCGTTCTTTACAGTTACCAGTGATACGCCCAGTGACTTAGTGAATAATTCTAAATGTACATATGTAAATAAAAATATATCACCTTTTGCCTTCAATGCGCGCAGTATTATGCGACCTGGACGGTTACAAAATATCCACTCATCGCTTGAAAGCCTTGACCCGACCATCGTATGTGTCAATGAGACGTGGTTGTCCAGCAAAATTAATGACTCAGAAGTGTTCCCTGACTCGCTGATATTGTTCCGTAAGGACCGAACCCACCGCTCTGCAGGGGGAGTTCTAATTGCAGCCAAGCCAGAATGTAATCCAACTCGAGTTCATCACCTGGAGACAGCAGCCGAAGCACTGTGGGTGGAAGTGACGTGAAACAAACGCAAATTCCTTATTGGATCAATTTATCGCGCCCCTAAGACGTCGCCGGAAATGAACGATGAACTAATCCTCTCTCTCGAGCGTGTGCAACATGTACAACAAAATTACGATGCCATTTATATTGACGGTGATTTCAACTTAGAAATTAAGTGGTCCAGAAATGCTGCACCTGTTCCAAATAACCCCCTCGCCAATAAATTCCTTTCCGCTTTCTATGATTTATTCCTTCATCAATTAATGTTCGAAGCCACGCGTATTACGCAAACAACACGTTCAACCCTTGATCTTTTCCTAAGTAATATACCACAGTCCGTCCAATCTCTTAATACTATTCCTGGATTCTGTGACCATCAGGCAATCCTCGCAACACTGACCCATATAAAACCATCCCCCAAACTCCATACCAGAACAGTTTATAATTTTTCCCAAACAAACTGGAACGATCTATCCACTTTACTATCCAACCGCCTCCCCGTTCTCACCTCAGATTTCACCGGCAGTACTGACATAAACAAGATATGGAACGACTGGAAGAAAATTTTCTTTCAATGCGTAGAAGAAACCACACCAACAGTAAATATAACCAGCAGACGGAAATCTCCATGGATTACCAAGGAGATAGTGCGAGAAATTCGAAGAAGGGACCGCCTGTACCAGAAATGGAAAAGAAAACCAACCGATTATGAGTGGGAGAAATACAGGCTGGCTAGGAACAAGGCTAAACAATCTATCAGAGATTCCTACGATTCTTACATCCACAGTCTCAACACCAACTCCAAGGAACTCTGGGCTCTTCTCAGAAATAAAGGTTGCAACAGAGCTCCATCTGTATTTAAACATAACGGTACGGCAGTCTCCACACCACAAGAAATTGCAGACACATTCAACAGGAAATTTAAAAGTAACTTCTCCGTCCCT
This sequence comes from Anabrus simplex, assembly GCF_040414725.1. Taxonomy (NCBI): domain Eukaryota; kingdom Metazoa; phylum Arthropoda; class Insecta; order Orthoptera; family Tettigoniidae; genus Anabrus; species Anabrus simplex. Next base: position 32,531,066 of record NC_090265.1, on the reverse strand, counting down.
ACTGAGGAAGAGAACATGCTATATTCAAGGACAACATCTACCCCTCTCTTCCCTCTAACCAACCTGTATTTCTCAACGACTGAAGTAAAGGAGAGCCGTCTGAAAACAAGACCTCATGCCGCGACCGGGCCGGACCGAGTGCCAGCAAGAATTCTCAAGAATTGTGCAGTCGCCTTGGCGCCCTCGCTTTGCGCTCTCTTCAACTATTCCATTAATACCGGGTCTGTACCTTTCGAGTGGAAAGAAGCCAACGTAGTACCAGTTTTCAAAGATGGAGATAAGGAAAACGTAGATGATTACCGCCCAGTTTCTATAACATCAGGGGTCTGTAAATGTATGGAACGTCTAGTTGCTAAATGTATGTTGGACTTTCTCAAGGAGAGAAACCTGCTGAACTCAAACCAGCACGGCTTCATTCCGGGAAAATCCTGCACAACACTTCTAACAAAAGTCATTGATGACTGGCAGTTCTCTTTGGAGCAGACTGATGTCTCACAAATAGACTGTGTGACTCTGGACTGGAGCAAAGCTTTTGACCAGGTGTCACATCAAAGACTTCTGTTAAAACTTAGCAACTACGGCATTCAGGGTAAACTGCTGTCATGGTTGAGGTCATTTTTGGTGGGTCGAACGCAATGTGTTGTGTACGGAGGAGCCAAATCAGACCAAACCACAATTACTTCTGGAGTAATTCAGGGCAGTGTGATAGGGCCCCTCCTGTACACGATTTATGCTCTCGACTTACCGGATTGTGTAAATTCGACCATGGCGCAGTATGCCGATGACACAGTCATTTACAGAGCCATGAAAAACAGTGATGATATTGTACAATTCCAATCGGATCTGGATAGTATAGCTCTGTGGTGTGAGGTAAATAGATTGTATATAAATATTAAGAAGTGTAAATATATAAGACTAAGCAGAGCTAAACAACCACTCCAGAACCAACCTACTCTATGTGGAATCCAACTGCCGACTTCTAACTCCATCAGACTGCTCGGTATTCACATTACGGACAATCTGAAATGGAATAAACACGTGGAGGAAGTGAGGTGTAAGGCATACCGGGCGCTAGGTTTCGTCCGTAGATGTCTCTCGGGAGGAAGAAGTAAAGCCCTACGAACGGCTTATATTTCCCTCGTGCGGCCCATACTACTATATGGCCTTCCTTCCTGGCATCCAACTACAACGGAAAATATGAGGAAACTAGAAGGTATCCAGCGACGAGCAGAACGTTTAATTAACAAACACATCCCCTTAAACACAGCCAGGTCATTGCCACCAGTGAACTCGTTATGTACACAAATAGATGTAGCCTTCCTTGGGAAATCCCTGACAGATAACACACACCTCTTCCCTTTCCACCGCCTGCAGCTCAATTACCGCTCTGTTAAAAGAGGCCAAGGAGTTACTCTTGTCCCTCCCTTCGCTAGAACAACCTCATATTTAAATGGGTTTTACTCAAGGGCTGCTCGTACGTGGAACCTTATACCATCTGAGGTAAAGCTACTTCCTCTTCCTCACTTCCTCCGCGAAGTAAAGAAAATGTATATGTAAATATAAACCTGCATGTGATGTATATAACTTGTATAAATTAGAATTGCAAGAAGGATGGGTGCAAGTACAGGTGTATGTGGGCGAATGTGTATGCGTGCGCGTGTGTGAGTGGTTGTGAATGAGTGTGTATACAGGGGTCTGAGTGAGAGTATAAATGGCTGGGTGTTCTTACTCTAATATTTTCAGGATAAATCAAGATAATTATTATTCTAAGGGTACAGTGTTTATAGTGTAAATATGTAAATTTAAAATTGTCTACATAAGTTTGTATGTAAATATTCAGTAGAGTTTATGTACACATGTGGAGATGGAGGCACTTCCGTGTATGTGGGGCTTGCCCTTTCTCCATCTACCACCCCTAAATTGTACATGTACAATTTAAGGAAAATAAATAATAATAATATTAATATCCTTTCTACATCATCAATATCCACTTCACTGAAGTTTATTCTCATCATTTTCTGGATGACTTCCACCAATTTGTAGGTTGTCAGCACTTTATATTCTCCTTTGTCTTCCGGCACTCCATATATAAATAAGCATTTCTTCCTACGTTCTCGGCTACTGTCTCCAATTTCTGCTTTCAGCTTCACCACCTCTTCTTCCATCTCCTTTATTTTTGCTTTGAGTAATATAATTTCTCTCTCGCTGGTTTCCACTTTGTTCATTGTCTCTTCTGCCTTTCCCTGTACCCAACGCCTCATATGTTCAAATTCCTTCACTTGTTCTTTCATCATATTTTTGATCTGTTCAAACGGGCATACTTCTTCCACCACTTCTTTCACCACTCTTCTTATAATCTCCACGTCTTCCCAGTTCATGTTGCCACTGGGGGTTGGGCCGGGGTAAACCTCTACACCTCCTATGGTTAGAAGTACCATAATCACAGCTGCCACCAGTACCATCTCGCTCATCATTCTTGTTTCCACTTTACCTCCTTTAATTTTGGCTGTTTCATTCTTCCATCTCCTCTGCCATCTTCCAATAGCTGCACGATATTGATCCACGCCTATCATCTTCCTCTTCCCTCTCGTCTTTCTTTTCCACACACCGTTCACACTCCACGCCGGCTCTCCCGGCACCTCAACTCAATACGACCGTCACCGATCGCTGACTAGGTTAGACTGCTGACATTCTACCTGTAACTATAGCAACCAGTGTTCGTCTATGTAAACTAGGTCAGTAGCGTCATCTTCTCACTGTGGGCGTTCTTCCTGTAACTATAGCAACCAGTGTTCGTCTATGTACACTAGGTCAGTAGCGTCATCTTCTCACTGTGGGCGTTCTTCCTGTAACTATAGCAACCAGTGTTCGTCTATGTACACTAGGTCAGTGGCGTCATCTTCTCACTGTGCGCTTTCTTCCTGTAACTATAGCAACCAGTGTTCGTCTATGTACACTAGGTCAGTGGCGTCATCTTCTCACTGTGCGCTTTCTTCCTGTAACTATAGCAGCCAGTGTTCGTCTATGTACACCAGGTCAGTGGCGACATCTTCTCACTGTGGGCGTTCTTCCTGTAACTATAGCAACCAGTGTTCGTCTATGTACACCAGGTCAGTGGCGACATCTTCTCACTGTGGGCTTTCTTCCTGTAACTATAGCAACCAGTGTTCGTCTATGTACACCAGGTCAGTGGCGACATCTTCTCACTGTGGGCGTTCTTCCTGTAACTATAGCAACCAGTGTTCGTCTATGTACACTAGGTCAGTAGCGACATCTTCTCACTGTGGGCTTTCTTCTTGTAACTAAGAGCTTGAGAAAATTTCGTAACACGTGAACCACGTTCTACTCCTCAGTCCAGAATTAAAATCCTTGAAACCGGGCGAGTTGGTCGTGCGGTTAGGAGTGCGGAGTTGTGAGCTTTCATCCGGGAGATAGTGGGTTCGAATCCCAATGTCGGCAGCCCCTGAAGATGGTTTTCCATTGTTTCCCACTTTCACACGAGGCAAATGCTAGAGCTGTACCTTAATTAAGGCCATGGCCGCTTCCTTACCATTCCTAGGCCTTTCCTATCCCATCGTCGCCATAAAACCCATCTGTGTCAGTGCGACGTAATGCAAATAGCAAAAAAAATCCTTGAACTGGCATGGAAATGAACCCAAGGCATTGTAATAAGACACAGGCATGCTACCTCTATAGTACAGAGCCGGCTAATAATAATAATAATAATAATAATAATAATAATAATAATAATAATAATAATAATAATAATAATAATAATAATTATTATTAATAATTATTAATTATCATTAATTATTATTATCGGTGCGACGTAAAGCAACTAGCAATAATAATAATAATAATAATAATAATAATAATAATAATAATAATAATAATAATAATAATAATAATAATAATAATAATAATAATAATAATAATAATAATTATTATTATTATTATTATTATTATTATTATTATTATTCGGGAGATAGTAGGTTCGAACCCCACTGTCGGCAGCCCTGAAAATGGTTTTCCGTGGTTTCCCATTTTCACACCAGGCAAATGCTGGGACTGTACCTTAATTAAGGCCACGGCCGCTTCCTTCACACTCCTAGCCCTTTCCTGTCCCATCGTCGCCATAAGACCTATCTGTGTCGGTGCGACGTAAAGCAACTAGCAATAATAATAATAATAATAATAATAATAATAATAATAATAATAATAATAATAATAATAATAATAATAATAATAATATTTTTTTCTACTGGTCTGCTCATACCTACCGGCTTGAAAGTGCGAACTGTGTAGCGCATGAGGATTTGCCCTATTTTAGGGTCGGGTGCCCTTCCTGACACCAGCCCTTCGTGTAAGGATGTATTGACTATTTTGCGTTCCTGTGATGGTTGGTAGTGCAATGTGTTGTTTGAGTATTAAGAGAAGAGTGTTGGAACAAATAGAAACAACCAGTCCCTGCGCCAGAAGAATTAATAACACGCTATTAAAATACCCGACGTACCGGGAGTCGAACCCAGGACTCTCTGTTTCGAAGGTCCCAAAACTCGCCATTCAAGCGAACAATAATCACAATAATATCAGTATTATAATATATTTATTATGAGTGGTATATCCATCTTTTTCTCGCAATATGAGCCTTATCACTCCTTTGTGGATACACAAATTTTTCCACCAATTTACCGGATCCCTTCATCCCCAAATATATTCATCAATCAGTCACCACTGGTCTGCATTTAGGGGAGTCGCCAGATGGCTGATTGCCTATCTGTTTGTTTTCCTCGTCTTTTCTTAAATGATTGGAAAGACATTGGAAATTTATTGAACATTTCCAATCCAATCCTAACTCCCCTTCCTATAAACGAATATTTGCCTCAATTTGTCCTCGTAAATTCCGACTTTATCTTCATATTATGATCTTTCCTACTTTTAAAAACACTACTCAAATGTATTCGTCTTCTAATGTCATTCCACGTCATCTTTCCACTGACAGCTAAGAACATACCACTTAGTCGAGCAACTCGTCTTCAAACTCTTAAGTCTTCCTAGCCCGAACTTTGAAGAAAAAAAGAAACGCTAATTTTTTTTCGGAAATCACCCACAACAAAACGAGCTGCATTTTTCTGGTAAGTGTTCCTTACACTGGAACCATACTCTAGTCGGGGTCTTACCAGAGACATATATGTCCTCTCCTTTACATTCTTACCACAACACTATGAGTGTACCCCTGCATGTCGTACGAGGTTATTGAGAAGGAAAGAACCAAGTAGGCCTAATATATACCCACTCTCTAGTGTTCTAAACCCGAAAAACATATCCATGATTTAGAGCTTTTCTGTGTAGCAGAAGAAATATTACGAGTGCCAAGTTTTATCATGTTGGCCGAAAGAATAAGGTCAGCAACCCAGCAGGTGTATTGTTACATTATCAAACGATGACTGAGAATACCCCCCTCAGTCTGAGCTGTGGCTGCTATTCGCTACCGATACATGTCTCCTCTATACGAATTGTGCATGAAGACGGAATGGCGAATGCGGTATTCTTGAGAACAAACGCCCAATCAGAGGTAAAACCGCGGCATCCTCGTTTATATTCCAATACCACGTACACTTAGAGGTTTGGCGTCTGGAGAGCATCACCCACTAATGGACTCCAGTAACTGAATTAAACTTCCCTGATTTGATAGACCCGCTCTGGAGTGCTTGTACAGCCACGAAGCCTCCATGCGGCGAGACGAGAGACTAATTCCGATTTTACAGGTATCGAAGGTTCCATTCAACCAGACTCCAGGATTTCGCGTGAAACATCCATGTTTTGTACTTTGTGAGCTACTTATCGACTTTTACGGCAACAGTGAGAAGCCAGACTTCTCAGTTTTCAGTTTTCAGGTACATAATGCATTAGGTTTTGAAGAACAACATGCAAGATAGCCTAATTCTAATAATAATAAATTGCAGCCAGTGGTCATACAATATGAAAACAACTGTATATGAACGTTTTAAGATAAGATAATACTAATTTCCGTAATCTTGGAAAGCACAGATTACGAAGGAGGTTTTGTTTATTGTAATATTTCTTATTAACGTAAGTTTAGTATTGTATAGCGTAATTTGAAAACATGTTTTTGAAGTACAAATAAAGAATAGTATTATTAACCAGAATTTAAAAGAACCAAACAAGAAGCATACTAAAGAACTGTTGAAACTCGGCAGATAAAATATAAGATGGGTAGAAGGACTGTTGACAGGACACCGCCATCTGAAGAAAACACCTACATAGAATTGGAGTAATAAGAGACAATATATGTAGGAAAGGCGATGAAGCAGAGTAATCATCTGAATACATACTGTTCGAATGTGAGGCGCTGGGTAGAATCAGACTCTCCACTCTAGGACTATCAGGTGAAGAGAGAGAAACAGTCCAAGAAGACCCAATAAGCTAGTTGCGTTACGTCGCACCGACACATATAGGTCTTATGGCGACGATAGGACAGGGAGGGGCTAGGAGTAGGAAGGAAGCGGCCGTGGCATTAATTAAGGTTCAGCCCCAGTATTTGCCTGGTGTGAAAATGGGAAACCACGGAAAACCATCTTCAGGGCTGCCGACAGTGGGGTTCGAACCACGAGACCCAATAAGAACAACCTGCACCTTTGTGAAGGGAGCAGATATATCAAGGTGGGAATGAAGGAAAAACACGGTAGCAAAAGATCTCAGAGGTCGACACTAATTACCAACTAATATTCAGAGGCCCTATGAAGAAACGAAGAGGAAGAAGAACCAGAATTTAATAAAACCTGTGCAAGATTAGGAACTGAAGAGACACTGAATATCCTGGAAGGATTTTTAGAGGCATTAACTGTAAATAAATTAACTTATCGGACATGGTATAAATTGGAAACGCGGACCCCCCTCCCCCCGACACCAAATTAAGGGTCAACTCAATAGTCATCCTCAGTCCCTCCCACATCCGACATCTAAAATTAATATTACTATTATATTATCTTAACATGATGGTAAATGAATTAGATGCTATAATTGTAATCTGCTGTAAACTTCAAGAAATTTACATTTTCCAGGTGACCTTAGCCGGAGACGCATAAACAATTGGACTTGTTGTAGTGGTATGCCACCTGCTATCAAGTAAAAAGTGTTTAAACGCAGACCTGCTGCAGCACTCTGTTTGACCACACAGTTTACTAGTGTTATTAGCAGAACAGCATCATTTGCATATTGTAGATTATTTATCGTGATCCTATTAATAACGATATACTGTTGATATCGAAGATAAAACTGTAATATGTCGATGAAAGCAAGGACCTGTTCACGAAAGCTTACTATGGTCGTTTGACGAGAAGTCACGTGGATGCGGAGGAAGGGGTGCGAGGGGTAAACATGGCTGCCGCGCATGCGCCTATCTCAGGTCTCAAAGCCTTACAATAAACATCTGCTCCGTCCCCGATTACTCTTGCGACATGAGATGCTATTTAGAAGATTCAAAGTGGCAGTTAAATTGTACTTTACAGTACTTACACATTTAGCCGGCTGTAATTATAAGTCCTGCATATGAAAAAGTTAATAGTGAATATGCATCTGTTTCAGAGGGGTCGCACTGTCTGTCACGGTTAATGTTTGTAGCTTAGAGTATAGTATCTGTTACTCGTGCCGTATCTACAAGCTGCCGAGACTTCTCGTGAGACGCAGATATTATATCGAATTACTTTTAGAGAAGAGGCGTGTTCATTGCCATGTGCAAGGACGCACAAGCCCACACCCAGAAGTGCGCTTACTTTTATAACCTAATGCCGCATTTACACCTGCTTACCAGGTGTATACATAAGTTTTTCCTGTTTCTGTGGTAAAGAGAACACGTAATTTTCAAGGGAAATTCTTTTTTTTTTATTAAAAATATTGGCCATCGGCTTCTACACACTTCGTCCATCTTTCAGATAAGCTATGAATACCATGCCAGAGAAACTACTTGTCATTTGCGACAAAACATTCGTCGAGCCGCTTTCCAACTTCCCCGAAATTGCTGATGCTCCATTGATGCGAAGAGGTAATAGTTGGCGCCAGGTCGGGGCAGTACGGCGGGTGCGGAAGATGTCCCATCCAAGAGATTTCGAGGTGTCTTTCACTGGTTTTGCTGTGTGGGACGGCGCATTGTCGTGTAACAAAATCATTTTGCCATGTCTTCTGAACCATTCAGGTCGTCTTTCGATCAATGTGGGATTTAAAATTACATGCGAACAAACGTCTATGTTACATTCCCTATATATTGAGATAAACGGCAATAAAGATAATTGTTGATCGCGGGACATGGCTAGGCGAGAGAATGTAACATAGACTTTTGTTCCGTAAACCAACAGGTTATAAGTGCACGCGCTCACTCATTCGTACATAATGTATGCATGCAGAGGAGAATAGTGTTATTTTAAAGTTTTAGCCTAATTATAATGATTTGGTGCGTACATCTTTCAACTCACTAGGGTCATGTTTCCTTTTCCTGCATCTCTTTTTCGTCAACTTGTGTATACCTGCTTGGCTACAACAGTACATTACGATCACTACTATCGTCTGATTGCATGATTATGGTTTCTATGAGTAACTAAATAAACTCAGTAATATAAGAATTAACAAACCAGAACAATCTCCGGACTAGAATATGTTCATTATATTGCATTCAATTCGTGTCATTGTCGAGCGCTCGCGCTGGAAACGATGTAACATAGACTTTTGTTCCATTATTTTTCAAGTGCATTTCTCTTCACGATTTCCGGAATACTATAGCCATCTGTTGAGATATGCTCAAACTACCTGCAAATACATATCCATGACACATCATAGATGTTTGTTCCGCGAATATCTCAAATGCCACAAAATGTAGGCTAACATAGACGTTTGTTCGCGCATACAACTCTTTTTGGCGATAGCATTGAGTTTGAGTTGGGTTATCGTCGAATAACGCCTGCAATTGCTCATCTTCGCACTTTTGTGGTCTACCAGAGCGCGCACTGTCTTTCACATAGAAATCACCACATTTAAATTGTCGAAACCATGTCTCACATGTCCTAATCGAAGGAGCGTGTTCACCATGTGTTTCTGCGAACAAAGGAAGACTTTCCACAGCCTCTTTCTTTTAATTAAATAAGAAAAGCAAATGTTCTTTTTTAGGCACAAACAGCGACATGATCATTGAACGATACAACACCGACGCTAGTGTTTGGCGGTCTCAACTTGTGTGTGTTGTTAGGTTAATGTAAAACGAACAAACTGACGTATGTGTCAAATTCAGACGCTGCGTACTGTTCGCTGGCGCCATCTCTTAGTGAAACCGGAAAAGACTTATGCATACACCTGATAGATTGACTGGCGTCAGTCGCTTTTGGCGTGCAAGTAAAAGTGTCTTGCACGTATAAACCTTAACTGGCGCGCAAATTTAACCCATGCATGGTAGAGTTCCAAGTTTCCTTGCGGCACTCATGATTTATTGCGCCACGGGAGATTCGTTGGCAACGTGTAAACAATCAATCAATACTGATCTGCATGTAGGGCAGACGCCCAGGTGGCAGATTCCCTATCTGTTGCTTTCCTAGCCTTTTCCTAAATGATTTCAAAGAAATTGGAAATTTATTGAACATCTCCCTTGGTAAGTTATTCCAATCCCTAACTCCCCTTCCTATAAATGAATATTTGCTCAAGTTTGTCCTCTTGAATTCCAACTTTATCTTCATATTGTGATCTTTCCTATTTATAAACGCCACTCAAACTTATTCGTCTACTAATGTTATTCCACGCCATCTCTCCGTTGACAGCTCGGAACATACCACTTAGTCGAGCGACTCTCCTTCTTTCTCCCAAGTCTTCCTATCTCAAACTTTGCAACATTTTTGTAACGCTACTCTTTTGTCGGAAATCACCCAGAACAAATCGAGCTGCTTTCCTTAGGATTTTTTCCAGTTCTTGAATCAGGTAATTCTGGTGAGGGTCCCGTACACTGGAACCATACTCTAGTTGGGGTCTTACCAGAGACTTATACGCCCTCTCCTTTACATCCTTACTACAACCCCTAAACACTCAATAACCATGTGCAGAGATCTGTATCCTTTATTTACAATCCCATTTATGTGATAACCCCAATGAAGATCTTTCCTTATATTAACACCTAGATACTCACAATGATCGCCAAAAGGAACTTTCACCCCATCAACGCAGTAATTAAAACTGAGAGGACTTTTCCTATTTGTGAAACTTACAACCTGACTTTTAACCCCGTTTATCAACATACCATTGCCTGCTGTCCATCTCACAACATTTTCGAGTTCACGCTGCAGTTGCTCACAATCTTGTAACTTATTTATTACTCTATAGAGAATAACATCATCCGCAAAAAGCCTTACCTCCGATTCCACTCCTTTACTCATTTCATTTATATATATAAGAAAACATAAAGTTCCGATTATACTGCCTTGAGGAATTTCCCTCTTAATTATTAACAAAAAGAGATTAAAGTACGCTGAAGTTGCTTTTGTGTGAAGTGTTGTGTTGTGGGATCAGAATTTAATTAATAATGAATGCAAAGTGAAATTGAGAAAAAAATATAAATTTCCTTCAACCATATGCAGAATATCTTTATTCGTGGGATGTGAACTGCAGTTTATATAAAAACAGGGATGCTCGAATTGTGCAGTTTAAAACTCGATACAAATACTGAAATGATGCAAAAGAATCTCCTGATATTAACTATCTCAGCGTAATTTCCAGCTTCAGTTTTGGCGGTAAAGCATATCTCATTTTGGCATTCTGATTTCGTATCATTGGTGTCACACGTTCCAATAAAAAAATCTTTGTCATTAAAAAAAAATGATCTTTTAGTAGACGTTCAGTTACTCAGATGCACCTACATCATCCCTTCGTGCAATCCACTTTCTCACCCACACGCGACTTTCACAATGTTTTTGTTTTTCGAGATCATTTATCGTGTTCATAACCAACAGTGCTGTAACTATTCGGCAGGCGTTACGAGTTTAATTTTACTCGATATCTTGTAATAACCTTCACTGGCTAAACCCACTTCAAAATGACACTGGCGAGGCATGCGTATAAAACAGTTCTGGCGTGCACCAGGCACGTGTAAACCCACCATAATGAAGAGTATCGGACGCTGTCTTCCATTGCAGGACTAGCTATTATCATTGGTATTGGCTAAAATATAATCGGATATGATGTCATTTCTACGAAGGATCAGAAATACAAACCGCGCTGCTTAGCCATCGGATGCCCATTGAGCAGGCATTGACATAGCGTTACCAACTCACGCAGGCAAAACAGAGGTATTGAATCAACAATGGACAGATGCGCTGGTGTCTCGATCTCTCGAGGCGCTATCAGAATAATTTAGTAGGCTTTGTTCCTATCCGGCATTCTTAATTAATTAAGCTTTCACCACTAGCCCGAAAATAATACGGTGCTATTTTACTGCGAGATAAAAAGGACATCTTGGTCCAGGGCCCATCAATTGGAAGGAAAAACGTGTTAATTTGGATGAATTCACCTTTTCACCACGTGGAATGCGCGTCTATCGCACGGCAAGAAAAACAGGATTTTTTAGTAGGTGCTATGGGCTTTACGTCGCGCCGACACAGATAGGTCTTATGGCGACGATGGGATAGGAAAGGCCTAGGAGTTGGAAGGAAGCGGCCGTGGCCTTAATTAAGGTACAGCCCCAGCATTTGCCTGGTGTGAAAATGGGAAACCACGGAAAACCATTTTCAGGGCTGCCGATAGTGGGATTCGAACCTACTATCTCCCGGATGCAAGCTCACAGCCGCGCGCCTCTACGCGCACGGCTAACTCGCTTTAGTAGGTGCAGGCCAACATCTGTCATTAGAACACGCTCTCTTCGTGAGGTGGTGGTGATGATTATTGTTTAAAGAGGAATTACAACTAGGCAACTATCCTCTATATACCCTAATCAGAGAGGAAATATGGTAGGAATTCAACAGTTCGGAAAATGCAGGTATCGGCCAAAGAAATGCAAGGGCCGCGAAGGGCGTGAAAATGAAAGACTCCCTAGCCCTCGGGTGCTCTAATACCGTCGGTTGTAAAAGGGAGGTCAGAAAGGGTAGATGAAAGTCAGGAGCCTGACACAAGTAAGTGGAAGCAATGGCAGGACTCAGCTACGGACCCCGTAGTCGCCAACCCACGCTCCAACGTTCAGACCCCCTGGGGCTCCATTTAGTGGCAGGGGATGCTATGGGTGTTTTCTACAGCCTCCACCCATAGGGGGATCCCTTGAAGAGGTCGACAAGGAAAAATGTCATTGCACTTCGTCTTAGCTCCTAATTAGACAGGTTGACAGCCTTTTGCATCGCGTGATCACGTCGCCCCTGAGAAATTAACAACTGCACGAAGTGGTAATCCTTGTACTAATGTTGCGTGAACAGGACTGGAGTAAAAGATAAACTACCTCATACTGTAGACAGTTGAAAGCTGAGATGAATCTGTCAGAGATTGCAAAACGTGGTGCCCGTGTATCTTGCTTGCTTCAGAAAGCGTGCAGTCATACCGTATGAAATGGAGAAATATTGGTCCGCAGAGCATGAAAGAGAACTCCAATGATGGGGATGTATTTTCCACTTGAGTAGTTTCGAAGAAATATCGCCAGCACAGAACTGTGATGTGAGTGACAGAACTAAGCCTAAACAGTGCGGGATACTTAACATTTATTACAGCAATTCAGAATGTAACATCTTGCCACATAAAAGCAGTAATTCATTCGAGCACTCTACACTCAAAGCAGCCATGAAGTTCACTTGAAATGGCCGGACCGCAGCAGGGAGCAGGGCTCTTATATCCTGCGCTGATGAGATCCGGTCCCCACAGACTTCACTCACTGTACAAACTAACAGTCCTTTGTATCTCCAAGATTTAAAATTAGAAAAACTTTCTATGAAAATACACTGTACATTGTATATTCTGTTTGTGAAATTACGAATATTTGTTTCCAATTCCTTTCCGTTAATAATAATAATAATAGTGATAATAATAATAATAATAAAGCAAAGTCACCTCGGTACAGGCCATGAAGGCCCTTGGAGGAGTGGAAGGTAAAGGCTTCCACCATTGTTAACCTCGGCACGTGATGGGGTAGAGTGGTTAGCTTTATGCCCGGCCGCCTTTGCCCCCAGGAATTAACCTGGTACTCATTTTGGTGTAGGCTGATTGAACCTCAGGGCCATATGTACCTCCGGAAGTGGAAATCTAGTTTCTTAAATTTTACGACTTCCTGACGGGAATTCGAACCCACGTCCTTCCGGGCGAAGCGAGCACGCCTTTACCGCCTCGGCCAGGCAGCCCCTAGTAATAATAATCATAATCTGTATTTTGAAAGAGTTTACTAAAACAGCCTTGGCAAATCCGTCCGTTCGTTCTATTGGTTCTTCTGCTTCTTCTTCATCTTCTTCTGCCGCTTTTCTTGGGGTCACGGGTGCGAACTGTGTCACACACGTAGATGCCCTTCCTGTCGCCAACCCCATATGTGGGATATAATCACTATTGCGTGTTTCTGTGGTGGTTGGTAATGTGCTGTGTTGTGTGTATATCAAGAGGAAAGTCTTGGGACAAACACAAACATCAATCAAGAAGAATTAATCAAAGGTGATTAAAATCCTTGAGGCGGCCGGGAATCGAATCCGGGACCCTCTGAACCGAAGGACTCAGCGCTGACCATTCCGCCATGGAGAATTCGTTCTACTGGACCGATTTGCTTTATTATTTTTTATTCTCTCTGGAATTGGCTGTCGGTGAATCATCAGTCTCTAAGTTCACTATGCCCAGCCCCGCGGTGTAGGGGGAAACGCGTCTGCCTGTCAGCCGGCGGCCCCGGGTTCGATTCCCGGACGGGTCATGGGTTTTTAATTGTTAATGATTAATATCCCTGGCCTGGGGACTGGGTGTTTGTGTCGTCCTTAACGTTCCTTTCCTCACATTCAACACTTTACACTTACGCCATTTAAAAAAATACGCACAGGTCCCTCACATATGGTGCAAGTAGGGGCAAAAGATCTTTCTAGGTCGACTCCCCGAACAAATAGCATTTTAAGAAACAGTTCAGTCTACTTTCTTCTTCTTCTTTTACTGCTTTGTCTGTTTACCCTCCAGGGTCGGTTCTTCCCATCGGAATCAGCGAGGGATCCCACCTCTACCACACCAAGGGTAGTGTCCTGGAGCTTCAGACTCTGGGTCGGGGTATACAACTGGGGAGGATGACCAGTACCTCGACCAGGCGGCCTCATCTGGTATGCTGAACAGGGGCCTTGCGCAGGGTGGGAAGATTATAACGGATAGACAAGGAAGAGGGAAGGAATCTTCCGTGGCAGGTACCATCCCGGCATTTGCCTGGAGCAGAAGTGGTAAACCACTGAAAACCACTTCCAGGACGGCTGAGGTGGGAATCGAACCCACCTCTACTCATTTGACCTCCCGAGGCTGAGTGGACCCCGTTCCATCCCTCATACCACTTTTCAAATTTCGTGGCAGAGCCGGGAATCGAACCCGGGCCTCGAGGGCTGTCAGCTAATCCCACTAAATACTACAGCACAGAGGCGGATAGTCTACTTTCTGTAATGCCAAAATCAAATTACTAAATGACCACTCTAATAAGTGCAGGCGAAAGCTTACCCTAGCCCGCAATACATTCTGTACTTAGCACGTTGCTAAGCGACTAACACTTTCATTAATATTCTGATATATGTGATGTTCATCATTAGTCATTGCATGCAGCCATGTTTGATTACTACTTGTCAAGCCAGAGAGTATACACTTCCTCTGACCATGGAAGAATGTTATTCTCTACTAGAAACTCTTCGATTCTCTGACCTGACTCAACAGATGCTAAAAGAAAACCCTCAACGTACGCAATGACGGGAAAGTATCAAGTCCACTACCCTTCTGTATGACCATTAATAAAGCGCAGGGACAAACTCTTGAAAACTGGGTGCCTGCTTATCCGAATTCAGTCTCGGGAAAGATCGTTTCGAAATGTTAACATCCAAATTTGCCCGAATGGTCGAAGAACAGTGAATATTATATGGAAATAAGTGTTAGAAAGTATATTACGAATAAATCAGTTATTATGTACCGGTATTAAGTGCTCATGAAATTATTGAAAAGTGCAGGCAAAGCAATATGACTCTGACAGGCGAATCAAGGCGAGTTATCTGACCTATTTATAACGAATACTGCGGAGCAACGCGGGTCCACTACTACTACTACTACTACCAATAATAATAATAATAATAATAATAATAATAATAATAATAATAATAATAATAATAATAATAATAATAATAATAATAATAACAAACATTTAAACATTTCTACGTTAGGTTAGATTGCATACATATTTAAGTAATTACCTAGTGTTGTCTAGCAGGCAGGGCGGCCTTTTGTAGTGGTATTTTTCATTAACATCCAGGGTTCAGCCTACTAGAACCCCTACATTTAAGACAACCCTCCAGCCATAGTCGTACATCGGATTAGACGACATTTCCTACTCGCTAAATAATTTTGAATACTAACTGCTTATACAATTATTACTAGTGATAATCTTTCATGTGGCTGTTATAACTTCATGCAGTCCTTGTAAGACAGACCCCGCCGATGAGACTGTCTGACGTATACGAGAAAGTCCGTGTTTAGTGGAGGAGGATGGTGTAATGTAGAGAAGTGTGTGTAGCAGAAATGTTGTAGACAATACAAACATTTAGACCTCGAACGAAGAGAATTAAACAGTCAGGAAAGACCGATAATCGAACCCAGTGGGGCACTTGCCTTTCTTTCGCCGATAACTTTATTTTTCGAAGTGTCACATCCCTTCCAGCTTTTCGCCCTCTGAACAGTGTTAACAGAGGGTGGTTGCTTAGTTATACTTCCTACTAAAGCAATAATCACCGGCCGAGTTGGCCGTGCGGTGAGCAGCGCGTGGCTGTGCTCTTGCGTCCGGCGATAGTGAGTTCGAATCCCACTGTCGGCAGCCCTGAAGATGGTTTTCCGTGGTTTCCCATTTTCACACCAGGCAAATGCTGGGGCTGTAACTTAATTCAGCACACGGCTGCTTCCTACCAAATCCTGTGACGGAAGACTTGGATGGATATACAGACAATGTAACCTAGCAACCGTGAAGCTGTGATGGAAGGTATGGATGGATATACAGACAATGTAACTTAGCCACCGTGCAGGCAGTGGTGTAAGGTATGGATGGATATACAGACAATGTAACTTAGCCACCGTGCAGGCAGTGGTGTAAGGTATGGATGGATATACAGACAATGTAACCTAGCAAGCCTGCAGGCAGTGATGTAAGGTATGGATGGATATACAGACAGAGTTACCTAGCAACTCTCCAGGCAGTGATATAAGGTATGGATGGATATACAGATAATGTAACCTAGCAACCGTGCAGGCTGTGGTGTAAGGTATGGATGGACGGTCAGACAATGTTAGCCAGCAAACGTGCAGGCAGTGATGTAAGGTATGGATGGATACAGAGACAATGTAATTTAGCAACCGTGCAGGCAGTACTGTAAGGTATGGTTCGATGGTCGGAAAATGTAACTTAGCATCCGTGCAGACAGTGATGTATAGTATGGTTCGATGGTCGGACAATGTAACTTAGCAACCGTGCAGACAGTGATGTAAGGTATAATTCGATGGTCGGACAATGTAACTTAGTAACCGTGCAGGCAGTGCTGTAAGGTATGGTTCGATGGTCGGACAATGTAACTTAGCAACCATGCAGACAGTGATGTAAGGTATGGTTCGATGGTCGGACGATGTAACTTAGCAACCGTGCAGGCAGTGCTGTAAGGTATGGTTCGATGGTCGGACAATGTAACTTAGCAACCGTGCAGGCAGTGCTGTAAGGTATGGTTCGATGGTCGGACAATGTAACTTAGCATCCGTGCAGACAGTGATGTAAGGTATGGATCGATGGTCGGACATTGTAACCTAGCAACCGTGCAGACAGTGATGCGATGCTCGGACAGTGTAACCTAGCAACCGTGCAGACTATATCTTATGGCTGGTGGTCGTCTTAAATCAGCAGCCGCTGATGGATGGTTGTGACCGGGACACGTATTCATGATCATTTGACTTTCGCAAAGGGAAAAATGTTTATTTGTTGCCATACTGTACCGTACCCAGGGGTAAATACCCTCTAGGACGATGCCTCCATTCCTGTATGAACATCCGACTAACTCAGGGTTGGGCAAAGAGTGGGTTGGTCGTCATTGGGTCAGGCTAAAAGTCGAAGTTCTACACTTAAATATAAGTAAATGACAGGAAAATGGAGATATAACTCGAATGAGAAACAGTAATATGGGGTAGGATGAGTTTATTCATAAATATCCCCGAATCATACTACTCGAAAATCAAATAAATCAAATAATAAAATGTCATTACAAAAATCTCAAAATTAAAGAAATACCTGGACATTAACAACGTTAATTGTTCAAAGAAACAAAAGTGACGTATCAAGCACAACATTGAATACTTGCATACGTTCACAAATAATCTTCTTCTGCTCGTCCATTGTTCATGTTGTATGGTAACATATGTACGCATATACTAATACGTATTTATTTCAGATGGAGTCACACTTGAAAGTATCACATCGATACGGGTTTGTAATTTAATTAGAGTCGTCGCAAGATTAAACGTTAAAAGAAAATTACCATATAAAAAGTTACGATGAAAAGAAAAACTAAGATAAAAGAAAAATTAAGACTCAATGGGACATGATATGAATTATGAAAAATACTAGTGGCATTCCCCACGGCTATATTTACAATGAACAAAATTTAGCAAAATATCACATCTATTTACATCGGATAAAGAGAAAAGTCTTACATACTACACAGATTCTACGTGAGTCGCGGTTCACCACAAAGGATCTAGTGAGAACTAGATTGACCATCAATATAACTCAGCACTCGGTCTGTTCCCCATAAACAACAAGACAACATATTCAAACAACATGAAACATCATAAAACACCATCCTGTAACGGAAAAACGTATAATTATCCATCAATATAATGTAGAAAGCAATGGGCATCATTGCCTTCTTCCGCTGCATTTGCGCACTCAACAGCGCGATCATCCGTCACGTACTTCCTGGTGTGCTGTGAGCTGAAAGGAAATGTTGGAACTTAATACTGTACTAAGGCTTGGAATCTGTCCGCCAAGATTGTAACACGGAAATACCATCTCATTCACGCCGTCTAAGAAAACACGGCCAATATATCAGCTTGCAATGAGATATCATCTTTCGTCGGCTTCACGGAAACTCACGTACAATCGTATACCTTCCTAGCATGCTTCGACAATTTAACACACATCAGACTTATTGGTCTGGAATCAATTCCGTCAATTCTGATAATTAATATTCTCTCAGAAGACAATAGCATGTACATATCCACTGCATATAATTATTTCACTTATCACGCATGCAATCGGCCTGCATAATGACGTTATAACTCCGCATGCATAATAACTTCTCATATCTATCAAAAATCACATCAGCCTGTTACATTATGAGACCCGGTTCGTTTCCTGTGTAAATCATTGGGCAAAAACAGATTCCAACCTAAATTCGAAGATCCTATTCTTTCAACGTTGCTATGCAGCTCCTTACGTACAGCTTTTGCCATGCGTCATGCAATTAACTGATACTGTCTCACTAAATGACCAAAATAAAATAACGTAGCAAGTGTTTAACTTTGAAAATTGGATGAACTTGTCAATTTAATCCTCCTAGCACTAATATACAAGGAAAAAACGGAATAAAACTAAACTAAATTATCATGCATGAATGAACAACAACTAAACCTAACAATTCACTCATTATCCCAACTATCTAGTCATAAATCAAAATGAAAATATAGAGAGCATGCATTACTCCCTTATCCGTATATACAACAATATAAAAGTGAAACAAACACATGCCGTCAGGCTTACTTTACGTTAAATAAAATCCCTATTATAAACTGCACTAGTATTTTAACATAACCCATGTGACATTCCATAATTAACACATGCGCCTTATCTTGGACGACTCTCTGGATACATGGCAGCAGCTCACATCTCTGCCTTGCTGGGTGTATACTCCATGTTAATCACTGCTTCAACACGTAGAAATACACTTCCTTCTTCCATAGGCGAAGCCATCTTCTTGCTGAAAGTTATTGAACACTGCAACACAGAAGGCTTTGGATGAATATCTCTTCACCGCTCAATTCTGCACGTGCCGAACAACCCTTTTTGTGGCTACAAATTCGGCCAAACACACTGACACATAAATACACTGTAAATTTACACTTGAGGTTTTATGTACACAGTTTTTGAGAGCAGCACGCGGTACGAATCGAGAGTTCCTCGCGAAACGCGACCGACACGAAAAATATGAGACAATGGAACGTCTCTCCTACACTTTCTACACTACGTCTAATTATCACCGTTTATATATTGGTAGTGAACTTTGCGATAATATAATCTACAATTAACTCTGCATCAGTTACTTTATTCCACTGCACGACTGAAACACTGTTTATTGGTCTTAAAAACCATACTCTGTTACTGATATCTATACGTGGCAACTTTTAAGTACAATACCCGGAGCACACCGAAAAACACTCACCTCACGTCAGTATCCACGATCAGAGTTACACTTCTACACTGTCCAAACTACCCGATCAGAGTGACGCTCTCCAGAGCTTGGGGTGCTAAGGAAGCGTAGGTAACGCCGTTCCAACTATGGGATTCCCGCTTGTCTAGACAAACCACCAATCAGAATGCTTGCCATTCATAATGACACAATATCAATTATAACATATCAATAAAACACAGTTCAAATAATATCAAATCTCTTCCTATAAATTTTATACCGTATTCCTGATTATATTTCACTTATAGAACTGTGGAAATCCGCCAAATAACAGAATTTATCTCAAGCAACTGTACACGTTGGTCAACCTGGGATTATGACTTCGCGCGATTTAGACTCCATATATGCCATATCCTCACGTTCTCATTGGCTGAATATATCGCTTGGTCAGCATCTTGTACACGTGCTGAGATGTGCCAACTCCTAGTGACGCTAAGCCATTCTCACAGTCCCGAGGAAGGATTGGGCAATATCCAGCGACTTGATGTCTCCATAAACTTCCGGTCTCAGCTATTGTGCGATTCCTTACTTTACCATATATGACTGCAATTCATATCGATAAGATTTACATATTATGTCAAATAATAATCCGAGTATCTCTTATCGGCGGGCAGGATACGGCTCAATACAACTGTAGCTCAATGAGGCACAGCAAGTGGCACTTCAAACGATGAGCTACCACACGGCGATCCAAAGCTACATGAAGTGTTAGCTGCGCAGCGTGGCGAATTTAATAGCTTAAATTGGCAGGAGTTTGAATCACTCGATTACGTCATAACTAGGTGAGAATCTCGTTGGTAGATACATTGGTCATTCCATTTTACAGTGAGATATTAAACAATATAATTGCAGATATTCCCTAGAAATCATTTCAATTTCAATTTGAATATTTTCATTTCATTGTAACACTCACTTCCCTAAGTACGTTTCGAAAACCATAAATTCATTCTACGTCACAACAGGGACTACACATCCGAGGCAGTGAAGGAGTGCTCGGTTCACCCGGAAGGAAATGATTTCGATTCCTCGTCAAAAAGTCGGATAATTGTAGAAACAAATTTTACACTTCTGGAAGTGCACAGCTCCCTGAGGTTCACACAGCCTATGTAAAAAATGAGTACCAGGATAATTCCTGGGTATTTGGTGGGGGGGGGGGGGTGGAGGTCGAAACTGGCCGGAGTAGAGCTAACCACTCTACTCCATCATGTGCCAGTGTTACGGAGAGTGGATACCTTTCCCTTCCGCCCCTCCATGGGCCTTCATTGCCCGTTCGGAGATCATTTTTGATTGAGTGTGTTCTGCCATGCTTCGAGGCAGGAAGATAATTAGTGAGGCGTTTTATTGAATTACTCACCTCTTTTTATTCAATACAGCTATTCTTTTATGTTCCGTTCCTTATTTAATTTTATTTTTCTTTCGCTGTTCAGATTGCTAAGATAAATTTGACTGGATTTTTCAATACAAGTTCAGCATATTATTCCCTATTACATAATGACGGTTAATTTTTCACCATGACGAAGGAACATTTTAGCTTCGATTTCTTCAAAACTGATTCGCCTTTTTTCCTCTTTTCAAACACAAATTAGTATGAATTGTGTAAGAAATTTATATATGTCCATGTGCTTAATTCTTAATGTAATTGCCTTTTTCCCGGGCTGAGTAGCTCAGACAGTTGAGGCGCTGGCCTTCTGACCCCAACTTGGCAGATTCGATCCTTGCTCAGCCCGGTGGTGTCTGAAGGTGCTCAAATACGTCAGTCTCATGTCGGTAGATTTACTGGCACGTAAAAAAAGTTCTGAGGACGTAAATACCGCCACCTTAGCGTCTCCGAAAATCGTTGAAGTTGTTAGCGGGACTTAAAGCCAATAACGTTATTATTATTATTATTATTATTATTATTATTATTATTATTATTATTATTATTATTATTATTACTATTATTAACTGTCTTTGTACTATCGTCATTTTGCTTTTCAATGAACACCAAGAGAATGGTCCATAGGGTCGCGGGTTCGATTCCTGGCCGGGCCGGGGATTTTAACCTTCACTGGTTAATTTGAATGGCTCGGGGACTGCGTATTTGTGCTGTCCTCAACATTCCTGCAGTTCTCACACCACACATAAAACTGAAGAACGTAACATGGATACAAGATGTTAAAAAAATATCTGGAAAGGCCCAGATAGAACCATCAGAAACACTGGACAGAAACAGTTACCGTCACAAGATAAATAGTTGGGTAATAAAGCCAGAGAATGAAGTCCCTGAAAGATCGGGGCCTAAGTGGTCAGAAGAAAGGAAACAGACGCACAGTGAAAGAATGAAAGCAATATGGTCTGTTAGAAAGGCGAATCATAAATGTAATGCGTGATCCAGCAGGGTCCATATCCAAATAATAATAATAATAATAATAATAATAATAATAATAATAATAATAATAATAATAATAATAATAATAATAATAATAAGAATAAGAATAATAATAATAATAATAATAATAATAATAATAATAATAATAATTTCGTGTGGCTACTGCTACCCTGGTGCAGCTCTCGAACAGTGTTGCGTTTGAATTGCAGGAATGTTGGGAACAGCACAGACATCCAGTACCTCTGCCGCCGGTACACCGTTTACGGTTTAAATCTCCGACCCCACCTGGAACCGAACGCGGGTCCCTCTGAACTGAAGGCAATAATGCTGACCATATAACCAAGGAGAAGTAAAAGCCATGAAATGTCCGAAGGGACAAAATAAACGAAGAGTGCGATAGGACCATATTACGTCACTGCACAATATATATTTTTCGGATCAATGGTCTACTGTATATGCGTACTACAATATGTGTGGTGTTGTCACATCACCAGTATCAGCACCCACACTCTCTCCCAAGACCATGAACTTGAGAAGCCACAAGTGCGTTGGCGGACAAAGAGAGAGAAAGACCTTCACGACGACGCCAAATTATTCAGTCGCTGCTATTAAATACCTCGTGGCGGCGCAGTTCACTTGGAATTGACTTAACGACCGCAATTATCGAATAATCGATTTTCGATTTGACTTTGGAACTTTGTAGTGCCCGTATCACTGCCATCTACTTATTGAAAATGTTGGCGGTGACGCAGAAATGCCATCAAAACTCTTTCTGCGCAACTCCTTCACACTGAACTAAACTCACGCAATAATCCAACGTCTTCGTGAACTGATCACTGGTGGAGTGTTGGTTCCCGGATCTCGAGACTGCAGGTTCAAACCCGGCAGAGGTAGTCGGATTCAAGGAATTCTCCTGAAAGGCCTTGGCCTATCAAGCGACCGCTGATCAGATCGAAGGCCTGCAGATGATCCCCATAAGGAACTTTCACTCCATCAACGCAGTAATTAAAACTGAGGGTACTTTTCTTCTCTGTAACCCACAACCTGACTTTTAACCCCGTTTATCTGCTTTCTACGCTCACAACATTATCGAGATCATTTTTCAGTTGCTGACAATCTTGTAACTTATTTTTTACTCTATAGAGAATAACATCAATCACAGAAAGCCTTATCTCTGATTCCAGATCTTTACCATACCATTTTTATATATACAGCAATAAAACATAACGGTCTAATAATACAGAGTTGAGGAATTCTCCTCTTAATGATGACAAGATCAGATAATTCTTTGCCTACTCTAATTCTCTGAGTTATATTTTCTAGAAATATAGCAACCATTTCAATCATTCTTTGTTTCGTCCAATATATTGCACTTGTCTTTGCCAGTAGTCTACCATGATCCACCGTATCAAGATCCTTAGGTCAATCGAGACACAGTCTGTTTGGTGCCCTGAATCTGAATTATCTGCTATATCTTGCGCGAATCCTACAAGTTCAGCTTCAGTGTAATAACTTTTGCAAACCTGAGCTGCCTTCTGTCAAACTAGTTAGTCATTTCGCAATCGTGCCTAACATAATCAGAAAAAAAATATTCCTGAATATTACACGCAGGACATTAATTAATTGCATTCTGTGTCTGAAATGTTCCGTGAATGGTCTCATGAAATAAAAGACAACGTAAGTTACACACAAAACTCCTTTACACCGGGCAAGTTGGCCGTGCGGTCAGGGGCACGCGGCTGTGAGCTTGCATCCGGGTCGAATCCCACTGTCGGCAGCCCTGAAGATGGTTTTCCATTATTTTCCATTTTCACACCAGGGAAATGCTGGGGCTGTACCTTAATTAAGGCCACGGCCGCTTCCTTCCAATTCTCAGGCCTTTCCTATTCCATCATCGCCATAGGACCTATCTATGTCTGTGCGATGTAAAGCAAATAGCAAAAAAAACTCTTTTACTGGCCTTCAAAGTAATCTCCGTTAACTACAACACACTTTTGACTTCGACTGTAAAGCTGCTGGAAGCTGGCAGAAAACGCTTCTTATAGAATCTCCCGGAGAACCCTTGTCACGCGTTGTTTGATACCTGGTACACTGTCGAACCGGTGGTCTTTCAGGGCTAATTTAAGGCGGGGGAACAAAAAAATATCTGCCTGCGCAAAATCCGGAGAATACGGAGGGTGTGGAAGAAGAGTCACCTGGCGTTCAGCGAGAAACTGGGTCACGCGGATCGCGGTGTGCGGACGGGCATTATCGTGGAGGAGCTTCTACTGTCCACATTTCAGGCCGAATCCGTCTGATGCGTTTGCAGTAGCCGTTTCAGAATTCCCTCGTATAATTTTGCGTCGACAGGTGTACCCTAGGGTACAAATTCATGATGAATGACAGCATTGCTTTCGAAAAAGGCGATCAGCATTGTCTTAATCTTGGACTTTGTGCGCCGACTTTTCTTGGGAGACGGGGAAGACGCTGAACACCACGCCATTGACTGTCTCTTGGTCTCCGGATCATACTGGAAGCACTATGACTCGTCTCCTGTAATGATTGTTTTCAACACCTCCGGATTTTGGACACAAAGTCAATGAAATCTCCCGACCGTTTACATCCGAGTTTGCTTCTGCTCGTCTATCAGGTTGTGCGGTACAAACAGGGCACGGATATTCCGCTTTTTCAAATGTTCGTGAACAATGGTCCTTACACTGTCCTTGTCTACACTCACTTCATCTGCTATCATTCGTAAAGACAGTCGCCGATCATTCGCAAGCATCTGTCGCACTTGTTCGGTGTTGTCTGGAGATGTGCTTGTGGTTTGTCGACCCGAACGCGCTTCTTCCCCAGCACCTTCCTTTCCATCTCGAAAGCGTTTTACCCTGTCAGAAACGCACTTTTTACTCACTGCTTAAGCGTGGTAAACTTGCACTAACATTGCGTGTGTTTCCGTTGCTGTTTTGCCTAGGTGGAAGCAAAACTTCATGTTAACGCGTTGCTCCGTTTTGCACTCCATTGTGCCATGACACGAGTCCTCACACTGACTCCGTCCGATGTGTTGCAGCGTTCAACTCCCTTTAACTGTGTTGAGTTGACCGATAGGGGGCGCTTGGTGTCACGTCTCGCAATGCGTATGCGCGAGCGTATAGCACGGTGTACAACCTAGGCGACCATTCACCGAACTTATCAGACACAGGTTGTATATGCATTATGTATATCACCCATTCCTTTATATAAAATGGCTACTACAGAAGCTTGCATTTAATATATCCCCACAAATGTTATCAATTCCAGTTCCTGTTCTGGTTTATCGAATTTCGTACACTATTTAAAATGTCTTTGCTATCCTTTGTACATTCCAATACTTCGTTAATATGAGTCACCTCCCCTATCTGAATATAATCCTTTGTAACCAGCAATTTTTATATAATGCTGGCTGAATATTTCTGCCTTCCTTAACGCCTCGCATACACACTTCCCTTGTTCATTAATGATTCCTGAAATATACTTCTCCTGTTTCTGCCTTAATATACCAATACATAAACTTCGATATTTTACTAAACTTTGTATGGCTGCCAATTGTGCTTGCCACCGTGTTATCTTTAGCCGACTTCTTCGCAGGATAATTTCTTAGGAAGACCGTTCAATTCGTCCTTACCAGCACAACCAGTTCTAACTCTATTAATTTCCAATCTGCACCTCCTTCTTAGTCTCTTTACTTCACTCTTATAATCAGAAAGAATTTATTCCTGAAGATTGCACGCAGGACATTATTTAATTATATGCATTATGCAAATCACCCATTCCTTTAAATATAAGGGCTACTACAGAAGCTTAGGTACAGCTTTGGTGTAGCTTCTTTATGCAGACTAATCAAATAAGTACTTCAGATATGGTACCATTTAGCATTCCTTGCCACCTTTGAAGGTGTTCTGACATTCTTCAACCCATCCCATATTACATTGTTATTTACCGTTTTAGAGCTATCATACGTATTTTATCAAACTCCCTGAAGCTAAAGGATGAGTGCGCCATTCTACCGTTGTATTATTGAGAGCGCTAAGTGTACTCATCCATATTTGAAAACTACTGTGGGCTATGGTTTATTTACTTAGCCATTTTCATTATCATCGTCGTCATCGTACGAGGGCGGATCAAATACAAACGGGATTTTAGTTTTTATTCAAATTAATTTATTGAAAAACTCAAAGCAATTATAATTTATTTTTTCACATAGTTTCCTGCTTTGGCAATGCATTTACCCCAGCGTATGGGCAGGTTTATGATGCTCTCATCGTAAAAAGAACAGGGCCGTATCACCAGCCAGCTGCGCACGAAGTCTTCCACACTGTCGTCATCTTCAAATCGTTGCCCTCCTAGAGCGGTCCGAACAAATGGAAATAGCAGGGCGATAAGTCCGGGCTGTAAGGAGGATGATCAAGCGTAGTCCAGTGCATTCAGACAGTTAGATCTGCAATATGGGGCCGCGCATTGTCGTGGAGGAGGATGGCATGTCGAATCGGTTGTCTGGTATTTCGCGGCGATATGCAACCGTCGCCTTGTTCAACAGCTCGCAGTAGAAAGCAGCACTAGTTGTCCGTCGCTCATGCATAAAATCAATCAGCAATAATGTCTTCAACGCACGGATCTTTTCGTCTGTAACGCTGGTCCGAGGACGGCGGTCGTGGTGCTGATTTTCACACCTTCTCGTCCTTCCTTGAACTTTCTATGCCGGACAAACACACGCGTCCTTGACAATGTTTGACCACCGAACCGTGCATTCAGTCTCTAGCAAATTTACACCGATGTAACTCCTTCATGAGCAAAAATGTTTATAATAATGCGTTGCGCAGTGGAAGGGTGCGCGTGTTGCTCCGACATCGTGAGATTTACTGAAGAAACGACGGGAAATATCCAACAACACGCTCTCCCCA
This sequence comes from Anabrus simplex, assembly GCF_040414725.1. Taxonomy (NCBI): domain Eukaryota; kingdom Metazoa; phylum Arthropoda; class Insecta; order Orthoptera; family Tettigoniidae; genus Anabrus; species Anabrus simplex. The sequence goes on along the minus strand of NC_090265.1, from coordinate 32,504,049 downwards.
CCCCTAACAGTCCCGCCTAAGCATAGTAGAAGCGCGGGGCCAGTCCTACCAACTGTTGATGTTCAGGAACAAATATCCCGGTTATATTAGATCGACCTCCGTATTATATGTATATTCCATGTTTCTACCTTGTTAGTATTGTGTAGCTTTAGGACTCATTTTTAGTCGGTTTATATTTCACATTTTATTTTGCCTCATATCCAGAGAACCAGAACTTCAGTAATGGCCGGCTTTACGTGGTGTGCTCTCGAGTGTCCTGGAGGTGTAACTTACAGTATATATATACATATGCCCGGTGAGAAAGTCCTATATATTGTCTACAAGAGCGTGTTGTAAGACACACGTATACATGCGGGACACCTTAATTTAATTACATTAATCCCTGCTCATAAATCCTTAAGATGAGCGGGTACATTTCTTTTGCTGGTGAAACGTAGATTTTACAATGCTCTATGTCTTTTTTCACGTGTATAAGAAGTTTGTTACATTAATCGCCCGAGGCTTATTCCTGACTTTGGCAATGAAAAAGTGACTGAGGGAATATTTTAAAAATTCATACAAGACCACTGGGAGAGTTGGCGGTGCGGTTAGGAGCGCCAGCTGTCAACTTGCACCCGGAACGTAGTGGGTTCGAAACCCCACCGTCGGCAGCCCTGAAGATGGCTTTCCGTGATTTTCCATTTTCACACCAGGAACATGCTGGTGCTGTACTCTTATTAGGGCCACGGCCACTTCCTTCATACTCTTTACTTTTTCCTACCCCATCGTCGCTGTATGAACTGTCTGTGTCGGTGCGACGTAAAGCAACTTGAAAAAACCAACAACAACAACAACAACAACAACAACATACAAACAAGGCCTCGATTATTTCTTCATTCCTTCTATTATTGATTTGTTTATACACTCGTTCATATTTGAATGCATTTTAATAATAATAATAATAATAATAATAATAATAATAATAATAATAATAATGATAATGTTATATGCTTAACGTCCCGGTAACTACTCTTTTAGGTTTTCGGAGACGCCGAGATGCCGGAATTTAATCACGCAGGAGTTCATTTATGTTCCAGTAAATTCAGCGACAACTGGCTGACGTACTTGACCATCTTCAAATACCACCGGACTGAGACAGGATCGAACCTGGTAAGTTGGGGTCAAAGGGCCAGCGCCTCAACCATCTGAGCTACTCAGCCCGGCTAAGGGTTGGCCGTGCAATTAGGGTCGTAGCTATCAGCTTGCATTCGGGAGATGGTGGGTTCGAATCCCACCATCGGCAGCTCTGAGGATGTTCTTCCATTTTAACACCAGGAAATGGAGATGTATCTTAATTAAAGCCACGGCCACCACCTTCCGAATTCCAGCTCTTTTTCGTTCTTGCGTCATCAAAATCCTTCGATGTGTTAGTGTGAAGTACTTCAATATTGCTCTTGTATCTGTCGCTTACAGGAACATCATTTCACACCTTTCTTGAGCATCTGCTCAGAGTTTTCTGGATACTCGTTTAATTTCTTGACTTCTTCAGGTTACGTTTTTGGGTACGTGAATGAATAGCATCCATGAAATTTCATTATAATTTTTGTCCTAAATGGAAGATAATAATTGCTTTTAAGCAAATTAAGAGTTAAATTAGCGGTAAATTAATAAATATGATTATATCTAGAGAAGTATATACTTTGTACATTGCGACTATGAATTCTAATACGTCACCGCACTTCAGTACGCCTTTTCTTCAGGTAACACTTTTGTGTGTGAAGTCTTTGCTCACTAAACTTCTTTGCTTTGCTTGATGCTACTTGGTAGGGCGAGTTGTTGACTTGCGTTCATAACTCATTATATATACAGTATTTATTTGCCCAGGGATCGTGCTATTTATTTTTCAACAAAAATCATTTTTGTGTTATTTACGATAAACATTTCACCTCCATTTTCCTTTCTGAACTGCCCGCACTAGTCATGATGGACAGAGATATTGAGAATTTGCAGACCTAGCACTTCCATTCATTGGTGCTAGCCCAGAACCTCAGGAGAGAAACAAAAGACTGCACTACGAAGCGGAATGCCAGTGACAGAAGAGAGTCGTGTCTACAGCGAAATCGTCATCGTAGTTACATATCTACATTTCTCTAGTAATAATGGTTTTTATTAATTTTTCGCTAATTTTTCTGTTGATTTGAGTGAAAGCAATATTATCCTCCATTTAGGACAAAACTTACAATGAAATTTCATGGATTCGATTCGTTCACATAACCTACGTTTTTATTAGTAGGTGTGTCGGACAGAGCACCCGTCTCAAAATCACCGTTCAAAAAACGGATACGTGCACTGTTTCATAAATATAAATAAAATAGAAAACCTAAAGTCTGAATTCTTTCACTCCCACTCCTTCTTTTCATCCATCCTAGAATTGGAGTTCTATAATTTCGAGAATGATTCCTATCATAGTTTTATGCTCAAACCTTCTACGGATGTCCGCTAAAGTACAGCTCCTTTATACCATGGAACAGACCAACAGCTGTGCCTTAGTTCTAACCCGGTAGCGGAAAATATCAGGATCGTCGGATATCAAATTTCAGATTGACTCGGACAGGAAGAAGAACGGACAGGAAAGTTCATCTGTTCGTCACTCTCGTTCGCATGTGAGGAGGACTATCTGTTAAAAAGATGCTATTTCCACCCTAGGAAAGTTATGGAAAACAGCAAAAAACGTATAATACAGGGCACATGGGATGTACCCATGATCGGGTATGGTACTACTTTTAAGTCGACACTCGGGAGATAAAAGGATATTTTTACCTAATGCATGGATTTTCACGAAAATTTGCGGGAATGTCACCCAAATAAAAGTAGAGATATAACGAACATTTATATACAATTAATAGTTTTTCCAAAGGTTTGGAAATTTTAATTCCATTTTTTCATGAAATTTAATTAACATGTTAATGTAAATTCGTAATTAGGTGGATAATACTCGTTTTAAAACCAGTAAGTATCGATTTTTCTCTACATAATTTATATAAGGAGATATTATGGTGCGAACGTTTGTGTAATTTTTACGTTCAAAAATTTTGGACTTGAAAATCCCTACTACTTGAAACAATTCTTCAATCAAAAATTTCATACGCAGGTTTCTTAATATAGATATGATACATATACCATACACATTTTGTAACATATGGCAGAATATTATGGGAGAAAAACGGGATTTAAATGTAAAATTACAATTGGCAAACAAAGCATTATTACAGTAATGAACTGTTTGAATTCATCGGAATAACTTCGTCACAGGAGAAAATAAACTAAATCCTTTCACAGTTATTAGAAAATTTCATCAAAATGACCCAAATATCGATTTTATCTCCGGAGTGTCGCCTTAACGTATTACATCTTCCTGGCTTGCATTACTCATGGCGTTCGATAATATTCAAGTACTCTAATGCATGTGGATAAAATACTAAAATCATTTTTGAAGTGGAAATGCAACAGTTTGAACGGACACTCCTCATATATACTGTCCAAACCAAACACACTTTATATCGTTGTGTGTCGTTGTTTTATAAATTTTTGTTACTATTTCTAGCCTGGTGCATTCCATGAAAGTAAAATCCTCCGAGAGTGGCCGGCGTGTAGTGTATAGGAAACTGCATGTTATTGTAGTGGAGGAAAGTGTTGTATGTGTTGTGTGAGTTGCAGGGATGATGGGAACATCAAAAACACCGAGTTCCCAAACCAAGGGAATAAATCATATTCAGTTAAAGTCACCGACCCGGCCAGGACTCGAACCCGGGGTCGTATGAACTGAAGAGCACAATGGTGACCATTCAGCCAAGGAGCTGAATTTTTAATTTCTGCCGTATAGAAGGTGTACAGGTGATAGACGATAAGAACCAAAGTTCGCTTCAGTCTAATGCCTGCTGCTCACGGTAAAATTTTCTGTCAAATTTATTGTACAATAATTTAATTTTATAAAATTTCTGTTGCTCACGGTCAAATTCTAGTTTTATAAAACCTTTGATAATTTTTTTTTATAAAATAGGACATGTTCTATACCGTAAAATTAATTTTACGGAACGAACCAATCAGCGAAGCTGACATCACGATGATGGTTGGCGCTAAGTCGTGAGAAGATTGTGAAGCTCGATTGTAAACAAACATTTCTTTCTAAAATGGCAGGATCCGGGTGGACTAAGGAAACTGTTAAAGTGTTTTATTGACGAATACCAGAAATATCCTTGTTTGTACGAAGTTAAAACGCCACCTTACCACAACAAAAATGCAAGAAGAGAGGCAGAAAACACAATCGCCTAATTCCTATATGAATGCTCGTCTTCTAACCTCAACAAATTTTCGACCAAGGCCAGCAATCCTCTACCTTCTTCTCTTATTTTGATCCAGTCCTAGTCCAGCATTTCCTGGCATTTCTTTTCTTCCTTTTTACCACTGTACAACATATAATTGCAGCTAAAGCAGCAAGTTTTGCTTTGTTGGAGCCATACTCTCAAACACACCGTAAGTTGAATTGCTTATTCTTGGTTTAAAAGTTTTTCGATTGATGGCAGTACATACACATCTTAGTTCAGAAGTGAGTTCATAGATGGCCATCCTGATGCTTCCATGGATGTTATAAAATAATTTTACGGTGAGCAACACAACTTGTTTTCACCAAACTTTTATAAAATTAATTGTACAACAAATTTTACGAAACATTTTACCGTGAGCAGCAGGCATTAGCATTACTTTTCATTTCTCTGAGACTAATATTAAGACAGGTATTAGGAAGTTACATTTGTTCAAAACTTCCTCTAAAAGCTAAAATAACATATTTTGTATTAAACGTCTCTCTATTTACATCGTGCTGACACAGAGAGGTTTCATGGCAACGATGTACTTCGTAGTTACACGGAGCTGGAGTTGGGAAGGAAGCAACTGTAACATAAATTAAGGTACAATCTCAGCATTCTCCTGGTGTGAAAGAGCTACAGAAAACTATTTTCAGGGTTGCCCACAGCGGGATTAATACCAACCATTTCCTTAATATAAACTAACAGCTTCGTGATCAAAATCGTGTCACTAATTTGCTTATATTTGTTATTACAAGAACTATCTTAGATTTCGACGTAAATCAGGTATGATTGTAAAAGTTAAGAAACTTATGTATTCAGTCAGACAACTACTTTAATATTTACAAGTTGCTTTATGTGGCACCGACGCAGATAGGTCTAATGGCAACGATGGGATAGGAAAGGCCTGCGAGTGGGAAAGAGTCGGCCATGGCCTTAATTAAGGTGCAGCCCCAGCATTTGTCTGGTGTGAGAATGGGAAACCACAGAAAACCATCTTACGTTCTGCCGACAGTGAGGTTGGAACCCAGTATCACCCGGATGCAAGCTCACAGCCGCGCGCCCCTAACTACTAATATTAATTACTTTCACTGTAGCCATGGACCTGGATGGTTGATATAGCGGGAGAGATAGTCCGAACATAGATAAAAATACCGATTCTTTTTCCATTTGTTGTGTAATGTTGTCGAGGAATATGTGAGCCGGTTTTCTTTCAATCCAAAGAACTTCACTAACAAAGACACCTACAGTCTAATCTCTTATCTGTGTACCTACATATGGAGACAGCGGACTGTAAAAGAGTCTTCCAAAAGATCGTTTGCTGTGGAAGAATATGAATGTATTTGTATTTCAGACTGAAAGTCAGGAAGTAATGTGAAGTTGCGGAATGAAAACGTTTCAATTTCTGACCCAGCTCTGTAATCCGGCTCCATTTGCTAAATGTTTGGCGTGCTGGCCTTTGGTCCAGAGGGTCCCGGATCCGATTCCCGGCTGGGTCGGAGATTTTTACCTTAATTGGTTAATTCCAATGGCTCGGGGTCTGGGTGTGTGTGGCGTATTCAACATTAGAAATCATCCTAGGTAGGGCCCTCATCTTCACAAACATGCAGGTCGCATAATGGGCCATCCACGGAGGCCATACGCTATTATTATTACCTCTGTAATACTCCCACAGGTGGTTGTAATTGGAGTAGAACCTGCCGCACCACTGATATGTGATATAAGCTACAGATGGCGCCAGACAATGAAATGATATACCACACAGGTGAATTCGGCTTTAATTTAAATATTCTTCTTAGGATGGTAACAGTAATATGCGCAACAAAAAGCAATTGTTCGAGGCCTTACATTCTGAAACGTTCAGTATTGCAATCAGTTAATAAGTATAAGTGTTATTTAATGGTTGTAGCAGGTAAAGTTCTTGGTTTTACGTCCCACTAGTTACTTTTACAGTTTCGGAGACGCCGATGTGCCGTAATTTAGTTCCGCGGGAGTTATTTTACTTGTCAGTAAATCTACCAACACGAGGCTGACGTATATGAGCACCTTCAAATACCACCGGACTGAGCCAGCATCGAACCTGCCAAGTTGGGGTCAGAAGGTCAGTGCCTCAACCGTTTGAGGTTGTAGCAGAGATGTATTCAATTATAATGATGGGTTTTAGATGTAGCTTTTACCGTTGGCGGTTGCAGAGCAGGCTTTGGCCTACCAGTGGCCACGGCTGGTCCGTTGTCTGACAGCTCTGCACTCCGACCGAACAACCGAGCAGAGGAGGGGAGGCCGCGGCTCTACCGTGGCTCTACGCCTCTGTATTTGGAAGTCGGAGAGGGGCTGTTCCCCACCGTTAGCTGTCCTGAGAATGGTTTTCCGTGGTTTTCTATTCTCCTGCTTTAAGGCGAATGCAGGGACACTTCCTAGTATACGCAACGGTCGTCAACCCAACATTCCTGGGCTGAGACACTGTGTTATCGTCTAGGAGTCCCCTTTACGTTCGGGATGAAAACGTTTTTGTAGTAGTTGTAGATTTTACCACGAATTATTCCTTTCGAGGTACTCAAGTTTCAACTTTATTCAAAGTCATCTTCAGGCTTCTGTAGAGTGAAGGTTAGGTGTCAAAATAAATAAATAAATAAATAAATAAATAAATAAATAAATAAATAAATAAATAAATAAATAAATAAATAAATAAATAAATAAATAAATAAATAAATAAATAAATAAATAAATAAATATGTAAATAAATAAATACATACATACATACATTATCATCAAAAGACTGGTATGCCTTTCAGCGTTTAGTCTGCAAGCTTCTGTGAATTGACTAAACGTCGCCACAATCCTCTATTTGCAAACTAGTGCTGTGGCCTCATTTAGTTCTGTACCTCTTATCTTTAAATCGTTACAAATTGAGTCAAACCATCGTCGCTTTGGTCTTCCTCTACTTCTCTTACCCTCCATAACAGAGTCCATTATTCTCCTAGGTAATCTATCCTCCTCCGTTCACCTCACATGACCCCACCACCGAAGCCGGTTTATGCGTATAGCTTCATCCATCGACTTCATTCCTAACTTAGTCTTTATCTCCTCATTCCGAGATCCCTCCTGCCATTGTTCCCACCTGTTTGTACCAGCAATCATTCTTGCTACCTTCATGTCTGTTACTTCTAACTTATGAATAAGATATCCTGAGTTCACCCAGCTTTCGCTTCCGTAAAGCAAAGTTGGTCTGAAAACAGACCGATGTAAAAGTTTCGTCTGGGAGCTGACTTCCTTCGTACAAAATACTGCTGATCGCAACTGCGACTTCACTGCATTAGCTTTACTACACCGTGATTCAATCTCATTTACTATATTACCATCCTGGGAGAAAACATAACCTAAATACTTGAAATTATCTTCCTGTTCTAGCTTTGTATCACCAATCTGACATTCAATTCTGTTCAATTCCTTACCAACTATTATCAATTTAGTCTTCGAAAGGCTAATTTTCATACCATACTCATTGCACCTATATTCAATCTGCTATTAAGACTAAGTCGTCAGCATAGTCCAGACTGCTTATTACATTTCCACCTAACTTAATCCCTCCCTGCTATGTTATACCTTTCAGCAAATGATCCATGTAAACAACGAACAGCAAAGGTGAAAGATTACAGCCTTGTCTAACCCCTGTAAGTACCCTGAACCAAGAACTCATTCTACCATTAATTCTCACTGAAGCCCAATTGTCAACATAAATGTCTTTGATTGATTTTAATTTAATAATCTACCTCTAATTCCATGGTCCCCCAGTATGGCGAACATCTTTTCCCTTAGTACCCTGTCATATGTTTTCTCTAGATCTATGAAACATAAACACAACTGCCTATTCCTCTCGTAGCATTTTTCAATTACCTGGCGTATACTGAAAATCTGATCCTGACAGCCACTATGTGGTCTGAAACCACACTGGTTTTCATCCAACTTCCTCTCAACGACTGGTCGCACCCTCCCTTCCAAGATGCCAGTGAATAGTTTGCCTGGTATACTAATCAAAGAGATACCTCGATATTTGTAGCAATCCTTCCTGTTCCCTTGCTTATAGATAGGTGCAATTACTGCTTTTGTTCAATCTGAAGGTACCTAACCAACACTCCATGCTAATCTTACTACTCTATGAAGCCATTTCATTCCTGTCTTCCCACTATAATTCACCATTTTAGGTATAATTTCATCTATTCCTGCTGCTTTATGACAATGGAGTTTATTTACCATCCTTTCCACTTCCTCAAGCGTAATTTCACCAACATAATGTTCCTCCTCCTCATGAGCTTGGCTGTTCGCAACAACACCAGGATGATTTCCTTTTACGTTGAGAAGCAGTTTAAAATATTCCCTCCACCTCTCCAGAGATTCCCTGGGATCTATTATGAGTTCACCTGAATTACTCAAAACACTGTTCATTTCCTTTTTCCCTCCCTTCCTAAGATTATTACTGTCCAGAAAGGTTTCCGTTCTCCTTGACCTAGCCTTTCCAGTTTATTACCAAAATCTTTATAAGACTTCTTTTTGGATTCAACAACTAGGCCCTATTTGTTTCGCTCTGTTTCTTTCATCTACGTGCAAATCCCTTTCTGCCTCGGCCCTTGTTTGGAGCCATTTCTGATAAGCCTTCTCTCCCTTCATCATTCCACCAAGATGTTTGCCTTTCCCCATCTTTACACACAGTTGATCCTAGGCATTCCCTTGCTCTTTCTACTACAGCATCCCTGTATGCCACCCATTATCTTTCTATATCCTGAACCTGTTTACTCTCTACTGTTCGAAACTTCTCACTAATCATATCCATGTACTTCTGTGTCATTTCGCCGTCCTGGAGATTTTCTACCCTTATTCGTTTGAAGTCAGATTTACTTTCTCTACCCCAGGCCTAGTGATACTTAGTTCACTACAGATGAGATAGTGGTCTGTATCATCGAAAAATCCCCGGAAAACTCGTACATTCCTAACAGATTTCCTGAATTCGAAGTCTGTTAAGATATAGTCTATTATGGATCTGGTACCCCTAACCTCCCATGTGTAGCGGTGAATAGCCTTATGCTTGAAGAATGTATTCGTAACAGCTAAACCCATGCTAGCACAGAAGTCCAGCAAACGCTTCCCATTCCCATTAGCTTCCATGTCTTCCCCACATTTACCACTCACCCTTTCGTATCCTTCAGTTCTATTTCCAACTCTCGCATTGAAATCGCCCATTAGCATTATTCTATCCTTGCTGTTGACCTTGACCACGATGTCACTCAATGCTTCATAAAACTTGTCAACTTCATCCTCACCTGCACCCTCACATGGTGAATACACGGACACAATTCTTGTCCTAATTCCTCCAACTGCCAAATCTACCCACATCATTCGCTCATTTACGTGCCTAACAGAAACTATGTTGCGTACACTGGTATTCCTGATACAGAGCCCTACCCCAGACTCTGCCCTTCCCTTTCTAACACCCGTCAAGTACACTTTATAATCTCCTATCCCTTCCTCGCCCTTGGAGGGGTGGAAGGTAAAAGCTTCCACTATCCGCAACCTCGGCACTTGATCGGGTAGAGTGGTTAGCTCTACGCCCGGCCGCCTTTGCCCCCAGGACTTAACCTGGTACTCATTTTTTGTGTAGGCTGAGTGAACCTCAGGACCATATGCATCTCCAAAAGTGGAAATCTCGTTTCTTAAATTTTACGATTTCCTGACGGGGATTCGAACCCACGTCCTTCCGAATAAATAAATAAATAAATAAATAAATAAATAAATAAATAAATAAATAAATAAATAAATAAATAAATAAATAAATAAATAAATAAATAAATAAATAAATAAATTCCCTTTCATTTTTGAGAAGACAAAATACATGGCGAACATCAGTGATGGGCCACAGTGGCTAAATACTGACCACGGAAAGATTAGAAGCGTTAAGAGCAAGAAGCGAACAGTATCTGGATCCTGAAATTAGAGCATACGTACCGTCTGACTGTGGCCATCTACAATAAGAAGATGTCGAGCGTAGGAGCGAAACTACGACGTTACAGCACGGTTGTTAGCTCAGAAGGTTTGTGTGCTTCAGAGACTGTATACATCTATCGAAACGGACAAGTCGACAGGTTACTTAATAGAGAACGCAGGCTACTACGAAGGAACCTGGGCAACAGGTGGGTTAACGGGTAGTTTTGATTAAGACCTAACAGATAAGTATACAGCAAAATAGAGCCAATGACAACAGCATTTTAAAAGAGAAGACCGCTGTTCTACGGGCACGTCTTCCGTATGAATAACGGGCGGCTCTCGAAGAATTTTCTGAGTCCGAAAGCATACAAAGGGCACTAGGAAAGATTTGTTATGTGAGTGAACACTGTAGACTTTTTCAAAATAATTTTCACCACATTCAATACACTTCTCCATACGTCGAAACCAGTCACTGAACCAACTCTGACACTTTTCTTCGGTTACATTTTCACACTTTTGATTGTTTAATAACCGAAGCATTGGAAGGGAAGATACAAGGAAAACTGAAGAGAGGAAGGAAAAGGTATCAGTTAGTAGACATTGTAAAGGTAAATAGAAGCTATTGGAAGATAAAGAGAATGGCTGAAGACAGAACAGCGTGGAGAATTCATGCGAAGACCCATGATGATGATGATGATCCCATGCTGGCAGAAGCTCCTCGTCGGATGCAAAACGCCGCCCTTTCAGCTTCATCTTCACTTCAGGGAAGAGTGCGAAGTAACATGGGGGAAGATCGGGACTGTATGGAGGGTGAGCAAGCCCAGTCAACCCTGATCTGGCAAGAAAATCCATTGTTATATTAGCACGATGTGCTGGAGCATTGTCGTGATGCAAGAGCCAAGTGTTGAGCCGTGCCCTTGGACGGAGCTGCTTGAGCGCCTGGATGACCTGAGGTAGACAAGTCTCACTGTACCACTTCGCAGTAACTGTCCTTTGTGTTTTTTGCACAACCCGAGTCAGGATGCCCCGTTTAGTGAAGAATACTGCAATCCGCCTTTCCTTCACTGACCTTGACTTTCGCACAGTCATAGGAGTACCCTCATCTTCAATCAGCCACACTTGTTTGTGGGATTTTGTTGGGACATCGTAATAATACAGCCAAGTTTCGTCACCTGTAACGATGCTATTGACTTTACGCGAAGTCCCATTTTCAAACTGTTTTAGCATTTCTCGGCACCATTTCACTCATGTGCCCTTTGTTCCTCTGAAAGCGAATGGGGCACCTAAAGGGAACAAACCTTTCTAACATGGAGATGGTCGTGCAGAATTGAATTAATAGCTGGTGCAGGGATGTGGAGGGTCTCTTCTACCTGACGATATGTCAACCGCTTCTCTTGCTGCAATATTTACCTCACAGCTTCAATGTTTTCCTCAGTCACTGATTCAGACAGTCGCCCAGAGCGAGGATCGCCTTCAACCCCAAAATTTTCCCTCTGGAACTCTTTGTACCAGCGGAAAATTGTTGTCCGATGTGGACAGTCTTTCCCCAGCACAGGAGTCACTTCCTCCAGGCACTGGTCAACAGTTAATCAACGAGCAAAATTGTAGCGGATAATTGCGCGATATTCACCTTTAGACCACACTGACATCTTAACTTGCTTTCAATCCCACTGCTTGGTAACAACTGGTGTGAAGGTCGCGCCTTGCTGTATTCTAGACCAGTTTTCACCCCTCTTTTCATCACTCACCATAACAGGGGTGTCCAGCCAACCGTTTTTGCGTATTGCAAAACTTTCCTAGTGCCCTTTGTACAAAAGATATTCCCAAGAGTGTGAGAAAGACTTGCTAGAGATAGACATTGTGGAGGATAAAATCAATGCCCGGGATAGTTTCAGGAGGATTGTGAAAAGTCATCATGACTTTATTATGGTGGAGTCAACAACCATAGTTCTCTGGCGTCGTTGAGTTCCACACCTCTTATCATGACATCATGAAAAATGCACTGACGTTTTCACTAGCAACTCCGTGCAGAGTGCAAGTCTGTTATCTGTCACATCGTACGACTGCTAAACACTTTGCTCGACTCGAGACAAGACGAATAATTCGCAAAACTGCTCCACACTCTGAACTACTCAACATGTACATCACTCTACAACAGGGCCTCTCAAACGCCCAAAATCTCACGCGTGCAGAGCGAGGCGCAAGGGCTCCGTGCACTGTGCATCGGTGCCGCTCGGTATAGCTCGGATCAACGCTTCGTCTCTGGGCTACTCGGCTAAGCTCGGCTCTACTCGGCTCAACTCAGCCCGGATTTGGAGCGCTACGGCGCAAGTGGGGGAGAGGGAGACAGGCGGAGCGAGCGAGAGAGGCGTAAGGAAAGAGAGAGTTAGCGCTATTGCTCCAAATCGAGGAGTGGGGGGTCTGCACTCTGGTCAACCAAGCCAAGTCGTCTTTTGCACCGTGCACAGCACATGCACCACGCGCATGCAACCTGAGAGGCCCTGCTCTACAACTACACAGCACGATCAACAATCCAATGCCCTTAACGACAAAAACACAGCACGATCAACAATCCACCGCGGCGATATTGTCTCAATACTCTGACACTAACACACCTGCTTTTTGTGGGGATGCTCCTTCCATATCCCTGGTTAGGATGGAGGAGAATCGTCGGGGCACGGCGCCTTCCCCTAAACTCCAATTTCATCAAGGGGGAATACATTTTTTAAAGCTTAGACTGTTGTTTCTTATTCTCCGACTCTATATATCGATTTTCATTAAATTCTGTTAACCCATTTTCTTGTGGCTGGGCGTTGATATGGACTTAGCAACAAAATTACAAATTCATGAATATCTGTGTTATCATAGCCGGTACGGTAAAAATGTATAAGACATAAATGATCGGAAATTAAATTCTATATATATGTGGTTATGTAGTATTTATCGATACGACCACTAATAATATAAATATTTGAAGATTAAATTTTAGGCCTTCTCCTAAACTACCATTTCACTCAGCGTGAATAAATTTATTTATAGCCTAGATTGTAGTGGCTCATTATCCGACTATGCATACCAGTTTTCACTGATATAGGACCACTAATAACGAAAATATTTAACAATAAAATTTTTGACCTTCCCCTAATCTACCATGTCTATCAGCGTAAATAAATTTATTTATGGCCTAGATTTTGGTGACTTATTCCCCGACTCTGCATACCGATTTTCATTAAATTCTCTTTGGCCGTTTTCTAGTGATGCGTGTGCAGACAGACAGACAGACAGACAGACAGACAGACAGACAGACAGACAGACAGACAGACAGACAGACAGACAGACAGACAGACAGACAGACAGACAGACAGACAGACAGACAGACAGACAGACAGACAGACAGACAGACAGACAGACAGACAGACAGACATTACGGAAAAGTAAAAAGTGCATTTCCTTGTTGCTGTGGACATGACTGATACAGAAATACCGTTCTTTTCAAATTCTGAGCAATGTACAGACAAAACTCTTATTTTATATATACAGATTTTAAAACTGAGCGGTAGATTTACTGGCACGTAAAGAACTCCTGCGGAACAAAATTCCGGCACCTTGGCGTCTCCGAAAACCGGAAAAATGTAGTTAGTGGAACGTAAACCAACATTATTATTATTATTATTATTATTATTATTATTATTATTATTATTATTATTATCATTATTATTATCATCATTATGGATGAATGGTCCCTTTCGGAACACACGAAGCTTTATTTATGATTTCGTTTGCGGAGGATCCAGGATGCTTTCATCTGTTGACTAAAGATCCTCTTCCTTTCTTCCGTCCACTTGGTACCTGCTCTTTTTGGTACTTCATTCTCTGGAGTAAGTTCCCACTTGGCAATTTTCTTTCTATATGTATTTAGATGCAAGATATCTTCAGGTTGAATTTGTGCGTTCTTCATGTCCGGTTTTGTTTGTTGTGGCCAAGGAAAATGTTTCAGCTCATCAACTCTTTCAAGAATTTGGTGGGTTAGTTTGGTTTCTGGAAGTCTTTAAATATGTCCATAAAATTTTAGCCTTCTTTTCCTGAGGTCTGCCACAATATTAGATAATTTTTCTGTGGATTTCCGGGATTGGAAGTGGACCCCCTTTTCCATTTGTCTTGGTCCTAAAATTTTTCTCGTGATTTTTCGCTCTTCTTTTATGTTATTTTCGAGCTCGCCTTTCTTTTATTATTTAAAAATAGCGTTAGGGCGAAAGTGATGACGGGATTTTGAATGAGCAGGAATTGGGGAAATTTTTAGCTCAAAATTGAAAATTGTAGTTTTGGTGAAAAATCGTAGCATTTCAGTCATGACGGCCCACTTAAGTGCAGATCATTGTTGACTGATGGAGAAAGAGTTTTATATGGTAGCCTATGCTGATACGTTCTCTTCCTGTGAATTTCTCATGATTAATGCACGATGTACCGTTGGAGCCTTGGTGGCTCAGGCGGCAGCGTGCCAGCCATTCATCGCTGGGTTCCGTGGTTCAAATCTCGGTCACTCCATGAGAGATTTGTGCTGAAAATGCGCAGGAGGAACAGATTTTTTTTCGGGTGCTCCGGTTTTCCCTGTCATGTTTCATTCCAGCAACACTCTCCAATATCATTTCATTTCATGTGTCAGTCATTAATTATTGCCCCAGAGGAGTGCGACAGGCTTCGGCAGCCGGCACGATTCCTATCCTCACCGCTAGATGGGGGCTTCATTCATTTCTCACCCGGTCGAATGACTGGAAACAGGCTGTCGATTTTCAACGCACGATGTCGAGTTCTAGAACATGAGTTTGTTGCGTTTCCCGACCCTTGTTCATACAACATATTTTCTTCTTCTACGTGCTAGGAAACTGTCCTGTATACTCGAACACTGAGCTTGCACTTCACGAGGTAAATCATCTGAATGCCAGTTCGAAGAAATTCCTTCCAAGTCTGATAAGTCGTTGAGAGGAAGGAAGTGGAGCTGAAAGTTTGAAGTGGATTTGGAAGATTTTCGTTAACGAGAACACATGAAAGAAATATAGTTACTCTGTAATAATAATTGAAGACAAATAAAGTCATAATCTACTTTTTGAAACTGTGATTACTCCAGCTTTGTAAATGGGCGATGAATCAGAGGAGAAATCTCAATATTGAAAACATTTCTTAGGAGACACAGTAGGGGTCTCCATACAACGAAAAGCGTAGAATTAAGCAATTTCCTCAATAAATATACTCTACCTGCACAACGGTCATGCTATGAGTTTTATATAATCACTGAGGGTCACCATCCACCAGAACTCCTAGAATTTATGGACATGATATAGGCTTTTGTGCGTATGCCGTGTCAAGAAAATAAGTTGAAATTTTTGACGTTTCGCAGAGAACTGTGTTCTGCGTCATCAGAAGAAAATCTCGACTGTCTACGAGAAAGGCTTCTTAAACAATGAGCTTTGAAATTTAGATGTTATTGTACCGGGCGGTACACCTCCACGCCGCTAATTTAAAATGTGCGCCAGTTGAAACTCCTCTGCTGGAGGAAGTCTGAACTTTATCTACGGTATTAATTTTCTACTTTCTCAGAAGATGTCACTACCTGGAAATTTTGGAGTTTTTGAACTGTGTCATTTTCGACGTATTTTTGTTTTGCTTGTAGTAAGAAGTGTGAACTTTCTCTTCTAGAGGACACTACTGAAGAACTACAATGGTGCACCCTAGTGTGAAGTGAAAGAACTATGCTTTTGGAGAAATTTTGAATTCATAAGTTTGTTCTTTGTTAAATTTCTTTCAGTCATTGTTTAAGTTGGCAATATTAACCCTTTCTTTCCCCTTCTTTTGAATTTAGCCAATCCCGAATTTCTTGAATTAATTTTCCACCAATTATGTGTTTCTTCTTCATATTGTGTAGGGGTTTTCTTGGTTAGCCAATAAAGTTTTTGTGGGAGGGTGTTCTCATTCCCCAAACGCCTCGAACTTTCCGCGAGAGCATATAAACTGCTGATTTTAGGGTCTCCGGGCCACTTCTGTTCCATCTTTCTGTGTGTAAAGTACACAGCAGGGGGCGGGAAGCGCCTCTTTCTCCGGCAGCGGTCAACAACAAGGTAATGGCCGATTAATAATTTCTTTCTTTGCTAGCTCAGCAGTTTAACTCTCGGGGCGGGTCCGAAGTTTTCCATAATGTAACCTTCCTTAAAATGTAAAGACACTTGGTATCTATTCTATCTTTAAACTGCATATCGGGATAGAGAGTGCTTAACCCTCTCGAGCTCCCACTCATATTGTTTTGAGGTGAACTTATTTTTTTCTCAACCTATTCTTCTTTAACGTAATGTAAATTGTTTCCTTCTTAAGTCACCTCTTTAGTATGGGATTAGCCCTTGTATTAACGGCCTAGTGCCAAGTAGGTTTTAAACAAAGCGTATTAGGAGCGCAAGTTCGCCTCCCCCCAAATTGTTATTTTAGAGGTCATGTAATTAATCTTTTCTCACTTAATAGACCTCAGTAGGTTGGGTATTTTACCCCTGTGTCTATGTCCAGAGAGGACAACTTGAAGGTGGAGTTTGGTGTGGCCTTTGAGAGGCTTAAAGTTTGAGAGCGAGCGGCTCTTTCTTGAAAATTGAGTGTTGTATGCCTCGTGGAGGCTTTTCTGTGTAATTGGGAGCAAGTGCTCCTGAGCATGAATGGGGTTTTCTGCCCCTCTGTTAATACTTGTTTTGAAGTAAGGTTGGGCTGATTGCCCAAGCATTGTGAAGTCGGGGCGCGAAGCCCAAATCCAGTAAATATTGTAACTACATTTTGTTGACTTGCTACTCTGTACCTGTCTTTTGTGTTATTTCTGAATTTTGGAAAAAGAATATAACCTTGTTAAATTTTACAGTAACTTTAATTTCGTAGTTTGAGACCCGTTCACACCCGCACCTTCTTTCACCTCTAACTACCGCAAAAACACGGTAACAAGTGGTAGCAGAGCGTGGTTGAATGGGTCTCAATTTAGCCCCTTTTGACGGCTAAACATTGTTTGTTCCGAACTCTAACAATTTTCTCAGTTGCTGGAATTTTCTGATTTTTTCAAAATTGTTCTGTCATCATGCCCGGCCCTCGCGATGTTCTCCATCTTAACTATTTGCGCAAGGAGGAGTTGATCTATGAGTTAACTATCAGAAATGTGCAATCTGGAGGCACGGTTGCGATAGACACCAACAAGCTTAGAGAGTCCCTTGATTTGCCCATTTCCATCCCCAATTTGGGAGAGAAAGAAATTGACGATTCTCTTTCCACGATCACCGAGAATACTACTGGGCTAGCATCGGTAGTTAGTTTTTTTGACGAAAATGATCCTTCTCCTAATCAAATTAAGCGTGTGCAAGCCAGGCTATATCATTTTTCAAATAGAGTTAACGATCTGTTGTCTCTGAAGTTGAATGACGTTCAGAGGAAGGAAGCTAGTACGTTGCTTGAAAGTATTTCTGAATTATCTAGCAAGGTCACTCAATTGTTAACTGGGGAAGTTCCTCCCAAAATTGATCAACCCACCACGATGAATGTAGGTAGCGAGGAAGAGCCTCCTAAGGGAGAAGCCAATAGGATAACCGTTGCTGCTCAAACTATCTCTGCCCCATTGGACAACGAGTCTGAACGCCGTGCATCGTTGAATAATATACGTTCGGAATTAACTTCCTTGCCATTGAAACCTTTACCTACTATGTCACGCGGGTTTAGCAGCTTGCCTCATCCATTGGCAATGTTGCTCAGAGGTATCTATAAGTTTTCCGTTAATACCACCAGTGACGTAATTTCATTTTTAAGATTTTTAGTCGAATTTCAGGATCATGCCCTTGTGTTTTCTCTTTCCCCATGTCAGATTTTGCAAATCATCTATCCCTATGCAACTGGTATTCTCTCAGACAAAATAGTAAGAGCCATTGCCGAGCAATCATCTATTGAGGATTTCCACGCCCACTTGCTAGCTAGCTTCATCCCGGCTAGGGCCAGGTCCTCCCTTATTCAGAAGTACTATTATCGTGTACACCGTTTGGATGAAAACTTAGCAGACTTCATCCAAGATATTAAATTCTATACTAGGGTGTTTGCCCTTCATTTTCCTGAAGATCAAATTGTACAGGCTATTGTAGAAGGAATTTCACCATCCTATAGGTCATATTTGTGTTTCGCGGCGTGCCCGCAAACCTTCTCTGAACTTGAGGCATTGGCCGTCTCAGCGGAAGGAGTTAGATACGCCGATTCTTTGCGTGTCGCGAAAGAACCCCCTCCTTCTTTTAGTAATCTTCGGCCTCCACCTCGCCGACCAGTCACATCCCGTAAATGTTATGCTTGCGGGTCGCCTGACCATCTTCGCAATAAGTGTCCACTGACCAAGTCTAGTGGGACAAGGAATGGGGCTGGTTCATCACAAGGCTGTTTTAAATGTGGGGCTTTCTCACATATCGCCAAAAATTGTCCCAATTCGAATAGCACCCCCTCCTGCTCAACTTCAGGTGCAACTTCCAACAATATTAAAAAATGACTAGTGGCTTCGGCTGAGTCGACTAATCCCTCTTCCCGAGGCTCAGCCCCTGGTAAACAGGTCGAAAATTCAGGAAATGTTCTATCTTCAAATTCATCTTTCGAATGCCTCAAAGAGTGTCTTAGGATTGCGGCGGATACCCCCGCACCTGTTCCTTTTCTTAAGATTGAGTTAAATAACGAGCCTATAACAGCTCTATTAGACTCAGGCAGTGTTTGTTCAATTATTTCGGACCAATGGTATTCAAAATTGAAATCTGTTTGTAAACTACCCGACTATGTCTCATCTCCTGTTCAATATGTTTCGGCTAATTCATCTCCATTGGAAATCCTAGGTTCTGTAAATGTCAAAATTCGTATTTTTAAATTTACATGGAAAATCAAATTGTTTGTGGCTAAGCACTTGTCTTGCCCCATTATATTGGGAGCTGACTTCATTTCTCACACTGGTCTTGTGCTCGATCTTCAGAGTAAGTCGTGCACATTCAAATTTGCGTCCAATTGCAAAATTCCCTTGTTAAAGTGTAATTCTGTATCATGTTCATCTATTTCGCCTACCCAGGATGAGATGTTGTTAGACCTTAGACATCTACCTGAGGAGCAGGCTGATATTATTCGTAAATTATGTCAGTCATTTCCAGAGGTGTTCTCTGATACTCTTGGTGTTACTGACCTTATTGAATACAAAATTGAGGTCACGGATTCAATTCCTGTCCGTTTTCCACCTTATAGGCTATCTCCACCTAAAATGAAGGCTCTGAAAGAAATCATCGATCAGATGTTGAAGGATGGTATTATTAGGCCCTCTAAGTCGGCGTATTCGTCAATTATTTTTCTAGTCCCGAAACCCCAACGGGGCTTCAGGCCTGTCATTGATTATAGGGCTCTCAATCGGAAGGTGGTGTTGCAATCCGTGCCCCTTCCTGATCTTCATTCTTGTTTTTCATGGTTTCGTAAGGCCAAGTTCTTTACTATCTTGGACTTGAATCAGGTCTATAATCAAATTCCCCTTGCCGAAGAGTCTAAACATCTTACAGCGTTTGCCACGGACTGGAACTTATACGAATACAACCGCGTGCCTTTTGGGCTCCCCACGGGAGCAGCTGTGCTCACTAGGCTGCTAGATAGGGTCTTCTCCGACATCAAATTTGAGTACTTGTATCACTACTTGGATGATGTCGTCGTATTTTCGGAGACCTTTGAAGAACATCTAGATCATCTGCGAGAAGTTCTCAATCGCCTTCGTAAGGCTGGGTTAATTGTCAAGTTGTCCAAGGTTGCCTTTGCTAAGCCCTCTATGTCATTCCTAGGGCATATTGTGTCACCTGATGGTGTTGCAGTTGATCATTCTAGAACACAGGCCATCCGTGATTTTAAACCTCCTAAGGATATCAAAGGTGTCGCCAGGTTCATTGGTATGGTGAATTTCTTCAGGAAGTTTATTCCTAACTTCGCTAATAGAGCGGCGCCCTTAAACCTTCTTCGTAGGAAAGGCATCAAATTCGAGTGGGGACCTTCTCAACAAGCCGCTTTTGAAGATCTTAAATTAGCTCTCTGTAATGCCCCTGTACTTGCTATGCCTGATTTCTCGAAGAAATTCGTCGTCCAAACCGACGCGTCGTCGTCAGCAGTAGCTGCAGTCCTTCTTCAAGAGACTGAACTAGGGAGGCGACCCATCGCCTATGCATCTAGGACTCTATCGGCTCAAGAAACCAAGTATTCCATCTATGAGCTCGAAGGTTTGGCAGTCTTATTCGCCTTAGAGAAGTTCCGTCTCTATTTGGAACATGTCAAATTCGACCTGGAGACAGATAATCAAGCCTTAAGCTGGGTCTTAGGTAGGCCGCGTCGTACTGGTCGTATAGCCCGTTGGGCCATCCGAATTTCTGCCTTCCAATTCGATGTCCGGCATATCAGAGGTACCGAAAATGTTGTTGCTGATGGACTCAGCCGTATGTTTTCCAACGACGTCGAGACCCACGGACCGGTCGACAGTTCATCACCCCCCGAGTCCATACTATCTGGTGTTAATGCCATCTTAACAGATGCTCCCATGCTCTTTAGGGATATCGAGAAATACCAACGTGAAGATCCGACGCTGGCTCCGATAATGGAAACCCTTTCTTCTGGGGAACATGTTGTCCCTTATGTTCTGAGGAATGGTGTTCTATGTTGCCCTTCGAGGCATGATAAGATGATGAAGGTTGTCGTTCCAGCTGTTCTTGTGCCTATGATCTTCAAATACTATCATGAGACCCCATTAGGGGGGCATCTTGGAATCTTTAAAACTCGTGAAAAGATTCGTGAAAGGTTCATCTGGAAGGGTATGGACGGTGAAATCCGTGAACTAGTAAAAGCTTGTAAATCTTGTTTGCTTAGTAAACCAACCATGTCCACCAAGGTAGGCCTTTTGTCTTCGCATCAAGCGTCGCGCCCCATGGAACGCCTGTATATTGATTATGTAGGACCCTTCCCCCAGTCAAAGGGAAACGCCAACAAGTTCATCTTTGTATGCGTAGATGGTTTTACAAAATTTTCCTGGTTATTTCCGACTAAGCTGGCTACCGCTCAGTCCACCATTACTTGCCTAAATTCTATTTTTGCTTCTTTTGGTCCGTGCCAATATATTGTGTCTGATAATGCTAAGGCGTTTACATCAAATCTTTTTCGTAAATTCTGTTTTGACTTGTCCATCTCTCATGTAATTACTTCTGCTTATTACCCTCAACCATCTCTGGCTGAACGGGTTAACCATAATCTCAGGTCCGCGCTTATTGCCTATCATCATGAAGATCATTCCAGGTGGGACACGTCCCTGCATTGGTTAGCTTTTGCTTTGAATTCGGCAGTTCATGAATCACATAAATTTACTCCAGCCTCTTTGATGTTCAAGTTTGTTCCCAACACGCCGCTCTCTAACCTCTGGTCTCTGAGTGACATTCTACCTGAGACAATAGATCCGGACAACATTAAAGATCTTTGGAAGAAGGCTAAAGCCAATCTTAAAGCGTCTCATGAAAAGGTTAGGGAAAGGTATGATCGTGGACGGAGACCCACCCATTTGAAGGTAGGTGACCAAGTAATGGTCAAGAATTTTGTTCCCGCGGGCAAGCTTGCCCCCAGATTCCATGGGCCGTGTGTCATTCTCGATTTCCTTACGCCGGTTACATTGTTATTAAGCAATCCAGCCACCGAGAGGATATTTAGGGTTCACTTGTCGCAGGTGAAACCTGTATAATTTCTGTGCTAACTTGCCTCATATTATCTTGAAAGGAATATGAAGGTTATATTTTGTTTTTTGAGTTTCACTTTTAAGGCTTTCTGCCCCTTATATAATATTTTGTTTTATATGTAAGCATTTTTGTGAAATCTGCCCCGAACCATTAAACTGCCATCCTGTCCTTGCCACGGCCATTACCACGCTCCCGTCTCCTGCTCCACTCTACACAGTGGCTTAATTAATGCCATGGATACCTGCACGCCGCTGGCCCCTCAACCTCTCCACAAGCCTGTGCCCTCAAAAAAGATGATGGTCCAACAAATTCTGCCGCCTAGCTTTAATGTTTCAGTGCCCCCGCAGCCGCGCGGCGCTGTACCGCTACTGGAATAGAGGATGGGCCCCCTCTCTTCCAGCGAGGTCGACCAGTGTACGGCGAGCCGGAGCCTTCCTCCCGGCCAAGGCTGATGTGCGGCGCACGACCTGCTACTTGCACGCAGCCTGTATATGTTCACCGCGAGCGCGGCGTGCTTCAACACCACTGCTCCCCTCATGGTGCGGGCGAGCGGTATCTCAGGGTACTTGAGGGGTCCGAGCGGCCGCCTTTGGACGCAAGCTGCAACGGCCGGTCTGGCCATCCAACTTAATCAACACCAACTATATGGACATTCCAGATCAACTTTACTACCTTTTCTTGGGTATTCTACGGCAATATTTGGTGGACTTAGAAAATTTTCCTCAACTTTAAAAACTAAAGTTTTCCTTCTGAATTCAACTTCTACAAACATAAATACTTTACTTCACCTGTTACAAGAAAAATTTTGAAACTGAATCAAACCACATTAAGAAAATCTTATAAATACTTCGGCAATTAATCTCCATATCAACATCAAAACTTGGACCTTGTTTCCAAACAAATTGCATGTGTCACCCCTGGAGGAACTTTTTTTTTGGGGGGGGGGGGGAGGTCTGTACCGGGCGGTACACCTCCACGCTGCTAATTTAAAATGTGCGCCAGTTGAAACTCCTCTGCTGGAGGAAGTCTGAACTTTATCTACGGTATTAATTTTCTACTTTCTCAGAAGATGTCACTACCTGGAAATTTTGGAGTTTTTGAACTGTGTCATTTTCGACGTATTTTTGTTTTGCTTGTAGTAAGAAGTGTGAACTTTCTCTTCTAGAGGACACTACTGAAGAACTACAATGGTGCACCCTAGTGTGAAGTGAAAGAACTATGCTTTTGGAGAAATTTTGAATTCATAAGTTTGTTCTTTGTTAAATTTCTTTCAGTCATTGTTTAAGTTGGCAATATTAACCCTTTCTTTCCCCTTCTTTTGAATTTAGCCAATCCCGAATTTCTTGAATTAATTTTCCACCAATTATGTGTTTCTTCTTCATATTGTGTAGGGGTTTTCTTGGTTAGCCAATGAATTTTTGTGGGAGGGTGTTCTCATTCCCTAAACGCCTCGAACTTTCCGCGAGAGCATATAAACTGCTGATTTTAGGGTCTCCGGGCCACTTCTGTTCCATCTTTCTGTGTGTAAAGTACATAGCAGGGGGCGGGAAGCGCCTCTTTCTCCGGCAGCGGTCAACAACAAGGTAATGGCCGATTAATAATTTCTTTCTTTGCTAGCTCAGCAGTTTAACTCTCGGGGCGGGTCCGAAGTTTTCCATAATGTAACCTTCCTTAGAATGTAAAGACACTTGGTATCTATTCTATCTTTAAACTGCATATCGGGATAGAGAGTGCTTAACCCTCTCGAGCTCCCACTCATATTGTTTTGAGGTGAACTTATTTTTTTCTCAACCTATTCTTCTTTAACGTAATGTAAATTGTTTCCTTCTTAAGTCACCTCTTTAGTATGGGATTAGCCCTTGTATTAACGGCCTAGTGCCAAGTAGGTTTTAAACAAAGCGTATTAGGAGCGCAAGTTCGCCTCCCCTCAAATTGTTATTTTAGAGGTCATGTAATTAATCTTTTCTCACTTAATAGACCTCAGTAGGTTGGGTATTTTACCCCTGTGTCTATGTCCAGAGAGGACAACTTGAAGGTGGAGTTTGGTGTGGCCTTTGAGAGGCTTAAAGTTTGAGAGCGAGCGGCTCTTTCTTGAAAATTGAGTGTTGTATGCCTCGTGGAGGCTTTTCTGTGTAATTGGGAGCAAGTGCTCCTGAGCATGAATGGGGTTTTCTGCCCCTCTGTTAATACTTGTTTTGAAGTAAGGTTGGGCTGATTGCCCAAGCATTGTGAAGTCGGGGCGCGAAGCCCAAATCCAGTAAATATTGTAACTACATTTTGTTGACTTGCTACTCTGTACCTGTCTTTTGTGTTATTTCTGAATTTTGGAAAAAGAATATAACCTTGTTAAATTTTACAGTAACTTTAATTTCGTAGTTTGAGACCCGTTCACACCCGCACCTTCTTTCACCTCTAACTACCGCAAAAACACGGTAACAGTTATAATAGAAGTGGAAATGGTACGTTCATTCGTCACCAGATGGCTCCCCAGGCGCGGTACAGCGCTCGAAACGGAAACTGACGGAATCATTAGAATCAGTCTAAGAGGGTCACATAACATGTGTACGTAACATATGACATTGACAGGTGTATGACATTGACACAAACCTGGAATGAAGTATCTGGCGATGAGGAGCGTACGAATTTGGAAAACACCGAGACGAAATAACAATGGTGAAGGGACAGGGAAGGGAACTACCTACGTAAAACCTTAATGGCTGGCCACCATGTATTACTTAATTAATAGCCAGTGTCCCTGTGGAAATTGTTAGGTTTTCTACGTATTTCCACAGCTTCCCGTATAATCCTGGACCTGTAGTGTCTAGTGTGGGTATGAACTCGAGTATCTTGGATCATGACATCATGACCCGACGATAGAGCGTGCTCAGCTATTGCTGATTTGTCTGGCTGGTTGAGACGAATATTACGTTCATATTCTTTGATACGAGTGCTAATGGACAGGCATATTTGGGCTATGTATGTCTTACCCCAATTACAAGGAATTTCGTATACGCAAGGATATAAAAGTGGGGACAATTTGTCCTTGGTTTTACCCAGACCGTGAGCAATTATAGTGGCGGTGCCTAGGACCTTGGCAATTCGATCTGTGCTGTTGTGAATGTAAGGCAAGTAGGCAGTTCCCTTCACTTCTTCCTTCTATGAGCTTTGCTTGGTTGTTTCTCTGGGACGCAGGGCTCTATGAATCTGCAAATCGCTGTAACCATTACCCTTGGACGTGGTTTTGAGCGTGTCTACCTCCATCTGGATATGTGATGGCTCACAAATTCGTCTCGCCCGCTTGGTGAGTGTCGTGAGAATACCTTGCTTTTCTTCTGGATGGTGGTGAGAACCTGCATGAAGATAGCGATTTGTGTGCGTAGGCTAACGATAGATGGTATGTCCTAAGGAGCCGTCCGGTTTATTTCTTACTAGAACATCCAAGAAAGGAAGGCATCCGTCCGACTCCATCTCCATAGTGAA
Organism: Anabrus simplex; assembly: GCF_040414725.1. NCBI lineage: Eukaryota > Metazoa > Arthropoda > Insecta > Orthoptera > Tettigoniidae > Anabrus > Anabrus simplex. Next base: position 32,478,482 of record NC_090265.1, on the reverse strand, counting down.
TTTAATTGAAGGATGTTGCTGGTTTAGATGGTTTAGAAGTATATGAAGTTTCTCAGGACCTTCTGTCCAGACCACAAGTCCATCATCAACATACCTTCACCATATCATAGGCTTGACGGGCGCCGAAGCAGTAGCCGCCTCCTCAAAATGCTCCATAAAGAAATTAGCCACTCCGGGCGAAAGTGGACTTCCCATAGCCACTCCGTCTGCCTGTTCATAAAAATTTCCACCCTACAAGAAATAGCTGGAAGACATGCAGTGGTAAAATAGCTTAGTAATGTCCTCAGAGAACAGGTGTTCAAAGAGAGACATGACCGAGTCAATCGGCACTTTAGTGAACAAGGACTCCACATCGAAACTCACCAGAAGTGCTTTAGGTTGAAGAGATATGGTTGACAGCTTGTTGACGCAACACTGAGTATCCGTGACGTATGATTCAGTACGTCCTATGTGTGGCTGAAGCAATTTGCTTAGTTATTTAGCCGGAGCATACGTAGGAGAACCTGTACCATTTCCATTTCTATTATATCGTCTAAATTTCAAAGCTCATTGTTTAAGAAGCCTTTCTCGTGAACAGTCGAGATTTTCCTCTGGTGACGCAGAGCAAAGTTCTCTTCGAAACGTAAAGAATTTCACTTTTTTTTTTTTTTTTTTTTTTTGACACGGCATAAGCGCAAAAGCCTATATCATGTCTATAAGAACGGGCCGTGAAGGAAAAAGTGGCAACATCCTATAATTTATGTTACTTTCACTACATTATGGAAGAACGGGAGAGATGACACTTCCTAATGACCACGGTAGTTTCAATTCTGACCGCTTGCTGGATAAAAATCCACGGTTTACTTCTGTGTCTGATGTATGATAAGTATTGTTATTATTACTAACAAATACATCCCAATTGGAAAATATTCCGGTGACAATGATCACGTACAATAATGTGATAATGAAGTAAAATTAAAAACCAAACTACCCAACAACAACAGCAAGAGAACAACAAGCAATTCCGTGGAAAGAAAGTATTACAAGAAATACTACTAGAATAGCATCCTAAATCCAGCGTTATCACAACAAATTCACACACAGCTTAAATATTCCAGTGCTTAACACTAGGGCTTACAATACTCTAGGTTGAGCTTACTGCTAGCTTAACATTACAACATCGTCATATACAAATTCACACGTACCTGAAGTATTTCAAAGTTGTACGCAATGACTTAACAATAGATCGAGCAGTCCAGTTACTATTATCCTAGCGTTGTAAATATAACACGTTCATATACAAATTCACGCATACCTTAAAAATTCAGATGCCTTAATACTACAATTTACAGTGGATTGAGCGTTACATTAAAATATGACACCATCACATAGGAATTTACGCACAATTTACAGAATGTTGGAGCCTATTCTTGAAGCATTTTTGGGAAAAACCTCTAATACAGCTGCACATAATGAATTCCAATCGTCATTTCTCCGGCTTACAAACGAATATTTACCATTGTGTACCTGTGTGATGTTTAAGCGGGCTAGTTAAGAAGTTAGAGAAAGCATAAGCAGATATTGAACTACCGTGACACAGAACGTGATGAAGATGCTGGCTGGGAATTAGACTCCAACATTATAAATGAGGACATTGAAACCAGAAATGTGCGGATGTGTTTTCGGTGTAGCCAACCACTTTGTCCTAGAAGCAGAACCATGTTATATATCGAGTGAGAACACCTGAGATTCTCTGGTGAAGCACGTTTAACCTTTCATTAAGAAAACCTGTCACAGATACTTAATCCAAGATACTGTGGTTTTATTATTACGAGTTCTCTTTATTGTTAACAGAGCATATTAACACGTAAATGTCGATCGTTCCGCCTCTATGGTGTAGTGGTTAGTGTGATAGGCTGTCAACTCCGGAGGCCCAGGCTCGATTCCCGGCTCTGCCAAGAAACTTTTTGAAAAGTGCTATGAGGGCTGTAACTGGGTCCACTCACCATCGGGAGGTCAACTGAGTAAAGGGGGCTCAATTCCCATCTCAGCCAGTGATTTTCCGTGGTTTCCCACTTCTCCTCCAGGCAAATGCCAGGATGGCACCTCATTTAAGACCACGGCCGCTTCCTTCCCTCTTCTTTGTCTATCCCTTCCGATTTTCCCATCCCCCACAAGGCCCCTGTTCAGCATAGCAGCTGATGTCTTCTGGGCGAGATACTGACCCTCCTCACCAGTTGTATCACCCAAACCAAAGTCTCACGCTCCAGGACACTGCCCTCGAGGCGGTAGAGATGGGATCCCTCGCTGAGTCCGAGGGAGAAACCATCCCCCGGGAGTAAACGGATCAAGAAATGTCGATCGACCGAGTTGGCGCAAAGTAAACTTTCTTGTATGTCAACTGTTTTTAAGTGTCATTGCTAAAATTATAAATAATGATACACAAATCTAATGGACAAAAAAGGTTATTTTTGTACTATTAAATTCTGCTGTACATAACTAGATTAATAAGAAGTGTAAGCATTCATGCCGTGTGTTATTAATTACTGAATACTGTGATCCGACACCTTGGTTAGGCGGTTCGAGTTTTGTTGGACAAAACCATTTTTATGATCAGAATGTTGGCCGGCATGGTAGGAGAGGTGGTGTTATACAATTTTTGATCACTAGATTGTGTGCTAAAACCCTGGATTAAATTCCAAACCTCTCCGCAGTATGTGTATGGAGTGAGGTTATAAGACGCTGTCGATGGCGATTCGTCCGTCGAATGGCGAGGAAAACCTTGAACTGACCTCTTAGTACTATTTGACAGGAGTAGGCTAGGTGTCGGCACCGGGTTTCACCCTCTCCTTTCCTACAATCATATCATATCATGTCATTCATTACAAGTCATTTACTCCTCTGATGAGCTTGACGTCTGAAAGGGTGTCCGGTGGTTAAACCTCGCTACGAAAGGTTCATCTCACTTCATACTCAACCCTGTAGAGAAACGAAATAAGGGTTGGACGTAATACACAATACATAAAAAGCGATTACTTACGTAGTGTACACTCAAGGTAAGATACAGCTGGCTCGAGGTGAAAAATATCGACATTACCGAGCTCTATAGCTGCAGTCACCTAAATGCGGCCACTATCCAGTATTTGGGAGGTCGTGGGTTCAAACCCCACTTGCCGGGCGAGTGGTTCTGATGCTGGACTTCTGACCGCAACTTGGCAGATTCGATCCTGGCCCAGTTCGGTGGTATTTGAAGGTGCTCGAATACGTCAGCCTCGTGTAGGTAGATTTACTGGCACGTAAATGAATTCCTGCTGAACTAAATTCCGGCACCTCGGCGTCTCCGTAAACCGTAAAAAGGTAGTTACTGGGACGTAAAACAAATGCAATTATAATCCAACGCGACCGTCGGCAGGCCTGAAAACGGTTTCCCATTTGTACACAAGCCAAATGCTGGGGCTGTACCTTAATTAATGCCACTGCTGCGTCCTTACCAATCCCCACCCTTTCCTGTCCCATCGTCGCCGAGATACCTATCTGTGTCGGTGCGACATAAAACAACTTGTAAAAAAATATCTACATTGAGATTTTTGCGTTCCTTAACATTTATGATTTAAGAGCACAATGTGTTGAAAAATCTAAATATTCTGAAAATTGAGAGTTTTGTGATACTTTAGTTACGGCGTTGCACACAGCGAGGACACGCCCACTTTCGCCATGTCTAATATTGATGCCTGTAACTCCTAAGCTGTTACAGATAGATTTCCCAATGCACCTTTACTCTGCTCTGTAATGTGCAAGCTCCATGTTGGTTTCCATGATAACTTCCGGCCTTCTTTGTTTATGCTTATAATCGGGAGTTGAATGTCATTTTGTACTCCTTTTTTACATAATGGGTCTACAGAAAGCTTTTAGGAAGATGTAACGGACTCTTCACTTCATCCGCAACTACTGTTATGAAATTCGCTACGCACATAACCTTTTTTCTACGATTAGTATGGACTTACCCTCATCATGATATAAACTGCATTTTTTCTCCAACTGGAACTTGCATACTTCATACTTTGCATGAACTTTACTCTATTCATCTTCACCATCTTCGATAAACTAACTTCCTTTTTGCCGGCTGACGTCACGTGACCGCCTGGTTTATTCGCGCATGCTTCACTAATCTCTGGAATCTTCCAGATATATTTCTCATTCTACTCCACACTATAAATACCTGGCCTCCTCTGGAAATATTGAGATGGACTTAGGCCTGTGTGTAGGGAGCAACATCCTACGTCAACTTCGTCCTTAATTACATGTGCCCAGAAGTCTTCATTTGCGGGCAGTTCAATTTGCTTCATGATGAGGTATGACAAACTGATTTCTTTACTGTAAATATTTTTAATTGCACTGGGGCAGACTTTCCCTGCAAAATTAAACTGGGAGCATGGCATTTCCAGGCCGAAATTTCACTTGCCCCTTTTGTATTTAAAACTTTTCATTGACGACCTTCGTAACAACTTTCTTTTGAAGTGTGAGTGTGGTGTATTGGCAACTGTGCGACTTCTACTGTACACACACTTCTATTCGTTCAGTGCTTCGGGATATTGTGAAACTGGTTTAATGGAACTACATTGTGATTATTCGGCTGTATAACTACGTTACCTAGTGTTAATCTGTGTGATAACGGAAGTGGTGGTGACCTGCATATAGTATTTGCATTTTGCTCAGATAATTTTTCAGCTGGTATACTTGAATTTGCTAACTGAACATCTTCCCTTTCTTGTCGTTCTGGGTTTCTCTTTTTATTGCAGTATTCATCCTTTCCTTGTTTGTCCCTTTCCTTTCCTGCGGCATTTTCTCTTTTTCCTTTCTTTCTCTTGGATATCTTATCTCTTTTTTATATAATGAATTTATAATCCGTGTAAGTGGTTGGGAAAATTTTATATTTGTATAGTCCTCCTTTCATGTAGATTGTCAGAGGTTTGATTTATTATTTCAATATATATATATATATATATTTCTAAATTTTATATTGGTTTCTGATCTATTTTCACTTATCATGTCCCTTATTCCTCCTTACATTTTTCTTTAACTTTCCAGGTTATGTAGCATCCTTTCCTTTGCCCAATATCTTGTTACTCAGCAATGCTTGTTGGAGATTTCTAAGACCACGGCCTCCATTCTTAATTTGATAGTTACTTCATTGCATAAATCTTACTACTTGAGGGAAACTATTCTTAGATTTTCCCTTAGCACTATTATACATAATATATGTATATTACTCCCATGGGCCCCGTTACCAAGAGAAAGGTCGAAGGAAATCCTTATATAAGATGATTACCTTGTACAAATAAGAATGTTGAAAATAGTAACGGTTTAAATCCGGTAGAGGTTAATTTTACTGAAAACATCGCCACGAGTCCATGAAACTGCAAAGAGATCTGAATCAATATTGGTAAATGTGCTAGTTGTAAACATTGTGGTGCTAATGATTGTTTATTAGTGTTAGAAAAAGTGGAATTCTGTGTGTGGCAAAACCCAGAATGCTAATGAGGCATTCAATTTAAAAAAAAGAAAGTTTGTTAGTGCTAGAATACTTCAACTAGGACTATATGATGCTGTTACCTTCGTAGTGGCCCAAGGATGCAATACAAGTGGGGATGGGGACACTTCAATGCATGTGGGGCTTGCTCTTTGTTCATCTACCACCCCTAGATTGTACTGTACATGTACAATTTAAGGAAAATAAATAAATAAATAAATAAATAAATAAATAAATAAATAAATAAATAAATAAATAAATAAATAAATAAATAAATAAATAGGATTACTTATTTGTATTTTTCTGTGTGTTACCGGCGGTAACGCCGTAACATGGGTGCCACTTCCCTGAGGAACAGGCTTAAAAAACGGAGGTTTTTTTCTCCTAAGCTACGGCGTCTTCTAAATAATTACATTACATGAATGATATTTCCGGGTGATTACATTCTTTTACCAAGTGTTGAGGTGATAAGAAAGGAGAATCCATTAGACAGAAATAAGCAGTCTGTGTATGCACGAATCATGTGTGACCTGCTTTTTGCTAAAGCGATTTTCATCAAGGCAAAGACATTGAAATGAGCAACTAAAGTCAACAATGCCCATTGTTTATTGCCGCTGTAAATAGATATTCATAGTTTTCCTGGAAAGGCTTGCATTTCTAACATGTTTCTTGGTTGTAGAGCAGTGTTTGAAACGAATAGCTGCGTTTTCAACTAGACAGCTTGAAAAAGCATCGCATTCTTTGTATATAGCATTCACGTTCATGGACAGAATGCGAGGGGGGGGGGGATAACTCGCTATTTTCCACATGTTTTACAAAGTACAAAGTGTCAGGAATGAATTACTCAAGCTAATAGGAAACCTCAACGTACTATAAATTACTTTTCTGGTTTAAATCGGAGCATTTAATTCTATCAGAACAAGGGATATGAGGCAAAAAAGAAAAGGAACTGGAAGCAGGGAAGCATTGTTACTTAGTATTCTACACAAATCTGTTTTACTTTCCAACACTGTCAGTTTATCCTTCTTAATGTTTGCTACTTCTCCGTCTTCGTCGTCTTCTGGAGACATCTCCAAACAGAAGGTTGATGACATCAGAGTTGGGAAATAATTGAGTAAAACTTATCGAATTACTTGTAACAATTACATTGTTAGTTATTTTTACTTATAATCTTTACATTCTTTTCCTAATACGTTTACTCTCCAGGATCGGATTTTTCCTCGGACTCAGCGAGGGATCCCACCTCTACCGCCTCAAGGGCAGTGTCCTGGATTATGGGATGTTGGGTCGGGGGATACAACTGGGGAGGAGAACCACTACCTCGCCTAGGGGACCTCACCTGCTATGCTGAACAGGGGCCTTGTGGGGGGAGGGGGGATGGAAAGTTTGGAAGGAATAGACAAAAAAGGGGGAATGAAGCGGCCGTGACTTTATGTTAGTTACCATCGCGGCATTTGCTTTGAAGAGAAGTGGGAAACCACAGAAAAGCACTTCGAGGATGGTTGAGATGGGAATCGAACCCCCCTCTACTCATTTGACCTCTCGAGGCTGAGTGGGCCCCGTTCAAGTCCTTGTACCACTTTTCAAATTTCGTGGCCGAGCCGGAAATCTAACCCGGGCCCCCGGTGGTGGCAGCTAATTATATACAAGGGCATATAAGTCTCTGGTAAGACCGCAATTAGGGTATGGTTCTACTGTATGGGACCCTTACCAGGAATACTTCATACAAGAACTGGAAAATACTCATAGAAAAGCAGCTCGATTTATTCTGGGTGTTTTCCGACAAAACACTAGCGTTACGAAAATGTTACAAAGTTTGGCCTGGGAAGCCTTGAGAGTAAGGAGGCAAGCTGCTCAACTCAGTGGTATGTTCGCAGCTGTCAGTGGAGAGATGGCGTGGAATGACAGTAGTAGACTGATATAATGTTCAGTAGACTCTTTAAACGTATTAAAGATAACAATTTGATGGAACAAAAGAGGACAAATTAGACTAAATACTCGTTTACACGAAGCCTCCGTGGCTCAGGCGGCAGCGCACCGGCCTCTCACCGCTGGATACCGAGGTTCAAATCCCGGTCAGTCCATGTGAGATTTGTGCTGGACAAAGCGGAGGCAGGACAGGTTTCTCTCCGGGTACTGCGGTTTTCCCTGTCATCTTTCATTTCAGCAGCACTCTCCAATATCATTTCATTTCATCTGTCAGTCATTAATCATTGCCCCAGAGGAATGCGACAGGTTTCGGCAGTCGGCATAGTTCTACCCTCACCACTAGATGGGGGCTTCCTGACCCGGTCGAATGGCTGGAAACAAGCTGCGAATTTTTACTCGTTTATAGCCAGAAGGATTATGAAATGGAATAATTTATCAAAAGAGATATTTACTTAATCCTCAGCTACTTTGAAGTCATGTAAGATAAGATTAGAGAAAGATCTGATAGGAATTCTGCCACCTGGGTGACTGATTGGTTGATTGACAGATTTTATATTTCACATAACATACGAAACATTACTAGGAATATGAACCAGTATGAGAGGGGAAAATAACATCCTGTCCGACTGGGAAAAGAGCTAAAGGGGAGAATTTATTTAAATGTATTTACCACTTCAAAGGGACTAGAAACTGTTCTACATTCTATTTAACATATTTAATATAAACGATCATTTACAGTGGCCAAACGTACAAACAATACACAGAGCTCATTTAGAACACTACGTGACAAATATGTCTGTGTTTTTAGATTTTATCGGTATAGTTATTTTTGTAAGTTAATGTGTATTATTATTTCTAGAAGAAAATGTGAACGATGCTTGAGAAATTATAGCAACTTATCACCTTTCCAAAAATACAGAGCAAAACAGGAGAATCTAAGGAAAAACCATGCCTTCCAGTGCTCAGTCAGAAGCAAAACAAAGCAAAGTCATCTCCGTACAGGCCATGGAGGCCCTGGGAGGGGTGGAAGGTAACCTCGACACTTGGTGAGACGGAGTGCTTAGCTCTTACGCCCTGTCGTCTTTGTGTCCGAGTTCTCGTCTTTTGATGTGCATCATCGGATTCGGAAATCTCCTTTCTTAAATTTTTCTACTTCCTGACAGGGAAACGAACCCAAGTCCTTCAGGATGAACCAAGCACACATTTACCGCCGCGGCCAGGAAGCCCCTTTAGTCTCAAGCCTCTGTAGATAAATTAAGTCGGCCACATAATATCTGCCTGTGTCGGCGCGACGTCTTCGAATTTCTCCATTTAATTTTCAAATATACTCAGTGGCTCCGTTGATTTAGTTCTCACCTCTAATCTTGAAATCATCAAAACCTAAGTCTAATCTTCATCATATTGGTCTACCTCTACTTCTCTTACCCTCCATGGGTAATGCCGTATTCTCTTACACTACTCATTCGACATCATATGACTAAACCTACGCAGCCGGGCAATGCACATAGATTCATCCATCGAGTTTATACTCGTAATTAATTTCGCCTTTATCCTCACAGTAGCTGAATGCCCATTCTTCATGTTGGGCGGGCGGCGTGGAAATTCTTGGCACAATGATTTGTATCAAATTAGTTAGAGCGATTTCAAAATGTTGTAATAGTTATTCATTGTTGTTCGAAGTATACAAGCGTAATTTACTCAACGGTATGAAATGGCTGTCATGGACTCAATTGGGTAGATACTGAGTAAAATCCGCTTCTGCGGTGTAGTGGTTAGTATGATTAGCTGTCACCCCCGGAGGTCCTGGTTTGATTCCCGGCTCCGCCATGAAATTTTTGAAAAGTGTTAAGAGGACTAGAACGGGGTCCACTCAGCCTCGGTAGGTCAACTGAATAGAGGGGTATTCGATTCACACCACAGTCATCTTCGAAATGGTTTTCCTCGGTCTTCCACTTCTCCTCCAAGCAAATGCTGGGATGGTTCCTAACTTACGGCCACGGTCGTTTCCTTCCCTCTTCCTTGTCTATCCCCCCCAAAAGGCTCCTGTTCAGCATAGCAGGTGAGGCCCCTTGGGCGAGGTACTGGTCCTCTTTCGCAACTGTATCCCCTCGATCCATAGTCTCACGCAACAGAACATTGCCCTTGAGGAGGTAGAGGTTGAGTTTCTCCAACCCTGGAGGGTATACACATTAAATAAATACTGAATAAACAGTCCGCCCTCTGCCGACGACTTGATCTTAAAGGCAGACTGTAGCGAAAAATTGTAACCTATTATATTGGAGCTTGGAAAGGGAAAATAAGATGTGAAAATTATTATTTCTAAAACTTCAGTGGTGTCAGCTGGGGAAATACCTAAGAGGATTAATTCTAAGATTTCATTCCTGACGGAAAGGTGTTTTTTTATATTTTTATTTTTTTTATGCTCGTTGCTTCGCGTCTCACCGACACAGATAGGTCTTAAGGTGACGATGGGACAGGAAAGGCCTAGGAATCGGAAGGAAGCGGCCGTGGCCTTAATTAAGGCATTTGCCTGGTGTGAAAATGGGAAACCAAGGAAAACCATCTTCAGGGCTGCCGACAGTGGGGTTCGAACCCACTATCTCCCGGATGCGAGCTCACAGCTGCGCGCTCCTAACCGCACGGCCAACTCGCCCGGTCTGACGGAAAGGTCTACGATAAATATCCTTGAGATGATTTCAGTTTCAAGGCGATGATGTCAATCCACTATTATAAACTTTTCGTCCACTCAATGGGTATCTTTCTCAAATTACATACTAATCGCATTATTATACAAAACAGCTGCCTCTGTGGATCAATGGTAGAGTGTCGACTTCAGGATCCCAAGATAGCGAGTTCAAACCCGGCATAAGTATTCGGATATTTGAAAGGAGGAGAAAAGTCCATGCGATACTTCATGTCTTACGAAGGAATTAAACTATCTTTGGTAACGCATTTCGAGTTTTCCCTCGGATTTAGTGAGGGATCCCACCTCTACCGCCTCAAAGGCAGTATCCTGGAGCGTGACACTTCGGGTCGTGTGATACAAATGGGGAAAAGGACCAGTACCTCACCGAAGCGGCCTCAGCTGCAACGCTCAACAGGGGCCTTGAAGGTGGATGGGAAGAATGGAAGGGACAGGCAAGGAAGAGGGAAGGAAGTGGCTGTGGACTTAAGTTACGTACCATCCCGGCATTTGAGGGAGGGAAATTGGGAAACCACGGAAACCACTTCGAGGGTGGCTGTAGTGGGAATCAAACCTGCCTCTACTCTGTTGACCTCCCGAGGCTGAGTAGGACCCCGTTCCAGCCCTCGTACCACTTTTCAAATTTCGTGGCAGAGCCTGGAATCGAACTCGGGCCTCCTGTGTGGAAGCTAATCACGCTAACCACTAAACCACAGAGGCGGACATTATTATTATTATTATTATTATTATTATTATTATTATTATTATTATTATTATTATTATTATTATTATTATTATTATTATTATTATTAGACTGTAAAGCTGGCTCCGCGTTGTATGGATAGCGTGGCTGCGTCTTAACTGGAGGCCCCTAGGTCAATTCGCGACCAGGTCAGGGATTTTTACCTGGATCTGAGGGCTGATTTGAGGTCCATTCAGCCCACGTGATTACAGTTGAGGAGCTATCTGATAGTGAGAAGGCAGCCCCAGCCCATAGAGCCAAGAATAACGGCTAAGTGGATTTGTCTTGCTGACCACACGACACCTCATTATCTACGGGCCTTCTGGCTGAACAGTGGTAGCCTGGTGGGCCATGGCCATTCGGGGCTGTTGCGCCATATGGTTTGGTTTGGATTATTATTATTATTATTATTATTATTATTATTATTATTATTATTATTATTATTATTATTATTATTATTATTATTATTATTATTATTATTATTTTATTATTATTATTACGCCCGAATCGTTAGCTGAATGGTCAGCGTACTGGCCTTCGGTTCAGAGGGTCCCAGGTTCGATTCGATTCCCGGCCGGTTTGGCGAGTTTAACCTTCATTGGTTATTTACAGTGGCTAGGGGGCCAAGTGTTTGTGCTGTCCCCACCATCCCTGCAACCCACACACCACACATAACACTATCCTCCACAACAATAACAGGCAGTTGCCTATACATGGCAGATGCCACTCACCCACATCGGAGGTTCTGCCTTACAAGGGCTGCACTCGGCTAGAAATAGCCACACGAAATTATTATTATTATTATTATTATTATTATTATTATTATTATTACATTTTCACCATTAGAATGTTGGCCTGTAGTGTAAGGGAGGTGGTGATATGCAATTTATAATCACTAGATTGCGTTCCAGAAGCCCACATTCAGACGTGCATGTCGCCCATGGGTGTCAAACAGAAAGACATCCACCAGGCGAGACGAACATAATCCCTGACACTCCAGGCGCTAAAAGCCATGCGATAAGTAAATTATTATTATTACTCTACGAAGCCATTTCATCGGTATCATCGCACTATATTTCACCGCTTCATATCTAATTTAATCTCTTCTTCTTGTTTTACATTCCTCGTATATGCTCGTAAATGTTCATCTTCAGGGCTGACTGATCACTCACATCATTTTATATCTGGCAGGAACGAATTTAATGCCATTCTCACAACTATACAAATTAAAACATTATCTATGGAGAAACTCAACTGTCAAAATTTGACATGGATGAAAAAGAATAAAATAGTTCAGATCCACCCATGTAGGGTTCAATGCATGCAGTACAATTATATCTTCTGATATGGGTTAAATTAGCGCTATTCATGAGAGCTGCCCTGGAGCCTTCCTTAGGTGTCACACATGAAGAGAGACGTGGTTGAATGCAGTGACAGATACATTAATGCAATACTGTACGTAAAGTATTCTGATAGTTTTGAACACATTCTTCCAATACATTATCACTAGTCGTTTTGCTCATTGCTGAGCGTCGAGGCCTCATAACACTACCAAATTTCTGGGTTGCAGTCTTGACGAGATGCCTCCATCCAGAAGTGTTTTCAGCTTTCCTCATGATCTGAAGAGTGTAGGCCAGTGATCTTCGCCTCATCTAACCACCTGATTGCTGTTCTTCCTCGTGGTCTACTGCCTTCAACTTTGCCTTGCCAAGTGATCTTTTGCAAGTTCACTTCTGAAAATGTGGCCAAGGAACTGGAGGTAACACTCACTCACACGGGAAGATGGTCATTTCTTGATGCTAACTTCGCTCAGAAAGGAAACATTGGTTCTTCTTTCCGTCCAAGGTACAGGCAGCGTTCTTCGCCAACACCACATCTCAAAGGCATCAACTCGACATTCACGGTCCAGGTCTCACAGCTGTACAAAAAGGTTCATAACGCTACTGATACCACCAGCAGCTTTTGATATTTCGCGGTTCTGCCCGGTCATAGTGAATTTTAACCATTGCAGCACGACCTAGAACAACACGTCCTTTGATGTCTATTTCACAGCTTCCCGTGTCATTCATTACTGACCAAAAACATAAAACATAAACGTTTTAAATCTTAAACTAGTGGATCCGCGCTGCTCTGCAGCATTCGTTATAAACAGGTCAGATAACTTGTCTAGATGTGCCTATCGTAGAATGATTGTTTTGCCTGCCCTTTTCAGTAGTTTCATGAACATTTAATGAGAAGCGAATTACGGTATGCTGGAGTTCTTGATGTAAAGCTTGGTATTGTGTCGTTGAATGCAATGATATTCTTAATCGCATTTCTTCTATATAGAGCGGTTGTCTTGTGAGCTTATACGTTTATCTCGAAGGAGCGTTTTTTTTAGGCAGAGAACAATTTGAAGATACATGGTATTCAGCCTCTCTAGTTTAACTAGGTTATTCCTCGATAGGTCTTCGCAGATAATGCATACGGGGTGTGTCATGATGGGGTCTGTTTCTACGTAGAATTTTTTCTATTAGCAGGATGTAAGTTATTATAAACGCTCTGCCATCTGTTTAATATTTTTGGAAGGTGGGAAAAGTTAGAGAATGAAGGAGTATCTAGTAGGGAATAGCATTCTTCCGTGATCAGAAGAAGTGTATACACTCTGGCTTGACAGGTAGTAATCAAACATGGCTGCTTGCAATGACATTACCAAGGATGAAAATTACATATATCAGAATATTGTAACGTGTGCATAAAGTATAGCAAATGCTTTTGCTACGTCCTTTGTAAGCAAATGTTGGAATAAATATGAATAAAATAATCTAGCACTTGCTTTACTTACTGGTATTTACTTGCTAGCAAGCACTTGCTTAATTTTCCAGCAAATGCTGAATTCTACACGAATAAAATCTAGCATGTGCTAGTACTATACAACCATTTGCTTCAGCTTTACCAAGCCAGACTCAGTTAGCTTGAAGTTTGTTCTGTGACATTCTAGTGTTGTCTTCTGGTTGATTAAATGGCGCAAATTGTGAATATCCGACGCAGGAAACTCTATAATCCCAGACGGCGTAGCGATGAACGTGCATATAAACATTTGTATATTTTTTTAACGAAGAAAATTTTGAATTAATTTCGAGCTTTTTCTTGGGAGAAAGTGACGAGACGCTTCGTGGTGCGTTAACATCGAAGGAACGAATGCAGGTATTTCTTCGTTTTGTTGCCGATCCGGGTTTCCAAGTTGGGATACGGGAGTGCATCAAAGTACTGTTAGTAGAATCATTGATTTCATCAGCGAGAAAATGTTTCAAAAAGATATCACTGGATGACATTTCTGTCACGGCCACAAGAAATCAATATAGCAGGAGACGTAGGGCAGCAACACTTTAACCTTCCTTGTATATTCGGTGATCTTGACTCTACACGTGTATCAATTTTAAAGGCATGTTTCACGGCGATGAATACATCAACCGCAAAAATTTCGCTGTAATCAATGTACAAACAACGTGCAAGTCAAGCGAAGTGTTGATGCTAGCTGGCCTGGTTCTGTTCACGACAGTCACATATCTAAGAATTCACGTGTGTATGAAGGATTGCGAGACCATGCGATAGCTGCAATAGTGTTGGGTGATGCAGGTTACGGGCTTGTACCTTGGCTGCTAACTCCGTACCGAAACCCCCAAAAATCCACAAGAAGAAAATTACAATCGCGTGCATGCTCAAAACAGAGTAGCAAACGAAGTCAGAATCTCTCTACAGAAAATTTTATGCGTTATTATCTGTTGCTTTGTGTTGCAAAACTTCTGTAAGCATTTAAGAGATAAGGATGATATTGATAATGTTTATACTGAAGAAAACGTCGATGATGGTGAAGGTGAAATGAAATGTCGTATGGCTTTTCTTTTGGTGCCGAGACATCCCAGGACGGGTTCGGCTCGCCAGCTGCAGGTCTTTCTATTTGACGTCCGTAGGCGACCTGCGCGTCGTGATGAGGATGAAATTATGATGAGAACAACACATACACCCAGCCACCGTGCCGTAGGAATCAACCATACATACATACATTATCATTATAGACTGTTATGCCTTTCAGTGTTCAGTCTGCAAGCCTCTGAGAATTTACTAAACGTCGCTACAATCCTAGATTTGCAACTAGTGTTGTGGCCTCGTTTAGTTCTATACCTCTTATCTTTAAATCGTTAGAAACCGAGTCTAACCATCGTCGTCTTGGTCTCCCCCTACTTCTCTTACCCTCCATAGCAGAGTCCATTATTCTCCTAGGTAACCTATCCTCCTCTATTCGCCTAACATGACCCCACCATCGAAGCCGGTTTATGCGTACAGTTTCATCCATCGAGTTCATTCCTAAATTAGTCTTTATCTCCTCATTCCGAGTACATTCCTGCCATTGTTCCCACCTGTTTGTACCAGCAATCATTCTTGCTACTTTCATGTCTGTTACTTCTAACTTATGAATAAGATATCCTGAGTCCACCCAGCTTTCGCTCCCGTAAAGCAAAGTTGGTCTGAAAACAGACCGATGTAAAGATAGTTTCGTCTGGGAGCTGACCTCCTCCTTACAGAATACTGTTGATCACAACTGCGAGCTCACTGCATTAGCTTTATTACACCTTGATTCAGTCTCACTTACTACATTACCATCCTGGCAGAAAACACAACCTAAATACTTCAAATTATCGACCTGTTCTAGCTTTGTATCACCAATCTGACATTCAATTCTGTTGAATTTCTTACCTACTGACATCAATTTAGTCTTCGAGAGGCTAATTTTCATACCATACTCATTGCACCTATTTTCAAGTTCCAATATACTAGACTGCAGGCTTTCTGGACAATCTGCCATTAGGACCAAGTCGTCAGCATAGGCCAAACTGCTTACTACATTTCCACCTAACGGAATCCCTCCCTGCCATTTTATACCTTTCAGCAGATGATCCATGTAAACTACGAACAGCAAAGGTGAAAGAGTACAGCCTTTTCTAACCCCTGTAGGTACCCTGAACCAAGAACTCATTCTACCATCAATTCTCACTGAAGCCCAATTGTCAACATAAATGCCTTTGATTGCCTTTAATAATCTACCTTTAATTCCATAGTCCCCCAGTATAGTGAACATCATTTTCCTCGGTACCCTGTCATATGCTTTCTCTAGAACTACGAAACATAAACACAACTGCCTATTCCTCTCGTAGCATTATTCAATTACCTGGTGCATACTGAAAATCTGATACTGATAGCCTCTCTGTGGTCTGAAACCACACTGGTTTTCATCCAACTTCCTCTCAACGACTGATCGCACCCTCCCTTCCAAGATGCCAGTGAATATTTTTCCTGGGATACTAATCAATGAGATACCTCGATAGTTGTTGCAATCCTTCCTGTTCCCTTGCTTATAGATAGGTGCAATTACTGCTTTAGTCCAATCTGCAGGTACCTTACCAACACTCCACGCTAATTTTACTACTCTATGAAGCCATTTCATCCACGCCTTCCCACTATACTTCACCATTTCAGGTCTAATTTCATCTGTTCCTGCTGCCTTATGACAATGGAGTTTATTGACCATCCTTTCCACTTCCTCTAGCATGATTTCACCAACATCATTTTCCTCCTCCCTGTGAGCTTGGCTGTTCACAGCACCACCAGGATGATTTCCTTTTACATTCAGAAGATGTTCAAAATATTCCCTCCACCTCTCCAGTGATTCCCTGGGATCTATTATGAATTCACCTGAATTATTCGAAACACTGTTCATTTCCTTTTTCCCTCCCTTCCTATGATTCTTTATTACTGTCCAGAAAGGTTTCCCTGCTGCTTGACCTAGCCTTTCCAGGTTATTACCAAAATCTTCCCATGACTTCTTTTTGGATTCAAGAACTATTTGTTTCGCTCTGTTTCTTTCATCTACGTAAAAATCCCTGTCTGCCTCGGCCCTTGTTTGGAGCCATTTCTGATAAGCCTTCTTTTTTCGTTTACAGGCTGCTCTCACTTCATCATTCCACCAAAATGTTCGCCTTTTCCCATCTTTACACACAGTTGTTCCTAGGCATTCCCTTGCTGTTTCTACTACAGCATCCCTGTATGCCACCCATTCACCTTCTATATCCTGAACCTGTTTACTGTCTACTGTTTGAAACTTCTCACTAACATATCCATGTACTTCTGTCTAAATTCACCGTCCTGGAGATTTTCTACCCTTATTCGTTTGGAGACTGATTTCACTTTCTCTACCCTAGGCCTGTATCATCAAAAAATCCCTGGAAAACTCGTACATTCCTAACAGATTTCCTGAATTTGAAGTCTGTTATGATGTAGTCTATCATGGATCTGGTACCCCTAACCTCCCATGTGTAGCGGTGAATAGCCTTATGCTTGAAGAATGTATTCGTAACAGCTAAACCCATACTAGCACAGAAGTCCAGCAAACGCTTCCCATTCCCATTAGCTTCCATATCTTCCCCACATTTACCAATCGCACTTTTGTATCCTTCAGTTCTATTCCCAACTCTCGCATTGAAATCGCCCATTAGCATTACATTAATTTTAGAATCCCCGACCCGGCCGTGAATTAAACCCGGGACCCTCTGACCATTCAGCCAAAGAGTGAGACATGGTGCTGGTGATTAACAAGGATATGGTAATGATAACATGAGAAGACGAGGTGTACAGAGAAGAAATGAAATTGCTAATATTTTGTTTCAACATGTTGCTGTAAATTAACTATGTAAGCATTGAAGCACTGTGATATGGAAATGGCAACAAAATTTAACAGTTCTGTGGCTCGTATTATAAATTTATTTATTTATTTATTTATTTATTTATTTATTTATTTATTTATTTATTTATTTATTTATTTATTTATTTATTTATTTGTGATTTATCTTGTACGCTACCGTATAATTTCGTCCATCCAACACGTATCCAAATCGGCAGCGTTTTCCTTTGCAACAACAATATCTTCGTTTGTGCAAGGTCGACTTTCTTTTTATACAAGTCAACAAATGATACGAGTCCTGCAGTATCTTACAGGAACACAGAGAGCATCTGCCATTGATCTAAATTAAAGAGCCCGCCACA
Organism: Anabrus simplex; assembly: GCF_040414725.1. NCBI lineage: Eukaryota > Metazoa > Arthropoda > Insecta > Orthoptera > Tettigoniidae > Anabrus > Anabrus simplex. Next base: position 32,460,539 of record NC_090265.1, on the reverse strand, counting down.
AGAATCAGACGGCTCCACTTTTTGGCCAATTTTTCTTTCTTTCGCAATAAACTATCATAAAAGAGCTCTATCTGCCGGTGCAAGAACTGTACTGATCCAGTCATTTGGTGCGTAGTGGGAGATGTCGGGATTGGTTTAACTGTTTCTGCTGGCGCATGAACCCAGCCAGCTCCCGGAGATGTTTGTGTCTTCCAGCGGCTATAGATCAATGTTCGACCACCGAGACCGGACCGTTGGTGCAATCGAGAAGGAAAAAAAAAAAAAAAAAAAAAACGAAAGCGAGAGAGGGAGAGAGAATGTATCGCCACAAGATTTTCGTGTCCTGATAGGGAACGCGAGTCGCATGGTCATTGTTCATCATGTAAAACGAACAATTTTTTAGGACCACATAGCTCACTTCAAAACCTTCTTCAAAACAAAAGTCAGTGCTGGTAAAGCTGTGACGTTGACAGCGCCAAATATAGATACGTTGAATACAACAGCAATGGACTGTCGCACAGTGTCAAGGCGAGTACTGCGGTAAGGGAGTCTTTGGTTTGGAGAAAGGAGGAGATACTCTTCTCTTACCAGACTCATCAAGTGCTCTACATCGCAGGGTCTTAAAAGTGAATGCAAATAAGGCTGAGGATGTTAAAGATATAGCTTATAAATATGTTCCACCTCACTGTTTGTGGTCCTACAACCAGATAGTTGATGATCTTGGTGCTGAATAAAGAACCCCATTTCCTTGGTATATTTGCTCTCACATTAACTCTGTTGTATAATAAAGTATCTTGCACTGATAACTCTGGTAAATAGTACTGGTTACTGCATTCTTCGCAGTGAACATAGTTTGCGGGGGCATGGAACAAGATATCTCCGCCGGATGTGTGAATAAACTTAGAGGAGTCCAGTAACACTGTATCATTTCCACTTCAATATGTATGTTACTACTGATTCTACCTCGTGTACGCAGACAACTCTTACTTTTTCAATATAAAATTATTCTATGAAGTTTTCTGTGTGTCCTGAAAATTTTTATGTTTTGGATCTGTCTGGTTCTTGTGCCGGGCTCTTCAACTGGTTTTGCGTTCTGAAATCCTTGTGCGTATCTGGTTCAAAGTCTTCCGCACAGGGAAAGGAACGTTATGTCCATGTAGTTGCTCTTCCTTTAGTGAAACAGTTGGAATCTGACAATTTCTGAAGCCTGCTAGCTTTCCTGCTTCACTTTTAAGGGCATTGTTCTTGCCTAATGATGTATGTCGGGATCGAAGTCTGGGTCCGGCCGATTTACGACCATTCAGTGGGTGCCTACGGTCCGTATTCCGGTTCTTTCTTTCTGCCTCTGCGGCAACGTTTCTTCTTCTTTTGGGTGGCGCAGATTATGGACAGGAGTAGGTTCGACGCAGCTTGTAATGTAGCAAACCTTTTTTTTTTTTTTTTTTTTTTTTACGGGGGGCCCCCGTAGCCCGCTCCCCCGCCGTGACCATCGACTCAATCTACATGGCCTCCGACATGCTATTAATTTCTAAGAAGAAAGAGATAGCAGGGAAGAGTGGGAAGTGATACAAGGAGTATCTGCCGGTTTCCGAGTTAGACTCGCTACCACGGCAAGAGTTTGTGTTTGGTAAGGTGGTGTTGAAGTGTGGTATTGAAGGGTCAGGGAAAAACCACATAGGCAGAAAGGAGAGAGAGAGCCTACGTGTAAAACCTGACAGCTTTTGATAGCACATGCAAGGATGTGGGCTGGAAAGTCCAGAGGTTATGTTAGTTAGGAAGATGTGTCATGCAATCATAACCATTTCCTTGCCATTGTTTGTTATTATGGGGATCAGTCCATCTTGTCACTGCCGGGACGGCTCGGGTCCACTAGCGTCTGGGCTCTGGGCCACAGGATCGTCCCTTTGCCCAGCAGCCAGTGGTCCCTGGTGCCAAGTCTCCGTTTGGAGAGGGGGATTGAGAGCCAAGCCTTACTTGGTGCAAAGGGCTGTCTTCTTCTTCCGCCTGGCGATGTCCCTCTGTGCGGTGTTGTTGGAACACACTTGTCACTGCAGATCTGCAACTATGCTAGGGTTATTAGCACAATAAATATATATATACAGGTGCTCCTTGGAGTGCCGGCTTGCTTGCCTGCGCTCACGTCCAGTGCTCTACCTAAGTAATAGAAGAATGACACGAAATAGTAACTATGTTATTACTGCTGTCTTTGTTATAGGGCGCGGGCTGATGTTCCGCTCCCGTGTCTCTTTCGGGGGGCGGAGGTGGTTGATTCGTCCTTGGCCGTCTGGCTGAGTTGCCATCGTCTTCTTCTCGTGTTGTGTTGCTTATCAGTCTTTCCTCGCCTGCTCCCTGGGTTAAAGATAGCTGTAATCATGGGAGCATATTTACATATTTACATATTTACATAGGTACATGTGTAGCAAACCGTTTGGTTGAGAGCTGAGTCACCCTGCTTTGCATGAACTGATGCACCCCATGCAGGAGTATAGCATATATACTGTAGTTGAAACACATAACCATGATTTTACTAAACATATAATTATCACATTTAGCCTAATTATACAGCGATTTTCTCTCATCGGTCGTCCGGTGGACGCGTGGATCCACCTGCCTGCCGCTGACCCGTCACTCTCCTCTCCACTGGATAGAAAAAGTGTAAAAATTAAGAAATTTCACGTTATTTTCTTGACAAGACAAGATCCCAAAGCTTGCTGTCATATTTACAATACTAGCAAATGTACCCGTGCTTCGCTACGGTATTCTGCATTGTATACGAATATTGAAGTAAATACTGTACATGCAGTAAATAAGATTGTTTTAAAATAGCATGTCTCTTAGCGTTATCCGAGAAACAATATGCAGAGGTCCCCATACGTTGTTTCCAGTGTAAAGTGCTTGTTACGGATTTGTGATGATAACGACAGGCTCACTTCCCTACTGCGATTCACAATCGAGTTGGGAAGTTTACATTATAATTGCAGGCCCCATTGCCTACTGCGCGGTCACAATCTATTTGGGGAGTTTCCGTTACAATTGCAGGCCCCCTTTCCTACCTCCAGACATATTACAAATTGAAGAGTTTTTATTATAATGGCAGGAAACTTCCCTACAACCAGTCAAAATTGAGTTGTGCAGTTATCATTATAATGATAGGCCCCTTTTCCAACTGCCATCCAGCTTCCTGCCAGTCACACCAAGTTGATGAGTTTCCATCAAAATAGCAGGCCAGTATGCCTAATGCCAGTCACATTTTAGATGGGTACATCTGTTTATAACTGCGGGAACGCTTGCCTACAGCCAAAGACTGTATGCTGCATGCTCCCTTGCCTTCTGAAAGTCAAATCGAGAAGTGAATTATTCATTACAATGGTAGGCCTGCCTCATTAATGCCAGTTACACAGGAATTGGAGAAGGACTCCATTCCTACTGCCAGTCATAGTCGGTGTGCGGAGTACTGATTACAATAGCAGACACACCCTTTCTCGATCGCTACAAAATCGACATCAGTGAATATATATAGTTCGACATACGAAAGTATGTGCTTGTTTACAATATTGCAGACCTTCATTTACAGATTAACTGCTTCTAAACGGTACATCATATCGAGAAAAGATTGTACCATAAGACGCCGGATTTAGCGGCCTAAATTGCTGGTCATATGATATCTCATCTATTCATGGGTCAGATTGAGTTAGAAACTTGGGTAAAATTTGTGTAAGATTATCTCACATTGCATTGCTTTTCGGATAATTAAGTGACAGCTACATACATAGCATTTGGCTCACATATGGCTACTGGGTGGATCAATTTTCGTGTAGAGTATGATGATTCTATCTTTCCTCTAAGTGATGGAAGGTATGAATTATGTATGTGAAAAGTACTACTTTACTTAAGATCGAGAAATAGAGAAAAGTCAAACGTAAAATGGATATAAATACGACAAAAAGTCGTACGACCAAGGTTGTAGATCACTCCAAATTGAACGGGGATTGTGCCATCCGTTATGTGATGATACTTCCCGAAGGTCTGCACCATCATTAAAATTGCCTCCATATTTCGATATTCTTCGGGATAGAAAGGGAAAAATTTAAAGCTCTTGGAAGTTTTCCGCCCGTTACAGGCTAAGTCGTAAAATTTTGCCAAATTTCAGTTTTCTTTCTCGACTGGCAGATTATGCCGCAATCTGGGTTTTCAGTGAGAAGTGTAAAAAGTAGAACTTTCAAGATACTAAACCAAAAAATATGCAGATGATCATTATTACCCCTTAAGCGTGTAGCTGTACGAAAATTTCGACAAAATAGTCTATGTACAGGCACACAGTAGTTACGATTTTATTTACATAGATAAATAAGGAACCTGCTCCACGTACAACACCTGTTGGGCTATATCCGCTGGACTTAACCGGAAAAACGGACCGTTTATGATATCTCCCTTATTAATCCTCCTGTCGAAAAAATGCACATGAAAAAAAATTTTTGAGATGGAATTCCATCATGTTTGGTCGATTTCCAGTCAGGTTGGTCTTGTACTGTATATATTCTGGAAGAGTAAAATCACCATTTCGGTTCCCTATAAACCGCCAGTCCATTCCGGGAACATGAAATGTTATTGACGATTAACACCTACCGTTGGACAGGTGGATGTTAATATAAAGTTTGACTCAAATATCTTCAGTAGTTTTCAAGTTGTAAAACATACGCTTTACACGCACCCGCTCTTGAGTTAAGTCCGGTGGGACTTGTACCGGAAAACGGTCCGTTAATGATATCTCCCTTATTAATCCTCGTATTGAAATGATGCACATGAGGAAAAAGGCCTAGAAATGAATTTCCATTACGGCAGCTAAATTTACATTAAGTTTGGTTGCAAAATGACGGTTTCGGTTTCGTATAATCCCCCAGTCAATTCAGGGATTCAGAAACAATACTTGCCCTAAAACCTACCAAAGGACAGATGGATTCTAAATATCAAGTTTGGTGGAAATATATCCAGTAGTTTCCAAGTTTTAGACAAACAGACAAACAAACAAACAGACAGACACCAAAAGAGAATATATGCAGATGGTCATTATTACACCTGAAACGGATAACTGTACGGAAATTTCGCCAAAATTGTCAATGTACAGACATACTCTAGAAGTGTAGACCTTTATTTCGATAGTTACTGCTTTGCAACTGTACGACGTATCTACAAACGGACTTCACCATCAGACGCCCCTTTCAGTGCTCTACATGGTTGGTCCTATGACATCTTCTCGTATCTCCTTTATTTATGGGTTAGATTGAGTTAGAGTCACTGAATGGGGTGAAATCTTGTACAGTTTTTGAATGCTACTTTATATTTTTGATTCTCATGTGACAGCTAGAATCATAAAATTTGGCTATAACATTGCCAATGGTCATGTCAATGTGCGTGCCGAATGTCATGATTCTACCTTTCCTATAAGTGTGCCAAATGATAACATATACGTGTAAAAGTACAAAATCAACTTGTGTTTAATGTATTAGGGATAGAAATACGACGAAAAGTCACAGGACAAAAGTTGTAGATCTCTCCAAAATGAAACGCAATTTGCTTTGTGACTTTTGATACGACTTACTGATTAGCCACCAATTACCCCGAAACGAAGGTCTGCACCGCCGTTAAAATTGCATCCATATTTCGGAATTTTCCTGGGCCAGAAGTTATACATTTGCATAGCTTAGAATATTTCCTCAAAGGAAAGAGTGTACAGCATTCGGGATTAGCACTCGCATACATACGTGGTAATTAAGGAAGAAAGTAATACAGTTTAGTAAGTTGAAATTAATAGAAAATAGATTATAACAGAGGACATCCGGATGACGACAAATATATAAATACCAAGTGAATGTATTGGAAAATCAAATGCTCCTCAATAAATTATGCCGGAGTGAGTTATGGATATAAGAAAGCGGTAATCGGAGAGAAATTTAGGCGCAGGGATTCTTAGGTAATCAGATAAGAAGATGAATATTTGTGTTATTACTTATGCTATTCGAGGACGGTTATAACCTCCAATGATATTCCGCCAATATCCCGCAGAATGGCCGATTGACGACTCTCTTGCTTTCTACCCAAGGAACAACCACGAATTTAAAGGAATGATGAGGAAAATGACAATACGTTACTCCCTGCTGGCAAGCAGTCAGAGACGTTGCCATGGTAACCCATATATTCGTTATCGCTCTGTCGGTCCCTCAATGCCGAGCATGGTATCGGCAGAAAATAGTAAATTTCTCGGTCATTTGAAGAGTAAGGTAAATTATGAACACAACGAAAGTTGTTTGTGATGAAGAGACCTTTCACATACGGTCCACAGAGTTTGCAGAAAATCAATAGTATAAGAGAAAATGGAGGAAGACCGTTGTGGTTTTCCTATAGACCCCCGTCTTTTCAAAGATTTTAAAATGATATGCATATCGAAACCTTCCCCGGGGTGAGTATACTCTAAATATGAAGTTTGGTTGAGATCTATCCAGCCCTTTCGACGTGATGGTGGAACAAACAAACATTTTTATTCTTTTTATTTTGCTAGTTGCTTTACGTCGCACCGACACAGATAGGTCTTATGGCGACGATGGGACAGGGAAGGGATAGGAGTTGGAAGGAATCGGCCGTGGCCTTAATTAAGGTACAGCCCCAGCATTTGCCTGGTGTGAAAATGGGAAACCACGGAAAACCATTTTCAGAGCTGCCGACAGTGGGGTTCGAACCTACTATCTCCCGAATACTGGATATTGGCCGCACTTAAGCCAAACAAACAAACAAACAAACAAACAAACAAACAAACAAACAAACAAACAAACAAACAAACAAACAAACAAACAAACAAAGAAACAAACAGACAAACAGAAACGAACAACTTTATTTATAAGATTATTTTTATACCACTCCCCTCGCCCCCTGCCAAAAGGGTGCTAGGGGTGTCTTACCCTCACGCGGTTTGTCTCCTGATACTAATTGATAAGTGTACCACGTTTGGTGAAATTGCTCCAGTGGTTTAGGAGGAGATGTGTCATATACACACCCACACCCACACACCCACGCACACACATACATCAATTTTTATATATAGTAAGAAGAAGAAGATAATATTTTTATATGTAGTTTTTCGATTAATTTTATATCTCACCCCCTTCGCTCCCCACTTGGATTTGCAAAAAATCCGGAGTAATACTATTCATCTCAGACACCCTGAAATCTATGGATTCGAAACTGTTTTTAATTATTTCTATATCTCACCCCACCCCCCCACCCTTTGCTCCCAACCTAAAAGGGGGCTGGATTTTAAAAAAATTCTAGAGTATCACTTTTCAACTCAGCGACCCCGAAAACTATGAATTCGACACTATTCTCGATTATTATTGTAACTACCACCCCCCTGACCCTCTCCCTTAAGGGCGCTAGGGATGGATTACCCCCCACAGTGATCGTCTCCCGATAGTAAGTGATTCGTGTACCAAGTTTGGTTGAAATTGCTCCAGTGGTTTAGTTGGAGATGTGTCATTTACACACACACTTCCATTTCTATATATAGTAAGATTTTTACACTCGTTATTCACCCCCTTTCCATCCCCGCCCAAAGGAGTCCTATGAGTGCCTTACACAACAGTATATTTTTTTCCCAGATATTAAGTCTTATTTGTACCTATTTTGGTTGACAGCTATGCCCAAACGTACATGCATAATCTCACTGCTCTAGAATCCTGGAGCTGACGTTGCCATGGTTACGGCAGTTCATTTCTTTATCCGATTCCTAGAGCAGGGGTAGTGTGGTGCCAATATCTCCGTAACGGTTGGTTTTAGGGCCTTAAAACATGGTTTTCGGGCCCGTAGGGCTTACCGAGTTTTGTTCTTTGCGTCAAGAGGATTAAATTGAGCTTTGTCTCGTCCTTATACGACAAATTCGATATTTTGCCTATAATAGTATAAGAGAAAATGGAGGAAAACCGTTTTTCCTATAAAACCCCCGTCTTTTCAAAGATTTTAAAATGATATGCATATCGAAACCTTCCCCGGGGTCAGTATACTCTAAATATGAACTTTGGTTGAGATCTATCCAGCCGTTTCGACGTGATGGTGGAACAGACAAACAGACAGACAAACAGACAAACAGAAACAATTTTATTTATATAGATTACAAGCCGTGAAAGCATCAGTCCAATTTCTATGGGATCTGTCCAAGTTTTGAATGATATGAGGGTGCTGATTGTCACGAAAGTTGTGGTATGCAGTTCAATAGGTTTGATGGCTGGAGTGCACGAGTTGAATGTTTAATTTTCCCGCCTGTGATGACACTTGCCACACCTTTATACTTCGAATGGTAGTCCGGTCCGTTTTTCTCAAAGGCTGTGCTGTTTTGAAAAAAAAGCGGAAGATTACTCTGTTCCATTCCTACTTAAAACAGTAAGCAACAGCAACCATTATCCAGCTATTGGCTATCCCAAAAATGTTAGCGGCAAACTGTTCCTGTGACCTGCTTCATAATGTTAGATACCTGCCCCTCACAAGGCTTGCCGTAACCCTCAAAGCTCTACGTGGCCACTTTTTCATTTTGAGACACCAAGCCCATGTCAAAGGGGATGTTACTACGCTGGTAAAGAAAGGTCCATACCGACCACCTTGAGGCCATGAGACCTCTTTAGCGAGGGACGAGCGTGTTTACACAATGTTTATGTTAATGGAGGGACATGGGTTTGTTGCTGGCCTACATCAAAAAGTAAGAACTGTATGATGTTACTAGTTCTTTAGGTGTCTCAAGTTTCCATGGAATATTATTTCTTTTGAAGTTTCTTATTTCTATTGTAGTTGGTTGGGGAAACAGAACTCGTACGCTTATCATCAGTTCTAATTGTTAATATTTTGCAACGAAAACATATATTGGTATAGATAAAAAACTCTTCATTTCTTATGTAAACTTCTCCTTTACAGGGATAGCGCACACTCAGTCCCTGCTTGGTAAATACTGTTTTATATGGCAAAACGGCGAGTGTAGTAGTGCGGGCGCTTGGTGAATCTTGAAACAAAAAAAGAAACCACTTTGCCCTTTGCGAAAATCAAACGATCATAAATATTTCTCCCGGGCATGGCCATCTATCAAGTGGTGCTCTTTTCAGATCATTAAAAGCTGTATAGTCAGTACGGTTGCTATGGTTACATTACCTTACCTGCACGGTTGCTATGGTTACATTACCTTACCTGCACGGTTGCTATGGTTACATTACCTTACCTGCACGGTTGCTATGGTTACATTCCCGTCACACATTTTGCCGCGTTACCTTACACAAATCCCGCAGCCATAAGATATACTGTACTTATGTCAAAAAGCCGGTTTGTCCCTATTTTGTGAACAAAGAAATGTGTGAAGGCAGAAATCTGAAGAAATGACAAAACTTTCAATTTTAGATTTTACTATGAGCATTCAAGACAAGCATGATCTTCAAACCTATCCTTTGCCTAAAACAAATCCAACGAACTTTGAAATTCATTCAAAATTTTCCTTACTCCTCGTGGTATAAATTAATATTTGTCCCAATTTGTTCTTTTAAATTCCAACTTTATTTTCATATTATGATGGTTGAAGGTAATTATTTGATTTGAAAGGAAGAACATCAAGGCAACCATCCGCTATTAACACTAATCAGAGTGGAAAAAATTGAAGTGGTCCGACATTTCGAAAATTGAAGATATAGGCCAAATGAAGACAAGGGCCGTGAAGGGCGTGAAAATGAAAGACTCCCTAGGGCTCGCAAGCTACTACCGTCGGGGCCGGAAGAGAATAAGAGTTGACCAAGGGAGATCCGATAGATGAAAGTGACGAGCCTGCCACAAGTATGTGGGAGCAATACAAGGACTCAGCTAAGTGCCTCGTCGTCACCAGTCCACGCTTCCATGTTAAGAGCGTTGTCTCTTACGACAGACAGGGAATACCGCCTCCATCCTTTCCTACTTTAAGAAACCCCCGCACAAGCTGATTCGTCTGCTAATGCCATTCCAGGCCTTCTCTCCACTGACAGCTCGGAACATACCACTTAGCTGAGCAGCTAGTCTCTTTACATCAGAAGTCTTCCCAGACCGATGTTTGCCATAGATTTGTAACACTACTCCTCTGACGATATTACATTTGCCAATTAACCGTGTACCACTACAGGAAGGCAGGGTATATCCGCAGCAGTTTTCAGTCATGCTGAAATTAAATGTTTTATTGCTGACTTCCCGGCCATAATGCTAATGTGGACAGAACTTTCTTTCCTCGTGAACACTCGGTGTTCTAATTAGCGTATTACATTGATTAAAAGAAATCTTGATATTACAATTTCACGTACAACACTTCATTAATAATAATAATAATAATAATAATAATAATAATAATAATAATAATAATAATAATAATAATAATAATAATAATAATAATAATAATAATAATAATAATAATAATATGTTGCTTGAGTCATTAGTCAATGGAACGGTTTGATGCTGCTCATTTCTACATACTACATCTGCTCTAATCTGCTTGTACCACCAACACTTCCCTCAGAAACCAACTGAACAAGACATGGGTGTATTAAGATGAGTCATATCATTCTATCTTTTCTTCTGGTCAAATTTAAGCAAACCGGTCTTCCCTCACCAATTCGATTCAGTATGTCTTCATTCGTGATTTTATCCACCCATCTAACCTTCAGCATTTTCTGTAACACCACATTTCAAAATCTTCTATTCCCTTTCTTTCTGAGCTAGTTATCGTCCATGTTTCCCTTCCATACAATGCCACGCGTCAGAAGAAAGTCTTCAAAATCATCTTTCTAATTCCTATATCAATGTTCGAGGTGATCAATTTTTCTTCTTAAGAAAGCTCTTCCTTGCTTGTGCTAGTCTGCATTTTATGTCCTCCTTACTTCTGCCATCGTTATTTATTTTACTATCCAAGTAACAATCTTCAGCTACTTCCCTTAAGACTTCATTTTCTAGTCTGATATTTCCTGCATCACCTTATATTGTTCGTCCGCACTCCATTACTTTGCTTTTGAACTTAATAATAATAATAATAATAATAATAATAATAATAATAATAATAATAATAATAATAATAATAATAATAATAATAGTAATAATTGTTCCGAGGTATCTGTGGAACAGCAGAGGTGAAAGAAGGTGCTGGGTGGAATAGGTCTCAACTTACGAAATTAAAGTTAATTTAAAACTTTAACAAAGGTTATATTTTCTTTGCAAGATAAATAAATAACAGAATGTAACAGGTACCAAGTAGCAAATCAACAAATTAAGAAAGTACAATTTTAGTTCTTTACAAAATTTGGGCTTCGAGCCCGACACTCACGAACCTTGAGCTATAAGCCCAACTTTACCTATATACCAAGTTCAAACAAAGGGGCAGAAAACCCCAATCATGCCAAGGAGCACTGGCTCCTGATTACCATATTAAGCCTTCTCGAGGCACACAGAAACCTAATTTAAGAAAGAGCAAACCCGCTCTCAAGGTTCAAGCCCATCAAAGGCCACAACAAACTATACTTCAAACTGCCTTCAAGGCATACCAAGAACAGGGGTAATAAATACCCAACCTACTGGGCCTATTCAGTCAAGAAGCAGGTTAATTACATGGCCCAAAATACCAACTTGACTGGAGGCGTAACTTGCACTCCTAATACACTTTTAAAACCTACTTGGCACTAGGCCGCATATACAAGGGCTAATCCCATACTAAAGAGGTGACTTGTATAAGAAGACTTTATTACATTAAGAGAGGAAGAAACGGTTGTGAAAACAAAGTCACCTCAAAACAATAGGAGTGGGAGCTCGAGAGGGTTTAGCACTCTCTATCCCAATTTATAGTTAAAGAGACGAAGTTTTACCAAGTGTCTATTACATATTAAAGATAGGTTACATGAGAAAATTTCGAACCTGCCCCGAGGGTTAAACTGCTGAGCTAGCGAGAAATGAAGTTATTAAATGGCCATTACCTTATGGAAGAACTGCTGCCCGAAGAAAGAGGCGCTTCCACTCCCTGCTACATAATCACACTAGGAGAGATGTTACTGAAGTGGCCAGGAGACCAGAAAATCAGCAGTTTATATGTCCTCGTGGAACATTCGAGACCTTTCATGAATGATAAGACACACCCACAGCAGTTTATTGGTTACAGAACACAGTTACAGAGCAGGTTGGGGAAGAAAGCCCCGATTGACCGAAAATTAATTTAAGAAATTCGGGATTGGCTAATTTCAAAACTGGCGGAAAGAAAGGATTAACATTGCCAACTCTCAAACCACAGAACAAAATTTAGCAAAAACAAAACTTATGAATGTTAAATTTCTTCAGGACAGTTCATTCCTTTACACCAGAGTGCGTTATTATAGTTTTGGTATAGACATCTGTTAGAGAACGTCGAAATTTCTTGATCCGGCGGAAACAAACACAAGTCGAAATAGACACCGTTCAGACACTGCAAAATGACCAAATTTACTGTGGTGACATCTTTCGAGAAACCATTGGATTAATATAGTTTGTTAAAGTTTAGGCGTTCTCCTGTAGAGGGGTTTCAACTGGCGCAATATTTGAATTTGCGTTGTGGAGGTGTACCGCCCGGTACAATAATAATAATAATAATAATAATAATAATAATAATAATAATAATAATAATAATAATAATAATAATAATAATAATAATACTTTTTCGGATTTTGGGGTCGCAGAGCAGCCGGAGCTTTGTCCCGCAGGAGTTATTTTACGAGCCAGTAAATCTACCGGCACTATGGAGGCGTATTTGATCACCATCAAATAAAACCGGGTTGAGCCAGGATCAAACTTGCTAAGTTGAGTTCTGAAGGCCAACTCCTCAACAGTCTGAGCCACTCAGCCCGGCTGGAAAACTTCAGTTATAGTGGATATTATGACTTTATTTCCACAACTATATATATATTAAATTACGTGACATTCCTTTATATACTTGTTTGTAGGTTGTTATTTGTCCAACAACTGGTCATAAACGTAGTCTCAAATTTACTTGTCACACATATGGCACCTTTATGTGGGATCCATGAGCAGCGCCTGATGAAGTAGGAGTTATTCTGAGTCGTAGTCCACCTTGTATTGAGGCGGCTTAAACCTTAACCTCAAGCTGGTATTTATATATCATCAGATCCTTTTCATGGTGCCGGCTTATTGAAGGCTATGCAGAACATTTTTAGACACCTACCTGTTCGACGAAGGACAGACATATCAGATCTGCGCCACATTGTTGGCCAGTTTTTTACTCTTGAACACAGGAAGTTGGGTGCTAGATGCTCGTAAAATAGCGCACGCAAATCTTGAATCATTGTGATTGTTGTGGGCTGATATACATAAGAAAGAACATGACAGATTTGGCGGAAATTAATAAAATTATTGCTCAGCGCTCACTTGGTCGTCATTAGCTATTAGGTGACAGATTGCCACAGTGCCATGCTAGACCCACACCAATTCGTAATTTTAATGTTGCTCTCTCTCTCTTTTAAACCGCTTACCTGCCAGAGTTGGTTTTTCCCTAGGACTCAGCGAGGGATCCCGCCTCTACCGTCCTTGAGGCGTGAGATATTGGGTCGGGTGATACAACTGGGGAGGGTGACCAGTACCTCGCCCAGGCGGCCTCACCTGCTATACTGAACAGGGGCCTTTTTGGTGGTTGGGAAGATTGGAAGAGGGTAGGAAGCGGCCGTGGCCTTCAGTTAGGTACCATCCCGGCACTTGCCTGGAGGAGAAGTGGGAAACCACGGAAAACCACTTCGAGGATGGCTGAGGTGGGAATCGAACCCTCCTCTACTCAGTTGACCTCTCGAAGCTAAGTGAATCCCGTTCCAGCCTTCATACCACTTTTCAAATTTTGTCGCAGAGCCGGGAATCGAACCCGGAAATCCGGATGTGACATCTAATAACACTAACCACTACACCACAGAGGTGGACATTAATGTTGTTACTTGTCAAAATAAGTAATGATTATGCAATTTCTCTCTGTGTAGGATAACATTTCTTCAGATCTCCATCGATCGCGAGCCTTCACAGGTCAGCTATTTATTATTTTACTTGCGTTTCATTTTGAAACCGTTGGGAGTTAAAACTTTTTTAATATACGTATGTCTACCGGATGGGGATCATTTGAAAATTTCAGTCACGAAATTAGCGATGCCACCTGTGCTGTGTAGTGGTTAGTGTGATTAGTTGCCACCCCTGGAGTTCCGGATTCGATTCCCGGCACTGACACCAAATTTGAAAAGCGTTACGTAGGCTGGAACGGGGTCCACTCAGCCTCGGGAGGTCAACTGAGTGGAGGGGGTTCGATACCCACCTCAGGAATCCTCGAAGTGGTTTTGCGTGGTTTCCGACTTCTCCTCCAGGCAAATGCCGGGATGGTACCTAACGTAAGGCCACGGCCGCTTCCTACCTACTTCCTTCCAATCTTCCTATCCCCAACAAGGCCCCTGTTCAGCATAGCAGGTAAGGTCCCTTGGGCGAGGTACTGATCCTGCTCTCCAATTGTATCCCCCAAGCGCGGCTGTGAGCTTGCATCCGGGAGATAGTAGGTTCGAATCCCACTATCGCCAGCCCTGAAAATGGTTTTCCGTGGTTTCCCATTTTCACACCAGGCAAATGCTGGGGCTGTACCTTAATTAAGGCCACGGCCGCTTCCTTCCAACTCCTAGGCCTTTCCTATCCCATCGTCGCCATAAGACCTATCTGTGTCAGTGCGACGTAAAGCCCCTAGCAAAAAAAAAAGTATCCCCCAAGCTAAAATCCCACGCTCCAGGACACTGCCCCTGGGGCGGTAGAGGTGGGATCCGTCGCTGAGTCCGAGACAAAACCAACCCTAGAGGGTAATCGGATTAAGAAAGAAAGAAGGAAGGAAAGAAGGAATTAGCGATACAAAATATATGATTGGATATTACGTAGTAACTGTGTAGGCTGTGATGTAAAGTATTGATGGACGGCCATCGCTGAGAGACATATAGAAGGCTCTTTTATAAATTACGCCTCATCTCGTAGTTGTTTGTGTAACCCCGCTCCGAATTATATTCTACTTCTTACTAACAGTAGATAAATGAAGGCAGAAAAAGTATCCACCAAGTCATGAAGATCTATGCACTCTCAAAAAAGTTATCTGCGGAAAAACCACAAGAGTGAGTGATAATAAGATACGAACTGATTCACGCAAACAAAAGAGCCACGCAGGCAATGTCTGAAGAGTGAGCCGATATTTTCCACTACAGTAGTAAGGAAGTTGCTATGGTAACGGCTGCTAGGCGATGTGGAGGGAAGAGCGTTCACCCCCCCCACTCCACCTCACTCCGCACTAGCAAACACGTGAGCTCCGGACAGTATTTAATGTATGAACAATACGAGTGAAACATGATGACATTAAAAGACCTCTGAAACCACTTTGAAGGAAGTTTTCACTCTCCTATCAACTTGCACTCCAGATAGTTGTCAAGATAAATTCTTCCGGTTGTCTGTATCAAGCAAGCAAACAAACAAAATAATTAACTTCGTCCCTGGTCCATTTATATTACTATACTTTTCGTACGATGCCATTTCTATTGCTCGTCTTTCAACAACCGAGTGAATTGGCCGAGCGCTTAGGGGCGTGTAGCTGTGAGTGGGTTCGAACCCCGCTGAAGATTGTTTTCGGTAGTTTCCAATTTCTACACTTGAAAAATGCTGATGCTATACTTTAATTAAGACCTCAACTACTTCCTTCACACTCCTAACTTTTTCTATCCCATCGTCGCCATAAGACCAGTCTGTGTCGATGTGACATACACTGACCTGTCATTTTGTTTGTCCTATTGCTTCCTTGACTTGGTGAGTATCGCGTGACCTGTCACTTGTTTGCTTCTTCCAGTTCATTACATCTCTCTAACAACTAGTTGCTTCACCTCCTTCTACGTCTATTAAAATGGACCAGCAGAACTCTATCTGACCATCGGCTCTTCTCTCACTCTAAATACCTGAGTGTACAGTTGCTGTTGTGTCTCACACGACACGACCATGCACAAGGACTTGGAAGCCCAGTTTCATACTACTCTGCTCGTTTATAAGGTAGCCATTCTTCACTATCAATCAACATTGATCTGCAATTAGGACAGTCGTCCAGATGGCAGATTCCCTATGCGATGTTTTCCTAGCCTTTTCTTAAATGATTGCAAAGAATTTGGAAATTTATTTAACATCTTTCTTGGTAAGTTATTCCAATCCCTAACTCATCTTCCCATAAACGAATATTTTCCCCAAATTGTTCTCTTAATTCCAACTGAACCTTCATATTGTGAAATTTCCTATTAAAAGAAACTACTACTTAAAAATTATTCATCTACAAATGCCAATCCACGCCATCTCTCCACTGACAGCACATAACATACCACTTAGTCGAGCAGCTCGTCTCCTTACTCCCAAGTCTTCCCAGCCCAAACTTTGCAACGTTTTCGGAACGCTATTTTTTTTTTTGTCGGAAATCACCCAGAAAAAATCGAGATGCTTTTCTTATTTTGTACAATTCTTGAATGAAGTAATCCTGGTGAGGGTCCCATACACTGGAACCATACTCTAGTTGGGGTCTTACCCAGGACTTATATGCCCTATCCTTTACATCTTTACTAGAACCCCTAAATACCCTCATCATCATGTGCAGAGATCTGTACCCTTTATTTACAATGGCATTTATGTGACTACCTCAATGAAGATCTTTCCTTATATTAACGCCTAGGTACTTACAGTGATCCCCATAAGAAATGTTCACCCTATTAACGCAGTAATTAAAACTGAGAGGACTCTTCTTATTAGTGAAACTCACAACCTGACTTTAACTCCGTTTATCATCATACCATACCCTGCTGTCCTTCTCACAATATTGTCGAGGTCTTCTTGAAGTTGCTCACAATATTATAATTTATTTATTATTTTATACTTAATAATATCATCCGAAAAATCCTTATCTCCGATTCCACTTCTTTACTCATATCTTTTATAGATATAAGAAAACATCTCTACTACTGTGGCTTCTACCGCCATGTCTACTACCTTCAGAGTATGAATAAGGTATCCTCCTGCACAGTAAGAGTTTAATGACAAACGGGGTAAAAATTCAGGTTGTGAGTTCCACAAAGAGTAGAAGTCCTCTCTGTTTTAATTACAGCGTTGGTGGGATTCATGGAAATCACTGAAGACATAGGAGTTAATATAAGGTAAGGACTTCATTGGGGGTGATAGTAAATAAAGGTGACCGATCTTTTCGTATGGTTTTGAGATTATTTATGAGTTGCAGTAAGGATTTAAAGGAGAGATCATATACATTTGTAGTAAGACCGCAATATGAGTATGGTTCAATACCCCTATTATTGAATGAATAGTTCTGACAGTTAAATGCTGGAGGGAGGAACATTGAACGAGCTACTGCACGGTGCTGCTACATTCCTGAATTCCTTTCTCCTTCTCTTAGCTTCCGCCTCATTTGTTCATTCGTTCGGACCGCTCAGAACTGAGAGGTTTGGCAACTCCAAGCAACACGAGTCGGCCAGCAGGCTTATCTCCATGGCAACCACAGCCCCTACTCCCTTTTTCCCATTCAGGCAGTCAGTAAAACGGACCTCCCTCTAAGAATTGTCAGAATGCTTCTTTCAATAGTACGGGTACAGTGTATGGGAACCCACACCAAGATTAAGGAATACGATTTGTGCTCGATGATTTCCAACGAAGGAGCATTGTTACGAAAATGTTACAGACTTTGGGCTGGAAAGAATTTGAATTCAGGAGACGAACAGCACACCAAGCGGAATGCATGGAGCTGTAAGCAGAAACGATGGTTTGGAATGACAGTAGTAGACGACAAAGATTAAATTGATTTTTAAAAGTTGGAAAGATCTTAAGATGAAGATAAATTTGGTGTTTCAGAAGAAAATTCGGGACAATAATAGGTTTATAGAAAGAGGAGTTAGGGATTGGAATAATTTATCAACGCAGGATTTCGATAATTTTCCAATTACTTTGAATTTATTTATTTATTTATTTATTTATTTATTTATTTATTTATTTATTCATTTATTCAATCATTCTTATAATTAAGGAAAAACTAGGTAGACAAGTGATAGGGAATCTGCCACTTGGAACACAGCCCTAAATTTAGATCAGTGGTGATAGCTTAATTGAAAATGAAGCTTTCAGATAATTCAACATAGTTGCTTTCCAAAAATAACATTGCTTCCTTAGTGGTAGCTATTGTGATTTCCTATAAAAATAGAGAAATAAATAAAATAATAAATAAATAAATAAGAGATGGGGAACTGAGAGTAAAAAACTACTTGGTTCTCTCCCTCGAATACCACTAAGGCAAGTGAGAATATCGTTCACGCATTCTTGACATCTTGTGTCATATCCTATGCAGTAGACAAGCAGTTCATGAATACGTCAGTAAATCTGGAGAATGTGTGGAATTCGTGGTGAGTTAGAGCACAATGCTTCGCATTACCAACATATCTGCTTTGCTTTGTGTTGGGCCAACATTCACGTATTGTAACGTGGCCGGCCTGTCAGAGTATGCTTAGTTCATAATAGAGTAGGTCCAGTGGCTTCAGATCTCCAGGCTTAATACGACCCCATTGTTCGAGCATTTATTCTATAGAGAAAATATTTTTACGATCTGTCTACAGACCGACTTTTCTGCACCGAAGGGAAAGCTTGGTAGACTCAGGATACCATATTCGAAAATGAAAATCCACAGCCTGTTGTCAGTCATTCGACCGGGTCAGGAGTGGAGTCAATGAAGCAGCCATCTACGGGCGAATGGGAACTCTGTAGGCTACGGAAGCCTGTCGCATTCCTCTTGGCGGTGATTAATGACTGACAGATGAAATTAAATGGCATTGGAGAGTGTTTTTGGAATGAAAGTTCACAGTAATATCCGGAGTGACTGGAGAAAATCCTTTCCCGGCTCCGCTTTGTCCAGCAGAAATCTCACATGGAGTGACCTGAATTTGAACCACCGAACCGAGCGTTGCCGCTTAAGCCAGGGAGACTCTGGGATATCTTATTCATAAGATGGAATCAAGCTTGCAGTTTTGTGCCACTCTTGGTATGTATTATAACCCTGAAGTCTGACATGAAAGTAGTTAGAATATTTGTTGCTACAAATACATGAGAACAATGAAGTAGCTTCCCGTCGCTTTCCTTACCAAGCCAGAAATTTCTATTACGTATCAGTATGTCATTCGCACCGATATTCTCGCACCAAGTGACCGTATAAGCAATATTTTCGCATCATTCACCCATAATAAGGACTGGGTGCATAAGGAATGGTATTACTAGCATCGCTCATGTTATGACACCGAGACAGGTCAATGTATTAGCTTACAACAGTACACTATAAACACTAGGTCTCACTAGCAAAGTCACCTTATGATATGTCGTGCCGTCAGTGGTGGTTAGCTTCAAGGTCCTCAGTATTTCATGAATATCGACAGCTCTGGAATTGAGTCCAGTCTTTTTGACTCGGTGCCCGACGGATGCGAAGTGCGATTTCGGAAGTGGTGTGGGAATTCGGCTTCACACGATCAATCGTGTCCAGGGTGTTTCGTGAATGGTTGAATGCGGGTGTCACCGTTCACAACAGACGACCGACCAGCCGTCCAGCCACCCTCGATGACCGTGACCGGCGACATCTGAGACAGATTGCCAATAGTGACAGACGGGTAACCGTGCAACAAATCGCGGCTCAATCCAACACAGGCCGTGCTAGACACATCTCCCAGTGGACTATCCGTAGGAACATGGGTTCTATGGGGTATGGGAGCCGGCGCCGCACACGGGTGCCACTGTTAACCCAACGTCATCGGGCACAACCACGCGCACTTGTCGCCAGTCACCAGGGATGGACACTGGAACAATGGCGTAACGTGATATGGTCGAACGAATCACGATTTCAACTGCACCATGCCGATAGGAGGCACCGTGTATGGTGCAGACCACATGAAGCGATGGATCCCGCCTGCCTCTACGGTGTGGTCCAGGGCGCTGGTGTCTCTGTTATGGTCTGGGGTGCATTTTTCTGGTATGGAATGGGCCCCCTAGTTGTTCTGGAGGAGACTTTGAATGGTACGCGGTATGTTGAGCTGCTCAGAGACCATCTCCAGGCATTTTTGGCCTTCCAGCGCCCAGACGGTTCTGCGGCGTTTCAAGATGATAACGCGCCGCCACATCGCTCCCATGTCACCCGGGAATGGTTCCAGGAACATGCAGCGGAGGTCCAACGACCGCCATAGCTACCCAGGAGCCCCGATATGAACCCTATCTAGCATATCTGGGATATCCTGGAACGCAGGCTCCCACGAACAGACCAGCATTGGCGGCCGCTCTGCAAACGATTTGGTGTGAGAGGACTAGGTCGACTGACTGCAGTTCGCAGGGCCAGAGGAGGCCCCACACGCTATTAGGTGACTATCCCATGACATTTGCTAGGTCAGTGTAGACCAACAAGAAAGGTCACGGATGCTCTTCGTGTTATGTTAAGTACGACGGTGTAATCTGATTGGCGGAGAAAATGTTGCTTTTCGAAGAAATGAGGTTGCTTTGTTATTTCCGGCCATGCGATAACAATTGACGAACTCGCCGTATTTTCTATGCCAAAGCCACTGTCGTGCTTCAAGCAAGAGAAGGGCAGGGAGGGGAAGTGGGGTGTATGATGGAGACAGAGGTAATGCTCCGAACGTATGCACAAGTTTCCTCGTTCTCTCTCTTACAGGCAATATCCACAGTGCGTTTATTAAATAGCCGTAACTTCGCACACAGTACAAGAGCACACTGTAATTAAGACACACTTGTCAGTCATGGAATGCACCAGATCATTTCTCCTCCCATCTGCTGGCCGCAGTAATTTTCTTTATTATTCAACATGCTCCAAGTTGCAACGCTGCCGCCTCAAGATTGTGTATTACTTCACTCACAACATTGTTAATGTAATGTAATACGCCCAATCGTTTGATTAGAGATGTTCAATACCGAGCTCGATAGCTGCAGTCGCTTAAGTGCGGCCAGTATCCAGTATTCGGGAGATAGTAGGTTCGAACTCCACTGTCGGCAGCCCTGAAAATGGTTTTCCGTGGTTTCCCATTTTCACACCAGGCAAATACTAAGGCCACGGCCGCTTCCTTCCCACTCCTAGCCCTTTCCTGTCCCATCGTCGCCGTAAGACCTATCTGTGTCGGTGCGACGTAAAACAACTAGCAAAAAAAAAAAAAAGAGATGTTGAATATGGCCCCCTCCTACTTGGATGTACAGTTCACTAGGGTATAGTAGTGACCTTTGAACTCTGTTCAGGATGTGTGGTATGTCACGAACGACCAGGAAAGCATCCTGTATTCTTGGTACAAGTTCATCTTCTTTTGTTTTTTTACGCAGTTCGCATAGTAATCATTTTGTGCAGAACAAAGTATACACTCCCTATTGAGACTGAGAAGCGACTATGAGGAACTCGTGAATTCACATCGAGCAATAACTCTGTCTCCCACATCCCCTCCCTTCCTTCCTCTGACGCAGCGGCTGGCTCTCTGGCTTAGCAAGTGCAGTAAGTTCGTCAATTTGAATTGAGCGTCCGGAAATAAGAAAGGAACGTCATTTTCTGTGAAAGAAATATGTTCTCCGCCAATCCGATTACACCATAGTTCTTAACACGAAGACCATCCCTGATTGTTAGTATAATTCTGGTACACCCTGTATTTACTATCTTATAAGAAGTATCCGGACCGGGCGAGTTGGCCGTGCGGATGAGGGCGCGCAGCTTTGAGCTTGCATCCGGGAAATAGTGGGTTCGAACCCCACTATCGGCAGCCCTGAAAATGATTTTCCGTGGTTTCCCATTTTCACGCCAGGAAAATGTTGGGGCTGTACATTAATGAAGGCCATAACTGCTTCCTTCCCACTCCTTGGCCTTTTCCTGTCCCAGCGTTGCCGTGATACCTCTCTGTGTCGGTGCGACATAAAGCACAATTATATATATATATTCACTTCTGTACACTTGTAAATAACAAAAAATGACGCATCATAATGGTATAAATTGTACTCCTTAGTGCGACTACGGAACAGCATCATGGGGAGGTTCGCTGAGCTTAAAGACTTTCAAGGTGGGGAAATCATTGGTTGCCACATAATCAAAATATCAGTAAGGAACATTTCTAACCTTACGAATGTACCCAAATCGACTGTCAGTGATTTAATCATAAAGTGGAAACGCAAAGGTAAAGCCACAGCATATGCAGCAATCTTGACTTTACATCTGATCTTACAGCATTAAGAAGGACAAGCCAAAGTACATGGCGCTCATGGAAGTAGAAAAGGCAGTCGATAATGTCGATTGGACCATGCTATTTTAGATTCTGAAGGTCATCGGGACCAGATACCGAGAACGAAGAATTATCTGCAATCTGTATAAAGAACAGCCTGCAGGGATAAGAACTGAGGGCTTTGAAGAAGAAGTAGTAATCCAGAAAGAAGTGAGGCGATGCTGCAGTATGCCCCCCCCCCACACACACACACCTCCTTTTCAGTGTTTATACATAACAGTCAGTAAACGAAATAAAAAAGAATTTGGAATGGGAATCACAGTCCAAGGAGATGAAATCAAAACCCTGAGATTTGCCGATGATATTGTTATTTTATCTGAGTCCGCAGAGGATCTGGAAATTTCTGAATGGTATGTACGGAGTCTTCGGTAAGGAGTACAAGATGAAAATAAATAAGTCCAAAACAAAATTAATGAAGTGGAGTCGAACGAAGTCAGTTGACGCAGGAAAGAGATTAGGAAATGAAGACTTAAAGGAAGTAGATGAATATTGTTACTTGGGTAGTAAAATAACTAACGATGGCGGAAGTAAGGAAGTCATAAAATTCAGACTACCACAAGCTAGGAAGGCCTGTCTGAAGAAAAGAAATTTGCTCACTTCGAACAATATTATAGGAATTAGAAATATGTTTTTGAAGACTTTCGTCTGGAGTGTGACATTGTGTGGAAGTGAAACGTAGACGGTAACTAGTTCAGAAAGGAAGAGAATAGAAGATTTTGAAAGTTGGTGTTACAGAAGAATGCTGAAGGTGAGATGGATAGATCGAATCACGAATGAAGTGATACTGACTCGAATTGGTGAGAGGAGATTCATTTAGCTAAATTTGACGAGAAGGGATAGAATGATAGGACACATAATAAGACACCCAGGACTTGTTAGGTTGGTTTCTGAGGGAAGTGTAGGTGCTAAGAAGGGTAGTGGTAGATATGATCAGCACATTAGAGCAGATGTAGGATGCAATAGTTACGTAGAAATGAAGAAGTTAGCACAGAATGGGGTGTTATGGAGAGCTGCATAAAACCAGTCTATAGATTGATGACTCAAATAGCAACAAAATGCAGTATCTCGTCAACCACCTAAGCTAATACACAAGGACCAACGAACATTAAAGAGGGAGGTGTAAAAAGTTGTCGGTTGTCTGTAGAAATCACCAGGGAATTTCAGAGTTGTACGCAAAGTGCAGCTAGTTCCATGAGTGTGCGTTGGGATTAAAAAGAATATGGTATCAGGCAAATGCCAATAAACCAAATATTTCCTACCTTAATGAAAAACGCCACGTTAGGTCTTTTAAATAGTGACACCAACTGGATTCTGGAACCGTGGAGACAGGTCATTTGGAGCTATGAATACCTTTGTAAATTGAAAACCTCCACGAATAACGACGTAACCAACAAAAGTTTGAAAATTGAGATTACAGTGGAAACAGTGTGTATCATCAGGTGTCATCTTATGTCTTACATTCGAATAAGAACTTTGTACTCATGGTGTATTGATTGACCATAAGTCAAGATGGTGGACAGTGCTTGTGTCGGTTCATCACCAGCTGTAAAGACCATAGACGATTTTACATCCACATTTTGAAATATTTTCCTGACATTTTCATTGTTATTATTGTTAATTTTATTATTACACTAATATTGTGCCTCTGCTGGTGAGATGCAGTATTTGCAGTGCACTATGTCTCCTGGCAGGGGATAGAATAAGTTTGTTGCTTTCATTGATCTGTCCCAGTCTACTCCTTGGCTTTGACAATATGGAAGTGATGTTAGTAAAACCACTCTTTATGCAGCCAGTCCCTGTTATGAATGTTGTGAACATATCACTAATAAGGGTCGACTGGTGCATGGTCTTGGCGGACTAATATATAATAGCAACTTCTGGCTCGGTGAGGAAAGCAACGAGAAACTACCTCACTCCCCATTTCCCTAGTACGCCTTTTCAGTGACGCCTAGGCTGTTTATGGGAGCTATTGGCGGAGCTGTGGAGGATGTATCACTTCCAATTCATACATTATTTTTAAAAACCTTAAATTATAACAATACAATATTATTTTTAATCGATGAATTCATTTGTACGGATATCCAATTGCTTCAAGTAGTGTGTACCACGAAATAAACCCCAAAAATTATTTTATTATCTCCTGAAAATTTATTGACTTGTTGGTTACATCCTTATTCTGGGGAGGTATTCAATTATGTCAATATGATAAGAAGATTTGGGTATAGAAAATGACAAGGGAACGGTATCTATCTGAATGTTTTGTACCAGCAGTGAAGTGTAGAGGAGATGACTTCATCGTGTGGGGATGTTTGTCATGGCATGGACTCATGGATATCAACACATTTTTATTTCGTTCATCTGCCTATCATACAAAATCCCTTCAGTGAAGACCATTGTTTCAACAGTATAATAATAATAACAATAATAATAATAATAATAATCGTATGTGCAGACATTTCGATTTGACGCCATCTGGCTGTCTGCTCGTCAATTTCGACGTTCCGTTTTACTCTAGGTCTGCTAGATGGCAGACAGAGTAAACCGGATCTCTCTTGGGCGTCTATGGCTGAGATTTAATTAATTTTGTCGGGTAAATACCAAATGTATCACCAGAGATCTTTTACATGCCGACATCGTACGACATGGAGTGTCGAATGGACTTTTTTCCGCCCTTCAAAAATCCGACTACCTCTGCCGGGTTTGAACACACTATCGTGGGATTCGGAGGCGGACACTCTACCACGGATCCACAGAGGCAGCTACCAACGTGTTAATGCTCGTAGTCATAAGAATGGCTGTGTAAACCCAAGGTTTAAGGATAATGATATTCTTAAATCGAACTTTCCCGCTCACGGTCCAACTAAACCCAATAGGATGAGTCACAGTGGCTACTTCGTTCCTCACCCCACTATCCTACATCTCACTTTCTCTTGCCGTGACTGTTCGGGAAAAATGGGTTCCCTTTCCCATGGAGACATTCGGATACCTGGTGGAAAGTCCCCCCAACAGAGCCGGGGCTGTAATGAAGGAAAAAGTCAGACCAACATCATATTAATGTCGACTATTAAAGGGTATGTTATCAGAAAACTCTGTCCCTAGTTTGAGGTAGCTCTCCGGATACTTTAGTTCAGATAGTGTACTTGATATTTTGAGAATTATGGCCTCCAGGGAGACCAATGATTAACGGACTTTAACTTCAACGCTCTTAAGTACTGATATATAATACGAATTAATTTATCTCTCTTGGCGTCTAACTACTCGAATGGCTAATTATGTAGCTCGAGCGTATTATATTTCAATATAATGCAGTGGCGGCACTAGCACAAAACGTCTGCGTGATCACTGCGTTGAAAAATAACACGTTCAAGTGTTTAGTTACTTGATGTTAACAGGCTAGTGACATACTAGCATTTTACTGTGGGGAAACCTTACGGAAACAGCATGGTTATTGTGAATAGATTTTTAGCCAATATTCACAGTAAAAGTAACTTCGGTTATCTGAAAATTGTACCGAAAAATATGGAATTTTCGGCTTCAATTATCGTACTTTTATAATTGGTGACATCGTGAGCAGTACACGCAGGTATATGAGGTGTTCCTCCTTCTCAGACACTCTATCAGCGAGCTGGACGCGGGCCAGAACGTCCCAGCACCAATCACGTCCCACCGTGCTGATTGCTCCGTGAACCATAAACTACCTGCGACCACAACAAGCGAGTGTTCTTCTTGTTACCGTCTATTTTCAACTTAACCGCTTGTGGTCCAGTGTCTCGATGGGACATCGTATCTTTGTCAGTGCATAACCTAGGCTTTAATATAACATCTCGTTAGTTTACATTCTTGCTTTCGGAGATGTTTGGTAGCACTCGAGCAGATCAACAAGTGACTGTCGATAAATGTTTGTGAAGATTTCATACTTCCTAGAGATCAAGGAGAAGTTCTAGACTGTAAGAGTATAGAATGTAGACTTACTGAAGGCAAAAACAAGTAATACACAACGGTCATGCTATCAGGTTTATATGAACATTATTGTTATTAACAAATACATCACAATTGTGAAATATTCCGGTATTAATGTCCCACTTACAGTAGTGTGATAATAAGTTAAAGTTAAAACATAATTACCAAACAACAACAACAACAAAAGTAAAACAAACAGTTCCATGGAAACAAAATATTATAAGAAATATTACTACTCGTAGTTCAACATTCTTAATATTACGACTTACAATACTATAGGTCCAGCTTACTACTAGCTTAACATTACAAGTGATAATAAAGTAATGTTAAAACATATTAAACAACAACAACAACAGGAGTACAACAAGAAATTTCATGGAAAGAGAATTTTACAAGTAAAGCTACTAGTTTAACATTCTAAATCCAGCATTATTATATACAAATTCACACACAACTTAAGTATTTCCAGTGCTTAACACTACGGCTTACAATTAGGGATACGGCCTGCCAGAGCCCCAAGTACTTATGTTTCTCTCACTACACTACGGAAGAACAGGCTAGACTACATTTCCTGCTAACCAAATTAGTTTGTATTCCAATCTATTGCTGACTAAAAGTCCGAGATCTGGTCAAATCTACTGAGGAAGATAGTGAAGGTCACCCATAGAGAATTTGTGAACTTATTAAATAGAAGTCAAACCCAAGGGTGCTAATATTCAGGATGATTTATGAAAGGCAAGTGATTAAGGAAAATATTAATTCAGTGGAAATAATGCTAGACAGTTTCATTGACACTTTCCAGTATTTAATTCAGATAATCCTTTCTATAATTATCACATCAAACAGTCCGCATGAATTAATGTAGCATCAGAGGTCTTAAATTTTGAATCCGATGCACTGTCCATGCAGATATCATTTTACCAAGGGAGTTGTTCTTACCCGAAGGCGCTGGGTTCGATTCGCGGCCAGATCAGGGATTTTAACTGGATCTGAGGAGCTGGTTTAGAAGTCCACTCAGGCTATGTGAAAGCAATTGAAGAGATACGGCAGCAGCACTGGTCCAGTAAGACGAGACGACTACACGACACCTCCTAATCTGCAGGCCTTCAGGGCGGTCTCACTTGGTTTGGTTTGAGTTGGTCGATACATTTCTAATTTCTTTGAAAATCTTTAAAAAAAGCTAGGTATGTTTATTTATTTTATGTGTCAAGGATATCAAATGTACGTAGTTAAAGACAGAAATCTGTGTAAGTATACAAAGTACATTACTAGAGGAGCAGCATACGGCAAATGCTAGCCCGCTGCAGCTATCTCTTTACTATTCTCCCAATGTTCTTCAGGTAACGAAGCTCGCCACAGTTGGAGTCGGCGTGTACAAGGTGTTGATATAATTCCCACCGTTGACTGCAAGAAGTACTTTCTTGATCTAATCTTTTGAAGCAGTCGCTCGTGTCTGCCCAGGGGATGTCTCGGATCAGATTCTTGCTGCTTCTTCTCCATTTCCGCAACTGTTCTTCTCAGAATATCTAGTGGTGCTATTCCCATGATTTCATATATCACACGGATAGGAGTTGGCCTCACACACCCTGTCACGATGCGTCCAGTCTTATTCAGAGCTACATCAATCTGTCTAACATATTATGCGGTGTTCCGCCAGACTGGTGCCGAGCATTCTGCTACTGAGAAGCAGAATGCCAAGACAGATGCTCTGCAACTCAGGTGGTGAGTTTTTAATGTGACGGAACGATCCAACTTTGGTCCGACTCGTTGGCTGAATGGTCAGCGTACTGGCCTTTGGTTCAGAGGATCCCGGGTTCGATTCCCGGCCGGGTCGGGGATTTTAATCGCTTCTTATTAATTCTTCTGCCTAGGGGACTGGGTGTTTGTGTCCGTCTCAACACTCTCCTCTTCATATTCACACGACACACTACACTACAAACCACCACAGAAACACGCAATAGTGATTACATCCCTCCATATAAGGATGGCGACAGGAGGGACAGCCGGCCGTAAAACAGGGCCAAATCCACATGTGCGACGCATTAGTACCTGTGACCCCGACGTGTTGGAAACGTGGTAGGAAAAGAAGAAGCAAAAGAAGGAGAAGGAGCGATCCAGCTTTACTGCCAGATATTTTGGAGTATCACAGTGAGATACTTGTTGTTCCCGTCATGTTATGTATAACTTCCTTCTCGAAGACTGCCGAAAATGCACATCAGTGGCGATCGATTGATTGATTGATTGATTGATTGATAGATTGATTGATTGATAGATAGATATATAGATAGATAGATAGATAGATAGATATATAGATAGATAGATAGATAGATAGATAGATAGATTGATTGATTGATTGATTGGTTGATTGATTGATTGATTCATTGATTGATTGATAGATAGATAGATAGATAGATAGATAGATAGATAGATAGATAGATAGATAGATAGATAGATAGATAGATAGATAGATAGATAGATAGATAGATAGATAGATTGATTGATTGATTGGTTGATTGATTGATTGATTCATTGATTTATTGATAGATAGATAGATAGATAGATAGATAGATAGATAGATAGATAGATAGATAGATAGATAGATTGATTGATTGAGTGATTGATTGATTGATTGATAGATAGATAGATAGATAGATAGATTGATTGATTGATTGATTGGTTGATTGATTGATTGATTCATTGATTGATTGATTTATTGATTCATTGATTGATTGATTTATTGATAGATAGATAGATAGATAGATAGATAGATAGATAAATAGATAGATAGATAGATAGATAGATAGATTGATTGATTGATTGATTTATTGATAGATAGATAGATAGATTGATTGATTGATTGGTTGATTGATTGATTGATTCATTGATTGATTGATTTATTGATTCATTGATTGATTGATTTATTAATAGATAGATAGATAGATAGATAGATAGATAAATAAATAGATAGATAGATAGATAGATAGATAGATTGATTTATTGATTCATTGATTGATTGATAGATAGATAGATAGATAGATAGATAGATAGATAGATAGATAGATAGATAGATAGATTGATTGATTGATTGATTGATTGGTTGATTGATTGATAGATAGATAGATAGATAGATAGATAGATAGATAGATAGATAGATAGATAGATTGATTGATTGATTGATTGATTGATTGATTGATTGATTGATAGATAGATAGATAGATAGATTGATTGATTGATTGATTGATTGATTGATTGATTGATTGATTGATTGATTGATTGATTGATTGATTGATTGATTGATTGGTTGATTGATTGATTGATTCATTGATTGATAGATAGATAGATAGATAGATAGATAGATAGATAGATAGATAGATAGATAGATAGATAGATAGATTGATTGATTGATTGATTGATTGATTGATTGATTGATTGATTGATTGATTGATTGATTGATTGATTGATTGAACAAGAGGCCTAGAAAATATACTAGGAATGTTGCTACTGTGTATCCTGAGGGGATAGGATACTAGCCAAGCTGGTCAACTTGCAACGTCGTACTAGCAATTTACCATCCTAGGAGAAGAAATGATACTTTGTGAAGTTAATTATTAAAGGCTACAGACGTTCGTTTGTCAATTACAGACCAGCAGTTCGTTTAACGCATAACATGTGAGGCCGTTGTACTGGTTGACAGTTATTATATAAATTAATATAAAATTTTGATCAATAACTCTTTTAGTCCTATAAATGCTGACAGTACGTAACAAGGTCTCCTCCACAGCTATCTGTTTATACTTTTTATGTTTATAGAGTTCAATCAAGCGTAAAGGAAATACACAATTCAAAAATTCGGGGAACATGTTTTTTAACGCTTGGAATGCGAACGTTACTTTGGTAGATGTGGTTCCAATGGCCGTACAGCATGCCTTCAGATCTTAGCTACTCAGGGTATGTCAAATCGGAGTTATACTCCATCTGCAGGCGTAGCCATGCATTCAAGTGTCAGGTGACCCGCTCAAAACAAAGTGAATAACGGTGCGTCCGTGTGTCGTTGTGAGGTACACAGACTAATGCGGTAATTTGAGCACGTTGTACGTAAACCATCACATCCCATGAGACATCTTAAGGATGTTCAAGTCGCAAGGGCCATCACTTTGATTCGGGAATGATGAACTGTTTGTCGTGTTTCTGTGGAACCCAATGTCTCTCCGTCAGTTATTCAACGCTTATGGAATCGCTACAATGAGACAGGCCAGTTCACAAGGAGGGTTGGACAAGGTCTTGGAAACATGACAACGCCACAGGATGACGATATATGACCATTTGTGCGTTGCGGCGTCGTTCAGAAACTGCCAGAGTACTGCAACAAGACCTCAGGAGGGACGCTGGAGTCACGTTGTGTGATCAGACAGTAAGGAACAGGTTAAGAGAAGTGTTCTTACGACCCAGACGTCTTGTTCGAGTGCCCCGTTTAATGCAGCAACATCGCGTAGCTAGCCTTTGCCCACGTCAACAGACAACTTCGTCAATGAAGAGCTATGTTGTTCACAGACGAGGCCAGATTTCCCCTGACACCGCGTGATGGACGTCAGCGTGTATGGAGAAGCTGTGGTGGGCAGTACATGCCAAATGTTGTCGAGGATGGTGACCCATTCGGACAAAGTTCTGTGATGGTGTGGTCTGGCATCTGTATTGATGGCCGTACGGATATTGTCGTCGTCCGTGGTAATCTTACGGCTGCGGGGTACATCGGGCAAATATTGCTACAGCATGTGTTGGTTGCTGTATACAATTCGTACTCATGCACGACAATGCCTGGGCACATGCAGCGCGCATCGCCAGAGCTGTCTTGCGAGAACTGGACATTCAAGTGATGGAATGGCCAACTGTGAGTCCCGAACTTAATTCCATCCGGCACGTGTGAGATAGGATTGGCAGAAGTGTTCATGGGCGTCCTGTTCCACCACAGACTCCCCAAGACCTCGAACAGGCTCTCATTGAAGAGTGGGGCCTGATACCGCAATGTGACCTCCGTCGACTTATATGGAGCATGCCATGTAGGTGTCAAGCTGTGATAAATGCTTGTGGAGGGCATACATACTACTGAAGCTCTCCAGCTGTGATAAAAATCTACCCTGGATGTCCTTTGTCAGTTTGTTTTCGCCTCTATTTTCACATTTCCGTTCGTGTTCTGAAAATGAATGCGAATCCATCGATGTTATTTTGTATACTTGAACGGTAAAGTATAAAGGTTTAGATGGTAATATACCTGGGTGTGAGGTATTGTTTTGTGGAGCATAGTATACGTTCAAAAACATGTTCCCCTAATTTTTTTGAACTGTGTATTTTTGTGGCGAGATGTAAAGCGTTCCATTGTACAACATGATTATACACCATGAATCATACCCTTTTGTACCTTAGAACACATTGAATGTCGACTGGAAATAATTGTAAGAAAATATTTTGAAATAATTAAGCATTGTTACAAATGTTGTCGGAATGAGCCCCTTCGAATCGCCATTCAGAACGCCTGAAAGGTAGGCGTAGCCACTTAACGGTGTTAACGGACAAGTTGCCGGTTTAACCCCTGGCCACTCGAGAGCAAGGATACCTGCATGATTACTACTGTAGAGCGGGGTGTAGTTTCCCCAGGATGAATATTCCTGCTGTATGGATTACAATGCGAACGGACTTACAGTATGTCCCCACCAGGTATACGAATAACATTCAAAAAGTGCTATTTCTACTTCCAAAAAATAAATCAGTATTTCGTCTTCATGTGATAGAGTAAATGAATATTATCAAATACAGTAGAGATAATACAAGACGGTCTGCAAGATATCGACGGACTACCATTATAGTTCTCTCTAACGGTGTGACCTGAAGTTACTTAGCCTGTCATAACAGCGCATGCATTAGTTCATGAAATTTTTGTGTTATTTTTGCGTTTGGAGTTAGTTAAAATCAGTAAATAATAGCGCGTGCCATTCATTTACATCTCTTCTCATTATGTTTACTGGAAAGGTATGTTTTGTGTTTGTCTGGATTAATTATGGAGTGCAGTAGAATGCGCGGCCTTTCTTCACTTTCTTTTGTGACAAGAAAGGATATTGACAAAGATATTATTATAGGACTTCCTAAACTTCTGAGCTGCGCAATCAATGTTTTACCTTGCTTGGTTTATTGTATAGTGTAGCATTTGGCCTTCAGTACCGATGTGTTGTTCTAGGTGTGATCTGTGGTGTGAATAAGTTATACAAGAAATAAGGGATGTTACAGTGGAAGAAAAATTATAAGATCTGTTCGGATCATTTTCAGGTCAGCGACTTTAAAACTCTCCGAATATACTGTCAACGGGATGTTATATTCTTACTCTAATTGTACGCAAAGACTCTTCAAAACATAACTATTGTTAACCTTTTCATGATTGGATCCATTTTTCCCTCTCCTCGGATTAACGCCTGTGTATTCAACAACATAGAATCTCATAAAAGATTAATCATCACATGCTACCGTCCCTTCCAGAAAGGGTAGTACTTCCAAGAGAAAAAGACAATTATGTGCCGATCTTATTTATTTACAAGTGTCTTAAAGCGATGATACAATGTATTCTAAATGAGCAAAAAAAGACAAATGTAACCGCAAACGTTCAGGTAGGAATGATGAAGCAAAAAGGGAATGCATGAATGAAATATCAACCCTTTTCACAGCAGTGCATTTAATATCTTGAATATATGTCTAATTTCAGGCTTAAGTAATAACCTGCTACGTAATTATTTAATTCAAGCAGAATTGCTTCAGCAAATTTGCAGTTAATATCTTAATAAAAATTTATTTCTAGTTAAAATGTATTTGTCCCCTTCCGGATATAAATTTCCATTGCTACTTTAGTTTGGTGCGATTTTACAGGTCATGCCATTACGATCACCAGTTGAGAACTGTCTCTCATTTTATCAGGGTTACATCCGGAAGTATCCAGCATTGTCTACACTGTATTTGATATTATCGATTGTCATCAGCACTCCAGGCCAGAAAGATGTAATTCCTAAAATGTTTTACCAAACCTGGTCATGGGTTCATTCCATGTGCCTTTTATTTTACCTTTCTTTCGCTTTTCCTACAACTTTATTAAGGCGGAAATATCACCTTTTGAACAGGAACTCCTCAATTAAAAATATAGTGCAAATATTTTCACACCGATTTACTCCAAGGAAAAGTAGTAAGTTGTAGATAAGTTTGGATAAATATTAGGACCAATCATCAAGTATTCATACAGTATTAATTCTGTAATTCTTCTGCAATTACTTTGTGATTTAGACAGAGAAATGTTTCGAGTCATACTAAGGGTTAAGGGCAGATATAGAATAGTAGGTCGTTACAATGTGTATAAAAACAACAAATATTGTGTGTGTTGACAGGGCATCAATACATCGGGGTTAGACATATGATGGAGCATCAGACAGAGCTTGGCACAAGGCAGGCGCACTGACGCTGTCATTGGAAACAAAAGATGAGGCAAGCGTTTCGTTAGCGAGGAAAGTAAAAGCCACATATTCTACATCCAAGGCTGGTTCCCTTACTGATAACATCATTTTCATGTCCCTTCCTATTCTTGGAGAAACAATTGAATTACATCAGAACCTGCAGATGGCGCCGTCAAGCTCCATTAGTGGGAAGAATTGAGTTAGCTCACCAGGAAGGTAGTTCGTGCACACACCAATCATTCGTGCTCCGCCATCACTTGACGTCACTGAGCGTCCTCTCCTCTTTGCTTAGCCTTTGAATTAAATTAATATTCTATTCCAATATATACAAGCTGAGTTGGGAAAAGATCAGTTCAGCTTCAGAAGAAATATGGGAAGACGAGAAGCAATCTTGACTCTACACGTGATCTTAGATCGAATAAACAACGACAGACTCACGTTGACAGCATTCGTACACATAGGGAAGGCATTGGATGTATCTGATTGGAGCGAGCTTTTGGAGATCCTTAAGCTGATCGGGATCAGATTCTGAGAAAGAAGGATTATCTATAATATGTATAAAAATCAGTCTGCAGTCATAGAAATTGATGGATATGAAAACCAAACCAAACCAAACCCGATGGCGCAACAACCCCCAAGGGCCATGGCCTACCAAATGACCACTGCTCAGCCCGAAGACCTGCAGATTACGACGTGTTATTTGATCAGCACGACGAATCCCCTCGGCCGTTATTCTTGGCTTTCTAGACCGGAGCCACCATGTCACCGTCAGATAGCTCCTTAATTGTTATCGCATAGGCTGGTTGGACCTCGAACTAGCCCTCATATCCAGGTAAAAATACCTGACCTGGCCGGGAATCGAACCCGAGTCCTCGAGATAAGAGGCAGGCAGGTTACCCCTACACCGTGAGAGATATGAAAGGGGAGTTCAAATACAGAAAGGAGTGAGGCAAGACTGAAATTTGTCTCGTACAATGCTTTAAAGAACAGGCACTAAAGGAAATCAAGGAAGGAATTGGAAATATAATCGCAGTCCAAGGAGGGGTAATAAAAACCCTGGGATTTGCCGAAAAATATTGATATTTGAGCTGAGTCTGAAGAAGATGGATAAGTTGCTGAATGGTGAGTACACAACATTGGAGAAGGAGTACGAGGAGACAATAGATAAATCCAAAGATAATAGAATGCTGTCGAACTAACCAGGGACGAAAGTGGTAGAGGAAATAAATATAAATGTAAAATAAAATTAAGTGCAACGCAGACCTAGTATTCGTTCCTGATTCGTCTGATGACATTGCTGTTTACTTCGCAGCGCACATACGGTTGGACGAGGTACATCTTAATTGGAGCTAAGATGGTGAGGTCACCTCCCATTCGGAAGGCTAGCGTACAGTGAGCCATCTATTGACGAACTAGAGTACAAATTATACGAGACCAACGGTAAAGCATTCTTAACACTGCATTAGGCGGATTTTAAAAGCTGCATCAGTGCTCGCGTCGTATCTGAGAGATCATACTCTAATGGTTATAGCGTCTGCCATGAAAACTTGCGATGGGCTGGGGACGTCACGTATCGACCCACCCGCTTACTCTTCAACCGCACCAATCACGATTAAGGTTTAGACGCTAGACCGGCCCCTGTCGCTTCCGCCCGTGGTTGCACGGCATAGGACTACGGAAATTTTGGCACGATCAACCTGGAGTCTTCCGCCTCGCGATATTCCTGGATATATCCAGCATGCGGACTGTTCTGTAATGACTGACGCAGATACGGTATATAAGAGAGAAGTGACTTGGCCGAGTTGGAGTTAGTGTAGTTCAGTCAGTGAGTGACTGCAAGTGTTGTAAAGTACGTGAATTGCCGTGACTGTCGGACTAGCGTGCTACAGTGTAGGCTGATGGCGAAGAGGGACCATGAAGCTGTGCCACTGACCTTGTGTAGTGTGCGGCCGCTTTTGAAATGCAGTGTAAACTGCACTAGGGTGCAAGAGCGTGTGGCGTGTAACTTTGTGACATAACTGTTTAGCTTGTATGAGTAACCTGTAGTGTTAGAACAAGTGGGATATTATACCCGTAATATTTAAAGAAGCGTTTTGACAGATTGGACTGGAGGGAGGAGCATTGCACGTGCCATTGCACGGTGTTGCCACACTTCTGCATTCCGTTCTCCTTCCCCTCGTTTCAGGCTCAATTGTTCGTTTGTTCAGGCCGCTCAGAAGTGAGAGGTTTGGCAACTCCAAGCAACGCTAGCTGGCCAGCAGGCTTATCTCCATGACAACAGTAGTGGGTACGCCCATCTTTCCATGGCAACCGCAGTTGACCCACGCACGTTTCCATGGCAACCACAACCGCTACTCCCTTCTCCTCATCCAGGCAGTCAGTAAACGGACCTCTCTATAAGAACTGTCAGAATGCATCTTGAAAAAATAAGACCATAAGAGAGAGAGAGAGGGTGATAGAGCATGAACTGTTTAAGTGTGTGCATTTAGCGAAAGTTATGTGTAGTCCTGTGTAGTTTCTAGTACTTAGTCAATAAATCTTATTATAGAAGCTACCAGCCTGGTGTAAATTTATCTTACTACCCCGCCAACTCGGCGCAATACATTCACTCCATCTACACAGCTCCTATATAATTTGTGGAAGATAAAATTCAACATAGAATGCACTTTAAGCTTCATTTACAACATATCCATTGAAATATTGAGAAAGGACAATGGCATATTTGAAACAATTAAACAAATTTATTTGATTGTTCTTTTCCCAGTCTTTAGGATCCTGATATCGTAATTACACTGATCAGTTACACAACTCACTGAACACAACGCAGTTTTACAAATCATCTTCATTTTCAATTTCATAAGATCTCGAGCTGCAAGCACTAGCACAAACAATAATGAGCTAATTCAAAGCTAATCAAACGCATTAGAGATAAGGAAGTTTGTATTGCTTGTCGATCTCTTGTCCCGTTTCTCTACGGGGTCGAGTATGAAGTGAGATGAATCTGTAGTGGCGCGTTTTTATGACCGGGCGCAGTTCCTGACATCGACCTCATTGGAGGTTTTAATGAGAATAGATGAATGACGTGATATATGATAGCAGGAAGGGAGAGCGGTCTGCTCAAGGCTTAACGTCCCCATCTGACAGACGAATCACCATCAACAGCATCATATGCCCTCGTGAGCACTTCGGGGATGTTTTGAATTTAATCCAGGCTTTTGACACGCAATGTAGTGATTAGAAGTTGTATACCACCACCCCTCCTACCCTGCCGGCCAACATTCGGGATTCGAACCAGCTAATAAGACCGTTTAGACTTCAACACCTTATTTACTCGCGTCATATCTGCGAGATAAAGCTGGAAGAAGCTCGTGTTTTTTGTTTTGCTTGATGGTTACAGCACTACTGGATGTCACCACATCTGAGATAGGAAGCTAGGAGGGGAGATGGGCTTCTAGCCTCAAGCAAGATCAAGTTACAGCAAATAATCACCACCGTGTATCTGTCAGATAGCACGCGACTAATGCAGTGTTAAATTCAAACCTTCATTATTGGAGAAGCCTCCCCGTGAACAGACGAGAGTTTCTACTGAAGACGCGGGGCACAGCTCTTTGCGATACGTAAATAATTTGACTTTGCTTTCTTCGTAAGGAAAAAGCCCAAAAGCTTATTATCGTGTCTACAATAGCAAAATACTCCTCGAAACAATGATCATTAACACTATTGCAATTGAAGGGCTTATTTCCAAAGTGACGCACCTCAAAGAAACATAATTTAAAACCATTTTAATTATTTGATTTCCTAATAAGATAAGAGAATTTCTCAATATAGCATCATCACTTAGAAAAAAATCTGATTATCATCGTCGCTCAAACCTTACTGCAAAGAATACCGTAAAATAGACGGGGATCTTGGATTTACGTCGCACCGGGCAAGTTGGCTGTGCGCGTAGAGGCGCGCGGCTGTGAGCTTGCATCCGGGAGATAGTAGGTTCGAATCCCACTATCGGCAGCCCTGAAGATGGTTTTCCGTGGTTTCCCATTTTCACACCAGGCAAATGCTGGGGCTGTACCTTAATTAAGGCCACGGCCGCTTCCTTCCAACTCCTAGGCCTTTCCCATCCCATCGTCGCCATAAGACCTATCTGTGTCGGTGCGACGTAAAGCCCATAGCAAAAAAAAAAAAATTACGTCGCTTTGGAAGTGAATAATGGGCCGAAATACGAATTATGCGGAAGGGTGTAGGCTAGGTTTCTTTGTAGGGGCTGAAACATTCAAAATATAATATTTAATACTTCATAAATGCTGTATTTATTCACAGTTAAAGAATTTAATTCATATAGTATGAATAGAAAATAAAAATGCCTGGAATGTAAAAAAAAAAATTAGCAACGCCTAACATATGACTGAAAACAAACATAAAGATGATTGTTTCGTATTTTTTAACACACGAATTTTCACGGGAGAATGTTTAGAAGGACCTGTTGGTCTATACACATCACATGTTCAACTCACAAAATGAATTTAAAAAATAATTATTAAATTCTAGTTGAAGGACGTAAGGTTTTTATGTGTGGGCTTCAATATTCAGCAGTTGAAAAAGAAGGGAGCATTGCATCATAAAATGCCATGGTAGGATGTCCTCCACAGACACCTAGTTTATGGAGGAGGCTGTTAATATCCTTGCACGTCCTTGTTCCCCTTCAAGAATCAACCATTTCATACCTGTTTTCAGCAGGGTGGGTTTACACACTGCAAAACCACGAGCGAGAGAGCAGAGTCCCGCCACAACCACTTAGCGGTCACGTGATATGTTCGCGCCCAGCTATTGGTCAGGTGGATTAGCGGCACTTTGGAAATAAGAACAACTTTTGGATGTTATTTTAATGTCGACATACTCCACTTCGTAAACAAACATATTCCCACATGATAAAGTGCAAATGTGGGAACACAACTGCACGTCGTTTTTTTTTAACAATTGGCTTTACGTCGCCCCGACACAGATACGTCTTATGGCGGCGATGGGATAGGAAGGGCGTAGGAGTGGGAAGGAAGCGGCCGTGGCCTTAATTAAGGTACAGCCCTAGCATTTGCCCGGTGTGGAAATGGAAAATCACGGAAAACTATCTTCAGGGGTGCCTACAGTAGGATTCGAACCCACTATCTCCCGGTTGCAACCTCACAGCTGCTGCCACTAACCGCACGGCCAACTCGCCCGATTTTGCACGTTCACCTTGAAATCCGAAAAAAAGGGAAGGTGCGTCATTTTTGAAATAAGCCTTTCAATTACGGGCCTTGGAAGGATCAACCTAAATACCGTAATTAGAGTGTGGTTTGTTTTGTTGCAGACAGCACTGAACAGCAGCGAACTATTGCGGGTGGCTGACGTGAGCAAGACCGAGCAGCTGTCAACCAAGTATTGACCTGGCCGACTAACAATAATTAACACGGCCAAATATTTACACGTCTTCCACGGTCCCGGCGTGCGACACGCTGCAATCAGGAGACTCGTCGCTATTAGATTACAGCGCAGCGCGCACACAGGAACTGGACGCGATCAAGAGGAGAGTCACTGAAATGAAATGGCGTTTGCCTCTTAGTGCCGGGAGTGACCGGCTCGCCAGGTGCAGGTTTCGATTTGACGCCCAACCCTGAAGGGAATCGAACCCGGGATCCCTGTGTTCAAAGGCCAGCAATCTAACCATTTAGCGGTGAAGACGGACAGAGTCCGAGTCAGGACCTTTACTTCTTTACTTTTTAATTTCTCTTACTGCTGCGGTGTTTGTGGTTCTCATCCTCTGGCTGGAATTCAAACACAACCTGTGTGTTGTGTTGAATCACACTTGACAACGTCTGACCCCGCAGCATTCACATAAGTTGGCGTTACAAAAATCAAACCACCACAAACTGATTACGGCAAAGCGTGATACATTCGATATTCTGGCACGAATAGGTAATCCACGGCCTCAGATATGCGTATACAAGGGTTGTAACGTAGTCCAGACACTCTCAGGAGATGGGGCATGCGCAAATAGGACATGGGAGCGGTCAGGTGGCACTGGTATCGATGTGTAGTGTGCATTTGACGGGCATCCAGTTGGGAGTGTCATTGATGTGTGGCGTTGAAGTGAAGAGTATCGATTTCACCGGTGTAGAGCATATTTTAAACGGTGATCTCCGTTCGTGGATTAATCTCGATGTCTCCCGTGGCAAGAATAGAGGTGTACCTGAATCTTGCGGTGAGAATTCATTACCATACAGGACGGTTTCAATGAGACTACGGACTTGTTCCTCAAGATCAGATTGACATTGGGAGGTCTTGGGACAGCCTCCATACTCACCGGACCTTTCCGAGGCCACCGAATTTCTCACGTGGCAATTCTACTCCGCGGAGTAGGTCGCTCCTTCGCTGTCATCAACAGGGACCGCCTTACCAGCGCTCCCCAAGGGCTTCCCGATATTTTTTGAACTGTAACTTACTTTGCGGGTGACTGCACTGAAGCAATTGTACTTGTTAGTTTATTAAATATTGCGTTCTAACAATATTGCCACAACTTTATTTATAACCCTCGAATACTAACACAATATTTTATTTGGTGCATTGATGCAACTTCTCCCTGCGCGGACCTCGTATTCTAAGGGCTCGATTACACTCACTCAGTACAATCCGGAGCACAGTAGCGAGCGAACGCGCCGACAGATTTGAAAGATTCCCGTCCTGCTTTATTCAAATTATTTCTACTAGAGATAAAACATTCCAGAAATCCGAAATGACTCTAACGGACTTGGTACAGTACTTTAAGTCGTGTACACTTACATTTAATGCCAGCAAAACAGAAGTATGTTGCTTCCATCGTGTGTTTATGCAGTTTCAATTTTGTTCATAAAGAGTTCTTGAGTAACTACTACAGTTTTATTGGCAATCCAGGCCACAGATTTCCTGTGTTAGAAACCAGATAGCTCCATTTCTTTCTGAAGAAGAAAAGAAGTAGACTAAAGGTTAAAAAATTAAAATAGGTCTGTGGTAGAGGATGGTATTATTTTAACTATAACAATATTAAAATTGGAAGCCAAGCTGGCAAGAAAACTGCCCTCCAAGCTGTAAAACTCTACCCTGCACCACGATGATCCCTCCTGCATTTGAACAGCCTCGCACAATTTGGTTTGCTTTAAACAGAATATGAACCAACCATGGCAGATGCACAGGTGCTCTCCGTAAGTGGGATAAATTACGATCTCCAAAATGTGACTGAAGCTGACAGGCGGACCATTATACAGGACTGCAAGACTGACTTATTAATGACAACTGAAGGTGTCATAAAATATGTCACCAATTTAGAAATTTCAGTGTAATATTAAAATAAAAATACATTATTGTTAATTTTATACGCGTAGCAGCAATGTGTACCGGTACGATAAATAATAAATACATACATACATTATCATTATAGACTGTTATGCCTTTCAGCGTTCAGTCTGCATGCCTCTGTGAATTTACTAAACGTCGCCACAATCCTCGATTTGCAACTAGTGTTGTGGCCTCATTTAGTTCTATACATATTATCTTTAAATCGTTAGAAACCGAGACTAAACACCGTCGTCTTGTTCTACCTCTACTTCTCTTACCCTCCATAGCCGAGTCCATTATTCACCTAGGTAACCTATCCTTCTCCATTCGCCTCACATGACCCCACCACCGAAGCCGGTTTATGCGTACAACTTCATCCATCGAGTTCATTCCTAAACTAGCCTTTATATCCTCATTCAGAGTACCCTCCTGCCATTGTTCCCACCTGTTTTTACCAGCAATCATTCTTGCTACTTTCATGTCTGTTCCTTCTAACTTATGAATAAGATATCCTGAGTCAAGCCAGCTTTCGCTCCCGTAAAGAAAAAGTCGGTCTGAAAACAGACCGATGTAAAGATAGTTTCGTCTCTGAGCTGACTTCCTTCTTACAGAATACTGTTGATCACAACTGCGAGCTCACTGCATTAGCTTTACGACATCTTGATTCAATCTCACTTACTATATTACCTTCCTGGGAGAACACATAACTTAAATACTTGAAATTATCGACCTGTTCTAGCTTTTTAACACCAATATGACATTCAATTCTGTTGAATTTCTTACCTACTGACATCAATTTAGTCTTCGAGAGGCTAATTTTCATACCATACTCATTGAACTTATTTTCAAGTTCCGAGATATTAGACTGCAGGCTTTCTGCACAGTCTGCCATTAAGACCAAGTCGTCAGCATAGGCAAAACTGCTTACTATATTTCCACCTAACTGAATCCCTCCCTGCCATTTTATACCTTTCATCAGATGATCCATGTAAACTACGAACAGCAAAGGTGAAAGACTACAGCCTATCCTAACCCCTGTAAGTACCCTGAACCAAGAACTCATTCCACCATCAATACTCACTGAAGCCCAATTGTCAACATAAATGACTTTGATTGATTTTAATAATCTACCTTTAATTCCATAGTCCCCCAGTATAGAGAACAATTTTTCCCTCGGTACCCTGTCATATGCTTTCTCTAGATCTCGAAACATAAACACAACTGCCTATTCCTCTCGTAGCATTTTTCAATTACCTGGCGCATACTGAAAATCTGATCCTGACAGCCTCTCTGTGGTCTGAAACCACACTGGTTTTCATCCAACTTCCTCTCAACGACTGATCGCACCCTCCCTTCCAAGATGCCAGTGAATACTTTGTCTGGTATAGTAATCTATGAGATACCTCGATAGTTGTTGCAATCCTTCCTGTTCCATTTGCTTATAGATAGGTGCAATTACTGCTTTTGTCCAATCTGAAGGTACTTTACCAACACTCCATGCTAATGTTACAACCCTATGAAGATTTTTCATCCCCGCCTTCCCACTATAGTTCACCATTTCAGGTCTAATTTCATCTCTTCCTGCTGCCTTACGGCAATGGAGTTTATTTACCATCCTTTCCACTTCCTCAAGCATAACTTCACCAACATCATTTTCCTCCTCCCCATGAGCTTGGCTGTTTGCAACACCACCAAGATGATTTACTTTTACATTGAGAGGATGTTCAAAATATTCCCTCCACCTCTCCAGTGATTCCCTGGGATCTATTATAAGTTTACCTGAATTACTCAAAACACTGTTCATTTCGTTTTTTCCACCCTTCCTAAGATTCTTTATTTCTGTCCAGAAAGGTTTGTTTCCCTGCTGCTTGACCTAGCCCTTCCAGGTTATTACAAAAACCTTCCCATGACTTCTTTTTGGATTCAACAACTATTTATTTCGCTCTGTTTCTTTCATCTACGTACAAATCCCTGTCTGCCTCGGCCCTTTTTGGAGCCATTTCTCATAAGACTTTTTCTTTACGTTTACAGGCTGCTCTCACTTCATCATTCCACCAAGATGTTCGCCTTTTCCCATCTTTACACACAGTTGTTCCTATGCATTCCCTTGCTGTTTCTACTACAGCATCCCTGTATGCCACCCATTCACTTTCTATATCCTCAACCTGCTTACTGTCTACTGTTCGAAGCTTCTCACTAGTCATATCCATGTACTCCTGTCTAATTTCCTCGTCCTGGAGATTTTCTACCCTTATTCGTTTGCAGACAGATTTCACTTTGACTACCCTAGGCCTAGAGATGCTTAGTTCACTACAGATCAGATAGTGTTCTGTATCATCGAAAAACCGCGGAAAACTCGTATTCGTATTCGTTACTGATAAACCCATACTAGCACAGAAGTCCAGCAAACGCTTCCCATTCCCATTAGCTTCCATATCTTCCCCACATTTACCAATCACCCTTTCGAATCCTTCAGTTCTATTCCCAACTCTCGCATTGAAATCGCCCTTTAGCACTATTCTATCCTTGCTGTTCACCCTGACCACGATGTCACTCAATGCTTCATAAAACTTGTCAAATTCATCCTCATCTGCACCCTCACATGGTGAATACACGGACACAATTCTAGTCCTAATTCATCCAACTTACAAATCTACCCACATAATTCGCTCATTTATGTGCCTAACAGAAACTATGTTGCGTGCAATGGTATTCCTGATAAAGAGCCCTACCCCAGACTCTGCCCTTCCCTTTCTAACACCCGTCAAGTACACTTTATAATCTATTATCTCTTCCTCGTTATCTCCCCTTACCCGAATATCACTTACTCCTAGCACATCCAGATGCATCCTCTTTGCTGAGTCAGCCAGTTTTACTTTTTTCTTCCATAAGCCCCATTAATATTGATAGCTCCCCATGGAATTCCATTTCGTTCGCCAAGTTGTTATCAACGAGACCCTCTCCTGTCAATTGGGAGTGGGACTCCTTATTCCCATAGGTCCGAGGCTTGCTTAAAATGTTCTGAGCTCGGTAAATTCATGAAGCAGGATGCTACCCTACTTCCAAATAGTCCAAGTGAGGATCTCTCCTCTAGCGGGTTATGAACCACCGGTGAGTTGTATAGTCCTAGCCGCCTGAGCACAAAGAGGGCCATGACTCAGAATATGTCCGAAATGCCCACTCCCATTCCATAGCAAGTGGTATCCCGACTCTCAGGACCACTTACTAGGCCACTCAGCCGTTGCCCATGGTTCACGGACTAGGACGTGACTACAGTAACCCACAACATGAATAATAATAATAATAATAATAATAATAATAATAATAATAATAATAATAATGATAATAATAATAATAATAATAATAATAATAATAATAATAATAATAATAATAATAATAA
This sequence comes from Anabrus simplex, assembly GCF_040414725.1. Classification (NCBI taxonomy): domain Eukaryota; kingdom Metazoa; phylum Arthropoda; class Insecta; order Orthoptera; family Tettigoniidae; genus Anabrus; species Anabrus simplex. Next base: position 32,415,975 of record NC_090265.1, on the reverse strand, counting down.
TAATAATACTCTTTTACCCAAATATGATGAGCATTAAAATACACTGTGTACTTTTAAAGTGTTTTTGTCCGTACTGAAATATTTAGCAAACTGGCGCTGTCTGGTTCTTGCAACCTCGTCTTCAATTAAAAAGTCATCTCCGTACAGGCCTTGAAGGCCCTTGGAGGGGTGGAAGGTAAATGTTCCCACTATCTATAACCTCGGTACTTGGTGGGGTATAGTGATTAGCTTTACACCCACCCGCTTCTACCCCGATGAATTAACTTTCTACTCATTTTTGGTGTAGGATGACTGAACTTCAGGGCCATGTACACCTCCCGAGTTGGAAATCTTGTTTCTTAAATTTTGGACTTACTGGCGGGGAATCAAACCCCCATCCTTTCGGGTAAACCAAATATGCCTCTACCAACTCGGCCTGGCATGGTGAATACAATGTCTTCGATTGGGGATTGGAATACTTGTTCAAGTGAAAGGTTCGATGCTTTTTCAAGTTCTTTAAAACCATTTAAGAAAATACGAGGTACTCCGCCATCTAAGCGACAGACAGGCCAGTGGTGATTGAGTGAACACATCCGAGCAGTTGCTCGGTTTTACATGCCATTTATGAACTCGCTAAAGGGGCAAACAGTTTACAAGAGGACTGTTTATGCATATCGGTGCACGATACTCAGTGTCAGAATAAACTAGGTGTTCAGTGGAGAGTTGTTACACTGGCACCCCAAGTGGTACCGCTTAATTTTCGTAGGGCGTTGCTTTGTTGTATAGTAGACAGGCTAAGAAACTTACTAAGGAGTTTGCCCTATCAAATCAACATTTCGTATTAGGCTTGACACTAGACTCATCAGAGTGGGATGTGTGAGGCTCTACCCACTGACCCTGCGGTGCATGCATGTGATTCTACTACTATGGGCCTGTTAGAGTGTGACGCCGTCTCTCAAGCCAGGAAATTTGTATTCGAGAAGGATATTTGCGGTGATGGTGAGAAGTTCGGAAGTTGTGGCCTATACTAATAACTCTTCCCGAATTCGACTTAGTGCAGGATAATATAAAACCACCGAAAATCAATCTCAGGATAACGGATGGTGGGGACGAACTCCTCTCAGCGGGAATTACTCCACATCAAACGTTACTACTCTGTCAGAGCCATGATAGCCTGCAGTCTGAGGTAAAAAAACGTGAGGTCTACGAGGAAGTTCATGGCACAGACATAATCGCCATTAACCGCAGCAGAAGTTCAAATGCAATAGTATATCCCACTATAATTTTGTTTTCTTACCGGCTGCGAATATTGGAGTACTGAAGATCTTTAGGGTGTTTTCAATTGTGCAATTACATACGTTTGGCCCCTGTGCGCTGCACCACTCCAGGACGCTGGCTGCTGAACAAGAATGCCATTGCGGTGAAGTGCAGGCAGTTGTAATCACGAGATGGTTAGAGTCTGGAAGTAAAAAAGCCAATGTATACCCACAGCAATTGTAGCTATGAACAATGAATGACTTCATTGGAAAGTAATGAGACGTTCAGGGATGAAATACGAAATACCAGTACGAGAAAGCCGATAGCTTACCGCGGACTAATGAGAATATCTCGCGTGATACAAAATTAACTAATGCATGCTGTTAGATAAGGTTAAATTATATGATTACTCAAAACAAGTTGACATCTTCAGGTTTGTCGTATTGGTTCAAATGTATAATTGCCTTGTCCGACTCGTTGGCTGAATGGTCAGCATACTGGCCTTCGGTTCAGCGGGCTCCGGGTTCGAATCCCGACTGGGTCAGGGATTTTAACCTTTATTAGTTAAAAATTGCGCGGGGGTTGGGTGATTGTGCTGTCCCGAACATCTTTGCAACTTACACACCACACATATCACTATCCTCTACCACAATAGCACGCAGTTACCTACATATGGCAGATGCCGCTCACCCTCATCGGAGGGTCTTCCTTACAAGGGCCGCACTCGGCTAGGAACAGCCACACGAAATTTAGAAAAAAATGCCTTGGAATATAAATTAAACTTGCCTCAGTGATGATTGAACAAATTTATATAAATAGTAGCTATTTGTCACATAATCTGTAATCTATTGCTATATAAATGACTGTGTTACACTGTATTCAACAATTCTGCAGGGTTTCTACCATCAAAAGTGAGGAACTTTGTATTTCACAGATCATTTCATATTTTATTTAACGGTTGTAAGATCAAGCAGCCCGGAAACAGTGTTCGGGACTACACATTAGCAACTTAGATAAGTACAGGAACAATTCAGTACGTTAATAAAGTGACGGCTAAATACTAGAATCATTATCTGTTAATATTTGTTTATATTATCACCGAACTCTCAGTCATTGACAGGTTTGCGCATCGTAAATAATACTGTACATACGCTCTTGATCATAAAACCAGAACATCTTGAAAGACTACAGATAGGAAGTTCATATCAACAGGACCTGCGCAGTAGTATGTTGTCCAGAAATGATTGGCATTTGAACGATATCAGCCTTCAGGTTCACGGTCCATATCAATATCTCGGCGCACTACTAACGACTTGTAAAATGTGCCTGCGGCTGTCGTTGTTGCAAGAATCCGAAGGTAACGGATCAGTGCGACTTGAGCAGACGTGCAGGATGCCTCGCAGACGTATGCGAGAACCGTACCGTCATATGAGTGAGTTTGAAAGAGGGTGCATTATTGGCCTGAGATAACGTGATGCATCCATCCGAGTAACTGCTTCTCGTGTGGGACGAAATGTGTCGGCAGTGCAACAGATGTGTACGGAATGGTTCACAGAAGGTCGTAGAACACGACGAGAAGGGTCTGGTCACATTACCCAGACCACCACCTGAGAAGATCGACTCCTCATCTAAATAGCATTGCAGGACAGATCTGTGTCCTCCTCGGCTCTGGCGCAACAGTGGGACAGTATAACACATAGTACACTATCTGGAGTGACAGTCCGTCGCCGTTTATTACGGTCTGGGTTACCGGCGCGTCGTCCACTTCTCCACCTACCTTTGGTTAATGTGCATAAACATGCTAGGCTACAATGGTGTATGGATCGTAGTCACTGGGGACAGGAATGATAGCAGATAGTGTTTTCGAACGAATCCGGGTTCTGTTTGTTTGGAAATGATGACCGCATTTTGCTTCGCCGCAGACAGGGGAGAGGCATCGCATTGACTGCATTCGCACATGGCATACAGCGCCAACTCAAAGCCTCATGGCACGGGGTGCTATTAGGTACAACCACAAATCACAGTTAGTGCGTGTCCAGAGCACTGTGACCAGTTTGACCTACGTGAATGACTTCCTGCGACCTTTAGCCGTACCGTTTCTGTACAACCCCCCAGACAACATACTTCAGAAGGACAATGCGCCACCATATGTTGCTGCACGAACACGCGCCTTCATGTTGTTGCAGTATCCCAGACTGTTGCTCTGGTCCGCCTGATCACTTGACTTGTTGCCGATCGAAAGTATGTGGGAGATGGTGAAACGACGGGTGCTGCGCTGTGACCCAATGCCAACCACCAAAAATGAACTGTGGAACCAGAAGAATTCAGCATGGATGGCTACACCCAAGGACTCCATTCGCGCCTTGTACGCGTCGATGCCATCACGCATGGAACAAGTTATCAGTGGCCATGGGGGACCCAGTGCCTACTAGGCAACAGGACACATGCTGAAGCTAGGTGACTGAAATTCTAATCGTTACTACAGAAAATACTAATGAACATGTCCTGTAAGTATGAACTTTCTACCTCTACCTCTACCTGTACCTCTACCTCTTTCTAGTCTTTCAAGGTGTTCTGCTTTTTATGAACATGAGTGTGTATGCGTATGATTTAAGGTAATTTGGTGGAATATGCGGATGTTCTTTCAGAAAAAAACATGTCGTTCTTTGTTTAATAGTGTGTGTTTAAGCAAGTACGTTGAAGTGTTATACACATATTTGAACTTGTGTGTTTTTCTAAGTACGTAGTACATTCGTTAAGTTCTGAGATTATCGCATGATGGCGCCGTGGTATGGTACCATGTCAGTTAGTCTCTCGTTCCTACAAGTATCATTTCAGTGCATGCACTGGAAGCAGACGTACGGTCGTCGTTGTGACGGTGATTTGAATGCGCCCGTCGGACCTTGACATGTCACAATTTGAGCAACGGACAAACATCAATTTCTGCAAGAAATTAGGCAAAATCGCTGACCTTACCTTTGAAACGGTGCACCAGTATTGCTGTGAGTAGGCATTGGGTCGCAGTGTTGTGTTTAGGTGGCACGGACGTTGCGTGGACTGGACAGTTTGGAAGATGATGGGCGTAGTGGTCGGCCACAAACAGTTCGAACGGTGTGCAAGATCCAAGTAATTGCAACGTTGGTGCGTGCTAACCGCTCCCAATCGGTAGATGATCTCGCAGCAACAATAGGGTTCAGCCATGGTACTTGCCACAAAATTCTGTCGGATGACCTCAGCATGTCTCGTGTTACCCAGCATAGTGTGCCACGAATGCTGATGTAAGGCCAACGTGATGGTCGCATGACGATTTGTGGTGACCTCATCAGTAGTGCTGACAATGATCCCACGTTTCTCAACCGGGTGATAACTGGAGACGAAACATGGTATTTCCTTTCAGCGGTGCTTCCAGCAGCTATACCAACGTTGGCAAACGTTCTAAACGGCCAACGGCGACTATTTTGTTGGGTGGTTGTGGTTCTGTGTAGGTGTACGCCGTGTGATGCTTCATCGTGTACAACATACAGAGTCGTGTGGGTGCCTATCCTCCAGGCGTCAAGTCTCAGAACTTAATGACTGTACTACGTAATAAGCATTTTAGTTACATTTCTTTCATTTTTAAAATCTTTCGTACCGTTTGCTTTTCGTTCCACAATTCCCTTCTTCCTGGCCTTTCCAAACATTAATTTCTTTCTTTCTAAATACTGATCTATTTAATTCCCTGTTGGTATCGATTTACATGTTTTCATGACTTCTTACCTCTTTTGCTTTCCTTTCTATCAATCTACTTTTTTTCTTATTATCCTTTCATTTCAGGGGATATGAAAAAATTTTCCTTCTTTCTTTATTATTCCCTTACTACTTTTGCACTTTCCTTTTATTTTCAAAGTCGTTAATTAATAACAAAATATGACACACCGATGGTTTGCGGTGGCGGAAAAGTGGAAAGGGCTAGGATTGGGGAAGAAGTGACCGTCACCTTAATTAAGTTTCAGACCCAGCATTTTCTGGTTCTGAAATTAGGAAGCCATCCTCTGAGATGCCGACGGTGCGATTTAAATCCACTCTCCCCGAATGCAAGCTTGCAGTTGCGCGACCTTAACCGCACAGCCAACTCCCTCAGTCCTTTTATTTGTTTACATCATTAACTTACTATTTGTTTGCACTTATCATGAAATAATCCAATTTCTTAAAAACACTTTTTTCTTTAGAAAATGCCTTTAAATGATGGTTCTATAAAACGGTAAATGGCCTATTTATGAAAACACTTCTCTGTAAATAAAAGCAACCCGAAGATTGTTCAACAGCACCAATTACGGACTAGATATAGGAGTAACATCCATGAAGACTATTTACCTGTTGCCGCAGGGGAAATGGCTTCCCGCAGTCAGGAGATGAGCCTTGATTGTCCGCAACCCAATCACCATTACCGATGACGTCACGAACGACAAATATCTCATCTTAGTCTGACGTCTCGCGTGCGGTTAATGCAATAGCCGACTGCCCTGGTCAATTTCTGGCCCGCTTTAGAGGATGTCCGATACTTTAAGGATAAATTACTTGAAATTACGGTAGACATTTGCAGAGATTATTGGACAGACACGACTGAAATACTGATTTCCAACAGTTTGCTAGTTATCAGCACCAAATTGTAACTACTACATACATACTAACGGCCTGCGTTGTAGGTATAGAGTGCCTGCTCATTACGTGGAGGCCCCTAGTTCGATTCCAGACCAGGTCAGGGATTTTTACCTGGATCTGAGGGCCGATTCGATGTCCATCCAGCCTATGTGGTTACAAGTTAGTAGACATCTGACGGTGAGGTGGTGGCCCCACTCTAGAGAAAAAAGGTAATGGCCCCGGGGATTCGTTGTTATGACCACATGACACCTTATAATCTACAGGTCTGTGATCTGAGGAGCGGTTGCTTGGTAGGCCCTTCAGGCCTGTTGCGCCAAGGTTTGTGTCGGTCACTCATAGAATATTACAGACAATAATTTCGTGGACCGGCTGCCTGCTGTGTTAGCAACGCGGCGTACACTCATGTACTACAGTCAATATGTTCTTGGACTGGCGCCTGCAGTGTAGGCAACACAGTGTACAACTTTGTTCGTACTACAGTCAATATGTTCTTGGACTGGCGCTAGCAGTGTAGGCAACACAGTGTACACCTATGTACGTACTACAGTCAATATATTCGTGGACTGGCGCCTGCAGTGTAGGCAACACAGTGTACACCTACGTACGTACTGCAGTCAATATATTCGTGTACTGGTGTCTACAGTGTAGGCAACACAGTGTAAACCTCTGTTTGTACTACGGTCAATGTGTTCGTAGACTGGCGCCTACAGTGTAGGCAACACAGTGTACACCTATGTACGTACTGCAGCCAATATGTTCGTGGAGTGGTGTCTGCAGTGAAGGCATTACAGTGTACATCCCCAAGTGCGTTCTGAAGTCAACATGTTTGTGGACTGGCGCCTACAGTGAAGGCAACACAGTGTACACCTGTGTACGTACTACAGTCAATATGTTCGTGGTCTGGCGCCTGCAGTGTAGGCAACACAGTGTACACCTATGTACGTACTGCAGTCAATATATTCGTGGACTGGTGTCTACAGTGAAGGCATTACAGTGTACACCCCCAAGTACGTACCGCAGTCAACATGTTCGTGGAGTGGCGCCTACAGTGTAGGCACCACAGGGTACACCTATGTATTTATTTATTTATTTATTGATGTCTTTATTTGTGGCGAAGTTAGGGCTCTTGGCCCTCTCTTACACTTAACCACATTATGCGGCTTAATACTGAATCCAAACTTAATATTCAAACTTAACACAGTGTATATAATATAATAGTAATATAACTTAATAAACTCTAAAACTAAAAGATTACATCCTAAGTCTAAATTTAGAAAAATAAATTCAATATTAACTACTCTAGGTGGAAATCATAAAATATAACAGTAATTTATGTAAACTTTTGGGAACTATTTACTCCAGACATTCACTCTCACATTCACACATAACTACATGATATAGCCTACGTATTCAAGAGGAAATCTTTAGACTGTCTTTTGAAGGTAATTAATGAGGAACAGTTTCTAATTTCAGGGGTAAAGCATTCCATATTCTAGCGCCCGACACAAGGAAAGAATTACTGAAGGCAGATGTATGATGTGAAGGTATTGCAATTGTTGACCCAGATCGCGTGTCACGGTCATGAAAGGAGGATAGAAAACGGAAATTACTGGAGAGATATTCAGGTATATTTTCGGTCAAGAGTCGATAGATAAGGGTTGATACATGGTGATTCCTCTGCTTCTCTACTTTTAACCAAGAAAGTTGTGCATAAAAAGGGGATACATGCGAGGCAAAATTCAATGAAAAAATAAATCTAATGCAGGAGTTTAAAGCTCTCTGCAATTTCCTATTTTGTTCACTGGTAGCATCCAGCAACACAACATCACAATAGTTAAAATTTGGAAGTATCAATGTTTGAACCAGTTTTATTTTTAAGTTGAGAGGTAATACGGTCTGGTGAATCTTAAGGGGATGAAGTGATGAGTGAACTTTCCTGCATACGTTAGTGACATGCTCATCCCAGTTTAAAGTTTCATTTATAGTGACTCCAAGGCTTTTTACTGATTTACAGAATGGGATAGCAACGCCATTTAGTTGAATGACTGGAATTTGTAGACTGTGTAGATGGGCAAGCAGTTTCCTCTGGCCTAGTATAATAGCTTGTGTTTTCGTTGGGTTGATGGAGAGAGAATTCTCAGCTGCATAACAGCTGATCTGTTCTAAGTTTCGGTTCATATTTTCAATAGCTGCATTTATGTCATTCACTTTTGTGTGACTGTCAATATGTTCATGGAATGGTGCTAAACGTTCAAGGATCACTTAGTCTCTTGACCTGCCTTTTCCCTGTTGTGGTGATCCGGGCTATTTAGACTTGATCATCTAATAAAACGTGTCACTAGCGGATTTGCTTAATTTTTGGCAGAACTTAAAATCTTCCCGTTCCTCAAACTACGATATTCCCAAGTTACACCGTTGACATTCAACTACCCTTCACAACAGGGACAGTAGTTCTGCTTATACCGCCTCTTGCTGGGATTAGCGAGGAACTTTCACGGCAACATCCTGTGGCGCAAAGTCCCCTGTATAGTGCATCACAGAAACACAAGAAGGCCTGGCCTCCAATTTAATGACTCTGTAACTTCTACTTCTACTTCCGAAATTTTTAAAATGAATTGTGAGGTATAGATGATGAATTTATTGCATTTTACAATGGAACATGGAACATATCCCTTGCATTAGAGTTTTCTTATTTTTGTTTTTTGAAATTCAGACAGCGGATCCTGAACACAAATACAATTAGTTGTTACCTCACGTTATTTATGTGGAAAGAAATATAGGAGGGACCAATGTTCAGTTTCGTCTTAATGTAATCTAAAGATATGTTTCATCGCTTTTAACAATTAAAAAAAACAGTACCACTCACTTAATAAAAGTAATGTGCATTAAAGTTTAATTTTTATATATACTGGGTGATCTCCTGAGCGTTTCACCGGAATATGGTAGAATATGTGATTCATGGAGCATTTTGTAGGTGACGAAGTTCTAAAAAATATAAACGTGAGAAAAGGGCAATTAAAGGCGTGGATTAGATCTCTGAACGCATTTTTTTTTTACAATTAAATTTACATCGCACCGACACAGGCAGCTGTTATGGTGACGATTGGATAGGAATGGGTTACGAGTTGGAAGGAAGCGACCCTAGCCTTAATTAAGGTGCAGCTGCAGCCAGCATTAGCCTGTCGTAAAGAAACCACGGAAACCATCTTCAGGCCTGCCGGCACTGGGGTTTGAACCAACTATCTCCCGAATGCAAGCTCACATACGGGCGACCCTAACCCCACGGCCAACTCACCCGGTATTAATAAGTTTGTTGTTGTTGTGGAGAAGCTCAGACACCTATAGAAAGAATATCTATCATTGAAATAGAGCAACAGAATATGTTTCCGTTTTATTACCCACCATAGAATTACAGAAAGAGGCTTTCCAGTTCAAGGGATGTTTGTTTTAGGACTTATTTCTGTCGTTCTGTTGCGAGTTATAAAACGGGGGATTATTTTAATGGAAAAATATTCTGTTGTTCTATTACAATGTAAAATACTCTACAGATATTTGTGTTTCTACACAACAAAAATTACTGATGTAATCCCCGTATTGTACTGTCCAGATCTCCTAAAGTATTTTCTTTCCAATAAAAAAAAGGACTTCGAAGTATATTAATGAAAATTTCAGCAAATGTTCTTCTAAATATGCACTAGTTCCCTGTAAAAAGTAGCTTCCCCGAGAGCAAAAGTTTAAGGACTGGAATAACTTTAATGAAATATGCAGGTGTCCTTAAACATTTGGTAGGATCTGTAAGCCCATTCGCAGAGTAATCCATATAGTAGAAATAGTCACCCTGGAGAGGCTACAAGCCGTTCTACAGCAGCGCTGGAATGACCAAGAGTTAAGCCGTCAACTTGTCCGTCCACGCCGTTAAGCAGCTATGCATACCTTTCAGGCGTTTTAAATGGCAATACGGACGAACTCGTATCCCCACCAGATAGTAGTCATGCTTTGAAATTTATTACTCACCACCAGCCATACCACAGCAGCTTCCGTACAGTCTTAACCAAAGACGAGACTGAGACTTGAGTGGAAGCTACATTTCGTTCTTGTTTGTAGCAGAAGACAGGTGCAAAAATACTGCATCTATGAAGAAATAACGACGGATACTGTCCAAATAAATGTATCAGAGAGATAAGGGACATGGAAGGCACGAAGCTAACGGCTCCCTTGCTCTCCCAACCTAACGCTATCAGGACCGCAAGAGAAAGAAAGTTGATCAACGGTAAATTTATTTTATTCGACCACGAGCTTACACTCAATTCACATATACGGAAAGTGGTAGCTGAGTCATACAAGACCCTAGGATTCATTATCAGGAATACAAAACCGTTCAAAAACACACAAACTTGCATTCATCTCTTCATTACCATAGTAAGACCAAAAGTAGAATATGCCAGCATCATTTTGATCTCTAGGTGTCCATCATATGTCTATCAGATTGAAGAATTGCAAAATTTTTTTAAAAACAAATACAAATTACAAAGCTGGCTGTTATACCCGCATGGTACCCTATAGTGATACCCTTTTAAATTTCCGAGTGGAGAGTTTAGAAATTCGCAGACGGAAGGATAAAGTAAATTTTATTTTTCAAATTGTAAACTATGCTATTGATAACCGTCAATTACTGTCTGTTCTAAACTTCCATGTACCTCGCTTCAATTCCAGAAATAACATAACATTTTAAAATGAAAACAACCAGGACGTGCGTCCGTGACAACTCGCCGGTAAACAAGCTCTGTCGTATCTTCAACAGTGGCATTCAGAAAAATAATGGCCTCGACTTCAGTCTGCCACTGAGCGAGTTTGTAACTGAACTTCATCGCGCAATTGTATGAAGTACTAAAAATAGGTGAAATTGTAAGGTGAAGTTCTATAATATTATGCTTGTAAGTGTATTGCTTCATACTTTTTGTCATTTTACTTTGTCCTGAGTTGTTCCACCCTATTATTAAAAGGTTCTTTAGTTTTTAGAAGAATACTTTGATATTTTATATAAATATTATAGGAGATTAGATAAAATTGTAGAATATAGTTTATATGTAAGTGCCACCATGTTAATTGTAGCTTATCTGACGTAGTTGCCATTGTAATTAGGGCACTAATTCCTGTAATGTGCAAGAAATAAATAAATAAATAAATAAATAAATAAATAAATAAATAAATAAATAAATAAATAAATAAATAAATAAATAAATAAATAAATAAATAAATAAATAAATAAATAAATAAATAAATAAATAAATAAATAAATAATCCTTTCAAGCTTACATTTTCCCCGCTACACGGAAAAGCATAGAATCTTGGAATTTAGTAGAGGAGAGAGCGAGTACAGATTCCTTGGTGGTTCTCCTCTTAGTAGCCTTTTACAACATGCAGCGGGTACAGGTTATTCATCCTTTGACTCCACCCACAGAGGAGATAAATATTTCTCATGAATAGAAATAAAAAGTAGTGTGTTCACAAAATATTGTTAAGGCTGATGAATTGTGAGAAAATGGGAAACCAAGGAAAACCATTTTCAGGGCTGCATACAGTTGGGTTCGAAACCACTACCTTCCGGATGAAAGCTCACAGCAGCGCGCTCTAACCGCACGGCCAACTCGTCCGGTGAAAGATAATCTACACCTCGTAAGTGTATTATTATTAGCCAGCCTTGTGTTGTAGAGGCAGCGTGCCTGTCTGTTAATCGAAGGCCTACGTTCGTTTTCCAGCCACCTTAAGTGTTTTAATTCGTGAATGAGGAGTAATGATCTTCCGTGGCTCAGGTGGCAGCGCTCCTGCTTCTCACCGCTGGGTTCCGCGGTTCAAATCCCGGTCACTCCCTGTGAGATCTGTGCTGGAGCAAGCCGAGGAGAGACAGGTTTTTCCGGGTACTCCAGTTTTCCCTGTCATCTTTCATCCCAGCAAAACTCCCCAATATAATTTCGTTTCATCTTTCAATCATCAATCATTGCCCCAGAGGAGTGCGATGCTTCGGTAGCCGGCACATATCCTATCCTCGCCGCTAGATGGGGCTTCCTTCACTCCATTCTTGACCCGGTCGAATGACTGGAAACGGGCTGGGGATTTTCAGTGAGGAATAGAGCAGTGTTTACTTGATACGAGATGTTCTCAAGCTCTAAAGCGCACAGTGAGAAGATGACGCTACTGACCTAGTGTACGTAGACGAGCACTGGTTGCCATGGTTACAGCGGTGTCGGAAAGTAGATGGCACTAATTCTAGGTAGACCCCTAATAAAAAATGTTAAAATGGAAATTAGAAGGCACTTTAGACTCAGCTATGCAACTGCGGTGACAACTACATCCCCTAAATGTTAATATATCCCGCGCGAGAGACTACTCAACATCATCGTAGGTTGTTCTGCCATCCGGCAGGTCCAATTAGGGCTGTGACCTCCATATTTCTCGATCTCGTGCATAATCTCCCTTTCTTTTTCTAATAACTGATATTATCGTCTCCTTCTCCTTCCTCGCTTTCCTTTTATCATCCCTTCCATTGCTATTCACAGTAAAGTATTATCCCTTAGATCAGGGCCTCTCAGAGTGCCTGCACTGTTCACGGGACACAAGACGTCTTCGCTTGGTTGACCAGAGTGCAGACCCCCACTCCTCGATTTGGAGCAATAGCGCTATCTCTCTCCTTCCCCACGCCTGTCTCGCTCGATCCGCCTGTCTCCCTCTTCCTTACTTGCTTCCTAGCGCTCCAAATCGGAGCCGACCTGAGCCGAGCATAGTCGAGTAGCCCAGAGGCGAAGCGTTGGTCCGAGCTGAGCCGAGTTGAAACGATGCACTGTGCACAGGAACTCTGCATCTCAGTTTGCACGGGTGAGATTTAGGGCGTTTGAGAGGCCCTGCCTTAGATTATGTCCCATCCAATTTTCCTTCCTTTTTTGGATTACCGTCAGCATGCTCCTCACTTCTACTCTCTTCAGAATTTCCTCATTTGATATTCTATCTTCCCAGCTTACTCCTTCAATTCTTTTCCAAATCCACATCTCAGATTTCTCTATTCTTCTCTCTTCTTCCTCCCTTAACGTCAATGTTTCAGTGCCAATTAGAGCTGTACTCCATACGTAACACTTTGCAAGTCTCCTCCTCAGATCTTTCTCTAGCGGCCACAAAACAGTATTTCCTTCTTTTTGAAGCTTTCCTTGGCTAAGGCAATTCGAGCTTTTAACACTGTTGTAGAGTGTCTTCAGTCACAATACTTCCAAGATACGTAAACTTATTCACCTGTTCAATAATTTCTCTCCCTATCTTGATTGTCACCTTTACATCCAAGTATCATGAATTTAGTTGTTTTTCTTTATGTTCATTCCATACTCTTCACACTTTTGGTTTAATTATCTCAGAATTTTGCGGAAGTCCTTCATATTTTCAACTACACTGACTGACAGAGCAAATGCAACACCAAGGAGGAGTGGTTCGAAAGGGATGAAAGTTGGGTAAAAAACAGAGTCGGCACGGAAGAATAATTGATGTTTATTTCAAACCGATATGCAGGTTACACAATGCGCACGGCATCGACTCAGTAGGATGTAGGACCACCGCGAGCGGCGATGCACGCAGAAACACATCGAGGTACAGAGTCAATAAGAGTGCGGATGGTGTCCTGAGGGATGGTTCTCCATTCTCTGTCAACCATTTGCCACAGTTGGTCGTCCGTACGAGGCTGGGGCAGAGTTTGCAAACGGCGTCCAATGAGATCCCACACGTGTTCGATTGGTGAGAGATCCGGAGAGTACGCTGGCCACGGAAGCATCTGTACACCTCGTAGAGCCTGTTGGGAGATGCGAGCAGTGTGTGGGCGGGCATTATCCTGCTGAAACAGAGCATTGGGCAGCCCCTGAAGGTACGGGAGTGCCACCGGCCTCAGCACATGCTGCATGTAGCGGTGGGCATTTAACGTGCCTTGAATACGCATTAGAGGTGACGTGGAATCATACGCAATAGCGCCCCAAACCATGATGCCGCGTTGTCTAGCGGTAGGGTGCTCCACAGTTACTGCCGGATTTGACCTTTCTCCACGCCGACGCCACACTCGTCTGCGGTGACTATCACTGACAGAACAGAAGCGTGACTCATCGGAGAACACGACGTTCCGCCATTCCCTCATCCAAGTCGCTCTAGCCCGGCACCATGCCAGGCGTGCACGTCTATGCTGTGGAGTCAATGGTAGTCTTGTGAGCGGACGCCGGGAGTGCAGGCCTCCTTCAACCAATCGACGGGAAATTGTTCTGGTCGATATTGGAACAGCCAGGGGTCTTGCACATGCTGAAGAATGGCGGTTGACGTGGCGTGCGGGGCTGCCACCGCTTGGCGGCGGATGCGCCGATCCTCGCGTGCTGACGTCACTCGGGCTGCGCCTGGACCCCTCGCACGTGCCACATGTCCCTGCGCCAACCATCTTCGCCACAGGCGCTGCACCGTGGGCACATCCCTATGGGTATCGGCTGCGATTTGACGAAGCGACCAACCTGCCCTTCTCAGCCCGATCACCATACCCCTCGTAAAGTCGTCTGTCTGTTGGAAATGCCTCCGTTGACGGCGGCCTGGCATTCTTATCTATACACGTGTCCTGTGGCACACGACAACACGTTCTACAATGACTGTCGGCTGAGAAAACACGGTACGAAGTGGGCCATTCGCCAACGCCGTGTCCCATTTATCGTTCGCTACGTGCGCAGCACAGCGGCGCATTTCACATCATGAGCATACCTCAGTGACGTCAGTCTACCCTGCAATTGGCATAAAGTTCTGACCACTCCTTCTTGGTGTTGCATTTGCTCTGTCAGTCAGTGTATTACTGCCATATCATCAGCAATTCTTATGCATTCAATTCTCTTACCTCCAATGTTGACATCTCTTTTACCATCCGCTATACACTACTAACCTTTACAAAATTCAAACCCCATGGCGTAATAATCCTCAGGGTCTTTGACTTACTACGCGACCATAACTCAGTTTGAAGGCCTGCAGATTGCTAGGCGACGTGTGGTCGGCACGGCGAAACCTTTAAGCCATTACTCTTGGCTTTCTAGACTGGGACCACTACTTCACCGTCAACTGCAATCATGTAGGATGAACCGACCTCGAACCAGCCTTTATATCCGGGTAATAATGCTTGTCCGGGCCGTGAATCCAACCCACGTCCTCCGGGCAAAGACAGGCACGCTATTTGTTCACCACGGCGCGGGAATTAATTGTATCAAGTGTCACGAATACAAACTGAAAACTGTCTGATAACCATTGTTCTTATCTTTAAGTTAAGTTTACGAATAATTTCATCGCAATCACCCAAGCACCACGTGTATAGTACCCAAGATATTTCCAGAGAGATTTCACTGGATCTATAAACAGTAGAAGTAAATGGCATTCATATACATATCATAACATGCTATTTCCTTCGCGTTATGCCAAGACGAATACAACCTTGCGTCCACCACTAGCCTCATGATCGGTGCTCGAGGGACTATTTTCCGGCTACTCTTCGATTTCTTCAAAATATTTGGACTAAGGTTTGATCTTCCCCACCCAATTGTGACAGCGTGTTAAATGTATAGCCTTAAGAACCACATTTAATTTTAGGAAATTGTGTAATAACTATTGATTATGTTAATCCTCCTTTTTGGGCAGCCTGCAGGCGTTGTATGAGTATGCCTTCTCTTTCGGAGTTTTCATTGGCTTCACTCATTATAAAGTGGAATAAGATAACAACTAGCAATCTTTAAAGACTACCAAGTAGCTGACGATCTGTCACTCGGTGAAATAACACATCATTCACTCGACTTATAACTAAATAATTAACTGCCTGTATTTATGACTAATTAATACCCTATCTTCATCCAGTTACTGGTCATCAGTGAAACAGCATTTTATAGTGAGGTCGCTTCTGAAAGTGTGCATCCCTTTAGCCATTATGGCAAACGTAAGAAGAATTTCATTTCCCTTACATCGATGGGTATGTAATATTTCAGTACGGTTTCGATCAGACAAATTAATTTCATTTTAGAACATCTGTTAACATGTGTTGCAAACATTGATATGAAATCCGATGTTTAAACATTTTGTTCCTTAATCTGCTACTGCGTATTTTACTCTAAAACCAGTCGGGCAGTTTCATTCAGTACACTGCATTTTTTGAATGAGCACGTCATCAGTATTATCATCACCTACTGAATTGTAGCCTGAAGTTCCCGTGCGAAACGAGAGCAGTGTTATTTCATTCCCTGCCCTTTTAATTTAGAAGGAAATATTATAGAACTAAGTGCCTTTATAACCATGCAGGATCTCAAGTGGAAGTTCATTTATATATTCCATAATTTGACTGTACGTGTATTAATTTATGTATTTGCTTGTGAAATCATCCGTTATTCGAACGGAGGTTCTTGCATTAATAATCTAGTTTTCTTTTGCCTACAAGAATAAGTGAAATGAAACCTATTCCTTTATACAAAGAGGAAAACCTCGAGAAACAACCTTCTGTTGTTCCCTTCTCTTTGAAATTTCATTCATTACCAAGTGGAATAAGATTTCACTGTCATAGCAATCTGCGACCTGTAATAAATATGTTACAAGATTGTGAGCAACTGCCAAATGACACCCATAATATTGTGAGATGGACAGTAGGCAACGGTATGATGATACACGAGGTTGAAAGTCAGGTTGTGAGTTTCACAAATAGGAAAACGTCCCACTAAATACATTTACGGATTTCGGAGACGCCAAAGTGCCGGAATTTAGTCCCACAGGAGTTCTTTCACATACCCGTAAATATACCCACACGAGGCTGACGTATTTGAGCACCTTCAAATACCGCCGGACTTAGCCAGCATCGAACCTGCAAGTTGGGGTCAGATGGCCAGGACTTCAACCGTCTGAGCCACTAAGCCCGGCTCACAAGTGGGAAAAGTCCTCTCAGTTTTAATTACTGCATTGATGGTGTGAAAGTTCCTTTGGGGGATCATTGTAAGTATCCAGGTGTTAATATCAGGAAAGATCTTCATTGGGGTAATCACATAAATATGATTGTAAATAAAGGGTACAGATCTCTGCACATGGTTATGAGAGTATTTAGGGGTTGTAGTAAGGATGTAAATGAGAGAAACCGGGCAAGTTGGCCGTGCGCGTAGAGGCGCGCGGCTGTGAGCTTGCATCCGGGAGATAGTAGGTTCGAATCCCACTATCGGCAGCCCTGAAGATGGTTTTCCGTGGTTTCCCATTTTCACACCAGGCAAATGCTGGGGCTGTACCTTAATTAAGGCCACAGCCGCTTCCTTCCAACTCCTAGGCGTTTCCTATCCCATCGTCGCCATAAGACCTATCTGTGTCGGTGCGACGTAAAGCCCCTAGCAAACAATAATGAGAGAGAGCATATAAGTCTCTCGTAATACCCCAACTAGGGTATGGTTCCAATGTATGGGACCCTCACCAGGATTACTTGATTGAAGAACTGGAAAAAATTCAAAGAAAAGCAGCTCGATTTCTTCTGGGTTATTTCCGACAAAAGAGTAGCGTTACAAAATTGTTGCAAAGTTTGGGCTGGGAAGACTTGGAAGAAAGGAGACGAGCTGCTAGACTAAGTGGTATGTTCCGAGCTGTCAGTGGAGAGATGGCATGGAATGACATCAGTAGACGAATAAGTCTGAGTGGTGTTTTTAAACGCAAAGAAGTTCATAATATGAAGATAAAGTTAAAATTCAAGAGAACAAATTGTTGCAAGTATTCGTTTATAGGAAGAGAAGTTAGGGATTGGAATAACTTACCAAGGGAGATGTTCAATAAATCTCCAATTTCTTTGTAATAATTTAAGGAAAGGCTAGGGAAACAACAGATAGGGAATCTTCCACCTGGGCGACTGCCCTAAATGCAGATCAGTAGTGATTGATTGATTGATTGATTGATTGATTGATTGATTGATTGATTGATTGATTGATTGATTGATTGATTGATTGATTGATTGATTGATTGATTGATTGATTGATTGATTGATTGATTGATTGATTGATTGATTGATTGATTGATTGATTGATTGATTGATTGATTGATTGATTGATTGATTGATTGATTGATTGATTGATTGATTGACCTATCAAGTCTACCGTGTAGCTTATAAAATAACTATCTTGGCAGCCCATGACCTATCATTCGGTAAAACTGAATGTAGACTGAGGAATGTCTAGAAACTACTGCCTAGGAATAAATAAGGAAATAACGGGGAGAGGAGGAACACTCGAAAGAATATGAACTACGGATGGAAGACCCCACATACTTGCACTCTTAAATGAATCATCCCAGACAAGCTCATCACAATTATCTAATACTTCCAACTGCTACTTACGAGTACGGCACAAGCCCTCGTGCTCTAGTGGTAGTATTTTAGATTCGTTCTTTTCCAACGCAATCAATTACAGTATTAATTTATTGCACTAAAATTGAAACTGTTACATTGTTGACTATGTGTAATAAACTCAACTGCAAAGCTTTTGTACATTTGTGAATGTTATTTTTACACTCCATGACATTTCCAATTAAAAAAAAATTCACATTTTGTTTCTACTTTTTCCTTAGAGATGGTATTTATACTTGATTTTGTTAGAACGAAAGCTACATTTTACGGATTTCTATTTATTTCCTCTCCTTTCTCGCCCACATTTCCTACCATAGGAGAAAGACTTAAAAGACTCCTTGGTTTTATGAAATTTCATATTTTGTACTTGACCTTCACTGTTCATTGGTAACCCTATAGCTAATCTGAATGTACGTACTTCGCTACGGTATTATAATGAAATTTATAATTGAATGCTAAATTTTTGCCACCCTTTCCTATATGCATTTTTAATATGGATCAAATCCTTGAGGAGATCCGGCGTGGTGTCATTTTGGGTGCCTTGGCGGTATTGAACCCGCGGCCGGACTGCAATCGTAGTCATTACTCGGCCAGGGGCCGTTTCCAGCCCGGTCCGCACATTCTGACGACGGTCCGGAATTATTATTATTATTATTATTATTATTATTATTATTATTATTATTATTATTATTATTATTATTGATGTTTTGGATCCCACAGCAAGATGCAAGACCGCTACTTGGCGGTAAATTACACCTGCTGCCATTGTCATTGCTGACAATGTGACCAGCACCATCGTCGCGCGTAGGCAAGTGCGCCAGATATCTGGTCATTCCTATCATTTATTTCAAATGTGTTTAAATTTGTATTTATATGCCAGGAGAAACTACTGTAATCTAACTTTATGTTCTCAAAAGGAAAAGATGGCTCTTGAAAACGAACCCAGGAACGATTAAAATGATCAGTTTATGATCAAAATAAGTACATTATGAACAGTAAAATCAATTAGTCTCAACACATTTCTCACTCCACCGCCGTTAAATTGATTTACCTCCTCCCCCCAAAAAGAAGACGTGTTTCTTTATGTTTAAAAAAAGCAAAAGCAAAGTCATCTCCGTACAGGCCATGAAGGCCCTTGGAGCGGTGGAAGGTAAAGGCTTCCACTATCCGTAACCTCGGCACATGGTGGGGTAGAGTGGTTATCCCTACGCCCGGCCGCCTTTGCCCCCAGGAATTAACCTGGTACTCATTTTTGGTGTAGGCTGAGTGAACCTCAGGGCCATGTGCACCTCCGGAAGTGGAAATCTCGTTTCTTAAATTTTACGACTTCCTGACGGGGATTCGAACCCACGTCCTTCCGGGCGAACCGAGCACGCCTTTACCGCCTCGGCCAGGCAGCCCCTTTATGTTTAAAGCTGATTCCAAATATCAATGATCACGTCTGTTACCTTCAGTTCTAAGATATAAGTATCCCCATAAAAAGAATTCACTTTTTTCTCTTCCTTCACACCTCCCCCCTCAAGTAAATTTTCCGGCAAAAATCCTTGTTTCTTTAAAAGTAAAGGATCTTCTAAATACCAATTATCACGACTCTTAACATCTTAAGTTTTTGAGATATGTGTCCTCATAAAAGGAATTCAACTCCTTTTAACCCCTGCCCCCAAGATAATTTCCCCCAAAACGCTCTTTTCTTTGTTTTTAAAGGAGATTCAAATTCCGGTACCAATTTTCACGTCTGTAACAACATTAGTTTTTATTAGATGTAAGTATCCTCATACAATTAATTCAATTAATTTTTCTAATATTTCACCTCCCCCTATTCATTGGATTTTCCGACAATACGTGTTTCCTTAATTTTAAAGCAGACTCCAAATACCAATTTACACGTCTACAAAATCTTTTGTTTTTTGAGATAATAGTATCCTCATACAAATAATTCAACTATTTTTTCAATTCCCCTCCCCCCACTTTAGCTGGACTAACGAAAACAAACAATACGTATTTCTTTATTTTAAATGGATATTTTAAATACCAAATTTCACGTCTCTAACATCTTCAGCCTTTGAGATATCAGTATCCTGATTAAAAGAATTCAACCCCATTTTCAGTCACTTTTACCCCTCCACCCAAGTGGTTTTACAGTAAACAAGAAATACATGTTTCTTTATTTTCAATAGAGATAAAAATACTATTTTTCACTTCGGTAACATATTAAGTTTTTGAGATATACTGCAGAAATGCTAATTTTAAAATTTCACCCCCTCTTTAGTTCCCCTTAAGTGGAGTTAACAAAAACAAATCACTCTTTACTTTTACAGGAGATTACAAATACCAATTTTTACATCTGTAATATTTTACGTTTCTGAGATATACTGTAGATATAGTTTTTCAAAAAATTCACCCCAATTTGTCACTCCGGTTTAACCCCCATTAATTCGATTTTCCAAAAACAAAAGTACGTGTTTCTTCATTTTCAAAGGAGATCCCAAATACCAATTTTTAGGTTTCTGTTTCTGAGATATGAGTATCCTCATTTAAGGCATTCAACCCCCTTTTCACCCTTTTTCCAACCCTCCTATTGGGATTTTCCGGAAACAAAAAATATTTGTTTCTTTATTTTAAAAGGGGATTCTAAACACTAAGTTTTACATCTGTAAACTTTAAAAGTTTTGAGATATAGATACACTCATTTTAAAAATTCACCCCCACCCCATTAATTGGATTTTCCAAAAACAAAAAATAAGTGTTTCTGTATTTTTAAAGGAGATCCCAAATACCAATTTTCAATGTCTTTAATATCTTCAGTTTCTGATATATAAGTATCCGCATTAAAGGCATTCAACCCATTTTTCAGCCTTTTTCACCCCTCCCATTGGGATTTTCCAAAAACAAAAAAATACATGTTTCCTTATATTTAAAGAAGATTCTAAATACCGATTTTTACATCTGTAAACTTTTAAAGTTTCGAGATATAGATACACTCATTTTAAAATTTCACCCCCCTTTTCACCCCCTTAGCGACGGAATATCCAAAAATCCTCTCTTAGTGAGCACCAACATGTTAATATGAATGTATTTCCAAAGTTTAATTTCTTTATGTCCAGTAGTTTTGGCTCGGTGATGATGAATCAGTCAGTCAGTCAGTCAGTCAGTCAGTCAGTCAGTCAGGACATGTTATTTTATATATATAGATTATTGTGAATTAAAATGTAGCCAAGTCATATGCCATTTTTCCTTTCAGTAAATACAGTATTTATAGTCGTATATATTCATCCAATGTCTGATTAAACCTGAGTATGATAAACGTAGCAGATAAGCTACGAATTATATTTGCAGCACTGTACTATGCATCTTTGCAATGACACTATCGACTCCTCTCTTACAAGGTAGTGTAAGTAAAAACTCTCCTGTAGGTTGCAAGATTTAAAGAAAAATAAGAGGATAAAGTAAAACAGAAGAAATGAAGAATGAGATAACAATATAACAAGGGAGGAAAATATTTTTATATTAATAGGAAGGAATCGAAAGTCGAGGAATAAGAGCTAGAATATAATGAAGGAGAATATGAACCAGGCTTATTTTAAAAATAATAGAAAGAATCATAGGAGAACAGGGCACTATGAGGAGAAAAATTAGGACGGTGAAAAGGAGGTAGAACTAGAAAGGGAAGGAATAAAGTAGTATTAACCACCCCAAGAATAAGTGGTGCATGGAATCTGAGATCAAGAAGCAGGTAAAAGGAAAGAGTGAAAGAGAAGTAAGCACAGGAATAAGAAGGATATAAAAATAGGAAGAAGAAATGGACGAAGTGAACTGATGTAAAAGATAGAAAAGATTTAAAAAAGGATGGGAATAAAAAGGGAGAGAGAAAGGGATAGACATAGCTCGAAGAAGTTATAAATGTTGGAAGATTAGTAAGTTAAATGTGAGAAGAGAGAGAGTAGGTGTAATTAAGAAGAAAAAAAAGCAAGTAAGAAAACGGGACAGAGTTGCAAGTGGTGGAAGTCTAATTAGACGAAAAAGAAACTAAATAATAGAAGAAACACAATATTTTCACCCCACACAGACTATTGTAAGTTAGTACAGATAGCTTTCTTTCTTTGCTGCTGATCAAACTTCTAAGTGCCATGAATGGGTCAGTGCTAAGAAACTTGTTATCAGCTGGGCTTCGAAAGGCTGGGAACAGGACGTTAACTTGTTGCTACTTCGAACTCTGTGTACTGCGCTGAGGACAAACTGCTGCAGTTTGCTTGGCCACTCGCCCGGTCGTCGCATTATCACAGGACACGAGAGAGTAGCCAGTGATTGCTAAAAGCACTAAATGTACGTGTTTGTCAGCTGACAAATTCCACTGCTCACTCGTTCCCTTTGCTGGATCAAACGTGCACAAACACAGTAGATAAAGGCTCGCTTGATTTTTGTCCGAGTTCTGGAAGAGAGCACAGAGTGATTGCAGAGTTAGCGCGGGCACTCATACTGGCTAGTTACGTTTCTAATCACGAACTGAAACTAATTACGTCAGTTATTGAAAGTAAGGTCGTGATGAACAACAAAACCCAGTTTTGAGTTTGTTGACCTGAGGCGAACATGGAACTGTAAGAGCTCTGCTTTTATTAGGTACATTAAAAAGATATATTATTATTATTATTATTATTATTATTATTATTATTATTATTATTATTATTATTATTATTATTATTATTATTATTATTATTATTATTATTATTATTGTCTGAGTCCGCCTGACTGGCTGAATGGCCAGCGTTGACGCCTTCTCTTCAGAGGGTCCCGGGTTCGATTCCCAGCCTGATCGTGAATTTTAATCGCGTCTACTTGATTATTCATGCTCGGGGACTGGATATTTGTGTTTGTCTCAACACTTTCCACTTCATATTCAGACAAGCACTACAACACAAAGCACCATGGAAACACGGAATAGTGATTACATCCCTCCATATAGGTTTGGCGTCATGAATGACATCCGGGCGTAAAACAGGCCAAAACTACATGTGCGACACAGTTCACAGCGCGACCCCACAGATGTGGGAAAAGCGTTAGAGGGAGATTATTATTATTATTATTATTATTATTATTATTATTATTATTATTATTATTATTATTATTATTATTATTATTATTATTATTATTATTATTATTATTATTATTATTATTATTATTATTATTTGAATAAGTTTGGGCCACCAGGGGACCAAGGTGTCTGTGCGTCATCTCTGCTCTTGTCGATATTTTCCGCTATGGTTTTTCTTGACAGTGGGTTTGGCTGCTGTTTTCTTCTTCGTCTCTTGAACATTTCTGTTGGCCCAGTAATCCTTTGTTTTCTTGCTGAACTCTATTTTTCGTTACTCGGACCATTTCCTAGTCTCATTGTGATTTGCTTCTGTAAGGGATGTTGGGAAGTGTATAGTTTTAAGAATTAAACGGTATTCAGTTCTGTTAATTAGTATAGCAAGATTATTATTAAGTTTCGCGAGATCCTCCTTTTCAATGTTCACATAGAACAGGCATTAAAGGAAATAAAAGAGGAATTTGAAAAGGAATCACTATCAAAAGAGAGGAAATCGAAACCTTGAAATTTGCCCGTGATATTTTATCTGAGATTGCAGAATATCTCGAGGTCTTGCTGAATGGTATGGACAAGGTCTTGGATAAGAAGTACAAAGGGCACTTGGAAAGTTTTGAAATGTGAGTGAACGCTTTACAGTTTTTCAAAATAATTTCCACCACACTCAATACACTTCTCCACACGTCGAAACCAGTCAATGAACCATCTCTTCCCACTTTTCTTCGGTTACATTTTCACACTCTAGATCCCATGCTGCCAGAAGCTCCTCGTTAGATGCAAAACGCCGCCCATTCAGCTTCATCTTCACTTCTGGGAAGAGTGCGAAATCACATGCGGCAAGGTCAGGACTGTGTGGAGGGTGATCAAGCACAGTCAACCCTGATCTGGCAAGAAAATCCATCGTTACATTAGCACGATGCAACATCCCCTAAGAATTACAGTAAATGACGTTAGGCTACATAACGCCATAGGGTAGGATAAAAGGATAAAAGGAAAAACAAAGAAACAGTACAGAACATCAGGCAACAACCTACACACCAAACGTGGAAGCAAGAAAGTGCGCTGAAAACCCAACCCATATAAAAAACAAGAGGCAAGGATCCCAAGGAAATGCTGAGGCATTCACCAAAAACAACACCAAATTTTCAAAAAAAAATTAATTAATTAATTAACTATAATTAGGTAAATAACATTTACATTAAATTAAATTGAAAAATCTTTAAAACATTGATAAATAAAAATGGAACTTGAAACGAACAGAACAATTAATAGTATAATTAATATTTAGTAAACAAATAATTTAAATGTAAATAAATACAGTTCTCTTTTGAATGATAATATTTCATCAAATAAAAAAGTTATGGTGCACCATTATTAAATTAGTCATAACAAGTTATTAGAACATATACCTTAAATAAAATTGTAAAATTTAATTAAAGTTTTAAAAGGGTTGAATAGCTTAATAGAGAGCTTTTGGTAGTCGCCAGTGAAGGGATCATACACCCGCAAATCTCACATTAACATGGTTCCACCATTCATCTCATAAAATTAAAACATACATATATAATGACCAAAATGTTTAACACAAGCCCGCACTGAATCGGAAATGTTAACACAAATAATTTAAATTTAAATCACAAAAGTCTCATAGCCTAGGTAATCAACAAATACAAAACCCGATATAAATGATTAAGAGAATGAGGCAGTACAAGAGAGTTAATACACGATCTCGCCTCAAGACCAAAAACAACACATTATTATATTCATGACGCCACACACGAAGTTGACGCAATTCCAGACCAGACAATAATGACCAATCAGTTACATAACTGCCTAGTCACAATGCGATAGCAACAACAATCGGAAGAAGAGATAAGGACCCCAATGTCAGATCGCTCACACTAGGGCTGTCCAAAGCCCTCAATGAAAACCCGTTATGTTACAAGAATATTACCTTTTAAAATAATTGCAGGGATAAGCCCATTTAATGAGAACAATAATATAGTGAACACACGCAGTAATGATTAAAATATACGATCTTAACCCTAAGTATATGAACCAAAGAAAAATTAAAATTAACGAACTTTAATAATAATACAAAAACTGTGATGATTAGTGCTTGCGTAGTACTTAGGTCGAAACACGGGCATGAGAAAGCCGAAACACACATAAAGATGAGCTAATAAAACAGATGAGAATGACAACACAAAAGTAAATACCGTTACGTGCACCAAAAACGCAGCGACAGCGATATACCCATCCAGAAAATAACACAGCAAAACACACAAATATGCAGGAAAACAAATATATCCAAGGGAAAAATCAAATTTAGCAAGGCAAAGGAAAATTTCAAACGTTACCGAAACAACAATGGCATCAACTTTTACACACGACACTCACTAGAAGTTTGAACGCCATACAACACAAATACCTAGACACAATCAGATCACAAAAAATACACAAACTAAAATTTAAACGACACATGAAGGTAAAATAACATTAACAGAATAAATCATAAAAGGTAACTCCGTGTTTTGATCTAATACTACTGCACTCAAAAAAGCAATAAAATAAAACCTTAATATCAAAATATAATACTTTCCGTTATGTTAGAAGCTGGAAAGCTAGCCATGACTACAGTAACCGTCCACTCGCAAGCAAGTCTAACAGTCTACAGCCACCTTCCTAGGTAGGCCACCAGTAGCGACACTGTCTAGCACTGCATATGCGCTCTGGCGAGCAAAGTCAGTACACAATCCAAGTTCCAATTGTCACACACAGATGGCGTAAGCGTACGTTGTACAACTCGATACACACGTATTAGTAACACATAGGCCAAGTGCACACGGCATATACCACAGGAGATGAGCCGTGCCCACAAGACACGCAATTAAATCTGTCTCGTATAATGTTCATATTCCAAATAATATTTTGTATATTTTACATTATTAACGCCCCAACGATGTGCTGGAGCATTGTCGTGATGCAAGAGCAAAGTGTTGAGCAGTGACCTTGGATGGAGCTGCTTGAGAGACTGGATGACCTGAGGCAGACAAGTCTCTCTGTACCACTTCGCTGTAACTGTCCTTTGTGTTTCTAGCACAACCCGAGTCATTTAGTGAATAATACTGCAATCATCCTTTTCTTCACTGATCTTGACTTTCGCACAGTCACAGAAGTACCCTCATCTTCAAGTAGCCACACGTTGTCCCGGGATTTTGTTGGGACATCGTATTAATAAAGCCAAGTTTCGTCACCTGTAGCGATGCTATTGACGTTACGCGGATTCGGAATTATTTGATAGGATAGTCAGCTATGTGGGAAACGACATGGAAAGAAATGTGATTGTAGCGGGAGATCTGAATTTGCCAGATGTCAATTGGGAAGGAAATGCGAACGACAGGAAGCATGACCAACAAATGGCAAATAAGTTAATATGGGAAGGACAGCTGATTCAGAAAGTGATGGAACCAACCAGAGGGAAAAATATCCTGGATGTCGTGCTGATAAAAACAGATGAGCTCTATAGGGAAACTGAAGTAATAGATGATATTAGTGATCATGAAGCTGTTTTTGTGGTAGTTAAAAATAAATGTGATAGAAAGGAAGGTCTTAAAAGTAGGACTGTTAGGCAGTACCATATGGCTGATAAAGCAGGTACGAGGCAGTTTCTAAAAAGTAACTAAGATCGGTGGAAAACGGTAAATAAAAATGTAAACAGACTCTGGGATGGGTTTAAAGAAACTGTTGAGAAATGCGAAAACAGGTTTGTACCTTTAAGGGTGGTAAGGAATGGTAAAGACCCACCTTATTATAATAGAGAAATAAAGAGACTAAGAAGGAGGTGCAGACTGGAAAGAAATAGAGTTAGAAATGGCTGTGGAAGTAAGGAGAAATTGAAGGAACTTACTAGAAAATTGAATCTAGCAAAGAAGGCAGCTAAGGATAACATGATGGCAAGCATAATTGGCAGTCATACGAATTTGAGTGAAAAATGGAAGGGTATGTATAGGTATTTTAAGGCAGAAACAGGTTCCAAGAAGGACATTCCAGAATAATTAATGAACAAGGGGAGTGTGTATGTGAGGATCTTCAAAAGGCAGAAGTATTCAGTCAGCAGTATGTAAAGATTGTTGGTTACAAGGATAATGTCCAGATAGAGGAGGAGACTAAGGCCAAAGAAGTAATAAAATTTACATATGATAACAATGACATTTACAATAATATACAAAAGTTGAAAAGTAGAAAAGCGGCTGGAATTGATCAGATTTCTGGGGATATACTAAAGACAATGGGTTGGGATATAGTACCGTATCTAAAGTACTTATTTGATTATTGTTTGGTCGGAGGAGCTATACCAGATGAATGGAGAGTTGCTATAGTAGCCCCTGTGTATAAAGGAAAGGGTGATATACATAAAGCTGAAAATTACAGGCCAGTAAGTTTGACATGCATTGTATGTAAGCTTTGGGAAGGCATTCTTTCTGATTATATTAGACATGTTTGTGAAATTAATAACTGGTTCGATAGAAGGCAATTCGGTTTTAGGAAAGGTTATTCCACTGAAGCTCAACTTGTAGGATTCCAGCAAGATATAGCAGATATCTTGGATTCTGGAGGTCAAATGGACTGTATCGCGATTGACCTGTCTAAAGCATTTGATAGGGTGGATCATGGGAGACTACTGGCAAAAATGAGTGCAATTGGACTAGACAAAAGAGTGACTGAATGGGTTGCTATATTTCTAGAAAATAGATCTCAGAGAATTACAGTAGGTGAAGCTTTATCTGACCCTGTAATAATTAAGAGGGGAATTCCTCAAGGCAGTATTATCGGACCTTTATGTTTTCTTATATATATAAATGATATGAGTAAAGGAGTGGAATCGGAGGTAAGGCTTTTTGCGGATGATGTTATTCTCTATAGAGTGATAAATAAGTTACAAGATTGTGAGCAACTGCAACATGACCTCGAAAATGTTGCGAGATGGACAGCAGTTAATGGTATGTTGATAAACAGGGTTAGAAGTCAGGTTGTGAGTTTCACAAATAGGAAAAGTCCTCTCAGTTTTAATTACTGCGTTGATGGGGTGAAAGTTCCTTTTGGGGATCATTGTAAGTATCTAGGTGTTAATATAAGGAAAGATCTTCACTGGGGTAATCACATAAATGGGATTGTGAATAAAGGGTACAGATCTCTGCACATGGTTATGAGGGTGTTTAAGGGTTGTAGTAAGGATGTAAAGGAGAGGGCATATAAGTCTCTGGTAAGACCCCAAGTAGAGTATAGTTCCAGTGTATGGGACCCTCACCAGGATTACCTGATTCAAGAACTGGCAAAAATCCAAAGAAAAGCAGCTCGATTTGTTCAGGGTGATTTCCGACAAAAGAGTAGCGTTACAAAAATGTTGCAATGTTTGGGTTGGGAAGAATTGAGAGAAAGAAGAAGAGCTGCTCGACTCAGTGGTATGTTCCGAGCAGTCAGCGGAGAGGTGGCGTGGAATGACATTAGTAGACGAATAAGTTTGAATGGCGTTTATAAAAGTAGGAAAGATCACAATATGAAGATAAAGTTGGAATTCAAGAGGACAAACTGGGGCAAATATTCATTTATAGGAAGGGGAGTTAGGGATTGGAATAACTTACCAAGGAAGATGTTCAATTAATTTCCAATTTCTTTGAAATCATTTAGAAAAAGGCTAGGAAAACAACAGATAGGGAATCTGCTACCTGGGCGACTGCCCTAAATGCAGATCAGTTTTGATTGATTGATTGATTGATTGATTGATTGATTGATTCATTCATTTCCAAACTGTTTTAGCATTATCCGGCACCATTTCACTCGATGTGCCCTTTGTTCCGCTGAAAACGAATGGGGCAGCCAAAGGGAACAAACCTTTCTAACATGGAGATGGTCGTGTAGAATTGAATTAACAGCTGGTGCAGGGATGTGGAGGGTCTCTTCTACCTGCCGATATGTCAACCACCTCTCTTGCTGCAATATTTTCCTCACAGCTTCAATGTTTTCCTCAGTCACTGATTCAGACGGTCGCCCAGAACGAGGATCGTCTTCAACCCCAAAATTTCCCCTCTAGAACTCTTTGTACCAGCGGAAAATTGTTGTCCGATGTGGACAGTCTTCCCCCAGCCCAGGAGTCATTTCCTCCAGGCACTGATCAACAGTTAATCCACGAGCAAAACTGTAGCGGATAATTGCGTGATATTCACCTTTAGACCACACTCACATCTTAACTTGCTTTCAATCCCACTGCTTGGTAACAACTGGTGAGAAGGTCGCGCCTTGCTGTCTTCTAGACCGGTTTTCACCCCTCTTTTCATACCTCACCATAACAGGGGTGTCCAGCCAACCGTTTTTGCGTATTTCAAAACTTTCCTGTGTCCTTTGTACAAGATGAAAATAAATAAGTCCAAAACAAAAGTAGCGGAGTGCCGTTGAATGAAGGCAGGCGATACAGGAAATATTAGATTAGGAAATGAAGTCTTAAAGGAAGTAGATGAATATTCTTACTTGGGTATAAAATAACTAAAGATGGCAGAAGTAAGGAGGACATAAAATGCAGACTAGCACAAGCAAGGAAGGCATTTCTTAAAGAAAATAAATTTGCTCACTTCAAACATTGATATAGGAATTAGAAAGATGTTTCTGAAGCGTGGCATTGTATGGAAGTGAAACATGGACGGTAACCAGCTAAGAAAGAAAGAGAATAGAAGCTTTTGAAATGTGGTGTTATAAAGGAATGCTGAAGTGAGATGGTAGATCGAATCACGAATGAAGAGACACTGAATCGAGTTGGTGAGAGGAGATTGATTTGGCTAAATTTGACGAGAGGAAGTGATAGAATGAGAGGACACATCTTAAGGCACCCAGGACTTGTTCAGTTGGTTTCTGAAGGAAGTGTAGGTGGTAAGAACGGTAAGGGTAGACGTAGGTATGAATTTAACAAAACAGATTAGAGCAGATATAGGATGGGATAGTTACGTAGAAATGAAAAGTTTAGCGCAGTATAGGGTGGCATGGAGGGCTGCATTAAACCTGTCTATGGACTGATGACTTAAGCAACAACAACCACTTTTCCTACCTGCTCGATCCATAGGGAACCACTGGCTTGCTAATTTGAAAATCGTAGAGGACCGTCTGTAAGAATCCATTGTGTTCAGATGTACACAGGATGCCAGCTGTCTTCTTCTGAGTTCCTTGTTGTTAGAAGAGTTCACGGTTTGGATTTTACCGTCGATTTCCATCTTATAGGATCGTTTGTCCTACTATCTTCCTCAGGATATTCCTTTCTTTTACTTCGAGGGCTCTTCTTACACACACAGTAGGTACTCTGGTGCGTAAAAGATTTCCTGGACACAATACACATTTATACTGATACAAGTAATATAACAGTTACAATAACAATATTGTATGTCTGTCCTTTTGTCCCGAGGTTGGTTTACTCGTACCATACCATAACTATTCCGGAAAGCTTGCACAGCTCTCTGGCCGCATTAAATGGAGCTGAGACTTGGACTCTGACTAGCAGGCAAGAGAGTAGAATTCAAGCCAGTGGGATGAAATTCCTAAGAAGTATGATAGGAAAAACAAGGAAAGACAGAGTGAGAAATGAATATGTTAAGAAGGAAGTTGGGATATGAAAGGTAAATGAGAGAGCTGAAATAATAAACTAAGGTGGTTTGGACATGTAAAGAGGATGGAGGAAAATATAATTCCAAGAGAGGTGCTGGAGGAAAAGTGCGAGGGTAAGAGAGCAAGGGGAAGACTTAGAACAATGTGGATTGAATCAATGAAGTGTGGCCAAGAAGACGAAATTCCGAAAGGGACAAGATCGTGGAAAAGGAATGGTGGAATGAAAGACGATGATGGAGAAATGCGGACCCGGCAAGAGCTGGATAAGAGGAAATGATGTACCATTTCGTGATAAGGAGTGGGAGATGAGATGAGATTAAATTATATGGTATATTTTACAGACCGGATGCCCTTCCTGACGCCATCCTCAGGTGAGGAACTAATGATGTTGAATGAATTTGGACACGGAAACGACAGTGGCTTGTGAATAGGAACTCTCCCATCATTCGCCTGGAAGTAAACACGAAGAAACCACAGAAAACTTCTCTCAGGGTAGCTAAGGGTGGGATTCGAACCACTCGTCTCTCGACTGCAGACCTCGGCTATATAGCCGTGGTGCGTTAAACTAGCGCGGCCACTCTACTCGTTAATAATAATAATAATAATAATAATAATAATAATAATAATAATAATAATAATAATAATAATAATAATAACAAAGTCGATGCAATATAAACGGGATTTTTGTTCCTGAACATCAACAGTTGGTAGAACTGGCTCCGCGCTTCTGCCAGCCTTAGGCGGGACCGTTAGGAGTGGGGAGAGTTTGCTGTTAGGTACTTCTCGCCCTATCGTCCTTAACGCTCACGATGTCGGAGCAACGGGTGCACCCTTCCATTACGCAACGCATAATTATAAAATTTCTTGCTGTGAAGGAGTTCCAGCTGCGGAAATTTGCTAGATATGGACTGCACAGTTCGGTGATGCAAACATTGTCAAGGACGCGTGTGTTTGCCGGGCATAAAGAGTTCAAGGAATGTCGAGAATGTGTGAACCGCCGTCCTCGGACCAAAGTTACACAAGAAAACATTCGTGCGGTTAAAGACGACGGACGTGCATGCTGCTTACTACTGCGGGCTGTGGAACAAAGCGAGGGTTGCTGCAAAAGACGAGACCAACCGATTCGACAGGTCATCCTCCTCTACGATAATGCGCGGCCCCATACTGCTGCTCTAACTGTCTCCAAGCTACAGGAAATGCACTGGACTACACTTGATCATCCTCCTTAGAGCCCGGACAAGGGAAGAAACTGTTCCGAGATGGTTTCTGGAGATACATGCTGATATGGAGAGAGTAGGCATTAGTCATGAAGATATCCAAAACAGGAACCGCTTTCGACAATTAGTTTGAGGCTTCAGAGGCTTCCGAGAAAGAGGAGAAAGGAAATCTTCAAAAGTGATATGTTTTCACAAGAAAGAAGGAAGCAGATAAGCCAACGAAGATCAAAGCCAGGGGAGGGAAAAGATGATCCAGGATACCGTAGTTGTTACTGCGTGGTCCATGGTGGCCAGAATCGAACAGAAGAAGAACTACTTTTGTACGGTTTTCGTAGATGCTAAGGTGCCGGAATTTAGTCCCTCGGGAGTTCTTTTTTAAGTGCCAGTAAATGTACCGACACGAGGCTGAAGTATTTGAGCAACTTTGGATACCACTGGACTGAGTCAGTTTCGAACCTGCCAAGGAAAGTCCTTCAACCCTCTTAGCCATTCAGCCCAGATGATTCACTTCCAAGTATAATACTGTTACGATGTGCTTTATTTTTCGGCTGATTTATGGATGTATTACTCAAAAATAGTTTCGGCAGACTGAAGAAGCTAACAGTAATAAATGATCTGAGCCGAAATCGAAAAGAGATGGCTTCAGATATTACAAAAGACAGCTAAATAACAGGTGCAGTGTAATCATTCCAGATTTGGGAAGCTTGATAACTTCCAGCGGAAGCTGTACAGAGGAGGTGAGGCGCAGAATATCCATGGGAAAGAGGGCTTGCGGGAGTGAAAGGTTTGCTGACAGCTAGATGCATACCAATTACGGCGACACTCCGGATATAAAAATATATGTTTACATGATGCATGGATTTTCACGAAACTTTATGGGAATGTCACCTTTATAAAAGTAGAGATATCACGAACATTTCTTTCACATACAATTAATAGCTTTCCAAAATATTTTTTTAAAATTTTTAATTCCAATTTTTATGAAAATTAATTAACATGTTAATGAAAATTTGTAATTGGGTAGATAATACTTCTTTTGAAAGCAGTTTTCTGTAGATAATTTATGTAAGGAGATATATCGTACTAAAGTTTCTGTAATTTTTACGTTCTAAAATTTTGGACTTAAAAGTCCCTACTACTTGGAAAAATTCTGCTATGAAAAATTCTATATGCAGGTTTCTTAATGTAGCTGTGATACATATACCATACAAAATGTGTTACATTTGACTGAATATTATGGGAGAAAATGGGATTTAAATATAAAATTACAGTTGGCAAACAATGCACTATTAGAGTGACAAATTGTTTGAATTCAGTGAAATAACTTCGTGACAAGGAAAAAGAAACTCAGTCATTTCAATTTCAGTTATTAAAAAATATTTAACCAAAATGACCAAAAATCAATTTTGTTCCGTATTGTCGTCTTAAACTTAGGAAGAGCTTTGTCAAATGTTTAGTATGGAGTGTGGTGTCTTAAGGTTCTGAAACGTGGACAGTCAGACAGAAAGAACAAAAATACCTAGAAAGCTTTGAAATGTGGTTGTGGAGAGGAATGTAGAAAGTGAAATGGACCGATAGAGTGAGAAAGGAGGAGGTGCTGAGCATGGTAACTTCATGATGATGATACAGAAGAGGAAAACATATATATAAATATATAAATGATATGAGTAAAGGAGTGGAATCGGAGATAAGGCTTTTTGCGGATGATGTTATTCTGTATAGAGTAATAAATAATTTACAGGATTCTGAGCAACTGCAACGTGACCTCGATAATGTTGTGAGATGGACAGCAGGCAATGGTATGATGACAAATGCGGTTAAAAGTCAGGTTGTGAGATTCACAAATAGGAAAAGTCCTCTCAGTTTTTAATTACTGCGTTGATGGGGTGAAAGTTCCTGTTGGGCATCATTGTAAGTATCTGGGTGTTAATATAAGGAAAGATCTTCATTGGGGTAATCACATAAATGGGATTGTAAATAAAGGGTACAGATCTCTGCACATGGTTATGAGGGTGTTTAGGGGTTGTAGTAAGGATGTAAAGGAGAGTGCATATAAGTCTCTGGTAAGACCCCAACTATAGTATAGTTCCAGTGTATGGGACCCTCACCAGGATTACCTGATTCAAGGACTGAAAAAATCCAAAGAAAAGCAGCTCGATTTGTTCTGGGTGATTTCCAACAAAAGAGTAGCGTTACAAAAATGTTGCAATGTTTGGGTTGGGAAGAATTGAGAGAAAGAAGAAGAGCTGCTTGACTAAGTGGTATGTTCCGAGCTGTCAGTGAAGAAATGGCGTGGAATGACATTAGTAGACGAATAAGTCTGAGTGGTGTCTTTAAAAGTAGAAAAGATCACAATGTGAAGATGAAGTTGGAATTCAAGAGGACAAACTGGGGCAAATATTCATTTATAGGAAGGGGAGTTAGGGATTGGAATAACTTACCAAGGGAGATGTTCAATAAATTTCCAATTTCTTTAAAATCATTTAGGAAAAGGCTAGGAAAGCAACAGATAGGGAATCTGCACCTGGGCGACTGTCCTAAATGCAGATCAGTATTGATTGATTGATTGATTGATTGATTGATTGATTGATTGATTGATTGATTGATTGATTGATTGATTGATTGATTGATTGATTGATCGATCTTGAATTGGTCACATATTACATAGAAATTGTCTGGTACAGAGAATCATGGAGGGAAAAGTTGAAGGTAAACGACGGAGAGGAAGAAGAATGTTTCAATGCTGACAGATGTGAAGAGAGGAAGAAGTTGCAAGCAAATGAAGGAAGATACTCAGGACAGAGAGAAATGGAGGACATCTAGTTGACACCTGAAAGAAGAAGAAGTATGATTAAGGTTACAAAAGGCAGTAGTATTACTGAAGCTTCTCGTATGGATATGAATAATAATTCTCTTTACGCTAGTTGACGACTGAGTAGTGGTAGCTAGTTGAACCCAAGAAAGAAATAACGCTCTGACTTAGAAGACCAACGATCCATTTACCGGAATAAACTTTATACTTTTACCTAGTTTAACTAGCTTCCTTACTTGATGCACTCAGCCAGCCGTGAACGGAGGACCTGGGGTATTTCCTCCCTCGGAGAAGTTTCTCACTGAATTAGGGTCATTGAGGCGTGGCACTGATCACATCATCTCATCTTCTGCTGCGCTGCTGGGGTCCGTATGGGCCACTAGTTGAGCTTCAATTACTTAATAATGGTCCATTTCCCGAAGTTGTTAACAGCTAAGTTGGATAACTTATTTTGTCATATGGAAGCATATGAAATATACAGGGTGAATCACACAAAACATGCACCCCAATTATTTATGAAATTGAAGATAAATTATTAATGTGCTGTTTTCACAGAAATGAAATGTAACCAGGATTCATCATTGTACCATGAGCAGACAATTAAGGATTTTACCAACCTGTTTCAAGGAATGGAATTCATACAAATGTAGAAATTAATTCAGGTTTTTTCCTAGTGTTCTTGCCATGATGAGCAAGAAAAATAAGATTATATTATATTTGGTTCATAATTTTTAATTACAGTTGTATTATAAGGTTATAATGTTTTCATTGTCTTTAAGTTACCGGCTTTAATGCAATAATAATGGAATAATTGATGTATGGGTGTTTATTAATTTCAGTATTTAGACATTTTCATGGATTTCAAAGAAGTTCTTTTACAAAATTGATGTGATGAAAGGAAACTACATATGAGCTTACTAACTTTACCGCCTCGGCCAGGCAACTCCATAGGCGGGAACTGAAAAATATAAACAGTCTCTGTGGCAAAATGGTCCCATATTATCTTAGAAAGTTACGTTTGACATTAACAAAATAAAACTAGAGAAAATTAGAACGTCAATGGTGGATACTAATACAGGTAGTTTATGAGCCATAGTAGTTTGAAAATTGTAAATACTGACAGTTGTCTGCTCCAACCCGCTGTTTACTTGCGAGACTATGATGTTCTTATGTTTGTTTCCTTCACGTTACACTGATATCACTGCGACTTCCTTTAAAATTGCCTTGTGGCATTTCAAAAAGTTGGCCGAGTTGGAAGATTGTATTCACCAAAGCTGAACAAGCCGAGATTTTAATGCTAGAGACCGAGTAAGTGACTGTGCGCTTTGAGTCACTTATTCGGGAGATTGTGGGTTCGAACCCCACTGTCGGCAACCCTGAAGTTGGTTTTCCTTGATATCTCAAATCTTCCACACGAGGAAAATTAACACTTTAATGGAACCACCGGTCGTAGAGACCAGGAATAAATTTTATTCTATCAATACTGATCTGCATTTAGGGCAAATTCCCTGCCTGTTGTTTTCCTATACTTTTCTTAAATGTTGGAAACGAAATTGGAAATTTATTGAACATCCCCCTTGGTAAGTTATTCCAACACCTAACTCTCCTTCTTTAAACTAATATTTACCCGAATTAGTCCTCTTAAATTCTAACTTTATCTTCATGTTGTGATCTTTCCTACTTTTAAAGATATCACCCAAATTTATCCGTCTACTAATGTCATTCCACACCATCTCTCCGCTCACAGCTTGGAACATACCACTTAGTCGAGCAGCTCGCCTCCTTTCTCCCAAGTCTTCCCAGCGCAAACTTTGTAACATTTTTGTAACGCTACTCTTTTGTCGGCAACCACCCAGAACAAATTGAGCTGCTTTAGGATTTTTTCCAGTTCTTGAATCACGTAATCCTGGTGGGGGTCCCATACACTGGAACCATACTCTAGTTGGGGTCTTACCAGAGACTTATATGCACTCTCCTTTATATCCTTACTACAACCCCTAAACACTTACATAACCATGTGCGTAGATCTGTACCCTTTATTTACAATCCCATTTATATGATGCCTCAATGAAGATCTTTCCTTATATTAACACCTAGATACTTACAATGATCCCCAAAAGGAACTTTCACATCCTCAATGCAATAATTAAAACTGAGAGGATTTTTCCTATTTGTGAAACTCACAACCTGACTTTTAACCCCGTTTATCAACATAACATTGACTTCAGTCCATCTCACAGCATTATCGAGATCATTCTGCAGTTGCTCACAATCTTGTAACTTATTTATTAATCTCTACAGAATAGCATCATCCTCAAAGCGCCTTATCTCTGATTACACTTCTTTACTCATATCATTTATATATAAGAAAACATAAAGATGCCTCAAGGACTAACTGAACGAGGTCTGGTGTACTAAGATATATCTTACCTTTTTACCTCTTTTTCATCTGAATTCTCGCCAAATCGTTTTCTTCTCACCAATTCGATTCTGTATATCAACATTCGTGAATCGATCTGCCCTGAGGAACTCCCCTCTTAATTATTACACGGTCAGATAAAGCTTCGCCCACTCTAATTCTCTCAGATCTCTCCACATCAACTGATGATAAGGGCTCATAGTTCTCTTCAAAAACACTCATCAACATTTTCTACTGTCAATATTTCACTCATCTTGCACATAATTTAATAACCCTAAGTTTTTTCAAGCACTAGTTTCATCTTTTCATTTAATTTCCTCTCTCTTTAAGACGTGATGGATGACGTAATGATAAATCGAATTGAGAATGGTCGGAAAAAATTTGAAGTTGCAAAAAAAACAGCTGTTAAAACCTGAAAAGGACCAATAAGCCATAACACACCGAAAAAGGCAAAAAAATTGACAAATAAAACTCTCCATTTTCTGGCCTATAATGACCCAGAATGAATATGAATAATCTATTGCGCCTCGTCTTCGGGGACTCGAGAAACAAAGTACTTTTCATCAATTCCCGAGCCCTGGTTATGTCCTAGGTTCAGTTTTTCCGTCGTTAACTTCAGCTTCCCTTCTAATCAAACAAGGAGCTGTTCCATCCGGCCATTGTACTTCGGTATTGGTCTGAGGCAGCCTATGACGAGATTGCGTACGGTCCACCAACTTAGAGTACGTGGATCGCCCCCATACAGGGCAGGCATATTCCAGCAAGGCGAACATATACAACAAATTGCCACACGTCATGTTGTTCACTGAGTATGTGTTGATATAATTAATACATTCGTAATTCACGTCCTGGTTTTCATTAATCTATATGAGGTTGTTTGTCTCGTTAAATAGCGATGTAATTATAAATGTGACGAAATACAGTGCCGTGCGGTTTTCATAGCGACCGCTCAGTAAACAAAGCCGACCTTTAAATCAATGTTTAATGCTCAGCACCGTCCATAACGCAAACTACTAACAAATTACATTTTTCTCTTTATCAACAAACTGACACATTGTAGCATATTTGTATTATATAGAATATTGCCTTTCCATTTTTTTTACATTTTTGTATGCTCCATGATTTTATTTTGGAAATACCGCAAAAATTGCATTTGAAATATAATATAGAGATCAGAATACGTATTGTCCTACGTCGTGCTGCAATGGTTAAACTGACTAAGATCTGGCAGTACCGGGCAATATCCAAAGCTACGAAGATGCGCTTGGTGGAATCACTAGTGTTGTCAGTCCTGTTAATGCTAGAGAAAAAAAGTCGAATTGATGCCTTTGAGATGTGGTGTTGGCCGAGAATGTTGCGTGTACCCTGGACGGAAAAAAGGACCAATGTTTCCATTCTGAACGAAGTGAGCATCAAGAAACGTGAGTACCTCTTTTTCATAAGAGAAAGAGAGAACTTGGGAGAGACCATTTTGCAAGGCAAAGCTGAAGGCAGTAGACCATGAGGTAGAAGAGCAAGTAGACGGTTACATCAGGCGAAGAAGGCCAGTGGCCTGCTTCAGATCATGTTAAAGAAAGCCGAAAACCGCTCTGGATTGAGGCATCTCGTCAAGACTGTAACGCAGAAATGAGAGAGTTGTAAGTTCTCGACGCTCAGCAATGACCAAAACGACTAATTATGATGATGATTTAATAATAAAATGCAGTTTTCATTAACCTACCATAATTTTTAAAAAGATTATTGTTTTTTAGTCATCATCTTCCTTCAATTAAAGATCTGGATACAACAACGGCATTAATAAATGCAAGTTATTTTGAGAAAATGAAAGACGAATGTTTAAAATTCTGTAACTAAACAATAATTTCAAATGTAATTTTATATATTACACAAATGAATAATAAACTCTATTGCCATAAAGCAGCAGGAATAGGCGAAATTAGACGTGAAATGATGAAGTATAGTGGGAAGGCCTCATAGAAGAATAAGTGTGGCATGGGGTGTTGAAAGGGTACATTCGGATTGGACATAAACCGTAATTGCACCTAACTATAAGCAAGGGAACAGGAAGGACTGCAACAATTATCGAGGTGTATCATTAATTAGCATACAAGGCAAAGTATTCACTCGCATTTGTGAAGGGACGGTGCGATCAATAGTTGAGAGGAAGTTGGATGAAAATCAGTGTGGTTTAAGACCACAGAGGGGCTGTCAGTATCAGATTTTCAAAATGCGCCAGGTAATTGAAAAATGTTATGAGAGGAATAAACAGCTGTGTTTATGTTTCGTAGATCTAGATAAAGCATATAACAGGGTACCGAGGGAAAAGATGTTCGCCATACTGGAGAAGTATGGGATCAAGAGTAGATTATTAAAATCAATCAAAGGCATTTATATTGACAATTGGGATGCAGTGAGAATTGATTGTCATATGAGTTCTTGGTTCAGGGTACTGCTACCATAAAACCCCCGCCATTGCCCCATACGACAGCATCACTGTTCCCAAAATTTCTGGCTACCACCATATAGCACCATACGCCAAGGCGTTCGATGGTATAGGACCTTTTCAGTCTAGAGTCAAATGCCACCTCATAGAGAAAGCGAAGACAAATAAACTTCAAGGTGTTGTTGTTGTTGTTAGTCGTTTAGTCGCTTTCGACTCTCCGTGACCCCATAGACCAAAGTGCGCCATTTATTCCTGTGGTATACTATTTTCCGAAGTCTTTCTAAATTGAGAGCCGTGGCTTCCTTGATGTCATCAATCCACCTCATCCGTTGTCGCCCTCTTCTCCTGTTACCATCAGTCTTCCCCAGCATTAAAGTCTTTTCCAGTGAATCATGTTTTCTCATGATATGACCGAAGTACTTTAGTTTTTGCCTGAGTATTTGACCTTCCAGTGAACAGCCTGGGTTGATTTCCTGTAATATGGACTTATTAGATCTCTTCGCAGTCCACGGAACTCTAAGGAGTTTTCTCCAACACCATAGTTCAAATGCATCTATTCTTCGGTGCTCAGCCTCTCTTACTGTCCAGGTTTCGCTTCCATACATTGATACTGGGAAGACCATAGCCTTCGCTATACGAATCTTCGTTCTTAAAGTTACGTCTCTACTCTTGAAAACGTTATCAAGGTTGGCCATTGCCTTCCTCCCAAGGAGCAAGCGTCTCTTAATTTCATGGCTGCAATCGCCATCAGCAGTTATTTTGGAGCCCAAGTAGATGAAACTAGGAAAAACCTCCATTGTTTCACCATTTATATGCCAGGAGGTGATAGGTTTAGTTGCCATGATCTTTGTTTTCTTGACATTCAACCGTAGTCCAGCTTTTGCACTTTCTTCTTTCACCTTCGTTAGTAGATACTTAAGTTGTTCTTCACTTCCTGCCAACAGGGTGGTGTCATCAGCATATCTAAGGTTATTTATATGTATCCCACCAATTTTAGCTCCAGTTTCTGTTTCATATAATTTGGCATTCCTCATCACATACTCTGCATATAAGTTGAATAAGTAAGGTGACAATATGCAGCCTTGACGTACACCTTTCTCAATCTTGACCCATTCAGTTGTTCCATATAGGGTTCTCACCGTAGCTTCCTGATCAGAGTAGAGATTTCTCATAAGGCAAATAAGATGATCTGGTACTCCCATAGTCTTGAGTACTTGCCACAATTTATTGTGGTCGACACAGTCAAAGGCTTCAGCATAGTCAATAAAGCATAAGTATAGGTCTTTCTGGAATTCTCTTGCTTTCTCCATAATCCAGCGAGTATTAGCAATTTGATCTCTGGGTTCCTCTGCCTTTGCGGAAATCGGCTTGTTCTTCAGGTAGTTCTCGATCTACATACTGCCGAAGCCTATTTTGCAGGATCTTGAGCATAACCTTACTAGCATGCGATATAAGTGCGATTGTTCGGTAGTTTGAACATTCTTTAGCGCTGCCCTTCTTTGGAATTGGGATGAACACTGAGTTTTTCCAATCTTTTGGCCACTGCTGGGTTTTCTATATTTGCTGACATATTGAATGTAGCACTTTCACAGCATTCTCTCCTAGGATTTTGAACAGTTCTGCTGGGATTCCATCGTAACCACTTGCTCTTCCGAATGTGCAAGGATCAACTGCACTCCTCCGTTCCATAGA
The DNA here is from genome assembly GCF_040414725.1 of Anabrus simplex. Classification (NCBI taxonomy): domain Eukaryota; kingdom Metazoa; phylum Arthropoda; class Insecta; order Orthoptera; family Tettigoniidae; genus Anabrus; species Anabrus simplex. The sequence continues at coordinate 32,374,385 of NC_090265.1, read as the reverse complement.
ATCAAAGCAACGGCCTCCCAGGGCCACGGTGCGTTAGGGCATAAGATCTGAATACAACACTAAACTAACTTAAAGGCATCAATGAACGGAGGAAAATTATTCTCATTACAGGCTTTCTCCACTATTAGAAGAAACACATTATCTATGCTAAAATCGGAGACAACTTGGAGCGGTCGCCTAACAAATTAACTATACTACTAATTAATAAACAAAAAATAACCTAACACTGGTGGGAAAATCACAACCAATAAATGAAATTAGACACATGTCGGGTCTGAAATCGAACCCACATCGCAATTAACCCGATGACAAAATAACCCGACAGAACCCGTCCTCGAATTCATACAAAAACATTAAACATATCTCAAAGAGCATATTCAAAAAATATGTACACAGATTTTATAAACAGAAGTATAAACAATAAACACATGTGACTGGCTGTACAAAAGAACTTGTGTGTGACGAAAATCCAAGGTCTGCCTTGGACTTCGAACCAGTGGTCTCCAGGATGCCATCGACAAACGGGTCTCTAAAAATTTTCTATCTCAATTATTCATAAGATAAACGAACAATACAATACTGGCCTTCCAGTTATTTAATTTCTTTACAGAAATAAACATGAACAAGTTAAAAATATCCTCTAAATGCAATCGCATTTATGCGAGACCTCAAGCATTCAGTCTTAGTGGACAAGCTTAAACAATATTCTTGGCAGTGTCCCTTCTAACAAGCGCAGAACCACACCTAGTAATGGCTGGCGGGAGATCACTTCTTTTAAATTCATTCAAGGCGAGACGAAAGGTCTCCCTGAAAAAACATCGTGGTAAATATATATCATTTCAACTGATATCCTCTTATCATATTCCATAGCTCCATTGGCTTATTCGTTCTCTGCCCGCTTACAATTCTTTACCTAAATATCAAGCCAATATTCATCTTTTCAGTATCACATCCATAAACTTAGGATATCCAGGTTCACATCCAGTCGATTGCATAAAATATCAGCCTATGTTTTCCTACAGTTTGAACTCAGACAAAAATCTCAAATGGATTTAATCTTATCCATATTTTTATTATAATATTAAAAAAAGCGTATACTTGTTGACATAAAAGGAAAAGTATACCTAAACATGAGAGGGCGTCCGTTCGTGTCCAGGCTTGTCACAACTTACACAAATAATTAATAGAGCCATCTATATATTCTACTCATGCACAATTACATTAAAACAAGAGTGCCCTTCTATGCCTATGATTATTATGCCAATACTGGCATTGTGAACACACTATCGCCATGCATTACCAAAAATAGATCGAATATTCCATATAACAAAAATATACATTTTACGGTTTGAAATCATCAATAAAACAAATCTATATTTTGCCCTTCCTATCTAAAACACTCTCAGCCTTTCTGATCTTTCATCGTTAAATCATGCACATGCGTTGGGTTAAATTTACATTTTATAGGCCCGAAATTTTAGCCCATATTACAGAATTTCCATTCCCATCTAGATGAATATATTTAAAACAATATGAAGACCACTCACAAGTCTCTCCCTAATTCAAAAATACATTCAATTTACATTACTAATCTACCTTATGTGATCTACATTTTATATACCCGTGCAATTTACTCTGATAATATTTAAATTTGATGTACTCATCGTCATGTCGAGAAATCCATGGTTCGGTCCTCGGAAAGGCCCTTGACGTCGTTTAGCCTCTCATGGTGTTGACGTGGATCACAGGTTCGAATCCTCTTCTGGTCCTGCTGAGCACGCTCATAATCCCAGTGTCCTCTTCTTCACTGTAACAAGTCTAATGACGTTGAATTAAGCTGCGTCATTCACAAACACAATTTTCGAAACTGTAACACAGTTCTCACGGTCACGTTAGTTAAAATTTTCCAACACTTTCAATACTTTAACTTCATCTATAACTTGCACATTCACACCGCGTATTGGAAAAATGTATATCAGCAATTCCCGAACACAGGTAAGGCCAGAACACCAGAGGACAGTGCGTCTGCTTTCAATCTTTCGCGTCAAGTGAATAACTTGCTCAACATGGCGGGCCATTATAAAATTTCACCCCTACTCGAACAATAGACGGCGAACAGTCCCCACCACATTTTGCATATCAGTGGTTCTACGGGTTGTGTTACATCGGTAATCCGCTCAAATGTGCGACTCAAACTTTTAAGTAATCCAGTATTTTCGGAAAACAAACCGATCGGCGGTTCATCTGAAATTTATTATCAAAGATAAGTCTTTCCAGGGCCCCTGTCCGGAGTCTGCGTAGTCATCTGGCGTGGGTACGCTACTGGTGCTTATATAATCATATGGTGGCGTAATTTTTCACACGTAAAAATTTTATAAAAATTACAAATTTGGTAGACATGCCGAGGTTTTCATTACTGATTATTGTACATATCTCGAAATCTCAAAATATAATTCAAGTTTCACGTTGGCATTTCCGTGTTTCAGCCATTTTTAGTGGGCGGAGTTATTGCTATATATTTTCTTCCTTGTCATTTTTCATAGCTCGCTCTCTTTCTGGAGATTCTTCCAGCTATGACAGACTCGTGTTTACACCACCTAGTCGGAGGTGGGGTGCAAACTGTTGCAACCTAACGCAACTTTACTCCAATATGGACAAGGGAGCTTGACAAAATTTTCCACTTCCTAAATCAGTTTTTAAATAAATATGTGTGTGACCGATACGGTCACAGTACTTACAGGGATTAGGCAAGGCTGTAATATTTCACCATTGTTGTTCGTAGATTACATGGATCATCTGCTGAAAGGTATAAAGTGGCAGGGAGGGATTTAGTTATATGGAAATGTAGTAAGCAGTCTGGCCTATGCTGACGACTTGGTCTTAACGATAGATTGTGCCGAAAGCCTGCAGTCTAATATCTTGTAAGTTGAAAATAGGTGCAGTGAGTATGGTATGCAAATTAGCCTTTCGAAGAGTAAATTGATGTCAGTAGGTAAGAAAGTCAACAGAAATGAATGTCAGTTTGGCGATACAAAGCTATAACAGGTAAATAATTTCAAATATTTAGGATATGTGCACTCCCAGGTTGGTAATATAGTAAGTGTGATTAAATTAAGGTGCACTAAAGCTAATGCGGTGAGCTCGCAGTTGCGATAAACAGTATTTTGTAAGAAGGAAGGCAACTCACGGACGAAACTATCATTACATCGGTCTGTTCTGAGACCAACTTTGCTTTACGGGAGCGAAAGCTGGGTGGACTCAGGACATCTTATTTATGAGTTAGAAGTAACAGACATGAAAGTAGCGAGAATGATTGCTGGTACAAACAGGTGGGAACAATGGCAGGAGGATATTCGGAATGAGGAGATAAAGGCTGTTGTAAATGAACTCGATGGATGAACCTGTACGCATAAACCGGCTTCCGTGGTGGGGTCATGTGTGGCTAAGGGAGAAGGATAGGTTACCTAGGAGAATAATGGACTCTGTTATGGAGGGTAAGAGAAGTACAGGGAGACTCCAAAGGTTGTCCTCTAATATCTTGCATGAGTGCAAGGATATATGAAATATTCTTATTATACGCTGTTATTTCATGGAATGCAGAAGTACTATAAATACAGATTTTCAGGAATTTCAGCAGCTGAATGTGGATGGAGTACGATTGGAAAGTATGTTTGGGCAACTCTCTGAAATAATTAACATAGTTACAATTCAGTTTGCTTTTTACTTCACTGACATAGCGTTTCAATCAAATTCATTTACCGAACCTTCTGATTCCTGGCATGGACGTACTGTTAGCGTCTTTCATACCATATTATATTTTCGGATTTTCAATACCTTACTAAGGAAGGTACACTAGCCTTTCTCTACATTTCTACACCTGGCTTATTTATACTAACTTTACACCATTGTAAGAAAGAACACTATCCATTAGTTGTATACTTTTGTTCCTTCTTGTTTCTGGAAAACTTTCTTCGTCTTGCTAGTTGTTAGGTGAACTGAACGTCTGCTTCCCTTTCGCTTGCGTTTTACTATATTTACCTTCCAATTACTGGATTTTCTCTTTCTTCCTTCCCTCTGAGATAGGATCAAACTTCTCATCCATTACTAACCACATCTGCATTACCCATGAAAATTTGATGAACTAGGCTCATTATGTCCTCATTCCTCGCTTAACATCACACTTGTATGCAACATTTTCTCAAACTCACCCTGTTCATAGAGTGTCACTCTCCTTCCTTGCAAAAGCGGGGCTGAGTGGCTCATACGGTTGCGGCCCTGGCTTTCTGATGTTCAAGTACGCTGGCCTCTTGTCTGTAGATTTACTGGATTGTAAAAGAACTCCTTCAGGACTAAATTCTGGCACCTCGGCGTCTCCGAAAACCGTAAAAGTAGTTAGTGGGGCGTAATACAATAGCATTATTATTACTGTTTCCCCGCAAGAACAGCGTAGTGCATGCCTTTAATTTCTGACATTCCCTCACCTCCAGTAGCTGCGTATAGAATTAGGACGTAGTTTCTCGGATAACAGAAGTTTCCAGAATGTTCAAAATTGTGCTAATACAATAACAACTTAAGAAAACTAATACCATTATTCTATCCAGTACCTCATCCGTCCTGAATCCTGCTACTGATTTATTAGTCTAATCCTCCATTCTCCATGATGTACCAGCCAAGATACTTAAATTTCCTGGTTCATGATAATCTGGCCGGTAGTATCCTTACATTTACATCTCTATCTTCTCCTCCAAAGCACACGTGTTCTGTCCTTCCTCTACTAATCTCAAGTTTAAGTATTCTTCATGGATCTTTCTCCATTGTTACAATTTTATCGATATTTTCCTTTTGTTCTATTTAATTTTTTTAATTTCGAACACATTTACACCAATAGGACCCTAAATGTTGCTACGACAGCGCGGAAGTCGCCTAACGGCACTTAGCCGATTTAAATTTGAGACGCTCTCCATGAACAGTTTGAAGCTCGACATTGCTGATACTGGGTAAGTCGCTCTATTCCCTGGAATACGTTTTCTAAAATGTTTAAAGCCAATCATTGTCCGTGTAGCATGACCTTTTACGAAATGAAGATATTTTTCACACTACCATGATCTTATTTTTGCAGTTAGGTGAAGAATTCACAGAGACAACTCAAATGAATCATCACACGACGTGGTAGCACGCCGGGGTTCAGAGCAGCGCAAAGTGTTAGCAGCACTTCACGGGGAATTTAGTGTATCTAGATGGCAGCACTAATACATGACCCGATTTAGTCACACACTTTGTGATAGATACATTGGTCCTTCCTGTTTACAATGAGACATTGAACTCTTCCATTGAATGTGTCAGGAATCTCTTTAGAGACAACCAGTGTTCGTTTATGTAAACTAGGTAAATAACGTCATCTTCTCACTATGCGCTTTCTTCCTGAGAAAATCTCGTAGTAAGTGGACTCCGTTTTTCTCCTCAGTCCAGAATTAAAATGCTGAATCTGGTCGGAAGAAGAACTCAGGGCCTTGGAATAAGAGACCTCCATACCACAGGGCTGGCTATTTTTATTCTTTCTGCCTTTGTGTCATTCTTCGTTTTAGCCGACTGAACTAATTTAGCTGATATCGTTGCATTTTAATTCTCCCAAAATCTCTTCATCTTCTCGCTGTTGCTTTTCTTGCGATGCTCTTACCAGCTTTTGTTGGTGATAATGCTTGGATGATGCGCAAAGCGGTTATTATCGACTCATTTTTGAATTTAGATCTGTGTAATACGATGCCATCTGTGATGCCTATCTTCTGAAGATATTTTCCAACTTCGAGCAGCCAATTATTTTTAAATTTCCATTGAGAGGGCAGGGTTCGGAAATCTTTTGCTCAATATCTGATTACTCCTTCTGAGAATTGGTCAGTATAATTTCGAACGACTTTTCCTAAATGTGTCTGAGATTTTCTCTCAGTGTTGTTGCACTTCATGAGATTTTCTTTTCTTTTTTTGCTAGTTGCTTTACGTCGCACCGACACAGATAGGTCTTATGGCGACGATGGGACAGCGAAGGGCTAGGAGTGGGAAGGAAGCGTCCGTGGCCTTAATTAAGGTACAGCCCCAGCATTTGCCTGGTGTGAAAATGGGAAACCACGGAAAACCATTTTCAGGGCTGCCGACAGTGGGATTCGAACCTACTATCTCCCGAATACTGCATACTGGCCGCACTTAAGCGACTGCAGCTATCGAGCTCGGTTGAGATTTTCTTATCATCGAGATTCCCCCTGTGCAGACTAGTCCAAAAATTTTCATTAAGGTTTTCCTTTCTTGCTTTCCTAAGGGCTGGGTATTATTATTATTATTATTATTATTATTATTATTATTATTATTATTATTATTATTATTATTATTATTATTATTATTATTATTGCCATAAGCTTCTCTGTAAAAACATGCGGTATACTAGTCGTGATGCTATGGACATGTGCTCCCGACCATCTGAAAAGACCGGATTCGAAACGGAGACGTTCTAATACGTCCCACTAACTACTTTTACGGTTTTCGGAGACGCCGAAGTGCCAGAATTTAGTCCTGCAGGAGTTCTTTTACGTGCCAGTAAATCTACCGACAAGAGGCTGACGTATTTGAGCACCTTCAAATACCACCGGACTGAGCCAGTATAGAACCTGCCAAGTAGGGGTCAGATGGCGAGCGCCTCAACCGCCTAAGCTACTCAGCCCGGCCTGACACGGATGGAATGGAGAGGGATATTATCAACACCATCGAGACGGGGAAGCTCTCCTACTTCGTTCATGTGATGCGACACCCTGAGAAGATCCAGAAGAAGGATCTTGCTGCGTACCCTACGTCCCTCTTCAGATCAGCGATCAATAGGATGTCGTATCCAAAATGATTGCTTACATGATTGAATGTCCGGTTACGGACATATCATATCAAGAAAAAGATCTGTTAGTAGCATTTGTACGAGGTACATTTTAAAATATACCCTTTAAAAATAATTCAGATTCCCCTCGTATGTCATTTTCTCACAGTTCGAATACCTTATTTTAAAAATAGAGCCATTTTCCTTTCGATTTATCGAAACTCTTTGTCTCCTCTTTCGGTGGAGTCATTATCTGTAGTCCTGCATGTCGTAAGAGGCTACTAGGAAGAAAACGACCTAATAATGCGTATCCGCTCCCTCGTTTTATAATGTTCTAGGGGGTGCCCAAAAATAAAGGGAATAATATCGCCGTGATCGAAGCTTGTGTAGTACACATTTCTGCCGCTAGGCGTATATAGCTTAACTCATTGACAGTTCAGTGCCACCTGTGTTGTCGACCTGCCTTGTTCTATTCATCTGCAGTGATTGTTTCTGCTAGGTTGTTTTGTTCTTGTTTAGTTTTTTATGATCGCAAGTTTAAGTGAACAACTTGCAAAACGTTTACTTGGAAATTTTAAGAAGATTCGCAACGATGTTCGTCAAGAAAGACCCGATTTGTGGCAGACAGGAGACTGCTTCGTCCACCACGACAACGCACCTGCACACACAGCCATCTCTGTTAGACAGTTTTGGGCTAAAAACTGTACTGTTCTGCTGCCCCACGCCTGACCTGGTTCCATGCGACTGTTTCTTATTTCCACGCGTAGAAGGAGGGATGAAAGAACACCGATTTGACAAGACAGAAGAAGTCAAGGAGTAAACGACGGAGGAGCTGTCAGCCATTTCTAAAGATGACTACAAAAAATGTTTCGAACAGTGGAAGCATCGGTGGTGCAAATGTATTAGATGGAACGGAGAATGTTTTGAAGGGGATAAGGTTGTTTTGTAACACATTTTAAAATATACCCTTTAAAAATAATTCAGATTCCCCTCGTATGTCATTTTCTCACAGTTCGAATACCTTATTTTAAAAATAGAGCCATTTTCCTTTCGATTTATCGAAACTCTTTGTCTCCTCTTTCGGTGGAGTCATTATCTGTAGTCCTGCATGTCGTAAGAGGCTACTAGGAAGAAAACGACCTAATAATGCGTATCCGCTCCCTCGTTTTATAATCCCAAGCCATATCCGTTATTCTAGGCTCTTAAGTGTAGAGGAGAAATGTACGCGTGTGAAGTCTTTTCGATTCGAATAGTTTCATGTCTTACACTGGCCCAAACTGCAGGCTCTCCCATATAAATTAATACCAAAACGCACAGTGTCTGTACTCTGCGCTACGGGAGCTGTCACGGCCGCCCTGCTTTAAGCTGGAACTGTCGACCTTCCTGGGTTATACAGGCATTGAATCTGGTAACCACAGTCTGGCTGATGCGAGTGAGTTCTGTCTCTGTTATACTTTCTTTCAGTTCCTCCAATGTGCGAGGATTTGTCCGATACATTCTTTCGTTTTACTCTACAAGTAAAAATTACACACTAATAGATCTGGAGGTTGAGAGGGAAAGAGACCAGCACTGACCGCTGTGCCCGCAAACACTTCCGAGTTTGCAGAAAGGGAATCTTCTGCCGAACGAACAGGGGCTCAATCTTGTTGAAACCACTCACACGATGTCTCTTCTTCCGTTACCGGTGGAGAATGGCATCAAAATATCATTTTGGTAGCTCTCTGCATTTTATGTCGTCCCGAATAAAATATTCTCAATTATTCGTCTTATACCAACAGTGCACCAAACACCAAACTTTCTACCATAATAATAATTATTATTATCGTATGGCATTTACAAGCATAATCTGTAAAAATATACAATTAACATACAAATTAAAAAAATATAGAGGTAATTAAACTAGAATGTCCAGCTTCGACAACCAGTCCACTGCACTTGGTGTCAATTCATGCAGAGTCTGTAAACCGTCCTTAAATGCCGACAGTGGACAGCTCTCAACGACATGAAGCAATGTCTGCTTCTCAGCACCACACTCACACGCAGCACTTTCACAATATCCCCACTTTTTCATCATATATCGGCACCTGCCGTGGCCTGTTCTGAAACGGTTGAGTTTTGACCACTCATGTCGAGGAAGATCGAAACCTGGCACTTTCTTCGTTGGGTCTTTAGTCACAAACGCGTTGCTGGGTGGACATTGTTTCCATCGCTGTCTCCATTCTGCTGTTACACTGAATTTTACATAGGAGTGTAGATCAGTCCAGAGCGGATTCCTGGATTTTAACCTCATCACAGGTGGATCTCGTAAGGCATTGAACATGTTGCGAGCTGTTTGTGCTTACCTTACGTAATAAAATTCTCCCCTTCGAATTGGTGCTCTTTTCTCCGTCTGCTGTTACGAACTGTCGGCTTCCAGGCTGCTTGTACTGTCGTCACTCTGACGTCACGCCTATAGTATGTTCTCGATCTACCCCGCTCGCATATATATATATATGGCCTTGTGTCGTTCATTCGGCAGGTCAGTTGTGGTATAACCTTGTTAAAGACAGTGGGAGCTGGAACTCTCCACACGGCTGGACCGTGTCCATTTTACTTTTAAACTTCGTGCTGGACTTCTGTCAAGGGTGAGCAGACACTGTTTCTTTCTATCATTTAACGTGCCCTACCCTGCTATACTTGGGCTTCGCCGTAGTAACGAAAATTGAACTTTAGTCCCTTCAGGACACATCTGAGTATTCGTGCAGCGCAAATGTTCTGCCTTTTGGACATTTATATTCCTAAAATGTGGTGTAAATGGTGTACTGGACAGCTGATCTAAAATTCTAGTCCATAAACATTCCTACCTTCTGACATGAACTCTTGCATCGCGTCTGTCAGTGCTGGGGACTTGGCGGCTTGTTCCTTATCCTATCCCATTCCTCCGTTTCTTATTTCCTTGTTCTATCCTTTATCTTCTACCTATCTTTATTTCTTTTCTTATCTCATCTATCTGTTCATTTTGCGTAAAAACGGTGCCTGCTCAAAAGATGTGGTCTGCTAATTTAATTTGCATGTTCATCGGTTAGCTTCAATTTTATTATCGCTTCTGCGCATGCGTGTGTGTTTTAGTCCCTTCTGGGATCATTTGTTAGAATTCCTATTTTTTTCTAATCTACCAAAAGGATCACTCCCTGGACTGGTGATTGGTTTATTTCATTCTGAATCTCTTGAATTGTTTGGCATGAGGTTTCATTACAATGTCCTATTGTAAACATTGTATCAATTTGTGAGCGTATCTAGCAAGTGTATGACACTACCAAATTTGTATTCTACTGGCACGAGCCTGAAACTTTATTTGATGTACCTCCCTTCTAGCGTATTGTGTAATTTAATGCAAAGGAACTGTTTTCAGAATCTATGCCCCCCCCCCACCTTCTTTTTCT